>NC_135040.1:2617500-3867500 GCF_051020975.1 Osmia lignaria lignaria
TGACTATTTATTGTTACATTACCTACTCATTAGGTATTGATTTTAATCATAATTAAACAAATTATCTGCATGAAATTAAAAAACCTTAAATAATAAAAATAATAAGATCTCAAATATCAGATAAAATAAACATTGTAGAAATGAAGTAAAAAATAATGATGCTGTATTACTAACACCTACACACATTAATTACATCACACAATTAATGTAAGAAAAAAAGAAACTACTTTTCTTAAAATATTTTAAAAATTCTAATCATTTATTTAGAGTTTAAATTTTTATAACATGTTCAGAACAGTCTTATGGTTTTCGTGTAGAAGTGTATATGTATCACTCTGTGGAGCTTAATTAAGATTCCTGTTAGTAAGTGTTGTTCATAATCATATTCTATCAAAATTCTAGATGCGGCTGTCGTTACAACGTTCTACACACATACTACACATTCCAGTGCTTCCCTTACCACATATAAATGGGATGGCGATGTTCATGTCGGCATAATCATAGAGTTTCGACATAATCATTACTTTCGTTACGATTTCCTTACACGTGGTGCTTTCAAACTTTGGTGCTTCAGCTAGTCGTTACGGTCGTTAGAAACACTCGTAACCGAAGTGTATTCTTTTTATTCTTCTTCGGTGAGGTACAAGAATATCTTTGAATATCCGTGATTTTGTTACAAGATAAATAAGAGAAAAGAATATTAAATGCAACGGTAAAATCATTTTTTTCTCTCAGTTCACTGGTATTAGATTGTAATATATTGAATCGCAAATTTCGAGACACATAAATAAAAAGACATTTTGATGACATAAAAGTATCTGAAATTAGCATTTATGAAGTATCAATTAAAAGCTTAGAATTTGATGAAAATAACTCCATAAACGTTTCATTACTATTCTTGATACAAAATGGTTGGAACGAACAATGGATGAAGCAATTTATAGCGTCGTATTGTCCATTAGCGAATATCCAATTTTCAATCGTTTATATCCCGAAATGGTAATGGACTTTTCGATTTGTTATACCATAACCCAACCCAAAACTGTAGATTCTTAATGGCAAAACGAATCGAAAATTACTTTATTATTGGGACGTACAACCGATTGGAAATTGGATATTCGCAAATGGAAGATACAAGCAGTAAATTTTTAATTGGTTGATTTATTGATTATTTCAGTGAACAAGTATTGATGAATCGTTCGAGTAGTCACTTTTATTAAACTTTAAGTTTTAAATTGATATACGATAAGTTACTAGAAGTGTAAAATACACGAAAATTTATAAATGCTAAGGCTGGCACGACGAAATATTGATATCTATATGTATTCTTTTTTTAATTGCAGAAGATCTTAAATCATCGTCATATATTATTAAAAATATAACAACATATTTTGCAATGAAAAATTTATTATTATAAGAGTATTTTCAATTCTATTCTTGATTAATCTTCAAACGAGTTAATAATAGGATCACCCACTGTACTTTCTGATAGGTATTGTATGCTTAACGAGACTAATTCAGCTAACTGATCTAACTCCGAACTTTTAATAGCAATCTGCGCGTTGGTCCGTGTTTTGGGTGTCGTTGAAACGTTGCCACGCAGGTAATCAGATGTCAAATAGGCGACTATAATTCATGCAGAAGCGCATTAATTGCTTCCATAAATCTTGACGTTAATGCACGGCAGCGCGATTAATTGCGCGAAAGACCGTGTAGTGTTTGAGATCATGTTGCAGAATGTTCGTGTCGAGTCACCTTAAGGAATCTAACGTTCGTTTCGTACTGTTACTAGACTGTCGTATATCAATTGTGTAATTTCGAAACGTAAAATTTGGTGACACGAGTGTGATAGAATGGTACTTATGACATATCAAATTAAAGCTTAATGTTTAGTAAATATGAATACATGTAAATTTCTTTAACTCTTCCACTTGACTACTTGACTATTTGGTGAATAATTGACGATTACTTGATGACTACTTGACTATTTCGTGAATAGTTGACGGTTACTTAATGACTACTTGACTGTTTTATGACTACTTGATGACTACTTGACTGTTTCATACTACTTAATGACTGCTTGATGACTATTTGACTGTTTGATGACTGTTTCATGACTACTTGATGACTGTTTTATGACCACTTAATGACTGTTTGATGACTACTTGATGACTACTGACGACTACTTAATGATTGTTTGATGACTACTTAATGACTACTTGATACATACTACTACTACTACTATATTACTACTATTATACTACTTAATGACTGCTTGGTGACTATTTGAGTTTCATGACTGTCTCATGACTACTTGATGACTATTTTATGACCACTTAATGACTACTTGATGACTACTGATGACTACTTTATGAATAATTGATACATACTATGAGCGACTATAGCCGCCCTAAAAGTGTGGCACTTTCTAATACTTAAATATCCACGGTAGGATATTTTTCATACTACCTTGAAAAATCAAAATTAATAATATTTTTTTTTAATTTGCTTATTCAACGTCGTTGGAAATCAGTAACAAAAAAAAAAAATAAAAATACGATCCTTTCTCAATTTAGATGAAACTTTATAAGGCTCTAAAACAGTCGAAAATAAAAAAGACGTTTTTTTATCGCTGGAAATTTAAGTTTAAAGGACGAAATTACCCTCTGAAAATTGATACCCTCCAGGCTATCTCAGAAACTGTTACGGATAAAAGAACACTTCAAATAGCAAAGTTATATGATTTCCTACGTAGAGCAAAGCGATGAAAATAATTTTTTAACAATAACAAAAATTGTAAAAATAAATAAGGGTAGTTACCTTTATAATAAAATTTATATTATTATAATAACTGTGATAGAAAATTATCCTTACGTTGTTATTACTATCTAACGATAATTTATTATCTTTTTTAATTTACTAAATATTAAATAATGAAAATACATTAAATCAATAACTACTAAAGTCTAATTGAAGAAAATAGAAATAAATGTTTTGCGTTAATAGATTTTCTTCTTTAAATATTAATTTAGTGTAACAACCACAATTCAGAGAAATTAATCACTCGAAGTAGAATGTCGAGCATACCTATACGTTTATTAATTAATAAAGATTATGTATATTACCAAGGAGCTTTCGCTTATTCCCATCACGCGGAACATTAATATTGCCTGACTGTTTTATCGGGAGATAACAAACAGTTCACTGTGACTATAATTATACGCTAAAATGACGTGTGTCTCGTGATG
The DNA here is from genome assembly GCF_051020975.1 of Osmia lignaria lignaria. Lineage (NCBI taxonomy): Eukaryota > Metazoa > Arthropoda > Insecta > Hymenoptera > Megachilidae > Osmia > Osmia lignaria. Next base: position 2,620,749 of record NC_135040.1, read on the forward strand.
CATCAAGAATGATGATCAGTATTTCGCATAATTATAGAATGTTTAAACTATATTATACAATGAAGAAAGAAAAAAGTGCAATAATAATAACAAGTTGAAAACAGTAAGAGATTTTAAAGTATTTATTCTATTCTCTTAAAAAGAGGCAAAAATTGACACAAATAGTTTATGTTATGAATTCTTCAATTCTTTTAAACCGATACTAACTTGTGATAATAAAATCTAATATTAAATTTCTATTTTCATTCAAAATATAAAAGTGAAATCCTCACATCAGCCTCATTTCAGTAAAATATAATAAACTTTTGCAAAGGAATAAAAATATGAACCCTCAGATAACGGACCATGGAGAGAGCCACAATTTTTTAGGAGATTAGTAACATGACGGGGCCCTTTGTAGAATACAGGCCCTAATTTTAATTAATTAGACTTCAAGTCTCTACTGACTTATCGAGAATTTTCCCCAACTCCTGATGGTCAGTCTGCCTTTGGGTTCAAACAGTTACATTTATATTGATTTTCAAAATTCTGCATCATCAATAAGCTCTATTAACTTAACTCTATTTTAACTTATTGCTGTGTAAATTTATGGTATGATAGCATCTACTCTTTTTTTACTAAACCCCTCAATCCTCAAGCGCCCGCGAAAGGGTTAATCCTCGGATAGCGGACCATGGAGAGAACCCCAACATATGAAACTCTTTCAATTGCAATTTATGATACTCTTTCATTTCAAAATTATATACTTAATTTTATATTAATATCCTTATATTGTTACGTCCCGACAAAGGAAATTCCATTCTCTCCAATTTCAAGTTGCAAAAGCGTTAGCAATCAGGAAATCGGTTCAATGACTGACCTCCTTAGAGTCACCAGCGTCAACAAATTCTCTCTTCTTCTCGAAACGCTGTGTCAAAAATTATGTGCAACGCATAGACATTCCAACAGGTCAGTATACTACTGAACTCTTTCCTTAATCATGCGAAATCAGCATTTTCGGCCTTCATAAAAACCCAGTTACGGACAATAGCAACACAGACGGCCATACAGTCGCGAGGTGCGCGGTCTTTCTGTCCGAGAAACATCCAGTATTGCAGAATACGTCGAGCAGAGTTTCGTGAGAATCAAGTGTCACGCGAAAAGACTCAGTTTTCTCGTTAATAAGACTCAAGTTTTCAAATCATTTGTAATTAAAACTGTTAATGTAAAGTATTTAGATTTATTGTTAGTGTAGAGTCATAGTTTCATCTTGTCAAGAACATTGTATCATCATCCGTGCGTCGAGAGAAGAGAGAGAGAAAGGAACGAAGGATCGAACTCGTTAACCGTTTCTGTTCACCTAAATATCCGGTGAGTGCGATTAAAAAACTGGATACTCTGTCCTCAGTAATTAAAGAAAATTGTAATATCTCTTGAATGCCCATTATATTTTCATACTTCGTTTCTTTTGGCAAAATATATAATAGTTATTTATTCAATCTCGTTAATTATTTAGTGCGTATTGCCCAAACCTTGTGTCCAACGAGCGAAAGGCTTGTATCAGTCTAGACCGAATCCGAATCCTATAATATCTTACCTTCACAAAGAAGGTGTTTAAGCGTTGCGTCGGATCATATCAATCCGCAGACTAGTCACCTACCACTACGCCTGCTCCGCACGTAACAGCTAAACTGGTGGCAGCGGTGGGATTTGAATTTGGTCAATTTCGTTCGTTGATGCAATTTTGGGAAGTCAAAATTTAAGAAAACCTATAAAATTTAACGATAACCTGAGGACAGACCGATAATTGAATTTTTCGTTTCGAATTCCAACAATTTTGTAAAAGGGAAGCCCCACGTATCGATTGGCTATAGTAGGACTTGTAAGTCAACCATCCCTTATTTTTTTTTGTTCTATTCGGCTATAATCGATAACCAAGCTATTCTATTTTCTATCTGACCAAATATTGTAACGTACAAAATGTCTTTATCCAATCACACAATGAACATAAATTCAAGTAATCCCGATTTAAATGTCACAAACACGATGCTAACATCAATGGCAGAATGCTTTACCTTACAATACGGTACACTAAATATACCTTTTTTCGATGGAAAAAATATACCATTAAAAGACTTCCTGCAAGACATTCAAAACGGTGCAGTTTACGTACCACCGGCTAGCGAAGGAGCATATGTTAGAGCAGTTATAGGCAAATTACAGGGATCCGCACGCGATAGTACGTACGGAAAAACATTTGGCTCGTTAAACGAATTGATTAAACATTTAAAAACTAAGTTCGCTCCAGGAAAATCTTTTCCGTACTATCAACATGAAATAGGGAAAATTCGAATGCGGAGAGACGAATCCGTAAGTGATTTCCACGATCGATTAAATATTTTAATTAGTGGTGCTCGAAACGCGTTAGAAGATTCTTATGGTAAAGAGGCCGAACCTATGATACGTCCTGTATTAGAGTGTGCTTGTGATGCATTTCTCCGAGGTTTGCCTGACGATATGGCGCGTTATGTTGATGCACGAAATCCTAAAGATTTAGATGAGGCAGCAAAATATGCAGTCCGATTTGAAACCCGCATAAAATCCGGAATATTTTCTTCTCGTGATGAATCCAACAGATTATTTTTGTCTCGACAAAACGAATCATACCAAAATTCTCGATCAAATTCTCCTAATCAACATGGAACAGAGACACATTTTTCCACTCATCGTAATCGACCTCGAAGCCCAAGTCCGACTAGCCATAGAATTACCGAAATTTCAGAATCACCAACGGGGATTCTCAAATCGCCACGAAATACTTCCGAACAATATAAATACCAACAACCCAACCTTCCTCAGTACCCACCTCATCCATATTTTCCTTACCCACCTTATTACCCAATGCCTTATCCTCCTTATTATCCACCAAATCCGTATGACTCTCGTAATCCATATGACTCTTATTCCGCTAATAGTTTCCAGTATCAGACGACTCCCTCGGGACCTCCGCGAAGTCCAAGCCCGGGTCCTCACACACCCTTTACACCGGCAAACTCAAGGTTAGAACAGCGAAAACCTTCTCGTTACAACGACAATAGATCCACTTCACCGAACCGTGTTCGTTTCTCCTCACCACAACCTCAATCGTCATCCAGCTCAGATTTAAACTCCAGAGTAACCTTCCAGAAGGACGCGACGGAGGGTTACCAAGATCCAATGCGTCATCCAACGGTACGACATTTAGAGAGAAACCAATAGTATTAGATATACATTCTCGTCGCGACTCACCTCTTATCAAATTATCCGCGGACGAACTCAGGTCAAAAACAACCACAATAACAATTTTAGGCCAACCCGTAAAATTTCACGTAGTAAGATCATCATTTCCAATCAGTAGTGACGGAATTCTAGGAAAGGACTACTTGAGACAAGAGCAAGCTGAAATTTCCTTTGCACACAACACGTTAGTAACGAAAAGTGAACCTATCAAGCCCTTTCGTTTTATTGGTGAAAATCCTCCGAAAGAAAAACCACGACACTACAAACCTAGAGTTTACCGAATTCAAAGTCGATCGCGACAAGCAATAGCCATAGATACAATTGATTGTGATCTAAAAGAAGGTTACCTTCCTTTGCTTCAAACCAAAGATGGAATATATATTGGAGAAGCAGCCGTAAGCGTCAATCAAGGCGTGTGCCATGTTCTCGCGATAAATACTTTAAACCAAGATGTAGAAATAGAAATTCCACCACAAGAAATTTTGCCATTCAAATATCATAATTTCCCTGAAGAAAAAGAACACCCCAACTTAGATTCGGAACACGAGAATCGATCAGAACCGCTAGACCGCGTAACAGAAATTCTGACCACACTCCGTTTAGATCATGTAAACAACGAGGAAAAGGAACATGTAATTGAGTTAATCAGGGAATTTCCAGAAATATTTCATCTACCAGGTGACAAGTTAAAATCCACTCCGTTGATACAACACCCAATACATACCATAGACGACGTACCCATTAACACTAGACAATACCGTTTTCCCCCAATTCATCAAGCTGAAATAGAGCGTCAAATCACTACAAAATTAGCCGCAGGAATAATAACTCCTTCAAATTCTCCTTACAATTCACCACTATGGATAGTACCGAAGAAACCTGATTCCAAGGGAAATCCAAGGTGGAGAATGGTAATTGACTTCCGGAAACTTAACGAAAAAACGATAGGCGATGCATATCCATTACCCAACATTGTGGACATTCTAGACCGCTTGGGCGAAGCCAGATATTTTTCCACATTTGATCTTGCAAGCGGATTCCAGCAAATTGAAATGGATCCGAAACATCGTAGCAAAACCGCATTTACAACACCTCACGGTCACTACGAGTACATTCGTATGCCTGAAGGGCTCAAGAATGCTCCTGCAACATTTCAACGGTTAATGGATCAAGTATTGCGCGGATTACAGGGAATAGAAGCTCTAGTGTATCTCGATGATATCGTAGTTTACGCGAAAAATTTGGTAGAACATGGAAAGAAAATTCGGCGTCTATTTACGCGATTAGGCGAAGCAAGGTTAAGTCTTCAACCGGATAAATGTGAATTTCTGAAAACCGAAGTAACCTATTTAGGACATATCATTAGTTCCAAAGGAGTAAAACCGGATAAAAAGAAAATAATCGCTGTAAAGAATTTTCCTCGACCGCAAAACGCAAAGAACATAAAACAGTTTCTAGGACTTGCAGGTTACTATCGTCGATTCATAAAAGATTTTGCCGCAAAAGCCAAGCCATTAACGGAATTATTAAAGAAAAATAGCAAATTCATTTGGGGAAAAGAACAAAAACAGAGTTTCAAAACTTTACGTAAAGCATTGTGCAAGAGCCCTATACTGCAATATCCGAATTTTGACAAACCATTTACTTTAACGACAGACGCATCTGACTTTGCAATAGGCGCAGTACTTAGCCAAGACGTAGACGGACACGACTTGCCTGTAGCTTACCTCTCAAGATCGTTGATAAAAGCAGAAATAAATTATTCCACCACAGAAAAGGAATGTTTAGCAGTACTGTATGCCGTATTACATTTCCGACCATACTTATACGGAAGAAAATTCACCTTGGTTAGTGATCACGAACCCTTAAAATGGATAGACTCTATAAAGGATCCTGGACAAAGATTAGTGCGTTGGAGATTAAAATTGCGCGATTACGAGTACGATTTCGTCCATAAACCCGGCCATTTGAACATAAACGCTGATGCACTTTCACGGAATCCCATTAAAGAATTACATGATACAAGTTCAGATTCAAGCTCAAAAGAAACTTCCGATAGTGAATCGGAATGTGAAAAAATTCTTCCTATCCGAAAACCAACAATCAAACCAAAAGTAACAATCCCATCCGCATCCCGTATAAAACCTACAGTGGAACCCCGGAAACCTGTGGGCAGGCCACCAGGCAGAAAGACACAACCAAAACTAGATAAACCTACATTAGATGAAAGTGCCATTTCAACAAGAACGCGTTCCAAGTCAGAACATGAAGGATCGCCCAAAACCATAAACTATGCAGAACCTTCCACTTCCGAAATATCACAAAATACTGATGAGGATGAGGAATCCATTGAAACATCTGACCTACCAGTATTCAGAGGACGGAAAAGCGTATTACCTAGTCTTGGTCCACCCACTGTATCACCACAAAATTTACCAAGGAAAACAGTTCATTTGGAAAAACCTGAGAACATTCCTGATGCAGAGCCTGACAATGACAAGGACGAAACCACAGAAACACATCCCGACAGTATAATGATAGAAATTCCAGCTCCTCTCGATAATAGCGACGATGAAGTATTTCTCCCTAAAACCATAGAACAACCACCTATTAACTTAGACGAACTACATGAATCCTTCGACCGTTTTGACAAATCCCTCCACGAACGTAGCGAAATTCTTCAGGAATCAACCGACAAAGCAGAACCAGAAATAGAGGAATTAGACGAGGAAGAGCTAAACAGACGAGTAGACAAGTTACTAGCACGATACGAACAGGACGAACAGGACGCGACAAAACAGACCACGATACGACCTACATCCAAGGAATTCACACTAGACACAATTCATGAAGAAAACGAATTAAACGCACCAACCGAATTTGAAAATACCGTAGTAATTCGACAACCATACAGATCCATATTACCCACACCACTATCTTTAGATAAACCCCTAGCCCTTTCCACCCCTTTTCCGCAGACTACTAATTCAGAAACGAAATCGAATCCTTCCTTTTTACCAAAACGACTGATTACCTCACAACCATACGATACAAGTAAAATTATCCAGTACCGACCAGGCATTCAGATAACTGAAAGTATTCTACCGGATATAGAACCTGAACATCCATCCAGGAAAACAATTAAATCTACACGAGAAAATTTGACGAGTACACGCAGCCACTATGTTCACTTTATCCCGGCTGACATAGAATTAATCACTCCAATTAGTAGGTTACTCGTAGATATGGGCGTTATAAGCATTGCAAATCTGAAAGCAGCAAATCCAAAGCTGGGACAGGTACTTGTTACACCGCGAGGTAAATACAAAATTTTTAGCGTAGTAGTTAAACAGAAGCATTACGATGTTATCTCAATTTCAAACTTTAGAATTGCTCTACATAATTTAAGATCGATTCTTTCCAAATTAAAAATAAATACAATTAGAATTTCGAGATCTGGCGACTTTACCGATACGCTTCCCCAGGGTACCTTAGTGAACGTGCTAAGGGATACTCTTGGAGATAGCGATGTCGAAGTAACGATCTGCACAGGAAGCATACAAGTCCCACCCGAAGAACTCCGTCTGAAAATAATTTCAGAATTACATGGAAGTTTAGTAGGAGGACACAAGGGTGTAACGAAGACCTATCACAGAATTCGAGAAAGATTTCATTGGCCAGGAATGCGTAACGATGTACAAAATTTCATTAGAACCTGTGAAAAATGTCAAGAAAACAAATTAGTTAGGACAAAAACCCGTGAACCAATGCTCATAACAGACACTCCTCTCCAACCATTCGATAAGATCTCATTGGATACAGTAGGACCTCTTCCAGTAACTCCTAGTGGTAATAGACACATTTTGACTATACAAGACAATCTGACGAAATATTGTATTGCAGTAGCGGTGCCAAACATAAAGGCAGAAACAATAGCACATGCATTAGTAACACATGTGATATTGCAGTATGGAACCCCACGTACAATACTAACCGATCAGGGAACCAGTTTTATTAATAGAGTATTAAAAGAAATTGCAAAGGTTTTCAAAATTAATCACGTAACTACTTCCGGGTATAGACCACAGACTAACGGATCATTAGAACGAAGTCATATAGTATTAACTGAATACATAAAACATTATTTAGACGATTTCGATGATTGGGACAAAATAGTACCGTTCGCAATGTTCTCCTATAACACTTCCGTACACGAAGCAACGAATTTCACCCCATATGAACTGATATTTGGAAAAATAGCGCGCTGTCCTAGTGCATTCCCTTCAGAAGAATCACTACCAACTTACAATAATTACCTCCAGGAACTAATTTCACGCTTAACAGAAATGCAAACTATAGCAGGACAGAATTTAATTCAGGCAAAAGAAAAATCAAAACTATACTATGACGAAAAGGTACAACCATTTCAAGGAAAAATAGGGGACATGGCACGAGTCTTGGTTGAACCTCAGAAAGGAAAACTTGGTAATCGGTACCATGGACCCTACAGAATTGTTGGAATCTTAGAAAAGAATAACGTAATTTTAGAAACAGAAACGGGTAAACGTCTCATTAAACACGCGGACAAATTACTACTATACCACCAAGAATAGATATCAAATAACTCTACCTAATCAATTGTTGCAACAGGGCAAAATGAAATTGGTAACATTCATTTCTCTCACTCTCACTCTCTGGAGCGGATCGCACTCTGCGGAACAGAAGAAAACATACGAAATAACAAAACTAGACGCGACACCAGGCATGTACTTCGAAAAATTACACAATATCCGTTTGATAGCAGCCGACTGGCGGGTGACACTGTCAATAGACACTAATAAGCTGAAGACGCAATTTCCGCTCGAATATTCAGAATTAGACGGTGCCTATGGGAAATGCCTTTCTCTAACGACGGCAACCGCTTGCGCAGCAACCTTGCGATTACCCCACGTGTATGGAAAGGCAGACCAAGCACTAAGCTTACAGGATGAACTAAACGAAATAGTAACAGAATTTCAAACACCGGAATCTTACGATGGCCCAAAAACAATAAAGCGACGAAGCGCTCCCTTTGGATTTATTGGTTCAATAAGTCATACACTTTTTGGAACACTCACCTCAGAAGACGCGGAATATTATAACTCGGAGATAGATAAACTGTATCATAATCAAAACGAATTGGCACATATCATGAAAAATCAGACACATATAGTTAGAAACGGACTACATAAATTTCACCAAATACTTGAGAAAAACTCGGAACTAATTTCAGAAAATCGCAATAGACTGAACGAGTTTGCCGAAGCTATCCAGCGGGAGGAGGACAGCGTAACCACACTTCAATACATGATGGCTTTATCACGATTCGTACATGGCATAGAGATATCTTTGGACCACTACATAAAAACAGCTGAAACATACCTCGCCGTAATACGAGCTGTAAAATCCGGTGAGGTGCCACACGAACTATTAGACAGGTCTATTTCACGCCGCATAATTTCGGATATACGAAACACGCAGAGGAACTTCGATCTACCGATACCACCGGGTCATCAATCGCTTAAAGAATTAACAGGATCTACCACCGTAAACGCAATAATCTATCAAGGAAGAATCATCATAGTGTTACAGCTGCCTCTTTCAGATGGAACAACATACCATCTCTATCGCACTTACTCTTGGCCGATACCCCAAAGGTTAGGACAAGATACTACAGCATCTGGCTACATTCAACCTAAATCACCATATTTAGCAATAAGCAATGATCATCGATTCTACTTCGAAGCAGACGAGTCGTACATCAATAATTGCCACAAGACCCCGTACACACATCTTTGTCCACTGGGACGACCGTTGTCTGAAATTGCCTCGTCCACCGCTTGCGAAGTTACCCTATTGTTGCGACCTACCACCCACGCATTTAAAACATGCGAGGTGCGGTTACAACCCCAGCACACACCATTTTGGGCACACTTAAGGACCATGCAAGCCTGGTTGTACTCCTTAGAAAAACCAGAATCAGTACAACTCATTTGTAACGGAATGAAGGACGATATCATAACAATAGAGGGCACTGGAATTTTCCAGCTGAGAGCAGGGTGCATAGCTAAAACTACTCACGAGACGCTAATTGGAATGCAACATCTAGAAAGCCTAGAACAATATTTCTACCAGCCAAATTTACTACTAAACATCTCGGAATTTTCCCCACAGATTCATCGTTATAAAGAAATTAAACCATTAACCATGCCATCAAAAGCCTCAGGCGTCAGCACACCCATTGACGATTCATTAACAGATATAGAAGCCAAATTAGCGGAAATGGATACACACCATCGAAGTCGGAATCTCACAACCAACGTGTTGCACGGAGGCCTAGCCTACTTAGCCATTTTAACCATAGCAATCCTTGTATACTGCACACGACACACCACGAAGAAAATTTGGATAACAAAAACCTGTCAGAAGAGAAGGACCGAACCAGAAAACCAATCTACACCCCCGGAGCAACCCCCAACAACCACACCACCTTCAATTGCGCAACAACCACTGCCGCCATTACCTCAGCAGCGGGCACTAGTAAATTAAGGACAAATTACTTATTGTAACAATTTATTTATTTTCTGTTCATTTTCTCTTTCGAGCCTCGCAGGGATTACACGTGTTCTGTCATAAGTTTAAAATTTCTTCTACTTACAATTTTCACTGTTTTATTAAGATTATAGTATTTTGAATCTCCTGCATCCTCCGATGAATGAGACAAAAGGAGACTAGCATCATCAAGTCAGGAATCAGCCGTCCAAGTTGAATCTAGGAGGGTCTTCGTCACGCGCCTAGCCTATTACACCAACCAAAAGGGTTTCCTCGAAGTGACATTAGATACGAGCAGCACAGTCAACACCACTGTCCAGAGTGCGCTACACAACTACGAGACACCCACCATTCTTAGATCTCGCAAAAATGGAGCAGGTTTCGAGGAACTGGCAGCAGGGCGTACATGGACACCTTCGCCAAACGAGATATCTGGGTCTCACCGATTAGAGATGGAACAACAGGGGAGGATACAGGAGAGTAACGACCGATGTTTATTTTCTTTTTTTTTTAGGCACTATAGTCCCTGCCTAAAGTCATTAGTTCTAGTTAACAACGCAACTATCAATTTCAAAATCAATAACATGTAACATTAGATAAGCGCTGCTACGACTGTCCATACGATCCACATCATCGAGGACGATGATGACTCTAAGGGGGGAGGGATGTTACGTCCCGACAAAGGAAATTCCATTCTCTCCAATTTCAAGTTGCAAAAGCGTTAGCAATCAGGAAATCGGTTCAATGACTGACCTCCTTAGAGTCACCAGCGTCAACAAATTCTCTCTTCTTCTCGAAACGCTGTGTCAAAAATTATGTGCAACGCATAGACATTCCAACAGGTCAGTATACTACTGAACTCTTTCCTTAATCATGCGAAATCAGCATTTTCGGCCTTCATAAAAACCCAGTTACGGACAATAGCAACACAGACGGCCATACAGTCGCGAGGTGCGCGGTCTTTCTGTCCGAGAAACATCCAGTATTGCAGAATACGTCGAGCAGAGTTTCGTGAGAATCAAGTGTCACGCGAAAAGACTCAGTTTTCTCGTTAATAAGACTCAAGTTTTCAAATCATTTGTAATTAAAACTGTTAATGTAAAGTATTTAGATTTATTGTTAGTGTAGAGTCATAGTTTCATCTTGTCAAGAACATTGTATCATCATCCGTGCGTCGAGAGAAGAGAGAGAGAAAGGAACGAAGGATCGAACTCGTTAACCGTTTCTGTTCACCTAAATATCCGGTGAGTGCGATTAAAAAACTGGATACTCTGTCCTCAGTAATTAAAGAAAATTGTAATATCTCTTGAATGCCCATTATATTTTCATACTTCGTTTCTTTTGGCAAAATATATAATAGTTATTTATTCAATCTCGTTAATTATTTAGTGCGTATTGCCCAAACCTTGTGTCCAACGAGCGAAAGGCTTGTATCAGTCTAGACCGAATCCGAATCCTATAATATCTTACCTTCACAAAGAAGGTGTTTAAGCGTTGCGTCGGATCATATCAATCCGCAGACTAGTCACCTACCACTACGCCTGCTCCGCACGTAACAATATACAGAATGTTTCGTTTAAAACAGGCCACCTAAATATCTCCTCTATCTCTGAAAATACAAAAAATGTTTCTGACGTAATCTAAATGGTTTCAAAAGACAAATCAAATGGAAGAACCGTTTTTTATAAATTGTAATTTTTTAATCGTTTTTTTGAGGTCACTCGTGTTTAAATTTTAGAGTCCACGGTCACTTCAAGGTCGTGCTATTAAATATGGATGAATGCACAATAATATTTGCTCCAACATACAACAACAAAAAATGTGTGTACATACGTAAAAAACACGAGTGACCTAGAAAAAACGATTAAAAAATTACAATTTATAAAAAACGATCCTTCCATCTGATTCGTCTTTTTTAACCATTTCGATTAAATCAGTAACATTTTTTGTATTTTCAGAGATAGAGGGGCTATTTAGGTGGCCTGTTTTAAACGAAACACCCTGTATATACATTTTATAAGATTGGGTCACGATTGACCCAGCCTTCACCGTTCAAGGGTTAAATATCTTTCAGTTTATCTGCACCCTGCTATCTCCACTGGGTCATCCATTCTTGTCTCTATAATTCTCCAAACTGATCTGAAAAACTTAAGATTTTTAACATTTTCGATGGAAATTCTGATGCTCGATCGTGAAGCGTTCTTAAATTATCGCGTAACGACGCAGGAAAGCGTCGTCCCAGTTAGAGAACGACGAGGAGGTCGGCGACGTTGATCCGGGGGTTGAGTCACAAGAGGCAAGCTCGTGATAATGGCGGCTCGGTTATTCAATCGAGGGGAAGGAAGAAATACGTTATCCAGGGTGCAGCGTGATTTCCTCGCTCGGTGGACGAAAAATTACGAATACGTGTAACTCGGCATCGGCGCGTAACGCGCCGTTTGGCCCGATACCGGAAAAGGCATTCCGGGCCATTGGCCACGGCAACGCTTAAGCGACATTCTATCTCTCCCTCGCTCTGCTGTCTTTCATTGTGACGCTTCATGCTACCGAGCGAGCAAACTTCGCTGAGACTTGCCGCTTTTCTTCGTCTTCTCGTCCTTGTACCGCGGCATGCTGATCCTCCTCTACCACTCGTATTTCTCTTGTATTTTCCGCTGCCTCCACCCCCGCGTCACGGCCAACTTCAAAGCTCCTCGTCCTGTTCGTAATAAGACATCGTCTGTTTGCAGTAGATACCTCGTGATAAAGGCGCAGCTTCCTTTGCCTTCTTCATTGTTCCTTCCTTCTCTCCTACCCTTTCTCTTTTTCATCGTTTTGTAATTGCGCGCGAAACGCGAAATTAAGCAGAAGCGACAGGCTGAATGGATCGCTTACGATCCTGTCGTTCGAATTTTATGGATCGTTCCTGGGAATTTATGATTTGTGTTTAAATTCTTCAGATAATTAGGTCATTCGTTGAGAATTGATCGAGTATTTTAATTCTTAGATAATGAACTGGTGAATTAGCGATGATTAATATTTAATTTTATTAGGTTCAGAAATTAATTCTTTTCCGTTTCTCTCTTTTTTCTAATTGAAAATTTATTGTTTAAAAGTCACGGTAGGTAATTACAATTGTTGTTTTTATATTTCTGCGCCATTTTTCAAACACACAAAAGGGCGGGGAAATATTTAAATTTAAAATGGTAATTAAAAAAACTAATAATTTTCTGAATTTCAAATTATTCCATTAGATATTATTTTTTCAGTACATAAAAATTTGATCAGCTAATTTTAATTTAAGCATTCTAGTATATATTGCATAGGGTTGAGTCGTAATTAACTCAACGTTTGGCATTTGACAATTAACCCTATCTTGCCATACTTTGGGGTCGAGGAACCCTCACAAAATTTTGTTTAATACTATTGTAATTTGAAAATATTTTTAAAAGAATTAGGATCTCTTTTAGTTACGTATTGTTCAAATACTTTCATATTTTTAATGAAAATAGCAATGGAGTGTTAAGTTTTATTGTCACAAATTAGTATTGATTTTAAAAAATTCAAAGATTTGTAATAAAAATAACACTTTACAGTTTTGATCATAAGAATATTCTAAGATTCCTCATTTTTTGTTTTCAATAGATTTTAATTCTTTCGTAATTAGATTTTTATTGTATTAAACAGTCGCTTTTATTTGTAATAATATCGGAAAAGAAGTGTATCTACTTTTTCAGTTCTGTTAACAATGAGTCATGAACTCTGTGTGCATAGCGAAATAATGATGACAATGACAGAAGCTATATGTCACTCTGAGGTGACATCTAAATCGATGAATACACATGATGGGATATTGGATAATTTCGTGGATTGTCGATTCTAGATGGGTAGTGGACATTTGCTCTGCGTACATTGAACACACACATATACATGCGGGAATTATGTTTCACCTATGAAGCTATTTCAACCACAAACTATCGAAATTTCTTCATTCCATCTAATTAATTCGTTACACAATACGTATTCTGTTATCTCTATTACATACATTTATTAAGGGCACAGACTCCTTGTGCCATGACCTGTATGCGTGCACTCACACAATCAACGGAAAGCATGCACGTATACGCCATGCGCGAGAGAGACATTCAATTTCGTAGAATCGATTTTTCGTCTTGATAATTGCATAAATAAAATTTTCGCGAGTACAGCACACACAGGTAGACTTCGGCACAGGTCGGTCTGGTCCGCTTGAACGCTAATAAACACCATTCGTTGAGAAAAACCGTATTTTCGAAATTGTAAGATTGAGACAGACGCTGTTGTAAGCAAACAACATGGCTGCCGAATGCTGCGTTCGGCTGCATTTTAGCAAATATTGGACGATATAATGGTTTTTTCACCGACAGCACACCAGACCGACTTTCCTTAAACTAGCACAATATCACTGAAATTCGATTTTTCACAACTTATCACTTCTGGAAGACGTAAAATCGATTCTACGATTTGCACGCATCAGACGTAAAATAGACATAAGAATAGTTCAATGATTTTCCGTCAGAGGCATTGATGGTATATTTGACCACGTTATCATCAGGGTCGATAAAAACACAAATCAGTCGATAAATGTAAATTCTAATTTGACACCACAAATAGCTACGCGAATATAGTCAGAAGTATGGCATAGTTGCCGCATCGTATTAAGACTTCTGTCACGCTGTTGCCACATCTGTTACAATTGCAACAGGCTCGAGCCGATTTTGATTCCTGCCAGACATAGAAAAGAATAGGGCGCTCGAGAGAGAAAGAGGTTCGAGAATGAAACAATACATGTACTAATGTGTGCATCCATCAAACTTTTTTATTCATATTTATAATCATGTTTTTTTCATCAATTAAATTACAGATAGAATACTTGAAATGGTATGCCAGAAAAATGAATTATAAAACTTGCACCATATACAGTGAAAACTCGATAAATGTACATAATTATTGCCGGTCCACTCCGCAACTGTTATGGAATAGGAGAATCATTTTTCAAATTTGATTGCCTAGTCAGTAAACACTGATTAGAAAGAGTCAGTAGCTAAAGACGAAAGAGGGACTAAAACCGGGATTTATTGCCTTCATCTAAATGCCTCGTGTCAATGTGACCATACTAATGCACAGAATAAAGTTTTTTATTTTAATAAAAATTTCACTATCATGTGGAGAAGATTTTTCTGATTAAAATGAAGCTAAACACAATATAAATTGGTCAACATTTAATACCATAATATTGGGTTAAATGTTGTGCTTGTGAGTCTTTCTCTCTTTGTTTATCCTTCTTGCGCTATCCTTTTCTATGTTCGGAAACATCAAAGAACGGCGGATTCGTGGTGCTGGTAGGGGTAGAATGAATGAAATAATACACATAACGTAAGTACGCGGCCATAAGACTTATAGGAATGAAAACTACCTGACATAATAATTTCAAGAAGGGAATAAGAAATAAAGAAATTAATAATGAATTTTAATATAATTCTGTCACACTTAGACTGGGACACTCTGTATATGCAGGTACAATTATATTAAAATTCATTATTATATTTCAAATGAAAAAGATTTCAATAACACGTGGCTGGAGTGGCTGTCATGGGAATCGACGATATAGACGGCGCGGAGAAAGAAGAGGCATTTTTTATATTTATTAATTATATTTCAATCGATAAATATTGTATATTATAGATCAATTTACATGTCTTTATTTTTCATTCCTTTCCTGAAATTATTAATGCCATATAGTTTTTATTCCTATAAGTCTTATAGTCGCGTACGTTATGTGTATTACAGAGTCTCATCGAATCTGTCGTAGCGTGTGACTATATTTACGCCGATCGGCCCTACGTTGTTTCATTCATGATATTCCTTCTCTCTCTCTCGCGCTGTCCTTTTCTATGTCCGCCAGGAATCAAAATCTCGCTCGGCTCGAGCAAATTCATTTTGCTAGATGGTCACAGATGCGGCAACACCGCGATAGAACTCTCAAATGATGTGATTTGGCAACTATGCCACCTCACTTTCGTTTCTTATTCTGCATAATGACGTTAGATGTCACACCGTCAAATGTCGAATTTCTCAATTATGTGTTTTCACGATTGCCCGATTCTTTCCAATGGCGCTTACATCGATTCGGAGGAGGCCTCGAAGGAGTCTGTGCCCTTAAATCTGGATCGCATTTAAACAAACGATAGGTATATTCAAAGCTGCGAACCATGGAGGGAACCCTAATTTTAATTTAATATTGCTTTGGTTTTCTAAATTTTACATTTTTCCTTAAAAAATTATACAGTTTACTTTATGTTCATACCCTTCATATATTTTGTATAATAAGTTTAGTCTTGATTGATCCAGGCTCCGCTGTTCAAGGGTTAAGTGGAAATGGTCAGCATAGAAATTTTTCTTTATATTTTTTCTGCATTTAACATTTAGCAGATTTAATTTATTATATTTTCTCTTAATTTTATCAAGCTAAAATTTCTTTGAAAATGAAATTCTAATATCAATGCGAGGCAATAACTTTGTCCATCTTAAATAATTTTGTTATTTATAGTTATGCAAAAAACAAAGTTTATACTGTATGGAGGAGACCATAGTGTGACCTAAATATTTTCTATCCATAACTCTCTATGTATAACATAGAAAAAGGTTTGAAAGCCAGTTCTACTTTTTTAAATGGAACTGTCCATATCTTTTATTTTTTGGAACAATCTAAGTAAATTGAAAAACCTCGGGAATTATTGATTTTCCGGTGTTAATACTTTTTCACTCGGAATCCTACAAAAAATCGACTCCCATAGAAAAAAAAGAAGTTCCCTTTAAAAGAGTAGATACGACTGAAATCTCCTCTACACCCACGCTCACTCAACAAATATTTACCAATATTTCTCCACATTGTTACAAAGTTACTCGATACGAACAAAATTACTTCCTAACCCTCTATTTTCCTCACACCCATCATCCATGTAGTCCAGTGTTTCCCAACGTGGGGCCCACGTCCCACAGGGGGGCAATTTGATTGTTAAGGATAGCAATTCGAAAATGGGCTCGTCCAGAGTTTAAGTTAACCGTATGGCGACTCTCAGTCGCTATTCGACCTGGATAAACGTCTATAATTACTAATAATTAAAATAATATAGAAAAATCTTTCGTTAAAATTACTTCGTACTTAAATTTCGGTTCTCCATTATATGTTTTGATGTTTTCTCAACAATTTTCTAGCGATTTCTTTGTAATACAATTCAATTTTTGAATATTAAAAATTATGTATACGTTACATAGGGGGTGTAAGAATTTTTGAAAGGCTTAAGTGGGGCATGGCACAAAAAGGATTGAGAAGTCTGTGTATTAAAATTTGTCATTTTTCCAATATATTCCACTATCTCCCGGCGATTTGTTCGAAACACTATTCGGCAATTTACTGGAACGATTCTCTCGTTGCCCGGGCAATTTATAGCCCCCTGCATCGGTACCTTTTTGTCTCGAACTTCTGCTAGTTCCTTGCCGTGTAAACTCCGCTCGCGATAATGGCCCATAGATTGTCGAGCGAAATTCGGGTCAGGGCTTCTTGTTGGCCACTCTACAGCTCCGAATTCCATAGTCGATAAACCGTTTCTTTCGTCGACGCCTGGAACAGCCGTCGACCGTGTTGAATTGACCGAACTAAAAGGAAGGAAGGAAAAAAAAAATTATTTCTCTGCCCAGTCAATAAGCTCGACAAGCTTATTAAGCCCGGTCCGAGAGGAACAGTTTCACGCGCCATGGAACGATGGGTATTTCACGCTAACCACCCCCGCGTCGACGTTGTAATATCGCTTCTAATATCGACTGGCGCTGTTAAGGTGTCTGGCTTCAACTTGCAACGAGAGATCGTTCGAAGGCCGCGGGCGGAATTCCTCAAAATGAAGGATGAAAATTTTCTCCCAGACGCCGGAGGAGCCGAGCGAGCGTCGATACGAAAATTAATCGAGCACCTGAGAATTGAAAGTAAACCTATCCCCGGTGGGAATAGATGGCTGGATATAGCGGACGGGATACGTTTAATACAGGACGACGACGGGAAACGGTCCTGGGATGCGATGGCCGCCGGGTTTACGACGGAGCGACGATAATGGATGCGATCGTTTGTTCTGCCACGTGACGTGTCCGCGTTTTTTGTTGTAATTTTATACGTTTAATGGCCGTTCGCGCGAGACCGTACGGATGGTCGGAAAAAATACTCGACAATTGTTTTCACGACGGTGATTTATTCATTTTTCCGAAGAGTAATCGAATCGTTTGGACACTGCCCGAAGGAAAAGATGTGTGATGTAGAATAATTCGTTTGTTAGGCTTTTTGTTTATTGAGATTCGCAGGGAATAATGATTGTACAGTCATTCAAGAAAGTTTTCGTATATTTTATGAAAGGGATGTTTTAATTGATACATAGGGTAAATGTACCATTTGACACCATTTTATTATTTATTTTGATACATTGAGTATTCTTAAGTTAATTAATTTTTAATGAGTAAACAAAATTAATGCAATTTTTTGACCAGGAAAGCAGATCATGAAATAAAATGGATAGCAATTAGATATTTTCCTGCTATAATATTATTATCGATAATAGTATTATAATATTATAGTATAGTGCATTAGATTTTTTCTAAGGAAAGGGGCGATATAAGGAAAACAGGAATTCTTAAAATTCTAATTTTAACGATATTAATATTTAAAGTGATTTAGAAACAAAATAATATGATTTTTAATTACTATATATTACAAAATTTAGTACGTAATTAAGAAATGTGCATAATAACGTAAATTGCAATTCAAATTTTCCCGCATAAATATTTACACGCAAGTGGCGGGAGGCCGCACCATCCATTATGGGATGCCCTTTTGCTAGAGCGTCCACTATCTTTTCTGAGGAAGACTAATTTGATCACAAGTGTATTATAGTATTATAAATAATTATTATGCATAAAAGAAAAGATTATTAATAATTTAGTGCAAAGCACTAAATTAAGGCGGCGTGATATAGCGGTTACGTAACAAAGCGTAACTCATAGGGGAACTTTGACCCCCAATTTCGGGTGAAAGGAGTGTTCCTAGAGCTCTGAAAATTTGAACGTGCTTCCGGTTATCAACCCTTCTGCGTTCAATGGTCAAGGTCCCAAGTCGATACCTCTTATCGTTTGGCCGCTACGAAGCGGGACAGACAGACATTCATGACAATTGCAATGAATTACAAAAGAATTAGTACCTATAAATACGAACAAAATAACAATTACAAATTACATCTATTATTGTAGATATTGATCCACTGATGGATAATCTTTGTATTCAAAAATTAGTTTGGGGAATTTGATAATTATTAGTTCGTTGATATTATCTATTAGTCGATAATAATCTCTTGCAGATAACATATTAATATTACAATATAACTGTACTGTAATGATAATTGATGTGATTATTATCAATATTGTGGACAGCTCGTTCACAGTGTAATATCTTGAGAGATACGTTGATACATGTCAATATCCATTTGGGGATGACTTGTTGATACTACAATACAATGTGACAATATGTAGCAATCTGTTAATAGATAGATTGGTCATGTCTCTCCTAGCATTCACTCTGTTAAGATTGGAAGGTAATAGGTTATGTAATAAGGAGAAACGGAAGTGGAAACGTAAAGTTGCGACAAGTGCCAGAGGGACTGAGGACTCGAAGGAATTCTCCAAAAGTACTTGCTATCATAAATTATAGATAGAATATGCAATATCTTACTGAGCAGTTGGGTTGTTAAATAATATTGTTGAGAAACTGAGTGACAAACAAATTAATGGAATAAGTAATTAATTTTATTCTCAATACACCTACGCATCTTGGTAGGATTTCGAGATTGAAATAAATTGTAACAGAAAAGGTTTAAAGGAAAATTCAAACTAGTAAGAAGCTTGATGAAAGGATTTTAGATGTATAGTACCTAGCGTGGTAGACTTTTCTGGAAAAGGTGGCACTGTTGGTGTAATTGCCTCAATATTTATTTATTTTTTTAAACTTTGGATCTTAAAACTCTTTATATCTTTGAAATTTGAATTTTAAAACCTTGAAATTTCATATATTTAATATATATTTAGTCATTCAAAATCGTATTAATTCTTTCTAAATTAATCTTAATATTAATATCCTCAAAATTAAGTTTTGAGAATTATTATCTTTTTATTTAATTATTCTTTGATCTCTATAATATATTTGTAGGGACATTTATAGCTTCTTTTCTTAGATGATCTAACAACCGAAACAGTTTTGTATAGATTCTTTTTCTCATGCAGCTCTTTTACTTATTATTTTCAAAATTGAAATTGCATTATACTTATTTCAAATTTGTTTCATATATTTTTACTACCTGCTTGCATGTCATTATCATCCATAAAACTAAAATTCAGGATATATGAAGCACTTAAAACCAAAGAGGGTGTAGGTGACACTTTTCAAAATTTTTTAATTAAGAATAGAAATGATTAGTTAAATCCTTAAATGTAATATCGAAATAGATGGAAAAAATAGATAGAAATATCACTCGCATCATTTTTGTTTCAAATCCCTCGTGCTATATGGTTGCATATCAAGTGGGAAAGTCGTGTGATGACATAAAAGTATTACAAAATAGCACTTATGGCGCATGAATTTAAAGTTTAAGATTCAGTTCAAAGGACTGCATAAACATTTCATCAATATTCTTAATATAGAATACTTGATTCTTCAATGCAACAGCCAATGACTTAGCTAGTTTAGAGCTGATAAGAGTAAAGCAGATGACTTTCAGAAGACTAATTGGACGCGACTTTGTAAAATTATAGAGGACCCCTAAAATAATGTATTATAATATAAGAAACCTTCGAAATCCATCATTTGATATGGAACGATCTAACATGGCCAACTGTCAAAGTGTTTGGACAGTTCGAAAGATCTCCGATGCATCGAACGAAGAAGAGGTCGTTTTTACTTGCCAGCTTGAGACCTCAACGAGATTCCTTAGACCGTGTATTATTTATTATAAACTGCTTCATGCCATAACCTTCCTGCCTGTGTTATAAACGATGCTATATAACGTGAAAGCTCCGTGACGTATCGGGAGACATATTTACCAAGGTAGATCCCATTCAGACTATTTACTCGACAACTCCCGGTAGAAGCCTCGTACTACGTGTACATAAAGTCAGCCTTACAAATGTTTAAACACGATGCACGTGGGAGGGTCTGTTACTGTGAAATATTATATTTCTATTACAGCAGTAGTTTCGTTCGATATCTGCGATACGTTTGAAATGTCACGATAAAATGTGAACCGTACGATTTCCAACCCTTTCCATTCGACATTCGCTGAATACATTTCTGGATACGCTATGGTTGAAGAGATCGTACGATTTCGAAAATTAACACTTTATTTCAGTTGAACTGGTGAAGTACTCATGAAAAATGGTAAAAAGGTCATGTAAAATTAGCATACGTTTATTTATTAATCTCATGAAATATTTTAATAATATTTTCAAATACTTAATGTAGGAGCTAATTAAAATTAGGAAATATTTTTCTCTTCTGTTTTTGTATTTTCAGGTTTTATTTTTATTTTGTATTTCAAGTGCCTTAATGTCAATTTTGAAGTGCTTATTTTCAAATACTTAATGTAGTGGCTAATTAAAATTAGGAAATATTTTTCTTTTCTGGTTTTGTATTTTTAGGTTTCATTTTTATTTTGTATTTTAAGTGCCTTAATGTCAAATTTCTTTAAATTTATTGATTTGAAAAATATTGCAGAAAAGGTTTCACTAAAGTAGACTCTCGTTATATGTATTTCCACGCGAGAGAATTGATTTTTCCACAGAATTTCAAGCATTCTAGTGCTAGTCTTCCACCACCATATAGCCTAGGAAAATGATACAATTTTATCTCCCTTTATCCTTCCAATTGAAATTTTAGAAATATAACAAGAATCTATCGTATACCCTTCAAATTAATAAATTTTTCAAAAATTTACTTACATAGTAAAATTTGTCATAAAAAGGCACACAAAATATATTTCAAATTTCTTATCTAACCCTGAAAATTAAATAAGGTTAATTGCATGTATGATGTTAATTAATAACACTAACATCACCCAAATCAAAATTAAGTGGAAAGACACTCTCATTGAATAAACAATTTCTACAAATTTCAAAAACAGTTTATTATCAATTCACTGTTATATACTGTTTGAAATAAGCAAGTTTCGTTCATGTGTCAGAGAGATGATTCATTTAAAGTGTTTAAAATGTTGCAAGGCGGTGATGAGATTGTATAAAGGAGAAGGCGAGATAAACACTTGATTCAGATATGATAATCAATGATAAAAAAAAGGTAATTTATTACGCGTAGATTTAATGTGAACGAACACTTGTCTTGTCTCTAACGTTCCCTTCTCTTCTGGCGCATACATCGCTCACATGCTCACCGCGTATGCAAAATTCTCCAGATAAGAGAAAATGGCGGGAAATCTAGTTTCTCACATAAAGATTGATACATATATCAGTTTAAAGTTTCTATCAAGACTGAAGGGAATGATTATCGGAACACCCGATCTACTCACAAGATCCAACTCGACGTGACTTCCTTCTTTTTCTTCAAGTGAAGTCAGTACCCCAGGGAACTTATTTCAAGTCAGTTGGCGACGTAAAGAAGAGAACAATAGACCTTCCGAGACAATTGACAGAAGACAACTTACAGTACTGTTCTGATCAGTAGAATAGCGCGATATGCTTCCGTGTAAATGTAGAAGGGAATGTATAATATGTATATTGAAAGGGAAGGAAGTAAAAAGTGTAGGTTCTTATGTCTGAATATAAATATGATTCATCTAATTATATTTGAAATTATATTTTGTTTAGCTAAATAATATATTTTGAAATTATATTTAATTTTATATTAGCAATATAAAAAATATTAAAATATGAGGTACACAAATTAATTCGGTGCCTCCACTATTACGTTTCCTCAATTACTATCTTAAATTTGATTTTTCCACGCTTTCCTATATTTGAAAAGTGATGTGAAATATAATAGCAATAACGATTACTTTACCCTCGAATGGCGGGCTATAGAAAGAGCCACGACTTTAATTTAATTTTATATTTCATATTATTTTCATTATCTAAATTTTACTCCTTTCATTATCTAAATTTTACTCTGTTCCTTCAAAAATTATTCTTTTAATATATGAAACTCTTTCGTTTAAAAATTACATATTTAACTTTGGGTTAATATTTTTGTATGTGCTTTGTAAGTTTGGATCACGATTGACCCAGGCTCCGCTGTTCAAGGTTTAATAATTGATGTTACCATAACTTTTTAAAAATAAATCTTCAATTAGAACAAAGAAAAGGTACAGAATTTATTTATTCATCTAATATTAATCCTAGAATGGTCATACAAATGACATTTGTCATTCATAATAAAAAATGGTAGGCTATACCATCTAGGTTCAGGTAAATATACTATACGACATTTTTATAATGACAGATTCATTCAATAACATTTTAAATGTAAATAAAACAATTTTGTCCCTAAAATTTTATCTGCACTCAAAAATGTTTCAGTGTAGGTATTTCTGTTTTTATTTGTCATATAATTTCCATTGCATGCTTGCTACTTTGGAGTATAAATGCTTTATGTTGGACGATTATCCACTGATCCTTTTATGACAAATGACTCTAGTCGTCTATGTAGCGAAAGGGTTAACCTTCATTTTGTACAGTAGAGCTGTTACTTTGGGATTACTATTGTCCTCTGCTCAGAAGAAGTCTCGTGGGGCAGCACAGGGGTAAAGGGGATCGTCCGCACGCATCAACCGACCCCCTAGTTTCACACGAGCCTAATTAGTAGATGTGACCGCTTCGACCAATCATACGTCACAGCCGAAAATACGCGTGAGCTGAGGTGAGGCGCGACCAATCAGATTGCATTATTCTCATGGGACTTCTTATCAGTGGAAGACAGTACAGAGTGATTCTCTTGCTGCGCGACACAAAGGAAGTGCTGCCTAGCACCATAGGCCCATTTTTTTTTACATGTATACGCCCATATAATCATCCACCCATCTACTTGAACTTAACACACTTGTCTCCACGGCTGTGGGAGTGTATACGTGTGAAAGGAAAACGGGGCTTATGTCCTCGACAGCAGTTCCCTTGCGAGAGAATCACCCTGTGGGTACCCATTGTATGCAGACTATGCTCTTTGTGAGAGAAGTTGAAGTTAACAGAAGGAAGAGAGGCCAGTAGTTAAGGTCGGTGTCTCTCTTTCTAATATGTGAATTGGGAGGTGAGGAGCTCCTATACGTGCAAAACTGTTTTATAGTCGATGACGGGTACTCGGGTATTTTAATTGTTTTGCTACGAAAATTTTTTATTTCTGATGTTTTTCTTTCCATCTTTATAAAAGTTAATAAAATTTCACAAATATTAGCCCAAGTGTTTTCTTTACATTTTGCATTGAAAACACATGGGACACCCTGTATGAGGAGAGGGTTAAGCATCCTAAGACTATACTTAACCCTTTGACTGCTGAGTACTCCAGGCTTAAACGTTCTGTGTATACGAAATAAGAATTAAGTCAATAACACTTATCATTTTTCTATTTATTTTTTTTTTTATATTTTTTATTCATAATCTAAAAACATATAGTGTGTAATTAGGTATGTTATTATGGACAGCTCTCACCTGGTCCATATGTGCTTTCATAGCAGTCAAAGGATTAAATATAACAAAGTCTAACGCGATTATAAATAATGTTAATATACAACAAAATTATTCGATAAGTTCTGACTTGATTTTGAAGCTTAAGCAGGAAACGGATTCTTTGCTGTCCTCCGAAATTCAGACATACTTCTTCTCCGCGGCTGAAATATATCTTCCAACGGGTAAGCTTCGCAATCACGCGGGAGGTAGTATCTTGATTCGAATAAATCTCCTGTAACTCGAGGATTCTGCGAACGCGGGAGAAGAGGTCTTTTCGTGACAAGTACACACGTAATGGGAAAAGCTTTACAGCGGGTCTAGATACGCAGTATATCCCGACGTCGCCCATGAATTCAAAACAAGCCCGGATCTCAGGTACGGAGGATAACGTAATTACGCGCTCACCTACATCCGGCCGTTCGCTTTATAACTTTGCGATCTAAACCGGGCCCTGCTTCACGAAAACTGAGCTCCCTTACTGACGCTTTCCATTCCCCGGAAACGACATTTTATCGCACTGGGATCGACCTGGAACATGTGCTCACTAGCTTGAAATAGTGTAGTAGCAGTACCTCGTTTCGTCAAAAGAGTAATAACGATGAAGAAATGAATTGAAGGATGAAAAGTTGAAAAAAAGGTTATCGTTGATGTAGGTCAATCAAACGTAAGGGAGAGGGTTTGTGACAATCTTTATGCAATGAGTATGCTTGTGAACTAACCCCAAGTTACGTTTTTACATGGGGTGTTCCATGTATTCTACCAAGTATTGATAGATTTCTATAAGGAAAATTTATCAGTCCATGATAGAAAGAGACATCATCAGGGCATTGGCCACGTTGACGTTTCACAATTTGTAATTACTTTGCCATGTAAATGAAGGAGACACCACCACTTACTGTAATACTCAAGACTTATCATTTTATATCTAGTACTTACTTAAATATTGATTGTTTTATAAACATAATAAAGTAAAAATTTGAAGAAGGTATTTCTGTTTAAAGGATAAATTTATTTTATTGATGTTTTTGGGTGTAAATAATATTTGCATATGAATAAATAATGAATAAATCTCCCTATATACAGAAATGTTAATGTTTTAAATAATCCATGAATAATTAAATGAATAGGTGGTAATTCTGAAAATCCTGATTTTAAAAATATTAGAATTGAGGTTAATCTAAACAAAATTTATGATTTTTCATTAATTGATTTTATAAAATTTATGTATAATTAAGAAATATGAATAATAGAATAAATATCATTTCAAATTCTCCCGCCTAAACGTCGATATACTGGTGGGGAGTAACAGGCCTATATATAGAGCACCTCTGCCCCTACTCTGCCACTTACCTCGGGACCGCCACCGGGGACGAACGGGAGCTTGGGGAAGGGAAAGCCTACGGCAGGCCTGTCCAAGTAGGGGAATCCACTCCTAGAATACATGTTTCGGGTCCTCTTCCAACGCTGCTCCTTCAAGTAAGATGGGATGGTTCCGACTACCGTCTCTCCGTCTTTCCTAGCGGCGCACAGTGGGGTTGCCTCTCAAACGCGGTAAAAAGTCATTTTTAGAAAATTATCTCTAAAGTCAAAAAATACTATGAAAATAGTTAATTGAATATTTGGCCCACTATGTAGTATATTTGTTTTTCACATTTATTAATTTTCAACGTGGGTACAGAGGTTTAAAGAAGGCAACTGCGTAATTCTTAAAAACTACAACTATTATTTATGCTTTTAATTCTCACTCAATTTAATTAATCTATGATGGGTTTAAACGTGCCAGGTATGTATTTTAATTGTACCAAGTTTCATTTAATTATCTATAATATTTTCGGAATTATACCGTATTGAATATTTTCCATCTTTATTGTTTATTTTAAAAAAAGTCCCGTGGAATCCCGCGTTCTGTTTGGTATCATTTGAAAGTGCAAAGTCTTGCCTTTAAAATAAAAAAAGAATTAGCTGCTACTAGCTGCTACTCAGGTATCTACAGTAATTTTTACTATTATTGACACCGATGTTGAGTCATCGGTTTCAACGTCAAACCGATCACTTTTCGACATCACCATCGAAGATTTTGTTCTAAATGAAATATGTTGTAGTCCATATGAAATTAGAAGGGGTTTAAGTCATCATTTTGCCGGTTTCGAATTTGTTTAATAATTACAGACCTTCGAAGTTTGCAATTTGCCCATTTGGACGAAAACGGGCTTCACTTACGAATTTTTTTTCTTAGGAACTGTTTGTCCGATTGAGCTAGATTTTTTTTTCTTTTATTCAGAAAGGATTGGGCTATTACAAAATAATTTTTTCGATCTGGATAATTAACTTTATAATTTTTTATATCTATACCTTTGTTAAAAAAAACATCCTAATGCGATAACGTTAGACTTATTAAAAAATAGAAACTGTAAGCTTTAAAATGGTATTTGTTTCATCAAATTTGGATGAAATTTAGCAATGTTATAACAGTGTGAAGATTGAGCAAATTTTAAAGTAGTTTTTACCGCGTTTGAGAGGCAAATACCCCACTGTGCGGCGGTACTGTCTCCTCGGAGAGATGGTAGTCGGAACAGTCCCATCTTACTTGAAGGAGCAGCGTTGGAAGAGGACCCAAAACAAATGTTCCAGGAGTGGATTCCCCTACTTGGACAGGCCTGACCTAGGGGAAGGCCAGAAACCCCTGAATCCCGGTAAGCCTACAGGAAAAGTTGAAGACTCGGAAGTCCCGGAAGGGGGGGGGGGGGGGGGGGGGTATATAGCTATTTTGTCTAGTAAACCTACTATACTCGATACTGTACACCTTAATCCTATAAAGATTCTGAAAAGTAAGTCTTCTGGAATGAATATCTTCTTCATAATTAATGCAAAAGTTTGACTGATCAATTAAATTAAAAAATCCTAAATCTTTAGGATCGTTGCAGAATATAAGTCAGCAAAAGATGATTTTCTTCGTCGTGAATCATACCCAACGAGATCCTCTTTTATGATCCTGTCACGTGTTCTGGATCTTGACACATATGCATCACAAACATGGAGCTTCCTCCTATTGCTATTCTTCTCATTCATCCTCCCTTTTATCCACGGACTTTCATCCTATTGGATTGTTATTTCTGTTTTTTTACCATTTCTCTTCTTCGAAGGGACACAGAAAGAAGCCTTTAGATGACATAGTGCTATGATAAGAATAGTAGTTTATCGATCAGTATCCCCTTCGATTAAAAGAAAATATTGAATTAATGATATAAGAGTTTAAAATATAAAGAACTCAAGTTATTTTACACGACAGTAAGGAATAGGCATTTTGTTATACAGGGTGTCCCACTTAACTCGAATATCTTGAAAGATTAACAGAGGAAATTTTATTGTAGCAGGTGCTCAAAATGATGTCCTCCAGCTTTGATACAAATTTCTAAACGATTAATCTTTCTATCAGTTATTTCACTCTGTCCATCAGTTGTCTATTTTTTTATGAATTTTTTGTACTCAGGTCATGTAAAAGTCCTCAGTTATTATGCCATAATAATGAAAATATATTGTCCCATTTAAAATAACTTCAATAACCTTGAAATCTCGGAAAAAATGACCTTGAGAAAAATTTCTTAAAATGTTTCCCTGTAACATTTTTCTCTATCATAAAAAATAAGCAAGATATTCAAGATGCTCAACTTAGGTGGGACACCCTGTATATAAATTGTTATAATCAGGAACGGATTAAGATTTCTAGGGCCCAGGGCTATTAGACTTTCAAGAGACCCCTTGGTTTTGTAAAACGAGCTTCGGGACTGTTTCATAAGTTGAAATTTACGTCTGACACTTGCTATATCTTAAGAAAATTAGCGTCAAGGCGATCGCATGAATGAAAATACATGTAGGGTACGAAAGTTTGTGTATTTGTGCTCTGTACGAATGTCAACTCGAAAAGATTAACTGCATTCCAAACAGTTAGCGAATTAACAAAATCACGTAGTTATAAGTTAAATTAGATTTTCTTCTACTGTATCATCTTCTAAGTCTGTACGCCTTCCATACAGACAAGGTAAAGATCTCAAGGGAAATACGTGGAACCTAGTTTAGATCAGGGACTTAGTTTTAATCACATTTTGCTTATTCTTTGATTCAATTTTTCCACTTATCCTCTTATCCTAATAATGTGTTAAACTCTTATTAGTATTGTTTTCTCTGAGTGCAAAGAAAGTGCATTTGAAATTGTAAGAATACAATATTCCATGGAAGATACAGCAAAGTATTAAAATGACATAATTGCAATTTTGTTTTAATACAAAATTCTCCAATTTTTGGGCTAAGTTAGTACCTTAAAATTTATATAAAATAGTGTAGCAACGGTAGAACTAGGTCAGGAAAAGGGTTATAATGTTTCATTTACAATTTAACTAATTATAATAATAAAATGACAAGAAGGAGATTATCTTACCTCGCTCTGTTTCATATTTATAATCCAGTTATAAATTAACATTTATTTCCATTATAAACGAGGATATTTTTACAAATTTAATTTAATATGATGAATAATTTTGAGAAAAAAATTTGTTCATTAAAATGTTCAAATGTATTGTAGTTTATTTGCCAAATTTTATATTAAACATTACAGAATTCCGATAGTAATCGTTTGCTTCTGATAAATCCTTCGTAAGCGCATTTCGCTGGTTAACAGACTTCGTCGAAACGAGCGTACAGGAATTAGACGTAACTTCACTGAACCGATTGACTGCATCTGCTCAAATCGTATATACGTTTAAGGATTACTTGCAACCGCAAGTTAAATCTTCACGATCGTTACCGGGACTCTATACTTCGAGTCTTTGAACTTCGTAACTGGGAACATTTGGTATTGGTTTCAACGTCGATAACTTTGTCATCGAATAAGTAATCAACGTGACCCAGTTAATACGGTTTCATTGTACATATAGATTGGTAAGTAAATTAACCACTTTCGTGATACATTTAATATCCTCCATATTAATAAAACAAAAATATTTAGATGAAAATAAAATATACAGGGTGTCAATGCTAATTAAGACAATTTGCTATAATACTCAGGAACTATCATGAATTATGAATAATTTAAAGAATTGTGAAAAATATAATAATTTTTTAAATTCTAATTATGTAGATCTATTGATAGATAGACATACTATCTATACCTTCGGGAGCTCACCCGACTTTGCCCGATCTCATACGATCTCACCCCATTTCGCCTAATTTAACCCGACCTTAATCAATCTCGCTTAATTTAACCCGATCTCGTCCAATCTCGTCCTATTTTTTCCGATTCGCCACGAAAATCGGGTACCCATAATTTTCGGGAGCCATGATTATGCCGAATAATTAAGTAAAAAAATGGTAATTCTAAAAATCATAATTTTGAAAATATTAATATTACTATTAATATAACTTGAAAATATTAATATTAATATTCGTCGTATAATTAATATTAATATTAATTAATATAACTTGGAAAATAAATTTGGAAAAAAATTAATATAATTTTCCAAAGACATCAAATGATGGATCCTCCTTCGTATACGTCACATTTCTCCCTAAAAATGTCTCCATGCCCGAAACTGTACAACCGCACAGCTACTCCGAGAGATTAATAAAGAATAGAAAATTCGTGCTGCTAACGTTGATACGAAGCATTCTATACCGTGCACGTCGTTCCAACGACCCTCTACGACGAACTTCACCGTTTGTCGTCGCAGTCTGTTTGTTCTGTGCTCCGTTTCCAATGCAAATGCCTGGGCGGTACGTCGGTGGCGGTGGCGAAAGAAAGTTGGCGTACGAGGCGTTATAAACTACCCTTGATGCGATGTATCCGTCCAAACGATACTTATTTAAATCCCTTAATCTTCCGCGTGGCTCGTCCTATTCTTACGGCGCGTTGTTCTCGGGAGGAAGTAAAAGGAAAAAAGCAGCCACGCCGGGACTCGCAACTCGGAAACGAGAGCGTTCTTCTTTGTCGCTGCTTTTTCAGACCACCTTCGCACCAAGAATCTCGAGATGCTCTTTGTAGTAACGCACACATTATTCCGTTTTTCTCTCTTCTTCTCCGTCGAGTTTCGTTACAGGGGAACGGAGAAAAAGTGGCCCTCAACGGGTTCGAGCGTGATTCGGCAACGTGTCCACGTTCTTTGCCCGCGGCCGCTCGATACCCGCGTGAATGATGCCTTGATTGGTGCGCGTTCGTTTCACAAAATGCGAGAATTAATTTCATCGGTTGGCGGCGTTCATCGATTTCGAGATATCGTGCCGCGAAATGGTAGGAGAAAGAATATCGGATTTTTTTCATTTTTCCAGTGACGCATTGCGCAACCCACGGATAAAACCTCTTATGCGGTTTTGTCTGTTTTCGCGAGCCTTCGTTAGGTATGCGGTGATCAACGATAGTTATTTTGTTTGTTGACTTTTCTTCATCGACAGTTTTCTATCTGTCACATTATTTCTCTGGATGAATATAGAATTTTTAGGTTTTTATAATTAGGGTTGTTGATGATTTTTTTCTATGTACCATTGAAAATAGTTTAATAGTTGTAATTAGAATTGTTAATGATTTTTTTCTGTAAACTATTGAGAATAGTTTAATGGTTATAATTAGGGTTGTTAGTAATTTTTTTTTACAGGCTATTGAAAATAATTTAATAGTTTCTTGAAATTTTTATTAGAATATGTTATTATGGGAAATAAATAGAATCAATTAAAAGGGTACGGATAGAAAAAGTGTACAGAGAAATATAAAATTAAATTAAAATTGAGGATCTCTCCGTGGTCCACCGTCTGAGGGTTAAATGTCCTCATTGTTTCTTTTCCAAATGGGTTAAATTTTTTAAAACCATAAAAAATGTATTAATAATATAATTTAGCCAATCTGTAATCCAGTTAAAACTTATAACATTTTCTGTTTTTGTGTTCTCAAAAATTAGTATTCAGTGAAATAAAGTGAAATTATATTATAATATCGAACGTTCTAAAATGTAATATATGGTACCTATTGTAAGTTATGCAAGATGTTTATAAACTACTACATTATTTAGTATTTGTAATGAGAGAATGAATTGAATTATCCATTTTATACTAACAATTTTTATGAAAGGTTTGTGTAACCATTTTTATCAAAATTAATGCTTCACATTTAATATGGCAGTTATTATTTTGCAATTCTCTTTGTATCAACAAATCATGTCAAATCTTCTAACATACAACAGCCCAATAATTCTCAATAGTAATTTTCTTGCTAGACAATCAAGAAATACGTTCTCAATAAATCAGCTTCCATCGGTATTATTCAGTTTATTAATCTCTCTCTGTAATAGAGACTGTATAACGGAGATGTTACATATTACATCATTAAACGAATGAAGGTTCAGTGTAATAAATCCTAATTTCTCCGTCCAATCGAGTTCTGATCTCAACTTATAATCCAACTATCGACGCTTCTGTAAATTTATGATACGTTAATCGTTATTGAGAAGCAAGAAGAAGCTTCAACTTCTGAAAGTTTTAATTAGAATTCGAAATTCCCTTGACCATCGCTAAGCTGGTTGTAGAGTGGCAAGATAAAAGAGCAAAAAGAAATTTTTTATCTCAGAAACATTGAAGAGTTAAATTCGTAAATGTAATTCTTTCATTAAAAACATTAACAGGTTGGGTATAGGAGTATTAAAGAACTAATTTCAAGTGGATTAATGGATTCAACAAGATCTTTACGTGGACAAATTGAATTTTCTTTCAAATTTTCGGATTCTACAATTCCAAAATTTCAAAATATCATAATTCCAGAATTTCAAAATTCTAGGATTACCAGATCCAGATTTCAAAATTCTAAAATTTCAGATTTTCGAAATTCTAAAATTTCAAAATATCTTAATTCTGGGTGACAGAATTTCTAAAATCCCAGAGTTTCAAAATTTCAGAATTCTAGACCATAGGAATTCAAAAATTCAAAAATTCAAAAATTCTAGTTTATTGAAATTCCATAGCTCCATACTTCCAAAATTTCAGACTTTTTAAATTCCAAATCCCAAATATCCCACAATTCCGAATTTCTAAAACTCTAAAATTTCTAAAAAATCTGTCCTATTCTAGAAGAAAATCCATGTCACGCGAAAGCCTTTCTTTTTACTTTTTTATATTGTTCATATGGTGACGGATATTAATAGTAGAAGCACCCCACATATCTCTTTATATTATTACTGCCAGCTCCACAAAAGCTGATTCAATTGTAAGGCTGCTGTGAACAATTGAATCGAACTCATGATCCTATATTTATTATATAATTTCAGCCACGATCATGAAAACTAATATCGTAACAGTATTATCACGAACGCCAATTTAAGCTCAAAATTACAATATGATAACAAAATGATTAATCAATACCCTGAATCATTATTCAAAGATGTTAAGCATGATAAAATAGAATACAAAGTAGATGCAATTATTAAAACGTCTGCGTTCCGACATGGAATTTATTTGGTGATCACACTGTGTACGCGTTATGCGTTTATTGATGTTCCATTATACGCTTTATTTCGTTCGCACGGTAAAGAACAGTGCGGTTTATTTTGCTCGAGCGTAGCGTTTATTTAAAATTTTAATCATCCAAAGTCGGTCTTCAACGGCGGTATTTATATTGTATGATATATTTCAACGTTTGATAAGCTTGGAAATTGCTGGATTAAAATTGAGATTGACTTTATATCGTTTGCGATTTTCCGATAACGCCTGAAATTGGGATATTATTCTAATAAAAAAGTATATGGAATTTATATTTTTTTCCAGCCGATTTCACTGGCCTCGCGTAAATGTTACTGAAAATGAGAACGCTGGGAGTCGTTGATTGTACCTTAACGCAGCCAATTTCGATTCTATAGTTTAATTTATACTTGTAATTTAGTTCTCGTGTTCGATGAAATTGTATGGGAGCTTAACGAGCAAAAAGAGAAATAGTATTTGATTTCCATCATTTGATAAGAAAACTAATATTTTCAATAATTTCATTATTTTAGAGAAATCTGAATATAAATGTATATATTTCTTCTCAAAAATAATAGAACATTTAATTATTTTGTTAATTTTTAATTACATAATTTGTGTAGATTTATTAATATTTGTATTTACAGATATATGATCAATATTAATTGATAGGAATATGCGGATACCCGAGATTACGAACTCGGACGGACTCGGAAAAATTCGGCGGTAGGGGGTGGGGCTCGGGCAGATTCAGAAAAATTTCGGGCGGACTCGGGTAGACTCGGCAAATTCGGGCAGACTCGGAAAAATTCGGGCGGGTTTGGACGGATTCCCAAACTAAACCAATGTTCGGGTAACCTGATTTCTTCGGGCACGTTCGGGAAGAACTCAGACGGGTTCGGAAAAATTCGAGCGAGCTAAGACAAATTTTCGAACTGTACGAATATTCGGCTACTTGAACATTCGTATGGTTTAGAAACCCTGCCGTTTTCATCTCGGGTACCCGCATCCCCTACTAGTTGAGTACAAGAAAATAAAGTATTTTAAACAATGAAAATTCTATTCAAAGTGTTATAAATATAATCATAATATTAATGTAGAAATCATTAAAAAATTAAATAAGCTTTTATTGTAAATAATTTTGATAAGGAAAAGGCATAAAATATGAAAAGGTTGTCTTTCACTCCTAACTTAAAGATAATTCAATTTTTGTTGATTTGATTGATTTTGATTTAATTTATTTCATTAATTTCAATTTTAAGAACATTAATATTATTTATTTTTGATTTTATCCAATTCTCGTTGGATGAAAACGTCGATGAAGTAACAAATAACTGTTGTTAATCTGCTATCTGTACGTATATTACTCTCCGTTAAATGAAAAAGTCAGTTTTATTTACACTCCTCTAATAGCCAGATCGTTAGCACCGGAATATTCCGCGTTCTCATACGTCAGGAAAACCGATCGACAACAATGGGCCGAAGTTTAATCTTCCGCGCGGGTTCTGCTCATCCGTTCGAGCAGAATGAAGCGGAGACGAGGGAGTGGAATAGCAAGTGGAGTGGTACTAGTTTTATGAGAGGCGTTCTTAATTTTCCAAGTGTCACGGGTCAGCGTACTCACAGGGTAAAGCAACAGAAGCTGTCGCTGCGGGATCATCGATCAGAAGCGTACACAACAGAGAACGCATCGAAGAGAAACTGCACACGTTTGCCATGGACGTTCGATCTGTTTCAAATCGCAACCCACGCATTTCAACCTCATACTCATCGTGATATATTGTAGTCCTCAATGTGGTCGGCTGTACTCTTGCCAGGTTATATTATTGCTCGAATGACACTTTTTGTTAGCTTATATTAATTTCTTTATTCTTTTTCATTTATTATTGGTGTGGGGTCAATTATTAAAATATATAATATATTTTCTATACAATGCGAGTCGTCCATTTGCTCTAATTAACAAAAACTAAGGAAATTTAGAAAATATACAAAGTTAAGCATCAATCAAGTGCTTTGACACTGAAATTTTCTATTCATTCTATTAGGTGACTAAGATTATTTTTTTAGGTGCCCAAAGAAATTTAGAGCAATAACATTTTGCAATACTTTTATGTCATCAAATTATGTCTAACCTTCTGTGTTTTGTATTCTGTAATTTGGTATACAACTACCTAATAAACCATTCAGACTTTTATATTTGCTTCAAACAGACCCATACCTTCTTCATATTAATTTGTTGATGCTTAAAATTGTAATAGAAAACTGCATTTATAATATTCTTAAAGTATAGTCAGCAAGTAGATCCGTTTTCTGCTCGGGGAGGTGAAATCATTGACTCGTACTACTAGCTATCATTGGTGATTCTTTCAACACCAATTGTTCAACTGATTTATTCAACAGACTTTCGTTAAAATTAATATTTGTGAATTAAAATATTCTAAAAATCCACATTTTTTTTGTACCCATGAATTGTTTGAAGTATCACATAAAAGTTTATTGTAATTGTTTACTTGTGTCGACTATACAATTTACTTTGAACGTTTATATCACCTGATCCATTATACAGAAAAATATATATTTACAATATTGTTACATAATCATGTAATAATTATAATGATAAATAATGTTTATTATATAATGAGTAGATTTGCTCTTTAGTCGCGGAGGAGAAACTATTGACTCGTACTACTAGCTGTCTTGGGTAAATTGGATTCTTGATTTAATCAGAAAACTTTCAGCATTACAACTCCCTTGAAATTCATATTTATGGTTCAAAATACACTTCTAAACATGTATCTCTGTTTTCGTTATTTAGCTAAGAATTGTTTAAAATTACACATAATTAATCGTGATTGCTTACTCTTTAGACAAGCATACAGTATACTTTGCAGATTCATAATTGCTCTCAAACTGTTATACTAAATTACTAATAACCTGATAACTATTCATAAAGGAACAGTATACAAGTTTCACTCTGACCTGATTATTATTTGTTGTAATTAACATCCAACCATTTTGTACTAAGAATTTTAATGAAAAGTCTAATTAGTTATTTTAATCAAATCTTAAGCTTCAAATTGATGTATCATAAGTGTTATTTTATATAATAGTTTAATTCTCTATATTCAATTTCATCTCATTTTCAGATTGGAATCTTTAAATTAATTTTTAAGATTAATAATTTTATTGAAGTATAATCAGTAGATTTGGCCTTTAATCGTTCTGATATCTAGTTCTTTAATCTTTTCTCAATACCAGAGGAACGAGAATGTCGAATCGATTGGATGGTTAGGTCCCTTTGATTTCTGGCAAAAGACCCATGGCAGTCTCTTTGAACAGTTTTTCAACGTCTGAGAAAATATTTTCTCTCTCTGTCAATATCAAAGGTATCTTCAGAGTAAACTCGTGTGTCGGTGAAATTTATGTCAGCTCTTTCAAAAATTCATTTTGGTAGTTGAGAGGCTAAGTCAAGCTCAAGTAGTGCAGTAAAAGATGTTAACCACATAAGTGATCCACGAGGCTGTAAACCACTCGACGAGATCCAACACTGTGCAATATTTAATGCCATTAATTATTAACAAGTAGGATTGGAATATTTAATCATCAATTCTAATTAATAATTACATTTTTTCGAACCGAAGTATAATTCATAATTAACATATTTCAGTCGTCAGTTGAGTTAACGATTAATTAATTAAAATTTTCTTTATCGAGTAATTAATATTTGAGTAACTTTGAAAAAAAGTGAAATATGAAATAATGAAGCAGTTTTAAAAAAACATGTATCTACTAAAATATATTTCTTTATTATAATTTTAATTTCTTTATAGTTATTCTTAATAGTTTCTTTATTATAATTCTCATTTGCTTATTTTATCAGAAGCACACATCAAACAGAATCTTAATTAAATTTCAATTACCTACAATTTAATGATTTATGATTAAATATTGATATTTTTAATCAATGACTGTCGATTAACGATTAATACGATTTATAATTAACCCTTGGACGGCGGACCATGGAGAGTGCTCCCACTTTAATTTTACTGAATAATAGAATAGTTTCTTTTTGCAAAAGAATTCAAATAGCCATATAATGAGATGATCAATTTTTCATTTGAATTTCTTCTTCGCATTTTAAAACGTGGAATAACATATCGTAAAAAATGTTAAATGCTTCATTTCGAAAATTGATTTCATATGCATATGATGTTATCGAAGCTATCGAGCGAATCAGCATACGTATCAGAGTTAAAAAATTACAGATTAAAATGAGCGTTTCGAATGTCCACTCTCTACTTCAATGATTCGACTGCTGTCACGTTCAGATACCGAATAATAAATAATCGAAATGCTGTTTACAGTTGTCTCAAATCACGTACATCTGACGTGCTCGAGATTGGACAGAAAAAACAAAAAGTAAAAAATGCTGAGGTGTTCCAGATTCGAATGTGTAGTTTTAAGGTTAAGTAGGTGTATTTAGGGCACGGTGCGAATGGAAAAGTATTACGCAAATGTAAATTGTGTCGTGGTTGATGATCTTTGACAAATCGTTGTCAGATGTCCCAGATTTTCGTTTTGACATTCCATTTTAACATCAAGAGTTGCCTTTATTAAACGAGTGCAAAAATCATTTATATTTTAATATTGCAAAATGATTGTTTTAGTAATAATGATAAAATACAGCAAACAAATAATTTTGTAATCTTATACTTTATTATACTATTTCATTTATACTCTCTCTCTCACACACATTTTTAATTTCACAGCTGAATTTATTTATAAAAAAAGATTCATTCAATTAAAATTTCATTTTTTAATTATGGAAAACTTAAGCCCTCGACTGAATTTTTCAAAAACATTTCAATTAATTTCACATTTTCATAATTTCATCAAGGGTAGAATAATCCCTATAAAGCAGCTAAGGTGTTATATTTATTCAAGCTATATTTTTTTAAATTATAATTCAAAATTCCTGATTTTAATTATTTTGCAAAGTAACTTGCACACATTTAGGTTTATCAGAAATAATAATTTTATTGAATAATCTGCTATAATGATCGTTTGATTAATTAAATAAAGATCAGGGTGGGGCTGAATTTTCTAAAATGAGGACTAGGCCCCTTCATAAAATTTTATTTTAATAGAAATAAACTTGCGTCAAAATTCAATATGCAATGTAACTATTAAAAAATATATATGAAAATCTTCTTAATACAGTAAATTATGAATAAAGAAAGAACAATATTAAAACTATAAAACATTAAACATTTGGCATTTTTAATGAATTTAAGAAACCTGATTCATTCCAGACAAGTATGCTAATGATGCCAATAGTAATGAAACATAATTTACAAATTTAAAATCATCTTATCAACGAAAAAGGAAAAAATTCGAAACAACCAAAATGAAGTTGTTCGCGTTATCCAGTTTTATCCGTACAGCTATTCCACCTGCTGCCTCTTAAGTCTCTTTAATTGAGATTTCGTTGTCGAAATCGTCGGACAAATTGCAATGGCCGCGAATTTCGATGCTCTCGGACAAAGTGAAGTCCGAACACGTCGGTCGATTCTCCGTTGCAAGCAGCTGGCTAACCCTGTAAAACGTGGAATGGTGGAATCTTATAGGATCGATTTGGTGTTCGAGCATCGACGTTCAGTTTCTTTCTTCTGGTACAGCTCGTTTCCCTCCCTGCACCACCTAGACAATCTCACCCAACTTTCCCAACCCCTCGATCCCTTTCCACCCTTTGGCTCACTCGATACCACCCTATACCATGCTTCTTTCAACGGGCGTAAGCGCGCTTAAATACCTGCTGAATCTCGACGAGGCCAGGAAATCACGGACGAGAAGAGTCACTGAAAAAGGAACAGCTGAAAGGTAACTGCGCGAGATACCACAGCTCTTTCTACTCTTCTATGTATGTACACCAGCACATATACTATTCCTGGAAATATTGCTTTTTCTTTTTTTATGATCTTTTTTTTTAACCCTCCTGTAGTCCGTTTTAAATTTTCGAAAATTATTCATTATTTATTTGTCTATTCTTCGTTATTATTTACGTTCATGTGTTAACCCTTGAATAGCGGAATCTGGGTCAATCATGACCCGAACTTACAAAATATATATGGAGATATTAATCTAATAAATAATATAAAATAATATGAAAATAATGACATACAAAATTACATAAAAATTGCGGCTCTCTCCATGGTCCGCCATCCGAGGGTTAACACGTTGACCGCCATGGTGATTACCGGTGACCGACACCTCCAATTCTTTACAATTGAATAATTATTAGAGAAGGCAAACTTTAAATAGTTTCAGTATTGTACTTATAATGTAAGATGCTGATTTAAAAGTTTGCATTTGGAAATTAACTGTTCACATCTTTAATAACTACAAGTTTAGTATGTCTGACTACACGTAGTCTTTTCTACTGAGGCAATCATTGTATTAAGCTATTTAAAGCCCGTAATACTGATTACTCGTTTCAAATCAAAGAAAAGAACCATACATTATATTCCAGCTAAGAAAAATTCACTTATTTCAAAGTATACCTTGTTACCAAATAAATAACACATGAAAAAGATGTGTATACAACGAAGAACGAAAGGTAGCATATTCTTGTGATAACATGGACGCGTGTTCGTAGCAGAGATCCACGGGGATTCGTTGATTGCTGGCAATCTAATTTTTCGAACAATGAGGCTGATATGGCCAGCGAAAGGGAGCTACGTACACACGTAGATCGTCCAAATTTCCCGGAAGGAGATCGCGCGCAACGCGCATGCAAATTCTGACCGCAATTGAGTTGTATGTATGCAGGTGTGCGTGCCAGGCAACGTTACCTCTACCATCGCTCAAAAGTATTTGCTCACTGTTCAACATATTTGTCCGTTCGAAATGCTTTATAAGATGCGTCAAACTTTGGTAGTCGCAATGATCCATGAAAATTTTATTTATTATTAAAACGTTTCATATGAACGTGTATGCATGTATTGTACGTAAGCTCTACAAAACGGGGAGTTATTTGTAAAGGGCATATATACAAAATAGTTGGACAAATAGTAAAACGAGAAGAAAATGTATACATATACATAGTATTCATTATAAATAAGTGTTAATGAATATAGATCTAAATATAATTAATTTTGAAGGTACAAAATATTTCTGTTAGTTGGAAAATCAAATGGTAATCTTGTCTAGGAATTCTATACACTCCACCTTACTGTTTATTAATTGTTTGTCTATTTTTGTCTAGTTTTGCTGCTTTCTCAATTTTTTTATTTTTCCTATTTTGTCTATTTTACGTATTTCGCCTATTTTCAATATTTTATTTATTTTTTCTATTTTTCTATTCTACATATTTTACCTATTTTATTTATTTCGCCTATTTTCAAATTTTTCTATTTTACTTCTTTTTCTATTTTTGAACCTAATTTACCTACTTTTCCTATTTTTTATTTAGTTTGTTTATTTGACCTATCCTACTTATTTTTGTCATTTCCCTATTTTATCTAGTTTATCTATTTTTCTATCACAGTAATGATAGCTCACAGGCATGTCCTTTGCAGTAAAAATTTCAATTCAGTCAAAGAACCTAAAAATACTTCAAGTAATGCTGGAATATATGGAGTCTTTAAATTTAGATAGACGTATGTGTACGTCAGAGTGGATAGAAGGAAAAAGGAATTGGAATGTAGGTTCCTTCGTTATAATGAAGTGACAGTATCAGACTCGTTATTTGCGGGCTTGTAAAAGGAATCAAAGGTAAAATACTCATTCTGAGTATAAGAACTCTAGATATACATAGCTCAATCTCATTTTTAGTAACAACCCAGTGTGACTTATAGTTCCTAATAAATTCATCACTGAACATGATTAAGATTGTATTAAAATAAAATAAATAATATGGTACAAATTCAATTTATCGTTATTATATTATACAGGTGATAAAATAAACACTTTTGGTTCTGTATGTAAATCAATTTGAAAATGTGTTCGTCGGACACTGCTGAGTTGTAGAGGGCTGAAAAGGGGAAGGTGATTCTTAAACGTACATATATAGAGTCTACATAGAGAGTTTCAAGCAAGTGTATAGTCGAGGGATGAACATCGGGGCAATCCCTCCGAGTAACGTGATATATTGTAACCCAAATAAACCAGGGCGGTGACACGACATACCGCTTTAAGGTGTTCTCACTCTATTCGATCATCTTAATTATTAAGGTAGGAGTTCTGAATTTATTGATCAAGTATGACCCATTTAATATTATTACAAAATAACACATTTAGAAAATATTACAAAATGCAGAATATTTCATTGCATTATGTTATAAATCTACTGCATAAAATAAATAACTATGAAATTCTTGTATTTTTTAAACATCTGAGATTATAAATTTTGAAAATTTGCATTATCATACAATTTGTTTTTAAAATAGAGTAATATCTGTTATTTTTTCAAGAATAAACAAAATCGTGCAGCAAAGGAGTAATTAATTTTGTGTAACACATTGACTGCCATTCTAAAGATACTGAAAATTTTATTAAGTAGTATTTTTATTCTGAAGAAATTTTAAATAACAAAATGATTTTTTGCATAAAAAACAGTGACCACTTGACCCACATTAAGTAACCCAAAATTTTCTAAAGTAAAGCAAATTCTATTATAAAAAGGGATACCCTAAAACCCTTATCGAAAAATTCGATATGTCATCATTTATGCAGCTTTATGTACAGCACCAAGAGAAATTCAATGACCCTTAATAATGCAAGCTCTGAATGAGCAGGGATGCGAAAGACTTTCTGAATGAGGGCACTGTAAAATTAATAAAACACCTACTGATATCGGATCAATATTCCAATACAGTAACATTCTGTTCTCTCGAATCTCAATTTGTTTCTTTCTCAAGACGAATAAGTATTTCTCGTAATAGAAGAAATAA
Source organism: Osmia lignaria lignaria (assembly GCF_051020975.1). NCBI lineage: Eukaryota > Metazoa > Arthropoda > Insecta > Hymenoptera > Megachilidae > Osmia > Osmia lignaria. The sequence continues at coordinate 2,662,814 of NC_135040.1, forward strand.
ATCTTCAACGTTTCATAAAGCGAAAGACGTTAAACGAGAAAAAATGATTGTCGTTTAGTCGATTGCATTCCCCGAAATCGTCGAGCAATAACGCGTCAAATAACGTTAAAACAATATCGCGAATGTGTCGGTGGGTTGTGCAATGGTGGGCTGCCGTATTTCATAGCCGTGGTTAGCCTGGAAACCGCGGAGAGACACTTCAAAGGTGTCAAAAAGGCTTGACGTTCGCGGAACAACGGTCAAAAGTATCCCGTTTTCGGTGCCAGCAGCCACCTGCATAAATTCGTGGGACAAACTGCCATTGCAGGGGTTTCGCATGGCTACGCCCTTAGGTGCAATGCATACCGCGACTGCAGTGCATTTCGAGGTGTAAGCTCGTCTCCCGCTAACCGTATATACAGGGTGAATCCAGAGTGCTATAACAATATTTGCAGACATATTATGTACTTTAAATCTAACAGAAAAGTTTTCAGAATCTTGCGTCAAGATGTTTCAATAAAGCTCCAGAAGAAACGTTATTTTTTATTCGTCCTCGGACGACGGACCATGGAGAGAGCCCCAATTCATTTCCTAAATTTTACACTGTCTCTTTAAAAATTATTTTGCCAATATATAAAATCGTTTAGTTTAAAAATTGTACTTTTAATTTTTTAGATTAATATCCTTGTATATATTTTATTAGTTCGAGTCACGATTGACCCAGACTTTGCTATTCAAAGATTAACTAGAAGAGAAAAATTAATATTCTTATTGATGAGAATTTGTTGATTCTATACAATTAAAATTTGTTATATTCTTGAGAAAATAATATCATGAATATTATTTTTTATACAATGATATTATTGTACATAAGTTATAAATAGGTCTTCAGAAGATCAATACATGTATATATATTGTCGATACTATTGATTTTATTGACAAACTGTATTTACTTTATTCGATCAATATTTATTGATAGTATATATGTATATTCAGGTTCGAGTTGGAGTTTAATGATGTTTAATTAAGCGACATTTCATCAATACTAAAAATAATTTGATTTTCATTCAACCAGCTTATCAATTATTATTATTATTATTATTTATTTTAATTAAAGTCGCATCGACAGCGAGGGTCATTGTTTTAAATAATGATATGTCAATCGGTTTCTTTACACATTCAATAATATAAGCAATATATATTGATCTTCTGAAGATTCCTTAATAGAATATTGATTTTTATAAGAAATTTCTTATAAACAAATAATACATTATTTCTAAGTTACAACAGATATCTTCAATGCACTATCTGTTTTAATAACTTTGTAATTTACTTGTTACAATACCTATATGTTATAATACCTAATGGTGAAAAATTTGAGAAACAAAATTATTTATGTAAAATATAAATTTGCTACGATATCTTAATTTTACATGATTGCATGGATGATTGACCTTTTCATTTAATTGATAATTAACTTTTAAAATGGCTAAGCAATAATTTTGATAAATTAAAAATTGTTTCCCTTTTAAGCACCGAGAATAAAAAAAATTCATTTTTACTATTGTAAGTTTAAAAGCTCCTTTTTTTAAATTGTCTAATCCAATTTTTGAACATTGGTAGTACAATTTTTGAAATTTGCTTTAAACTGCTTTTATTTTTATGTGTACCTATATGTACACCCATGATTATTCTAGATTAAGGTTTAACAAATGGTCGACATATGTTGAACAAATTCCTTCAATATTTACTCCGATATTTCACTCCAAGAACGTGACAATTTTACACATAAGTCTTTCTTCCCACTGCTATAAATTATTTTTATTTTTCTAGGTAGTTCATTCAATAAAAACTGTGTTGTATATGTAACATTTTGAACATTTGTTATGAAATAACACTTCAACTAACGACTTCCGTGATGCATTCCGACGTTTGGTTTCTGGGTCATATTTGAAACAGCACGTTTTCAGTAGTTGTTGAATTCAAGAATTTAGGCTTTCTTTTGATTTTAATCATTTCTTTTCTGCGGACAATGCATGCCATTTTCTATGCTTTCATTATTCTTTCATGCTTTTAGAATTTTTTTATTAAAATGTTGTAAATTGCATTTTTGAACCTAGCAGGTTTATTACAAAATTATTTATTGTAGAATTAACATACAGAAATTCGTAAGAAATTATATTTTAAATCTTAGACAAATTTTTTATTGCAGCTGGTATCAACTATAACTGAATTTTCAATAAAAATATTTATAAAAATTCCAATTACTACTTCAAATCTAATTGAATATAAATATAAAATGCCATGTTTGTTAAGCTTATAGTTTTGGTTAAATAAATTTTTAAATATTGCAATTGAAAATGTAACTTTCTGCACCAGTATTATTCTTTTTATTGTGGTTTACTGTATTATCTACTAATTATAATTATAAATCAAGGAATTTATCAGAAAACCTCTCAACACTTGCGTTTACTCAGGAAAATTTGAATTTATATTTACCTACTTTGTTATTCGTACTTTTCATTTATATACCAAATTCTACAATATTTAATAATTAAAAATGATATTATTTTGTTTCTAAATTATTTTTAATATTAATATCATCAAAATCAGAACTCTGAGCATTGAGGATTTGATTTCTAAGAAACTCCCATCAATAATTCTTTTTTTTTCAGTAATCTTTCACCACATAAAAAGAATATAAAATTACAAGTAGCATACAAATTATAAAAATATTAACTTTTGAACAGTGGAATCTGGTAACCCAAGCTTACAAAATGTGTACAAGGATAGAAAAGATTTCATATGTTGGAAAAATAATTTTTCAAAGATCAGTGTAAAATTCAGAAAATGAAAATAATATAAAATACAAAATTAAATTAAAACTGGGCCTCTCTCCATGGTCCGTGGTCAACCTACAAATCAGCACGATATCTAATAAAATTTACTTTACCAAACAAGTATCTACAACTTCTCCACTATTTTACTTTCGCTTCAACAATTCCTACCAGCTTTTCCATAGACCTTTTTCTTCTTTCCCATAAAACACACGGCAAAATAAATTTCACGGACAAAATTGCAAAGCACCCTGTATAACTGATGTGTCGAGTATAAGTTTAGCGGGCAACGTACCTGATACATACAGGTGTATAGAATCATAGTGAACACAGCTGTATGTACCTACGTACGTGTGTTTACATGCACACCGTTGCAGTTTGTCGTGTGCGGTGCTGCATCGTAAACTGCATCGTTCGCCGACAATCGTCGTCCACGAACTAGAAACGCGACGCTCTGGTGTCGTCCTTGTCGCAACCTGGTAATCTCGCTGTTGGTTTTCAACGACCCTCCGCCCCCCCCCCCCCCCCCCCCTCCCCCCCTTCACGGTTTCTCTCTTCTTGTTTTCGAGTTCCGTCGTTCTTCGAGGAATACGGAAAGCGGCGCGCTGCGTGTACACCAACCAAAACGTCGTTTTCTTGGCATTCTCTAATTGAACGAAGCGCCTTCCTTGCTAGTGAATTTAACCTGCGCGGCTTCACTTATTTGCCCTCGAGCCTATGACCTCCGCGCGTTGAACTTTCCGCCACCGAGGAAATTGCTCGTAACCCCAACCTTGCGCAAATTAACAATACGAGTTAATGAACACCTCGAGCGTCGAAAATCATTTTATCACGGGCACAAAGGCGCTGGACGATGTTGGAGGTCCGCGGTCATCAAATTACTTTGAATTCCAGAGGAATTTTGAAAAATGAATATTTTAACCATTTTATATTTTTATTGGGTGTAAAAATTAATTTGATATGTTTAACATTACACAGTTTCGTAACCCAAGCTTACCGAGCGTTAAAAACAGTGTAAAAGAGAAAAGAGAAATTAAATTAAAATTGTGGCTCTCTCCATGGTCCGTCGTCCGAGGGTTAATTATTATTTGTAATTTGGGTAGTTGACTACCATTTAGTTGCTATCTCCGATTTTCTTTCAAACATCAATATATTGAAAAGCCTTATTTAAGAAAAAGAAACATTATTAGAAAAAGTTCGAATACAGTTCGAATACTTTTGAAACTAACCATATGAATGCAAATGAGGTGTCGGAAAATAAACAATAAATAGTTAAAAAAGGTTTAGTTTAATTTATTAATAATAAATTCAAATAACAAAAAGTAGCAAATAGAGAATAAATAAAAAAGAGGATTTAATAATCATCTGGGTCGCTCATTGGGGCACTCTCCATGGTCCGCCGTTCGAGAGATACTTGGATTTACCATGAATTTAAAAAAATAAATCTTCAATTGAAAAAAAATGAAGGAAAGAAGATGTGAAAAGCCATAATGAAAGGGTGCTAATAAAAACACTGAACGCACCCTACTCTCCATAATACGGTAGATGGTAATCGTTTTCACCCTCTTTCTGGATTAAATTTCGAAAATGACTTCTTAAGGAGCGGCATTTATTTATCAAATAGACACGATCTCCCCTACTCGGAAGGAGATGAGCATCCGTAAGCCATTAATCATTGAAATTGTTTTTTTTTTTTTTTCTCGTAGACACCGCTAAGGGTGTGAACTGTACAATTTTTCAATGGATATTCTTGCAACATAGGTATTCACGTGTGCGCATCCATTTCGATTGACACGAATTTGACAAATTGTTAAATGAAAGCTCTACAAAAAGAGTTCTCGTATAGCTGTTGAAAATAAATTTTCCTACTTCAGGCTTCTTTCAGCGAATGTCTTATCGATCAAATTCTCAACGTATCGCGATGGAAACCTAAAGAAAGTTCCAGCTAAGTTTCCAATACAATGGAATTCGACACGAATCGTATTGACAAAGTCGAGGATGACATTTCTCTTCGAGCGTTCTTTTCAAGGGTTTCGAGAAAATGGCTTCTTTCGATTGTCTATGATCAAAACTCCCGCAGATGTAATTTCACGACAGCAAACCTGATTCCTTGCTATTGAACGATGTCCCTGACAAAACTTTGCCCTGTAATTACTTTAGGCTTCGTTACACTTGTGGGTACTCGTACGCTTCGATGTAATTGTATCGTGATTTATAAAGTAATTGTACTTGGATTGCGATACTTGTAAATATTACAGAATGTATGTCACAGAGTCTGAAATACGTTACTTAAATTATCTAATTCGATATAAGTAACTTTTTTCATAAACTTAATAAGTTAAGATAACAAGTTATCTTCCATTACATCAGGTTTTTAATTATCTTCTTCAAATATTTATTGAATATTTCTTATTTAAAAATATGAACGTCGAATGACTATGGCTACTGTTTTTAATGAAAAGGTGAAGGGGAAGTATACCAAATAGGTCACTTTTTTAAAAATGATCAAAAGCACATAAGTATACTACATTTTCATTACAGTAAGATTTATTCTAAATATTAAAAATGAAATTGCTTATATTCCTTGAAAAATAAAACAGAAAATTATTTTGCAAAAGTACTATGAAAAATAGGTGATTCAATGAACCTAATTAAGCTGCTACAATTTAATAAATGAATATGCTAAGCGTTTGAAATAAAATATTTCTCATTTCCATCTGATTAATGCTGGTATAATTTTCACATATAAATTTTACTACATAATTTTCAAACGCTACTAATATAAATTTTAATGCAGTATTAAAAAGCATTGTAAAATGTAAACTTAAATTACATTGTAAATAATTTTTGAATTTGTTGTACAAACATATTTCACTTGGAAAGTAAAGAAAGTAAATAAGAATAACCCTAGGAGAAGAATGTTGTTTTATCGCTTTCCAGTGCATGCTTCCGTGTTTTCACGCAATCCGCGTTCCCATTTCCACTCTCACTCGAATTTATGAAGAACGTTCTTCGAAATAATAATAAATCGTGGGAGACGGGAGCGTTTGTTATATTTAAAAACCCGTTACTCATCGGTCGCGGACACGACAGAAACATCCGGGTATTTGTTTTTATATTCGCCACCCTCACAACATCGTACATTACTCGGTGTTACATACACAACATTGATTTATGACACGTATCGATTTTTTAAACGTTGTTTGGTAAAAGGTTTATCATTGTATCCGCAACGGTATTTGTGCCAAATTTTTCTTTTTCATCAAGATATTGGCAATAATTAGAAATGGAATTGAATTTAATACGTACACATGCGATCCAATCAGGCTTCTCTAGAAAAAGTGGCGATATGAATCGTTCAGAGGCAAAGTGATTAACTCCACTTTTTGAATTTGTTAAAATTTTAATGCCATAGCACTGATTGGATGCTTAATTTTTTTTCTTTTTGCTTTTGGGAGAGGAGGGTTAATCGATTCAGCAAATGGACGGCTCGTATGGGGAAAGCAGGAATTTTCAAAATTTTCATTTTAACGAGAATAACCTTTGAAAATAATTAAAAAATAAAAGAATACAATTTTTGGTGATTAAGTATTGTAAAATTTAGTATATAACTGAAAAATATGATTAATGGATAAGTATCGATTCAAATTTTCCCGCGTAAACGTTTATACGCAAGTGGGGGGAGGGCACGGACCTATATACAGGAATATGTATACATATGAGACCTTCGTCGTTATTTTCTCCGGGGACGCCTACGGAGACGGAGGGGAATTTTCTCTGCGGAAGCCTGATTTAATTACGAATGTACTTATTCTAAAAAGTGATATATTAATTTTAGTACTTAAGTTTCGAATGCTATCTCATTTAGGTTTGAAAGGTTTTATTTTTATTCATTCTAAGTTTTACTTAGTAATTCATTCAGATTAGTAAATCTACTCAGTAATTTACAAATTTGTTTGCCATCACGGATATTAGAATATGCTTCAATTAGAATGCATATTTCAGAAAATCAGATTCAAACGTGCAATTTTCAACAAACATAATCAGATTATGAAAAGCTGACTTATGAAACTGGTATGCATAATTCTATCTTAGTTGCTCGGTAAGCCTTTTGTTGTATGATAGTATTACTATTATTACAATCACTTTATTACTTGTAATTTCATTTTCTTGTTCTAGTATAACCAGTGCCAATCGCCATTCAGATCTTTATTACCATTTTTTGTCCTTTTTAAAATACATTTTATAATTGAAAATCTTCAATTAAAATAAAATAATATAAAATATAGGTCCACTGAAAAATTGACGTGTTTTAAATACAGCTTGAGCTCGACAAAAAATAGAATTAACTAATATTCTATTCAACAAATATATTCTTCAAGAATCTTTAATAAAAGGCAGTAGATTTTTCATAAATAGAATATTTTATTCAGAAATGATTAAACATCAGATTTCCAAGATTGAACAAGGCACATTAACACCTCGTATGAACCATCCATTTCCATAAGATCCACAAAATCCCTATTTCCCACAAATTTCCGTCCCGGATCATTGATCTATTCAAATATATGGTTATATCCCTCTTACCGAATGTCCTTGTACCCAAAGAAGGGATGGGCTGCATAACTTTGCTGATGAATCCATTTCCAGGCACTATTCTCATAATACCCTCCATCCTAGTTCCGCTTATCAACCACTTCCCTCATTGCTTTCTAACTCACATAAAGCTGATTGCTTTGAAATGGCCTCGGAAACTGATTCACAGAATCACCCTCTAAGAACAAATATGTTTGATCTCGAATAAACACCCATTACAAATTTAAACACATTTTATCCATTTAGAAGAACTCTAAAACAAACTCTTGAACAGTGGATCCTGGGTCAATAGTGAGCCAAATTTACAAAATATATACAAAGATATTAAATGTATAATCTTTAAACAAAAGAATTTCATCTATTGGAAGAGTCATTTTCAAAGGTACAGAGAAAAATTTAGAAAATGAAGATAATATGAAATACAAAATTGCATTAAAATTAGAGCTCTCCCCGTGATCCGCCCTCCGAGAGTTAATACCTTGAAAGACCTTCAGCTGAAAAGGTTCCACTTTTACAAAAATTAGATTTTACATTAAAACTGTGCCTCTCTCCATGGTCCGCCCTACAAGGTTCATTCATTGAAAGAGAGATGCAGGGTCAATTGTTACCCATCAATATTATTTAAATTTTTATTTTTATATCGAAAGTAAAAAATTGATTTAATTGAGGGGGTCTAAATTGGTTTGAAGATTTAATGTGGAATATTATAGTGGAAGATTTTCTTTAACTTTTATAGCTACAAAATAATTCAAGGATAATAAAACTAAAAAGAATCGTGCACTCTAACTTTATAATAAAAAATTTAAATAATACTTGAAATTTTTAAGTTTTAACATTCAGAAGATGGAAATGAAAGGAGTGTAAAAGAAGTAACACGATAGTCAGTGATCCCAGTGTAACTCAATAACTCCTCATCTCCATAAATCTCAAACTCAAGCCATTAAAAAAAGGAGATGTGCAAGTTAACTGACGTTTGCGCGTTTTCAAAGTGTACGAAAGTCTATATTTCCTCGTTCGAAACTTTTAAGTAAATCTTAACCGATCCGCTCGCGATTCAGCTCCGCCGTAGGCCGCTCAACCGTATAACTTACTCTGGATGCCATCACCAGTTCTTAGGACGATAATGATCCATTAAGAAACTCGGAACTCGGCCGTTTCTGTGAATACTACGGGTTAGCTGGAGAAACGCTTTCTCGCAAGGCAGAGGGGTAGGAAAAAAGGAAACGTTAATCGTGGAAGGGGCGGGGGGTGAGAACACGGCGCCAGAAACGGCAAAGTCTTTCGACTTTTCATCGAACTGGAAGGAGTCGTCTTTGTGTTTAACGGAGGGTACCAGCATGCGGTATGGGGGGAGATGAGAAAAGAGGTGGAAGAAGGGTTCGCTTCCCGATTCCAGATGAACGGATTTCGTTAAAAGCAGATTTACATTTCCTCGGCTCTCCTCGGCCACTCCTCTCCTTTCTTCGTGTAAACGTTTCGCGAACGAAGCGCGTTTCCACGCGCGACTGAATTCGCGTTTCTTCTTCTCGTTTTCACTGAAAATTTCACGATCAATTCACGCTTGATTTCTCGCAGGTGGATTCCTACACAAAACACCAGCCGCAGCAGTACCCGCAACAGAAGTGGGAACGCAACGACGCCCCCGCGCCTCGGGCCGATCAGCTGGAGAATCTACAGTGGATCGAGATCCGAGTGAAACTTCAACCGTTCCATTACTCGAATGGCCAGCTGAATTTACGATGCAGCGCACAGATTCCCGGCATATATTCGGCGATAAGCGAGGTGCAGCTTGGTGCTGGATTGCGCGAACCCGTGCCCGAGAGAGGTAAGAATTTTCGGATAACTTTCAACATTCGCGCGTCGTCGTTCTGATTTATGTATTGAATTATAAGTGTTGAAAAGAATAGTCTGAGCAAACAGTAAGCGAACAATTTTCTTTATTTTCATTATTATGACACTTACGTGATCGGGGATGAATGTGTATAACATTACATATTATTTATTTTAAGGAGACTGAGGGGACATAGAGTAATTACAATTTACATCATTTTAATTTCAAATTTTGACATTCATTAACTTTATTCATTTAGAATTTATTTTATTTATTTCAAAATCTATTTAGCATTTGGTTTAATTTATTTAAAATTTATTTCATTTATTTAATTTTATCAATTTTATTATATTTTATCTTTATTTATTTCTATTTTAACCAATGCACAGCGAAGCCTGGGACAATCGTGACCCAAATCTCTAAAACGTATATAAAGATATTAATCTAAAGTTAAATATATCATTTTTTAACAAAAGGGTTTCATATATTGGAAGAATGATTTTTAAAGGAACTATGTAAAATTTAGAAAATGAAACAAAATTATATTAGAACTGTGGCCTCTCCATGGTCCGTCATTCGAAAGTTAAATAAGGACATCTTTATAATAAAAATTAACTCCCCATTAAAATATATTATAAATGAAATCTGAAGAGGGCCAGGAAAGTTTCTTTATTGTAAAAATAAAGAAACAATATGAATTTTTATATAACATTAATCAGAATTAATGTTATATGAGCAGGAATCAAAAATTACAGATTAAACCAATCAGTTATATGATACTATTTAGAAAAAAGCACTCAAACTTTTTATAGGAAAAAAAATGTTTTAAAAATTTTAACTATTATGATTTATGATTAATTAAAAATTTGGTTTTTATTGTAGCCTATTACTATTATAATTCTTTACAATTAACAATTGATATCGAACACCGTATATATGTTTACGTAGTTAGGAATAAAAGGATTGATAGTTAGTGATAAAATCTCCCAAAAACCCCAAAAAGCTTGTGTTTTTTTTTTCTTTTTTCTTTTTTCTTTTTTTGTTCCGCTTCGACACGGTGGCCGACACACCTGTCTCTCGACGAAGCCGCTTGCGGCCAGTTGACGTACGCTGCGGGGTAATAGTTGCACGCTCGAGCTCCCTGGTTAGGGGATTAACCGGTCGATCGCATAGGATAATAAATTTGGAGAGTTAGGGTCCACCCATTCGAAATCGGAAAGGAAGCCTCCGGTGCACGCTGCGCTCGCTTCCTGCACGCGACGTCGACGAGATTTAATTGACCAGCCACGGATAGAAACCTCAATCCCTATTATCCTCCTCCAACTCTCTACTTTTGTCCCCTACGTTCTTTTCTGGTCGCCTCGTACATCATACATTATCGTTCAAAAGTGTTTGTGCATTGTTTAATATACAGAGTGTCCCTAACTTGTTCGTTCTCTTATAACCCTTAAATATCATCGTAGGGTCAGATATGACCCCCTCAAAGTTAAATCTATAGTTCCTCTACTGAAAAGTAGATAATGGTATATATTATTCAAGCATAAAAAGGATATATATTCTTATGTCATATTTCTATAAATCATGGTAGTTGAGGGTTGAAACAGAGGGAATGGTTCTCATAAAAAATTCATATAAACAAATTAGGTATACTATGGTAATTGGTGATGCATTCAACTTTAGATGGAACATGATAGTTTTCATTGCAATTGCAAATTTTCTGTTGATTGATAAAACTATTTTCTTTTAAATTTCTCCATTCATCTTGCAATAATATAATTGATGAATACGTCACAGTTACAGAGGGGGACGTTCCAAGTGTTACACTCATTATACAAGAACTCATCCAGTTGAACACGCCTGTACCCCATTTTGGGAGCAGACAGCTAAGCGTTTAAAAAATATTAATATTATCTAATGGATATTAAAAATAATTTAAGTTTTATAATAAGTACAACTTAATTAATAAATTAATTTCAAAAATAAATTTTTTAAATTCAAAAAAAATAGGGAACTGACAATGAGATTTGAACTGAGAACCTTTGGATTTACAGACATGTGTTTAACCGTTTGTATACATGAGTATGTTATTCTTTACGATGTAACAGATAATTAATTATAAATGTTAATATCTATTGAATCAAAATGGCGAATAGGTGTATTCAGCTTAACGAGCTCTATATAGTGTCCAATTTTCATTATTTAGTGATCTTAGTGAGTTCCCTGTAAGTAGAATATTATTTATTTAAATTCCAAACTTTGCAGTGTTACTTTTGATTGGAAATTTATTGTTAAAATTTTCTTTGTATACAGAAATAATTTTTTAACAGTATTGATTATAGACCGATTATGGTAATTAGTCTTATTTTTTTCTTGCTTGAATGCTTACCTATCACTTCAAGTTCTAATAATTTTAACAAATTTTTTAAAATATACCTTTAAGAACTCAAATACTTAAAATTATTTAAATTGATAAATCAAAATGTCTTCTTAAGTTGTCAAAAAATTTTAAATTATGAATAAATGCTTGTGATTATCAAATGATTTCTCTCCCTGTATATATATTTAAGTTCATTCACGGTGTTATTAAATTAATGAAGGAAATTTCTGCGAGAACTAATAAAGTCGTTCTCGCGTTCAACCGTACAATTGTCCGTTGTGTCGCTAATTTGAATTGAATTCACTTTCATCTTGTTACACGAGAATTCTCTTTAGCACGATGTTACGTAACCCTTTCAAACCTGGACGAGAAGTGCGAATCAATCTGGTACCATGGTAACAAGGAACGGTGTGAATCTTTCCCTTAGGAAAGATAATGAAATACACTTTATCGTAGAATATTTACAACCAAGTATTCTATGAATAGAAATAGTAAAATTTCGTTCTGTTTCTGTGACGATTCACATTACTCATCTAAATTGAATTTTAAAGAGGTGTGAATAATACCTACGGTACTGTGAAGAAAAGGGCGTTTTCAAAGGACTATTTAAGGAAAACGATTCCATGAATCAATTTAACTGTTTCTTTTTAATTAAAACCTCGTTTTATTCATTTCTTAAGTAAGCTAAATGGGTAGATTCATAAATTGAATTTAATATTAAAATAACCAGAGTTGAAAATAAATAAATAAAAGATGGAAAATAAATTAATATGAGAAATAATTCCTTAATGAAGATTAATATGTACTCTGACAGGTGCACATTAATAATTTCTTTAACTTCAAATAAGAAATTTGATATTTTAATTGGTCATTTTAAGAGGGTGATTTTGGGGATGATTGAAGGGGTTAAATTGTAATTATTATTTTCATTATGAATATTAATAATTATTTTTATTGCAATATCAAGTATAGTTACCCTTAATAACACCTATCATACCCTAAATGATTCTTAGATTTTCAAAGGTGTTAATCAAACTTGAGTTCAAAACAGTTGATTATTTTTTAGAATTTTCTACTAATTGAACTTCAATCATAATAATTTATTGTTTCCTGTAAATTCAAATTTCTACAGTTTTTTTTTCAACTTTTATGGTTTAGATTTGAATTGAATTTGATACATATATTCGTTGCTTGTTGTAGAGTTATTGTTACTGTTTTTTTTTAAGTATCGAAAATGCAAAGTGCCGTGTTCGTGCAGCTTTAATCCATCGACTAGCGCACAATCATGTTGTTTCGGGATAGACATTCAGCTATGCAGCGGTAAACCAGAGTTATTTGGGATAGGCAATCAACTATGCAGTGGTAAACCGAGATATCTCACGTGATACGAAGGGAAAGTACGTATGTGGGTCAACCATAGCTTGTTACAACGTTATTGTGATTGTATATTTTTGAAAAACAGAAATTACTTTTGCATTTCAAATTTTAGACATATTGTAAAGATTATATGTATAATAAAATGTTGTATTCATAGTTTACATGCTTGGATGAATTAATCATTATCAGTCAGTTATTTCTGAAACTAAAAATCCTTCAATATTAAATGTATATGTTGCAAAATTAATTGAACAAATTAATTTTTAACCTTCGGCCAAATGTAATTGTTTAAATTGTCATATTTGAAGTATGAGCACATTATTCTTTATTTATTTACTTTTCTGATATTTATTCAAGCTTAGAATACTTTTAAAAAGATTTAATTTCTTGTTATTATTATTAATACACAATATATACATTTCTAAAAAAAAATGCAAATAAAAGGAGTTTTAATTTACAAATGTTATGCAAACTCAAACATAGTTTAGTAAAAATCATCGAAAATTTTCAAATTCTTAGATCCTTAATTAATTTAGATGGGAAAATATCGTCATTTATCATATTAAGCTTGATTCCATCCCTATTTATGAATTTTTTGAATTACATGTTAGCCTATTTATAATTGCCACGTTGAAAATAACTAATTAATCCATTTTTCATAAATGTAAAGAAACGATATACTCGTGTGTGAAATTACCTCCGCATAATGCAACATTCCATAGAAAGCAAGAGGTCCAATTGGGTCGGAACTTAAACTTTCGTGACGAACTCGAGTGAATCGAAATTAGATCACCTAGGAAGGAAATGATGAAGTCACCCCTTTGGAGAACGTCCCAACGACCCAGCATATTACACCGGAATCTTCCCTCTTCAGTTTACCTCTTCTGCAAAAATCCGGCTTGCACGCAGAACTTGGGCGACAAGCAACAGTGGAAGTCTCTTTAGATCCTCCACCCTCTTTTCCAATGGAATCGCAGAGGAAGGAGAAAGAGGGGGAGGACACGTAAGATTCGGTCTCGTCGAGAAACTTGCTCTACAGAAGATGCCGACTGTTGGGTTCTTCGGCATCGTTTCGAAACTTCGTCTAGCCCTTTTCTCTCTTGACCCCTTTAAAGACACTGTTCCTTCTTCATCCTTCGTTCTCTGTCGTTCTCGTTCAACCCTAACACTCCAACGAGCCTTCATTCCAGTGGCTTCGCGAATCTCTTCCGGAATCCCCGGACGCTGATCTCACGTAGGACGATCCCATATTGGACGAGCAACTAAAAGGGAAGGAAAGAGTTTGAACGTCTTTCGATCTTCTTTTACGAGTCCTCACAGTCGTACGATAAATCGCTAATGGTTTCTGGATCGACGGTTACGTGCGTAACTACCTGCTTATTCCCTGTGTCACTGTGAATATTGTAAAGCCTTTTATTCGCAGTTGTTACATCGCCACTGTTTGAAGGCTAGGCGCACTCGCGATCAAATCTGGCTTCCCTAGGGAAGATGGCGATATAAGGGAAGCAGGATTTCTCAAAACCTCAATTTTGACGATATCAATTTTGATGATTTTTAATTATTAAATATTAAAAAATTTGGTATATAACTGAGAAATATTAATAATTGTAAAATATCAATTCAAATCTTCCCGCGTAAAAGTTTGTACGCAAGTGGTGGGGTGCCATAGGCCTATATATAGGGAATCCCAGATTTAAAGTGCCAAACTTTGTCAGTATATTTTATAGGTCTAAATAAAAAAGAAATGTTGTATGAACACATGTAGATTGTTTAACCCTTTTTTTAAAAGTTACTAATTACTTGATACTAATTATTACTGCTGCTACTTATTCTAATATTAAATTCATAAATACAAGTAATATTTCTTTTCTAAATAGCCATTGTCCTTAGAAATGCAAGATTGACAGCATTTCAAAATGGAATTTACTACTGTATTAAATTGATGTGTACACTGTTTCATCTCATTGTTAGTGAATTTTTGTTGGCAACTTTTTAATAAAGGGCAAAAGAACCTATGTTTGCATAAAATCTTTTTCTTCTTGAGACCTATGGAATATACTGACCAAGATTGACACTTTAAAGCTGGACCATCCTGCATATAGAGTCCCCTTCTCTACTTCTTCATTCTCCCATGGGATGCCTATAGGAAAGGACCAAACCCGTTACATCACAGGGCAAGAACTATTTTAGCGTTTTGATTGAAGCTCCTGGCTATCAAACTAGAATCAATACTAATTTTTTTGTTCATTCTTTTTAATAAGTCTATTTTTAATATTATGTGTAACCGATGATTTTAAAATAGAGTTTTTGTTTTCTTTCCTAATTATAAAATTTTCCATTCTTTTGTTTTGAACTCAAATTAAAATGACTGAATATGGGAATATTGTTGAATATATGTTCATGTTCCATATTCCACCAATTTTTTATTTAAATTATTCATTTATAAATTAAATTTGAATTATTAAAATTACAAGTTTATGTATTGATATTGAGTTTATAATTTTAATTTTAATTTGTATTTCAAATTGTTATCGTTCCTTCCAGTATTAATTATGTATAATTAATATAGTAATTAAGTATATGTTTTGTAAGTTTGGGCCATGATTGAGACAGGCTTCAAGGGTTAAATAATATTTCTTTTGTTAATAAAAATGTATCGAATTTTTTCTAATAACTTAATTCATATATTCTAAAGTCTTACATTTTACTTTAATTGCAATATAATTTTGAAAAATATAAATCCATTATGTGTAAATATTTCATTTAACAGTTTCGAATACTTGCATGAGCTACTTCTTTTTTATGAAATATCATCATTTTCTCATTTGTGCTATAAATTTTTCCTCGTCTTGTATATCCAACCATCCAGACGCAATCAGGTGCGAGAAGACAGGAAAATATCCTGGTTTATGGGTTGTAGGAATGCACGTCGACGGTGGTGCAGCTTCAGCTGCACGCCCAAGAACGTTATCGTGTGATTGATCGACGATGCTTAGCGTCGTGATTATCAGAAGTGTCTTCACGTCGATTATTTTGACCGATGAGCCCAGGGATATCGAAGGAATCACTTTTACGAGCTGCTCGACCGTGAAGGAATCCTCGATGCGGTCAAGCCGAAGGAAAATCTATATAAGAATTTTCTCGTTTGATCGCATCGCAGAGGTAATCGAGACATTTCTTCTCTTCAGCCAATTCGATCTTTTATTAATACGATAACTTCTCGTGATTGATCGGCCTTTTTACGCGTTCCGTCCCACAAATGATCTAGACATCTATTAATTTGTCATTCAGTATAATATTATGAAGGTTTGTTGGTTTATGTGATAAATCTCATCACTGATATCTAATTTCAACATTGAACCCAAAAGGAAATATTTTTATGTAGTAAAAACAAATCTGAAAATTAATAAAGATTTCAAAATAAAATATTAGATCACTTTTAAAGAAATAATAAATTTGTTATTATTGAAAAACGGTTGCATAATGGTTTATTATTTAAAGGTTTTCAAAAGATATTGCAAATAATCAGAATTTATATAGAAATATGAGTGCAAACTAAATTTCAGGTTTTACAAATTTTTAAATTATATCTATTTAAAATTTTTGTATTAATAATTTCATAACAAATTAATCTCATGCTTTTTTTAACTGATTCTTTTATTTATTTAGTTGTTATTGTTATTATATTCTCTCGCCACTTTTCGAGTACATAGAAGCGGGGGAAAATATTCAAATTCAAAATAGTAATTAGGAATAGTAATATTAATTAATTAGTATTAATTTTAATAATTTTTCTTTAAGCTGCCTTATATTTTTTTAAATGTAATTTTAAGCTTTCTTTCGATAAGTGAAATTGAGGAAAAGAAATATTTTATTACTATTATTACCAGGGACCCCCCACTTACCCTAGGTCCACTTATGATTCATTGACGTAACTAATTGTAAGTAGAGACCGGGATAGCCCTTCATCCCCAAATTTGAATTGACCCCCTCACTATTCTAAAATTTCAGCATTTTAAAATTTCAGAATTTCGGAATTCAAACATTCCAGGTTTTCAAAATTTCAGAATTTTAAGATTTCACATCAGATTACCAAAACTCCGGAATTTAAAAGTTCAAAAATTCCAGAATTCTAATTCTAAAATGACTTTTCCTAGAGATCTGACCTACCATAGAATAAAATTCTAGTTACGTTATCATTAAATTTCGCAATAAATGACAAATATAAAGTATCCGAATTATGATATATATTTTAATCAGCAATAGAATTTAAAGTGTTCTGTTTCTAATGAAATATTTTCAATAATCTCGCCTTTGACCTGGACCCCTCAATTTCTAAGGACAGCTCTGCTTATTATTTGTATTCCATACTTTCATCCTATTACAAGAAGTTAATTTTCTTCTTGTATTAGCCACCATATGACTGCTAAAAATGCAACAGTCGAGGCAATTTGAAAAAAACTATACAGAAAGAAAAGAAAGGCAATGGCGCTTCTCGCTGCATTATGCTGGGACGGAAATTGTAAGCCGGTTTCATTCCGTGAATCTCATTTCGGGCTTAATCCCGTGTAATTTGCAAAGTTTTACGTCCAACAACACCGACTAACGTCACCTTCTTTTTTCATCCCCATAATTTTCGAGTCCCGCAAAATTTCGAGGGCTCCGAAGGGCAACACGCGCAATGACAACAACGTCTTTTACCCTATATTCTATGTAAATCGTTTCTGCGAAACTTTCGAGTACTCGTGTCACGAACTTTAGAATGTCGGCTCATGAAGTTGACTGGAGAGTTTTTATATCAAGAACTCTCCGGATTTCCCTGCAGCTTAAGCCTCATACACTTCTCAGAAAGCATGGTCACTTGAATTCCACTAGAAACCTCTTACCGGAAACCCATACAGCAATGTTACAAGCTTCCTTTCCATGTATATCGTATTTTTATACATTGCGCCAACAATTCACTCGTCGACTGGTCGTGGAAAATTTTATTCAGTGTCGCTCGAAAAATTTCCGTTTTGTCATATTTTCCCTCAGCTCTCTGAGAAGAATGCGGAATTTCCTTTTTTTCTCCAACCGAAATATGCAACTCGAAGGAAAATTGAGTTTAAACGGATTTCGCGAAAAAATTTATGATCGTTTCGCTGCTAAATTTTGTTCACTGTTTCTGTCAATTTTTTTTAATTATTCTACTTTGAGTTTTTCAATGAAATCCACAGTTTCGATTTGACGCTTATGTAATTGCAAACATGTTCGATGTTTCCAAAGGAAAAAATTTGACGTTTATGTAATTGCAAACATGTTCGATGTTTCCAAAGGAAAAAATTTGCAGAGTTAATGCGAAACGGAATACCGGATTTTACCGATAAATTTTCAATGTTCAACGTTCGCTTTTTCTATGGCGAAGCATCAATTTTTGCGTTTATTCCTGGGATTTTCATATTTGCAAGAGATCTAGAATTGAGATGAAATGTCTCCCTGCACATAAAATTATGTTTATAATTATTTTCGACCTGCGCACGCAAAATACAAGTTACATTTTACTCATCATTATTTAAAGACTTCAGAATAAAATATATATTTTTTTATAATCACAAATTTCGTTCTAACAAAATTATAAATTCAGAAAAATAAGCTTTATTGTCAGAAACAAAAATGCTAAATGATTTCATTGATACTTTTTAAAAAATTATAGCTATTTAAAATTTAATTATCCATCGAACAGTGGGGTCTGGGTCAATCGTGATCAAAACGTATAAAACAGGTACAAAGATATTAACCTAAAGTTAATTGTATATTTTTTAAAGGAATTATATATTGGAACAATAATTTTTAAAGGAACAATCTGACGTTTAGAAAATGAAAATAGTATGAAATACAAAATTAAATTAAAATTGAGGTTCTCTCCATGGGTCATTAGAGGCTCATTAATTAAGATTCAGTTAGATAATCTAATTTTTAATATACTTCTATAAATTATTATTTTATTTATCTTGATGGAACTAATACTGTAAATAGTACAGATTATATATTCAATAAATTATTAATTAAGAAATATTTATAAACGATAATAATAATTATTTAAGTGTTGTATGTAGAATGAGCCATCGTATGGAAATTTTCACGCAAAATTTACCCCGCTATTCCTGTAATTTACAAGTTGTTGTAATTACCACTCCAAGCAAGTTGAACATTAATTATTTTCAGTCTAACATTGATTAAATTACTCGCACATAATATTATTTTAACTTTATATTAATTCACGTCATTCCTGTCCTTCATTTTACAAATATTACATAATTTGTTTAAAATTTAAAATAAGTTTTCTAATATAAATTTCAGAAAAAGTTTAATTAAGAATTTAAGCGTTTTTTAGATTACTTAACAATTAATTCACTTTAAAATGAAAAACAAGTTGGACAAATGAGAGGATGAAAATAAATTATCATATCGTTATTGTAACAAAATTATATTTTGAAATGAATTAAATTTTTATTTTTACAAAAATACATTTCAGTAAAGACATTTTAATTTCTGCAACTTAAACCAAAAAATCTAAAAACTATAATTTGAAAAATTACTGTATGTAGTTCTACTGTTGAAAGAATTTTTAGAGAATCAAAAAATGAATGTCAGTATATCAAAAAGTGAATAGAAAGATTAAATTGAAAAATGGAACGACCGTACACATAATAATTGAAATTATAGTATACTATACTACACAGGACTATTTTCACTGCAGTATTTAACGAGTTAAAAATATTGATAAAACGTTTACGCAGTTATTTTTCATCAAACCTTAAGCTTCAAATTGATATACTATAAGTGCTATTTTGCGGTACTTTTATGTCATCAAATTCTATTAGAATTTATATGTTGCAAAATTGGTCATTATTTACTGTAACTATAAAATGTTAGCCAGCTATTTTATATTAAGAACGTTATTGAAAGATTTTTATAGTTGTTTTCATCAAACTTTATACCTAAAATTCAGATACTATGTATATGTACTATTTTGTTGTACGTTTATGTCATCTAATCGTGTCAGAGTTTTTAAAATACACCACTTTATATGTAGAAATCTAATATTAATTCATTTATAAAATGATGTTTCATGTTAATAATGAATAGTAATTAAATATCACGTTGAATTTTAGAATATAATAATGAGAAATTAACTAATATGATTTTCAAGGGAAACATGATTAAACATTCATAATATTTGATTACCTTTTTTTAACCTAGATTATTTACAGGCTTGGATGACTATTTATAGATCTATATCAAATCAGACTTCCATAGGGAAAATGGCGATATAGGGGATGAAGGAATTCTCAAAATCTATTATTAAAAATGATTTAAAAATAAAATGATATAATTTTTAATTATTATTATATTATTATTATAATAAACGAATATCAATTCAACTCCTCCCGCGTAAACGCTTATGCGCAAGTGGTGGGAGGCCACAAACCTATATATATGTAGCCTTTTTTTATGATTTAGAAGTACAAATATCTCTGAAAACAATTTACAATTTGGAGTTATATAGAATGAACTTTCAAACAATGTAATTGCAATATAAAATAAGAAAATATCAAAGCAGAACAGCCGTTCTACCTAACAGTTGAAGAATAACATTTCAAGAATTAACACGCCCCTCTGTTTCATTGAAAAAGAGAAAACGCCTATAATTAACTGAAGAATTGATACGTCGAAGGAGGAACTGGTTCTTTTTCTAATTTGAAAGCCGTCGATCCCGTTCCTTTCTGTTCCTTTTTCCATCAAATCCCCGGTATATCGACGTTACAGGAATTCGTTCGGTTCTGCAGCCGTGGTAATTTCATTTCGTTCACGCCAGGTCTTTTACAGGCTGCTGGCGGGTCCGTTGATTCGTACGTATTACTCCCTGGCCCGTGGTCGACAGAATTGTTTTTACGAAATTGACTTTTCCCTCGGCCGAAGGAGTACGGCACAAAGGAGCACAAAATCTATTGGCGTTCCATTTAATGCAGTCCCTTGCGAAACTTTCCGCTCCAGTAAGAAATTTTATTACATTTCAATATTTGGACGAAGGCCGATCTCATTATCGAAATGGACGACGTAAGGAGCGTCGATTTGCAGGAAGCCTGTGAAATCGAACAATTTGTTACGATCGATAATATAACGGAAAAATAA
This sequence comes from Osmia lignaria lignaria, assembly GCF_051020975.1. Taxonomy (NCBI): domain Eukaryota; kingdom Metazoa; phylum Arthropoda; class Insecta; order Hymenoptera; family Megachilidae; genus Osmia; species Osmia lignaria. Next base: position 2,683,986 of record NC_135040.1, read on the forward strand.
GGAGGAGAAAGAATAGCGTGAAAAGTAAAAGAAAATTGAAGATATCTGATAAATTTGATTATTTAAAGAATCAATTTTTATTGATTTCATTAATTACTTATCAAATCTGCTACATGAAGTGATATGTTATGAAACTTTTATATTTCTCTTTTTTTTAAATATGAAGGTTAAATAATTTTGCTTAAATAAATTTCTAAAACAGTAAAATATTTTTTGTATTGAAATTTTCCTATGCGAAATGTATAATTGACCGTAGTTTCATTGTTCTATTGCCTAAGCTCGTTTGACGATGGATCTAGGGCTAGATATTTGGAAATGTATCGGGGAACAGGTTCGGGACCATTTGTATTATCAGGGAAGGATTAGATACGGTAACTTTGAAACGTCATCGCACCGTGTATCTTGACATAACGATACTTTAAGCCTGTATCCCCTGCATTCATTGGAACGTCTGCTGTTACCACCAGAATACCAGATACCTCGTTCAGTTTGTGCATGCATCGAATTTGCAGTCAATAACACACAGCTGTGCTGTCCAAATGAAAATCCACCAATTACCACTGATACGTGTATCGATGAACGTGATATCTATTCATTAAATTTCACCGAAACTTCGCAACAGACGGGCATTATTCTCGTACTATCGGTTCCAGGATTCACTAAATCGGATCCAGAATTCTACCTAACGAATCCTCTTATACGTGTAAATCGTACGATTATACATAGTCAAATAAAGGCGTAACAGGCCGATAATTATTACTTACCAGAATTATTGTATTACAACTACTATTAAACATTTTTGATAGCTATCATTAACTGTACATACATATGTAAATAAGTTTCTTGATTTATTATTGATTAAAAAAAGATTTTGTATATTGCTAAAATATTTAGTACTAGGTGAAATATTTCAATTATTAGGCAAGATATTCTTTATTAGATTTCTGCACATAGATTTTCTAATATGTCATTAGTTAACATGTTCCTTATTATGTGAGAAAGAGGACACCTTGTATGCTATTGACATTTTGTTATCTTGGTATTTTGGGATATAAAATGAAAATTTTAGTTTAAATATTTAAATCATTATATTGCTAAATTATTTGTCTCCGTGTTTCTTTAAAAATGTATTTTATTTTTATTTATTATTTCTACAATATTTCATTAGATCTGTACCTCTCTTTTTTTTTAGTTGAAGATTTATTCTTAAAAAGTTACGGTAATTTTAATTATTAGGATAATCATTATTGTTAGAATAGGCGCGGTTTATGGCATGGCGAGTTTAGAAATAGGTATTTTTTGCATTCGATAGTTTTCCCTTGCCATATGCTTGCCAGAGGTTTAACGGTACCTGGCAGAGCTCAGAATATTTAGAAAGACCCGAAGGGTAACTCTGCCGCGACGACAAAAGGGGCACGTTGACCTAGAGGAACCACGTGCGATTTCTGGAAAACCCAGAACAACTTGCATTTCCTTCCCCGTACGAAGGGCACATTCCCCTTCCAGGATCTACCACGCCAAGGGCGTACTGGAAGGGAAGAACTGTGCCTATATAATCGACGTCAAGTGGCTCGAAGGCAGATTTTCTTAGACAGAGCACAGTACATATAGAACGTAGACATAGATACACAGAATTTCCTCAAGTGTAACAAATTTCAATCTACACATTGTAACACACACACACACACACACCACCATTAATTACGATTAAATAGTTCAAAATACTATCGACATAATTATTATCGGTCCCAAGCCGATCCAACTTGGGTGGTCCTTCCACAATCCATAGACGGCACTCCGTGCAAATACTCAGGACCTATCAACGTCCTAACAATTATTGTTATCATATCCTTTTGTAATTAAGAAGCCATAATTAATTTGTACAGTGTCGAACACAGTAGGTTTCCCTAGGGAAAATGGCGTTACAAGGGAAGCAGAAATTCTCAAAACCCTAATTTGTACGATATTAATATTAGAAATGATCCAGAAACAAAATAATATAAATTTGTAAATATTTAATATTGTGAATTTAGTACATAACTGAAAAGTACGAATAACAAAGTAAATATTAATTCATATTTTCAATTCTTCCCGCGTAAACGTTTATACGCAAGTGGTGGGGGACCACAGACCTATATTATATGGAGCCTCTTCCTCTACTTCGTCACTTTCCTCGGGATCACCTCCGGCGACGGATGGGAATTTGGGAAGGGGGCTACAATGAGGATGGAACCCAAGAATCCAACTGGTGGGGGAATCCCGGAACATCGTCATTTTCCCTATACTTGCCTTCACGAGAGTCCACAACTGCGAAAAGACGAGTTTTCGTCCTTTCGTGCGCATCTTCGCCCTGATTGGCGATACTCCCAAACGAAGTAGAAAGCGATTAGCGGAGAGCTCGCTGCGTTCCCCCACCACCTTCCAACCTGCGCGACGCAGTTATGGACTCTGGTTACGGCAAGTGTAGCCTAGCCTACCATGCTCAGTACTGTACGCCTAATATTTAATATTAATATTTCTAATTAGGTAAATTAAAAAATTCCTAATAATATGTAATACATTTCTTATTTTAATAATAATAAGTAATCACCTCGCTATAATTTTAAATACAATTATTTCTATTTAGCTTTTCCAAAATTTCACCAATATTTGAATATCATTATTTTTCACGTTTAATTAACTTTAATTATTTTGTCAGTCGATTACCTACCTAGGGAATAAACTTCGACAAAGTTCAACAGCTATTCGAAAATGCAACAACAAGAGACCGTAATAACGTAGTTGTGCAATGTCTGTTACAGTGACCTCGGATAACGGAAGTGAAGCTTCTACGTCGACCTGTTTGATGATTCTGACGGTGTGTACGGTCCAGCTGCTTCTGAGATAGTCGCGACACGTTTGAGGCCACGGAAAGGGAGCTCATGGGCGTCGCACGATAAACAGCGCACTAGTCAAACGAAGGAGTAAAGGTGGAAGGGAATAGAGGGGCAGTTTAAGGGACGATCGAACCGTAAAAGGGAGAAAGAGATATTGTTGAAATTCGACATGGATATTACGTGTTTTTCACCGTGCTCGGTTCGGTTTTTGTTCGAGGAACGATCGCGTATGCCGTCGCTTTAATGTTATCCTCGTCGTACGTCCCCGAATTTGCGATCGTTTCGCCGAGATCGAGACGCGACAACACAATTTAACACACGGTTCACTGATACGCTTGTCTGGACTGTCGGAGATAAATGTCCGCCGTGGCTAAGGAACATTGACGCGATACGCTTTCCGACTCGGCACACGCGCGGATCTCTCCAGGCGAATGCGTTCAACGGCGTTTTCGATTTAATATGCTCAAACGATTTCGCGTCTGGTAAGTAGCGAACAAACGGATGATCCTTCGAGGATTTTTTGAAAAATGATTCTGAGGTTAACGTGTGTATTATATTTGCCGATGGCCAGGAAAATTTCTGGACATTTTATTTGAAATAATTATTTAGTGTGGTGTTATTTTATAATTTATTTTACGAATTTCCTTGTAAGATTTTATGCACAGTAATGCAGTGTGGATCTTGAGACGAGGATCTTCAATGACAATTAAAGAACACTTATTACAATCACTAAGCGAATTAATATCTATTAATATTAGCATGTCTTCTCACTTTTCATTTATTATTCTATATAATAATGGTAGATGTCACATCATCAAATGTCCAATTTACCAATTATGTGTTCTTTATAACAGCCCTTAGATCGATTCGTAGTGGACCTCGAAGGAATTTATGCCCTTAAGTTGTAAACATCTGATTACATCCCTCGACATAGTAATTAAACTCCTTATATAAAATTAGTACCAAAAATAGTAAAAAGAGAAAAGTGTCACTATTTTAAATTAAAGTAACTGCATACCCAGAATTTATAAAGAAGGTTAAATAGTTATAATTCTTTTATTTTTTCATATTTTGATGTATTTATTTATAACATATGATTTTTGAAAATCTTTTTAAACTAAATGAAATATTATGTGACAAAGAACTGCCATTTAAGATTCTAAAATTATGCCATCATAAGCTCGTTGAGTTCAGATTATTCATGGTATTTAAAATAAAGTGTTATAGCTTTGGTGTAACTTTATAGCTGTGTAACTTTACATAATAAATTTGTAAAATGTGCTTTAGAAGTTTTGAAAAGAAAAACAAAGTTAAAGTTAAACTGAAATAACTTAATGATTTTTTGAACTTTGCGAATTTTCTGCCACCTGTATATGGATCATTATTACTTATTTAGAAATTATGCAAAAAATTTAAGAATGTGTTAATTAGTTCTTTAATACCTTCTAATAGTTTGAATTTTGCTGCCAGAAGATTAGTATTTTGAAGTAGAACAACTCCTTAAATAGTGACCACCCCTGCGATTAATGTATTAATAATTAATTAGCCTTCCTTTTTGCAATAACAATATGTTACTTTAATGTTTCTAAGCAAAGTAACATAATTATTACTTATTAATATTTTCTATGTTGAAATTATATAATATTAAATTCTTATATATTTAGATTACTGCATATTAGATAATGGTGATAACCTTCTCTTCCTCTAATTCCTATATTTACAAAATATTTCATTATCAATCAAAAACAAACCAAAACATACTTTTTCATCATTTTAACATAAGTGATTGAAAATTGGATATTCACTGATAGACAATACAAAGCTATAAACTGGTTGATTCATTATTTATTCTAAAGGAGAGCTAACTGATTGTAATTAGAATATTGATGAAACATTTATGTCGTAATTTTCATTAAATTTTGAGCTTTAAATTGAGATGGCATAGGTGCTATTTTGTGATACTTTTATGTTATCAATTAACCCTGTAAGCCCTCTACCTCTAATTACCAATTATTAACTCTTCAAACAGATAATTATGCTTTGACAAAATTCGTAATACAGATTAAGCTAGATTAGATGCATTCAATTCAAAGTTCCATAAAATGATAATTACTTACCCAATTAATTTCCAGTTTCTAAGATAAATAGATCTGGTACAACCAATAACTCTTACACCATTATTCTTCAATTACTACAATTAGCATATAAGTTCTATTTTTTGATACTTTCATATCATCAAATCCTATCTTTAAACTTTATGTACATATTTCAACGTTCTAATAATCTTATGTATATCTATTGGATATACAACGGTCTAATAGCTTCCAGTGCGCGACATTTCCAATAGAGCACACCTACACACGTTAACACCCCGAAGGATCATCGTTTCCCGTCACACATTCTCTTCCGGACACATTGACGAACGCCCGCGTAGCACATAATCGGTGTCACAGGGAGTCGCTCTAGATACGTTAAGTTCCAGACAACGACGAACAGTTCCCACTTCAATTCGCATCCGTATTTCATCCTCCAATTCAAGGACGCGATCAGATGTCCATGCCATGTGTTTGAAGATACCTGTCACACCGTGCTCTATGTCATTTTATCTTGTATCTTACTCCGCCATTGTTCGCGGACCATCTCCAACAATCAGAGAGATACGATGGAACTTAACTTTTCTTCTCCCTCTTCTGGTGACGGTGGAAATGATACAGTTTCCGGTTTCCGTGCGAGAGTACCCGCGGGACGAGGTATCCGCGAGGAACGTACTTACGCGTTCGTCGGAGGGAATTTGCTTGAGAAACGCGTAATGATCGATAGGAGCTTGACGAACAAGGTTTAGCTGTAACTCGATTTATTTCTACGGGAGTAAAGCGTAATCTTTATTGTTTAATCGACGGAATGGTTAAAAAATGTGTCCGAGTGAACGGAACTCTGATACGCAGACTTTTTCAGATTTTTAATTAGTTTGTCATATTGATACCTTTGTATGTGATTTTTGATAGTTTAACGTGGTTTCAGTTGAAAAAATTCAAGTTCAAAATTTAGAACATTGATAGATATGATAAATTGATATTTTGGTTGTAGAGTACAGTATTGAGCATTGGGCTCTCTAGGGAAAATGGTGGTATAGGGGAAATAGACTCCATTATTTGCTATTCATAAAAACCTCGAAAATTTAAAACTAATTAAAAACTCATAAAAGCTCAAAATTTTAATTTTAGAAACATTAATATTAAGAATAATTTAGGAAATATTAATATATTTGTTAATTACTAAAATTTAATATAAAACTAAAAAATATTAATAACACGGTCTAGAAACTAAAATTTAAATTATTATTGATTTAGTGATTGGGCTTTTCTCTAGAGAGGTCTCCATACTCGATACTGTACCCGCGTTCAATTTTTCATTTAAGCAAAATTAAATAATATTTTTATTCCTCTATAGCATACACTGTAAATCTATAATATCTATACTGAAAATTTTCATTTATATCAGCATCATAAGAAGATATTTGCTGAATGTGTATATAAATTTGTAAATCATCGTGATAATCTTCTTTAAATACCTATATAAATATATTATTCCCAAAAGGGTTGACTGAGAAGTTTTGTCCGTGCTTCGAATAAAAGGCAATGAATTGATGTAAATTAAGAAAACGGAACTAAAATTGCACCTTTAATTAAAAGAGGACAAAACATTGCAGTCCCTTCTATTTAAACAATGTAAAAATCATAGTCTAATATTTATTAGCTTTCTCCTTTCCCAAGGTTTAAAGACGCATTTTTTAATCACTCTGTACACCTACCATTGCGAATAAAAACAAAGTATTTTTAATGAACGTCGTGCAATCTCGCAAGTTTCGTTTGGAAATGAAAAAAGAAAACACAGCGAGGAAAAAATATACCGAACGATGACGTAAACGTAAAGAAACACCCTGTATAACCTTAGATATAGGTATAGCGAGAACGAATCAAAGTAATAAGTGTAATTTTAAGTTACGTTGAAGTTTGTATTAAATATCGCGTATGGACGATACAAAGGTACGAATTATTGCGTAAAACGAAACCCAACAAGCCTTTGAAAAAGTGTCTTTCAGGAACGAGCTGCTTTTCTTACGTACATATCCCTCCTCGCTCTCACTCCTTTCCTTCTCACGAATATTTCCTTCTTTGCCAGCGGATAAATTGTGTCAACAATCGGGCTTCTCTTACGCTGAAAACGTTTTACAGAATACGAATGCTCTCGCTCGCTGAATCCATCGATGGAGGAAGAAAATGCACGCGCAGACACCACGTTTCTTCTTCCTGTTCCCGTTTTTATTAAAGCAACTCGTGAAGGATTTCGTGTGTCTATAAACCGGCCACGTGCCCCGTGTTTCCTTCCGAATTGCGGTTACGAAAACCTTTCTACCACTATGCGAGCCTCCATTTCATTTTTGAAGATGTCTGGTGAACTCCGTTGTAGAAGAGGAAAGTGGTACAAGAAGAGCTATTTCTGGAGCGGGTGCATCAACGATGAATGAAATGATGCATATGTTGCGTCAAACGAGATAAAGTGGTGTTAATTCGTAACACATTTCCTTATGGATGCTTCAGATGCTGAAGGTCTTATCACTCGATATTGCGTGCTGGATTGCACATTTTTTAATACACTTATGTCAACATGTAGTAGGCGTGTGCGGGCAGTTGATATGTCGGGCTCGGGGCGGGTCGAAAGAAGTCGAGCAGACTCGGGTCAGGTCGGAAGAAATCGAGCACAGTCGGCTTGGGTCGGGTCGAAAGAAATTGAGTAGTCTCGGGTCAAGTCGGAAGAAATCGAGCACTGTCGGCTCGGGTCGGGTCGGAAGAAATCGAACAGACTCGGGTTAGTTCGGGAGAAATCGGGCGAACTCGAGCGATCACCCGACACACGCGTTCATTCGAGTAGCCCAGTTCTTTCGGGTCGGGTTCGGTCGGGGCGGATCGGAAAAAGTCGAGTGGACTCGGCAGCTACCCGATACATTATGTCCACTCGCGTAACTCGAATCTTTCGGGTCAGTTCGGAAAAAGTCGGGCGTACTCGGGCGATCACCCGACACACGCGTTCTCTTCAGTAGCCCAGTTCTTTCGGGTCAGCTCGGAAGAAGTCGGGCTACTCAAATGAATGCATATATTGGGGCTTCGTTCGAGCTAGCCCGACTTATTTCGACCCGACCTGATAGATCGGATACCCGATGCATTGGACGGCAGCAATCAGGAGGAGGAGCATAAAATATTAATTAAGTGGACAGAAGACTTTCTTCTAAGGTTACTTTTTTATATATTTTTATATATTCTTTTTGCTAATATTTCTCTCAGAATATTAAAAAATTTATATTATTTTTCCATAGTATCTAACAAAAGTAGAACAAAATTATCTATTTCATAATTGATTTTCCATTGTAATTGGTATATTCAAGCATTGAAGTTTTCATATTCTACGAATAAAATTTTAATTATTGTAAAATTCATAGATAATTAGTAAAAAAAATTGTTCATTAATTCGCATATTTTGTACCATTCTGATATTTCATATTTCGTTTGTTATATTGTTTATCGTAAGATAAATTTTCATATATTGAAGAGGCAGATATTTTGTCATTTGTCCCTGGTATGTTTTTGTTTCCAGGTAAATTGTGAGAAACCATTTATTTCGTTAAAGAGAGAAGTAGTTTTCGCTGAAATAGCTTGAGCATGGGATGCATAATATAATTGGTCTTTTTGTTATATTAACCAGCAGAGCAGAGCTGTGTTAGCACCACACGCCATTTCGTAAATTCTGCCCTCGTTTGTACAATTGTATCTTTCATCTACCGCCACGACCCACCTTCCGCGGGGATTACAGTTACACACAACTCTCGAATGTTTTCGGTAGATCCCAGTGCTAACTTGTTAGTAAATGTTTTCTCCAGCAAAGAAATAGAGCAAGAAAATAGTAAAATATACATTTTTTTACGTATAATTTTGCGATATGAATACTTTGAATATAAAAATGCTCTAACTTTATAATTTTTAAAACTATTTTTCCAATCAAAGATTTTAGATAATTTAATGCTGAAATAGCAAGAATTCAAACTTAATTTTAGATTTCTTTCATTTTCATTTTTTAAGTTTTCAATTATTTTTTTATATATCATTTTTCCAATGTATAAAGGCCTTTTGATAACAAATTCAATTTTGCAATTTTAATTGAATTATCCTGGTATGTTTTATAAATTTGAGTTATTGATCCAGAAATTATTGCTGCATTCAAAGATATATATTATTTAATCAAAATAAATTCTAAAATAAGTGTTTAATTTTTGTCTACATTTGGAATGAATTAAAGTACACTGGAATTTTGCCGAATTAGTCATAAATAAAAATAAAAGTTATGTTCAAAGAGGATCTGATGTTGATACAATATAAAAAAAATACAGAACTTTATTTTTAAAAAATACCGATAACATTGAAATAAAAAGCTTTAAAAAAATTCTTTTCTCCGTTAGATATACTCACGATCAAATCAGGCTTTCCTAGAGAAAATATTGATTTAGGGAAAGTAGGAATTCTCAAAATCAGTATTAATATTAAAAGTAATTTAGAAACAAAATAATTCAATTTTTAATCATTAAATATCATAAAATTTAGTATATAATTGAAGAATACGAATAATAAAATAAATAATAATTTAAATTTTCCCACGTAAACGTTTATACGCAAGTGGTGGGGAGCCCGAGATCTATATATATATATGTGTTCTCTCCCCTGCAGCGGCATTCTCTTCGAGATCGCCTACGGGGAAGGATGGAAACTCGGGATATTAGTATTTTCCTTGGAGAAGCCTGATTTAATCGCAAATGTACTCTTTGGAAAAATATAACTTCTTCTTAATTATTTTGGTAATTATTATAAGTTTGCCCTCCTCACCAATTTTCGTGATCTTTTTTCTATAAAATCATAAACTAATACATATTTCTACAAAAATACTAAAAAAATAAACCTAAAATCTGTCATTTTTTTTAAATTTGATTCTTCTAGTTTTAAACGATAGCTCTAAGAAACGTCTAATTTATAAGACCGCCTCAATTCCACTCAATCCTTTTTCACTTGTCTGATCAAGTAGTATTACCTTGTTACGACTTATAGCATGGTTCACGGAACACCCTGTATAAACTTGATACCCCGAAAGCCAGTGTACGGGCAAAGGCCACAATTAACTCAAGATCCCTGTACTCTGTAGACATGTCGAAGCTGCCAAAGTCGCGGAAGGAAGCCCGACGCCTGCTAAGGCCAAAGTTTGCTCGACGAATACCGTGCAGGTACACCACCTTCGGGATATTGTGTGCTCTCTGAGCTGCCTCGGATGATTGTGTATCTCCCCCCCGCAGTTGTACGTATACTACTATTAGTCGTGAGCTGTACGTGTATCTATCCGTTAGAATGGCTGCCGCCTAACACAGATACGCGATAAAGGAAACGACCTTTCAGTTACCTGAAACGCCGTCGCCGTAACAATTACCACTGCTGCCTCTCTCTGTGTTCTCTCCTATCTTCCGCCATTCCCACCCTTCATCCTCTTTACCGCCCACGGTTGTCCCTTTCTGTTTATCCATCTGTCTTCTCCGTTTCCGTTTCCATTCCTTTTTGTTACTTTATCCTCTCACCACCTCGTCCTGCCTTTCTGTTCGCCCCCATCCCGCGGACAACGACACAGGTGGCGCCACTGTGAAAGTAGCAGTTGATGGCGTGAAGAGACTCTGCTCCACTGACTGGGTGCAAAATAAACTTTGTTTCAGGCTACGCTTAATATCCCTCCAGCCATCAAATACGGTTACGTCCCCGACCCCGTATATCTATACCCGTTTCCCACGGATTCTCTTCTTGGTCCGTCACTTCGCCGTGAGGTAAACCGCCGCAACTCCATCCGCGTTTCGGTCTCGTTATGAACATCTTCAATGACACATCGGTCTGATACGTTTAGTTTGCAGACTGCGCTTTCCTCTATCCATACGCATCGCTGATTCAGAAACTTTCCTCGGAGAATAACGGCCCCTTTCACGCTTCGCTGACCTACGCCGGGGACATTTTTGTTTCACCCTCCCAGCTGGCTTTGATGCTTGCTAACTTCCGAATCGCGTGTCCCCGTGCAAACAGAGCCCCGCGTACCTTTTATCCGGCACAACGAGGTGCGAAACGGTGGACGGGTAATCTTTTAATGGTATTTAACTCTCTGTAGCACGATTTCTTTTTTTCGGACTGAAAAAAGGACTGCCAGGTTATGTTTAGAGATAAGAAACAATGTCAGAGGAAAATAATTTTTCTTTTTCTTTTTCATTTTTCATTTTCTCCGAGTCGGTTTCGCCGTCCTGGAATTGACCTGTAATTGAAATAAGAAACGGTCCTGCAAAGGAGACAAGAGCAAACGATTCGCGAAGTTACAGTGATGCAAGGAGTTTCGATTAAAACAAAACTTTTCCAAGCAGTTTAAAAACTCCAACGCCGGAAATGAATCTCGGGCCACAGTTACTCGGCGAAAGCATTTGAAACCCGTTGGGAAGAAAAGTTTTCAATGGCTTTTGGAATTGTTTTCTGTGTTCAAGGCCGCGTTTCGTGGACATTATTTTCAGCAAAGCACCGCATTAGCCCGGAAGAAAGACGATCGGAATTAGGTCGCGCACGATCTTTGTCCCGTGAATGCCGATTTAGGGAGACAGAGTAATGGACTTTGGCTACTTTATGCCCCCTTTTACAACGACCGATCCTCCAGGAAATGGCTCCGAGGACCTCCGCTTCCGTCTTTGAAACGCAACGACTAAATCGGCTTGAATTGATATCACGTGGAACTAAAACTCCGGCTGTTTGCGCGGGAATGATCGTACTTTCAAAATAGTATCCGAATAAGAAGCACCCTACAGATTGTTATTTAATGAAACATCGGCTAAAACTATAGAAAAAGACCAATTTTCTTGTTTTTCGGATATGTTACAGAAAGAAGGGCCCTATGTAAATTCAGTACCTTCTTAAGGCATATGCATGCTGGGCAATCGCCAGGGATTCAATTATTATAGAGAACCACAAATAAAAAACAATATTTTTGCTTTTCCAGATTTATGTTACATTCTGTAAAAGTTCGTGTTAATTATGTTCATTTTATTGATCTGGGTAGGCAGGGCCTAGTTCGTGGCTCTAGTAAATTTCTGACGAAAATATTTTATCTGATTTTACATTTTTTAACACCCTTTTTAGTACGAATTCAGTGTGTTTTAATTTATTACAATAAAATGGAATTTCGGTGAGAATTGTTACCTAATGGAATTTTTCTATAAAGTTTTCAAGATTTTTTTATCATAAAATTCTCTGTACTTTGGAAATGTTCGTTTTTTTTCAATATAAACTTTGTTCAATCATAATTACATTAGATATTAACCACAGTGTATTAAATATGATTGAATATGATTTTATGAAATATCCCTTCTATCCTCTTTGCAAGAATAATCTACCGCATATCCCTATATTGACTGCTTTTATTAATTGATGAACTGCCGAATATTCCCTTGTTAGCAAGAAGATTACGCTGCTCGAGTATACACCCCCGCTTTAATAAATTGTTGAATTACTTAATAAAAGCCGAATTCATAGCTTAACCTACTCTTATTAATCAACATTTTATTTTAATTTTAATAACAATAAATTTATCTTATACCATTCCAACTTAATAAAATTATTTAAACTCAAGGTTTTAAAATTATTAAGAATATAAATATAATAAACATTAAATACTAATATTCGAAATTATTTAAAAAAAAAAGGAACCTATTATGATATTTATTTTGAAAAAGTATTATACACCTTCAGTTACTAATTACGAAGGTACAATTAATTTTAAGTATTTATAATTCATAGTATGTACCTCATTTAAAGAGAACAGTGCGATTCAAAACTACCATAATCGTTTTCCAGGCGTATTAAACCGTTAAGAAGTTAAGAAATAGCAATTTAACAGCACACTTCTTCGAGATGTTACATTTGTAATTCATCGAGCCACCGGGTGTTACAGACAGCCGTGTAATAGAATGAATTTCTTCTGGTTACGTAGAACACTCTACCGCCACTTTCTTTCATTCTTTAAATCCTTCTTTCTTTCTTTACTCCTATGTGATGCAGGAGATTAATTTGAGAAATTTTTAAAGAATTTAATCGTACAAAGATTTTCTACTCACTCTACATTTTCTTCAAACACTGTCGGTACTTCTATAGTTTTACATTGTAGTTTTAGAATTTGATTCTATTTGCATATTATGCACATCATGTGACTTTTCTGTCTTTTTTTCATTAAACGATATTTAAATATTATTCATATTCATGGTGACAGTTTATGATAAGCAAAGTGATTTTCACTAGTCGTGGAAAAATTAGTCCTGGAGTGGTAGATCATTGAAGCAATGACAATTTAAAATTAACCTTATACTTCAAGTTTCCATTCCTTAAATTTTACAATTTGTTGATATTCTTAGAAAATTAATAAAATTATCCCTGTTACAATAATTGTGTAATATTATATTAATAAGTAGGGTGTTTCAATCCTACAGAAATTAATCCTTGGATGATGTAATTGCACTGAGGCAATTACAATTTAAATTAAACTTCATATTCTATGTTATTTTTATTTTTTAATTTTACAATTTTTTACATTTAATATACATAATAGTTTAGTTTCTTCAGAATTAAATAATTCAATATAATGTTGGTAATCGAAAGTAAAGCAACGTCTAAGTTTTGAAATAATCAGTTTCTGTTTGTTCAGGTGAGTAGTACATTCACGTAAGCCTTGGCACAATCTTTTTTATGCACCCTGTATACAGGTGCTAGTGCACGAACATCCATGCCAAGCGGAAAGGGACGTAATAGGTCTTCCTGTGGCTCCTCTGTGTAAATTTGCACATGCTCGCGGTTACCCAGCGACGGTCCACACGTCCACGTACTTGTAAGAACACGAGAACACGAGAACACGATTCCCTGCATCCACCTTTTCCTCAACGAATTTTGTGATGGACATCTTCGTCGTTGCAGTTTCGATCTCGAGGGCTCTCTTCCTTTGCGAACAGATTTTACGTTTGATCGTCTTCGTTGCACAACAGATAGGGTTGAACTGGAAACTCGTTGCTTTTCGCTGATTTTTATAGAAAATAGACAAATTTATTTATAGTAATTCGAGGATCGAAAAATAAATATTTATTGGAATTATTATAGGTGGAAATTAAATTTAAGACCTTTTGCAAACGAGAGGTACAATTAATTTATTATATTAGGTTACCAATTAAATTTGCATTATTTTTGTCTATTTTAGTTTAAAATTGCTCAAATTCCAAATTACCATAAGTGAATTATACAGTCGCGATCAAATCAGGCTTCCCTATGAAAAAAATCGGAATAGAGAATTTAAGAATTCTAAAATTACGATATTAATATAAAAAGGAATTTAATTTAAAAATATAAAAGGAATTTAAAATTTTAGTTCATAATTGGAAAGTACAAATAACAACGTACATATCAAATCAAATTTTCTTTCACTACATTGTCATTCATCCGTGGATTGCCTAAGGGGGTAGGACGAGAAACAGGGATGTTACCACTTTCCCAGGAGAAGCTTGGTTTAATTGCAAATGTACCTGCCTATTTTAACCAAAAATTTTTAATTATTTTCCACCTTTTTCAAACATTCTTTTCGTTACAAAAATAATTGTTACGTTATTAATAATATTCAATAAGACTGTTGAATCTTCTACAAATTATTGTAAATTTATAAAAATATTTGTCGTCATCCTTCGCATCTACAATTACTTGCACACCGTTCGGCATATTTGAAATATTTTTCCACAATTCTCTTTCATTCTTGCTCCGTGATGAAAATAAGTAAACAAAAACGAACTCATAAATCACCGACATCAAGCCACACTATTGCAAATGACAGCACAAAATAGCAGTTTGTTGTAAATATGCGTCATATTACATACTGGTAAAATAAAAGTGTTGACGACACATCAAAATATAGTAAAAAAAGAGAGTAGATTTTATTATTATTGAAGCTATAATATTATTAAAGATATAAATGATATGATGTTTTTATTTGATCATAATAAATTGATCACCCATTATATTGTTCTTTTAAAATTTCTTAAATTTTTCTATAAAAAAGAAACAGAAATTTTACTAAATTTTAATGAATAATGAAAATTCTATGGAGAAAGTAATTCTATAGAGAAAAATTTGTTTCAAATACAGATTTTTATACACTCAAATTAATTTATATAAAGTTATAAACCTTTAGAATTGAAATGTAATATTTTGATAAATTTGTTTTTTAATTTATATCCCTGAATTGTTTTCATATAACATAAAAATTTCAGTTTATATAGAATATGGATTTAATTGGAAATAAAATTGCAAGTATACATTGCTGATTCAGAATTATTCTGAATACTCTATTCATACAGGTTTTAATTTCCATAAGTAATGTATTTAACTGTTTACAAATTTCTGGTGAACATTTTTGGTCATTTAAATTCGCTTTTAGTATTGAGAAATGTTAAATAAATGTATAATTTTTATAATATTGAATTATTTAAGATTTCTGATAGCTGTAAATGTGAAGGACAATTCATCAAAATAAGTCAAAATATAAGCACTCACTTTTTTGAAAAATTAATTTTCAAATAAACAGTTTTCTGTATTATCATATATAAGACATTTAAAACTAAAGAGATGAAAGTGATATTATTTACAACACTGTATTTCATGACTTAACTAATTATTTCTCTTCTTAATTTAAAATTTGTTAAAATGCTAGTTGTACCCTTTTGGTTCTAAATTTCTCATATACCATTTTACATACATAAAGTATTGTAAATTAATATAAAAAATTATCTATAATCGTATGCCTCATTTTCTGATAATTATAAAAATAGAACACTTTGAAGCTGATAATTTACAAAGGGTTACTATTTTACTTTTATTTCTCATTCTTCTATAAATAATCAAATTCAAGCAACTGAATCTCCTCAAATTTATTAAAAATGGAATTCCCATAATTAATGCACATTTATAATATCAACTTTTATAATCATTTTTCCCAAATTTACCTCATAGAAAATTCTCAGAAGCTGAGCATTTCTGATTCTAAAGAACATTCGAAGGAAGGTTCGAGGCACGTTCGACACCGATTCGATTGAAGGTCGCCGCTGCTCACGAGTCAGCCTTTAACTTCCGGTTAACCGTACAGGACGTAAATTATAGCGGTCGAGTCAGCGCGTCTTCGTGCGGTCAAATCGATTCTATTTTCTCCACGGTAGGTATCTTTCAGTAGCAATCGCTTCAACGATAATCAGTTTCATGAAATCACGTAACACGACGAGGAAAGTATCCTTTCATCCACGTTTCAGCTACCTCGATAATCTTTACGCGTGCACATGTGCACATTCTCCCACACCTGATCCTATATTGAGTGTTCTCTTATGAAATATCGTTGGCTCAATCACATATTGTATCGAAAAAAACTCCCTATAAGCATATACTCTCTGGTAAGTCGCTTTAAACTTTCTATAATTTATTACAACATTTTCCAAATTGTGTTGCATAAAATTTTGAGGTGGGATTATAGAAGGAGTATGAGAAAAAATTTGTCAGAGAAAAGAAATGTTGCACTTTTTTGGTAATTCTTGAATATTTTTTTTTAAATGTTCTTATAGTACTTAACGAGAAAAATTGAAAAATACAAATTTTAATTTTAGAGATTTTAATATTTTTCAAATATTTGTAACTGTGTTATTTTTACGAATTGCAAAATATCCTTTGACAGAGAAATTTTTGAAGATATATACTTTAAGAAAATGCAAAAGAAAATTGAATTTTTTGAAGTTGAAAATACAAATACCTGCTTAACGTTTTCAGTAATACAGTAATTATGACATTGTTGTTAAATGTATATTACATTATATCTCAAGTAGATATAGTAATAATGACATTGTTATTAAATATATATTACATATCTGATGTAGATCTAGTAACAATTATATTGCATAATACATTATATCTCATGTAGATATAATGTTAAGTTTTCAGTGTATTTTTGAGGTTAGTTTTCCGCCATATTGATTTATATCTATAATGTGATAGGTCCACGGAGACGAGCACCAAAATGGTGTCAAGTGCTGCTGTTTTTACAGTTTTTACCTGTGTATCCGAGATATTCAGTGTAAAATATCCGCTCGATTAACGCGAGAAATCTTATGGGTAAAAGGATCACTGTGGAAAAGTACATCGTGCGCCTGGAGACGCGACGATTTATACCATGGCTTGACGGAAAAGCGTGGCGTCGGTTCGGGGCCATTCAGGAAAGCTTCTGCGGTGATCGAAGTTCGTTGTAGGGGCGGTATATCCTAGCCAGTTCGATGCCTTTTCTACCTCTTCCGCGCAGCAAGAATCGCCGGAATACGAGCGTTGAGATCCAAAATAGAGGGTGAAAACTGACTTTATAGGCCCCAGAATATATGTATTGTAGAGTGTTCCATTACAACTATACTATCTTCCCAAACCCAAAATTGATACACTATCTAATTATTATTCATGTTTAGAATATTATATAATTTCTTTACGTTATATACTATAATTTTTTTAATTAATTGTGATAATTCATATTCAAATCTCTTATAAGTACAATTTTGGAAGATTGAAATTTAACATCGAAGACGATCTGAGGAATTCACTGGTCTCAGTAAAGTACCAGGAAACAATAATTAGATTCTGCAATGACATAGGAATTATTAATAGTTTATGATGGACAACTGAAGATAAATATCGTCACACCATTCACCGAATTAATATACCTTATGTTTATTATATTTTAGAATTATACTTATTTACATTTTTCATCTATGTTTAGTTTATGTTTATATTTGTATTACATTATTTACTTCTCATTTTTGATTATTTCGTACCACTAAAATTGTGAACCTGTGGGGCTAAGTCGCTAATGACCTTTGCTGTTGATGCGACTATAAATTAAAATAAATAAATAAATAAATTAAGATAATGCTAGAATCATTTAAGAACAAATAATATTTTACAAAAATGTAATTTTGCGTAAATGTCTGCAGTTTAATAATGATAGATAATGTGGTACTAGATACTTGTGATATCCATGACAAACATTTCGTTCAGCATTATCGAGTTTTTCGCCACTTATAGAAATTTAAATTGTTTATCAGATAGAGGTAACAATAAAATCATATAAAAAATGTTGTATAAGTATCCGCAGTTTAATAATGATAGATAATTTGGTACTAGATAAGTACTTGCAACATCCACGACAAACATTTCATTCATCATTATCGAGTTTCTCGCCACTTATAGGAATTCAATTCATCGATGAACGAATCGGTGATTCGAGAAATCGTCTGACCACGTACATTGGCCTAGAATTTTCAAACGGCAAGGTTCCCTCTGGATCCATGCCACAGCTTTTGATTCTTTTTCTCAAAGTGCGCCCATTATAGGTCGGGATCGTTGGCTTCCATTAAGCGTACCTTTGATCCATGTCTAATTAAAGCTTGAGAAGTGCTCGCACGCAGTAGCCTCTCTCCTTCGCTCTACCACTCTACCTCTTTCTATTTTTTTCTCTTATCTCATTTCCTTCTTCTTTGCTCTCGTACCTCTCGATTTCTGTTTGTACCTTATTCCAATCATGAAAAGATGATAGATCTATTATAAAGAATATTTCGGGACATTGATGTGAGAGATATTAAATTTTTATATTTACAAATTATCCAATTTTAATATTTACGGATTTACAAATTCACAGATTTGGAAACTTGGAACTTTGGAATTTTGGGAACTATTATATTTGGAAATTTGGGGAATTTCGGAATTTTGGGCATTTAGTAATTCGGAATTTTCAAGATTTAGGAATTAAGTAATTTTGGAAATTTGGAAATTTAGAACGTGGAATTACAATTTGGGAATATGGGAATTTGGGGAATTTGGAAATTTGGAAATTTAGAAATACAAAAATTAAAAAATTCCAAATAAAAATATAAGATTTTCAAATTAATAAATTAGCTACCCATCACTGCAATAATAGAACAATTATTATATTCTAATCATTCGTTAAAATTCATAACTGAAAGTACTTTTTATCATTCCTTTTCACAAATACAGAAAATTCGCCTTATAAGGGATTTAACGGTTGAATTATTCCTCAGACACGGGTGTAAATCGTGAGGCAGGTAGTCAATGTCGCGGCTAACGCGGTAATCCGTCCAAGGATGTTTCCATTTCAAGGGAAACCGTGTAGCTACTTGAGAAATCACGGGTCGTTCAATTCGAGACGAATTGTTTTTCACTGGCCGTAAAAACGAATCGAGAAAAGGGAGGGTGGAACATAACGGCAGTTCGTAAGAAGCCGTTTCAACGAGTTGGTCCTTTTCACGGATCAGACTGGTCGGCTCCATGGATGGGAAGGGAAGATCTTCGTTACTCGCGCGCTTCTTCCACGACTGGTAGGTTCGAACTTTACCACTGAATCAGCCCTCGCCCCGGAAGACGCTCAATGTTCGGGCATAGAATCTCTGATACCCAACGAAATTTCGCAGTCGCGTGTTTCCAGCGTCCGGATAAAGTACATAAAACTCGGAATCGCGATTCCCTAGCCATGCGGTGGTTGAATGAAAAAAAAAGAAAAAAAGAAGAACATCGATTTCGGATTGTGCGGATATTTACGGGCTCGTTTTATATCACCGTTCGAACACGATTCTGTGATACAAGCGATTGTGTTGGTATGAATGTAACAACGGTATAACAATTGCTACATGTTCCTATAAACGTTTGTTCCAGGAAACAATAGGGTGTCTTGGTCTTTGTTGAGAAAATATAGCATATTAGGTTGTTAGATATCAAATGGTTGATTTTCAAATGCAGAAAGGTTGATATGATTTAATAATATATAAACTAATTCAAAACAATAGTAGCATATTAAATTAAAAATTAAAATTTGTTGCAAATGGCTATATAAACATTTCATTAATATTCTTGATTTAAATTGACTGGTTAGATATTTGTCATATTTGTTAAAATTGTTATAAAATTAGTAGTTTTATTATTATAATCAGAATTATATAATAAACTAACCACTGAAATTAATTTTAATTATGTTCTTATCAGTTCTTTTAGAAAACAAACCTTATATTTTTATTTCATTTTTAATTTATATTATTTATGTATTATTTATATGATATTTGAAAAGAAATTGAATTATCATTTCCTCATATTTGATTCCAGTAAGTAAAAGAATTTTTATTTTACGAATCTGTCTATTTAAAGAATATACAATTTATTTATTTTTTTATGTATTTATTAAGTGATGATTATAAAATAATTTCATTTTCTTTCATCCATTATAAAATAGCAGAAAACAATGTTTTATTTTTAAAAGGGAAGAAGCTGTTACTTTTATTCATTAAAAAAAATTAAGTGTATTAAAAATGATTCAACATTATGCAATTATATGGTATTTAATGTAGAGATTCATATTTTAAATTATTTAATGATATTCTTTCAAAGAAAAGCGAAAAAGTATGAAACATTATAGCAAACAAACCTCCGCACAGTTTTAATGTAAAGAATGGTAACAGTAATTGTATTACGAAATGCTTTTAACAAAAATAATTAAGCAAAGTGATTTGAAACACTAATTTAATTTAAAGTGGAACGCTTGCGCCCATTGCTGAAAATGGAACAACAACATTCGTTGTTCTGAAACTCAACGTTATACAATTTACGAGTATAGAATATAGATTCCAAGAGCACTTGAAAAAACAAGATACAAAATTTTCATCTTCCTTATTACTCTCCAAATTGTAATTAACTAATGGCATAGTATTGTTAACCTTTCATTTCTATCTTCTTTTCTCTTTATTTGACATGTTCTGTATTTTTATTTCTGTGCTTTTTTATCAATTACAATCAGTATTATCATTTTTTTTAAATTTGAAAATTGAATATATAAAATGTTGTAAAAGAAATTTTTTTTCAATGTTTTCAATAAAAAATTCTAATATACATACTGTATAATCTTAACCCTTATTATTATTTTTTCAAGATAATTCAAGACATTTCTTGTGTAAGATAAAGAATGCAAGCTATTTCAAAAAATATCACACGTACAAAAATTTTTGAATTTTAAATTGTATTTGCAATTAATCTAATATTATGTTTTTTAAACATAACACTTTATATTCCACTTCTCTTTTATTTATTATTTTAGCACACAGCATTACAAAATCATAAAAAATGTACTATTGATATCAAATATAAACTATTTAATGAAATGCATATACGTACATATATCATCATAATACATCAATATTTAAAAATTTGTACTTTTTATATTAGCACATTTGCATGGGAAAATTAATGTTAATTAATTCCATAAACAGTCATTTATATTGTCCAAGTCGTAACTTGGAGGGAAAGGACAAATGTAACCTAAAACAAATGTAACTTTACTGTATCTTTTTACATGAAAATAATTTTTTTTGTATTTTTAAAAGTAAATTTTACCTTTAAGAATTATACAAAAAAAAAAGAAATAAATTGATAGTCTTATATATGGGCTTTGGTGCCGTTCTAATAATTTCAGAGAAAAGGAAACAGCCCTAAAGAAAAAGCTCAGTCCCCCATTGCTCAGTCATCCCGACATTCTCCATTTCCCCACGATCTTTCCGCGTAAATAGTTTCCATTTCGCCGGGTGATTCGTCACCGAATGCTAGTATTAAAAAAGTTTCGCTTCCAATAATTCCATTGCCCTATGGCCTTACGACGTAAGCCGGTTCCCTTGGTTCCCTTTCGGCGTGGAACGATCAACCGGTAACCATTACAGCTGGCTTCGTAGCCGCATAAAACGCCACCTATCGTCGGCAGATTGGAAATAATCGGAATAAAGTGATTCCCCGGGAATAATAGCTGGATCCTTGCCTCTTTTCTCGAATATGAACTAGCAGAAACGAGGACGAGCGAAGAGGTAGAGGAAGAAGAAGAAGGAGGAGGAGGAAGATCGTGCAACGTCGCTGCAGAATCACATTGTAGCATCCAGGTCAACAATATATACCCTTCCGCCATTGGGGAGGATAATGGAACGCCGAATAAGCGGGTGTAGGGAAAAATACCCGGCGAGATTTTATTTTGCAGCGTCATTCGTCATAGATTATACAACCGGCTCTCCCTACATCGTTTTCGATTCCTTCGGATAACATCAGCCTCTCTTCCACTTCTACTCCTACCCGCAGCATTCAATTTGTGTGCTGATACCCGGTTATTACCAATGTGGCAAATTACTCAGGGAATTCCATTAGGAGAGTGCAAGATAAATATTTTCCATAGGAAACTATACGGTGCTCGCAGCTATTGATACGTTTGGCGGAAAGAATATTTCATTTGCCCGGTCTCGTGACAGCTGCGCCGTTATTTCAAACAGTTTGCGAACACGGTGTGCTGCTGATTTATAGTAATTAGTTAAACGTATCTACATTTGCTACAGTTTGCATGGGATCAATTAACCGTTTAAAGCCATCGGGAAATAAATCGTAGGGTAATACGGTTTCGAGTACGTTATCGTTACATTTGAAATAGATGTTTGTGTATTTGATCTAAAACCATAATCATTTTCACTCGAAATATATTTTTTGCAAATGAAACCTACAGTGCAGACGTTGAGTCTGAGAAGCCTCTGTTATTGTACTTCATGTCATAAAATTCTACGTTTCCTTAAGCATATCTGTTATAGTAAACTCTCGCTATATTGCCACTTTTTATATTGTCAGTTGAGTGAATTCACAATTCAGTTTACTGTATATCTGTATATTATATCTCATGTTATACTCTACATTTCTTTAACTATACTTGTTACAGTTAACTCTTGCTATATTACCACTCTTTATATTGCCAGTTGAGCGGATTCCTTTTTACACAGATTTCCATGCACACTATTGACGAGGCTCTTTTTCTATTGCCAATTTCAAGAATTTTCCACTTCTACATAACCGGCTATATAGCAAAAGTTTAAGCCTTCGCGATTGAGCTTCACCTTATAAAAGTCTACATTTCTCTGATTACACCTGTTACAGTAAACTCTCGCTATATTGTCACCCTTTATTAGCACACAGCATTAAAGCCACACATATTTTTTTACGCACTCTATTCACGGTTTCTTTTTTCTATTGCCAATATTAAAAATTTTCCACTCCTATGTAACCGGCAATATAGCGAGAGTTTGTTGCATATCCAGCATACCTTACTAATTTTGTAGAAAATACAAATTCCAATATTTATTGTAATTATAAAACTATCAATGTAATTGAAAAAAAGAATGCAATTGTCCAATTCAAGTTCTTGCCCCGCTAAAAAGCCTCTTCCATTCGAAGCAGAAACGCGTGTGCGCTGTTAAAATGACGGGATGTCAACGGTTTGGAATAGGTCCCATCGCCTTTTTCCAGCACGCTCCATTAGGAGCTGTTCCTTTCGGAACGAGCGAGGGTATCGGACGCCTGGAGGAAGGAAGAGACGATTCGGGTACGGCGTGGCGCGGCGGTGAACATCAGTCAGCATCGCTTGTCATCGTTTGAGCGATGAGGAACGCCACTCTCTCGGTTTACGCGTTCGCATCCGAGAGATATTATGCGAAACGAACCGAGGCATCTCTAACTCTGTCTCGTCTCTGATCGTCTTCGTCTGGACGAGGTCTTTGCGGTGCTATAAATTCAAACTTCAACCATGGCAGAAAGATAAGCGTGGAAACAGTGAAAAGAAGAGGGCTGGAGACGTTCGGGATGAGCGCAGGAACTCGCTGAGTAATTTGCCGCATTAATAATAACTAAGAGCAAAATCTCTCTCGTGGATGCTGCACTTCATTCAGAAGAGGAACAAGACGAGTATACTAATTGCTAATTTCTTTCGGCGACACGCGCACCCGATCAACACATTTCGGTGAAGTGTCAGTTCTTGAATTATTCAACGATGAAATCGTTACGTTCCATGGCTTCATTAATTAATTATTAATTTAGAGAATATTAAATCGGTGTATATCAAATAATGAATTTTGAAACATAGATGATTTTATAACAAAATTTCTTTTTAACCCTTGAATAGCAAAATCTGGATCAACCGAGATCCAAGCTCACAAAGTAAGGATATTAATCTAAAGTTAATGTGTAATTTTTTAATGAAAAAGTTTTATGTATCTGAAGAATTTTTAAAAGAATTAAAATTGGGACTCTCGCCATGGTCCGTCGTTCGAGGATCAATACCTTGAAGAAGTTTCAACTGAAAAGGCTTCCACTTTTACAAAAATTAGTTTCTCAAAATTTGCCATAAACAATTTAAAAAGAAAATTGAAATTTTCTAATGGAAAGAAATTGGCACAATAGTTTGATGAAAGAAATGAAATTGTAAATCTCAGAGGTCATATATCATTTCTCATTCATTACGTTATAACAGAATACAAAAAGGGGTAGATCCTTTTCCAGCGATGCAAAAATTGACACTATAACCTGATTTCGTAGCCAGTGGCGTTCAAAGCATTGTAAAAGTGGATTGTATCTAGCTAGCAGGTTTGTCGAATAAAAGAGTTAGCTGTAGCTTTCGACCAGTTTGCGCTGATAAAAAAGCACGCGTAACGAATATGTCGAAAAAGCCAGGACATCGTGTTACAGGCATAAATGAAAAGCTGACCTCGTTCAGACAAAGATTCAAATGATGTGGCGCTCGAAAAATTGCACAACATTTTTTTGAAACATTCAATCTTGGACAACTGTTCCAGAAATTAATAGTGAAATTAACTAGATTGTTAATTAACATTTCAATTCCACATATTTTCTTTTTTGCAATTAATAACTCTTGTAATTTTATAATAGATTATTAAAAAAATTATTTTGGGAGTTGCTATACACTCAAATAATAATTAGAAGAAAAATATTAGTTTAAATGGAATTATTATTATAATAGAAAATTTGATATAAAAAATTGGAAAATTGACTAATCCTTATTGCCTAATTAAAGTTTTACTATGTTTCGAGCACAATAATAGGATAATTATATAATAATTACTTAGAAACATTGTATCAGTACTTATAAATAGTTTATAGAATGGAAAATCGTCACTCCTTAATTCTACAATAGAACGTTCAACCGCATTCAGCAAAAGTCACGCTAAAACAATTAGCTAAACTAAATTGGGAAGTGTTACATTCGCCAGATGTTGCTCCATGGAACTGCCGTCTCTTCTGGTCACTTTGTGGCGATACTGTCTGCAGTGACCACCAGAGGGACATTCACGACAACTTTCTCGCAAGTCCTGAGTTAACAATTCATTTCTACGTTTATATTTTCTAACCTCATTCTAACTACCCTGTTCCTTTGCTTTTAGATTTTTGAAAACTTTCTTATCAATTTACCTCCATTTCTAATAAAAATTGCAATAATATTAAAAATCTTGATTAATATTATTGCAACCAAAATGGACATTTGCTATATGCTATATTAAACATCTAATAATCTAGAATAAGTATGAGTTGATTTTCAAATTCCAAATTTCAAGCTTTAAATTTAATATTTTTCTATTGTTTTTCTTTAATTATTTAAATATATCTAATTTGAGATGCCAGTGATTGATGACCCTCAAGGAATTCAATGAATTAAAATTTATCTTTTATTGTATAGAAAATTAAATACAGTTGCATTAAATGAAAATTCTCCAAAATAACAAAAGTATCTCTCTTATTATAAGTCTTATTATAGATCTTAACAAATGATGCAAAGTTGAAAAATGATGAAAAATAATTTTGATCATTCGATGAATTGAAAATGTTTACAGTACAGTACAGTGTTTAATCATCAAAAACAGCTGCTCTATTAATCAATATTTCAAGTGGATCGTTTCGATGTTGGACCGGTGACTTTAAAGCTTAAATGCAGCGTATAAAAGCGACGGTAGCAGGTTGCATTTTAAGCATAAACAATCCGGCCGATGAATAACGATTCTGTCGTCGTTAGAATATTCGATCGCAACGCTGTTTGTACGTGCGGATAACGTAAAGGGTAGTGGCGGGATTAAGCTTATCACGAATAGTATCGAAGCCTGATGGGATATACTTAAATTCTATATGAATGCTCTGAAAAGCAATGATAGTATTAAATTGATGCATGGGAAAATAAATTCGTTGAGACATTTTTATTGTATAAAAATAAATAATGGTGGATTCTATAATATCTTTTTCAACAGTTTTGAAGAGATAAAAGAATCTTTCCTTTCCTTCAATTATTGATTATTGGAATTGATAAAATATTCTTTAGCTATATTTATCCTTCGTTTATTAATCCAACTTTTTTTTAATTCAGTAAATAAAATAAATATAATTATTAAATACCTATTGTTTCATTAAATAGTCAATTTATTAATCATGGATGTTAAATTTGTAACTTCTCATAAATAATTTCTATTTATTGATGAATAAACATTTACACGTACCTATAATGTACAGTACCGAGCATGGTAGACTTCCCTAGGGAAAATGGTGAGGAAACCCTCTCACAAGGAGAACTACCCAAGTGTTACACTCACTTATTAATGAAACTTTGCCAGCTTGTAGAGCTCGCCGAGCTGAACACGCCTATACCCCGTTTTGTGAGCAGACGACTAATTGTTTAAAAGATATTAATAATTAAAGTTAGTTACTACTTACATTGAGAAGTATGACAGACTCACACATACAACTCGCAATCTAGAGATCCACGGTTCAAATCCTTGATTCCCAACATTTTGTTTTATTTTTTAATGATAATTTGTCTGTTTTTGAATAACTATTAGATAAAAATTATCATAAAAAAAAAAAATTCGTTTGGGAACCAAGGATTTGAACCGAGGACCTTCAAATTGCAAGTCACGGATCTGCTCCGTGGTTAAACACATGACTGGTAATCTAAAGGTCGTCGGTTCAAATCCTGGGTACCAGGTTTTTTTTTTTCTTTTTTTAATATAATAGTTATTCAAAAAGAGACAAATTATCATTAAAAAAAAAAAAAATGTTGGGAACCAAGGATTTGAACCCTGGATCTCTAGACTGTGAATTGTATGTGTAAGTTTGTCATACTTCAGAGTGTAAGGAGTAACTAACTGTAATTGTTAATATCTTTTAAACAATTAGCCGTCTGCCCCCAAAAGGGGGTATAGGCGTGTTCAGCTCGACGAGCTCTACATGCTGGCAAAGTTTCATTAATAAGTGAGTGTAACACTTGGGTAGTTCTCCTTGTCAGTAGGATTCTCCTTCCCCCACCTCTTTCTCATAGGTATCCTAAGAAAAATTAGGCTCCATAGATACACATATGTATGTGGCCCTTCACCACATTTACACGTGAAAATTTGAATTAATATTTACTTTGTTATTACTGCTTCTTAGCTATGTACTAAATATTACAATATATTCAATAATTAAAAATTGCATTCTTCTTTTTCTAAATCATGTTTAATACTAATATCATCAAAATTAAGATTCTAAAGATACTTGCTTCTCCTACAATGCCATTTTCCCTAGGGAAGCCTACTTTGCTCGACACTGTACAATCTGCTTTACCTTTCAATAAAAATTTTTCTGAATAAAATTTGTTGAACCACCTTTATATGATTCTTTCATATACATCAATTATTCAAATACAACTAACCTTAACAATATTATTATCCAATTTATATAAATTAACAAAATTGATTAGCAACAACACTAAAGTATAATGACTTTCTTTCAATTTTCAATGTAAAAAAATATAAAAACATTTAAAAATATAGGGTTGCAAAAGAATTTCATGCTAAAGAAAAATACACTTGGAAATGTAATAATTTTATGTACCTTAAGAAAGTCTTATATATTTAGCGTTAGGAAAATCTGCATTTCAGCCATGTTAATAGCCATCGGAATATCCAAGCCGATACTAAACTGGCAGACAGAATTGATCCGTCCCATTGTATGGGGATAACGTACGATTGTGTGAATATATTGTAAACCCATATCCGACGCGTGTCTAAAGCTTTGTAAAGACGACAAGATCTCGATACACTTGGCGAAAAAATTCCCGAATAAAGCCACGTTTGTCGCGGTGTAGAAATTCCTGTGCAGCATCGCGAAACCCGATGGCACATTCGGTTGCCGTGGAATCCCACACGATTTTCTCCTACTGGCCCACTCCCTCGCGCAATATTGGAATTCAGTTCTGTTTGCCAGCGTCATGTACTCGCTGCGAGTAATTCGTTTCACGTACCACTCGTCCATGAAGCTTCGCGTGTTCCCGAGCCGCATGAATTAAATTTCCGAATCGCGATACCTTAAGAACCGATCGATCTCTCTTCGTCACGGCTGAGCACGCTCGAAATGGTTTTTCACGCTGAAACGAACGTTACCTTGGATAAGGGGAAGAATTGCCTAAATCCCACCACCTAAGGTTATATTTCTCATTTTGTACTAATTTGTTCAAAAGGTATTATTGAATATGTCACTCAGAATAACACTGGTGTATCTCTATTAGAATTTACTTTTATTATTTTTATTAGATAACATTTTTATTGCCAAATTTAAAAAATAATTATTACATATTTTTTATATAAAATAAGTATTGATAATATTACATTATTTGTTTTTAATTGATCCAAAAATACTTCACAAAAGCTGGCTTTGAAAAAAATATTGTAGCTTAATATTTAATCCCAAGAAAAGCAAGGAGAAAGTTCAAAGAGCCCACTAATTAGAAAATATTAAAAATATATTAAAAATTTTTTTAATTTTCAAACGATTGTTTATTTTCACTTATGCCTTCGAGATTTAGTACTGAAAAAGTGATTTTGGTTTAATAACAATATTATAATAAAAAGAAAGCATTAGAAATGAATCCCTGTAAGCATTAGAAATATGAAGCTCGGTTTTTCTAGAATTAAATTAGGTTCAGTTAGATTAGGTTGATACTCTAATATGCATTACAAAATAGCACTTATGCTATATTAACTTGAAGCTAAAAATTTGCTAAAATTGATTACGTATGAACAAAAGTAATTAATCCCATTTCATTAACTTTTTTCTTAAATTTTACAATTAGTGCCAAAACACTTTACTGATGCTTAACTTTTTATATTTTATCAGTTTCTTTACTTCTGTACATCTAATATCATAGCGACTCAAATATTTACTTTTTCATACGTTTTCACCAAGCTTAAATAAAATCTAATTATTTTGAAGAAATAAGTGTTAATCTCACGCAAACAAATATTTCAACCACTCTAAGGAGGAATCCTCATGACTGTTCCTTCTTCTCCCATTATTCCTGTTATGCAATTCACGGTGCTAATAAAAACAGTCACTGTTAACCTTAGACGTTTAATATACGCTAAACGTAGTTTGCGTATGCATATCTATACAGTACAAACAGTTCCACGTTCTCTTCCGCTCCGCTGACATCATTCTTAGTCGTCTGTTAGCGAATCGAACGGGAATAACCAAGAGAACGAGTCTTTTCAAGAAGAACGGTATGCGGGTCGATCTGTCTGATCAGCTTGCCGAACTTTTGCTACACGTTAACGTTTCCAAGTTTCCTCAAGTTATTCGTTCCGCCTATTGAATCATTGATTCGTCCGTATATCTGAGAGAAGAGCAACATAGGAACGATTTCCCAGCGAGTTTACAACATAAATGCGTTTTGTCTGTCCAATGGAGCGTTAATTCTTCAGAAAGAATCCTTTCATAATGAAGATTTCTTTATTGATAGATAACAGAAGATCTGATACAACGATGCTAATTAATAACTCATTATGTTGATGTCACTTTCATTATCAGGGGTTGAAATAAGTTTTATTATCCTACTCGTGGAGTTTCCAGGTACAATGTCCATCATTTTTATGTAGGATACCCTGGGTAAACAAATTGAAAAGGATAAGGGGGTGGTAGAACAGGA
This sequence comes from Osmia lignaria lignaria, assembly GCF_051020975.1. NCBI lineage: Eukaryota > Metazoa > Arthropoda > Insecta > Hymenoptera > Megachilidae > Osmia > Osmia lignaria. The sequence continues at coordinate 2,713,901 of NC_135040.1, forward strand.
TAGAGCGACAAAATTTGACGATCGGGATGTTGAAGCACTTTTGATCCGCGTCAGTGTGCATCAGTCAGCAGACACTGTCCAGAAAGGTTCACGAGTTCGAAAGTACAATCAATAAGTTCGTTGGCCGATCTTCTTTTCGGGGATAACTACCACTCTGCTTTCTACTGGACGAGGAGTCTACCAGATGTGACCCACGGTGCCAGGAATCTTCTGGACGGTCGATCAATAACGCGGACCAGGGAGAGAGACTTGACAATACCGTGGAGATTGGATGATATCTAATAACTGGAGCTTAATGGCATTGATGTTAATGAGGCGGTAAGAGGAGCAAATTTAACCTTTTATTATTAGAAGGATATTTCATTTATACGTCTATCTTCAAAGAGGGAAAAGAAGCCTATGCGTTGATATTGTCTATGATTGATAGTGATGATGATCTTTCTTTTTTGGGTATTTGAATTTTTAAATGAAAGACTTCCATATATTGATATTTAAAGGAAAATTTTGAAGTTGATAAAATAAAAATAAAAATATCTAAAATTAAATTTGAATTGTTTAAGGATGTCCATGAATTAATTAAAGATTAAGTCTATAAATGATCACTAATGAATCTTTGATAAAGAACTGAAATATTTAATAACAGCAATTTTATAAATGTTACAAATTTCCATAAAAATTACCTATACACTTTTCTGAACAAATGTGTTCTAATATAAGAAGAAATGAATAAGTGTCCAAAAACTTTTCACCAATAAAATTCCCATTCCCAAATTATTTCTATCAATTTTGATAATTTTTATTCACCTAAATAAAATAAATGTTACATTTCTGATCTACCCTTGTTACAAATTACATCGTATATCTTCACCTTTCTGTTCTACGTCTCTTGGTATCGCTAAACACTGTGTCGCACATTATGCAGGGTACAAAGTACATTTTTAGCTGCATGATAGATCGCCTTGTAACTACTTGTAAAGGGTATTATCGAGAGTTGTGTTAGGCAGGGTTCTTGACACCATTGAAAGATAACCAGTAGTCGAATAGCCTGGAGTCTGACGGGCCGCCAACCGGATGAAACTTAGATCACTTTCCTGCCGTTCGCGAAGATAAACTCCCCGAGATAAACTCGAGGGTCTTGGAAAACCGCGGCAAGACCGATGGCTATGCTGTCTCCGCAGTGCATCGAGTCCCGATTCTCCGTTTCGCCCTCTTCCGATTCCCTCTCCTCTGCCTTTTGGCTCTTACACCGAACCCGTGTCTTCTGTTCTGTTCTCAGACAGCATCCGTATCTCTTCAGATGCATCCACCCGGAGCATTTCCAGTATATCGTGCCGTTCTGCGTCAGCCATACCCAGCCGTGAAAACTCTACAGATTTTCCCTAACATTGTTTCATTACATTTATCGATATTGTACAAATTGATGAGAAAAGGGGTTTGATAATGAACTTGAAAATTGAGTACTTTTTACTTGTATTTAACCTTTTTGCTACTAAGCTCTTTGCTAAATATTTTATTGATTAATTGATTAATTTATTAAAAATTGATTAATTGAGAAGATATCTGAGGAAGCAACCGAGGCTTTGCCATAAAAGACAATTTTTTTGGAATTTTGTACTTTCCTTGACGCCAATCACTAGACCTTTTTATTCTCTATAAAAAATTATTAAGGTACGTGGATCGAAAATTAATTAGTTCAACAAATATTTTAAGAAACACGGACACAGCTTGCAGATCTTTCCCTAATCAATTTTTGTTCCAAGTGCCCTAATATTTTTTGTAAGTAATAAAAAGGCATTTCGATTGACAAAATTTCATTTTCAAAAATTTTATTAGAATTTTGTATAATTATCATTTTATGAAATTTTATTGGAATTTTGTACTTTGTTATACATCAATCGAAGCGTCTTTTTATTCCCTACGAAAAGGTATTTAGATACTTGGATCGAAAATTCATTAGTTCAAAAGATATCTTAGGGAGAAATAAGAAAAACCTAGAGGTCTCTACCTAAGATATTTTCAAACTTAAGTACCCGAGTACCTTTATATTTTTCTGTCAGAAATAAGTGAATTTATTTTAAAAAGTGAAGATGACTTTAAAATCTTTGTCTGACACATATATCAGGTAATGCTCCATCTGACACCATTTCATTTTGTCTAATGAAATTTTTCTCTATCTTCTACAATTTTTAAAATAAAAGCTGGCCCATTGCATGAAACACACGTCATTTATTGAGAAAGGGTTGAAAATTCATAGCCAAATTCTCCAGATCGTACATCTTATAATATACTTCGGCTTCGTCGCTTCAACCGTTGAATCATTTTGCTCGTAGGACAGAAATCAAATGAAATTGGTGTTTAAATCGTTCTAATATCGCAAATAGAATCGAAGTCAATCGTTTTGGACGCTCTGTCTGCAGTAAAATAGAAATGGGTCCTGTCGCGAAGTACGCTGTAACTTCGGATCGATCCGTTTACCGCCTCCCTTCGCGTTTCACCACATTCTTTTAAAATTTATTTCGTTTCGATTACGATCCATGGGACCTACGATTCCACGAAACTACCTTCTAACAATGGGACACGGGTATACTCTTGGAAAATAAAAATTTAGGTTTCCGATACGTTAGACCGAGGTTCTGAACAGTGAGAAAATGAAAAATAAAGATTTATAGTACTGTTTTATTTTTCAAAGCTATGGATTATAAAATTGGTTACATATCCTGCTTAATAATAATTCATTCGCCTTTATAATATAGTTTATAATTCAATTATTTGTGAGTTAATTATGTTTATACAAGTTTATTTTAATTTAATTATATTTATTGATTATTGATTAAATATTAGATATACAAATTAATTTAGTCTCCTTAATATCACATGTTCCTAATTATTATTTTAAATTTAAATATTTTTTCACCTCTTCCTATTTTGAAGCTGAAATTACTATGATTTGTTAAATATAAATCTTCTATTAAGATAAAATGTAAAACCTAACACATATAAAGTGTAAATTATTTCATAATTCAAATATATTATATTTACAGGTCAATTTGAATTGTTCATTTTTATGTTAAAATTATTTGAGCTGAAAGGAAAAAGGTCAGGATTGTCCCACTTCAATTTTAACCATACTTTATGATACGTTCCATTATTGCAGTATAAAAACACAGATATCGTTTTATGTATAAGCAATATACCTATTTTTATCGCTGAGGTTATCTGATAAAAACTGTTCCTTCCATTATGAATGGTGTCACAAATAACCTCTACCTTTATAATCTTCATATTAAGTTGCTGCATACCAAACGACTAATTCTGGAACAATATAAAAAGTCTGACGCGTATTAATAACGCAAAGATATTGCTAAATATGTGGCACTTGGGTTACATTAATTCGAAGCTTAAAATTTGATAAAAATGAATTTTTTAATTTTGGAATTTCCGAATTATGGGATTTTGAAATTTTAGAATTTTAGAATCTTGGGAATTTGGAATTTGAGGATCTTGAAATTTCACGATTCCACAGTTCTACAATTCTACAATTCTACAATTCCGCAATTCCGCAACTCCACAGCACCACAATTCGGCAATTCCCAAATTCCAAAGTTCTAAGATTTTAAGATCCTAAAATTCCAAATTCCCAATATTCTAAAATTCTAACATTTCGAAATCCCATGATTCGGAAATTCCAAAATTAAAAAATTCATTTTTATCAAATTTTAAGCTTTAACTACCTTAAAACCTTGGAATTTTGGAATTGTAAAATTTTCGAATACTAAGGGGACCAATCCACGTTTTTGAAAGACCAGGTCCACTCTAGTCTCCGTGCTAATGCAAACAACCTTAGAGAGTTAAAATATTCACTCTGAAAGGATTAAATTCCCCCGATTTGCGTGTTCAAAGATTAACATGGAAGATTCACGATTTTATTTGTAGACTTCAGAAAGCAAACGATGCTCAGTTTCGTCGCGGCAGTAAACGTTAAGCATCGATTACGGTAATTGGCGGGTCGCGTTCGTTGCGGCTATCATGCAAACAGCAACCGCAGCCGCATAAGCGAGCAAATTCATAGCTGTATATACGTTAAATAATCCGTTTAACGATCGACACGGCTCGGCTAGGGTTTATACACGATATAAAATGATCTTGGTTTTATTAAACTGCAACCGCGACACTGGTTGACCGGTTATGTTTTTTTTTCCTGTTTGATTCTCGAACGTCACTTATTTTCGGTCTTAATTATTCGACGTTGGTAATAGCTTTCAAATAAAAACGAACACCTCGTTGTCAGTCGAATATTCTGATGCATCCTCAGCCACGAGGAATTAACAGTTAACTTTGTAGAAACAAAAAAGGTCTTTAAGACGCACGATGGGGAAACGGAGATGAATGACGACGGGTATGGATGAGGATGAAAGTAAAAAAGATGTTGAAGAGCTATTAGTGATGTATTTGAAATGCTCTGAAAATTGTATAGTTTTGAATATTGATTGAAAGTAAAATTAAGTCCACAAAATATTTAGATAGTCACTTTGTTTTAACTTTAAGCTTTATATTGGTATACTGCAAGTGCTATTTAATGATAATTTTAAGTCATGGAATTATGTCATTTTTGAAGGGATAATGAGGTGTATGTCATGTGACAAATGAAAATTTATTCTAATTTGTTGGATTTTTTATTTTTCTTTAAATTTTGCTTTAAATTTTAGAAAAACTTAGGGAGAACCAAACCTAGAACCTTCTGCTTTAGCAAATAAGAAATATAAACAAATAAAGCGAGTAATGAAACATTTTTTCCTTACGGTTTTCCTCAATTTAAAAAAGCCTATATTGTACAAGACAGAACATACATTGTTCAGAGAGTAAAGAACCTCCAAACTGCATTGTACTGTCATCTACTGACATTATCGATGCATTTCTGTTTCCCTAATAGGCATGTCTGTGACTACAGATCCTACAAAACTGGATATGCCTTTGTTTCCGGGTAGTGTTGAATTTGTGCTGTAGCGTTGTGGTTCAATTCCACTCGCTCACTGTTTTACCCGTGGAGAAAAAGATCTTACACCGTATAAGTTTCAATGTTTTATTGAATAGACTCTTATATCGGATGCGGGGTGAGTCATTACAATAATATAGAGAAGTTTCACCCATTAAATTAGTGTTATTAATTAATGAAAACGTGGCTATTGCGGAAAAATTGCGCGGATTGCATCCAGCAATTCTTGATAAAGTACGCGACAGTTATACGAATGCGGGCTATATCGACGGTCGGTAATACCAACGGCCGGTAATGTCAATGACCGGCGGTGGGTGGTGTCGGCGGTGGATAATACCGACCGTAGATAATGCCGACTGTGGGTGATACCGGCGGTGGATAATATCGACGGTAAATAATACTGACGGTGGGTAATACCGACAAGTGAAATCATCGACGCACTTCAGCACAAGACGGTTTAGGTTTCATGTGTGCCAACCTAAGTTGTTTTGGAAATGCCTTGATTTTGTGTGTCGACAACGAGTGCCATCTACTCTATCCTAACCTATTTCTGGTAGCGGTGAAGTCACTGCAATTATTTATATATTTTAAATTGTAAACAAAAAAAACCAGGAAAACATATTGTACCTTGTGAAGTATGTTCTATTATATACCGTATAAGTTATCACAAATCTAAATGTTGTTAACAGTTTTAAGGATATCACAAGTTATTGTGATGTATTTAACCTTCAATTTGAGTAATTCAGATTATTATTAAGAACTGATTTTATTTATACGTCTACTTATCATTCATGTTTGTTGAATAATTTCACTGATTATACAAAAACATTTTTACAGGAACAATGAATGTATCTTCATTATTTAGAACAGCATGTCAAAATGTAGGTTTAATTATACCCAGAATATCTGTGGAACCAGTAAGAAATATCCTGAGTCGTAAAATGCATCATATGTGTAATAAATCATACTTCTATGATTTGTCAAATACTTATACAAATAAAATTGGTCCAGTTGGATTACTTCAGCCTTTTTTACCAATGTATAACTTAACATGTGGTTTAAAAATGAAAACAGTGTTACATCGACGTTGTAGGCATTGTATTTTAATGTGGAGGAATGGCAGAAAATATATAAAATGTAAAGCAATGGGCAGGCACAATCAAGTGGAAAAGAAGCCAAAAATTTATCAGATATGGAAAGTAACACATGCTACCCATGGGAAGCCTCGTGAATGGTAGAATATATGTTATAAGTGTAACTTACAGTATGCATTAAAATAAAATTATTAATACATAAACTGGTACCTATTTCATCTTATACAGCTTATGTACAAATAAAATAGTATAATTTACACAGTTTTTATTACACATTTTATTCAATTACAAAAAAATGGTATTTAAGGTGTTTACGCAGACACAATACATTTTACATTGTCTGATAAGTTTAACATCTGTACACACTAGATGCTGAAAAATAAAAAGTGGTTACAATGTTAGGGTGCATTTTATTTGTATCATTGTTCTAAAATTTGTATCTTACTATAAGGAGGACAGGTAACGCTGCAAACATTGCGTAATGTTGTATATGGCTGGTATTTATTGTGCCAATATGTGTAACTTCGAGGAGAAAAAGGAGTATAAGGAGGACTATAAGGTGTAAAAGGATGTATTGCATAATGAACCTGTTATTACAGAGAGAGAATAATTAGTAGTATCTGAATAATTCATCATATGAATTATGATTTTCGGCGTTTGGAAACATACAGTACAAGAATTATCAGGTGGTCCCTGTAAAATTTCTGCAGGAATTACATTGCAAGAAGGTGGACACTGTTGACATGAACCATTTGCTTGGATGCTAAGTTAACAGATACAATGGATCATTGTACTAAATGGTATATAATACTGAAAGAAATCGGAAAATTATTGTCAAAATTACTTACGACATAGTGGATTTATTTTATGTTTACTGATTTATGGACTAGAATTTTATTTCGTAAATGAGAAGAAAAATTTGAAGATCAACTCGTCATTTATTTCGCACTTCAATTTAATTTACCATGAAAACTATAATTTATTTGTTTATTTTTAAAGCTTCATAAAAACGGACAGGTCATTATAATTACAATTAGTTATTATTATTATACATTTTGGTCAATTACTATACTTTGGTAGGGGAAAGGTAAAGGATACCATGTTCGAATCGTTTACATTAATTTCGTCCCATTTGATTTTCATTTGACTTTGTGAAATTTCTTTCCACAGATCTTCTTGTACAGGAGATATTCTACCTGACCAAGCCTACAAACATTTATAATTTAAAAAGTTGTCAATTCTATCGAAATTTGTTGAGAAACCTTTTCACAATGCATTGCCCAGGTGTATATCATTTTGTTCTCCATTTTCTGGCACACCTTTTTCAATCGTTTCAACATCTTTAACGCTGTATTTTTTCGGAACTGTATCATATAATAGTATCCTTTCAGTAACATGTATCTACAATGATTCCAAATTGATTTTCATTAGTATTGCAATACCTCAGGATCTAATGGTATCATTAAGTACCTGGGAATCATGATTCGGACGATCTTGACCGTTTTCTTCAATTCTTTCAGCATATGTTCTATCTGTCTCATAGTGATGGTGGCATCAACATTTCTGCTATTTATTTTGTGAACTATTCAGAGGAAAATATGTGAGAAACAGCATCTTCTTAACTCTAAAAAATCTACTGGTAATAATGATATACCATAGAGAACAAGTAGACCTTCAAGTTTTTTGCAAGAAGTCATTGTTGCTGCTACTATATGTTCATCCATAATGGGTGCACTTTCTACACTTCTTCCACTCCATACTTTAGCAGCCTCCCATTGTTCAGTCCTGACACACCTTTGTAAATAAATGATACATTTATCTGTATAAAATCCTTAACGCCAATCTTTGCACCCTGTTAATTAAATACACATACCACAGCCACATAGAAGTGAAGTACCGTCTTTCCGCTTCCGGATCGTGAAAGCTAATCATTTGTTCACCCTCTCGAAGAAAATATTGTTCGCAGCTATCAAAGGAGAGAACCGTCAATCCGGTGTCTAAATGAACGTCGGCGCAAAGTGCGTAGTACCAAGTAAGTCCAGACTTGTCCAGGTCATTACGAGATACAAATTCTACAATTTTATTAAAATTTCACTGTGTTAATATTCAGAATCTAGTTTCTTCTTATTCATTACCCAATTCACGCAATTGGGTGATCACTTCCGAGTGACGACAAGAGATCATGAGAAGATGAGCCAATCGGGGAAGGATCAACAGTTTCAGGAATGTGGATCCTATGGTACTGGCCATTCTGCTGCAGATGAAGCCGATTTGAGTGGCTTTTGATATTTGTCCTCTCACCCAACGTGAGAAGAATATTCCTGCGTAAAGTTCAGCGACCAGGTTCAACTCTTGCGCTTCGAGGGCGTCTCTGCATTCGTTGCAAATGTTGATGCTTTTCTGTTCCAAATATGGGATCACAGTCCTATGGAATCGGTTCTTAATTGTTACCATTTTAAATTCTTAGAAAAACGTTCGATGTGATATTCTTACCTGTCTTGGTACATGTGCGCTGTAATTAGCATGTTGGTGTAAGACGCGCAGAGGATAAATAGATCCTTGTTGGAAGTGAGGGCCGCATTCAAGCCCCAAATCGCCGCTAAACGAGCGTGTCTTTTCATGCCTTTGATCTTGTGTAAGGAGGGTTAATAGAAAACCTTGAATTTAGAATTGCTTTTCATAAATATCAATAGTAGATTTATTACCCTGAAGAGGTCAAACATCTGCGTTAAACACTCAGCCAATTGTTCAGTATAGTCGTAGCTGTCTGTCACATAATTGTTGTCCAGCGTCCAATCCTTCGTACAGGTAAGATTCATTTTAAGTTGTATCAATTGCACGGTTGAACTTAGATCGATCATTATCTCGAGCCTGGGAAACTTATATCCCAAATTTTCTAAGGCCATTTCGAGGATATGTTCCGCCTCGAATATGGAACCGCTTTCGAGGAAACATCGACCCTGAAGGGTCTGAATCTTGGAAGTGAGATAAGGTAGCATAACCATTTCATCATCTTTCGATTTAAATAGCTATCCAATGATAATAGTTTAAGATAATTTTCTAAGATTTATTAAGATCTGGTTTCTTTAACATACCTCGCCGAGAACAGTTTCACCTTCTGATAGAAGTCTTCTTGCTTGAGGTATGTTACTATAGAGTAAACAAATTTCAACAAACTCCAGTATTGCTACCAGTGTCATTTCAATATTTCCTGAAAGATTGAATAATTTCATAATGATCTCTAGAATGAATTAATATATTCCTGTTCTTAGTTTACCAATTCCACGACAGTGCTCCAGTATTTGAGTGTAAACAGTCATTAGGATCAAATGACAATGACAATCAGCAAAGTCCGCGTCTGAAAATGTCGCTGTAGGCTTCTTTTCCATGCCTCTAAATATGTCCAAGCAGGCGAGAAATGCTTTCTCTTCTGTTATACAATATCTATTAATATGTTATAATAATCCAGGAGTTGTTACTGTCTTACTTTTTCGTTCATCGCCAGCGACAACTATCTCGTCGAATGTCACAGTACCAAAAATATCATCTATGTTGGTCGTCCTCTTCCTCCTTTCTTCCTTCTTCGATACTTTCCCTAATAGTTTCGCAAATTGTCCTTCGCCACAGGACACGCAACGTCTCGTATACTGTTGCAGATATTTCAATGCTTGATTGTGTAGTTCCATTTTCTGATTTTCCGTGAGTAATCTTCACACACGAGATTGTTAATTAATACAAATTTACCATTTGTAAAATTGATAATTACCAATACTAACCGATAAGTCGTATCACGAAACATAGTCATTTTGAACCTCATCAATCCACAAGAGGCGTATCTTGGCAAATCTTCCAGTGCCTCTAAAAATAATTGAAATTCTTTGTAATTTATCTACAGATATTTATAAGTTACTTTTAATTAAACTCCGGTTAATACCTGGAATGTGAAGGCCAATGCAGTTGCAGAAAACGTCTATCTCTGAAGTAGGATTTCGTATGTTCCTGATGAAGATTATCGGTCCTGTGTTCCTAGAGAAGTCTCCGATTGCGCATCCAAACACTCGTATTTCGAACAGCTTCAAAACAGCTTGCAAAATAAGGTAAATGTAATTTGATACATTGCCTTCTTAAGAATTAGTTCCTATTTTCCATTAACGAAGATAAGGCCTCACCAAGTCCAATTTCTCTTTTAGAAGTGATGGTCATAAGATGTTCCAGCATGTGTCTATTCACAGTTTCCCCGATCACAGAAGCACATTTCAAGAGAAGTTGATCGAGAGGAGTCAAGGAATCGAACAGCTTCAAAATCATCACTGTCACAGTCGAATTCATTAGTATTCATAGTAATTTTCTATGCTGATTTTTATATTAATTTTTTACCATCCATGGTAATCTCTGGATTAACATCTTCGTAAGTGAAATTCTCTGAAAGATTGCAAACCGCGATCATTCCCTCTTCACTTTCCAGATTCGCGGCAGATTTATGAATACCGTTAGTATCTTGTTCCAATAAAGAAAGCACACTGTCCTAAAGAAATAATATAACGACGTCTATAAGTATAAATCTTGAATAATAATTTGTTTATTTAAATAACAAACTTTGAAGCTCGTTCTGTACATTTGCCATCTGTCGTTTCGATCTTCTCTAACATCGTGGCTCAATTTCGACATAAATCTAATTCAAAATTTCATAAATTATTTGCTCTTTCGAATATACGTACTTATACAGGGTGTTCGACAACAGGTGGGAGATTTTTTAAAGGCTGATTTTAGGGATCAAAATAAGACGAAAATCAAGAATGACGAAATAGCGTTTTCGTCATTCGAGTAAAAAGCGCCTGAAACCTGCAACCCGCCCAGCACTGACGACTGAATATCAACAGGGGTGGATACAGTTATAACCAAGAAGAGAAAGCAGAATGCTACAGTACTGTACCGAGGAACAGAATAGCACGAGGTAAGTTTCTATTCATAGACATAGTAAGTATAGACCGAGCATCCATTGTATAAGCGGTGATGCATACGATGAGAGAGAGAAAAGATGTAAGAGGAGTTTCTCTCTCTTTTCAATACCGGAGAAGTGGGAAGAGCCTGCGCGATATGGCTTAAATGCGCAGACGATGCGACGCTAATGTAGTATGATAGGGGAAATGACGAACCGGCGTAAGGAGATGAGGAGAAGTGCTCTCCACTTCTCCGGCATTGAAAAAAGAGAGAAACTCCTCTTACATCTTTTCTCTCTCTCATCGTATGCATCACCGCTTATACAATGGATGCTCAGTCTATACTTACTATGTCTATGTTTCTATTACTCAATGATTCTTGGTTATGACTGTACCTACCCCTGCTGACCTGACGTTCAGTCGTCGGTGCTGCACAGGTTGCAGGCTTTAGGCTCTTTTTACTGGAATTTTTAAACGTTAATTACTGGAAAACAAAGCTGCAAACGCTATTTCGTCATTCTTGATTTTCGCTTTATTTTGATCCCTAGAATCACCCCTTAAAAAATCTCCCACCTGTTGTCGAACACCCTCTATACAATATGTATACCTTTTCAACATTGTTACAGGAGGTAACACGTAACCCTTCATATTTGCTTCCTTTTTACTAATATTTATTATTTCTAGTCCTCCTACTTGCAGTAGACTCACCAAGTAGCTTTCTATCCAGCCTGGATTTCCAAAACTTCTTTCTTGTATGAGTCTTGGAAAAGAAATCGTTGAAATCTATAATTATTCTACAGAAATTTTCTTTTAATTAATTTACTTTTCTAACTCTGCTGGTATACCGCTCACATTGAGGATCTGGCAGGCTAGACCAGCATGGTACCATCTGTCTATTCCAGGCAGATTAATGACCTTTTTCAAACGGAAATACGTGTTTGCAAGTTATCAATTACAATTGGATACTGCAAAGCATCAATGAAGTACCTTTGCTCTGCTTAAAATATTAGGACACATCTTATATTCCGTGCTGAGTTTCATCCCTACGCTTAGTATGAATAACACCTTGTCCTTTTTCGTTAGAACATCGAAAACTTGTAAGGACTCGTTATCGCTATACTCCGCATCGTCGACGATGATGATCCAAAGGTCGTCGAAGCAGCCTTTCAATAGCTTCAACAGGAATTTTCGGAGAACTTTTTGCCTTTGAGGCTCCGAAAGAATATTGTATCGATGACTGATCGAAAAACGCACGTTGAACGGTTGATTCAGAATGCAGAGGTAATGAGGACGTTTCACTTTTCCTAGTCGAAGAAGTAACTTATCTTCTCGCTCTTTTCGAGTTGATGTCACCGTGAAACCGAGTGGCACTGAGAATATTAGGTGTACCAGACTGAACGGGGCCTGCACTAATTGATAACATTGAGAATTAATTAATTTAGGATAAAGAATCATTATTAATTCTCTAATAAATTCTTTACAGAAATTGAGAAGTATAAAGTGTCAACCTTGGCGTCTTCCGTGTGCAGAGAGATATAGTTGCAGCGAACTCCCAATGGAATATTTTGGGTGAATTCGTCGAGCATTCTTGTCTTACCTATTCGTGGTTCGCCTCTGGAAATAAACGTGAATCATCGATTTTGAGAAAGAATTATAGTCAAATGCAGGGCAGGCCCTGAGATTTCGGGAGTCTGAGGCGAGCTCCGAAAAGGGGCCCCTTCACATACAGGGTGTTCGACAACAGGTGGGCAAAATTTCAAGGGGCGATTCTAGGGATCAAAATAGGACGAAAATCAAGAATGACGAAATAGCGTTTGCGGCTTTGTTTTCCAGTAATTGAAGTTTAAGAATTCGAGTAAAAAGCACCTGAAACCTGCAATCCGCCCAGCACCGACGACTGAACGTCAGGTCAGCAGGGGAAGGTACAGTCATAACCGAAGAATCGAAGCCGAATGTTGCAGTACCGAGAAACAGAATAACACGAGGTAAGTTTCTACTATTCAACGATTCTTGGTTATGACTGTACCTTCCCCTGCAGACCTGACGTTAACTCGTCGGTGCTGGACGGATTGCAGATTTCAGGCGCTTTTTACTCGAATTTTTAAACGTTAATTTACTGGAAAACAAAGCTGCAAACGCTATTTCGTTATTCTTGATTTTCGTCTTATTTTGATCCCTAGAATCACCCCTTAAAATTTTGCCTACCTGTTGTCGAACACCCTGTATATGACATATAAGAAGTACCTCAAATAAAATTTATAAAATTAACATTAGAGCTTGTATAACTAATTTAGATTCGGATTTACATCGATTAATGTTCAAGTAAACATTACTCTTCTTGCATTCTTAGACACAAAATCGTCTTATGGGGGTCGTGGACCTTGGGGGGCCCTAGGCGGCCGCCTAGTCTGCCCTGTCCCAGGGCCGACTCTGGTCAAATGAATATTTACTTTATAATCAGGGTGTTGTACTCTGGCCTGGTAGTGTCTGCATTCTTTTCTAGAGCAGAGTATTCCAATAGTTTCATCAGCAGAGCCCTGAACAATTTAATTTCTGTTTCTCGACCTAGCAATGGGTACTTGTTCCACACTAAATCCGACACAGTGTATCTACGTAAAATTTCGAAAAATAATACATCAATTTAAAACTAAAGGAAATAATTTTTAATGTTACTTTGGCTGCTCTTGAAACTCGTATATAGGACCGACGTTCGTGATTCCCTTCAAGTATCTTGGTTCTTGCAGAATGAAGTGCCTCGCTTCCAGGTGAGAATGGAGGAAACTTTCTCGATCGCAAACCACCTGAAAGTACATCGCTTTATCATTTTTTATATCCAAGGGATAAAAACGTATTCGTGTTACCTTGTCACGATATGCCACCATAAGTCTTGCAGCCTTGTTCACCGACATTCCAATAACAGTGTATTCTCTTCGCAGGATGTGACCCACGACCCCACAGTACGTCATCCCGGTGGTAACGCCAACAGTGACTGATTTAACATTATCGAGTTCCACGAGGTTGCTTCGTAACTTTGACGCACATCTGAGACCAATCTGAGACTCCAGCTCGTGTTTGTCGCCTCTCAAACCGAAGACGCAGAGGAACATTAGATCCTTGTCGAAGAGGGACGTCTTGTTCACGCATCCGTGCATTTCACCGACGATTCTGCTCAAAACATGTTATTCTTCAAGGATCTTCTCGCGTTTGAATTAGAATTACAAATAGAACCATACTGGCCGACTAGTTTGTAGGTGGCATTAACCAATGCAATCAGAGCTCTCTTGCTTATGTTCGAGGTGATTACGTTGATGAAGAGAATCACTACTTGTCTCATTTCGGTCAAATATTCTAACGGCTCGTCCATTTCCACGGACCTAACAACCGGCCTTAGCATATAGCTTCTTAGAGCGTCTTTCAAACGAGCCTTTGCTATTTTCACAACTTTTGGTCGTACTTAACAAATAAATCGTAATCTTAAAATTTTAATCTTCATTTTACTAGAATTCGTCTTACTTACAACTGTAATCGACCTGCTTGAAAATTTGACTATTGTACTTGTTTCCAGCTAACATTATATCGGACAATGGATCAATTGTTGTTCTGGACATCAATAAGGAGTCGTGTGTATCTCTGTATATTTCAGTGTCTTCATCTGCAAATGAGTCAATTATACAGGGTGTTCGACAACAGGTGGACAAAATTTTGAGGGGTGATTCTAGGGATCAAAATAAGACGAAAATCAAGAATAACGAAATAGCGTTTGCAGCTTTGTTTTCCAGTAATTAACGTTTAAAAATTCGAGTAAAAAGCACCTGAAACCTTCAACCCACCCAGCACCGACGACTGAACGTCAAGTCAGCAGGGGTCGGTACAGTCATAACCAAGAATCGAAGCCGAATACTGCAGTACCAAGAAACAGAATAGCACGAGGTAAGTTTCTCCTATTCAACGATTCTTGATTATGGCTGTACCTTCCCCTGCTGACCTGACGTTCAGTCGTCGGTGCTGGACGGGTTGCAGGTTTCAGGCGGTTTTAACACGAATTTTTAAACGTTAATTACTGGAAAATAAAGCCGCAAATGCTATTTCGTTATTCTTGATTTTCGTCTTATTTTGATCCCTAGAACCACCCTTTAAAATTTTGCCCACCTGTTGTCGAACAACCTGTATAAGGTGTCCCAGAACGCGCGTAACACCCGGAAATGAGGGTTTGCTGAGATGATTTTGAACAACTTTTTCCTTTACCAAAATGTTGGTTGGAGCTTCGTTTTTAAGTTATTAACGAAAAACCCTGGCCAATCCCGTGGTTCAGCGCGCGCTCTACGCGCGCTCTGATTGGCCACTGTTTTTCGTTAATAACTCAAAAACGAAGCTTCAACCAACATTTTGGTAAAGGAAAAAATTGTTCAGAATCACCCCAGCAAACCCCCATTTCCGGGTGTTACGCTACTTCTGGGACCCTGTATAATTAACACCGAGAGACAGAAACATGCTTTTTACCTTCGGTGCTGCCGATTGGTATTTCCTCGTCTCTTGGATGGTACCACATGCTTGTACATGCTACAATAAGGGTGTGTATACCGTCAGGAAGTTTCTCGTGAACGTATTCGTTTGGATTTACCCATTGCCAGCTGCTAGGAGCCACTAGGATATCACCACCTCTGGTACGAAATTGATAGTATTAATTTTTCAAAATTTATGGAATATTAATTGAATCGTATTTAATTACCTGCAGAGACCTTCAGCGAATTTTACATCCCACACCGGTTGTCCTGTGATAATATAATGAGATCTGGATTCTGGATCACCAATGGACGTGAAGTACGTCTTTCCAGAAGCGATGGCTAATTTTACTATTGAAACAATATGCATGAGAAGTCTCCAAGTTCTACTTATTTTTAATTGTAAAATACGAACCCCTAAGGGTGACTCCAACATCCGTATCGTAAGTTCCAAAGTGTTTCTGAATGATACACGCGGTTTGCATCGCTTCGATCGCTAAATCCCTCATCATCATCCCTTCGTGGAGTTTCCACATCACTATGAAAGCATCTCCAGAAAATTTTAACACGTCTCCGTTGTGCGAAAGTATCTCCTGTACCATCGCACCGATGTAACTGTTCAAAGTCTCCGTTAATTTCGATGGACCACCCCTTCCGGTTTTCGTGTATTTCTCAGCGAGATCAGTAAAGCCTTGGTACGAACGCGAATTATTTTAATAAATTCGATTGCCATTTAATTTTACACGTAGTATTATTTTTACCTGATACATCACCAAGCATTAAAGTGGTATAGTACATCCTGGTATGATAATCGTCATAATGATCCAGAATCTCATCTGGACACATCGAAGCAAATATTTTCGTGTGGTATTCCAGTCTTAATTGCGCTACTTTTGATTTGGTTTCCATTTCCACGTAATGTTTAATACCTCGATAACCAATCATGATCAAATTGAAATATTGATAAATTATGTGTTCAAACAGAAATTTCACACAGAGGGTTGAATTACCTTCATTCTTCATTCTTTTACGCTTATTTCTCCAAGCTTGTCTAGCCGCACTGTTCACGTGTCCAAGCATATTTTTCGTCTTTAATTCTATTTAAATTACTTCCATTAATTTAATCCACGGTGTGAAATCAATTTATTATCACACAGCAAACTTCATTCCAATATATTTTTGATTGCTGACATTTCATTTGTAGAGTTCAGGATGAATGTGTGCGTTAAATATTCTTTTCCCTTCAAAGCATAAGTATGTACAGGGTGTTCGACATAAGGTGGGAGATTTTTTAAGGGGTGATTCTAGGGATCAAAATAAGACGAAAATCAAGAATAACGAAATAGCGTTTGCGGCTTTGTTTTCCAGTAATTAACGTTTAAAAATTCGCGTAAAAAGCGCCTGAAACCTACAACCTGCCCAACACCGACGATTGAACGTCAGGTCGGCAGGGGTCGGTATAGTCATAACAAAGAAGAGAAAGCCGAATGCTGCACTACCGAGAAACAGAATACATAGCATAGCACGAGGTAAGTTTCTACCAGGGTTGGGAAGTAACTCGTTATTTTTAACGAAGTTACAGTTACAGTTACTTATTTTCGGTAACTCTAACTTAACTTCGTTCTTTTTTTTCGTCTGCAACTAGTAACTATTTTAATAGTTAGTTTAAAAGTTACTTTATATATATTTCGATCTTCATAATAAAACGAAAAATGTCCCTATTTAGAAGATTTATTAGGAATCCGTTCTGCTGAGAATTCCCCAATTCTTGAACAAAATCTCGACGACCACGATGACTTTTTTGCTTTTAACAAGCAAACCAAAGAAATTGAGTCCGAACAAGACAAATTGTATCGGTTCTTAAAATCGAGTAATTGCAATCTCAGTATGTTAAACGATTACAGTGCAATCAAGAAACATTTTATAAAATATATCACGGCACTTTCGAGTATATAGTGCATCTGTTGAACGATAGCGTCGGTGGTTCCGTCATAACGCCACAAAGAGGACACCTCCTTGATGACATAATTGAATACCAATACTGTTAAAATGCAATAAAAACTTTTATTAAAATTTTGAGTAAAATATTGGGTATTATTGAGTATTATGCGTAACTTTATAGAATTATAATTGTAGCAAGAAAATAAATTTATCAGTGGTCCGGGGTCCTTTGACATATTTTTATCTTTTATTTATATTCCAAAAAAGTAACTCGTTACTTTTCTTCAATAACTATAATTGTAACGAGTTACTTTTTAGAATTGGTAACTTGTAACTGTAAGTAGATACTTTTATAAAGTAACTTTCCCAACCCTGAGTTTCTACTACTCAATAATTGGTTATGACTGTACCTACCCCTGTTGGCCTGACATTCAGTCGTCGGTGCTGGGCAGGTCGCAGGTTTTAGGCGCTTTTTACTCGAATTTTTAAACGTTAATTACTGAAAAACAAAGCCGCAAACGCTATTTCATCATTCTTGATTTTCGTCTTATTTTAATCCCTGGAACCACCCCTTAAAAAATCTCCCACCTGTTGTCGAACACCCTGTATACAAGGATGAAGAAATAAAGGATCAGCTCCATTCTTTTCCGCAATTATGTTTTATTTAAACCCAACTGTAGTTCTAGTAATGTGAATGATGGAGAAAAACTTGAGGGGAAAACATTTCTTCTCTTTTTTTTTCTTTTTTTTAGCGTTCAACAATGAATACACTTCTCGTGACAATAGACAATATGTGTTTATTTAATAGTCTCGCTATATAGATACTTATATGACTTGTCGCTCTAACAGATCGCTGCCTACAACGTGACGGCCGAATTTTATTGTGCCTGGCCCTACTTAGTTCCTTATTGTGCTTGAATCTATGATGGGTCGACGTCATCTTTGGTTTACAATAATTAAATCTGTCCATTCTTTTTTTTTTCCTTCCCTTTTACACCGTCATCTAACAATTCGATTATACTCGCTAGTTTCTTCTTCTTGTTCTTTTTTTTCGCAAGAAATTCCGTTCTCGCACGGATCTTTTGTATTTTAAAGAAGATAAACGTATTCTCTCTTGCTCGTGTTCTCTTATGCTCAACACATATGTTCAGTAACGTGATCGATGAACACATTAGTCTTACGTTGTGTGTTTGTGTACGTGTATACGTGTGTGGTTTTCATTCGGACAAAAAACTTGTAACGTTTAACCATCCTTTACGATACGTGTACATAAAACATTTACATCCTGCGGAATGGTTTCCTCCCTTAACTCGCAACCGCACACCGCTCGATGAAAGAATGAAAAATTAATATGTACAGATGTTTATTTGAACGGTGGTCAAGAGCTTTCCCGTTCGATGAATTTAGCGAAATTTCTTGAAACACACGTGTGTGTAGTTGCAAGTTAAAGCCTAGCCCGTACCTATGTACAAATATTTAGGAAACATACGTTTGCTCGTATACGAATTATGCAAAGAAGATCGATATTTGTCTGAAAACGATGGACGAATTAAATAAATAAAAATAATACTAACATCGCCGAGATCACAGCCGATCGTGTTCTGAATAATTGCGATTTTAAGCGTATGTTTTAATAAATATCTGCAAATAGTTTTATTCGTTTGCGAGCAAAGGTGTGTAGATTTGGGCCAGGTTGAATTTCCTAAACGATACAAGAATTACAAAAGAATTCATCAACGCTGCAACGACTACAAAATTCGATTCACCTTAAGGTGTTGGTGAATATTAATTCGATTGAACGTCGTTTACATCGATACTCGAAACGTGCATGCGATTAATTCGTACATCGACGGCGGACAAAAAAAAAATAATATCTCTATATTTTCTTTTTTTTGTTGTTTTTGTTCTTCTCACGTATTCCCTGGAATGCAGGAACGAATCCACGCCAATAAAAATTGCACACACGTTTTGTACGCCCGGATTTTTTCGGATACATTCCCCTCGTTCGCGACGAAATTTCGGAAACATCGTACACGTGCTCGCACGCGTTAACACATATGTATATGTAATATGTATACATTTAATCGTTATATTTATAATACGGTGCTTCGATTTCTGCTATAATGTACATGCTGGTTCGTGCGAGCAAGTGTACGCGAATCCCATCAGATTCGATGATAATCAAATTTTAAATACCGATCGTAATACATAAGGGAAACATTTTTGCTTTCGTACTTAGTATTGTGGTGACAAATACTAAGTACTAAGCCCAACCATAATAAATTTTAATGAGAATTGTAAGAAATTTTAAGGATCGAAGTGGTAGAGAAGTAATTATTATTCCGATATTTTTCAACTTGAAACGAATTGTATAAATTGATTGATTAATTAGTAATTTAGAATAAAACCTTCTAATTATTGTGTGTTTCGTTCGCAAAACGATGGCAAAGGGCGTGTAACCAAGAAGTACAGTCAGACGGGAACGCGCACAAGAGATTTTTCCTTCCACATATGTTTCACATTTTTTTTTTGTTCTTTTAAGTTTTTACGACAAATGTGACTTGTGTTATATAATGGCACACAGCATGGCAGTTGCAACAATGTACTTCAATAAACTGTTTACTTTTTTTTTTCTTTTCATTAATAACTTAATTTATCTTATCATTAAACTTAACGCTAGCCTCGTCGTTTCTCTCCTATCCCTCGACGATTTTTCCGATCGAAGATCCTTCGATAAAAAAAGGAATAAAAAAAGATTAAAATAAATGAGACATCTTGAAAGAATCTTTCGATCCGCGTTAATCGTCAATCATTCGATTAATTAAGCGTCGTAAAGACTAGGCTTAACGCAATTAATTCGCTTCGTTCGCATTCGTATCTTTCTATTTCTTTCTTTCTTGCTTACTTCCGCTTTCATTTTTCATCCTCACTCTTTCTCTTGATCGCACAAACACGCAATTTATTTTCTCAAATAGGTATGTACACGCGATCGAAAATCGTATTGTGGATTAATTTAATTAACAAGTCGAACGTTACAAATTAAACTGGTGCCATTCAACGTGTTAATTACTAATAATCTTCGCTGTTTCAATCATCAATTATCCTCATCATTCTTTTTCTGCCTTTCTGTCGTTTCTATCCGTTGCTTTGCTTAACGTTTAAACACGTAGAAATTGGAGAATAAAAAAAGGGGGCTGGGAGAAGCCACCGTGGTGGTCGCGGCATCGTTTCCGGTATGGATTCACGGTGAAAATTCATCTTTCTCGCAATTAATAAGCCAATCGAGCGATTTTAAAAAATTAGAAATAGCGTAAAAAAATTTTCTTGCATTCTTCTTTTTAAATTGGCCGTGATTCCAATTTCAATGAACTTGACGCCACGACGCAAGGGCTTTCCTTACGCATTATTCACATAAAAACGTTCTGTCTTTTTTTTTTTTCATCATTTTCTTTTTTCTTTTATCATCGTAGATATACTAAACAGTCGAGTCGAAAAATAATATCGAGACGGCCTCGTTCACACGATACTCGCTTTTTCTCGTTTCGCATTTTCACTCGTGTTCCACGAACAGTCTCGGCTTAAGATCACTCGAGTGACAGACCGAATGAATAAATTTTCAAGAAAAAAAAAAAGAAAAAAAGGAATGATATTCGGTCGTTCTTCTAATAGGACAGAGTATTTGTAAATGGAACGTTCTTACGTTCGAAGCATTTTGGTATTTCTTTTTTTTCCTCTTTTCTTTCAAGCGTTTGTTCGAGTTTTTATATTTGATAAGACAGTCTTAAAATTGAAGATAGACGAAGCGATTACATTACTACGACTACAACCTGTTTATTCTCTAAGTAAAGACGATACGATGATTAAGATGAGAGTAATTGCTTTTAATTAGATAGTGAAAGAGTGCCAATAAGAATATTCGAAAAAATGTTCAACAATTGTTCTCGATTCTCGAGCGATCGAAAGAAAGACTTCATTTTTCTTCTTTGTTTCTTTTTTTTTTTTTTTTTTTTTTTTTTTTCTTTAAATTCATTGATACACACCCACACGAAATGCAATCACTCCACGTTAACAATTGTGTCAATTAACGATAATATTAATTTTTTTTCTGCTTAGTTATGTATATATATATATAATATATGTATATAATGTAACATGGTGATATAGGCTTGATATGACGGTGGCACACGTTTATTAACCGTTTCTTTACCTTTTCTTTTAATTTCTATTTCCCTCTTTCAATCTCTTCCTCGACTCAAGGATTATCAAAAAGAAGAGTACATTTTTTCATATTATTTTGAACGATTTTATATAAAAACTAGCTAACAAAGATAAATGAGAAGAAGATAAAAATAAATGATTATGTGTCTTTGATTATCATCGTTTTATTTTCATTAGTCGTTGGATTGTCTGAATTTGATTATTAATCAAAATTTCTCAATAAGATTGATTACGGAGCGTCTTTGTTCTTTATTTTTATTTCACTTATCATTTTTGTTCGCTACGCAAAATTATACTAATTGTACGTTAAAGAATTGGGTCGAGAGAAGAGATCAAAGAGGGGATACTTCTTCGACGAAACTTTAGTCGACTACAGACAGGGCAGAGTAGCTATTACCATTTTTCATTATTCTCTATATAATTGTTAATCGTCTGCCCTGTTCACGATCCGATGCCCTTCGATTTCAGCGTTATCTAGCTTCTAAATCGTTAGAAGTGAGAAGAAGTCTTTAAAGAGGGGGCTGGGATATAGATTCGTTGCAGGGGGATGGTCAGAGATCGAAATGGGAAAAGGTATGTGTACCAGCAAAGAACGCTTTTGTCCTTTCTCGACGAGCTTTTAAAGAGAGCATCTGTTAAAGTATTAACGATAAAATTTTACACTTTCAACATGTCACTTAACTCTTCTTTACGGTAGACACGACAATATATCTGTATATTTATATATAATATATATATATATATACGACGAACGAGTGTCGGACGTAGACTGTGTTCTTCAATTAAATAGGAAACTATGTTAACCCTTTGATAGTTCAATAAAAAAAATTTGATATTTTTTTTATCTTTTAAAGTACCAAGCTTTGAAAGTTTCAAAAAATCTTGAAAAATGGTAGATGGGACCTTTTTAATTAAAAAGGGCAGTAGATCCATTCTACTAATTGAATATCGTTTTATGGAAACCAAAATTAATTTTACATCCCCATCGACTTTATTCTCAATAAATCCATCAAAGGGTTAAATGGTTTAATCTTCTCTTCAGACTTTGCTTTTTTCTTTGTCCGTGTCGTTCGTAGACGTTTCCAATGGTGATCCGGAACATTCAGACAGAGAATGTTGATGCTCGTTCTTCATCAACAATTAACAATAGTCTTCGAAAATCATGCCCCGCTGTTATCTCGTTTCTTTCACCTTCGTTCTGACGTGAAATCCCAGAGGTTAATTATGCTCGAGAAATTCTTTTACCGAGATATAGAACTATGTATACACACGTAGTACAGGTATTCCTCTAAACTATTTGAATGCTTTTTCGGAATGGGTTATCCTAAATCAGGATTCAGAGCAGCACACAAATGGACGCGTATCACCACTAGCAGGACTAATCGAAGAAACATCGACTATGTACAAACTCGTTTCTAGTTAATTTCCTGTCTCTTAGTGCCTCGGGTTTGTTTCGTTTTTCTTTTAGCTCTCCCAGAGAAAATAATACTCCTCGTAAAATAATGGATCCTGCTGAAACCTCGTTCATCAGCGCCCAGGATCATCGAGAATACGTAGGATTTTCTGTTCTCGGTGTTGTTCTACAATGAAGATTATAAAGATGTCTTCGTGTTCAGAGACTTCGCGACGGTCTCCTCTGATCAGGACCATTCGTGTCCTGGATAACTTCTCGACGACGCACGAAGAAAACGCTTAAGAATTTTTTTTCTATATCCGTTTCGGGAATAATTCGTTTTTATAATCATCGAGCGAACGTGACGATTCGTTTCGACGAGTTAAATTGTGCTTTCGGGTATTCAACGTGGATCAATAATGGCAGAGAAAAAGATATTGAAACGAAACGAATCGCAACGATATTCCACAATCGAATTACCATAAATATCTCTAAACTTCTAATACCATAATAGGAATATTTACACTCGTAAAGATCTCTTCGTAACAATTCAGTTCGTAATTGGACAACAATTTTCAATAAATATCTGTACCAGCTGTCAACATAAGAATAGACATGTACCAAGTGAATGGGGCTGAGAAACTATATGGAAGTCGTTCAATATTATAATAGAATCAGTTATAATGTACGAACGACAATCGTATCTATATAATTATAAGTATTATACTAGCGTTGTTCACGATTATACATATGTACATCATACGCGATGGGAATTTAATTTTATTCGAGCTGCTCTCACGAATATTGGCTGATTTTATTTATTAAATCAGGCCTGTCTAACCTGCGGCCCGCAGGCCACTCGTGCCTCCTTCCCCCACCACGCAGCTCACGCTCGGCTTCCCCCACTCTTCCAGTTGGTTTCAGACACTATTGAATGGTGGGGGAAGTCTGAAGCGGTAAGAGTGGGTGTAGCGCCTCTTTCGCTTCTAGCAGTTAGACAGGCCTGTATTAAATAATTCTTGTAGGGATTGTGAATTTAATCATTGATCGATGCCGATTGAAATAATCTCAAGTAGCCAATATTCAGAAATCTAGATCATGGACGATTTCACAAACGAGACACCGATCAATGGGAAGGGGGGTGGCGTGCGTTTTTTTCGTGCGTCCATTCGCAAGATCATCGAGCGCATGAAAACGTTCGTTTATTGTCATCTTGAAAGCTAATCAGCACCACGACTCGAGCTTCCGGTTGCGCTCTTGCAATTATTCTTCAATTCCGAAACAAATAAACGCTCCAAGTTTCGTTGATAGCTCACAGGATATTAAAGAACGATCCTACTTATACATATTATCCTGCTACAGTTCGCTCTGCTCGCTTTCCTTTGACTAGAGCTCTAGCGTTCGTTATTACAACGACGATCTTTGGACCCGTGACAAGAAATCCAAACAAAAGGAAAAGGAGGACAATTCTCCTTTCTCGTCTCGAATCGTGGACGATGGGGGGAAAGATTGAAATATTACGGCGGGAGGGAGTACGACGTTTCTTTCTTTTTTTAAACAATGTCAACTCGAACGAAACTCGACGCGAAACGACATAGAAATACAATCTATCGGAAACAGAGCATCCGAGGAGGATCCTGAGACATGCAACCAACTGGTCTACAGAGAAAAGAAACTACCTAAATTCTATCGTAACAAATGTACCCATCCTGACGTTCTGTTTCAATGATAATCAATCAGTTTCCAAATGTCGTCGAGTTTCGTCGTGTACAAGGATCAGAGGTAGAACACCTGCGTTTCCATTGCGTATTTCTTAAACGATCAATGACGTTCGCAACAACGAAACAGCAGCAAACGTTTACGCGATTTCAAGGAATATCCATCCTTGTATCTTTTATGAGATCTTCCTTCGGCTTCGATTCCATAGAAACTCGCAAACGATGATGAGATACCGTGATGAAGGTGATGATGAGAAATGTTGATGATGATGATGAATGATGAGATGAATGATGAAATGACAGAAGGATGTTGTCTGTTGGTATCGTCGTTGTCGATGCTCTAGATTGCTTCTACGGTTGCGTGTATGTGCACAATGACAACATCGAAGAGACCGATAGCTCGATTTCGTGTTCAATAACCAATTTTGACCGTACGAGGCCTCGTGTACTTATCTGCTGTCCTGACGATGCTTCCGATTGCTTTCATTTTCATTTCTTCTCGACTACGTTCCTTTCGACGTCTTCTTCCTGTAAATAAATAACGTAGCCATTTTTTCGAAGGTTACTCTATTATTTTTGATACACCCATCAGGGGCGGCCCTGAGATTTTGGGGGCACGAGGCGAGCACCGAAAAATGGCCCCTTCACATATATGACATAAAAAAAGGTACCTCAAATAAAATTTATAAAATTAACATTAAAGCTTGTATAACTAATCGATTAATATTCAAGTAAACATTACTCTTCTTGCATTCTTATCGTTAGACGCAAAATTGTCTTATGGGGGCCCTAGGCGCCCACCTAGTCTGCTTAGGGCCAGAGCTGGCCCTGATCGTGATTACAATTAGCGATTAACAGGTTGGTTACCGGAAACTCACGAATGACCACAGCTGTCGCCATTCCTCGTGGCTGGTCTCGGGGAACTCGAATCACTGCGACGATCATTCAGAGTTTCTTCGTCGTCAGATGTTTCCAATAGCTTGGTCAATAACTGTGGTGTTTCCTCTGAATCATTTGGATTCGACTCTGTCGATGAATTGATGCTCTTCTCGTCCTACGATTCCAAGAACAGGAAGATGTATTTTTACAAATTTCTCTTGACAAAACTTTTACCCATTAATAAATCACCTCTTTCTTTAGCTTATCCAGCAATCTCTTCCTGTCTGCTTTCAGTTGCTCTGCTTGCACGGACTGAGCGACAGTTTTTATTCCTGAAAGCTCCAACAATGCCAGATGAGCGTCTTTTTCAGAGACTGCAGCTTTCAGAGCTTCTCGTCTATCGACATATAAAAAGGAAATTTCATAAAAATTTAATTGTGTTCGAAACATGGAAGATGGATTTACGATTGTTTACTTCATTTGATGCAGATCCTCCAGTTGCGTAGTTCTTTCTTCAGTGAGGCGTTCCAATTTTTGTTCATACTTGCGCAGTTTAGAGAGAAGAGGCTGACAGGTGATACACTTCAAGGCTGAAGCTGTTTGCATCGATGCAATTCTCTGCTCCAATTTAGCTAACTAAAAGAAAAGAGATATTTTATACAGGCTGTTCGACAACAGGTGGAAGATTGTTTAAGGGATGATTCTAGGGATCAAAATAAGATGAAATAGCGTTTCCGGTTTTGTTTTCCAGTAATTAACGTTTAAAAATTCGAGTAAAAAGCGCCTAGAACCTGCAACCTGGCCAGCGCCGACGACTGAACGTCAGGGCAGCAGGGGTACAGCCATAACCAAGAAAAGAAAGCCGAATGCTGTAGTACCGAGAAACAGAATTGCACGAGGTAAGTTCTTAATTCTTAATTCTTAATTTATTTCTCACCAAAGGTTGTAACCTTTTGTAATTGTAATTCCCTTCGCCCTTGGCGGCGGACGAGGTAAGTTTCTACTACTCAATGATTGTATCTACCCCTGTTGATCTGACGTTCAGTCGTCGGTGCTGGGCAGGTTGCAGGTTTTAGGCGCTTTTTACTCGAATTTTTAAACGTTAATTATTGAAAAACAAAGCCGCAAACGCTATTTCGTCGTTCTTGATTTTCGTCTTATTTTGATCCCTAGAATCACCCCTTAAAAAATCTCCCACCTATTGTCGACCACCCTGTATATCACAGGTGACTTGATTTTATGGGGTAACTTACCCTCTGAAGGGCCTCCTTCTTCGTCTTCTCCTCGTTCTTCAGCTTTCTTTCGCTATCGCTGGCAATAACAACGCTTTCACGAAGAGCCTCGCTCAGTTCCTCAATTTTATACCTCTTATCTATCAGATCCTTCGACAATTGTGTCTCTTTGTCCTCCTTCTTTTTAATCACGTTCACAAGTTCCTCGATCTGCTCCAAATCAATTCTTTCACTGAACGCTCGTTCCAGAGAATCTAGCTCGTCTTCGAGTTGCTGGATCCTCTCGTCTCTTACTCTGATCTCTTCCTTCAACACACCAATGTCATCGTACTCGCTCAGTTCCTTCTTCAGTAGAGCTGCTTCCTTTCTCAGCTTCGTTATCTCCTCTTTGTTCTCAACAATTTGCTGCTCGTACTCCTGAAGCTTATTATCTTTCTCTGATATCGCATGCTCCATCTTTTTCATCTTCTCTTCTTTGTCGCAGAACTCGCTCGTACTTTCTTTAGCAACTGAGTGCTGGCAAGGAAGATGCTCTGGTTTCGTGGTTGTTTCTTTGTCCTGACGATCCTTTGATGTATTCTCTGGAAGTTTTATCAATTTTCATAAATAATGAGTAAATAGATGATGTAATTATACAACATTGGATTTTCATTAAACCCCCTAATCTTTACTCTTTACTATTCTTTACTTATAAATTTTTAATAAACCTTTAATTTTATATTAAAATTTAAATTAGGATTATTGTAAGACAAATATATATTCTCCACTTACCTCGACGATTCTCTTCAACTTTCAACAACTCCTTCTCCAGACATCCAACCCGATCTTGAAGTTGATCGATCCTGCATTCACGATCCTGCAGTTTCCTCTTCAAAACATCGACGTTATGCTCTTTCACGTACTCCTCCAGCTCTGTCACCATCTTCTCCAGTTCAATGACTCTTTCCTGATCGATTCTGCTCTCTCTATTTTCTCCATTCTTCTGAATCCACCTCTCCAACTCCTGGATCCTCCTATTTCCAGCTGTCACTTGACAACGAAGATCGTGCAACTCTTTAACATCCGGATTTTGCTTGAGAAAGTCTTCGAATTCAGCAACAGTGTCTTCTAATTCCTCGATTCTTCTTGCTTTTCTTTCGATCCTGATCTCCAAGTCCCGCACGCTTTCCGTATCAGCGTGCTCCCTGAGGAAATTCTCCAAGGACAACATTTCCTGCTCCAATTCAACGATCCTTCTGTTCTTCGCCTTGATTTCCATCCTCCACAGCTCACTATTATTGTCTTCGATCTTAGATTTATCGTCTTTGAAATTCGAAGCCTCGCCATTTTCATCCAAAAGGATCTTCAATCTTTCTATTTCATCCTCCAACTGGGTGATGCGTTTGTTTTTCACCTCCATCTCTCTTCTCCACGAATCTTTCTCCTCTTTCAGCTCGTCCAACAGCTTCAGACTTTGCGTGTACTCGTTGTTGCTGTTTTTCACGGTTTTACAAGCGACCAATTCGTCTTCCAGCTCTGCGATTCGTCGGTTCTTCATCTCTAGCTCCTTCTTCCAGCCCTCGTTGTCCTCCACACTCATCCTCGCATCCTTCATCCTCTTCGAGCACTCTTTCGACAGTAGCTTCTTCTCCAAGCAGGATGCTTTCAATTCCAACTCGCATATCCGCCTGTCTTTCGCCTCTTGCTCCATCTTCCTCGCGTCTTCTCGTCCTCTCGCGTTTTCGGGGCTGGTCGCAGAGCGTTCGGCTTGCTGTGTGCGTGCATCGTCGTGTGCGAAGGTTGTGAACGCAAACAAAAAAACGAAAAAGTGAAGGAAAAAAAAAAGAGAAACAGAAAGGGAAACGCAGGGTTCGAGACCCGTGTGCGTCGAACGATTCTTCATGCTTGAACGACGTTAAAGGGGGTGCGTCTCCGAATGGCTACGATTTTCTTGCAACTCGGAAGGGCTTCCTCCGCGACTTTTCATCGCCGTTTTCTCTTTTCTCTCTATTCTTCCTTCGTTTGATTCTGCTTCGATAAATCATCGTCTATGACACATGGACTAATTGTAAGTTTTCTCTTTCTCGTCGTTCTCTCTGCCTTGGCCTCACACCATTTACACCATTTTTCTGTTCTTCGATTTAATTTATAATATTTATATTTATATATCTACATACGTATATCTCTTCAATGTACGTGTATATATACACACGTAGATTTACATGCGTTTGTCTCACACTTCAGCTGCGTAATATGTGTATATATATATTTATATATATTTATGTATATATATATAATATGTATATACATACCGATCGCACTCTGATTAATTATTTAATAATTCTTTTAACAGTTATTGTTGCCGTTGTCCTCTCTTATCACCTTTACATTAATATTTATATTTATATTTATAATTATATTTATATATTTATATATGTATATCAATTAATTATTGTTATTATCGTCATTATCTTCCCGCTATCAATTTATTAAATACGTTAACAATGGTCGCAGCTTTTACTTTTTTTCTCATTTTCTTTCTTTTACGTAAAATAATTATACATCTTGACGAGTGTGGTTTGTCCATTGGCGGAATCGATACGAATCCATTCGTTCAATTGGTTTCGTATTAATTTTATAAGTTCGTGTGTGTACTTGTGAAGTTTCGCTTAATATGCAAATTGTACTAAAAAGAACGGAGAAGGCGTCCCCAACGAAAATCGACCTTAGAACAAGCTTTTTAGGAATCCGGCGGGACCCGCCTGTTCATCGAGCCATCATTCGGAAACGCACCATTTTTTCACGTGGACAAAGCGGGATGGGAATCGATAGGAATCGTTTAAACACAGGTGAAGAATCACAGACAGAAAGCGAATACAATAATTGAAGCAAGCAAAAGAACACGTGGTCCGTACGTGTACGAGTCGTGTCCAGGGTGAGCGTGAAAATTTAAGAAATCAGGTGGTTAGTCGTGCGCTTCCATCGGTAGTAAAGTCTAGATTCGCAAATTCTTTGAAGTTTCAATTATTTAATAAAAATAATCCCAGGAATATTAACTGCATACTGACCTCTTGTTGCTGTGCAGTTGCGGCTTGTTTCAACTTGGCTTGTGCGGCTTTGAGTGCACTGTAAAATAAAATTAATTTATTATTACACACTGTTCGTGACCAGTATTTTGAAGGCGGTTTAAGTGGAGGGGGAGAGGAGGGTTTCGTCTCCCCGGACGCCATTAGTTAGGGCCGGGGACCGCTAGGTGGCGGCGAGATAATCGGTGACAGTGTTCTCGCTAGTGGTCGCCCGGCATGCAGTTCGAATATATAAATAGAAGTTCCGAATTGTGGTATGATAGGTGTCTGGGGCAGGAGGATCACAAAAGTGCCCAGCGGTGTCATGTGCCCAGTGGCGGTTTTAGCAATATTGGGGCCCTGGGCAAGATTATCATGGCGCCTATTCAGGGGCTAAAAAATGCGTCAGGGAAGAGATGGTAGACATAAATGCTGCAGCATATATAGCATATATGTAATACTACATATGAGATGTAGATAGAGAGAAAAGACAATGAGAAAATATCGGTATATTCGCATACTAGGGATACCGGGCTGCGGGGCCCCCTACAGATCCAGCGCCCTGGAGGATTGCCCGACCCCCTCCCCATCGCCGACACATGATGTGCCAACCCCTCCTGCTCGTGGTGCGATCCGGGCACCGACTATTCCGGTGGCAAACGGGGCTCTGGCTATGGGCATGAAGCGCGCCTGGTGGGTGTAGTTGCTGCTGCTAACCCAGTCTCACAGGATTAGTTTGTTAAAATAGAAGCGTCCTGGACCAAAATTCCTTACACGCCGGCAATGAGTCAAATGTTGGGCCTTCCGTACCTGCTGACCTTACCCAGCACTACTTACAATTAGTTGGGAGGTGACTACAGGGAGGTGGATATAATAGCGCAATCGCGCCCTTAAACACCGCCAGTATAAGTGCAAACTTGGGAACGGCAGAGCGGGTTATGAACCCCACAAGGCTCATTTAAACAATGGTCTGTCTGGGACAGGGATCGTCTGGACAACAGTCAGCAGCCCCACTGAGGACGAGTCTGACAGACGATCCCGAGACGGAAACTCCTTTTTCTCCCCTCTCCTACAGTTTACTACTTACTCTTGAAGTTCTCTGATTTGTCTCTCTTTGGTGTTCTGTTCTTCCTGAGTCATCTGCATCAGCTGCAGTAACCTCTCGGTCTCCGCAGCGCTTCTGGTCGACTCTGCTTTCGCTTTTTCCAGCTCCTTCTCGGTGGTCTCCAGAGCCTTCTGCATTTCTGCCAGTCTCTTGTCCGGCGAGCCACCGCTCTACGTAAAAAAAAGGAAAAATTGAAATTCATACCACGACTATCTCTTTGAAATTGAATAATCCTAACGGTAACAGCGAAACCGTTCCCCACCCTTTGCAATTGTTGCTCCAGCTGGTCCATCTTTGCTTTCCGTTTCTTCAGGTCCTGGTCGAGACTTTGGAGCGTCCTCTCCTTCTCCTCTATCGTTCTAACTTTCTGATCTACGGACTTGGCTCGTTCTTCCATCTGTCTTCTCTGCTCTTCCAGCTGACGTCTCTGTTCCTCCAGTTGTCTTCTCTCTTGTGTAGTGTCGGTACCAGCTTTCGCGGCGCCAGCTTGGAGTTTCTTGTTCGCCTCGTGCAAGTCCACCTGCGATTTCGAAACCAGTCTCGTCAATAAAATTTTGCTCAACAATCGCATGCACAATTCGACGCTACAGCTAGGCAGATGAAAGCCGCATTACTTAAGAACCGCGACCATTTGTACAATTTCCGCTTTGACACCGTGAACGTGCCTCGAATGAAAAATGCAATTGGATGCCTTAAGTCGTTCCGATGCCAAAGCGCAAATTTGTTTCTAGAGTCGGAAAAAATAGAAATGATTTTTGGAATTTGTTGGAGTTTGTATGGTCACGGCGCAGCTAAGTAAACAGATGCATGGAACGCAATCGAAAAATAAGTAAATTCGCGCTTACGAGAGAGATAATTCTCTCTCCAAACTCTAGCGACGTTCATAGGCAAGTATAAAATGTATAATATATATAAATGTATGTACAGATACATATAAAAAAACGTATGCGTCGAGATAAAAAATGTGAATCTCGAGGTGAGGGTACGACGCAGATTGTGCACCGATCTCAGGTAATAGGAAGCGCATGGTTTCTTTTTTTTTTTTTTTTTCTCCATCCTTCTCGTCACGCAAACAGTGTTTTTGATATGGAAATTCACGCATCGCTGTGTTCACAATCGAACCATTTTCTATCTCTGGCATTCGATACAGTGGGCATGCTGATCAAACGAAAACAGGGAAACGAAAAAAAATGTGATATTCGTGAAGATTACTCATTTCGATGTCGAACGCGCAACAGAACTGCAGCAATAACAACAAACGTGTCGAATATAATCGAGCAAAGAGACGATCGTCGCGATACCATGTTCTCTGTACGTTCAAAAGTTCCATTAACACTTTGACTGCCACGCTGAAACCATTAAAAATTCCATAACATTTGTCTTCACAAATCTTATGTATATTATCTTTAAAATATTTCATTATATTTTTATCCCCAATTTCAAGTATTTCCAATTAAGTATGTCAAAGAATTTCTAATAGTATGAGTGATGGATTCCTATTGAAATTCAAGCGTCACTCATATAATGAGTGCCGTGGCGTTCAAAGTGTTAAATACGACAATCGATAACGCTCGTCTCTCGGTCGTCGCTGACGGTGGTACATGGGTCACTCTGAAAATTTTGAGAATCACGAATAAATTGTTCAACTTAAAACTATCTAACTATAAACGTATGGATTCGCAAAATTCCCAGCGTTACTTATGCAACAACGAATAAACATAAGGATAAAAAAACGGCATAACCATCGAACATATTCGAGAAGAAAAAGAAAGAGCAATGAGAGCGCGATCGGCCGTGCTTGAAGGTAGTCGCGATAAAGCGTACCTTAACATTGGTAAAGTGGTTGTAAAGCCTAAGTTACGTTGATAGAATAAATTAGAAGAGTATACCAGACAAGTGGTTGGTGAAGTAGTCTAAAGATAAAGTGTAACTACTAATACTACCAGAGCCGGCGCTGAGATTTCGGGGGTCCGAGACGAGCTCCGAAAAAGGGCCCGTTCACGTGTATGACATATAAAAAAGTTGCTCAAATAAAATTGATAAAATTAACATTAAAGCTTGTATAACTAATTTAGATTTGCATTTACATAATATTCAAATAAACATTACTCTTCTTGCATTCTTAGACGCCCTGGACCTTGAGGGGCCCTAGGCGGCCGCTTAGTCTGCCTAGGCCCAGAGCCGGCCCTGAATACTACATACTACCCTTTCCTCATCAATGTCCTAGCGCTGGTATAGTCTACCCACTTATTCTACCAATGTAACCAAGGCTTAATGGTTGATGGGTATCAGGGGTTTTGTAAAACAAAAATTCATGGGGGATGATATGGTGAAGGCGATGTTGCTCTTCGCTGTGAAGTGTGACGGACGCCCCGAGATATATATATATAATACATGTACGCAACATAAGATGATAAATATGTGCGGGTGCAGATCGTCTCCGTTTTCTGTATATATACATGTGTATGTATATATATGTATGCATGAAACCGTTCAACCGTTATATATATATACATACATATATATTATATATATGATAATTATATTTTTTTTTGCGGCGTGTTATGAGAGCTGTGGGCGAGTTCTGCTTCGTCGTCGACGAAGGCAGAGGCTGCGGTCGAAATATGAGAAGACATAGAGAGACGAGAGAGGCGCGTGATGTGTCGGCAGCCAGTCGACAACGATCGACCAACGGTAGGCAGACATAGTGCAGACAGAGAGTGCGGATGTAGGCGTAGTAGTAGTAGTAGTAGCAGTAGTGGTAGTAGTAGTGGTAGTAGTAGTAGTAGTAGTGTAGGTCAGCGCGCGAGCGAGTGCAGGTCGTGCTGCTAACCTGATTTTTCTCGAGTTCCTGGCACAGCATTTCGAGTTGTGCCTGGAACCGCTCGCGCTCGACGGCCGCCTGCTTAATGTCCTCTCGCGCGCGTTCAAGCTCCTTTCGCAACCTGGCAGCCTCCTGGCCGTTTTGCTGTGACTGCTGCGGTTGCTGAAGCTGCTGTTGTAACTGCTGTTGTTGCTGCTGCATGGCCGACTGCATCTGCTGGATCTGCTGTTGCTGAGCGTGCACCTGCCTCTCCGTAGTCTGGATACGTTTCTGTAGCTCCGCAGCCTGTCTCTCGGCCGCGTCCGCCCGTTGTTTCTCCGTCTCGCAGAGCTTCCTCCATTGCTCGAGTTGCGCGTCGTTCGCGCCAGCCGCAGCCGCGGAAGACTCCCTCGTCGCGATCTGCTTTTGAAGTTCTTGCACCCTCTTCTCGGCCTGCTCGGCCCTCTGTCGTTCCTTCGTCTGTGCTTGCGTCAACGTCTGCATCTGCTGGTTCAACCGATGCACCTCTCGCATCTGCGCCTCGAGGGCCTCTTTCGCCGCCCTGTCGGGCGTCTGCGCGTGTGCCCTCTGTTGCTGCAGCTGCTGCAACCGACGCACTTCGTCCCGCTGACGCTCGAGCTCCGCCTCGTTCGCGTTCAACTCCTGCTGGAAGTTCACCAGCATCTCCTGCGACTTTTCCAGCTGTATCACCAGCTGATCCCGTTCTACCTGCAGCTGTTTCGCCTCCGCCTCCAGTTTCTCCTTCATCTTCTCGATCTTCTCCGAATGTTTCTCCCGATTCTCTAGGATCGCCGCCATCTTGTCTCGTTCCAATTGAGCGACCTTTAATTCTTGCTGCATATGAGCCAGTTCCTCGCTGCCAGCCATCTGTTGCTGTTGCTGCTGTTGCACCCGTCTCAGCTCCTGTCTCAGAGCTTCTCGTTCGTCCCTGAGCAATTGGATCTCCGCGGCCAAACGTTCCAGCTCCTTCTTGTTCGCTTCGGCTGCCTCCTGATACTTGGCCGTTTGCATGTGCGCCTTCTCCAGCTCCTTGGCCAGTCTGCCCGCTTCGAGTTCCACTTGGTCGCGCGCTACGATCGCCTTGTCCAGGCTGGCGCGTAATCGTTCGACCTCGATGCTCGCGCTCTCCGATCTGGTCTTACCCTCGGTTTGCATCAACCTTTCCAGCCGGACGATTTCGACGCGTAGCTTCTCGTTGTCAGCCTCCAGGGCGTCCGCTCTCGCCTTCACCTTGTCGTGACGATCGCGTATCTTCTCGGTTTCGATTCTAGCGCGTTCGATCTCGCCGCGATTCCGCTCCTGCGCCGCGGTCACTTTGCTGGTCTCCTCTCGCGCCCGCTCGAGCTGAAGCTGCGTCTCGTGCAGCTTCGCCTCGAGCTCAGCGTTGCTCGACTGCGTCCTCTTCAGCTCCGACTCCCGGCCCTCAAGACGTTCCCGCAGCTTCTCCACCTCCTGCTGTAGCCTACTACCCTCGCTTTGCCATTTCTCCTGCTCGTACTGGTATTTACCTCGCACGCCTTCCGCCCGTTCCAGATCGGCGCGAAGCCTCTGAGCGTCCTGCTCAGCCTTCCTCGCGCGTTCGAGTTCCGTCTGCGCCTTTTCCAGCCGGTCGCGGAGCCGCTCCACCTCCAGCTTCGCCCACTCGTGTTCCTCCTTCTGACGTTCTTGGCTTTCCTGATACTTGCCGAACCTCGCCGCGTACCTCTCGCACTCCTCCCGTGCGCTTTCCGCTTCCACTCGTAACCGTTCCGCCTCTCCTTGAGCCTTCCTCACTTCGGCTTGCTGTCGATCGTGTTTCTCGTACATCTTCTCGATCTCCAGCTGCATCCTAGCCAGTTCCTCCTGCGTCTTTTCCGTCGCTGCTTGAGCCTTGTTCAACTGCGAATGAGCGCGTTCCAGCTCGAAGCTGATCCGCTCGTTATCCGCGACCAGCTTCTCTCGCTCGTTCTGCAACCTGCGCATCTCGATCTGAGACTTTTCGTAACGTTCCCGGACCATCTCCAGATCCACGCTCAATCTGTCCAGATCCTCCTTCGATTTCTCCTCGTGTTCCTTCGTGCGACCTAATTGAAGGGCAGCTCGATCGTACATCTCCTGCACGCGAGCCAATTCCTCTTGCGCCTTTCTCGCTTCGTCCCGGCTCTTCGCCGCCAACATCTGTTGCTTCTCCGCCTCCAGCTCCAGTCTATCTTTGTCGGCTTCCATCACCTCGATCCGATTCTGCAGCCGATACACTTCGCTCTGCGCCCTGTTAAGGTACAAATTAGAAATTTTATATTCATTTGAGAAACTCTTCAATGAAATCAGCTCTCGCATTACCTGTCGTACTTCTCCAACATCTTCTCGAACTCCTTGTTCGCGTTCTCCCGTTCTTCGTGAGCCTTGTTCATCGAGTACTGAGCCTTCTCTAGCTTCTCCTTCAGGATCTCGATCTCCGTCAGAGCGTCGTCGCGTTCAAGCTACTCGGACAAACACAGAGCACACACTGTGCAATCTCATCCTTCGTTGCTGTTCATTTTACCTTCTTTTATGCAGGCTGAAATTCGAGTACTCACGGTTAATTTTTGATGGGAATTGTGCGCTTTCTCCCATCTTTCTTTCACCAGGTCCAGCTCTGACAACACGTTCTCTTTCTCTCGTTGCATTTTCGATATCTGATTCTGCTGGAACTCTATCCTCTCGTGTAGCTTCTCTACTTCTTCCTGGAAACCGTCCCTCTCTTTCTGCAGTCGCTGCATTATCATCTGAAGTCAGGAGAAGAAAGCGTGACCTATTCTGCTTTCTCGAATCAGTGTCGCATCCAGTACAACTATTATTGTTGTTTACGGATATTGCTTTACCCAACGAATCTCTAGTACCATGTTCTTTTATCAGCATAAATTTATCTCCTTACCTGAGCCTTCTCGTATTTATCCTGCAAGCGGTCCACTTCCAATTGAATCGTTTCTCGTTCCTTTTGCATCCTGGTCGATTGGCCTAGTGCTTTGTCCAGTTGACTCTGAAGATTCTCAAAATCGTAATTCTGTTTTTCCCTTTCCATTTGCATCTGTGAAAAATACCAACAATGTTAATTTCCAGAACAAGAAATTCCATATTAAGAGAAATATTTAAACAATTTACTCTGCGAATTTCCGTCTGTGTCTTATCGAGTTTCTCCTGAAGCTTGTCAACCTCGCTCTGCGATTTGTCCAATAGATTCTGTAGCTTGTCCTGTTGCAGTTGCGCCTTGCCGAGAGTAGCCTGGGTCCGTTCGAGTTCCTCTTGTGTCTTTTCCAGTTCTCCGATAGCCTTGTCCCTTTCCGAATGAAGACGAGCCACGGAAGCTTGAGCTCTGTCGTACTCGTCCCGAAGACTTTCCTGTTCGCCCTGAGCGTTTTCCAATCTAGCCTTCAGCCTGTACACCTCGCCCTGACTCTTTTCCACCTTTCGGAACAATAATTCGACAAGAATTCGTTAAGATTTGATGGCATCGAAAGCCTGCAATCTAAATTCTACAGGAGATAAAGTTCCATGGGTCTAAGTTCCGTACGTCGCCGACTCTCCGGACGAATCTCTGGCACATATACCCACCAGTTTCATCACCGGTTCGTTTCTCTGTCGTTATCGACAATCCCTCTAGGGAGGAAAATTAGACTCGACCGCGCGTCACCACCAGTGATCGAGACTACGATCTGGGTTGAATCGATTAAAGGGTGATTGTTCTTGGGGGTTGGAAGCGAAACGAAGCTGCCGAGTCGACCCAATCGTTCATTAACAGCCGCGAAACTCGACCAACTACAGATTATGGAAGCAGTTCGCACTATTTCCGTGGTTGATCGTCGGGAAGGCACATCCTCTTCATGCGAGATCACAGGAAACGATTTCTGTTCGAATTTCAGGGGTTCGTTTGCTTTCCGATTCATCTACCGACTGATTACCGTGGATTTACGGATTTCTCTGTAAAGGTTTTACAAGCTGAAAAACGAAAGATTTGAAATCTCACCTTTTCTTGAAGAGCAGCTGCCTCGGCTCTGGCTCTCTCGTTGTCAGCCTGAGTAACTCTCAGTTCAGCCTGAGCTCTCCTGAGTTCTGCTGCCGTTTTTTCAGCTCGTTCTTGAATCCTGTCCATTTCCTGGGTCGAGTTCAGGCTACTTCTACCATAGGTAGTTTGCGACCTTTCCAGGTCGTGCCTGAGTCTCTCATTTTCCAGCTCCAACCTGGTCAACCTCTGTTTGGCAGCCTCCCAGTCGGCACCGCTGCGACCCACCTCGGACGCAGCTTTGTCAAGCTCCGCTTTACTCTTGCCCAGCTCCGACTGGGAACTTTCCAGCTTCGCCTCAAGTCGATCTTTTTCTGCCTGTGCCCTCTCCAATCGGGCGCCCAATTTTTCAACCTGTAGATCGGGTCCAAAATAGCGTCAGTCAAGTACTGGTCCAAGTTGGAACAACACAGATCATGAGAACAGATTAGATTACTCGGAGAGATTTGAGTGCTGGCCACTCGATTGATCTGCATTTCTTTAAATATACCTTTCTGTGTTAAAATGAGATGACTCACCTCCGATTCCAACGCATGGATCTTCATTTTGTACTCGGCTATCTCTCTCTCGTGCAACTCCCTCTCTTCCTGTTTGTCCTGCTCGGCCCGATCCCTCTGTTCCCGTAATTGTGCCATTTGCTTCTCTTTATCTCCTATCGCCTCCTCGAGGCTACTCAATGCACCTTCGCTGCTGCAGTGATGCGCCTGCATTGCCGTTAGGCGAGCCCTTGCCATGTCCACCTGGTTGTCCTTCTCCTTCAGCAGATCCTCTAGATTTTCGATCTGAAGTTGCGACAACAATTCTGATGAGTATGAGAGATAACGGGAAGAATGGAATCAGAATTACTTGGGAGAAAAGAGACTGTTTGAGAGTGAATTTTTCTTGAAAGAACACGTGACGGAAAACTAATTAGCGAGCAGTAATTTGTCACGAAAAGAAACAGTGAATAATGATAAATTCTTACTTACCTGCGAGCTGATTATCTTCACCGACATCATTCATCACATATATACCCAACTACACTGACAGAATCTAATAAACGAACGTTCAACAACAAAAGTATAAAAAACGAAATTATACCTCGGCTACAGCGTGAACAAAAAAGAAGAGGCGTGTGATAAAAATAATTATAAAAGCAAGGTTGCCTCTATAATCGAGGACGGACGATCGTGATCGTCTATCGCTCGCTAAAATAACATAAAAATACGGTGTGCTTAATTAACGATATAAATAAATAAATGAATAAATAACAACGTAAAATAATTTCTAATACGATCGTTTATTTAAACAGAACCTAACGTATGATACAAATGAAAAACACAAAACGGTGAACGAAAAAGGGGGTGCGTTGCGAAACTTAAAGACAGATATACAGGTGACACGTTTACTACACGCTCTCTACAAGGCTTAACAATACTATGACAAATTATTGCATAAAAATTGTGTCGTGCGCACACACCTCACTCATTCCAATCGACGGCAAGATTCATACTCATGCGCACTCCAACAGTGCCGCATCCTGGCAATACTCTCTACGCTAAGTGTACGCTTCCTCTATCGTGTAATCGGCTTTAATCATAATTAATCGTCGGGGGGGAAAAACTTCTCTCTCGATTACAGGGATATACCGAGGGGATCGATCGAAATACCAGGGAAATACGAATTTTATATAATTATACTGATTTTTGATAACAGGTTTAATGAATCATACGACTAGCAGAATAAATGAAATAAAACATGAAAGGAGAAAAGATAATAATTTTAATACAGGGTGCATCATCATTAAGTGTTGATTTTAAAAGGGTTGATTTTAAGAGAAAAAAAAATCTAAGGCCACTCACCTTACGCTGAAGAACATTGATCTTCCTGTCCTTAATGTCCATATGATCCTTGAGCTCTGTCAGCTCGGTGTTCATACGATTGCGTTCCTGTTGCGCCTGCATCGCAGCCTGAGTCTTCTTCTCTATCATTCGATTCTTTTCCTCCAACCTTTGCCGCATTTCCTCCACCTGCATTCACAGAGGAACATCATGGTGTATACGGACGATTCAATTCGCGTTGCACGCGACACGAAACGAAACGAGACGGTTACGGACAGTCGAAACGTGAATAGAAAAGGAGAGAAGCTCTGCACGACCCAGTTTCCCGCAG
Organism: Osmia lignaria lignaria; assembly: GCF_051020975.1. NCBI lineage: Eukaryota > Metazoa > Arthropoda > Insecta > Hymenoptera > Megachilidae > Osmia > Osmia lignaria. The sequence goes on from NC_135040.1 coordinate 2,753,953, forward strand.
CCTGGCCTTCTTTTCCCCCGTAACGACCTACCTTCCACTCGATTCCTCCAAATTTCGAGCCCGATTCATCCCCTATTAAAGGCTCAATCCAGCCACGATGACCCGTGAAAATATTCAGATACTCGTGGAGGGTTTCATTGATGGGAAGGGTGGATAAGTTTCCCAATGGCCCCGCTAAAATTGAGAACTCAGGGTCGGTATATAACCTAAATTGACTATCAGGAACCGATTAAAATTAGTTTCAGAGCTGGATATCTTACCGTTTTTGTGATATCGTGGAAAGAAATTTTTGTACAATTTTGGGACTACGTACGCGCTATTCGATACTGAGCATGCGCTCTTCAATACTGCGCATACACAGAACCTAACCTAATCTATCCTAACCTTACCACGATATCTCGAAAACGGTAAGACGGATGTCTCTGAAACCAACTTTAATCGGCTTCTTGTAGTCAATTTAGATTATATACCGAGCCTGAAATCTCGATTTTGGGGGGCTGTTCGAAAACACAACCGAAAGGGTATAGCTTGATAAGATGGTCGAAAGTGCCCCCAAACCAAATTCGACTTGCAATGGCTCATTCGATAGCTTACTAAGAAAAAACAGTCTGTGCCAAGTTTCAGCTCTGTATCTAATCGGGGAGGGGGGTAGTAGCAATGGGCAAAAATTTAAAACACGTTTTGGTCAATTTCTCCTATATTTATACATGAAAAATTCTGAAAAAAATCAGAGACATTTCTATTCACGAGGCACATATTATAGTAGCTTTGCAGACTTTTAGATCAAAAACTCGAACTGTAAAAAATCAAAAACCACCCAAAAATTCGGAAAGATGGCGAATTTGTATGGAAGGAGTCGCGGATCTGGATTCATATTTTTTTCATAAGTGTATATTATTGATACTATTATTTTAAGATTAACCAGATAATTTTGAAAGTATAGGAACTTACGTCAGCTTGTAGCATGTTGTAATGTTCCTCTTTAGCGCACAACGACTCCTTCAACACGGTAATGTGTCTCTGATAGTCTTGGTGTTGCTCCTCGAGGGTCTTCATCTTTGCCGACATCGCCAGTAGTTCCTGGTCCCTGCGCTGCACTTCCGTTCGTAGCTCGTCCAGCTGCGAAAAGATTCGTCGTCCACGAGAGTATTAGTCCGTGTCTCCGTGAGAACTTGGACGACGACGAAACAACGAGCGACCAAGGCATCCAGGCCTCGAATCTCTCCGTCCTGACCGAACACGACGACGACGACGATCGTCTAGCTATCCGACTACTAGGTCGCCCCGTAAATCGAGTGTAAAACGGGTCAACCGTTTCGTCTTTCGTTCCGATTCGACAACTTTTCGACCTGGCTAATCGGTTCCCAATTTCCGCTTCACCTAACACCGCCTCAAAGTTGACACTCTTCCGTTTCACAAAGTTTCGCTATCGGTATCTTCTTTGTTAAACAGATTCGAAATTCGTTTTATTTGAAATTCATCGAGAACGTTTTATTTCTGAAAACAGAAGCCAGAACGCGTCGTCGTGCTCGAACAGAACTGATGATACTTAGCATGCAGCGAATATAGAAACCAACGATACAACGTTACAAACAAAGTGTCTCCTGCGTGTACGAGAGATACATTTATACGTGTCGAATAAAAATGTTGGGATACGGCGGATGATCGGGGGTAGGAGTGGCTGGGAATGATCGGTGATGGAAGCCAGATCGGGACGTATTATGTATTTGTGTCTCTCTCTTTATTTTCGTGTACGTACCTACTACGCTCGTCTGATCTACTCTGGTGTCGGCAGGCCGCGTGTGGATCCCGTCGCGAGTTCTACGTACGATTGAGATGCTCGCCGCGGGATCGCAAGCAGAGTTTATACAGCTAAATGGTATTCTTTTACTAACTAATTAACTAGCAGATTACGCAGCGGTGGAGGAGATATCGCGGTCCTCTTCGTCGATCGTGCGCAACGATCAAAGTAGCAGAACTGATTTATCTAGAGAATAGAAAATTTTTCATGGAATCTCATTAGCGGACATTCTACTTGGATCAGGAGCATACTTTCGACGAGAGGATGTGCACGCACGTATCTCGGCGCAAAAAAACGAAAGCGTAAGGGATCGATAGACCGATCGATCATCGTCGATCGATCATCGTTCCCTCTTCTCTCTTCAGCGTTCTATATCGTGCCAAAGTGATGAACAACAGGTTCTACGGTAACAGCGAGCGTGTCGCTCGTGAAATATGTCCTGGTCGTTTCCGGTTCCCGTGGTGCTTCTTCCCGACTGCCACGAGTCACAGAAACAAGAAAGAGAGAGATAGAGAGAGAGAAAAGAGAAGAAACAACATAAGAATCTACTGTGACTAATCTACGATCGTCGCAGCGGTGTGCGGCGTTCGTCTTTTTTCTCGTGATTTTTATTGCAATTAAATAAAAACACTATTTCGTGTGAACACGTGATTGCGAACAGTTAGATCAACGACTCACACCAGAGAAAGGGACAGAGAGACAGATAGAGAGAAAGAAAGAGACAAAAGAGAGACGTTTAGGGTGGCTGGCCAGTTCTAGGATCATGATCTTTCTTCCGGCTACTAAATTCATTTGGAAGATTACATTATTTTGACCGTTTCCAGATACATTCCACGGCGGGAATGCGAGCGCTGTTCCTATTAAAAGCAAACAGTAGAATAACAGTTAAATTAGAACCGAACAGACTGAGAATATTCGAGAATAAAATTTCGAAAATGGAATGAAACAGAATGTAAAGGGGCGCTTTGTATTAAAATTAATATCTCCGTAAGTTTCACTGTAGGTCAGGGCTTGATGTCTTCCAAGAACTTACTGGCCACCCAAATAGAAATAGAAAGAGAGAGATAGGGGGTGTGTCTTTATGTGTGTATGTCTGTGTGTGTGTGTATAAGTGTGTAAGAGAAAGTGTTACTACGGAACATCGAAACACTCCGTTACATAATACGGTAATCACGTAGATGGAAACGAAGGATGGATGATTGGGTTGGAAGTGCTTCTTTGTCGGGTGAAGAATATCCTTACCTCCTCAGAAAGCTAGAATATCGGGGCACCACATTTAATAATGCTTCGCTCACCACCAAGACCACCCAATTCCGCTTCCCTATCTTGCAATCCCTTTCATCTTAACCCTTTCATTGTATTATATAATCGTTCAGAGGGTTGTATAAACATTCGACATTCCATTCGAAACGATTCGAAATAGATAACAGAATGATCGTGATTCTTTTTATTCTTTGAAATAAATATAGATATTTTAACGCTGTGATGTTATTAATTGATTAACGGTTGTTGTTAAGAGGCGGGAATTGGATCAGTTCAGCGGAATTGAGGGCCACCATCCATTGCTGACTTATCGCTAACTTAGCTCTAGCTTAAGTGATAATATTATACCATTATGGCTATGCGAACGGTCACGTTCGATTTACCTATTTCTAGATTTATATTATCGGAACATTTCGTTCCCTTTGGATTTCACATTTCCACAGCTAGAAATTGAAAGAACTTGCATGTTTAAATGTATAGAAATTGAGAACGCTGTGATAAGATGTGACAAGGATAAATCGAACGACCCTTCGTCTCCTTGAACGATGGAGAATTCGGCCTCGCGATGATGATGATGATCCCTTCTGATGATTCTTTTACCTGATCGCATCGAATCGATCAACTAGATGATGACGGATGCATCCGAGAGTGGTAACGATACGAATGGTGTCTGCGTGCATGCGGCATGCATCAAGGTACACACAGGACCAAACAACACCGGAAACTCGCATGCGTTTCGCTAAAAATCATGGTTATCGATGAACGAATCGCGTGATCAAACACGAACAAACGATGTTCTCTCATTGAACGCGTCGTTATATATCTGTCTACATCTCCTAAATTGTGTGATGTTAACTAACTTCGTATGGGATTCCTTGTTTAAATTTACTTCTTAAAATTTTCATTTTTAAAATAGAGATACCAAGGAATCTCATCGACAATAAAAATCTCTGATTCTAATAATTTCTACCTTGATCGAAGAGACTGCGACCTAGTCTACTTTTGCTACCGCCACGAAAATGCAATCTTTCCTGAGAGTAAAATTAAGTCAAGAGTAGATGCCAACTCGATATCTACTCTCGCCGGTTCTACTCTCAGATCGACGCGTATCTTAATCGGTAACTCCTACACCCCGGACGCATGCATCATGCCCGATTTCTCTATGTTGCATTCGATTTCTACGCGACGAGAGAACGGCGAGCGATGATCGTGCGATGAGAAATGCTTGTGATCGCGTATAGAACGGCTTAATCCTAAAAATGCCGTCTTTCTGGACTCCTGAATCCTGCTCGATCGAGCGACAAAACGAAATGGAAATGAAACGCGTTTTCCGCCTGGTTCTGCGCGACGAGTCCGATGTTTGTCACAGTCCGATGAAACGCGATGAAAGGACGGGGTTGTTGGACAGGGAAACTGATCCTGTTGCCGACGCGACCCTACGTTTGTTCTACGTGATTGGCTACGGGTGAATAAATGGAACGAGCCAATGATACGGGATCGGGAACGATTCAACAACTACTATGCCGATGAGGGTACAGTGCAGAGATGTCGATCGATGGTGTTCCAAATGGTGATTTTAATATTATTGCTTGGTGAAGATCTCTACCAAATGATTGATGATGGATCCTTTGAAACGAGGCTATGGCGATTGTTGAATAAAAGGCTATGGAAGATAAAGGCTACCTCAAATACAATTTACATTAGTAAAGTAAACTAACGCGGCTATAATGGAATTTTAGAAGAAGATTTTAATGATAAAATGTTATTTTAAACTTGATTTCCATGATAGAGTAGCGTTGGTAGCTTGGAACAGTGAAAAAAAGGCTGATGTCTGACTTATCGTACTGCTACTCTACTTAATTTTACTATCCAGTAGTGTTAGCAGCATTAGTCCTACTTTCTTCGTCATGTACACAGGTACAGTGAATTATTAGTGCTAGTATACTCTACGAACGTAAATTAGAAGATAATGTAGGCGTTTAGTGGTGGGGGAGAGAGGGTTTCGTCTCCCCGGACGCCTTTGGTTCGGGTCGGGGACCGCTAGGTGGCGGCGAGACGACAGCGTTCTCGCTAGCTGTCGCCCGGCATGCAGTCAAATATACAGGGTGATTCTCTCGCAGCCAGGCACGAAAGAACACTGGCGACAATGAATCCCTTGACCACACCATAAAGAGGTCCCTATTGTCACGTACCAGCGGGGACCTACCCGGGCCGAGACGACTCTGTGTGTCTTCATGTTCCTTTGTGTCCAGCTGCAAGAGGATCACTCTGTACAGGGTGATCCTCTCGCTAGGTGACACAAAGGAACACTGGCGACAATGGACCCCTTGACCACACCATAAAGAGGTCCGTATTGTCACGTGCCAGCAGGGACCTACCCGGGCCGAGACGACTCTGTGTGTCTTCATGGTGCGGTCAAGGGGTTCATTGTCGCCAGTTCCTTTGTGTCCAGCTGCGAGAGGATCCGGCTAATATGTGTCTGTTGTCAGCCCCATTGACGAGTCTGACAGACGATCCCCGAGACGAAACGCCTTTTTCTCCCCTCTCCTACAATAATTAGAATCCTCTTTCATTCAACTGAATCGCCATAAGGTGATACGATTTTACTACATGAACCAACTGTATTCGTGTGAAACGAGTGCGTGGGAGGCTGATGATTTTGAAGATGCAAATGATGAACACGATGATCGAGAATTATTTTCGAACAGATGGGAACAGCAGGAAAGGAATAATTCAGAGAATCATTCTTTCTTTCTCTCTGTTATTATTTTTATTACCATCGCTCGTCTGAGTCGTGAGAGACAAGGCGTATTAAAGATACAAGGATGTTTTTTTTTCCTTTTTTTGGAAAGTATACGTTCCAAATCGAAGATCAAAGGATCGAAAGGAAACGAAGAGAAGAATAAAACTAGGAGGGGAAGAAGGTTTGCCAAGAGATCCATCTTTAAGGATCTCGATCTGAAAACGATACGCGTCTCGAACCTGTCGATAGGTTCCTTCGATCGCTTCATTTTCACGTCTTTCTTTCACCGTTTATTCATTTGCCTTTTTTTTTTTTTTCATTCTTCGTAGCACCAATGTCGCACGAACGTGAAAACGAGATCGTCGTTCATATTGTTGATCGTTAAACAGAATTCCAAGGCTTGAAGCGTTCTCTGAGGGCGTTCGTGTCTGTCGTCAATGGATCCGAAAGAGGATTATTATTTTTTTTTTTAAGTTGTGGACCTTGCGAACGTAGAGACTCGTCTCCAGGACATCTGACGCGTGAGATCGTGAAATCGTGGTCGTCGAGATGGAAGGATGTCCGGAGATCGGGGATGTCCTTAAGAGCAACGCACGTCGATTTTCGCTCGCCACTGTTCCATTCCTCGGAAAAGGAAGACCGGGAGGAAGGAGGGTTATATCCCATTGGGGTTATTAAACAGTTTAGGGTACACCCAGCTCGACCACTGCGACTCCAAAAACGCCTCGTGCAGCCCTATGCAATATGTCTGATTACAATGAAAACGATCGAGGCGACACGTTTTCTTGGGTCGTTTCGTTCACTGGCTACCACGACGAAGGGACACTTACTTCTAGGCTAAAGTAGAAAAATAAAGATTGTCAGGGGGCCTCCATAACGTGGGGAATCGTGTTACAGAGCGAAGTCAACGTTCAAGAAGACCTTAATGGAACCAGAGCAGCTTTTTAAACCGTTCGTGGTTCCTTTGCTAAACGCGAACGATTTTATTCGATTCAGCTAATTCCTAAATCGGCTAACACCAGCAGCTCGGGGATGATTGACAGGGCGTCAGAGGGCGGGCTAAAACGCTTTTTTGCTACGAAAATATACGGTTCGATAGGCTCTTTGTATCATTTTAGATCGCGCACCACGCGATACGACGCGTTCCGTCTCGTCTTGGAAACAATACAGAGACCCTAACGCGACCGAAACAACGGCTGTCTCCTAAGAAAACTCTTCTCTAATCGAGGGATTATATAATGTTACAACGTCAACGTCTATAGACATTCTAGAATTCAACAACGTATATATGTGACTTTTTTTCTAAGGCCTAGACATTAGGTACGCACAGTTGCTCTCGGGCTCTACACGTAGAAGCTACCGAATTGTAACTTTCTCATTGACTTTCTCTCAGAATTGTTCGAAACCCATTTCCAAAACTTCCCTCTTGTCCCGTGCATTTCCCCGTTTTCCCCTCTGTATCAAATTCACCCCAAGATCTACGACACGATCCCGTACGAAACCTGTCGAAGAGTCGACGTACACCGCCGAGCCAGGGTAGCTTTCCCCAGGGGCAAGAAAATTATTTATTTCCTTTTTCTTTATTTTACAAAGATTTTTCGACTGAGCCCATCTCCCGTTTCGTTCGTTATTAAATAAACCAACTGATGCTGAAATAAATGGCAAATCGAATATCCGTTTCGTGTAAACAGAGCATAATACACGCGGAGTATCGAGGCGAATGATGTTTTCCCCTAGGGAGAACTAGCGTGCTCGACAGTGTAAATAATTCAGTACACGGACACAGGGAACGAGGCGTCGGGTTTTCACGTAAACCTACCACGTCTTAAACAGGTACAATCGAGTCAAAAAATAGAAACTCTGCTATTCGATAAGAAAGGGATGTAGAGAGGTAAAGAAGACAGGTACGCTAATTTATTCGATCGGCGCCAGGTTACACGAGTCGATGAGAAATCAAAAGTTTCAGAACCAACGAATCGTTTAGCGAGATTTTCTCTTGAAACGAAAGTTTAAAAAGTAAGCGTATCGTGCCTTAGACCAATAATGGAGCGGTTTCTGCGGGAAAATTGTGCGTTTCTGTAGTCTTGGTCAAAGAAAGTACACGTACCAGGTGCGGTTATTAAGCGACCAGGCTGTACTGAACAGATTTGAAGAATTTCTATGGAAGCTGGACGAGAGTGGACCTGATTTGTCTCACGATCGAATTTCTTAAAAGTAAAATTGTTGAAGATGGGGGTGAGAGTCAAAATCTAATATTATTTATTTGGAGGAAAGCTATATAAAGGATTCCCAGTATTGGAGGTACTAATCAATTCCCAAATCTCCCAATTAAAAATGGTATTACAAGAAAAAAAATTATTAAGAAGGGATGAACAGTAACTAAGGAAATATAAACTTAATCATTATAAATCCATGAATAATCCAATTATTCCTGATTATATAGCAAAAATTATATAAAGTATTCCAATATCTTTATGATTAGTAGAATAAAATCATTTAATTAAGATTAAAAAAATTTTATATTCTTAACTTTGATGGTTAAAAGTTTTAATTAACTTCAAATCTTAAAGAAGAAGTATTATGCCTGTGAGTATCAAACGGTTAATCAAAGGTACCGAGAATCTTGATTAAACGTCAGGAACAAGGGAGAAAGACAGGAAGAAAAAGAAAGCTTTAGCTTGTATTCTCCATCGTGAAACAAATGATGAAAATATCGAGAAAGATGGATTAACTGAGGAGAATTGAAGGCAGACAGCAATTTTCGTCGTTTGATAACCGCACCATGTACGCTTATACAATGGAGCATTTTTGGAGATGGTACTTTAATTCCCACGGACTCGTATATGCGGCACCTGATCACGCGGCGTTTGGAAGAAAAGACGAAAGGAACGAATAGATCCACGGGACGTATCGATTCGAAGAATCGACCATTGTCGCATAATAATTTCCCGAAGATGCGTTTCCTTTCCTCTCTATGAATTTTAGATAAAGAACACGCGACTCGCCGTCATCTTCCCCTTCTCATTCCCTCCCTTTCTTCAAAGTTCACTCTCGCACTCATCCATATAGCTCGCATACACTCGATATTCTCTCTTAAAGGAAAAATAAAAAACGTTATCGAGGATTCGAATTCCGGGCCTAGACACAATACCATATCTGCGGATGTTCTCTTTGATCAGCGTCGTTTCGCTGGATATACGGAGAAACCAGACGCTCAGCCTCTCTCTCGCTTTTTCAATCGGCGGCGATGTCGTATCGATACGAAACGCGCAAGTTATATTCGATATATATATATATACATATACACATATATATGTATCTGGGTGAGCCCTTTCATTGAATACCTGTGGATGATCGGGTGGTAGGGTACTCACGCAGAGGGAACCTGCGGCGTGGCAAGGGGTCCGTAATAAGTGCGAATCGCAACGGAGTTTAAGTACGGGCTGCCCGTTCGACTTTCCTAGACAGCGTCGTTCTTTTCGATGCGCACGTTGTTGATGAAGAAACTTACTTGCCGTTTGAAGTTCATGTCGTGCTTGTTGAAGGTGTGCGCGTGCAGCGCCAGTGCGCCCTGCGCCGCAGGCTCAATATGTTTCAAATGTTGCTGCATTTGCTGCTGATGCTGCTGTTGCAACTGCAGCTGCTGTTGCAACTGCAGCTGCTGTTGCTGCTGCTGCTGCTGCTGTTGCTGTTGTTGATGGAGATGATAAGGCTGATGATGATGATGATGATGATGAGGGGGAAGATGATGATGATAAAGCTGATGGAGATGATGATCGGCGTAACGATCGGTATAGGGATTGACCACGCCGGTGGTAGCGCCCGACGAGATGCCGGCCAGGCACGAGGAACCGCCCCCACCTGCTCCGCCGCTCATGGTCCCACCTGTCGAACCGGCAAGCAATGAACTGGTTAATGCCGTGGACGACGAGAGACCATACGGTACCAGCGAGGTCATCACGGACGGTCCCCTGGCCAGGGCCAACGTGCCGGGCTGTTGCGGACCACCACCCATAGCCGTCACCAATCCCTGTCGCAATTGCGACTCAATACCACCACCCCCCGTAGCAACCTGATTTTGTTGTTGCTGCTGTTGTTGCGCTTGCTCTATCATCGATGCTTGTTGCAATTGTTGCTGATGCTGCTGCTGCTGCTGCTGTTGAGCTTGTTGTATATCACCGATACCGGTGGTGCAACCACTCGGCACGGCGATCGCTTTCAACAACTGCTCCCTTAGTCTACCTCCGCACTCCTTAATACGTTGTAACTCGGCCTCAAGCAACGCCACCTCCTTCTCCAGGGTTTGTATGCGCGCGTCTTTTGTTTCCATGATGGCCGTGAGGGTGGTGCTACCGGGCACGCCGCCTGGAACCGCCACGCTACCTCCAAGGACAGTACCGCCGCCTCCATCTGATACGCTACCTAGCCCGAGACATCCGCCGGCCACGGCTGCACCCGATGACGCTGTCGACGCGTATGCCAGCTCCAACTGCGTCTGAAGGCTCTTCAGGCTCTCGTTCGTGGCTTTGAGCTCCTTTACAACAACAAGCAATAGGGGCACGGTTACACTCGTCGATGTTCCCATTCGTCCTCGTGTCTCTCTAGCGAGCGTGCGAGGGACTTTGGTTTTTTTTTTTAAGTTTTCTTTTTTTTTTTCTCGTGTGATGATGTTGTTTTTTATGCGGTGGTTCGGTGGAAGAGAGATGTACTTTCTACTACGGTGGTTTGGTGCGGCTTCGCTAACGCACGAACCTGTCCCGTGGTTTTCTTCAGCGGTAATTGGGTTTTAAGAGGGGGTCGAAGGGTACCACTGCACGCAAGATGTTTTTGATAATTATCGATAACTTATCTTTAACACTGAGAACGATGCACTTACTTTCTATCGAATTTTCTGAAAATTAAAGTTAAAATTTCTACTTTTCCTCGATTTTAGAACTTTCAAACAGTCTTTACTCGGACGTCGCGTGCAGTGAAGGGATAGAGATTTGAAACGCCTTTCAATTGCACACGGGACAGCCTCGAGGAAGCGGAAGTGGCACCGGCAGCGGTCCCGGTTGACGAAAGAAAAGCGACGTTCCGCCGAGCTTCCTTCTTCCTTCGACACATCCAGCCGATCGTTTCGCGCTCCTCCGAATGACCCACGAGAGGCTGTATCGTTTCCTGAGCCAAACTTAATTAATGATCATCGACAACCACGTACAAAACGATCTCGTTATTTTTCTCATTTCTTAAATATTTTTAATTATATCACGCTGCTCTATATAATGAGGCGGTACAGGAACACCACCGATCACCGATGACATCCACGATCGTCAAGGACCACAGCGTTCAAATATACATTCTCGATTTTGTCGATCTCCACGATCGCAAGGTCACTCTACCAACGAAGGCTCCTGCGTTTTTTAATCTCTCGAGCCTTCTTTACAGGACGCGATTCGAAATCTCGACGCTTGAATAATGTTCTTTTTTTCCACGAGTAATCCTCTTGCGGACGCCGGGCGCCGCCGCAGTTCTTTCGCCCACCGCGACGTACGGCCGACATCGTTGTCCATATTTCTGCGCGCGGCGTTTCGACGACTCTTTTTTTCTTATCTTTATTCTCTGCCCTTTGCGTTATATATATATATATATTTTTTTTTGACTGCTTCCTGTGTCCTCTCAGCCGATCGTCTCGAGTCTCGACGCGTCCAACATTCGCCGGGAACGAAGCGACACAACCGATCGAGTCTGTTCGATCCTTCTTCGTAACGAAAGGGTCATTACCACATCCACAAGGAACACGAATTCTACCAACGAGAGAGAGAGAGAGAGAGAGAGGACACTCTCGAAACGCGGCCACGTCGCATGGACAAGATGAGAACGCGAGCAATGCGTATCCACGACTCGCTCGAAGGACCGTGCTGTGACAATGATACGCGATTGTATTCCGGTGACGAATCGAATGGAGCTTTGGTGCGGTGATCACAGTGCTGGGAATCGCGTTTCTGGCTTCTATGATCGACGCGATTGGTGTGTTGCGGCTGATGGAAAACGATTCGTGGATACACATCCAGGCGAGTGTGAACGATTATTATGTGTGTACGATGATATCCCAAGAGTGATCGCATTTCGACGTCTATAGCTCTATTGTTGCCATAGCGAAATTCGTCAAAGTGTGTTAGTATACTATCCGCTAACTTTCGGTTAAAGTTGCCCAAAGGCTGGGTTCAAAGCTCAAGTTAAACTTCATCGGAGCGATTACGTTAGTTTCCCTTCGGATCGATTTCGAAGGTCTATCGAGGGTCTTTAACTTTTCTCTAAAGTGGCAGAGCTTCGTTGAAGCATAATTTAGCTCGATGCGCGATCACTCTTCTCGGATAAAAAAATAGAGAAAAAAAGGTAAAAAATGGTAGAGAGGATAAGACAATAAATTACGCGAGGAGAACGACGTCGTATTATCGCATGTCGCATCAGGTCGGTGCCAAACAGTCGCAAAGTCCTCCCTTGGGCCTGGGATCGGCTCGCCTTGACTCGACTTGACGACTTTCGCACCGTCCCGCTGCTCGTGCATCGATTACGACGATTGGCCATGATAGCGGTAAGTCGTGATGGGCAAGAACGTGTCTGAGACGTACAAGAAGATAGTAATGTATACAAATATTTAAATAAAGTGAAATCAAAGGCGGTGATGTATGATCAAATTAACATAGAAATAATCATTTATGAACTATACGAATAATACGAAACTTACGTAAAATGTTACACAGAAAAACAAATGGTGCACTTATATTTATATATAGAGTGACAGATGTGTCGGTAAATGTCTACAATTAGGGCCCCGACGAGAAATCAATTGAAAAGAGGTAAACTGTTGATAAAATTTCGGGGTCGCTTGTATTTTTTAAGATGCATAGGTTAGGTTAGGTTATCAGAAAAAATATAACTTATCTCATGACAGAAACTTGACCAGTCAACAATAGTCTCCTTGGAAAGAATAACCCCAAAGCGTGAATTTAAACGAAGTATTAAAACTGGTACGTGGTTAACCAATTCTAATCTTGATATCACAACGATTGCCAGTTTTATTCGATATTTTCTCATGATGCGTCCTCCGCAGGCCCTCCAAACTCCACTCTTGTGATTTTGATGCAAATTTTAGATTTACGCCTCACTACCAGGGGGCGCTGATGTCATTTCTCGACATGCATAGCTTGTATCACTGATTTTAACACACAACTAAAGATATCATGACGTCATGTTCCCGCGAAATTTGTCGCCGCGTATTTCAATTGTTGTAATTTTTTCCTTTCCTTTCTTTTTATTTTACAAAGTTTTGAATAAGTAAGACCATGCACACGTATATAGGCACCATGTGCTTGTGTGGCAGCACATTGTCACCGATATCATTTATATTTCTTTGTAGCGACACCAGCGATCCTGGTAGTGAGGCGTAACACTAATTTTCGTTACAGCATGAAATACGGGAGTTTGGAGGGCCTGGTCCTCCGCACTGCGCACTCTATGAACAGGTATTAGAACTGAGCAAGGAGACTATTGTTGACTGGTCAAGTTTAGCCGTGAGGTTATATTTTTTCTGATAACCTAACCTAACCTATGTAGGTTAGTGACGAGCTTTAAAAGCATTGTCTACCCCACAAAGTCATTAACTTTTGAAAATAATGATTTTATGTCAATATTTACCATAATATCTTAGTAAATACAAGCGACCCCAAATTTTATCAACAGTTTTGAATTCGGGGGGCAAAAATACATAGAATTTACCTCTTTTCAATTGATTTCTCTTTGGGGACCTAATTGTAGACATTTACCGATGTGTCTATTGGTGATGTGAGCGAATGTTTGTGATAGGAGGACAAACATTCCGTATCGTATGAAAATATACACGTACAAAAGTAGCCATTCATTCGTGTGAGTGAGTGTGATCGTACACGGGCTGAATTGTTTGATGATAGAACGTAAAACGTTGCTTTTGTGCGATACGATAGCTCTTTTGTTGCGTTGCTGCATATCAACTGGAATGTCTGACACAATTTCGTGAAATAAAAGTACCGAGAAATGGCATCTATGATACATCAATTTGAAGCGTAAACTTTGATCAAAATGACGGTATTAAAGATTGATCGTTCCATCTTAAAACGCAGCAGCCGGCGTACGTGGGTGACGTGAGAATGCAACATTCAAAAGAAAGTGATGTTTTTCTTACAGGAAGAATCAAAAGTCTCGCATGGTTCGTTGCTGTCCCCTGTCCTTCAGCTTCCGCATGTGAAAACTGAGTCAACTATCGTTTAAAATAAAGCTTTTGATCTGCAATCGATGCGTCGGTTCGCTTCTCTCAAATACAATTTTCTATTATCTTCGATGTTTCGGTTATTCCTTAATTTTGACTAATTAGAAAAGTTTGTCAGGCAGGAAATATTCGCACGAATTCATACGACTTTTCACTAGAATTTCACGTTTCTGTGGCTTGCCACACTCGAATGGGTAGAGGACACGTAACGTTTCGTAGAAGCTACAGATTTCAGCTAAAGGGGTGAAACTCCTGACTCGACTTTTCACTTAGACTTTTCACGCGTTTGTTGTTTTTCTCGAGCCCATTTCACGGAGTTTCGAGCCGGAGGATCGATGCGAAAGTAGCGAGAATCTTCAGTGTGAAAACCGTCTGTAGTATTTGCGGATGATATCGAGACTTTTATTCCGAATTCAAGGGAGAATCGATTCGGCTCGGAATAAATAAAAGTTCGAAGAAGAATTTTAAATTGGACCAAATTTAATTAATCTACGCTAATTTCACATCGACCTAATCACCTGGTCTCGCGAAATTTCTTCCTGAAGTGGACTGACGCAAAGAAATGCAGACAAATCATTAAAGAAATATCAACGAGAGAAATGACGCGAAGCTACACGAGGATGTAGTGTCATGTGTGTACGTGTGTGTGTGTGATGCTTTCGTTAGCGATTAATGGGTGATCAGTGTACCTGTTGGCTCCTCCCTTGCAGGGCCTGGATCTGTGGAAGAGGTCACGTGCATGTCTTCGACCACTAATTTTCACGGAGACTTAATACTGACGGTGTTGTTTGATGTTGTTGATGATGGTGGTGGATGATGGTTGATCGAATGTAGTGGTTGTTGTTAAACGGAGTGAATGACGAAAGGGGCGGATGCGGGCGTGATTTTTCCCAGTGTGTAGGGGTTTGCTACACGTCTTTTTTTATCACCTACACATTCAAAGCAGCTCATTCCACGCATTCCAATCGCAGCACTTTTTCTCTTCTTCTTTACGATCACGTTCGTCACTTATCATCGCATTCGTTCGATTATCTCTATTATCTATCGTTCAATTGTTATTAATTTTCAGTGATTTTTTTTTTTTGCCGACAGTATTCTTTGCACATTCCCCCGATCAGCCGTTCCATTTCCCATAGTCCTCGTCGTCGGCGTCTCGTATTGTCGTTGTTCGATCCGTATGGTGCAAGAAAGAGACAGACAGAGAGACAGATAGACAGAAAGAAAAAATAGAAAAAACAGGTGGAGAATCGTAGGTCTCTCGGGAATAGGAAACTCTGTGCTCTCGTACATCCGGTTTCTAGGAGACTGATTCCTGTCGCATGCTTTGTCAGAGGATACAGACCACCGTTTGACATACTTCGTTGACTCCTGATACGTTCCAGACACTATCATTCGTTATCGAGCTTGATTCATTAAAGAGGTTCCCTTTAATTCTATTTACAATTAAAACTCGTTATGCTTATTTTTAGAATAATTGTTACTGTTTTGAATAATTCTATTTTCAAAGCTATTAATTATTTAAGAAAGAAAAACACTGCGAGGCAAGAATCATGAAATTTCAAGTGGAGTGCCTATAAGTGAAGTATGTCATTGATCGATAAGGATCAATAGGATAACGTTGATCAGGTTTAATAGGAAGGTGCTGGTAAATTGACGATCGAAAAATTTCGGTGACGAGACAGGCCTGGTGCTGGTGCATTGTTATATCCGACGCCCTGTTCGCTCGATTCGGCGAGTTTGACATGAGGAAGGGTGCACCGACCGGTGCACGCTTCCTGTGCAAGAAAAGAGAGAAAGAAAGAATAAGAGAAGTGTGATGACAATGACAATGATTACGTCGATTGAGGTCGATGCGTGCTCTGTCTGATTCAGAACGAATGACTCGATAGAATGATTATCTCTTGTATCCTTTTTTTTTTTTTTCTTTTTTTTTTTTGAAATTTCCCTTTGCTAATGAATGCCACTCAAGCCACGTGGACTTCACCTAAAACCTAGAACTAAACAGGCACATACACGAAGATGCAAAGGAGACCGGATAGCCGAAACCGGATGCGACGTCTCCCTGGATTTCTTCCCTATATTCTATATTTCCTTCGAAAGATTCTTGAAAAATTCTTTTATTCTTCAATTCGTTATCGTTGCAACAACGACGCGCGTGCTTGAACTACTTTTTTCCCCGGTGGATCTGTTTCGTTCAGACGTTTGCAGGTGCGTTGAAAGCTAAGCATGTCTGACTTAAGCCGTATCTATTCTACTGCCGCTTCGCTCTGAATACTAATGGACCTGTTTTACTGACTTCCTCGCCGTTCTTTAGTTTATCTCACTGATTCCCTTGCTACCGCTCTGAATGTAGGACGCTTCGTTAACCCTTTGCACCCTGTACAAATCTTTTAATTCGACGAAATGAAGCTGCTTTTTCTAGTACCCTTTAAAGTAACAAGGTTTGTAAATGCATAACAAGATTATTGCAAGTGCAATATGCAAAGAGTTAGGTATAGAGATGTGCAGGTACCTGATTATTACGGGCTCGGGCGGGCTCGGAAAATATCGGGCGCGCTCGGGCCGGCGTCCGATACACGCGTGCAGTTGACTAGCCCGACTACTTCGGGTTCGGTCGGGTACAGTCGGGCTGACTCGGACGAGCTCCCGCGGCCCGCGGCCCGCGACCCAACTCTCGTGTACTTGTTACTGCTTGCAATAAGCATGTTCAAAATCTATTTTGTATAAAATGAATTCATTTCAAATCAATTCGTTACAAGTATTATTTTTCCACATAAAAATTATCTTATTCCAAAATTCCGCATAAAACAGTTTTTGCACATGCTTATTGCAAGTATTAACAAGCACATGGAAGTTGGGTCGCGGGCCGCGGCCCGCGGGAGCTCGTCCGTATCAGCCCGACTGTACCCGACCGAACCCGAAATAGTCGGGCTAGCCGACTGCACGCGTGTATCGGACGCCGGCCCGAGCGCGCCCGATTTTTTCCGAACTGATCCGAATAGTCGGGCCGTACATCCCTGTGGATATGTTACCTGACTCAGGGAACATATGCCTGCAAAATTATTGACTCGCACTACTTGTTTTCGAATTTTCAAGCGATTTATTTTACTTTCGATGCCAAAATTTCACTCTCGGAATAATATTGAAATTTTCCACGATAAATAATTTCTTATACCAGGGTGAGTTCGCATCCAAGATCAGCGCACACGGGGGATAAAGCTACGCAAGTGAACGATACTGGGGACCACTATATGGCTGTTTCTAACACGAATGTACGTGAGGGGGTATGGTGACGGCGGTGCTCGTGGTGAATAAATAATAACGACAATGACGATTACAGATATTTGCTAGGTGATTGTGATAGCAGAAAGAGTGTAACGCTACGATAACAAAGCGTGGCTGTTACACACCGATGGAAAACGTCCAAAAGCTCTTGAAAATAATTGCGTGCCAATCAAATTTCTCTAAAAAAGAATTTTCATGCGACGTTTCGTCAATTCTTCTTTTTTTAACTGTTTTATCAGCCGACCGAATGACAAGATTCTTTGCGCATGAGTGAAACGATCGACGTTGGAAAACGCACGGTTCGCAGGACCGATGATTGATTTTACTCCGTTAACAATATTTTCATCAGACAAAAGTTGCATTTCTTTTTTTATTAAGCACTTGCCTGTAATGAAGCGAGTTACCGATTTTTCACTGATATCAAAATTAAGGGAAATATTGGTGGAGCTTAATTCTTAATTCTTAATTCTTAATTCATAATTCATTTCCCACCAAAGGTTACAACTTCCTTCACCCTTCGGGGCGACTCTAGTATTGGTGGAGCTTTTGAACGTTTCTCGCGACAAGAAGGACGCGTGTGAACGATCAACGAGGGTGCACGAGCACGTGTGTGATCGTGCGATTTGGCAGACAGGAGTACGTGTGCATTAGGCGTGTTACACGTGCCTAAAAGAGACATGGAACCGTGTGTATGCGTGTGTCTGTATTCCTCTGGAACACGTGTTGTTCGTGTTTGAACGTGGTCCGTTGCGAAATTCGAACGGAAAAACGGGCTATGCGGGTAGGATCGGAAGATGTCTCCTTCGTTTCACGAGAAAAATCACCGACACGAGAGACAGGAAGTTCGACCCGCTACCCTTATACGGCAGCTAACGTCGCATTCCATTCGCTATCTCAAACGTAACGCGAGTTTACTTCTTTATCCGAGTTCATTTTTACTCGCGCCCTCTCGGTAGCAGCAATCAGCTTCAATAAAATCGACGGGAAAACGTAGCATCGTCTTCGTTGGACGGTACCACGTTCTCGCGTTTATTTCCTTGAACTTAACAAACCATTTCCAACGCGTCGTTGTACCCGTTTGATACCTTCAACCAGAGAATTACGCGACGCGGCTATAAGAAGTTACGCGAGAGGATTCTGGGGCTGAAGCGTGAAATGACGCGGGGGGCGGGCAAAATATATGACTGAAGCCACTGGCAGAGCAATAAATAACAGTCTCTACTTGCAAGCAGCTACGTAACAACAGTGGGCAGCGATCGAGAAACAGATGTCGATCCCGTGGTGCATCTGACTCGCTCTGATAGTTTTGAGAACAAAGCTAAACTCCTCTCGCTGATTTTTTTTTAATTTTTCCAATACCACTGATAAATAAATGAATTTGAATAAAAGAGAAGAATCTCAATTTCTCCGACTGTATCAATGAATTTTCAAAACTTTCAGCGCAAGCTACGTACACGCATGGGGTACACGCGTCTGTTGCGTGCACGCGTGTAATTTCTTCGTACTCGCGTGCACGCATCACTCTTTCGACGCTTGTACGTTGTCTCTGATAGACAAAACGATGTATATATATATATGATATGTACATATATACTTTGATGAACATGACGATAACCGTCGATAGTGATACAGATATATATAGAGAGAGAAAGAGAGAGAATAAGAATAGTAATAATTAATATGTAAATGATTAATATGCCGACATGGGTAGAAATAGCTTAAGGACCTGCTTCTGGGCCATCGACTGCATCTGCTGGAACATGATCCTTTCCTCCTCTTTTCCTGGAACAGCAGAAAGCAACGAGAAGCTCTTGGGAGGTCTGCTCGGTGTCCAGATTTTCGTACGGTCTCTGTCTGCGTTTTACGATTTAATATCAATTTTTTTATTTCTCTTGATACTTGGTTCTCGTCGATTTCGTGTAGGATGACGTATGATTATTGGAAGACTTTTTTTTTTTTATTGATGAAGCTGAAGGATGAACATGTCGAGAGAAGATTCTTTTTTTTGGGTGGGCTTTTCTTCCATGGTTGCAGCTTTTTTTGTTAAAACGTTCGATCTGCCCTGGATTTATCTGCTGGTAGAAACAATGCCATTCTTGGCAACGATATCACGGAAAATTGGAGCAACGTCTACCGTTAGGAGATTGATAGATTACCGTCATAGAATCAAACGTGAAGATCGATAAAACGAAGAGTTACGAAGATTCTGAATATGATTAATCTAATTCTTGTTGGAATTCACTTGAAAATTTTCGAAAATCGAACTTTCCCTTGTCGAAACTATCACCAGAAAAAACTTGCAGGTGGCTAATAATAATCGCGTTTTTCTGTTTTATTCGCACCCTCTTCTGAAGCCTACCTATAACTGTGCTTTTCTTTAAATTAAGAATTCTCATGAAAATCTGCTTGAAAAAAATTATTCAGATTTTAGTTTTGCATTAAATTAAAATATCATTTCCTTTGGAAAACGTTTTGTCCACTCATTTCGACGAAACTGTTTGCTTCTTTCTTCGTGGTCTATAGAATACGTATTAAATTATCGTTTAAAAAAGAAAACAACCGAAGAACGTGCGCTGTATAAAATGATTATCGCCGTTGGAAAAAATGGCCAAGTCGCTGTATGCTGAACTAGTCGTGATCTCTAAGGATTAACTGGATAAAACTTTGATAGAACATGTGGCTAATCAAACTTTTTTGCTAGAATGTTATCTATCATAACACCAAATCCACTAAGAAATATTTTGCAGAATGAAATATCGAAGAGTGAGTAGAGGAGAGAACGAATTTTCTTTTGCTAAAAGATGAAATGTTTCAGTGAATGAGTTTCAATGATTCAGAGCTGAAACGAATAAAATCTTTCATGAATTAAAAATTAAAATAAAAATGGTCTTCAAGTAATTTTAGTACGAACGTCTAATTTTATGAATGATTAAATTATAGTAATTTAAATGTTGAGGCTACTTTGATTTTGATACGTTCACTTCAGCTCTGGTATATTTTTTTTTTTTTGTTTCTTTTTATAGACACTATTAAATGACACGTTAGTCAGTAAAATGACAGCGTTCGAGTGGGAGGATAGAAATTTTAATGGAATGCCTCACCCATCCCCTTGTTTTGGAGCATCTCGAGGAGCTTCTTGATGCTTTCATCACGAGCTTGCAACGTCTGCTTTTGCGTTTCTATTCTCAATTCCAGCTCCTGCAATGAAAAGGAATTGCATCTTGGTTAATTCTTGCTGTAAGGAAGTTCTGCGAGCAAACTTTATACCGGATAATTGAAAAATTTCATTTCAACTTTCGAGGTCGCCTCCTTGGTCCTTTACTGCTAATTATTAAATTCATTGAAAAGTCATTTAATCCTGAATTAAACGAAACATGATTAATTAATGAAAATGTAAAACAAAATTAGGAGTAATGGAAGCTAAAATAAATGGGAATTTATTAATGGAAATCAAAGTTCCCTTAATATTTCCCTAATTAAGAATTTTCTCCTCTATTTTTATACCGGATAATTGAAAAATTTCATTTCAACTTTCGAGGTTGCCTTCTTGGTCTTCTACTGCTAATTATTAGATTCCTTGAAAAGTCACTTAATCCTGAATTAAACGAAACATGATTAATTAATGAAAATGTAAAACAAAATTAGGAATAATGGAAGCTAAAATAAATGGGAATTTATTAATGGAAATCAAAGTTCCCTTAATATTTCCCTAATTAAGAATTTTCTCCTCTATTTTTATACCGGATAATTGAAAAATTTCATTTCAACTTTCGAGGTTGCCTTCTTGGTCTTCTACTGCTAATTATTAGATTCCTTGAAAAGTCACTTAATCCTGAATTAAACGAAACATGATTAATTAATGAAAATGTAAAACAAAATTAGGAATAATGGAAGCTAAAATAAATGGGAATTTATTAATGGAAATCAAAGTTCCCTTAATATTTCCCTAATTAAGAATTTTCTCCTCTATTTTTATACCGGATAATTGAAAAATTTCATTTCAACTTTCGAGGTCGCTTTCTTGGTCCTTTACTGCTAATTATTAAATTCATTGAAAAGTCACTTAATCCTGAATTAAACGAAACATGATTAATTAATGAAAATGTAAAACAAAATTAGGAGTAATGGAAGCTAAATAAATGGGAATTTATTAATGGAAATCAAAGTTCCATTAATATTTCCCTAATTAATAATTTTCTCCTCTATTAGACAGGAACAGGGAGAAAGAAAGAAAATGGAGCGAGGGTTGTTTTCGTGGAAAATGCTCGATTAGTATTACGTCGCCGGTAGAGATAGTGCTGCTTCTTGACGCCTATATAACGAACTTAGACCGCCTCTTTGACGACAGAAACGCAATTAGGCTGGAATTAGACAGCCGTTAGTCTACCTTCGTCCTTTTCTAATTGACACGATCAATGGAAAGTGTCTTTCTCGGGATGCTTTCAACAAAATCTATTTCGAGATACTCGATGATGATCGCAAAGTAATAAAAGCATTTTCTTAAGCCGCGTACCTGAAATCCACAATCAATAAACAATTGGGCTTCTGCTGCCTCTGATTATTTTTCTTTTCTTCGATGGAAAACAATTTCGAATCGAACGAAGGTTTTCAGCGGCGGAGCATTCGCTTTCTCGTAAACGCTCGGCTGAAAATAAATGCACCACGCCTGATGTTCAATGCCGTAAGTTCAATAAACGAAGGCTGCATCGAAAATAGCCTCGGGATGTGAATGGAAGATCTCACGATTCGCGTATACTTTCTTCAATTTTCTAAAACGGAATCGCACAAATATTCTCCTTTCGTCTAACGAAATTTCGTAATAGATGGTAGATTTCTATGTTTGGAAGGAAATGTAGATGGCGGTTCGTCACGCGAAAAAGAGCGAAAGGTGAGCCGGTGTCGATGGACCCTGCAACGATTCGATAATAAAGGCCAACGGTACGGGGCCAAAAAGCGGCTGCATAATTTGGCCACTGGCCAAAGGCGACCAGTTGCTTCGAGTGTGTTGCGCGTTTTCACCTGTCCGCGAGACGATTTCGCCGATGATGCGGAAACCAGTTCGGATCCGCGAAATTTTCGATCGCTGAGACCGCGATTCGGTTCTTGAACTTATCCCTCGAGCGTGTTTAATAATCGCGGTAACGGTATTTTTAGAAGGGACGATCGATACGCGGCTTTTGATAAGAAACCGATCGATTCGTAACTCGTAACTGTTACACGAGAGAAGAAAATTTGTTGAAAAATTTATATTCAAATGATTTCTTAAGGGGATATGCCACCCTAGAGGAAGAAAAAATAGGCATATTTTGGGAATTTTTTTTTTTTAAATGATGGAATAAATCCTAATTCTGTAAGCATGCCTTTATAAACTTTAAAAATTAATTTTTGTATAGTGATTCAAGTGAAAATATGGGCTCCTTTTTGTAGGGCTAAACGACTGGACCAGCAGCTTTTGCAATTTTTAACTTAGAATAAAAAATCAAAATATTTTCGATTATATATGAGAACAGCTACCGAACTTCGTAGGATTTTTTTGATATATTGATTTTTGCAAAAATTTCAAGAAAAAATCGCCAGAAAATTATTTATAACAAAAGAACTATGCAATATAATGAAAAAATCCTATGTAGTTCGGTAGAGAATTTAGTTTTGAATATACTATTAAATGTTCAAATCGATTGGTGATGATCTGTTTGATTTATGAGTCCGCCGAGTTTGAAAAATGTTTCAGAATTCGAAATTCGAGTACTTAGAGATTCTTCCCACCCATAATCTTTTGCTATATCATTTCTAAGACATTAAGGCACCTTTTAAGCAAAAAAAATTTCGATTTTTTTAAAATTCTAGAGTGGCCTAATCCTTGAAAGCTTTGAAATTCAGAGCTGTGATTCATCGAGATTTTAATAATGCTGGAAAAAAATGAATTTTTAATATCTTCTACTTCTACTGTGGCCATTTTTACACTTGCACGATTTTCATATAGAAGCGCTTTAATCAACTACTTCCGTAATTAAAAAAGTTACTCAAGTTTACAAGGTAGCAACCTGTTCCCAGAAGAAAATCAAGCCATTTCCTCCGCGTTTTTCGCCGCTCTGTT
Source organism: Osmia lignaria lignaria (assembly GCF_051020975.1). Lineage (NCBI taxonomy): Eukaryota > Metazoa > Arthropoda > Insecta > Hymenoptera > Megachilidae > Osmia > Osmia lignaria. Next base: position 2,777,429 of record NC_135040.1, read on the forward strand.
ATTTCCATGCGAACCGGGAGATTAACGAGAATCAACGTAGTTAGAACACGATCTAATTTCACCCCGTTGTACACAGGCGACGGTACTCCCTTCGGAGTTTATTGATCCAGCGTTATTCGGAGGAACGAGATCGCTTTCGGCGCCACTGGTGGCAGACTTAACGGAGTTATTGCGGCCTGCTGATACACGTTGCCAAGATTTCCGGAAGTGTCGCGAACCGTTGGCAGACAATCGGTCGTTTACCTCGAACAAGACCTAAACCTGCTGTCTATTTCGGTTCCGGGACAAACGTCAAACCGCATCGTGGAATTAGAAATCGTTCCGCTAAATCCTCTCTGGTTTCTATCGAAATTACTATCCCCGGTGCTTTCTTAACAGATTCCGTACGGGTAACGAGATCTCGTATGAAATAAATGAAAAGTTGAAGCCGGATTACGAGATATCTCGTTTTAATGTTTTCCTATAGGCGCATATCGATAAGTAGACGAATTAAGTATAATTAGTAGAGTAAGTTTGCTCAAGTCGTATAAATGTTAGGATTGATCAAATAAATAAACATTGATATTATTTATTATAATAAAATTCAAAACTCTGTATGATTTTAGGAAACTGGTTTCCTAAGTGGTACCACCTATAAGCAACAATAATAATTAAAGCCTGTTTCTTTATTAACCTGTTTACATATGTTACATATTCTGTTAGTGCAAACATTTTTATTGCACCCATGCTTTACATTTCCTCTCGGTCTTCTGCACAAATATTACAAAACCAATTAGTGTCAGTTTTATTGGTTTTCTTTTTTTTTAATTTTTAATGAAGGTACTTGCGCAGTTGTCATCGTATTAAATTCAAAATTCAAATGGTACGACTTGAGCAACCTTACCCTATATCCAAGTGTCAGGCTTCGAAAATCTTGCAAGATTTTAATAAATTTACTTAGAGATTAATACGTGCATTTTTCCGACCTTGCAGACCCGTACACAGGACCCAGGGCACCAAATTAAAAATTTCAAACTGTGTTGGATATCGTCGTAGACTAAACAAATATTTTTACTCTTCGCGTTTCGGTTAAGATAAATAAACTCTAAATTCTGTCTCTAGCCGCACTATCTTCTATATACAATTACGCATACGACCCTTGTGTGCGGTGAAAAATGTGCGGGCTCTGGAAGCACGATGGACGAGCAGAGCATAGTACGCAATGTGTTAAGCAACGAATTAACGAGTGAAAGATCAAAGCAATGAAGTATCGCGAATACAGACGGGATCACAAAGGACTTGAAACGGCAGAAAAACCGAGGTCGAATAATAGATGGAAGTTTTCGCAGTTAGGATATGACCCAGAAGATCCTCCGCCTGCATCCCCATTTCCCGCGTTTTATACCCATTATTCGCGATTATAATGATCCCGGCTGCGAACGCCATTCATCCCGCGAATTCCAATCTGAACGAAAGCCAACGGTGCTCCATTCTTCGTGAAAAATCTATTATTTTCGACGGAACGCGAACTGGCTCCGCTTTCACCCGATCCCGTGTTTCAAATTCATGAGGCAAGGGTGTGGACGATTCCAAGTGGAATCTTAATTTTGGTAAATGGAGGGTTCAGGGTTACGTTCAGTTCACTCTAGCTTGATGAGAAAATTCAAATAAACATACACGACAGAGAAACTCTTCGAGAATGGGGTACTCTCGGGTAAGAGATGCTTTCTCTTATTTTATACGGAAGGGGACGAGCGAAGGAAATGGAGCTTTCTTCAGAGTACAAGCTCGAGGGATTTCTCCTAACTTTTTCATGGATAAAGAGCTTCTTACCTTTATCGTGTCACGAAGTATGGCGATCTCTCGCGTCAGATGTTCGTTCTCGTTGTACAAAACTTCCATTTGTTGCTGCAATTCCACGCTCGGCCCTCGCACCCTCATTCTCAGCTCCTCTTCCAGTTGACGCACCATCATACTTTGTTTCTGTAACATAAAGCGAGATTCATGTTAAAGAAAATTGCGACCAAACTTCAACCCTCTGAATTTTATTAAAAATAAACGTGACGAACAAACGACCCCTGATTAAGAAACGTTCCCCAACTTCCGTTACAATTGCAGGGGTTATAAGCGGAGAATGGCGCCTCTTTCCCGTGATGGCCGCGAGGTGTCGCGCGAGTAACACCCCATCCTTTCTCGCAAGTGCTCCATCACGGGCCTTGTTGATATATACAGAGTGTTCGACAACAGATGGGAGATTTTTTAAGGGGTGATTCTAGGGATCAAAACAAAATAGCGTTTGCGGCTTGGTTTTCCAGTAATTAACGTTTAAAAATTCTAGTAAAAAGCGCCTGAAACCTGCAACCTGCCCAGCACCGACGACTGAACGTCAGGTCAGCAGGGGTAGGTATAGTCATAACCAAGAATCATTGAACAGTAGAAACTTACCTCGTGCTATTCTGTTTTTCGGTACAGTAAAACCTGGATAAATGCAACGAAAGAACGCTTGGATAAGTGCAACATCGCTCTCCCCTCCACTTGGGGGGATCCCCCCAGGCCAGGCCTGTCCAAGTAGGGGAATTCACTCCTGGAACACATGTTTTGGGTCCCCTTCCAACGCTGCTCCTTCAAATAAGATGGGACGGTTCCGACTACCATCTCTCCGAGGAGACAATACCGCCGCTAGGAAAGACGGAGAGATGGTAGTCGGAACGGTCCCATCTTACTTGAAGGAGCAGCGTTGGAAGGGGACCCAAAACATGTGTTCCAGAAGTGGAATACCCTACTTGGACAGGCCTGCCCTAGGCGAACCGAGCCGCTCGACGAGGAAACCCTGTAATATGATCCGACCGTAATATCGGTGTGACTAATACTAATTGAACGATAAAACTTTCTTATTTTTAACTTTTTCTTAATGAAACTTTTACTAACGCATTTGTGAGATTTTTCTGATTAAAATGACACCAAACACGATATAGTTTGAATTATATTTATAAACAATAGTAATAGAATAAACAACATAGAATTGACACCACGACTGAATATAAATGATATGTACGGACGCAGAATCGACACCTCGCTTGGATAAATGCAACATTTAAATGCCCAGAATCGACACCTCGCCTGGATAAATGCAACATTTAAATACCCAGAATCGACACCTCGGCTGGTTTTGGACTCTCTTGCTTTTCGCCAACTTTTAACATCAATTTTAGCAAGTAATTATAATTCAAACTATATCGTGTTCGGTATCATTTTAATAAGAAAAATGTCACCAATCCGCTGGTAAAAGTTTCATTAAAAAAAAGTCACAAATAAAAAAGTTTTATAGTTGAATTAGTATTAGTCACACCGATACGTTTCGGCTTTTTTCTTTGATCATTGGGCCTCTCTCTCTTTCCCCACTGTCTGTCTCTTTCTACGTTCACGCTTGGCTAGCGTCGCGTGTAACCCGAGATTCGACACCTCGCTTGGATAAATGCAACCACTGGGTTCCAATCTCGGTTGCATTTATCCAGGTTTTACTGTACTGCAGCATTCGACTTTCTCTTCTTGGTTATGACTGTACCTACCCCTGCTGTCCTGACGGTCAGTCGTCGGTGCTGGGCAGGTTGCAGGTTTCAGGCGCTTTTTACTCGAACTTTTAAACGTTAATTACTGGAAAACAAAGCCCAAAACGCTATTTCGTTATTCTTGATTTTCGTCTTATTTTAATCCCTAGAATCACACCTTAAAAAATCACCCACCTGTTGTCGAACACCCTATATAAGATCTGAGAATATAGAACCCTGGTATCTAGGGCAGGGGCCGTTCACGTCAGCTCCACTGACGAGTTCTAGTGGACGGTTTCCTGCACAATCTTTCTTTATTTTTTCAAAAACAAAAGACTCCCATTAAACTCGTCCCTGTTGTTCTTTTATGTTGATGATGTCCATCGGATAGCGGGGGAGGGGCTCGTTTTGGCAGCCAGCGGACATGAACGACCGGTTGTTTTCCGACAGTTTCACGCGGCTCTCGTGTAAGAAGAAACGCCACGAGATAGGGTTTACGTGATCGTTAATAGGATCTCGTCTTAAGAAGGGCTTCGTTTAAACTTTAAACCCCCCCCGTTCGATCCTCCTCGTCCTTCCGCGTTCGATCCGCGCGTAAGTGTGTCGATGGACGATACCAATCCACCCCCCTTTCAACCTCTCCACGGATCGCTTTCCACCTCGAGGGTTAATCGAAGGGTAATCGAAGGGTAATCGTTTCGAAAGCGGACACCCTGTCCCTTAAGGCAGCTCTTAACACGAGGCTCTACACGCCGGAGGCTGCTGCGAATGCTTTCGCAGAAAGAACAAACGTAAACGGATTACCTTCGAGACGATTCAGTTAAGTATCTTCTTGCTACCAATGATAATAAGATTTCTAAGTACACATTGTAAATTTCCAGCTCAAATTAAAAATTCAAAGAATCGTATAGAATTTCTTCGGAGTTTCTTCCACGTATACTTGGCAAGGTGATAGCGAGTTTCCAAGAATATAGAGAATAAAGCAGGTCACAACTCATGGCGTGCTTTTACTAAGAAACAAAGCTGCACTAGCAACTCTTTGATATTTCTGGGGTCGTTGCACGATAGATCGACCCGTTGCTCGTGCATGTCTCTCAAATATCTTTTTTCTTTTCTTTTTTCATTTTAATACCTCGTCATAAATATTGCCACTAAGAGATATGCATCGTGCATAGGTGGGCAGGTTCTTTTTTTAGATACTACATGTTTACGTTCGCGTAATTGCTAAGCGACAGAGTTGCAAGGGGTAACTCGTAACTTTGCCCTGGCGAAAAACAAGATACATTATTTTTTCATATCGCGCTCTCGCGTGAGACACAAAAGTTATTTTTATTTTTAACGATCAAGTTTCGATTGTTCCTTTGATTGGCGAGGAGGAAGCTCGCGAAATCGATCAGCCGATGCATCGATAAGTAATAAATCAAACCTGTCTATCGGGGTAAGCTAGTTTCAGCTGTAAAATCAATATTACCGGATTACGATGCAGCTTGCAGCGATGCAAAGACGATAAGAAAATAATTGCTATTCCCGCTGCAAAGTCCTCCGTTTCTTTTTTTTCTTACGGTGATTTCCATAAAAGTACTGTGGAAAACGTGCCCAGCCGACGGGTATGCGAGATCGATGACGTCAAACGCGAAACGTAAAACTGCGACGCGTTCGTTCCCTGGCATGCAAATTCCCCTGACCCAATTCCAACGATTGTCTCTGACCCCATTCCGGATTCGTATGTAGGTCAGCGTTCTATTTAAAACGTACCATTATAACGATCACACCAGAATTACCCTTGGGATCGATTTCTTTCAGCGAGACAGACGATCATTCAAGGAAGAAAATTGAATTCCCAACATTTTCGGTGGGGGTCCGTTAACTTTTACGCGACACCCGGGATTAACAAGGGAATTTCGGTAACTCGAAAATTCCGATTTTTTTTTAATTTTGCAGGTTTGTAGGGGACCTCGAGAGAAGAATAGCGCAATTTTTGTTTTTGGCCCAATTTCAGTTTTTCAGAGTGAAAACACCCCCTGAAGGTAATATTGCGAAATGTTGCATGTCCAAAAAAGAAACAAAGATAGAATTGTTTGGTATAACTTACCGTATGACTTAGGGTGGCAGGGAATGGAGGCCTTGATGGCTGCATGGTTGCTCTAAGAATGACCAATAATGACACCCTTGCCTCGAGGGATAAGATTTTATGGGGACTGGAAGGGGATGAGTTTGATGCGTTGATACGACGCGGGGAAGGGATGAAGACCGACGAAAGCACGCGTTTGCGTGAATAAAGCCAAGAAACACATTCGAGGATACTGCGTATCAATTTTCTATAGTACCATCTTTGAACATTGTTTTGGCACCGACGTTTGATGCCTCTTATAATATTACAAAGCCTTCCTCGAAATTGTTATTCTGTTTTTTTTTTATTTGATATCCTCTGAAAATTTGATGGAACAAAAGAGCCGTTTGAAAACCACCCTTGATGTTCGACTGTTCAGCTTCCATCAAGGAGAACCGCCCTTTATTTGACGTTTTCGAAGAAGGAGGGATTGCAAGCAATCAAAAGCTGGCCATAACGCCAAGACAGCTGTGCCACGAAAGAAATGGGCAACGTTTCCGTGCCAGAGGAGGTCGCCTTTACGACAAATCGTCTGACAAAGCTCGGTTTTCGTGGTAAGATCGATTCGAGGTACAACGACCTCGAGAAAAAATCATTGCTCGACAAATTGGTAAAAGAACTCGACTATTACAGAAATAAAAAAATTTTTAAAAATAAAAAAACAAGGAGATAATTGGTCCGTGTCAAATCAGTCTCAAGTTTCACGGAACCTTTTCCGCAAGGAAAAGTGCTTCTACTCTAATAAAACAAAAGCTCAAGTACTACCTTCCACGGTTGAAATTCGAACCAAAGTAACCACATTACAATCTCCCCATCCCGGTGAAAGAAATTTACTCGAAGAAGACGAAGGACGTTCTAGAAAACTGATATTCATTGTTAAACAAATTAAAGTGAACTAGAGCGAGATTCGCTCTAGAGCCAACCCTTTTTCGGCCATTTTCGGACAGACCGGAAGTGGCAAAAAAAAAATTTTTCGGGTCATTCGTTGAGATTTTGGCCCACGATGAGATAATGGCACAAGAATTTTTTCGATAACTCTTACCGTTTGCCCTGTACAAATGGGGGCTGTAGATGGTATAGCCCCCTTATCAAGATTTTCAATCTTAGAAACGGGTCGGTTAAAAATGAGGAAAGCGAGAAGTTGGTCGGGATTACAAACGCTTGCGAAATTTTCCTTCCCTTTAACAAAGAGAAATACCCAAGTGTTACACTCACTTATTAATGAAACTTTGCCAGCTTGTAGAGCTTGTCGGGCTGAACACGCCTATACCCTCTTTTGGGGGCAGACGGCTAATTGTTTAAAAGATATTAACAATTACAGTTAGTTACTACTTACATTGAGAAGTATGACAAACTCACACATACAACTCGCAATCTAGAGATCCGTGGTTCAAATCCTTGGTTCCCAAAACTTTTTTTTTTTAATGATAATTTGTCTCTTTTTAAATAACTATTACATAAAAATTATCATTATAAAAAAAAAAAAAAACCAGTAACCAGGATTTGAACCGAGGACCTTTAGATTACGAGTCAGGTGTTTAACCACGGAGCAGATCCGTGACTTACAATTTGAAGGTCCTCGATTCAAATCCTTGGTTCCCAAAAAATTTTTTTTTTTTATGATAATTTTTATGTAATAGTTATTCAAAAAGAGACAAATTATCATTAAAAAAAAAAAAAATGTTGGGAATCAAGGATTTGAACCGTGGATCTCTAGATTGCGAGTTGTATGTGTGAGTATGTCATACTTCTCAATGCAAGTAGTAACTAACTTTAATTATTAATATCTTTTAAACAATTAGTCGTCTGCCCACAAAACGGGGTATAGGCGTGTTCAGCTCGACGAGCTCTACAAGCTGCCAAAGTTTCATTAATAAGTGAGTGTAACACTTGGGTAGTTCCCCTTGTAAGAGGTGAATTTTAGACTATCGTGGCCTATTCCACCTTGGAAAAGTCTTCCATCAAAGTGGCTGCTTCGTTCTGTAATGCTGCACCTCTCTCCTCACTTTGACCAAGCCAACGAGGCTGTTATCGATCGACCAGCAACGCCTTTGTCGTTCGCGTATCCTGAAATCCGTTTCCGCCTGACTTTCCGCACCGTCCACGGGGTCCTCTGGGAACTTTTCGTACAATCAAATGACCCGCGACCCCTTAGGTCGTAGAGAGATTGTAGGAAGAGACGAAAAAGATGGAAGAAGCGTTAAATTATCGCGATAACGAACAAATGTATTGAACTCCGTGGAAAGGATTTAATGAGTACTACTACCCCCGAACTCGCTAGCACCCCTTGTAATTTTAAATTGCACGCTGATCTTGATCCAGTGATTAAGCAGATGGATACTTTCACGCGGAACGTTCGATTACTCGTTAGAGACCGCGTGTGAAACAGCTTCGATCCGCGGAAGCCTGCAGCAAGGGTTAACGAGGCAGGTCAAAGAGGGTGGCTCGTCTGGCGACGGAATTTTTCGTCAAGGAAATGGGACGGCCTGGTGTCGACCTCGAAAAAGCCGCATAACTATGCACGATTTCACACCTGTTTAGAGCGGACACGATTAGGGGATGATTCACAGAGAGAGAGGCGAAACGAAACGAACGTAACCCTTTAGTGGTCTTGAACGCGTTGTACTATGAGCGCGTTCGACCCGTCATACGAGACGAGGGAAACGCGATAAGAGAAAGAGGAGAAGCTGGAAGGGTTGAAAAACGATGAAACAAGGGGTTAGGGAGATTCACTCTCGACGCGAGAGGAAGAAGGAAACCGCTTGAAGGCGGTTGGTTAGAGAGAAATGGAAACAGGGTCACGTAGAAACAAGGGAGAATATGGACAGTGGGAAAGAGAGAAAAAATAGAAGAGGCTGTGAGGTGTAAAAAAGAGAATGTATCAGAAAGGGATGAAGGTAGACGAGAATATGTATGAAGGTACGAGAAGGAAGAGAGAGAGTCAAAGGTGAACGCGAAGGTAACAGAGAGAGAGAGGAAATTAGGGAACAAGAAAGAGTGAGAAATCTGGTAGGGGTGAGTTTCTGCCGCTCGATAACGCTTCTGCTCCGTCATCATTCTCTCTCTTTCTCTTCTCTTTCTATACCTTGTATATTTTTTCTTTTTCATTTTCAAGAAAATATAGAACCTCAGGAATATTTTCTGAATGGTCGTCTCTTTGAAATTTTTAATTAACCCCTTTAGAAGGGGAGCACATTTTACTCTGCTGTATTATTACATACAATTCTTCTAATTATGTGATTGATTTTTTTCTTCTTAATTAGATAAAGAGATAAAGCTCGATTATTCGTTTAATCCTGAATTCCACGAGGGTAGGCAGCAATTTCAGAGGCCCGAAACGTCGTGCGGCGGCAACGGCCGAGAAATTGCCGCTATGCATCAACCGTGGCAACGGTAATTATGTTGCCCGCTGGAAAATGGTCTAGCTAGAGGTATATCTAGCCGTTGGATCGAGCTGAGCGACGGAGCAAAAATCGTTCGTGCAAATCGTCCATCTCCCGATCGATCTTATCGCGTGTACTTCGTTGGTCAACGTCGATATCGCGTCCGTTCCTATTGCTATCGTCCGTTCGATCGAACATCCTCGCGTTCCCCAACGAAGCGTCGTTCTTTATTTATTTATAAAATCACAGTCGATTTCCAGCCGACATTTCGCCAGACGACTCGTTCCCAATAACGATACGATTGATTTTTCATAGATATTTCATCCCTCAGCAAATATTTCAATAGCTAATTACCTTTAGCATTGTAAAACAGAAACGAGTTCTATATTTATGTCTAATAAATTTATTATTATTATTATTATTATCCCTATTTTTGTCAGTGGTTGCTCCCTTCCTTCGATTAACGAGAAACTTTTTTCTTCTTTTTTTTTCTGGAAACAGACAAAGCTGAAAGGTATTCTCGTCTGTCAAATTAAAGCTCGACAGGAAGCAGGAAGGCGAGCAGCATGAGGTAGGGTTTTTGTTTCACCAGCGAGCCACCTCTACCCCGACTTGTCCCGAGGAAGAATAGGACGTCACCGATAACGTTGGCCGGAAACATCGATCGTGAAATGCCGAATAAAAGTGGAGTTTATCGTGTGACCCCGACGTAACCCAGATGTTTCACAGGCCGACCCAAATATAGCTACTGGAAACGATTGTTCCGTCGTCTTTTCGATTTTTCGTCCTATGTAATCGGCTTGATTGATGGTGCAGTCGTTTCAAATGATACACCGAGGATAGTTATTGTGTTCCTTCGGAGTGGTGATAGAAATAAGCACTAATATTTCTCTCGGTTTTATTTCCATTAAATTTAAAATAGATTGCTTTCCAGACTCATTAGGAGGGGGTGAAAAGTATAGGGGTAGGAAGTTATAATGATTAGACAAAGTTGACTTTGATCCGGCTTTCAAAGCGCGCGATGAAACATAGAGAATATTATTCTTATGGACTCGGCGTTACACTGGAAAGCCTGAAATAGTATTAACCGTAAGAAAGTACGTGAAAGCCTGAAAAAAAAAACTTTTATTCGTTGGAAAAGCACGAGTGTCGCGTCGGCAAGCAAATGAAGACGTCTCGACGCGAACATCCCTTTGTTCGTAACGCGCTACTCTCATTTCCCGACGTGTTTCTCGCGTCTCGGGTCACGGAAGTTCTTCATCCCTTTATTTCTTTCTCGCTGTGACGGAAGCGAGCGAAAACAAGCGCTAGTTCAGCTAAGAAGACACCGCGGTCTAATGGTTTTCGTTGCAATTCCGATGCATTCTTTTGCTGCAGGCTATATATTATGGTCGTGGGTTTAAAAAAATAAAAACAATGCATCAGTTCATCGATTTCAACCGTGTGTACTTATGTCTGACGGTTTGACGTACACGGGAATAGCTTTAGGGCTCGCGCCATTAACCCATTTGCTATCACGATCCTCAAATGAGGATTTGAATATATATATTTTTTTTTATCACTTGCAGTAGGATTATATTAAATAAAATGTTAAATAAAAATATCAAAAATAAAAATTTGGCAGTTAATGGGTTAAGGGCGGAGTTCCTTCTTTTTCGTGAAAAATATCTGGAAGGGTGTAATTAACTAATTTAAAACTTTGTATATGTTTATATTATAGGCGTTTAGTGGAGGGGGAGAGAGGCTTTCGTCTCCCCGAACGCCTTTAGTTCGGGCTGGGGACCGCTAGGTGGCGGAGAGATGACAGCGTTCTCGCTAGCGGTCGCCCGGCATGCAGTTCAAATATATATGAGTTTCGAATTGCGATATGATAAGTGTCTGTTGTCAGACCCTCTGACGAGTCTGACAGACGATTCCGAGACGAAACTCCTTTTTCTCCCCTCTCCTACATTAAATTTTTTCAGTCCATTTTGCTCACATGTACTTGGTGACAATCGATTTGGAATTTTAACTGTATTTTGATGAAGAGTCCTATCATCGTTTGACGTACAATAAAAACAATAGGTTGCATAGATTTTTTAAAAATATCAAAAGTACAAACAACTTGTCCAGTAAAATTGAACATATCACTTTGAATAGTTCTTGCTGATTGTAGCTCAGACGATAACTGTATATATATAAAATAAAACCTTATTAGAATTTTTGATTTTAGATAAACTGGAGGGCAGATATGTTTCAATAAGTTTCAAATTAGTTAATTACACCCCTCCATTTTTCCGAAAACATAAAATAATTGATATTTTTCACGAGAGAAAAGAAACTCCCCCCTTAAGTAATCCAATGTAGATTACGGTGGATATTACAGATTAATTTACTCCCTCGTTATACAATAAAACATCGCGAAATTGATTTAAAAAGGGGACGCCTCGGTGAAGTATTTCACAAGAGTAAAATTAAAGCGGACCGTAATAATTTCAATGGTTTGTAGAAACGACTGGCGTCTGGCAGCATCGCGACGCCTGGCTGGTGTACAAATAACACCAAGTGACACGCTGGAAGTCACTTCCTCATTAAGCAGACGCTGCCTCCTGTATATGCACCCACACACACACACGCATCGACAGCATGATTTATGGCAGAGTATTACAGCGCGGCTGGGGACATACATTAAGAGAACGGAAGCATGGATGTACATACGTCGGGTCATGATTTTCATATTCCAGACGAAAAGAAATTTAAACCTTTTACCACTGATGTTTAATACGTAGAATGTTTTGAAAAATTGATCGAGTACACGAGCGAAAGGGAAACGAAGATTCTCCTGGAAAAAAAGTTTCCGGGATAGGAGAGCGGTCAAAAAGGCGGAGGTTGCTTGTCCCCAGAAATATTAAAGTTCCTTTCGTACACATTCACGGATATTACATTGTACCGACATTCTGGGTCGAAACTGGTGGCGTCAGGTGGTGAAACAGCGTCCGAATTTCAAACTTCAAAATTGTATTGCGCTCAGACATCGAGAAATGCTATGGTAATTACCTGCAGCTTTAATGTTTTCTATTGGACTCATTGATAGTGCAATTTTAATTACCTAAATAACAGGAATGATAATAATAATGGTAATTGCAGAGATAATTAAATATCCCACAGTAATGCTAATATTACACTGTTCCCAATTAAGTAATTTAATTAAGATTCAGAACCCTTTGTTTTAATTATTTTCTTGCGGGTTGGTTCTTAATGTTTTCTCAAAATATCAAGAATCTATGAATCTCTAATTTTCAAAGTTGAAGGCGAACCTTTTGTTTGAATTACTGTTTTGCTGGTTGGTTCTTAATAGATTCTCAAAATATTAAAAATCTATGAATCTCTAATTTTCAGGCGAACCTTTTGATTTGATTATTTTTTTACTGGGTGATTCTTAATGAATTCTTAAAATATTACAAATCTATGGATCTCTAATTTTCAGACGAACCTTTTGATTTGATTATTTCTTTACTGGGTGATTTTTAATGGATGCTCAAGATATCAAAAATCTATCGATCTTTAATTTTCAGAGTCGAGGGCGAACCCTTTGTTTTAATTATATTTTGCTGGTTGCTTCTCAATGGATTCTCAAAATATTAAAAATCGATGAATCTCTAATTTTCAGAGTCGAGAGCGAACCAGCCACCAAGTCCGATCGATTTATTTTCAAAGTCCAGCAGAGACACATTTACACTGTAACCCCGTGGAACAATGCGGTCGTGCCATAGTTAGACCGCGTGGCACAGGTTCTCGCTAATAATCCGCCTCGATATATTTAGGCCGATCGATATAGACGGGGACGTGTGCGCTGTACATACTTAACACGACGCGTATGCCACTCTCACCGCCGAGCAACCCCTTCGTTCCTCTCTAGGGGATGATTGTTTCACCGCTGAGGATACGCTTCAGCTACACGATTTTACCCTTTCAAATATACTCGATCTCGACGAGTTACTTTCTCGCTGAATGTCAAACTTTCCTCAAGCTATTTTATTTTTCTTTTTTTCTTTACAAATATTTGGAATTCAAATTCTGCGAAACGTAGTTCCTCCACCGGAATTAAAAGAGGATAAATGAAGAATGAATGACAATAGGAGACGTAACGAGTAATTCTTGGTCCTGAAGTCTGGAAGCTGTTTCCTTTACAAAAGGATATCGAGCAGACCCTCCTTACACTCGGCTTTACATTCTTAATGCTCTGTTTGATGTTCCTGAATAAGAGTACCAACCGGAAGAAGAGCACGGAAGTTAGATAAATATTTAAAGGACATCCTTTGGTCCCAAGTATACGAGCAAGGATTTCTGTTAATTAAACGCAACCTCCATTGTGTACCATTTTCCAAACATGAAATAATGGTCAAAAATAAAAGGTACCATGAACGACAGCGGTCCCATCTAATTCAGATGTCCATAAAACTAATTCGGGTTTCTGGGTTATCGATTCCCTAAAATACAACCCTTATCTGCCTATGAATTTCCTCTCTGCAAGGATTAAACATACAACAGTGATAAAGTAGGGGAATCTAAGGCATTGTGAACATCAGCACGAATGGAATTACCATGGCAAAGCAGGGAACACCGATCCGAGGACTATGATAATATTCCCAGGGTGGATCTTCCTTTCCAGACGCGATATTGTTTCGCGTAGCAGAGGGCAAACGGGGCAGAATGCGCTGGGCATTCGATTCAAAAGCGTCTACTCGGGGAGACTGTGAGTATAAAGGTGACTAACGAGCTGGTTCTGAATTCGTTTCGCCAAAGGACGGGAGCTGGTTTCTTTGGTGAGTTTGAAAAGGAAGCAGGAAGCAAGGGGATGAAAATGGAACTTTGACGCGATGGGAATTCGTTAGGAATGCCAGTTCGATGCTGAATTCCGTTAAGAATGTCGAGGTTTCCTGGCAAGCGAATACGGCACTGAACGACAGCTGCAATGGTACAAGAGCATCGCTTTAAAAAGCCCACTTAAACTACGTTAAGTTATGAACAGAAGTGGACGATGCTGCGTGGGTTGTCTCTCTCTTCCGGAGCATCGAAATCGATGCGGATGGCATTCACGTTTCGCTATATTCATTCTAGATCACACAATTAATAATTAGTATCGAAATATCGATTTTTTGGAAGTCATATTAATCGATAATAGGCACATCTGAAAATATTTTCCCAAAGTTTCAGGTCGAAATTCGAACGTACTTTCAGGCATGTTTTAGGAAAACTTTGAACGTCATTTTTTGAAACTGCGTACACGATTAAACAAATTTTAATGAACCGAGGCTTATTATAAACCTTATTAGTATAGCTTCTATTTAAACTAAAAACATTGTATAAAAAGTTATGTTAAACAACTTTGTGGGTAAAAAATGAAATTTTTCTTCAATATTGAATAAAGTCAATTTTCGACTTTCTAATATTTTTTTTAGTTCCAATAGAAGGTAAATTCATAAAGTTTAAAAATTTCTTCGGTTTATATGTTTCAAATAAAAAGAATAGCCGCTATCGTGTACGCAGTGGACATTGTAATAAAAAAATTTGTATAAATTTTTATTCCCAATAAAACAGCTAAAAAGTTCTTAAATTGATTACTATGATTTAAAGTTAAACAAAAATTCCAAATATTATGCAATTTTCGGCGTCCTAAACCAGGTTCCTCCCTTAATATTTCACATGCCAGAAACCACTGAGAATGAAACAATTTCAGAAATTGTTTAAAAATCGTTCCATTTATTATTTCTTCGGCGAATACGATTTTCAACAACTGATAGTAATTAAGAGAAGAAAGGAAAAATTAACCCAAGGACGGAAAGTTATAAAACTATAAGATAAGCAACGAAGTTTCATAGCAATTGAATCTCCGTGGAAGCAATCAGGTTCTTGAGTGCAAATGACACAAGACCTAGTTCTCATTCAACGTCAATTCGATTCGAGCACTGGCCTTTCCATCGATAGGTGAATAGGCGATGCGATACGGACCGAGTGCGACCACAAATTGAGTTGCAGAGTGCTCGTGCCGAGCGGTGACGATAGATCAACCCCTCGATTGCAAGATAAACGATTTTACCACGAAAATCTTCTTCGAAGGAGAAACGTTGAAAAATCACGCGAACGAGTTATTTCCGAAAGCTCTTTATCTAGAACATCGAATTCCTTTTCTCCCGAATGAAAAGTGCCTGGCTTCGAAAAATCATCGCTGCACCGTTGTATAGTAAGCAATGGAAAGAAGGCTTAACGATCGTCGACAAACGTCGCCGTACGTAGAAGAGTGGCCATCAACAACTAATTTTTCATTCATCAGGAACCATGTCAAGTGAGCAATTAGATCCGAGCTACTGCTATTCCATGCAATTCGCCGCGGAAACAAACAGCGTTTTAAACGGAATTTTTAATACGCCTAATCCGACGTCGTGCGTCAACTATTCCTATATCTTCCTCGCCGTCGTTCTCCGGTTAGAAAGATTGATTACACCGATAATGTAATTATCCGAACACTCGGATGGCCTGCAAGAACTTCTCGCGGAACAATATTGCGAACATTGGCCGAGTGTTGAGAATTACTCGGTAGACGAATAAAAAGGAAATAAATAAACGTGGGCAGACGGCCAGGGAATCTGACTTGCCGAGATTCTTCTGCTCTCGGTGGCAATGACTCATGTGCCACGATCACGTCTTCGTGGCCAAAAATATGCCAGGCCAAGCAGCGCTGACGAACCCGTGGCAGCAACATTGATGAAAGATTTTTAACTTTGATTTTTTCCCATTGGAAAAAATATATTTTATCAGAAATCAATCATTCCGTCAATAAACTTGACCTCGAAAGCAAAGACCGAGAAACCTGGCATCAAGGTTAGAAAATTTCCTCTCCCCCACCCCCCTCGTTCATCACCGAAATTAACTCGACAGCCGTTCCACGATCACGACTGATGGAATTAAATAGATCAATCTAGAATCATAAAGCCGGGAACGTTCGCGTGACGATCGAAGTCCAAACCTGTCGACGAACGCAACCGCAATTAGACCGATGGAAGGCAATTAGTCTATGCGAATCAGAGCGAAGATGATTTCTTTTAAAAAGCAGCTCCACTTAAAAGGCGTACAGGCTCGTTAAAGAGCCGACAGAACGGTTCATTATATAAATACGTGACGGGCTTCGCGAACAGCGAACATATTGATCCGACCCGTCCTCCTCGAGGAAGACGATGCGTACACGATCCGTTCAAGGAAACGCACAAGTGGCGAAACTTGAAGTAAAGACTTGTTGCGATCCCAATTGTGAATGGCCAGATGATTCTCTTTAACCCAGACCTCCTCGCAATACGATCAATTTTCTCTCGATTCAATTGCCTTCGACAGAAATTCGAGGATGCTTAAAAGGGTGCGAAACGTGAGTTTGAAAACGCGCTTCCATCGGTGGCTCCCCCTTCGAGCCGCATTTTTGGCCAATCAATAGCGCGTCTTATTGCACTAAGAAGAAATCATCAGCTGAATAACACGTTACGCGATTGCTCGTTGATCGATACACGTTCACGAACGGACAATCTAGTCGTCCTACGCAATTTTCATTGTTACTTTCATTAACCCACTGACATTTCATCTTTGAGCGATCGCGCAGGGATCGGTTTGCAAAGGAATCTCTTTGTAGAATATTATTGGGAGATACTAGATTTGCGAAAAGTAAAGAGAAAATGGTCGTCCGATGGACGACAGCAGCCTAATCGGTTCGACCTAAATTCCAAGCGCGAACGTCATCGAAAGGGGTCACGAGTAACGAACGGAGCGAGGGTGTACCGAGGAGAAAAGTTTGAACAGTTTTCTCGTTATTCCACTTCTCGTTTCTCCACCAATCTTTCGACACTTCTTTCCCCGCGTATGATCGAACGACGAGATTCTAATCACTCGGACGAACACGTAGGATAGAATTAATCTTGGTCAATCGTGGGTGCGATTAAAAATGAAAGAAAGAAAAAAATCCGCAGTCGGCTGACCTGATTCTCCGAGTTGAGCAGCTTCAGCTGTTCGTTGATCAGGCTGTACTTGGTGCTCTCCTCTTTCCTCAACGCTCTCTCCTTCTTAAGCTCGGGACTCCAGAAGGTCTTGATGCTGTGCATCGAGCTGCCGAGCTTTTGGTTCGTCAGCTCGAGCTCCTTCTTGAGGTTCCCGAGCTCTCGTTGGAGATCGTTGTTCTGATGTTGAAGCTCACCGATGTAACCGCCGCTGTCACGCAGCATGTGCGGATTCGGGCTCTGCCTGGCCGATCTCGAACCGTACAGTTCATCCTCGAGGTAGAGTCCACGATCGCGGCTACGCTCGCGAGGATCTCGTATCGGCACGAACTCGCGATCGTGATCGAGTATACCCGCGGATGCCCGATCGAGGCTCGTGTACCTCGCCGACATGCCCGCCGAGCTGGACATGGCGGGTCTCGAGGCGCTTCTGGATCTGTGATGTCCGCCCCCACCGCCCCCGGTTGACATACTCCTGCCCCTCTCCTCGAGCATCACGGGACTGGCGAGGTCCTCGTCGCGGGAGTAGTACGGGCTGCCCAGCTGATGGTGATGGTAGCTGCCGTATCCGAGGTGTTCGGGCGAGTTATTTCCGCTACGGGTGCCCCGCTTACGACCCAAAGGACTACCACGACCGCTCGCGTAGCTCCTCGACGGGCTACGGTCGACCGTGGGTAGTTCGCCCACGCGACGACCGCTTCGGGGCGAACGAGTTCCGCCTCCTGGTCCCACTACTCCGCTTCCGCTCGAATACGGATCTCTCGACATTATTTTTTCTTATTTCTTTCTTACGACTAGGTTATCTGATTTATTATTCTTCTTATTCTTCTTCCGTTCTATTCCGTTCCGTTCCGTTCTGCCTTCTCGTGGAGGACTTCGTGAGTTTCCTACGCTCGCTTGCTCTGCTCCACGGATAACCAGTGTACACCTATACCCGTTTCGCTACGATCGGTCAGTCTTTTTGAATTTGGTACGACGACTATTGGTACGATAATCTAGTGTCGTCGAGCAAACTTTTGAATGAGTGAAAAAAGATTGGTCTCCTCTGTCTAACGTTTCTCTAGTGTACTACTATGCGCTCGTGGTATGGTCGATTACTTGGATTCTTCGTAACGAGCGTTCCTTCATCTTTGAGCACCCTTGGTTCACTTCGATCAGACCATAGAGCCTTTCGGTTGTTCCTGGAACAGGAACAATCCCTCTTCTTCTAATCGTCGCGATCGGAGTTGTCCATCTATTTCGCGGAAAGAAATCCGGATAATCGCGATCCCCTTTCGATTTCTCAGCCAACCCTTCTACTCTACGTGTAAATGTTGGTTGACGAGCGGCGAGCATTGACGACAACGCCTAACGCGTCGATCGAGCAGAGTTCCGGCGATTGATCGGCTTCATCGTTCGAGGATCCAGCTCGAGCCACCTCTCTTCCTGTTCCTGTTTCTCTTCCTCTTCCCTTCTTCTTGTCGTTTGCGATGGAAAGCCGTGCTGCACGCGTGGCTTTGGCTCGTGTGTGCGTGAGGTCACGACCCTCGTACTCGACGATCGATCTTTGACCTTCTTTCACCGACAATGCCCATCGAGTGGAGATGGATAGAGATCGAGGGGCAGAGAGAAAGAGAGGAGGACGATCCCGTTTCCTCGACGAATCCGTGGCTCCTCCAATCCGATGTATGTCCTTCTTCTCTCTTCCAATCTCTCCTCTCTCCCTCGCCCTCTGTGTCACGATCCTCAGGACCGATGGGGTGGCCAAGTGCCCCTGATTGTTCCAGATCGCGTGTCCAGCCAGCAAGCCAGAGATCAGCGACTTTGCTGAGAAGCCTATTCCACTCCGGCACGACGATATTCCAACGCGAGCCGATCGGCGCGCGTGCGTGCGTATTTCACGCGCGTATGTTTACCAGCCGTGCCTCTACACGCGCCGCGTCGTTCCCGTTCCCGTTCCGTGAAACCCGCGCCTCGACTCTCTCCTTATCGATCTCATCCTCGGCGTCTCTTCTCCACACTGATCCCGTCGTCGTCGTCTCGCCTCCACCAACCTCGCTCTCCGATCTTTCTACACGCGTTTACCGACCCCCCTGTGTCTATCACCGTTTCCTCGTTTATCCTCCCCAACAACCACGACAACGACGATCAACCGACCCGATCCAACCTACAACCCGAACCGCCACTATCCACCATCCACCACGACTCACCACCGCCACTTCCGTGCACCACTCTCTCTCTACCGCTACCGCCACCAACCTCGCCGCCTCCGCGCACACACCTACGTTCCCTCTCTCTTTCTCTCTCCCTCTCTCTCTCTCTCTCTCCCTCTTTCTATCTTTATCGGGCTCGCCCTCGTTCTTCCCTACCCCTCGCAAACGTGGCCGCCGCTCGCGACCACACGCACCACCTCGATCCTCAAGCGTGCCGGGAAATCCGTTTCCACCGGGTTCTCGACACCGCGCGTTCAACGACCAACCCACGACACGACACCACACCGGCCAACGTTCGCTCACGGACTAAACCGTGTCTAACCGGCGGCCTGCTACGAAACACCCTTTCGTTTCTTCCTCGACGCTGCCGGCTCTCTTTCTCTCTCTGTCTGTCTCTCTCTCTCTCTCTCTCTCTCTCTCTCTCTCTCTCTCTCTCTCTCGCTTCTCTCCTCTCCACTCGCCAGTACACGCTGACGAGCCTCCCCTACAACCGGTACACGAGCACGTCGGCCTCGTGTACGCACGCCACTACGACCACTCTCACCACCACCACCACCACCGGTTACTACTACTACCAGCGATTAAGTCGACCGCGTCGCCAGCGCCCTCGGTCGACGTCATCGGCGTCGTTACGACGACTACTACTATCACGACCACGACACCGGCGACGCGCCGCGTCGCGTCGCCTCCATCCGCTCGATTCTCGCGCACACCCCTCTTCCTCTATAACGACACTCCCTCCCTACCACCATCCTCTCTTCCTTCTCCTTCGCGATGAAAATGCGCGCGCATGGATCCATGCCGAACCGACCAGACCGGAGATTTTTCCACCGGCTTTTCCTTCACGATTATCAGGGATGCCGAGGAAAAATCCGAATATTCGAATACCGATGAAATTGCAACTTCAACTTTGCGTCGTTGAAAGTACCTCCCTTCTGGATCGCACAATTTATTGTTTTCAATATTTTTGAATATTGGATGAATTAAAGTTTGGCTAATTTGAATGTTCGATAATTCGGAATTAAGGTAATTTGAATACCGGGTGATGGGAAATTTTATAATTATTATAACGTCTCTCGTTGCGGAAAAGTGTAGAATGTTTTTTTAACGATCCTTTCTCCGATCTCTGCCTAGCTTCCGTCAACGTATACGCAACAACGATGAAAACCAATGCGAGAAACAACGCAATTTCCCGAGATTGTGCGTGGATAGACGGTAATGGGGTTACTAAGTTAATCGACGCCTCCCCTGCTACGAAAAACGATGAGAACCCTCACGAATTTGTTTCGTTGCGATTGTCAATGGTTCGTGAATGAAGAGTCAAAGGCTGACAGACGCAGTGACGTACCATGAATATTCCGATAGCCTCCTTCTTCGAAATGAACACCCCTAAAAAATACACTTCCACCCATCGCAAATCATAGTTTGTTCAGTAGAGTAAGAATACCGCTTAGAAGCGGTCGTAATAAGTTTAAAGATTGCAAAGAGAATTTCATTGAAATTCCCTGAACGAAATTTTCAATGGACCCGCGGATAGCGGCGCCTACTTTTCAAGAGACGCTACTGAATGCACGTTCCACTTTGGACCCCTCGTCCCGCCCCTCTGGCGTCCGTCGACCCGGCGTACGACATCGCAATCAATGAAGCTACGATTCACCGAGCAGTGCCGTATCAACGACCGCTCCTTCTGGTTCCAGTCTCATCAATTTTCCAATCATTTACATGATCTTTTGCACGGAACCTTGAGCTTCAAATTGATGCGACGGAAATGTAATTTTACAGCACTTTTATGTCATGAAATTGTGTCAGATTGGGTCGTTATACAGCAAGCCAGGGTAATTGGTCCAATTACCGTGTCATTAGGTTAACTTGTTCATTGATTAATTAACCGATTTCCATTCGTGTTGGCTGAAAATTTCTATCGATTCTGGAATTTTCTACGAAAGGGTTAATAGGAGAGTGGAAAAATACGCGTTGCTGGAAAAGCTGGAAATCGTTGTCGCGGTTCACGGAAGACGAAGTGAAATGCGCAAGCTCGTATTTTACGATCGGCCACTGGCTTCTTTGATAACGCAGACGTTGGGGAAAAGTGTTCCTCGTTTTTCATTCCACCACCGGGTCCCGTGTAATCTTCCAACGGGGTGGACCCGGCAAGCATCGGCTACGAATTTATCGTTTGACGAAGTTTTGTTGACCCAAAGGCTTTTGGCCTTCCAAGGAGCCCATCGAAGGGACGCTTCTTAACATACATAAAACGCCCAGTTATGCTCCCTTATGAAACATTGTTGCGGTCCGTTTTATATCAGGGATTACATGGAAAATTAGTTTCCTTAGAAGTTTGCGTACGCGTTCAAATGTTTAATATGTTCCTTCAATAGCCGGCTTAAACTTCCTTGCTTTCGAGCTTCCAAAAATATTTGTTGCTTCGCAGGATAAAATTGTGCAACGATTTAAACGGATGAAATAGTTAGTTTCGGAGAATAGATTCGGCTGGAGAGAAACGGTAAACGTAGAAACGCGAGTACGGTTAAAAATAGTGAATCAAAGTCATTCCGAGTTCGTGATCGTAATGGTTTCTACGGAAATGCGAGCAATCTGCACGCGAACCAACCACGTAAAGTTAGCAGGAAATTTTGCATTCGATGCAAATGCGTCCTATCTACATTGCGTTCAACTACGATAATGGCTGTTGTAATGCGCAACGATTCATTCTACTACAAACGATGCATCGATTAATCCTTTCTACGTGTGTACTGTACCGAATGACAAAAAAAATGTCATACCTTTATCTCGAGTTTAGTACTAGAACTACCGACATTTGATGCACACTAATTTATAAGTTGAAAATAATCCAGAAAATTAAATAAATACGGGATGAAACATAATTTAATATACAGGGTGTCCCAGGATTAAACGATCAAACTGCACCAGCATGTCGTGTTTTTCGATTACTCATTCGAGCCTTATCAATTGGACACAAAATTTATGGACAATATTTGCTAAATTGGACTAATGAGTCAAAGTTTATTTCGTGTAATTTGGAAGTAAACGTGATTAGGGTATCAATGGTCAAACTATTCGAATGAATTGTAAAAGTGCAACTTAACAATAGAACTACCAAAGGGGTCAAAATGACTGCTCTCCAGTTTCTTATATAAAATTATAATTTTTATAAATTTAAAACTTAAAATTATAAATTAAATTTTAAATTATCAATTTTATTTTTGTTGGAATATATGTCGGCTATTGTCGAGATAAAGAATGGATATACATATACAGTGTGTTCCAGGATTAAACGATCAAACTGCACCAGCAAGTTCTATGAGTAAAAATAAGAAAAAAATATAGGCCTTCAAACGCTTTGTTATCATACTTTATTACATTGAAGAGAAATTTTTGTTTCCATTTTAAAGTAGTGTTCACCATTATGAATGCATGCTTGACATCTTAGGAAAACTGAATTTATCACTCTCCGAATTTCATCTTTATCTTGCTTTAATTCAGAGAATGCACTATTAATCCTTTCTATTAGTTCATGCCGGGAATTAACGTCTGAACGATACACAATTTTTTATTATAACTATTTTATAAAGCATCTGCGGACCTATGTTTATATAACATTTTTTTCTTATTTTTACTCATAGAATATGCTAGTGCAGTTTGATCGTTTAATCCTGGGACACCCTGCATATGTATATCCATTCTTTATCTCGACAGTAGCCAACATACATTCCAGCAAAAATAAAATTTATAGTTTAAAATATAATTTATAATTTTAAATTTATAAAATTTATAATTTTAAATATAATTTATAATTTTAAATTTATAAAATTTATAATTTTAAATAAGAAACTGGAAAGTAGTCCCCCCTTTTGTAGAAAGCAGTTTTGACCCCTTTGGTAGTTCTATTGTTAAGTTTGACCATTGATACCCTAATCACGTTTACTTCCAAATTACACGAAATAAACTTTGACTCATTAGACCAATTTAGCAAATATTGTCCATAAATTTTGTGTTCAATTGATAAGGCTCGAATGAGTAATCGAAAAACACGAAATAAACTTTGATTGATTAGTCCAATTTAGCAAATATTGTCCATAAATTTTGTGCTCAATTGATAAGGCTCGAATGAGTAATCGAAAAACACGAAATAAACTTTGACTGATTAGTCCAATTTAGCAAATATTGTCCATAAATTTTGTATTCAATTGATAAGGCTCGAAATAGTAATCGAAAAACACGAAATAAATTTTGACTCATTAGTCCAATTTAGCAAATATTGTTCATAAATCTTATGTTCAATTGATAAGGCTCGAAATAGTAATCGAAAAACACGAAATAAATTTTGACTCATTAGTCCAATTTAGCAAATATTGTCCATAAATCTTGTGTTCAATTGATAAGGCTCGAATGAGTAATCGAAAAACTCGTGTGCCGTCAGAACATCCGAGTTTACAGCCGGCATTCAGCTCCGATAATTTCGAGCGATCGTCGACCTTTGCACTTCGCTGGCTCTCCGCCTCGATATTGGCCGACGATATCGCGAACGGATCACGCTCGAATGAACTTCATTCTCTAATTAATTTAGAGACGAACGCGTCTCATTCAGCCTGTCCTGTTCCAAATTCGACGAAAATACACCTCTGTTTTCGGCAATCGCGATCGATATACAGGGTGTTCGCGTTAATCTTCACCGTCGTTTCTTTCGTAAACGATGAACATTAGCAAAAAATCGAAGAGGAGAAAGCAATACCATAGCGTATCTATAGATTTTTTGTAATTTTAATATTTTTCTAGAATCAAATAGGTATTTACAATTTCTAAATTGTGAATTTCAAAACTATTGGGAATCACTACCATTATTTCTTGTATGAGACATGTACTTCCATGGGCTCCTCATGTAGGTCGATATGGACTAATAAAATGGCCTGCGAGATCCCCCGATTTGTCATTGAATTTTTTGTAGGGACATATTAAAGACACTGTTTACACTACACCACCGAGAAATTTAGACGACCTAGAAACTAAGATAAAAGAAACGTGTGCATGCATATCTAGTGCAACATTAGCAGAAACTACCAGGAGTGTGGTCAGCAGAACTCAGAAATGCATTCTTGCTAATGGAATGCGCATTGAACACGAAATGTAATCTTAGTACTACTATAAATACTAGTAAATAAAATATTACGAAATGTTAAACTTATTTCCTTATTTCTGCCTTTGTATGACCTTAAAGACCATATTGCACTACATGGTTGAACTCGCCTCGATGTCTGCTTTGATGAAGGTCACCTTTGTTTCTTGAAAAATATTAAAATTACAAAAAATCAACTAGTAAAAAAATTACAACTTTCTCCTCTTCGATTTACGAAAAAAAAACGATGATAAAGATTAACGCGAACACCCTGTAATAAATCCAAATTGTTCGCGTCGAGACTTGCATTCCGGTTGCAATAATCGATTTCTTGCACCTCGAAATTTTCGTCTCCCTCAGGCACACACTATACTCGAAGAAATTCCAGTCACGGTGCCGATGTAACGTTTAACGCGGACTTCGTTTAGGATGCAAGATTCAGGGGAAAAAGGAATGTTTAAGGACACGGTCGAATCGTGGACTGGTTGTTCCCACTTGACCGTGAGCAGTCCGCTTAGGCAAAGTGATGAAAGTTAAGTGGCGCAGGCTAAGGTCGTTACCACTCTTCGTTACCGTACGTATCGTTCTCAGCGTTCAGTAGACGATGATCAGTCGTCGGCGTCGGGTCGAATCGAATCGAATCGTTCGAACATCTGCGAACCATGAGTACCATGCGGTTGGTATCGTCGCTGTTGCTCCTGCTGGTCGTCCAAACGAACTCTTTGAACCCGGACCACGGTCCCTGGGTACAGGCGACTCGTGGCGAACCGTGGCCTTATCCTGATCTCCGACGAGTCAGCAAGGCATTCTATTTACTTCGCGCCTCCACTTTTCAATTTAACGTGAGTAAAAAATATTATCCTTTTAGCTCTGTGCATTACCCTTTCCACTATGATATTACATCGGAATAGAATTATAATTTATTTATACATTTTCAAGTAAAGATTTCGAAAACGTATACTTTATTAATTAATAATTTTCAAAACATGATATCCATGAAAATCACTATAGTGGCGTACCGTTCGAAAAGATGACTTACGCGAAAGCCATTATAGTGGCGTTCAGTAGGTAAAAGGTTAAAACGATGAGTTCAACGGGTCCATGGATTTTCAATGAAAATAACTTCACTTCCTTCGCCTTATCATGTTTTTCTTACACCCTTCCTCTCTTGACCCAGTGATGATACATCGTATTTTTTACCGGTAATTACACGTTACAAGTGAATTGTACGGTTTCAGTTTTCACAGGGACGTTAGCACGCGAGAAATCATTTCTAAACGTCAACGAGTCAACCGATTGACCATTGAATAAATTGGCAAGATACGTTTCTTCGCTTGTCAATATTAATTACTTTATCTCCTTCCAACTTCCTCCGCGTTTCTTATCCGTATAATTTTCACATTAATTACGCTACGGTCATCGTTATCGTTACGTCATTTACGACGACGTATCGTATTTACGACGTGCATTCAGGAAAAATAAGGAATCCGGGAATTCCAATTGCCGAACGAAATTATCTCGACCTATATTGAATTAATTTTGTAGGTAATCGGTGAAACATGCGACATCGTGGTAGACGCGATAGAAAGGTACAAAGCAATTATCCTGACGGAAGCAAGAATAGCGAGGATCTATTCGCAAGGGCATCCAGAATTATCGAGAAACAATGACACAGCCAAAGGTACTCTCAGTGCTTTGAACATTCATTTAGGGGAACCATGCGAAAAGGATGGCAACCACTGGCCTCATTTGCAAATGAGTGAATCATGTAAGTTATCTTAATTACCAAACAAAAAGTCGTTTTAAACAGGTATTCTCGTAAGCTGTTTAATGTTAGTAGATCATGTCGAATGACGTCACTGTTAGATATGTAAAATTAATACAAAAGATGCCTAACGAAAGAATTTGAGGATAGAACATCTGAGTCAATAGGACGATTGAAGCAAACGCTGATTTGAAACTATCGGTTCTTATCGCGTTCAACTTGGAGGTCAAACCAGAGTGATAAGCCAGAGAAATAAGTTCTAGAAATTCCGTACACGCATATTCTTACGAGACATTAGGCTATCGAGCGAATTTAAGCTCTTTTCACACTTATATCTGTCACTTCTCTCTATTCGCACTCCATATCGTGATAGGACAGGGGTCTACAGGTGTTATTCCATGGCGTTCAGGGGTTTACACGACTGTCCCCTTGGATTCCGAAAGCAATTGTGCTTAGGAAAAAAATATTTTGTAATTTCTTCTCTCTATTCGCATTCCATATCGTGATAGGATAGGGGTCTATAGGTGTTATTCCATGGCGTTCCGGGGTTCACACGACCGCCCCCATGGATTCCGAAAGCAATTGTGCTTAGGAAAAAAATATTTTCTAATTTCCAAAATAATTTCCAATAATTATCTAAACGTTTCCAGACACTCTTAGCATTAACGAGACGTCCACCGTCGCTAACCTCGTGGCAGAATCAGTATGGGGGATTCTTCGTGGTCTCGAAACCTTTTCTCAGCTGATAACACCAGCTGGAGACGGTTCAAACGTGAGTAGACGTACATTTCGAACATTACGAAATTATATCAATCGAACTATCGCCCATCATAGCTGAGGATCAGATGTCAAACCATCGTGGATCGACCAAAACTACCCCATCGTGGACTCCTACTGGACACCTCTCGCCATTACCTGCCTATCTCCGCCATTTTGCTGACTCTGGACGCGATGTCCTTTAACAAAATGAACGTTTTACACTGGCACATCGTCGACGATAACAGTTTCCCTTATCAGAGCTCCAAGTATCCGAACTTATCCGCTAAGGGTGCCTACCATCCCACGATGGTTTACACTCTGAACGATATCCAGAAGGTTGTAGACTACGCTAGGTTAAGGGGAATTCGGGTAATGCCGGAATTCGATACTCCAGGACATACCAGGTCATGGGGTTTGGCTTATCCGGACTTATTGACCACTTGCTACGGTAAATATACCTAAACGGACACGATCTTCATCCATCGCTCGATTATTTTTCGCATCAGATTCCAGAGGAAGGGCTAACGGACAGCTAGGCCCAATGAATCCAATAAACCCAAATTTGTACGAGTTCTTACGTCACCTGTTCGCCGAGATAG
Organism: Osmia lignaria lignaria; assembly: GCF_051020975.1. NCBI lineage: Eukaryota > Metazoa > Arthropoda > Insecta > Hymenoptera > Megachilidae > Osmia > Osmia lignaria. Next base: position 2,804,916 of record NC_135040.1, read on the forward strand.
TTCAAGTATTTCCGGATCAATACGTGCATCTAGGAGGCGATGAGGTCCCGTTCAATTGCTGGATGAGCAATCCCGAGATCAACGCGTACATGAAGCACCGTAACATGTCGAGAAACTACGCCCTCCTCGAAGCGGAATACATAGCGAAGCTGCTTCAGATCACCAATTCGCTGGAGGCAAACACCATAGTATGGCAAGAGGTAAGAGCTGTTTCTATCGCCTGTATCCTATCCGTTTCGTCGGATAAATTGCTGAAAATAGCGAGGCAATAAAACGGAGCGTTCGCTTCGAACGGGTGTTTGCGGAAACGAGGCGATGTCGAATGTCCTCGTGAAAAACGCGTATCCGTGTCCAGTCTCGTCTGCGAAACTCGTTTCGCTATCAGCTTCGCTCACCTCCGAGGAATAAATTAAACTCGACCTGTGCTGATCTATTTGACGACCAACCGTGTGAAATTCCATGAGGATAAACATTTGATCACAGGTGTTCGATAACGGTGTGAAAATGCCGAATACTACCGCAGTCCACGTGTGGACAGGTGTATGGGCAAAAGAACTGGAGGAAGCTACCGCGGCCGGACATCCCGTGTTGCTGTCCGCCTGTTGGTACCTGGATCACATCGCAGGCGGTGGAGACTGGAGGAAATTTTATAGATGCGATCCACTGGCATTCAATGGTGCCGCGCATGTGTCACACTTGATGCTCGGAGGAGAGGCTTGCATGTGGGGAGAATTCGTCGACAAGTGAGTAAACATTTCGATGAACCCCCAAACGCCTGTTAAAGATGTAGGCGTTTGGTGGAGGGAGAGAAGAGGGTTTCGTCTCCCCGGGCGCCTTTGGTTCGGGCCGGGGACCGCTAGGTGGCGGCGAGACGACAGCGTTCTCGCTAGCGGTCGCCTGGCATGCAGTTCAAATATACAGGGTGATCCCCTCGCAGCCGGACACAAAGGAACACTGGCGACGATGGACCTCTTGACCGCACCATAAAGAGGTCCCTATTGTCACGTGCCAGCGGGGACCTACCCGGGCCGAGACGACTCTGTGTGTCTTCATGTTCCTTTGTGTCCAGCTGCAAGAGGATCACTCTGTACAGGGTGATCCTCTCGCTAGGTGACACAAAGGAACACTGGCGACAATGGACCCCTTGACCGCAGCATAAAGAGGTCCGCATTGTCACGTGCCAGCAGAGACCTACCCGGGCCGAGACGATTCTGTGTGTCTTCATGTTCCTTTGTGTCCAGCTGCAAGAGGATCACTCTGTACAGGATGATCCTCTCGCTAGGTGACACAAAGGAACACTGGCGACAATGGACCCCTTGACCGCAGCATAAAGAGGTCCGCATTGTCACGTGCCAGCAGAGATCTACCCGGGCCGAGACGATTCTGTGTGTCTTCATGTTCCTTTGTGTCCAGCTGCAAGAGGATCACTCTGTACAGGGTGATCCTCTCGCTAGGTGACACAAAGAAACACTGGCGACAATGGACCCCTTGACCACACCATAAAGAGGTCCGTATTGTCACGTGCCAGCGGGGACGACTCTGTGTGTCTTCATGGTGCGGTCAAGGGATTCATTGTCACCAATTTCTTTGGGTTCTCTAGCGAGAGGATCACCCTGTATAGGAGTTCCGAATTCCGAGTTGTCAGCCCCACTGACGAGTCTGACAGACGATCCCGAGACGAAAACGCCTTTTTCTCCCCTCTCTTTCAAAGAGCCTCGAAAAAATGATAATTATTTTTAGAAACAACGTGCACCCGAGGATATGGCCACGAGCTAGCGCAACAGCCGAGCGTCTTTGGAGCAGCGCGAAATTGGACGAGAACAAGGCTGCTCAAAGGCTCGAGGAACATTCGTGTCGCATGAACAGACGTGGAATTCCGGCACAACCACCGAACGGGCCTGGATTCTGTGTGATGTAACGCTGCCTCAAAGATTTTCCATTCCCACTATGAAGCTTCGTTTTCTACCAACTTCACGCGAGAATGATTTTATCGAAGAAGAATTAAATAAATTTTTATGAATTTCATCTGTTCTATATTCTTTCTATCCCATAAACCAGGGGTGGGCAAATAGCGGAGTTCTTTTGTGGCCCGCCAAGACAGTCAGAAAAATCCGCCTTGATTTCCTATCATTGAATTTATGTTTATTGATTTTTATGGTACAATTTATACCTTTCTGAAATGCAAAATTAACTAATGAATGCAATCATTTGAAAAGGTGCGGCTCTCCGTTAACCTCCGCTTCCACAAAGTGGCCCCAAAACAATTATCCATCCCTGTCATAAACCTTCGTTAATTTTGTATTAATCGTAAAATCATCGTTTACCGCCAAAAAAAATCAAACGAGTGTTGTGCAAACATAAGAAAATCGTGTCGTACGGGCAACCAGCAAAACAAGCAATGAATTGACCGTACACCTTCGGTCATTTCTCCTTCGTTCATTGACAAAATTTCAAGTGACCCCGAATGATTCCGAAGCACACCAATGCCGTTGTCTCTGGTTGGATCGTGGGCTCTTCCATCATCGAATGATCAATGACAGTGATTGAAAGCTTTCGAAAATGTCTGCATAATATCGCACCTCGAACGTCATCCAGCTAGCTCAACCATGCTCAAGTAAATCGATCATAGAAATCATTAAAATCTAAGATAGAACTTCGATAAGATCCACTTGAAATGTTGTGTATTTAATTAAAAAATTAGAACATTGAACTGATTAAATTTAGATTGAAGTGAAAAAATTGATCTGATCCTAAAGTACTTTTAAGAAGCTTTTAATAAATGAGCTGCCAATCAATTCTCTTTTTCGTGGTCAACATGTTGACAAGTTTAATTTTAAGTTTCCAGATTATTCGTTCTTAATAAACAACATTATTTTCCTCTTCGAATCTTATGTTGATAGCATTGGATAACATTTGTTTGTTAATTCTGCAGAGGGTGCACCGGAAGTATCAGCGAATGTCAATCTTGTTGTTCATCGTGTTGCACCCCTTCACCCTGTTCACCCACTGTTATATGCAGACCATCGTGTCCCCCTCGATGCCCCCCAAAACCAACTAGAACAACGGTGAGTTTCGAAAAAGAAAATCAAAGACATTTTCTACTTTTAATATACACTGGTGAAATTAATTCTGAACACTTTGAATAAAAATATTCTTTATTTCATATTTGTGCAGAAAATGTATTGTGATCTATAATGTTTATACTTAATATTCTCACATAATTTGATTTGTAAATGTTTTAAAATTTTAATTTAAAAAATCTAAACTGTTATGTCGCATGATGTGAAATAGCCAATCACAGGATGAAAAGATATCCAACGAAATATTAATTTTTTTCTACCTCCTCTGATGTGCTGAAATTGTAATTTTTATTGTATATTAAAAGTATGGCTATAAATGGATAATTTGAATAAATACGAAAAAGAAAAAATTTAAAAGTTTCCAGAATTAATTACACTAGTGTATGTAACTTGAGATAATATCATAAAATTGGTGGAAATAAAAAAGATAACAGTGTTTATCGCGCAAAATGAAGCTTCAAAGAGGCTCGTAACAGCAGTGCAAATCTATAAAACATTACAAGAGGCTGTTATTGGAGGTAACTTGATAACTGGTCTCGAAATTAGGTTTACCTACGACCGTGTCCACCTTGTCCACCCTGTTGCCCGCTTCCTTGTCCGCCAAAGATAATCGTCACGTGTACACCACCCCCGCCACCGTGTCCACCTCCACCACCCTGTGTGACATACGTTTGCACCAAGAAACTGGTCCCCTGTATGCCTTGTCCACCACCCACGCCACCACCTTGCTCGCCTTGTCGACCAGTTTGCCGTTAGTTACACACAATTAACTCGTTTCTCCTCGATTCAATTAACGACCAATACCGGGTCAATAATCGTGGCCCATCCTTATCAAAACTGTACAAAGGGAAATTATTTTTTTCGATACAGTGCCCTATAGCTGTTCACCTTGCTAGAGGACCATTCTTGAGGCAGCGTGATAACACAGTGGATATTATAATTTTGGGTAAGAATTAAATAATTAACTCTTTAGTAATGAATACTAAATAGAAAATTACTCATATTTCCAGGAATACATTGAACGAAGCATCATCGAACGTGGACTCGAAAGAACTAATTAAAGGAACCCTGATTGAGGAACAAGGACTACGACAAAGCGCTTAAGATTCGAATCAAATTCCCAATTATAGTTTATTTCATGAATTAGTCACGTAATCCTGATTAAGACTTGATACTGGAATCGATTTAACACGAACGTGCCCCGATACTAAATTTGGACAACATTCTAATTAGAGTACTCTACTTAGTCAACGATCGAATTACGACCAATTAATTATTTAAGAAGTGACCCCCACCTTGCTTGGACTTTCCTGAATTGACGAATTACCGAAATGACAAATTTATTTTATGTAAATACGATGGATGTATTCGACATTTTTTTGTCACTGTCAAATTTTTTGACCTCATACCCGAATTCTGATTTAATGGAGCTGCCTTTGCTTTGCGCTGGTACATATTTTCCCCCCCTGAAAATATGTACGATTGCAAAGTAAAATGGTACGAGGTGAAGTTTCCATTTAAATAAAAAAAAATAGCATAAGTACCGATCGAACGTGATTACGATGAATTTCTACATTTCAATATGTTGCTCGCAATAGAAAGCAGGTACCATTCAATTTTTTTTTTAGTGATTTTTTTTATGAATCAAGTCACGTTTTCAAGATTTTGGTACGATTGCGGCAACGAAATGACTGATTTTGTCGTTCACGTTTGAGATAAAATTTCAAATTTTAAATATTTAATGAACAGTACCATTGATAGTGACAAATTGATGTTGCAACAGGGCTAAGAATCTCGGAGAACACATTTGTATGTGCTTCTACATGTAAACGATGGAAAATAAAAATAGTAAAACCATACTCAAATTGGTGTTTTATTATTAAGTTCCTAGATAATTTTATTCATAGTATCTTTACTGCAATATACCATTTATCTTGTTATTTACCTCATTTTGCAATCGTAAAATCACGTTTATCGAGGTGGCATTTTTTCAACAAATTAAAAACAAAATAAAACGTTGGTAAATTGAGAACACCAGCAAATTGAAATTGTAAATCTGCCACAAACGGTGTCCATGGCAACCTAGACCTGTCTACGTCTCGTCAATTTTTCGTCCTGGTTTTTAAAACCTTCGTGAAAAAAACCTAGCCCTTCGGAATTTCCCTTCTCCGGTGGTGATGCAAAATCAGAGCTAGACAATTATCTGGCCAATTACCATTCCAAATGAAATTTCTCTAATTATTATTTGACCCCGAAGTTAAATTTTAAACAACCATGAACAAGAGGTGAAGATCATAGCTTATCAAAACCTTATCTTTTCCTATGGCTCATCGTTTATCAGAACGACCCATCGTTAATCAAATTTTCCCTCATAGGAAAGCCTCAGCCGACAGGAACTCGAAACAGAGGGGATCCTCTCGACGTCCAAGCGCGTCCAGCTTGCATTCGAGGCCCAACACAGCTCATCAAAAGCTGAAACCCGAAAAATCACCGTCCACGCAGAATCTAGTAACCCCGGAACCACAGAACTTGTCTAAGACGATTCAAGTTAGCAAAGCTGTCGAAACATGTGTTCCGAAGACCAGATTCAGCTCTCAGGATAGATGCAGAGAGCTGAGATCGTATTCATCGCCGAGGCTGAAATATTTCCCTGCCGAGAGAATCAAGAGGTTTGAGAGTCCTCCGGGCACCCCAATCGGTGCACTAATTGCACAACAAAATCTCCATGAATCTGGTAGCTATTATGCTGCTGGCCATCCGGAATACAACAATGGACAGGGTGATGCAACGACAGCAAGTCAATCTTTGCATCAGCATCGACCACCTCAGGTATAGTCGTTAGATTAGATTGGGATATCTAGTTCAAGGTTTCTGAAACTCCAACAACTTTCTTGCAGAAACTCGAACTGTTACCTCTTTAAGTATTCAACCCGATTAATCGTCCAACTCGGATGACACGTTAAAATTATGAATTAATGATTTCGCAGCATGTGCAGAGCGTTGGTCAGCAACAGGTAGCTGGTAATCAAGTTGCTCAGATGAATCCTCACTCGGATCCCACTTTACCGCAACAGATCCTCAGTCAATCTCATCGTCCCTTCGTTCCACATGGGCCCCGGGATCATTCTCCCCAGAAAACAATCGCAAATGTTCACAATTCTCATTCAGCTTATCATAATCCATCTTGCGCGATGACGACACCACAGCCTGTCGCTTCCATGATGGAGCAAGAGAGAAACACATCAGAAGAGCCCACCATAACCCATCCGCCTGATTACGAGAGACAACCGATCGGTGGTCGAAACGCGGCTAACTACAGGCAGGCGATAAACAAACAACAGATACAACTGCAATCACAAATGTCTATGGATCCCAATGCGTCCAATTTGACGCCCAGTGATCATCAGCAGCTGCAAAATCATTACTCGAGACACGGTCAATTTTCTCAGAATCCTCAACAAGTGTATCAGCAGATGCAACAGAATATGCAACAGCAGATGCAGATGCAACAGCGAGCCATGACCTATCAGATGCAAGCGATGGGTGGGCAAGGTCAAGGTCCTTATGCGGTTCAATATGGGAGATACTTCCCTGGACAGGGTATGACGACTCCTCAGGATGCAACTGTTAACCAGATGAAGAACCTACGTACTGGACAATCATACGGTAACCAAGGGCATCAGAGGGATCTTGATTACTCCATGAATCATCAAAATGGATGGGCAAAAGGCAATCAAGTAGGTGAGTTCTCGAGCATCAAGGCTCAATTGAACCCTTACACCGTAGAAGTGACGAATAACAATCAACCACATCATGGGACACATCCCTATCATCATGCAGTGCATCAGCATCGACCACTGTACAAAAATCCTGGACAAGGTACTCCAATGATGTACCATCAGCCAGGTTTCGATCAACAAATCCCTGCAAATCAACAAATGCCTCAACAACCACCTACAGAGAACAATCAAGTCCCTAAAAATGACAACAAGAAGTCTCCGCCGTTCACTCATAGTATGCTACGGGATCAAGAGAAGCTGTTGAACACCATGAAGCAACAAGGAGTACCACTGGACATCATGAGGAGACAGTTCGACATATTGCTAAACGAGCAAAAGAAACACCTGGAGTACCTGGAGTGTCTTTGGCGACAGGACGAAGAAGAAGTTAGGAGATTACCGGTTATTAATCGAAAAAAAAGGAACATCGATGAGAAACCTGAATGGATGACTCATTTAACACCCACGCGGATGTCCTATTTGGAGATGGAGAGATTGAGGGAGCAGCAGAAGAAGGAACAAGAAGCTCGGTTGCAACAACAAAACGCAAACGAGATGGTTAATCAACAGCCTCCACTTCAGCTTCAGAACCAACAGATTTCTCAGCTTCAGAGCCAGCAGATTCATCAGATTCAGAACCAACAGGCTCCTCCTCAGCTTCAAAACCAGCAGATTCCTCAGCTTCAGAACCAACAGGCTCCTCCTCAGCTTCAGAATCAACAGCCTTATCAATTATGGCAGCCTAACTGGCAGCAGTCAAGGATTTCTCAACCCTATAACCACATGTACCCTCAACCCTACATGAATCAAGGTCCAATGAACTATCGACACCAGCAGAGTATGCCAGATTACCGGTACGCTCATCAGCAATACAATCATCAACATCAACAACAGCACTACCAGTACGTTCCACAGCAGAATCAAGAAGAAATTCAGCAAACCAATGGCTACTCAGGATACCAAGATGTCAGGCAACCAACAGAACCATCGAGTTTGATGAAGATCCGTCACTACAAGAACCATGTTCGTACTCAGAAGCGCAACAACGGACTGCAGGATCCTGAAGTGGCTCGTAGACAACTGGAAGAACTGAGGGCCAACAGCGAATTGAGGAAGGGACTCGAGTACCTGGCCAATTTCGCCCCTAAGAAAGCTACATTCCGACTAAACGGTATCCAGGATCGCAATGAAACGGATACCGAGATCCAGAATCGTCTTCCGGTACTCAACGCTGAACCAGCCGTCAAAAGAGTATCAGCGAATGGTTTAGAGAACAGTAGGATCGCAAACAACCCTCCTCCCCAACGACTGTCGCCCCTGAATAAGCTGGAACACGAATTCGCGAAGGAATATCCTAGACAGAGAGAGCCGACACCTAGAAACTGTTACAGTGTCCCAGCTGAAAGGGAAAATGGTACCATGGCCAGTGAACAGCAGCCACAATACCTTCCACAGCAACTTCCTGTAGAAAATTCAGCAAATTTGATTTCTTACGACAAGAACCCTACGATGGCTCGAGGGAACGTGATAATGCCCTATAAATTTGATGTCAATTACCCTCAGCATTATCAACAAATGCAACAGTACTATCAGAACACCAAGAACCTGACCGGGAACAATGGCGAAGGTGACGTGGGGGTGTCTCAGAAAATAGAAATGAACAGAAAGAATTTCGAACGAGCTGGTGGGGATGCTTACGAGAATATGAACGGTCAAGTGATGCAGGAGGGGAAGATTCCTATGCAAGGGATGCAGCAATACGGTCAACCTGATATGCACGAAGCAAGGACTATAGGGGGTGTTAGGTACCTGGCGAGGAAACAGGATTATCTGCCCAACCAACAAATCGTGTCACCGGAAACTCTGATTGCGAGCAGACACCTGCAACCCCCTATTATTTATTGATTTTATTTTTCAGATGTTTTTACATGTTTTGATAGTAGTGTTTTTTCGTAGCTGTATATGGTGAAGGCGTTTGTTTGATACAAGTGTAATTTGTAGCCAGCTGGGTTCTTTGAATCGAAAGATTGTGAATCTGGAAGATTCAGAGGACGTGGCTTGGATTTTTTGTATTTTTCATTAATAAAATGATGTCTTCTGAAGTAGCGTTTTGTTCGATGCCTATCGAGCGATAAGAATCTTGAGGAATGTTTGAGGGTGGCTGTTACTTGTCAACATCAAGCACACCCTCATTGCTAGAATTGCTGCTTTTCTTCTTTCCTTTCTATTGTGATTCCTCTAGAGTTTCGTCCTCATCAGCAAATTGCTGTCTACCGATAAAATACAGTTCGCCAGCGAAATGACTCGTCCTTAAGGGACATTATCTTTCCTATGAATTCAGCATTCTAGATACTTTCATGTTTTACGAATGGATAGTTCAATCAACGAAGAATCGTGATCGTTTTTTATTTACTTTCTCAGAAGTAACAGAAATTTTGGAAAATTTGAAATATAAAATTGCAAGTAAGATGAATTCCTGCGAAAATTCTCGTAATTACCTTCAGGAAGTGTCGGATATTATTAATGAAATTGAGTGTCGGTAAGCGATTGTTCATTAACGAATAATTAATTAACCCTATTTTCATTCTGATTGAAAATACCTCAAATCTAACCCTATCAAAAATTCCTGCAATATTTTAATTACAGAGTACCAGAACCAGAAATATGCAACATCAGATGTCCACCCTTAGGGTGTCCACGAGGACCTTGTCCAGGTGTGTGCGCTTACGATGGAGTACCTGATGCTTGCTGCATGTCCAAGATGCCTTGTTGTGCACCTCCTCCCCCACTACTTTGTCGAGCACCCCCGGCATGTTTATTAAAAGCATACGCCAAAGCGGTTGGCTACCCTCCCGAGTCCTGTTTTTCACCACCGAAGGCGCGACTTCGTTTATTACTCGGTTTTCCGGCGCGCAGAAACCTGCAGATAGATTGTTCACCTCTATCCCCCTGTTATTTCAGCCCTCCAAATTGTACATCCTGTTGCCCTGCTTCCACGTTTTCGTGTTTCTGAAGGGAAGTTTACAAATGTGCTCTCCCTTTTCCTACACTAGTGGAATTAATTCTGGACACTTTTAAATTTTTACTTAAATTTCGCATTTATTCAAATTATTTAATATATAATCATTTATATTTTATATTCTAATCGTTGTTTTCTAATTTTAGGGCGTCGCTTATATAAAAAAAATCAGTAAAAAGACCATTTACAGCTATACTTTTAATATACAATAAAAATGACAATTTCAACATATCAAAGAAGGTAGAAAAGATTAATATTTCTGTGATTGTCTATTTCACATCATGCGACGTTTCGTGTTGCCAGGCGCAAAAATAAGAATAATACAGTTTAGATTTTTGAAATTAAAATTTTAAAATATTTACAAACCAATTCATGTGAAAATATTAAGTATAAACATTATAGATTACAATAAATTGCAGAATATACATTTTCTGCACAAATATGAAGTAAAGAATATTTTTATTCAGTGTCCATAATTAATCCCACCAGTGTACCCCGAATAATTAGAATAATTAATCATTCGATCGCACCTCTCTGTATACCTATGTTTGCATTTAAAATGAATTGTAATTATTTTAAGATCACCCTAATAATTTTTTGTAAAATTTGAAATACATCACTTCAATAGATTTGGTTGTCAGGGTATTTGCTTCTAACTTCGTGTTAATCAATGAAACATTAATCACTATTGAACGGAATTTTTCGAAATATCAAGATGAACGAAGAGATAAACGATAAGATATTGAAAGAATCAAAACTGTTTAGCGCGACAGAGATTATACAATATCTGTTGGAAAGATCGGATTGCAAGAAGAACGAGGATGAGAAGGGGGTTAATATTGAAATTGTTACTACATTTCCACAGCAACAAAGTGAAAAATTTTTTAATTATTCAGCAGGGCGCAATTCCGTCGGAATATATGAGGCAAATGTCGATGACGACAGAGGAGAGAACGAGGCATCTCTTCAAGTTGAGGAACAAGTTTAATTACTTTTTTTTCTGCCCAGAGGATTGCAACTTCGAGATAACTCCTAGTGTCGTCATTTTTCAACAATTCACTGTTGGAAATGCTTTAACCGTGACAGTGACCGTTCAAAACAAGACGAAGGTATTATTAAATTATATTTAAAATGATGGTCTCACTGTTTTCCTTTTTCGAACAAAAGATTCCAAGGTACTTGAAGACGTCCTGTGAATTGGATCCTTGCTTCAGCGTTGAGCATCGAGGGAGTACTTACTCGATGATGATAGCTCCTGGTCTTGCTAATTGTTACAATGTCAAATTTACTCCTGAGAAAAAACGAGACTACCAATATCTATTAAAATTCACCACTGACAGTGGACAAATGATCGTGCCTGTTATAGGTAAAATTTTCTTTTTATTATCAATGAAACGTTTCAGTCACTTTTATAATGGAATTTTCATTTCAGCGATCGGATCGAGAGGAATTTTAGATTTTCCCGATAGAATTGAACTTCCATCGACAGCAGTGAAGATTCCTTCCACGAAAACGATTTTTGTGCGCAACGTTGGAAACGCAGAGGCAATTTTCACTCTTTATACCAACGAGTAAATGATTTTCAACGCGATATTTATCCGAATTTTAATCGATTAATTGAATTTAATTAACTTTGATTAATTTTAGCTCACGTTTCTGGATCGAACCGTCCAAGGGTAGAATAGAGGAAGAAGAATCCTTGCAATTTACCGTGTACTTTTCATCCAACAAAGCTGGTGATTTTCAAGGAAAATTGTTTCTCGAATATGAAACAGGTGAATGATGAAAACTACTCAGCCGATTCACGATGGAAATAATTGTACCTTTCACTTTAGGAGAAAAATTGCAAATAGATCTTCAAGGTTCCGCAGAAAATTGTACTATCAGAATCGATAGGGGTAGTGTTAGAATGGAAGAAACTTATTTAGGACTGTCCAGAAGCAAGACTCTCACGATTCACAATAGGAGCGATTATATTGTTAAATATAAATGGATGTTGCTTAAAGATGAAGATGAGGACAAAAAACGAAAAGAAGAGTACAAAAAATTATATCATATGGTCTACGATGCAGAGCTGATTCGTTGTGTGGATCTCGAATATTATAACGTGTGCACCCCTGATATCCATAAATTAATTTATCAACGAATTTATGCGGACGAATTGGAATCATTAACGAAAGAAAGTTTTCCATACAATCACCTGTTCTTTATATTTGCACCACAGGTAAATTCCAAACAATTAGCTGATCTTAATTGATTCAATGAATTCCTATTTGAAAATGTTTTTTTAGGAGGGTGAAATTTGGCCACGATCGTCCACCGGTGTTACAGTATTCTATCGTGCCATAGAAATCGGTGAAGTAACGAGCATTGCATATTTAGAAGTAACTGGATTAGAAAATAGAATCCCATTAAGGTAGAAACTTTTTATTTATTGTAGGCGTTAGTGGAGGGGGAGAGAAGGTTTCGTCTTCCCGGACGCCTTTAGTTCGGGCCGGGGACCGCTAGGTGGCGACGGGATGGTCGGTGATCAGCGTTCTCGCTAGTGGTCGCCCGGCATCCAGTTCGAATATACAGGGTGTTCGACAACAGGTGGGAAATTCTTTAAGAGCCGATTTTTGAAATCAAAATAAGACGAAAATCACGAATGCGGCGTTTGCGGCTTTGTTTTCCAGTAATTAACGTTTTAAAATTCGAGTAAAAGCGCGCCTGAAACGTGCAATCTGCCGAGCACTGACGACTGAACGTCAGGTCAGTCATAACCAAGAAGAGAAAGCCGAATGGTGCAGTACCGAGAAACAGAATAGCACGAGGTAAGTTATTATTATTATTATCACATGGCTTTTCTTGGGCGAAGCCCAAGATGGCGCGTTCTGCAGGAGGGTGCCCCTCCTATATTGCCCAATGAAAATCAGCGGCCTTTTTAAATTCTTCTCTAAATCTGCACATAAGTTTAGTACGATTATATCAAATCATCCCATATAGTCTTTTCCATTATTCTCATTTCTTTTTTACTTCTTTATACTCTTATTTTTCCATTCATATACATTTTCTCTCTTTATTTCATTTTATTCATATTCGCTATCCGCTTATTTATTGCTAACAGCACACGGTAACCCATCTTTTGGCAAAACCTTGCCCACTTAGCTTAACTTCGGTGATCTTACGGGTACCGGTGTGGCCTAAGTGGCTAAGGCCGTTGACTACGAGGTAAGTTTCTACTATTCAATGATTCTTGGTTATAACTGTACCCACCCCTGCTGACCTGACGTTCAGTCGTCGGTGCTGGGCGGATTGCTGGTTTCAGGCGCTTTTTACTCGAATTTTTAAACGTTAATTACTGGAAAACAATCGTCATTCTTGATTTTTGTCTTATTTTGATCCCTGGAATCACCCCTTAAGAAATCTCCCACCTGTTGTCGAACACCCTGTACATAATAGAAGTTCTGAATTGCGGTGTGATGGGTGTCTGAGGCAGGGAACGTCTATTATCAGCCCCACTGACGAGTCTGACAGACGATCCCCGAAATGAAACGCCTTTTTCTCCCCTCTCCTACAATATCTCCTTTCATAAAAATAATTTTATGATTTCCACCTAGTCTTTATGGAATTGGGAAGGGACCGGTTCTTCGTTTAAACGTGCTCACGATCGACGTAGCGAATATTTATCTGTGTTCTGTGCATAATTACGAGGTAATTAACTACTCCTTTTTATTTACAATTCATACGAATTTGCAAACTGGGAGACCCTGTTTTAGATAATAGTCGCGAACAAGGGACACATTCCTGGAACGTTGGTCCACAAGCCAAAACCGAGCGATTTTGGGGGTACAATTGAAATAACACCTATTTGCCTTACATTGGAACCAAATCAGCACAAATCTTTCAATTTGTCATTTTCCTCGAATCGAAAGGGAGATTTCGTAGAAAGGGTGGATTTCGTCGTGAAAGAGAGCCTCGAAGTGCTCAGCTTACACATCAAGGGTTGCATCGTTTGTCCAACATTGCATTTCGACAAAGACAGCCTCGAATTTGCAACAACTGCTCTAGGTAAATTGCAATTTTTCAAACATCCAAAGGGTTTTTCAATTGAATCTCGTTTTCAGGATTCAGTACTCGACACGAGGTGAATCTGAACAACTTATCCCTAATGCCAGTGGCGTTTACCATAACCGTGCTCGACGATGGGGACCAACCACCATTAACTCACGAAGAATTTACCAAAGCCCCCACGAAATACAGTTTCCCTTCGAATCCTCGGGAATTTCACATCATCCCCGAAGAAGGGGTTGTTTCAGCCCAGGATGTACTCAAAATCAAAGTACATAAACTGTCGACAAATGAAATGGAATTTATTTTAATTTATTCGATTGATTCACAGATCACTTACATAGCTAATATTGCTCGTGCTGGTCACACGATAATCCAAGTCGACATGAAAGACTCAGATTTAGATCCATTACAGTTGCCAGTGAAATTCTATGGTCGTGTGGCTTCGTTACTGATAGTGCCATCGGATATCGTCTTCCGATTTTGTTTTATCAATTTCCCTTATTCGAGATCTTTTACAGTGAAGAATACTTCTGATCTGGATGGATATTTCTATATTCTACCGCAACAGGTACAGTTAACCCCAAGGATCACGCGTGATCCGTGTTAATTAATAATATATTCTAATTAGGTTACGGAACACACAGCCGTGATCTGTTCCCTGTCAGTGTATCAAGGATACATCAAAGCGAATCAATCAAAAACCATTAATGTAACAATCATCACGAAGGTTTTGGGTACAGAGAAAGTTACCCTCAAGTAAATATACCATTAATTAATTACTGTGTGTAGGGGTAGTAAAAGGCGTTTTTCGTCTCGGGATCGTCTGCCAGACTCGTCAGTGGGGCTGACGACAGACGATCTCTGCCCCAGACGCCTGTAACCCCGGTTTTCGGAACTCCTATGCAGGGTGATCCTCTCGCTAGAGGACACAAAGGAACTGGCGACAATGAACCCCTTGACCGCACCATGAAGACACACAGAATCGTCTCGGCCCGGGTAGGTCCCCGCTGGCACGTGACAATAGGGACCTCTTTATGGTGCGGTCAAGAGGTCCATTGTCGCCAATGTTCCTTTGTGTCCTCTAGCGAGAGGATCACCCTGTATATACGAATTAGAGATGTGCGGCCCGAATAGTCGGGTCGGTTCGAAAGAAATCGGGCGGGCTCGGGCGGGCGTCCGGTACGTGCGTGCAGTCGGGAAGCCCGACTATTTCGGGTTCGGTCGGGGACAGTCGGGCAGATTCGGACGAGCTCCCGCGGGCCGCGACCCAACTCTCATGTACTTGTTAATGCTTGCAATAAGCATATACAAAATCGGTTTTATATGGAATTTTGGAATAAGATAATTTTTATTATGTGGAAAAATAATACTTCTAACGAATCGCAAGTATTAACACAAGTGTATGAGAGTTGGCCCGAATCGGCCCGACTATACCCGACCGAACCCGAAATAATCGGGCTACGCGACTGCACGCATGTACCGGACGCCCGCCCGAGCCCGCCCGATTTTTTCCGAACCGACCCGACTATTCGGGCACCACATCACTAATTCGTATATACAGGGTGATCCTTCGCTAGAGGACACAAAGGAAAGAGGTCACAAAGTATCCCGAGCCCGCCCGAGTCCGTAATACAGGGTGATTCTCTTGGCGCGCAACACAATAGCCGTCCCGCACAATGGAACCCTGCGAGTAAAGAGACCCAGGGGCCATATCGCCGGACCCAAGACTGCTCTGTGTGTGTTTATGGCTGAGACGAAGACAAGAAACGGAACAGCAGGGGTTCCATTGTGCGGCACGGCTATTGTGTTGCGCGCCGAGAGAATCACCCTGTATCAGGTACCCGCACATCCCTAATTGGAACCCTAATCCCCAATCCAATCCCACTGCCACCTGGCGGTCGCCGACCCGAGCTAAAGGCGTCCGGGGAGACTCACCGCCTTCCCCCTGCACTAAACGCCTACACGTGTAAAACAATTAGAACATCTTTGTTAATTGATCGACAGTATGTTAACAATGGGAGAAAAATCATCGAGCACGATCTGCATTGTCACCTGTACCGGTCAGGGACCAGTGATTTCTGTAGAACCAATAGTTTTGGATTTTGGAGACATACAGGTTCTCGAAGAGAAAACAATGGAACTATTAGTGATCAATGATTCACCGATACCTGCTCATTTTAATGGAGCTTTGGTACAATTTTCTAATTAAATTTTCTCAATGATTCTACTCTAACGTTTACTCTCCGTTTTAAGGAGAAAATGAATTCGTTGTGGACGATGGATCCAGAGAGTGGAGATCTGGAACCGGATAAAACCATCACAATTACAGTGAAATTGTTCCTTCGCGATGTGGGAAAATTTAGAAATACTGTTTTGTTGTCTGTTCTAAACAGCAGAACGATTCATGTCGAAATTAAAGTGACTGGAATCGGATGCAGCGTTGTTTTTGATCCGAGCATATTCCCTGTATACGACTTAGGCCTTCTTTTCAGGTATCCACAGTTATTTATATATTTCTTAGGTTTGGAATTTTTTATTTTTTTATTCTCTGCAGCCATCACTTAATAAATCGAACTATAACTCTAACAAATTATGGAACACGTGCTCATCAAATAATCTGGGCGAACGAACCGGAAATACAGTTCTATCGTGGTCAAATATTGCAGACAAAGAGGTGAATAAAATATTATCATTTCATTTGTACAAGTGGAACACACGTTTATGAATCTATATATTTTGTTTGAATAAAATAGTTCCAAGTTTCAATTGCATCCTATGATCCTAGATATTCCAGCCGAGGAATCGAGGGTTGTTCAATGCAATTTATCGTGGGAACAGTGAGTATATTTTCAGTAAATCTCTTTGAAAAATGATAAATAATATCGATGAACTCTGCGATAGAAACGAGTGTGTACTCGAAGATTGGTATGTTTTTGCAACGATTCAAGGAAAAGGAAAACGTGAATTGATCGGTAAATCTATTTTCAAAGCCACGCTAACGAAACCGCAAATCTTGTTCAGTAAAAGAGAGCTTACGTTTCGAGTCGACGTGTGTCCTGAGGGTGATAAATCACAGCAGAAAGGTTCGATCAATTCTTTTTCTCCAGTTTTCCTACATTTTCACGTATTTAAGTATCTTACTTTTCAAATTAGACGAACTGCTGGTAACGAATCAATCGAACCTGGACTTAAACGTGCAATTATCCGTGAAAACACCGTTTTATTTGTTGACCACCGCGAAGGAGCGCGTGCAGAGCATGAAAGTGATTTTAATCGATAAAGCAACCACGAACATCTCCGTATTTTTCTTCATAGACGAGCAATTCAAAGATCTCTATTCGCGCGTCGACACTGGACAACTTCTGTTGGAATACATGGAACACCCAAATCAAGTAAATTGTATCGCTCCGTTTGCTCGAGAAAAACTTTTCAAATCTCTCCTTTTTTCTTTCTAGGATAAAATCCCGTGCAAGGCTTACGTGAATTTCCCGAATTTAATCATCGAACCCAAGGATATCGTCATTGATTGCGAACTCGGTTGCAGCGCCGAGAAAGTGTTGGCTTTGACCAATAATGGGCCAGTGACGGTCGTGTACAAATTCTTGTGGATTGCGGATTCCATCGAGATAGATAGAGACACGAATAGCGATCAGGTAAAACGAGCTATCGATTGATATCGATATTGATTCTAATGGTAGAAGGAGATACGAGAAAAATTTGAAATACTTTTATAGGTGTGCCCAGAATGTTCCCCTCCTCAGACAGGATTAGATTTTTATAAAATGGAAAATAGGAAAAGCGATGATGTTTGTGTAAACGATAGACAAGATGGAAGCGGAGATGGGCCACTGCAATCCATACAACCCCCCACAAATTGTACTCTTCTCTTAATTAATTGTGAAAAATTAAAGGGTTGCGACTAGTTGGGATCGGGAAAATGACGTAATTTTCAAGATTTATAATAAATATTTACTATGAAGTAAAATACAGGTAAGTCTCGATTAATGCTAGTTCACATAGTGCGAATTTTAAAATGATACCAGGTCGCATTTAATGCGAACAAAAATTCAGTTAATTCGAGGCTTGCGAGACTTTCTTCGATCCAGACATGGATCGAAGCATGCAAGTTAACAGAGACTTGGATAAAATACTACGGGTTTATCACCATATACGAAGATTTGAAAAAGCAGAAGAAAGTGCAATCAACATTGTTAAAATTCTTTAAAAAATAATAAACATGTTTATGCTATTATATTTTAATAATATACGTATGAAAGGTATATTTCAAAATTTTGATCTTATATTTTCTTTAACTAACAAGGGACATTACCCAATCGACACACGCCGATTTTCATGCCCTTTGATTATGATATAGAACTCAAAAAAGTATTTGACACGTATTTTTTGTTATAGACAATCGTCCTTGCTGAAGGGGTGAAAATAACCCTCAAAGTTGGGGTTGCAAAACATATTTTCTTGAATATCTCAGGAACTATTAGGTGTAGGCGAAAAATTCAAAATGGAATTTGTGTGTTTTTGAACAGCAAATTTTGATAAATTTATTTGTTTAAAAAATATATTTAAAAGTAATCTATTTTTGTCATTTTTTTCACCCTTTCAGCATGGACGATTGCCGATAAAAAAAAATACGTGTCAAATATTTTTTTGAGTTCTATATCATACTCAAAGGGCATCAAAATTGGCGTGTGTCGATTGGGTAATGTCCCTTGTAAGAACCAATTCCTATATTTCAAATAGTACGAATTCAAATAATGCGAACAATTTCTGGGATTTATTACTCGCACTAATCGAGACCTACCTTTATACCATCGAAAAATACATGTTTTAAGATTTTTTTTTAAGTAAAATGTTAAATAATGAGGGAAATACAGCTCTTCTCGAGATCACTTGCGGTGGCCACGATATTTTCCAAACCGCTTATTTAAAATCAAAACCAAAGAAGATTGAGTTATACCGCAGTTCACCAGAATCCATAACTGCGACGCGCAGGTTGGAAGGTGGTGGGGGAACGCAGCGAGCTCTCCGCCAATCGCTTTCCACTTCGTTTGGGAGTATCGCCAATCAGGGCGAAGATGCGCACTGGAGATGCGCGAAGAACGAAAACTGGTCTTTTCGCAGTTATGGACTCTGGTGAACTGCGGTGTAGTATATTGTATTGTTAAGGGCCTGAACGAAGGGTTTTGCAAAATTTTGATTTTCACCAAAATGACAACAATTTTACTGAAAAATCCGGTTTTTGAAGTGGTCAAATTTTGTTTTCTTTGCGATAAAAAAACAATTTTTCAACGGAATTAAAAATCCTTCGTTTAGGCCCTTAATAATACAATATACTAACTCAATCTTCTTTGGTTTTGATTTCAAATAAGCTGGCCACCGCATGTGATCTCGAGAAAAGGGCGTTCTACGAGCGTTCCCTCATTATTTAACATTTTACTTTTAAAAAAATCTTAAAATTACTTTAAAACATGTATTTTTCAATGACATATTTCAGTTCATAGTAAATATTTATTAGGACAGTTAAAAACTCTTGAAAATTACCCGATCCCAACTAGGCGTAACCCCTTATAAAGGAGAAGAATTCGATGAAATGAAAATTCCTATTTCTTTTCAGCGCCTGTTTCAGAGACGCTAAAATTAAAACCGGAAGTATCGAGTGCCAACGATTCCGAAACGAATGATTGCACCGTGACTGCTGAAGAAATGAGAGAATTTTTAATGCCCATTTTTGGAAAATATTTTCTAGAAGACGAGGATATCGTCGTTCTGAAGAACTTGAGCTTCGAACCTCCCAAAGATCATTATATAAACGAAGTTAGCGTTTAAACAATTTAAAGAAGGAAATCATTTTTAAGATATTTCATGTTACTTTTAAAAAATTTCCAAGAATTCCTCTTCAACATTCAGAACGAAGATTCGAAGCTCGTTTTTTTATTTCTCTTCTCCTCGTGATATTGCACCTCAGTTTTTAGATATTACTTTCAAAGTTTTACTTCCACGAGAGGGTGTTCTCGTTTACGTGTTGCTCACGTGCCACTCATAAAACGTCTGCTCGGTAGGTGGTGAAAATCGTTCCGAGGGAGGGTACCGTGCCACCGTATTCCGTGCACCACGTTTACTTGGGATTTCACGGTTTCCAACGGCTTCGAGTACAAGCTAAGGCGGTCTGCGAAATTCTTCGAGGACCAACCGAGGAGATTCGCCTAATTGCTCGAGCTGACGTCACTCGATTCTCTATCGACACCGACGTCATTAATTTTGGTCAACAAGTATTTCAATCACCGTTAATGAATTTCTTTAAATCTACCTTGAAAGAATAAAAGTTTCACCCCCTTCGGGATCTCTTCTTTTCCTAAAGAAGTCTGATTCGTTCGCGAATGTACAGGTTGGAAGCTTTAGTTTCCATTTTAACCTAGTTTGATCCGTTTCAATTTAACAAGATCATTCGAGAGCGAACCCTAAGTACCTCTAATGAGAGAAAAATGTTCAAGTATCGTAGAATTTATCGTGAAACATGCTGCAGATGTTCCTGGGAAGCACTCGTAAGAGCTTCGCCTTACGGAATCTCGGCACGACGACGTTCCAGTATAAAATAAATGGCACGATACTACCGTCTTCCAACGAAAAGATCGATCGTCTCGATATGAATTCGCTAAAAGTCGAACCATACACGGGTTACGTGGATCCTCAGTTATTCGTGGAAATTCAGGTGGAACATTGCGCAGAAATCCTCGGACCGATCCATCATCGATTTCAACTAGAGGCACGATCATCTATTTCCATAATCGATACGAATTTTTATACATCCAATCTCTATACAAATTTTCATTATTTTCAGATTAATCATTTGATGCCTGTGACTGTTAAAGTGATCGCCTACGGAGCATTCCCCCAAGTCTACCCTTGCATACCGAAAGGCAAATTACATCAATATCATTCTGTCGAATTGGAGTACTTTGCTATCCAATCTCTAACCGAGGATTTCTTCATCAACGTAAGTGAGTATTAGAATACCTACGGATATAGTTTCCATAGATTGTCTATTATAGATGCTGGACGATATCAATTTCAAGGAGGGTAACGATCTACCCAAAGAAGATATTGAAACTTTGACCAGTAAGTTGGAAACAAAATATATTTTAAGAAAAATCTGATATTTGCAAATCGTTTAAACCAGAATACCTTGTTTAAAATTGGTTCAAATCACTTGAGGTTTTTTGAGAAGCTATACAAATTAATTTACTAAGATATGTGCTTTTGCTGTTTTCAAAAATTGCAATTTGTTGAAATCGTGAAAAAAAATAGTGATCTATATAAATCAAAATTAAATGCTGTTCGTTAGTAAGCGCATCACTTGAGAATGGCTGTTTCTTTTTTTTTTAATTTTCGTAATAGTCCGAATAAGGTTTTTAGGGAAAGAAAAATTGGAAAAGTTACCCGGAAAAATGGAAAATTCGGGAAAAAATAAAAAACTAATTACCATAACTCACCATTCGAACGATGGATATACGTAAGTCTTTTTTGTTTTATTTGTTATGGTTCTGGAAAAGTTTGCAGGAAAAAGAATTCGAGACAATTACAAAGGGAAGTCGGAAAATTCGGACAAACTGTAAAAATTAAAACTTTTGAAACGATACAAGTAGCAGGTTGACATGTTTGGCTGGGCATTATTGGTTCCCAATGATTTCGTCGTTGAGCACAGTTGAAATTTGGACAGCACAACGTCTGTCAGGTCAGCTAGTAGGCAATAGAAAAAAATAGACAAATTTTAATTTCCATCGAGATCGGTCGATGCACTTAGAAGTTACAAGTAATTAAAATTTCCGAAAATCGCGACTTTTCACCTAAGAACATGACTAATTATTTTCGGAAATTTTAATTACTTGTAACTGCTAAGTGCATTGACCGATCTCGACGAAATTTTCAGCATAGACATAACAAACTTAAATTTACAAATGTCATATTTTAAATTTTAATTACAGGCTGAAATAAAAAAATTAAAAAATTGCCTTTTACTATTTTTGCGATTTCGACAAATTGTAATTTTTTAAAACGACAGAAGCACACGTCTTAGTAAATTAATTTTTATAGCTTCTCAAAAACCCTCAAATCATTTGGTCCAATTTTAAACAAGATATTCTGTTTTAAACGGAGCGCGAATACTTTCCCGCTCCACTGTACGTCTTTATACATAAATCTTTTTACCATTATGAAGATTTGAAAAGCAAATAAATAAATGATAAATTCAATAAACGGTAGGCTACATTTCACGGAATTCATGAATAAGGATCGCATAAATATTAATCGTAAGAAAACGATCGTTCGCGTTCACTCGTTATTATGTTTGTTTCGAGACGAAGGATGGTGCATTATTTCTTACGAAGAAACGTTTCCTCGCGTCATGGATATCGACATGGCGGTGGAAAGACACTTGGCAAGAAAGTTCGTCGATGCAAATTCATACATTTTAATACAGTACGCCAGCAGACAGAAAAACCAGCCAATCCCCCAACTTTTCTCGACCGAGTACATCATCGGTGAGTCTTATTATTTGAAATATCTCCATCCACGATTTCCTATGCCATGAAAAATTTGATAACCATTTCTCTATCAGACATGAATTACGTGATCGTCGACTGCGTCGCTCATTATTCAGCGAAGATAATTAATTATGGCCCGTGGGACGTGGAGATGAGAATGAAGGAGACAAGAAGAAAGGAGGTGCTCGCGAAATCTGGCATTCTAGTGCAATTTAAGAAGCACTCGAAATTAGTGGTAGACGATTCCGCTGTTCTCCACATAACTTGGCATCCGACTCGAGAAAGATTCTCCGTAAGAAGCACGCCAGTCAGACACACGATCCACATACAGGTAATTAACGTAATTAACACCTACAACATCTGCCAGCTATTCGGGTATTTTTATGAAATGAAATTTGAAAATTCATAGGTGATACATGGATGCACGATTCCCATAGTGATACAGGGAATAGTAACCTACCCATATATTACTGTGAACACGAAACTTTTGGATTTTCAAGAAGTCGTCGTCGGGGAATGCTTGGTTCTATCCATCTTGATAAAAAACGAGTAATAAAATATTCAAATTTTAATTCAATTTACTCTGTATGAATCTTTCATTCCCTCGTTAACACTTTGACTGCCACGCTAAAACCATTGAAAATTTCATTAAATATTACTTTCGTCTTCACAAATCTTATGTACACTAGTGGAATTAATTCTGGACACTTTGCATAAAAATATTCTTTATTTCATATTTATACAGTAAATGTATATTCTGCTATGCTAAATTGATACCGTAATATTTTATATTTATTTAAATTAATTTTAAATTAAAATATTGGAATTTAATTTTTGAATTATAAAAGGAATTTGTATAATGTTTATACTTGATATTTTCACATGATTTGGTTTGTAAATGTTTTAAAATTTTAATTTAAAAAGATCCAAACTATGTTGTTATTTTTGTTTTTTTGTATTTTTGCAACACGAAACAACGCATGATATGAAATAGCCAATCACAGGATGAAAGGATATTAATTTTTCTAATATTTAGTCTACCTCCTTTGATGTTTTGAAATTGCAATTTTTATTGTATATTGAAAGTATGGCTGTAAATGGTCTTTTTACTAATTTTTTTATTTAAGTGACGCCCTAAAATTAGAAAACAATGATTAGAATATAAATATAAAGGGTATAGCAGGATAAGATGGTCAAAAGTGCCCTTGAGCCGATTCTACTTCGCAATGCACCATTCGATAGCTTATCCCAAAAAACCACGGTACACCAAGTTTCAACCCTGTACCTCAACCGGGAGGGTTGTTATAGGGTAAGATAGAAATTACCGTTTTTGCCATATTTCTCGTATTTAACATTATGCAAAAAATCTGAAAAAATTCACAATGATAAATAAGCATGTCTAACATATTCTTGAATTTTTTCAGATTTTTTGCACAATGTTAAATAGGAGAAATATGGCAAAAACGGTAATTTCTATCTTACAGGGTTGAAACTTGGTGTACCATGGTTTATTGGGATAAGCTATCGAATGGTGCATTGCAAAGTAGAATCGGCTCAAGGGCACTTTTGACCATCTTATCCTGCTATACCCTTTAAGTAAAAATATAAGTGTCCAGAATTAATTCCACTAGTATATATTATCTTTAAAACATTTCATTATATTTTCATCCACAATTTCAAGCATCTAATACAAGTATTTTCAATTAAGTAAGTCAAAGAATTCCTAATAAGAGTGATGGATTACTATTGAAATTCAAACGTCACCCATACATGAGTGACGTGGCGCTCAGTGTTAATACTACCCCTTAAAAAAAGAACGTTTGAACGTGCCCTGTGCACCCAGAAGACTGTACCATTTAATTCCCCGTCCTACGGTCACTCGAGGATCTCCCGATTGAAAACTCCAGAAAATGAATGAGGATCGACCGAGTGACCTACATAGACTCCTGGAAATGCGTGCGTGAGTACTAGGGCTGACAAAAAAAAAAGAAACTCGCTGACTCGACGTGAGTAGAGCTTTTCCACCGGTGGGAAAAATGCTTACTCCTCCGCATCGTGAGAACCATAGGCGTAACCTCAGTTTTATCCGGAATTTCTTGCCTCCCCGCCACAAGCGTAAGCATCAATTATATTTCTTCATTGATAAGATTATTTTTCAACATTTTTCAGAGGATTGATCGACTGCAAGTGGGAGGCAAAATTATCAGGAACTCGTAAAAAGCAGCAAGAAACTTACCCCTTTTACGTGCAGTATAATTCTAATCATATTCCTCCTGGTCACGAAGAAATCATTCGTATCAACTTCAAACCTCAACAAACCGTAAGAACTTGCGATTAGAAATTTTTCTTTGGAACTGTCAGATTTGTTTGCAGTGCAACGTAGAAGCTAAATTGAAGATAATCGTGAAGTTCAGTCTGGAAAGTCAAGTGATTACGTTGATCGGCCGTGGAATCGAGAAACATTTAAATGTAATTGAACCTGATATTCAATTCGAACCAATCGTACCTTTCACAAAGATTCAAGAAACAATTTTCACGATTGAAAACCCTTGCGATTATCCTGTGGAATTTTTCTGGCATCATTTGGACGAGTGAGGAAAATTAACAAACAACTTCGTTTATAAATCATAAATAATAAATTTTTCTCTTGCCTTTTTAGTTCTTTTCAAACGGAGGATCAAATCATAAAGACGCTATTGTATTATTATCAAGCAAAGGAAATATTTTTGCCTCCAAGAAAACCTGGCGATTCCATACCTACAAGTTTCTTTCAATTTTACGAGCAACTTGTGAACGAGATGGCTCGCACGATGGTAACAGAGGAACCTGAAGGAACCTTGCTGGAAGACGAACAGTCTGATGTTAATGAAAGTAAGTGTCCACGTTTAACACTTTGATGTAGAATTAATTGAATTTTGCTTAGGGAAAGAGACGGATGCAGAACAAGAAAGAACAAGCAAATTCAACTTGTCGAAGAGGAGACTAAGGAAACGGGATAGTAGATCTACTAAACGATCGAGAAAGAAAACGAGCGTTCGTGGATCCAGTCGTCATGGAAAAAGAAGCGATATCTTCAGCGAAGCTTCCAGCATAGATCTGGAGAGAAATGATTGTCCAACATTTTCAATTTTAAACGAAAGTGTGGTAGAATTCGTACCTTTGCCTACCAGTGATCCTGAAGAGATTCAGAGACTGCTTTTCTGTAATTTCAAATTAGAATACCAAATATTCTCTTGAATATTAATCTAAAAAGTTTTTTTAAAAATTAAATTTTGTATTAAATATTTTAATTTTATAAAATTTAATTAAATTTAATTTTAATATTTTAAGGCTACATAGACGCTCTGTATCAAACACCGGATATTTTGAATAAATTGAAAGATCCTGTGAAGGAATTATTCAATGATTCAGAAGAGAAATCAGACGATCTTCCTGATCCTTCGAAACCGATGAAAAGAGTCTGCATTATTTTCCATGGAGCACCTTTTACAGGTACTCTTTTTATTTGCTGTTTTCTTTATGAATTTACAATTTAATAATGGAATTGACACAGGGTATCAAGAAACTGCATGCAAAAGTGCAAGAGCATTACAAATACCTGTGCTTAACATCGACAATGCGATTACTGAAATAATAGCACTTGGGGGGAATTCATGTTCAATTCAATTGCGACAAATTATCGATGATGCTTATGAAAATTATTCGGAAGATTTCGAAAGACACAAGTAAATTTTGCCAATTTCTTTAATTTTTTCAAATTATTAGGTTGTGTAATAAATTCCCGCGTTTTTTGTATTTCATTTTCTTCCCGCAATTTTGTGTTTTGTTAGGTAAAGTATATATAAGTAAAAATTATTTCATATATTAATTGAAGGCAAATATAGGGGCAATTTATCGTTAATAAATTTATTGAATTAAATTCCAATTAAAGAAATATATTTGCATTCGCAAGTCTTTTTCTTGCTCTACAAACATGTCTGCTTCAATTTTTCTAATTAATTAATTTTGATCAATTTCTAGGCTTTTGAACTGGAAGATTCCAGGAGGCAAAAAACTTAATTTTCGACACAAATGTCGCAAGCTGCTTCTATAGCTTTTTGAAAGGCGAAATAGAGCAGATGTCGAAAATAAATTTTTTTGCCTCCTGGAACTTCCATTTGAAAATCCTGAAAATTGATTATAATTAATTAATTCGAAAAATTGAAGCAGATATTTTTGTAGAGCAAGAAAAAGACTTGCGAATGCATATATATACTATTAAAATTAATACCAAAAAATTAAGTTTATAAATTATTAATTTATAAATTATTAAAATACAAAAAACGCGGGAATTTATTACACAACCTAATACTTCTTTCAATATATCTATTTCTGTCATCAGGAATCGTTTGAACATGAAAGTCGATCGCAAAGAGGGAACAGAATCACCAACCGATGCAGAAACGCAACGGGATGAGATGACGAACGAACCATCTTCAAGAACAAAAAGTTCAAGAACGAAGAGTTCGAGAAATCCTTCGAGCAAGAAGTCTTCTCCGAAGAAAGGAAAATCCTCCAGGTCGAATAAAACTGATACTTCAAACGCGCAACAAGAAGTTTTCCTTAAATTGCACGCGGAGTCCGATTATTTGAAGGAGCTCAATAAAGTACCTGCAATCGATGTACTGGAACTGCTGGATCCTTTGAGCCGATACGAATATAAAATTCAAGGTCTTTTATTGCTGGAAAAGATACTCGACGGTGGAAGTCCAAGGAAGAAACAAAATGCTTCGTTCCTTGGAATCGCTCAGGAATTGCTCGTCGAAGCTGTCGAAGAACGGTAGAACAGATTTTCCAAATTTTCCAAATTCTCTGTAATTTCAGGGCTCGTTAACGAAATTACCCCTGCGCAGATTATCCATGGAGGATTTCGAAAGCGGTTTCGTTCTGCAGAGTTTGGAAAGCAATTTTCTATGCAACAGCGTCGTCGACGTTTTGCTTCTTTTATTGCGGATCATTGGCCACGTTGAGTACTTCCTGTTCGTTACTTTCTTTAATTCGATGGCCAATTACAATAGCAAAGTCGGTGAGCTTCGACGAGAACAAGGTATGACGTTGAAAATCGTTCAGCATGATACATCGTCCATGATACATCAAAGATTTCCATCTGTGCAGCGGAGAAAATGGTCGATGTTGGCAAGAAAATTCAGGACATTCGCGAGATGACGTCGTCCCAATACGATCTGCTTTCAGAACAAGATAAGAAGCTGTATCTAGATGCAATTTTGCCTGTCAAAAGGGCGGAAGCAGCCAAAAGAAAAGCCAGATATCTTGAACGAATGATGGAGCATAAAAAGAAAAAGGTTTCTCACATTTCTGTTAGCTCCTACCTAGTTTTCTTTATATTTCATGAATCGATATCCAAATTTTCAATATCATTCAAAGTTAAAAGCAATTTTATCTAACAGGAGGTTCGTGGACGCGTTACGAACTCGAAGACGTCGAAAGTAAAAGAAAATCCTAAGTCGAAATCAGGAAAGATAAACAGTAAAAAGTCCACGAATTCGAAACATTCCAGCAAACGAGATACAACTGGCAGCAAAGCAACGAGGAGCAGGGATAGCCCGAGACAAAGTAAGTTAAGCACCGTGCGTCGCCGACTCTCCGGAGAAATTCTTCGTACAAGCAATAGGGATGTGCGGCCCGACTAGTCGGGTCGATTCGGAAAACATCGGGCGGGCTCGGGCGGGCTCGGGCAGGCTCGGGCGGGCGTCCGATACATGCGCGCAGTCGGGTAGCTCGATTATTTCGGGTTAAGTCGGGTGCACTCGGACTGATTCGGACGAGCTCCCGCGACCCAACTCTCATGATAAAATGAACATACAGGTTACATGGAATAAAATTCAGTTCAA
Organism: Osmia lignaria lignaria; assembly: GCF_051020975.1. Taxonomy (NCBI): domain Eukaryota; kingdom Metazoa; phylum Arthropoda; class Insecta; order Hymenoptera; family Megachilidae; genus Osmia; species Osmia lignaria. The sequence continues at coordinate 2,833,296 of NC_135040.1, forward strand.
ATAAATTCGTTACAAGTATTATTTTTTCACATAAAAATTATCTTATTCCAAAATTTCACATAAAACAGATTTTGCACATGCTTATTGCAAGTATTAACACAAGTACATAGCTGGATCGCGGGCCGCGGTCCGCGGAAGCACGTCCGAATCAGCCCGACTATACCCGACCGAACCCGAAATAGTCGAGTTAGCTGACTGTACGCCGACCCGAGCGCGCCCGATTTTTTCCGAACCCGCCCGGGCCCGTAATATCGGGTACCCGCACGTCCCTAACAAGCAAGTATGCGGATGCCTCGCATCCAATGCTTCTACGATTGTTTTATAGAAAAAGGTGTTCCAACGGAAGTTAAAGAGATCACGATGGCAATGGATCAATATTACTTGGATCTGTTAGCAATCAAGAACGTAATTAGCAACTGGGACCCAATTAAGAAGATTCTGGTAAATATTAATCATACTACAGATATAGATCATTGATAGCACCAACGAGTTTATTTCAGTTGCAAGAATCACCTTCCTCTGCTAAAAGTAGAATACCAAAGAGTGCGAAATCCAAAGATGTAGGAATATTGGACACCGCCAGAGAGGTGACTATTTATGATAAATTTTTAATATATACTGGTATTGCTGAAGTTGTATATTTTAAGAAGCAGGCACCAATAAATAATTTTCACGTTTGGTACGTGCGATCCAGTGATCCTTGGCAGGATAAAATATATGATATGGTGACTGGACAAATGAGTCAAAATTCTTTGGCAAAATCTGCTCTTCGTAAGTGAAAATATAGATCTTTACTTTAAAGAAATTAAGATTTTTAAGATCTTATATAATAATAATTACTCATGGATTATGTTCTCCAGGATTATTTTATTTATTATTAAATAAAAGTTTATTTTATTTTAATTTTTATACAAAATTAGTAAATTCAACAAGATTAAGATCTTTAATAATTAAATTATTGTTTTATTCTTTAATTAGATTATATATTTTTTTAGTTTTATTGTTCATGGAAAAAAATTTTTTTTAAGAGTTTAAGAAGAGGAAAATTAATTAATTTTTTAGTTTTTATTATTTCATTGAATGTCCTAAGGTTTCTAATTAATACCTCTTTTATAGCAATCGAGGTTGTACCCGAGCCAGATCTTGAACCAAAATTGTACTCCATTCTTAAGACAAGAAATTTTGAAAAACGAAGCAGTACTATAGACGAGAGTACGAATTTAATTAATAATTTAATTTCCAATTTTCCAATCGATAAACTGATTGATTAATCCTCGTTAAGGTACCTATCAATTGGTATCTATCAGTTCGGTACCAGAAATTCCATCGGTCGTCGAATCAATCTACCCGAGCGAGCTGAGCATGCAAGAAAATCGAGCGGAAAATCGAAGAAATCGGAAAAGTCGTGGACAAAGGAGGAACAAAGCGGAAGAGCAAAGATCGAGCAAAACTGAAGATCTTTCTTTGATCGCATCCACGATCGACAGCATCGACACGAATAATGTCTCCAATTTGGAGACGATTTTAGAAGAGCCCTTGAAAGCACGTTGGATCTTGCTTCCGAAAGAGTGCCACAGGTTCAAGATCCGCTTTCAACCGGAAGTAACAGGGTTCCATGAACAAATGTACGCGTTCACCATCGTCGATGGGAATAATGTCACTTATCAAGTGAACGTCAATGGTATTGCTGACGTGCCAAAATTAGATATGAATCCAAAGACGATTTTTGCAAAGGTATTAAGTGAAGAAAATTAAGTAATAAATATTATATTGACAAACCGCTGTTTATTTTGCAGACTGCAAATAGCAAATTGAACGAAACATACATCCCTACATATTTCTTGGACAGTGGGATTTATGATTTTGGAACGATGCTGGTACTTCGAAAGGACAAAAGGTTATCGATATCAAAAGTAGAAAGCCATTTCCTCGAACTATTATAAGAACTAATTTATCTTTCCAAGATAATCCAGCTGCAATTACACAGTCTTATTTGAACAGGCCTCACCGTCGAGAAGCCGAGCTAAAGTTTTGCAACATCTCCAAGGTGGACGTAGAACTTCATTTCTTCCTGGCTAAGAACAATCCTGAATGTTTCTTCGTTCAATCAGAGGAGCTTCTGATCGCTGTGCGTTATCAATTAATTAAGTTTAATTATCCGTTTCTACTAACGAGATAGGAAATTTACCCCAGGCTGGCAACAGTGAGTCGCTGGTTTTATCCACAATCGCAACGAAATTTGGAATAATTTCAGAAAAATTGTACTTGTGCGTGAAAAATAATCCCAAAGTCGAAGTGATCGAGGTAACTTACGAATCTTCTGATTTTTAATAGATTTTTAAAAGCGATTTTATAGTTGCAGCACGAGGGTACGAAATTGGATATCGAATTGGAGAAGAAGCAAATATCCTTCGATCGTGTGCTCCTTTATCGAATGGAATATCAAAGTCTAATCGTGAGGAATAAATCAGCAGTGCCACTTTTTTGGTCCTTGAAAGCTGAAGAACCTGCCGAAGCTCAGATAACATTTTCACCATCGGAAGGAACGATTGAACAGCAGGGTGAACAGAAAGTTGAATTTTGTTATCATGGCACCAAGGTTAGCAAACCGTGAAATTATTATTTATATTAGAAAGCAATTAAGAAAAATATTTATAGGTCGGTGTAACAGAAAAGAAAGCGACGATATTCGAGGCGTTCTTATACGAAGAAGATAAGGAAGCAATTTTCACAGACACCATTTTGCTGACTGGCGAAACTTACGACGTCCAGGTCGATATCAATTACGCGAATCCCATCGATCTGAACTATATAAAAGTCGGCTTTCCTACTACTGGTTCGTTCACCATAAAAAATCGTGGCAATTACGAGGTGAAATACGTGTAAGAATCAATAAACCTAAGTTATTCCCCTGATCTTAAAAAAGAAAGTTCTTGAATGATTCGTTATCACAGAATCACGTTGGAAGAAAAGGAAAAATTGGAACAATTAAATTTGCCGAAAAATTTGAAGAAGGATCTTCAAGTTCAACCTGTCAGTGGTTCTATACCATCAAAGAAAGAAAGAATCGTAGAGGTTTGTAATTTTTGAATGATAAAAATTGAATAAAGAGAACGATTACAATAATGGTACTTTTATTATAGGTGGTTTTCGTACCGAAGGCTGAGTTGTCTTTGAAAAATGCTCCAATATTAAAGTGCCATTTATTGGATACTCAAAAGGGGACTGCAATAATCGCTGAAATACCTCTTACTGTTTCTCTCATTGCATATTACACCAGGTATTATAATATACAGTCAGAGGCAAAAATAAGTGGACACTGTTCAGAATAGAATACCTCGGTTAAAATTGGACTAAATAACTTCAGGTTTTTTCAGAAGCTATAAAGATTAATTCACTAAAATATGTATTTTTATTTCAACGTAACGTGAGTTACGTTAAAGACATATTTTAAATTTTCATTATATGTAGACTCACATAAAAAAGTTGAAAAATTACCATTCACTATTTTATTTCGCGATTTCAACAAATTGTAATTTTTTAAAACGATAAAAATAAATATTTTTCATATATAACTTCTCAAAAAACCTTAATTTTAATTTTAGGAATTAAAGATATTTATAGAATTATTTTGGAATTAGACTAGAAAATTTTCAATAACAAAATTATTATATATTCAGCTAGAAAAATTAAAGAAAATCTTCCACTATAATATTCTACATTAAATAGTTATTTAGTCAAATTTTAACTGAGCTATTCTATTTTGAACAGTGTCCATTTATTTTTGCCTCTAACTGTATAGTTTAATATCGCAATGAGTGAATAATTAATTTTTAATTACCTTACAGATTTCGAGTCCACCCTTATCCCCTGATCGATTTTGGAACACTGGCCATATGCACCGAGAAAACCATGTACCTGAACATCGAGAACACTGGAAAATATCAACTTTGTTATACTATATTCAACCCATTGAAGCATCCGTCGGTACTTTATATGAGTCAAACAGCAAAGCAAGTGGCAGCTGATTCCGCAGAAAAATGGTCAAAGAGAAAGAAAAAATCTCCCAGAAATGATAAAAGTCATGCCAAGTAAATGAAAATTGAAAGATAAGCTTTCTTATGAATTCTAATTTTATTGTCCTATTAACAGAGATAGTTTGGAAGTAGAGCATTTAACAATGGGACCAATGACTGTCACGAAAATGATGGGCCAGATCGAGCCAGGTGAAACCGACACAATTGCCATCAATTGTTTCCCGGAATTCGCGGGCTCTCAGGAGGAACGAATGACTGTTCTCGTGAACGATACTGTTCCGGAAAACAGAAATGGAAAAACTATTACATTATCGGTGAAATCAGCTGTTCCTCGTATTGATTTCCACGACTTCGATTCGATGTTCCAGGAAAATCATGTGGTCGATCGAATTCAGGACTTCGAATGTCCCAAAGAGGTCTTTATATAATTAAGAAAATCCAGCAAAGTATCGACGAGCTAATTAAAAATTTGTTCTCTAGATCGGACCGCACACGGTGTTCGCGCGACAAGAAGCCGCTCTCTACTTCCGGCGTATCAGGGTGCTGAGCACCCATAGCACGTGTTTCAGACTGTACAATCGCGGAGTAGTATCGGCAAACGTGGACGTGCATTTCCTATCTGACTCTCTGATACCGGAAACAGCGAAGCAAGACACATTTCAAGTAGAGCCACGAAACGAAAGGATCGCTCCTATGAGTCAGAAAACGTTTACGATTTCATTCAAGCCCACAGCTATCAACGTGAATAATTAATATTATCTATGCAACGAAACGAGAAGTTTAACAGCTGTTCGTTAATTATTCGTTAAACTTCCCGGGGAAATGTTTGCAGACGTATCAAGGAAATTTACAAATGATCGTGGCTCTGCCTATTCATCTGGGAGAAGAAAAGCTGTTCATCAAGCTCGTAGGGGAATCCTGTGTACCGGAAGTGGCAATCGTGGAACCGAGCCACGGGAAACGAGAAATGGCCGCTTTAAACTTTCCTCGTACTTTGATTAACGAAGCTAGCGGGAGATATTTCAGCCTGGAAAATACCGGGTTAATTAAGGCGAAAGTAATCGTGGAGATCGAAGAAGATTTGAATGATGTCTTCAAGCTTTCTCCCGTATCTGACTCGCGCCATTTCTTGCAACTTTTGGACAAAGATCACGATGGTAAAATAGAATTGTTTTGTTTAGTATTGTAGACGTTTAGTGGAGAGGGAGAGAGGGTTTCGTCTCCCCGGACCTCTTTAGTTCGGGCCGGGGACCGCTAGGTGGCGGCGAGATGATCGGTGGATCAGTATTCTCGCAAGCGGTCGCCCAGCATGCAGTTTCAATATAATAGAAGTTCCGAATTGTGGTATAATAGATGTCTGAGGCAGGGATCGTCAGTTGTCAGCCCCACTGACGAGTCTGCTGAAGGCTGGTTCAGACACGACTAGTAATTTAGTCAAGTGGCGAGTAGCTACTTACTTACTACTAAACCTTTAGCGCATGGAAAAATGTCCGGACTAGTACAGTTGAGCTTTGGAAATCGCGGACAGGTCTTTTCGGACACCTAGTTAGTGGTGGGGAAAGCCTAGTTAGTGGTGGGGAAAGCCTAGTTTAGTGGTGGGAAAAGCCTAGTTTAGTGGTGGGAAAAGCCTAATTAGTGGTGGAGGAAGCCTGGTTAGTGATGGGGGAAGCCTAGTTGGTCGTAGGGGAAGCCTAGTTAGTGGTGGGGAAAGCGTAGTTACCGGTGGGAAAAACCTAGTTAGTGGTGGGGAAAGCCTAGTTAGTGATAGGGAAAGCCTAGTTAGTCGTGGGGGAAGCCTAGTTAGCGGTGGGGAAAGCCTGGTTAGTGGTGGGGAAGCCTGGTTAGTGATGGGGGAAGCCTGGTTAGTGATGGGGGAAGACTTGTTAGTGGTGAGGGAAGCCTAGTTAGTGGTGGGGGAAGCCTAGTTAGTGGTTTGGGAAGCGTAGTTAGCGGTGGGGGAAGCCTAGTTAATGGTGGGGGAAGCCTAGTTAGTGATGAGAGAAGCTAAACTGCAGTGTCCATATTATAGCAAGTTACTAGATTACTCGCCACTCGACTAAATTTCTAGTCGTGTCTGAATCAGCCTTGACAGGCGATCCCGAGACGACACGCCTTTTTCTCCCCTCTTCTACAGTATTAAACGATAAAAATTTCAACTTTTCTTTGTCATAGAATCTAACGACCGATGCGTAATGATCCTTCTATCCCCTGAAAACGTAGCCCGATTCAAAGTCGCATTTTCTCCCGATGAAATCGGGACATTCTACGGGAAAGTTCGTATGCATATCATTGACAATCCTTACGAAAATTTAGTGATAAATTTGGAAGGTGAATCGTACTTGGAGCTGGTAGTTTTGGATGGTTTAGAGTTCGATGATAATAAACGTAAAAAGAAAAGTAGAACTTCTTCCAGATTACGAAGACTATCATCGAAACAAAATTCCTTGATATCAAGTAAAAAAAAAATAAAAAATAACGTTCTGAAATTTTGTTTTAAAAAGAAATTGAGATAAAAATGAATTTCAGTACCGGCCAACTCGAGCCTCCCAGTGACACTGACTTACAACCTCGACTACGGTCTCTGTTTCGTTAGCAAAATGTACAAGAAAACTTTCCGGATCTTCAATAAATCCTTGGATCGATGGTTTCGTTTCCAATGGGGCGCGCATCCCCATGTAGTGTTCATGCCAACGATCGGACACCTCAAGTACCAAACGTGCAAGGAAGTTGTTGCTACTTTCCTCGCGTCGGAACCAATAAATCACTCGAACGTACGTTTCTGCAATGAAACCGAGGCACGAAGAGAAGAATCAATTTTGAATTTCCTATTTTTATCGCAGGTTCCTATCGAGTGCAGCTTATGCGAAATCATACTGGTGGATTCGAAGGGCGAAGCACCTTGGGACGACAGGCAAACTGAAGTTAAATGGGAAAAGGTTCGGCCGGAAATAGTGGAGCAAATGAACGAAATGGAATTGCTGGCGAAAAAAATCGTACAACCAACTGCAGAACCATTACACGAGATCACACCTGGAACCAGCAACAGTATTAATCTGTTGCTAAACGCGACCGTTGCGTTCTCAGAATATTCCTGTGATGTTGAAGAAATCCACTTCAAAGATACCTTGATGTTCCAGGTATGACTTTCTAATTATTCCTAATATTTATGAACTCGTTTTAGAATTGCGTTAATTACACGGTTCGATCACAGACCAGGGAATACAAGTTTACGCTAACGAATCCGGGAATCGTAAACACGCTGTACGCTTGGAAGATCAACATGGACGAGCAATATCCAAAAAGAGAACAAGGAGACAGTTTACATACTTTTTCCAGACGAAAAATTGTTACCGAGTCTAGTTCTCAATCGCCTTCGAATGCCAAGAGAATCTTTTCGATTACCACCGATTTCCCTCATGGGAAATTCGATAAGTACAGGCAAGGTGGTACAGGCAGCGTGAAACTGTTCTCTTTACCATGTACACCGCTGCAATATGGTAAATCTGGACCGGTTAAATAAGTACCATTTCGTAAATTAGAACTCGATGAAAATTGTTGACGCGTGAGCAATGGTAATAATTAGGATGAAAGAAAACCTTCACACGCAGAATTAACGGCGTATGAATATTTGAAGGGTGGATGGTGACTGCACAGTAAAAGTGTAGTAGAATACGTTAAATATATTTTGCAAGTACAAAGTATACTTAACTCGCCGTCCAAAATTATCTTCACTATGTAGGAGAGGGGAGAAAAAGGCATTTCGTCTCGGGATCGTCTGTCAGACTCGTCAGTGGGGCTGACAACAAACGATCATATCGCAATTCGGAACGCATGCCGGGTGACCACTAGCGAGAACGCTACCGTCTCGCCGCCACCTAGCGGTCTCCGGCCCGAACCGAAGGCGTCTAGGGAGACAAAACCCTCTTCCCCTCTACTAAACGCCTACAACTACAATTAATTTAGTATACTCTGTATTTGTAAAATATATTTAACGTATTCTACTACACTACTACTGTGCAATCACTATTCACCTTTCAAATATTCAATTCAAGGTGTCCTTTCATTTGAATTATTATCATTGCTCAGGCGTCAACGAAAATTTTTATAATAATTAACAGACGCAAGAGCAGTTTCAACAAAGAGCAGTGCAAAAAAGTCAGATCTCTTCAGTAGCACAGCTGGATTATCAGGGAGAACCGCTGACAGCTGGGTGGAAGACGATCTACCATTTTCAATTTCCCCGGAAACAGGAATGTTATCGCCTCAAGAATCCGTTCAATTCACCCTGAAATTCTCTCCGATGGACGTGTTTCACTACAAAGCGTATCTTATATGCAGGTAACCAGAAACATTATTTCAGAATAGATGAATGTTTTTAATAATCGCTTATTTAATAGAATAGATAATATCGATCGAAACAAAATGAACCTGACTATACCAGTTGTGGGAAGAAGTTTGTTACCCTATTGTCACTTCGACATACAGGAAAGCGACTACGTAACTAGCGGCAGAAGGGATGGAAAACTACCCGGTCCTGTTGGATACGACATAGAGGATTCCAGCCTGTGGCAGAATATCAGGGTAATCGAATTTAAAGTGGTCGGCACCGGTGGCACCCACGTCAAGTAAGCACGTAACTTTAATGAACTTCGTAGTTAGCTAGGGATACACTAATTAAAGTAGCAACAGGGAAAATACTATGGGATGTGAGATAAGGGTGTTTGGGTCGTATGATAGTCGAATCGAGTGAGGTGTGAATAAAGACACGCCGAATTTTTTGGCGTGGGTGGTACGAGTCCCACACTGCCCGGGCTCTCTTAGTCGAATAGTGCAATAGGGGATCACCCATGCATACGTAAATGTATTTCCTCTCCGTGAATAAAGAATGTTTGGACCGACTGACAGTTCTTCGGAATGAGAATGCATGTGTGTACGAATCGGTGATTGAATGTGACCGTGTATGAGTGAATTTAAGAAAGCAAGAGCGTCGTGAGGGTGGAAGGAAAAAGTAGCTGTGCGAGAATATTGAGAGAGTAGTAGTCGTTAATAGAGAATTGTGCGAGAGGACCATGGAGCGAAGAGTTGTATTTTATTTTTCATATTGTAGGAGGGGGGAGAAAAAGGGCGGGATCGTCTCGGGATCGTCTGTCAGACTCGTCAGTGGGGCTGACAGCAGACGATCCCTGCCCCAGACTCCTAACATACCGCAATTTGGAACGCACGCCGGGCGACCGCTTGCGAGAATACTGTCACTGATCATCTCGCTGCCATCTAGCGGTCCCCGGCCCGAACCAAAGGCGTCCGAAGAGACGAAACCCTCTCCCCTTTATTAAACGCCTACAATATTAAATATTTTTGTTAAAATAACTGAAAATAAATCCCTACAATATTGCGATTTCAGAAAATTTCATCTGATCAATCCGACGACGGACGATTACCATTTCTCGTGGAAAGATCGAACGTGTCGCGGCGTGGAGGATATATCGAATTTCCATTGCACGGTAATGGAAGGAATGGCTGAACGCGGTAAACAAACCGACCTGGCTTTCACGTTTCTGGCAGAAAATGTCGGCGTCTTCGAATCTTTCTGGCTCTTCTCCATCGCGAGATATAATCTCAAGTGCCTTTTTCTGGTCGTCGGGATCGTAACCGAACCGTCTGTGCACTGCCTCACGGTTCACGTGAAACTGAAGCCAACAATTTTGGGTTGAATTTGAAGTATTCTTATCGTGAACCTGACGTCTTCCTCTCCCTTTCTCTTCATTCTCTTTTTATTTTCATTCAGGTCACAACGTTCGTGACTCTATTAGATTATTGAACAACGAGGATTACGATATACCATTCGCAATTTTTGAAAATTCTTTATATTCCGAGGGTAAATTTCAAAGGCTCAGCGTTACTCCGATGACCGGTGTTCTGGTGGCGAAACAGGAACAGTTTCTCTGGTGATTATTTTCACGTTACAATTGTTTCCCGTTTCTCTAATTAAACGTTCATCGCTTCCGGTGAAATTAATAATTCTTCCAGCGGGAAAATTCGTAGCACGAAGAAAGCGCGTTCGAGGGACGGTTCGGTGAACATTTTAATTCGTCCACAGGGTCGAGTACCATCCAACTCGGGTCGGCGAATTCTACTTTTCCATTCAGTGCGGCATAAAACTGATGAAAAGACCCCTCACGGTTTTCGTCACCGCAGTCGTTTACGAGATCGTGTCTTCGGTTTCGTATATCAGCCCCGGCCACGAAATCGCGCAAGCTTTTCAAGACAAAGACAATGTCATCGACCTGGGCAGGGTAAAAGCGAATCTCTTTCATTACTAAAACGTTTTACTCTTCCACTAATTTTGTTCTCATTCAGATTTAAGGCACACGATTCTCTTCTTTTATTTAACGCATGAATCAATTACAAAATTTTCATGGAACTTATTTTTATACCACGTTTTTATTAACTCACTTTCTTGTTTGTCTGTCTGTTCGGTACAAATTTTGCAATTGTTTTTAAACTAACTTGAGACTTGAAACTTTAAACATAGTTCAGAACTGGATGACAATGCAATATTAACTCGCAAAAAACAGTCTTATGACATTAATTTTGCTTGCTTCTTTATTTTATTTTTCAAGAGAATAAAAATTAAACAGATTGATATATTATTGGTAGGTAGGTATAACAATTTTCTATTTCAGATATGATCAGGTGAAGAGAAACTGAAATCAACCTGAAATTTACCACATGTCTCTGTTATAATCTCATCAAAATGTTTAAAATCGATTGAAAAATTTCACACATACGACTAAAAAACAGAAAATTATTATTTAAATAAAAAAGATTTTTATAAAAAGTATAAAATAATTTTTCCTAGCCCCATACAGATAGTCCTGAAAATTTGTAATTAGGAATTTTTAATAGCTATGAAAATACTTGTAAGATTTAAAACGAAAAACAAAATAATAGTGAGTGTAGAGAGTAGCTGCCGTTGAAAAAACTCACACAACAATTCATATTATTTGCAGTGCAATAAAATTGTTAGTGACTTAGGTGAATTATTCATGCATCAATATCGTTTTTCGTTTTAAATCTTACAATTATATTCATAGCTATTAAAAATTCCCAATCACAAATTTTCAGGACTATCAGTATGGGGCTAGGAAAAATTATTTTATACTTTTTAGTCCGTCTTAAAAACGTGGTATATTAAAAATTTTTTTTCATTCAAATAATTATTCTTTTTTTATTTGAAGCTGATAATGGAATCATCGACCACTATCGAATTCGAGGTGAAAAATTCTGGCAATGTGGCGTTTTATTACACCTGGGACCTTGGTATAACGCCAGAAATTGCATCTAGAGACGCTTACACGATCTTGACTTCGCAGAAACAGGGACACGTATTCAGCGAATCTCAATCGACCTGTTGTCTGACGTTAAAGACGCTCCGGAAGACGATCATCAAAGATCACTGCGTCCTCCTGAAGGTTCTGATCCGTATAACGACGAAAGTGACTTTCGTGGTACTCAGACTGTCGATGCTCTTTAATTTCCTGCAGATTACCAATGGTCCGAGTTATCGATTTCTGCTGAGAGCCAGCTCGAAGAAACCTGCCCTCGACTTCAGCTTCAGTCGCTACGATTTCGGGCCCTGTTACATCCAAGAGAACAACGGTATCTCTTATTACAAGGAGCTCCTTGTGCAGAATTCCGAGAACGTGGCATTCATGTGAGTTCCACGAGAAAAATCTGTATACCGTTCGCAGATAAATTCCCACCTCCTTTCGTACAGAGTCGAGTGCAAATTCGAGGAAAAACCTCACCTGTCCGTCGATCTCGCTTCGATCTCTCAGGCCCTTGCAGCCAACTCCACGATCTCTATACCGATCACTTTTAAACCATTAAAGGAAACCAAGTACCGTGAGTGCTTGCTGTTCACGATCAACTCGGCGAACGAAAGGAAAATAACGATCCTCGGCGAGGGAATCACTTACAAAGTGAGTTACCTTCCACCGAAACAAGCATCGACTTGTTAAAACTTTGCGCGAGCGGTAAGTTCCGTGAAAGAATCGAAAGGTTCCAAGGAGAAAGCTAAAGTTACTTTAACAAAGTAAAGAGTATAGCAGGATAAGATGGTCAAAAATGCACCAATGCACCATTCGATAGCTTATCCCAAAAAACCATGGTACACCAAGTTTCAACCCTGTAAGATAGAAATTACCGTTTTTGCCATATTTCTCCTATTTATATGCAAAAAATCTGAAAAAATTCTAGAATATTCTAGACATGCTTATTTATCACTGTGAATTTTTTCAGATTTCTTGCATAATGTTAAATAAGAGAAATATGGCAAAAACGATAATTTATAACAACCCTCCCGGTTGAGGTACAGGGTTGAAACTTGGTGTACCATGGTTTTTTGGGATAAGCTATCGAATGGTGCATTGCTAAGTAAAATCGGCTCAAGAGCACCTTTGACCATCTTATCCGGCATACCCTTTCCCATTCGTCATTCGACCCATGGGAAACGAATTGCCGAATTGCTCGACCTAAATCTCTTTCAGATCCGTCTAGTGAATCCTCGCGACAAGTGCATCGACCTGGGCAGCGTGTCCGTTTCCAGGACCGTCACCAGGAGGATCCCAGTGGTGAACGAGGGTTTGGCATCGATAGATGTACGATTCGATTTGTTGAAGAACCTCAGCAGTTACGAGCAACACCGGGAACGTTCTCAGTGTTTAACGACGCAAAATGTTGAAAGCACCCCTATTGATTTGGAACGAGCGTCCATCATGGAAACGAAACGTTCCTGGACCCAGGATATAGCGCTTCAGACCAAGGAGCCGAGGCTTTCGGAAGTATTGAAAATCGAACCGTCAACGAACGTCGTGTTGAAACCCAACAAGAGGACCAACGTGTTGGTCACTTTCAAAGCTACCTCGAGAATAACACCGTTTCTGAGTAAAGTGGCCCTTCAGACTGGTTCAACTATTATGCCGTTGTTCGTTGTGCAAGGAAGTTGCGTCGCAGCCGAGTTCCAACTAAATAGGACCCGGGTCTCATTTGGCACGGTCGTCCAAGGCTACACTAGCGAGACTAGGGTGGTTTTAATGAACACCGGTGACGTGGGTGCAAGGTTCGTGCACGATTTTGTCGTTTAACGATCACTTGTTGATTGGAAAGGTTTTATATTTAGGTGATAATGAATATATTAAGTTCGCTAAGTAAGGAAATTAATTTAGGTTTAAATGGAACACCTCAAAATTACCAGATGTGTTTAAAATCGACCCTTTAAACGGCTATTGCTCCCCTGGTATGGATATCACTTTCATGGTCAGTTTTCAACCCTATGAAGAGGCCACTACGATCGACGGTGAAGTGAGTTATTTTAAAATACCATCATTTTGCCAAATTAAAAGAGGTGAATTTGTAAGTTAAAATTCGCGCTGTTCGATACACTACCACTGCCTACTGTTGATAATAAGAACTAAAAGTCGATGTTTAGCGCCTCTACTGGCGAAATCAGAAATAAACTCATTTAGTGCAGCAAACAGTAGATGGTGTCACTTTATTTTGGCGGATTTTTTAAATATAGACATTTTCAGGGGTTCTGCGCTCCTTTTTAACCCTTTCCACTCGTATGTCACCATATAGTCGCCATTCTACATTTTATTATTATAGTATTTCATTCTAGGGACCCTTGTTACAATGTTTTCTTTTAGTTTCTGCTCAGATGTGTGTGTATATATAAAATAAAATAAAAGAAATAAATGAAAGAAATTTTGAGTTGATTGGTACCCTTCTCAAATATAAATACGAGTACAAAGGGTTAATTATATCATCGGATCGGAAAAAAACCCGGATAATTAATTAAGACTACGTTTAAATATTATTGCTCCAGGCAACGATAGAAATTGAAAAATACGGTTCCCTGAGGACGAAAATCACCGGAGGATGCTGTCAACTTCCGGAACCAACAGAGACCATCCTGTTCGAGTCTTTTGTACGCGAGAAAAGCGTGCAATCGTTCGTTATCATGAATGACACTCACCTATCTTGGACGTTGAAGCCGGAAATTACTGGTGACTACTTCATCGTCGAAGAAGTGCTGAAGATTCCTGCGAAGGGATTCGGCTCTTGCGTGATCACTTACGCACCTCTTACAATGAACTCCGAGGACAACCTGCACACAGTAAACATTCGTGTTAGACCGATTACAATAAATAATTATTACACGGAATATCATTTGTGCAGGGAACGTTATTGTTGAAACTACCAGATGAAAATACACCCATATTGTATTCTCTTCATGGAAGAAGCTTTCCGCCGGAAGCTACAGCAATTATTACACGCCAATTTCCGGCGAAAACGAAATATACGGAATCGTTGACTGTTCAAAACTGGCTCAATAGACAACAACGATTCATATGCAAAATTGAATTATTAAATAACGATGAGGAGCAATCGAAGGTCCTATCATTATAGCATAAATCAGGGGTGGGCAAATAGCAGCCCGCGGGCCACACGCGGTCAGAAAAATCCGCCTTAATCCGAGATTTCCTTACCGTGCGCCAGGCACTGCTCCCACTCTTACCGCTTCAGACTTCCCCCACTCCAGTAGTGTCAGTAGTAGGGCAGCGGTTTCTAGCAGATAGGACTAGGAATATGCGTCAAATATTGGAAGAGTGGGGGAAGCCATGCGCGAGTTGCGTGGTGGGGGAAGGAGCCACGAGTGGCCCGCGGGCCGCAGGTTAAACAGAAGATTCGTCTCGTATTTAAATAAATTGAATAAAACTGCGACTATTTTATTGAATTTATATTTATTGATTTTTATGCTACAATTTATACCTTTCTGAAATGCAAAGTTAACTAATGAATGCAATCGTTTGAAAAGGTGCGGCCCTCCGCTAACCTCCGCTTCTACAAAGTGGCCCCCGAGCCAAAATTGCCCACCCCTGGCATAAATGAAATTCTACGTTCCTTAAATTTATTTTTTTCTTGTCTTCCATTAACAGATACCTTTGTTCAAGTTTCTGGGCAACAACAGGATTGATGTACCAGCGAATGGGCGACGAGATTATCGTGCTGTTTTTTATTCTTACGAAGAATCGGAATTCAATTTTAAAGTAATTGTTTATTCTATATGATTTATTGAACTTTTTTTTTAATTTAATCTGTCGATGCAGGTGTCGTTCATCAACGAGGATAACGAGTATCAGTTTTATAACATAAACTACGAGGTCACGAAACCGGAAGTGATCGAATCGATCAAATTGACAGCCTCGGCGAGATCTAAAGTGTGTCACGAGTTGAAAGTGGAAAATCCTTTAGAAAATAAAACGATATTGTACACGGCGAACTGTGATCATCCGTTTATCGCTATCCGCGAACTGCCGAAAACTGTACCACCCATGTCACACGTGCGTGAATTTTATATTTAATATCCAAGTTTAACACGTTGAACGCCACTGTGAAATGGGGCATTTTTTGTGGGACGTACTAAAGCTCTAATTACTAAAAATAGTAATAATTAATTTTCAAATCTCAAATTTTTTTTAATTATTCAAGCGTGTATAAGTTGCGGGGCAAGACCGGCCCTGGGTCTAGACAGACTATGCGGCTGCCTAGGGCCCCTCAAGATCCAGGGCCCCCATAAGACGATTTCTAAGAATGCAAGAAGAGTAATGTTTACTTGAATATTAATCGATGTAATTGTAACTCTAAATTAGTTATACAAGCTTTAATGTTAATTTTATAAATTTTATTTGAGGTACTTTTCTTTATGTCATATATGTGAAGTGGCCCTTTTCGGAGCTCGCCTCGGAGCCCCGAATCTCAGGGCCGGCCCTGTTTCGGGGACCCCCATGGCGTTCAACGTGTTAAAAGAAGGAATTCAAACCTTCTTTTTTAAATTACAGGAGTATATTTATGTACTGTACTGTCCAATGATACCTTCCGAAGAAACTATCACGATGCTCAACGTTAATTCCCCAGAATTAGGACAATTTCCATACGAATTACGATTAAAAGCTTTACCACCACCCCCAGAAAAAGTTACACGAGTGAACGCAACTTTGGGAAGCACGTGTATATTCCCGCTTCTTGTTCATAATTACACTAAAGAACCTGCTGAGTTCGTAATTAATGTACGAATGAAATTATGAGTTAGTAGGAAGCTACGAAGATTTATTGGAAATTGAGAAAATGTTTGTTATAGGTGGATGACGATTGCTTCGTCTCTCAGAAAAGCATCAGTGTTCTACAATTAGATAATAGAACAATTGAAGTAATCTTTGAGCCATCTAATTTAGAAAATACGACTGCCACGTTAAGAGCATCGTCGAAAACTGCTGGAGATTATATGTAAGTAAGAATTAATTCAAGTAGATTAAAACAAAAATTAATTGTACGTTTATTCGAAAGATTTCCTCTAATTGGAATTTGTTCATTACCGAAACCTATGGGGCCCTATATAATTACACGAGACATCCCAGCATCGATACTATTCAAAAATGTTTTTAGAGAAGAAAAAACGTTTGAGTTTCACGTAGATCCTTCTGAAATCTTTGAAATAGAAATACCATCAACAATGTTACACTCCAAACAGGTGATGTTCTCATAATTATTATTAAGTTTTATTTCTCATAAGATTAATTAAAATTTTTAATTATTTCGATTTTTTTACCTAACAGAACATTGAAATCAAGGTACATCTCCGAAAAGAAGAAGAGGTCGTAGATAAAGAGACAGTAATGGAAGAAAAATATCCGGTCACCGGAAAATTGATGGTATACTGCATTGATCACACACTTTCTCACGTTAATTGGATATATTATGTAAAAGGAATTTTTGAATAAAATAAAAGCTTCGAAATTTTCTATAAATTAACATGAACCCCCGGGCCCTTAAATTGAAGTCGCTACTGCCATAAATATAACCAATCAGCTGTTTCTCCCAGTTGTAGCATCCGTGAAACATTACTGCTTTTGGTGTATATTTACTTATATTCTTAATTAGAAATCATAATCAAAAGATCAATTTGTTAATATAAGAATTTGATGAAAATATACAGAAGAATAGTGTAAAAATACGATCGTTTAGCGTTAATTTCGATGAAAGCATCATCAGGATGAATACCTAACCTCGTTTTTTCTGTACCATCGGGTATTCTCGAGCAACCATGTAAATCATCGAAAACATTCCAATGTATCATTCAAATCGAGCTTATCACGCGGAAAGTACATCCACATTCTTTTCTGCCGAGTGTGGGAGTTTTTCAAACTTTCCCCTTCGAATTAACCTCGATGAAGGTTCTCGCGAGAGCGAGTCGTTGCATATACGAAGACTCATAATACCGATACTCGGAAATAAATCTTCCACCGATTCCACGTTACGATGACGGAGAAATCCAGGAAGATAGTAACAAGATTTCACCCGACCCACGGGGAAAACATTGTGCTACGCGAAGACAGTACCGTGGCATACCGTACAGCTAGCTTTGCTAACTCCCTGGCCTTCAGCGAGAAGCCGCTACAACCAGGTGAGATATTCCTGGTGGAAATTGAAAAGACTGAAAGAGGATGGAGCGGACACATGCGACTAGGGCTTACCCTACTCGATCCAGCTTCAGTGAGCAACAGTCTGCCACAATTTGCTATGCCTAATCTTGTCAGACTGGGAAATACATGGATATTTGCTATTACTAAAAGTCACACTATATGGGATAGCTTCGAAGGATACGGTAAAGATTGTCGAATCTCTTTATTCACGGTGATTAAAGTTTTATAGGTATAGGTTTCATTTATTTATGTTTCAAGGTGAAGGAATACCATCCGGAGAAAAGAAACTAATCACAGATGGGGTCAATGTGCAAACTTCTCGTGGAGTTATACCATTCAACGCTCTTAGACCAAATATCATTGATCCTTCTCAGTATATTTTACCTACCGATGCTGGTAGTCGTATTGGAATTATGTACGTGCCACAGGCTGGCTCGGACAAGGCTGAGATGCACTTCATAATCAACGGTGAAGATCAAGGGGTGTGTGGAAAGGATATACCTTACAAGGCAGGACCTTTACGAGCAGTAGTAGATGTATATGGTACTACAAAACAAGTCAGAATAGTTCAGCTATATGGTGGTATGTTTTACAAATTAAATTTTCTTCGCATATGCTAAATACAGTATCTTTAGCAACCATATGTTTCAGCAGTATCTACCCTACAAAGTGCCTGCCGCGATGCTATATTACAGTATACAAAAAGGAACGCAGTCGATTCGCTTCCACTTCCACGGGTTCTAAAAGATTATTTACTGTACCAATCACAGTAAATTCTATATCATTCCACTTTATCCAATGACTGTATCTCAAATCATGTTCGAATAGCAATTTCGATGCTCATATAATATTTTTACAGTTAAACTTTTCTACAACTACGTTTATTGCTTGAATTACGCTTTCATTTATTCTAATTAACGAAGGATAATCGTTCGAACGAATGGAAAAATTCTATCTCCGTACCTTTCCATTAAGCGGTTTCTTCGTTTGTATAATTTACTGTATATGTAGTATAATGTCATTCGCGTGAATGCCAAATTTTAAATTGTACATAATGTAAGAAGTTGTTGACAGAGCACCGGATAAGTTCTCTGATAAGTCGAGGAACGCTGATCACTCTCATTAACATTTTTAATTAACATTTATTAGCAGCTACGCTATATCATAATATAGTACACGATTTCACTGAAATTTCACACATTTCATGTAACATCTGATCTAACGCAAAATTATACATGTAACATTCGTTCTAAACTCGATACGACTTACATACTTGTATTTACCGAAAGTGATGTAAAATTACATTGGGTCGCACTGTTAACACACGCAACAATGGATCGAATTGACGTAGTCAATTGAATCCGAAATGTTTTTCAGAATAAATGTATTTATAGAAAAATCATCGATTGTCTAATATCTAACGATTTCTATTAAGGATGTGAAATATTATACCTCGTATATTTGTACCGTAATCTCAGTTACGTGTTCACCACGAAGGTCTTGGCACTATTGCTCGTCGGTAGGAAAACCGCGAGCATAATCACGTAAACAAATAACACGCTCAAGAAGGCTATCCAACCGATCAAAATAGAGGTGTATTTCCAAGTGGATTCTTTTCTGTCGAATGACACGAGATTTGTGTTGTCATCGGTGTTTCTTTCCATACTGGCTGATACCTTCGGGTCTAAGATGCTTATTAAAAACACCTGACCTACTTTGCTTTTCAAAATCGAAATCGTTACCGACGATAACCACGCCGGTGCATCGGTGTTCAATTCTTGCACGTGGCGAAGAATGCTTGTAAGAATTAACGAGAATGCAGCCAAAACTAACGAATTCTCGTAAAAGAAAACTAAAAAATGATACTAGATGAGTTAAGAGACACCCAGTAAATTAAGAAAAAAGAAATATTGTACACTTACTTAGTTTGGGAGGATAATTGCCATTGTAAGGAAGTTTCCATTGCAAATCTTGCAAACAAATCAGGTGCAAAATAAAATTGAAATTCGCGACTACCATACGTTCGGTGGATCTTGGATCCAACCACAGTACCATCAACGTCATTGTCATTAGCGCTGTGCACAATTGAACGAGTAAATCTCACAATACTTAACGAGCCTTAAAATTAATAATATTTCACAAACCTAAAACCATTGTCATATAAGAGGAAGTGTAGGTGGAACTGTATCTCTGCAAGATGATATGATAAGACAACATTTTGCTAGTGAACTCCACACCGAATTTCGATTCGACCAAACGTTCGGTCTGAGAAATGTGCACCAAGTCCCATTCCAAATTTTCGTCATAAATCTCCTCTGTCAGCTGAGAATTAAAGAAACGTTAGGATTAACTGTTATCCAGATCCAAGATTTACTTTTCGATACCCACTTGGCCTTCTGGATCAAACGTTACGAAATATATATCGATCTCGTTGGCGGAATGAGACCAAGATGCAATGTACAAACTGCAATTCATCGAATCGTACGGCCACCATGTGTGATCCGATTCGCAAAAGGTGGTGTACATCGCCGTGGGTACGCAAATTACTGTACCCAGGTGATACAACCAGCATTCAACCTTTGGTATCTCTGTATCCACGTCCACGTTTGATCTGAATTTAAGCAGACATCTTTGAAATCCTTTCTAAACCTTAGGAACTGCCTAAGTGTTACGCTCACTTATTAATGAAACTTTGTCACCTTGTAGAGCTCATCGAGCTGAACACACCTATACCCCATTTTAGGGGCAGACGGCTAATTGTTTAAAAGATATTAACAATTAAAGTTAGTTATTCCTTACATTGAGAAGTATGACAAACTCACACATACAAACGGTTAGCTCCGCGGTTAAACACATGAACCGCAACCAAAAGGTTCCTTTTGGACCGCAATCCTTGGTTCCCAACATTTTATTTTTGTTTTTAAGATAATTTGTCTCTTTTTGAATAATTATTACAGCTGTGCTATAATCATTGCATTTATTAATAATTAATTACATACGCTGCTATTTTTATAGAATTTAAGTTGTTTTCTATCCAGTACGTACATTACCATCCTTACCGCGTTCGAAATTTACACGCGTTTATTTGTTATTACACAAATAATTGTAAATAGATATAAGAGACAAATAATTATCTTAAAACAAAAAAAAAACAAATGTTGGAAACCAAGGATTTGAACCCCGGACCTTTAAATTTACCGCGGAGCTAACCGTTTGTATGTGTGAGTTTTTCAAACTTATCAATATATAACTAACTTTAATTGTTAATATCTTTTAAACAATTAACCGTCTGCCCCCAAAATGGCGTAGTGTTCAATTCGACGAGCTCTACAAGGTGACAAAGTTTCATTAATAAGTGAGCGTAAGTAGTTCTTTGGTAGTTCCGTTAGAAGATGTTTTTATTTTCACCATAGAAATGGTGGATAGAACTTACGTGCTATGCAACACTATATCTGGCACCCACATCTCATAACTCATTACTTGAAGCGACGTTATACCATCGAATTGCGATGGTTCCCACGTCAGATGAGGATTCGTCCATATCTATGGTGTGTTAAAAAATAATAAATATGGATTTTTTACAGATCCCTCTGATTTCTAACTTTACTCACCATCCTAGACCAAACGTGAAAGTCAACCGTGTTTGCCAGTTCATTCTGATGATTGAGAAAAAAAGATTTTCCAGTACAAAACTTCACTAACTTCGAAAGACTATTTCGCCTGAATTACTTACGACTTCGAACTGGTGTATGTACAATCCAAAGTTAACGACAGTGGCATTTCTATGATCGTCAGTGGGTCTAACTTCCTCGTCGTAAAAACAAAATAGATACTCTTTCAATCGTTGCAAGGTAGAATTATCCACGATTTCCTTGCAACTCTGCAAGAACATGCAGGAACCCTGATGATCCTGCAGGATGCAGAAGATCACGAGGAACGGGATAAAGATGCTTTTCATTCTGAAGCACCAATCAATGTGGCACTCGTATTACGACTGTATATTGAAAGATCGAAGAGGATCCATTGCACGCCCAGTGAAACGTTAAACCGAACCATGGAAAACCGCCCCCTTTTCGGGTACGTCATCGAGGACCTATCATTTAATCAGTGAGAAAAATTTGGAATCTCTCTGTTACGTGATTACACACTTGTACGAGATGAAAGTACAGTGTTATGTAACTGAAGCTTCCATTGATTAAAGAGAAGTATAGAAGAATAAATGGACTAGCATTCGCCATATTTGTTCGTGTTCCTTATCTCAAAATCAAAAGTAAATCAAGAAAGCTAAACTGTAAAGTTTTCTTAAAGATAATCGCGTTTTCCTTTGAAACATTTAATTAGATCGATTCTATAGCAATCGATGAATTAGATTTAGAAAAATTACTCCCAAGAGGATTGTTCAAGCATCATAATCAACTATATACTTGATGTCACGAGAGTCCATAACTGCGAAAAGACCAGTTTTCGTTCTTTTCTGCGCATTGTCGCTCTGATTGGCGATACTTCCAGCGGAAGTGGAAAGCGATTGGCGGATCGCTTTCCCCCACTATCGCTGCGTTCCCCCACCATCTTCCAACCTGCGCGCTTAGTTATGGACTCTCGTGACATCAAGTATAGATTAAAACTTACTATCGACCTTGTTTTAATATTGCTATTATCAGGGCCGGCGCGAGGCAGGTTCAGCGCGTTCGCTGGAACCCGGTCCCGCGTTTTGAAAGGCCCCGCGGTCTACGAAAACTCATCAGACATTTTGCAGGAGCCCTTGTATAGTAGATTGAATATTCGGCTGTGTGTGGAAAATGCAATCGCATAATCCACTAATCGATGACAACTTGCTGCACACTGACATGAATCTTGAATCGCGAATCAATATTTTGAACAACTTTTTCCTATACATATAACTACCGCTCGGCCTTAGTTTTCGAGATATTTTTGAAAAACTGTCGAAACTAACATATTGTATTCTGGCCCCGCAAAATTTTGGAACCGGGCCCCGCAAAAGGTCACGCCGGCCCTGGCTATTATTGTAAATATCAGGATTCGAGGAGGAAGGATCCAGCAGTTCTAATCAATTAAAAATAGAAACATCCTTTATTTGAAGCTTCAGAAAATTGCAACTGAATCGAGCAGGAATAATCGCGATGACCATCGACCAACTTAACACATAGTACAGTACAAAAATCGCTATAAATGATCGTTTATTGACAATGAGAATCTACAATCGATGAAACGTAGAATAAAAAAAAAGCTTTTCTTTTTCAAGTAGCTAGCACCAAAGTGGCCAGAATGATGATATAAGTAAAAACCACCGCAAAGAATGATATCCACTCGATGATGGCTGCGAACAGTCTCCAAGACGATTCTTTGGACCTAGCCTCTGTTTTCGGGAGATCCGAATTCTCTTCGTTCTCTCCTCCGAGTATTCCACTGTTGGATAACTTACCATTATCGTCGGTGAGAATTAGGAAACGTCCGGCACGGTTGTTCAGCACGAACGTCGTCGTCGTTGAGATCCAGTTCGGTACATCGATGCTCATGTCTTGCATTTTCCGTAGTAGAGCGGTTAAAACTAACGCGAACACCGCCATTGCCAGCGAATCCCGGTAATAAAGTACTAAAATATGAAATTGTTCAAACACACCGACGACGATCAGGATTTTTCAATGATATTCTTTACTTACGTATGTAAGGCGGATTTGTACCATTGTGCGGTAATTGCCAATGCATGTCAAATATGCAAAGTATATGGCAAATTAAGTTGACGCTAGCCAAGGCAATTCTTTCTATGGATCTCGAATCCAACCAAAGAACTGTTATTGTTAGCAACATCACAACTGGAAGAGGAGGATACGAGTAAACGAACTTGTCTAACCGATTGATACATACAGTGGGTCAGAAAATTATTCGATCACCGTTTAAAACAGAATACCTCATTTAAAATTGGAACAAATGACTTGAGGTTTTTTGAGAAGCTATACAAATGAATTTACTAACAAGGAGAACTACCCAAGTGTTACACTCACTTATTAATGAAACTTTGACAGTTTTAGAGCTCGTCGAGCTGAACACGCCTATACCCCCTTTTGGGGGCAGACGGCTAATTGTTTAAAAGATATTAACAATTACAGTTAGTTACTCCTTACATTCTGAACTATGACAAACTCACACATACAACTCGCAATCTAGAGATCCACGGTTCAAATCCTTGGTTCCTAACATTATTTTTTTTTTTTAATGATAATTTGTCTCTTTTTGAATAACTATTACATAAAAATTATTATATAAAAAAAAAAAAAAAAAAAAAAAAAAATTGTTGGGAACCAAGGATTTGAACCGAGGACCTTCAGATTGCATAACACACGACTCTTAATCTAAACGTCCTCGGTTCAAATCCTTGGTTCCCAACAATTTTTTTTTTTTTTTTTTTTTTTTTTTTTATAATAATTTTTATGTAATAGTTATTCAAAAAGAGACAAATTATCATTAAAAAAAAAAAATAATATTAGGAACCAAGGATTTGAACCGTGGATCTCTAGATTGCGAGTTATATGTGTGAGTCTGTCATACTTCTCAATGTAAGTAGTAACTAACTTTAATTATTAATATCTTTTAAACAATTAGTCGTCTGCCCACAAAACGGGGTATAGGCGTGTTCAGCTCGACGAGCTCTACAAACTGTCAAAGTTTCATTAATAAGCGAGTGTAACACTTGGGTAGTTCCCCTTGTAAGATATGTACTTTTGCTGTTTGAAAAAATTAAAATTTGTCGAAATCAGGAAAAAAATAATAAAAGGCAATTTTCTAACTTTTTAGGTAAATTACTTTAAGTAAATTAATTTGTATAGCTTCTCGAGAAACCTCAAGTCATTTGGTCCAATTTTAAATGAGATATTCTGTTTTAAACGGTGAGCGAATAATTTGGTGACTCACTGTAATTAAGAAAGAATATCCGTACCGATAGCAGGCGTGACATACGTGGTATGCAGCATCCCATAATGCCGACTTATATATAACTCGTAAACGATCATGGGATAAGTATCGTTCGGGCAACATTTGTATTTCTTCAGAACTTTGTACGCGTCTGTTACTTTAAAATCCCATTGACTATTGTTCGTGTATCCGTCCATTTGAAACTATACAATCACAAGACATTCCTATATGATTTCTACATAATTACAGTTATCCAATTAAAGAATTCAACCGATTTACCGCTTTTTTGTCTAAATTAAAATTCACTTCCTCCCCGGAATGGGACCAAGAGCCAAAATTGATACGACAATGGTGAGTGTCGTAAGGCCAGTGAGCGAAATTGGTGGAACATTTGGCAGTGTGTCTCAAGGATGGCACACAACTGACCGATCCTGAACTGAATATCAGGCAAGTAGTCGAAGGTATCCCTGTCTGATCTATCGCCATATCGCCACTGTTTTCGAAAGAAGCCATTAGTAACTATACAAAATACACCCGTAAAGAAAAAAGGCACAGGATTCTGAAGCTAAAGCGTCCTTACGAATTGTAAACCGACAAATCGGGCACCCATATCTCGTCGCTTTTCACGTGAATAAAATTGATCCCATCGAAATCGCTTGGTTTCCAATTCAGATGCGAGTCGGTCCACGTCTACAAAGATCATCGAACGCTTTCATCGATAAATCTCAATGGAAATGATAATTACCGTCACTTACGAGTGCCATCCAACTGTGCAACGTCAACCGGCTGTTCCATTCGTCCTAAAATGGAAACACTATCACAAACCGGGAAAACGATTGAACGATGATCGATGGAAACTTTCTCTTACGAATTCCAGGATCTTTGGCAACAGCTTCATGGTCACGTTGTTGACGATCTGATGAGAAAGAGTCGGACGAATAGTGCGATCGTATTGGCAAAAGAGATGCCTCTTCAGGTTCAACATCGGCGACGGATTGTCATAATTTTTACAACTTAACGAGAAGAGGTCGAGATCCAAGCTAGCTTCTGTGTAAAGATTTTTGTAAATCGAATTGAACAATTGATAGAAGAACGAAACGAAGGAGTGACAGAGAGAGACACATACACAAGGAATTTGTAATTCAAAAAATTAAACGACTTGCTGAAGACTTCGAACACCTTTTACAATTACTGATACGTTTAATTAATTCAATGTTAAAACGAGTTTATTTAAAAATCGTGAGAAACTACTTGCAGACACGACTCTGAAGGTTACCACATCAAATATGAATTAAAGTTTATCTTATAGAATGATAATTAACCCTCGAACACTGAGGAAAAAATTTCAATGCCTAGTAGGTCCAGGTCACAACTGACCCTTCCCTTCGTCCAAGGGTAATACTTCACGGAATTACAAACAGATCAATTGGAAAGGGTTGAAAGGAGAAAAAATTTTAAAGATCAGGATCTAGACACTTTAGCAACACTTTACCAGAACCATCATGGAAGAAGACGAGGAGTAAACCGAGCGCCGTAAATGTTCTCATTTTGATCGAAATGAGCCAACAGCCACCAGTCGACTGAACTGATTTCTCGTTTGTAGTCGAACGATTATTGAACGCCCCGTGAAATTCGAAGCGAAAGATACGCGAGACGCCCCCACACTGGTCGAATGCATTTTTTTTTTGCGAGTTTTCAGATAGAGCAATAATAACTGATTGATTAATTCTAAGCGTATAAATAGTCGAAAGATCAGTATTTGACCGATTAAAGAGTAACTCCAAATTTCGCCCAAATCAAACTATGTGACAATCAATTCTATATGATGGTACATTAATCTCAGAAAAAATTTAAGTTGAGTATAGGGGTAGTTTTAGAGATACTGGAGGTCAAAGTATTCTCAATATTGTCCAAGCACTGTATACACAAAAAAAAAATCAATACTTCTTTGATAATAGTGGGGATTTTACTAGAATTAGTCAAAATGGTTTTCTGACTCCTCCATTCCTGTTGTTTAGCATTTTAAGGGTTGTTTAATATGTAGAACAGTTTTTATTGAATTTCTCGAAAACAAAGACAGATACGAAAGAATGTTTTAGACAAAAGTTGTTTGCCTTAAAATTCTACATAAGAAAAGTATTTTTCATTTTTTCGATAGGACTAATCTTTTACTCGAAAATCGCAACTGAAAAGATATAGTTTCTGAAAATAACATTGCAATATAAGCAGCGATTTTTTTAATATATGTATTTGATTCAGAGAAAAAATTTTTAATTATTATATTTTTTGTTACTATATACTAGAATAGATAGAACTAATCCTTTAGTCAGAAATTGCGGATATCGTATCTGATTCTATAAAAATATAAAGGATTAAAATAAAGAGTTGCTAGTTGTTATGTTGAAAAACTGATTTTTTTTCACATCAAATACATATATTTAAAAAATCGCTGCTTATATTGTAATGTTATTTTCAGAAACTATATCTTTTCAATTGCGATTTTTGAATAAAGGATTAGTCCTATCAAAAAAATGAAAGAGACCTTTTTCGTGCAAAATTTTAAGACAAACAACTTTTGTTTAAAACATTCTTTCTTATCTGCATTTGTTTTCGAGAAATTCAATAAAAACTGTTTCGAGGGTAATATAGGACAAATTCTATGTATTGTACGAAAGTTATGAAGTAATATCTCGGAAACTAATAGGAAGCCGAAGATACCACTTTATATTTGGGATCCCCTCCCCCTGCCCCTCAAAATTTTATCTTAATCGGCGACCGGTCGTATTCGGAACTTCATCCCAATTTCCATATAAACAAGTTTTCGTGTCATCAATAGTTACGAAATAAAACGCCAGTCACACTTTATCGCAGACACCCTGTAGAATTGATTAACAGATAGTTTGATTTGAAATTCGAGTGGGAAAAAATGGTCGAAAAAACGTGTGTTTTTGGGGTCACTTTCCGTGGATGTTCAGATTGTCGTCTAATTTAAACAGAATCATAATTAATTCATAACGATTGGATATTAATTGGAAAAAATATAATCTAAATTTTTATTAATGCTCGACTATATTTTCAACCTGAAATAGAAAGATGTTTAGGTGTTGTCCTCGAGTGTCGAAGCTAATTATCGCATATCATCGCTACCAAGGAGGCATTTAATCGCGACGTCCGGTACCAAGTCGCGCCGATAAGAATAGAAGAGTCTCGTTGTTCGCTCGCTCGCTCGCTCACTCGCGGAGCGAATTCATCGCTTCGAGCTACGTGAATTTAATCTGAAAGAACTCGCTGAACGGAGCATGCGTGCTGCGCTACGTTCTACTTAAAATACCGAGCACACGCGATAAACGTGCCCAGTTCGCCGCGCGTTTTCGTACCATCCTCTCTGACACGTCGAGTGGTTTTCGTGAACACGTGGATCTATTCAATTGAAACAATAGAATCGTCGGGCTCGAATGTGACGAATAATTTCATTTAAAAAAATTTGTTCTTTTGGAAGAATGAAATATATCGGAGCCCTCGACGTCGGGACCACCACTGTACGTTTTCACATCGTCGACGAACAAGCAACCACCGTCGCCTCTTCTGTCGAAAAGGTTTGAAAACGATTCCTATCATTGTAATTTTTCAATAAATTAAATTGGCAATTGTTAGAGAACTCTGGAAATATAACGTGGAATAATTCTACGTCTACACTTGGAGCATGTTTATTATACGCCGTCGAAAGAACAATGGTTTACATGCAAATGGAAAATGTTTTGATGCTAGAGAATCGATATTTATGAGATTGTAAGAACGTGTCTTACGTCCATGTCGTGAAAAAGTTTAATGAATAATTAATAATCGTATGATCGATACGGTAGACATAGTTAAGGTAGATTTGATTATGTTTTCCTTTGCAAGTACACAGCTCATTAACAATGTACCTACAAAGTTCAGTTTCATTATTAAATAAAATTGTTAATTCTAAGCACTGTGCTTTATTTGGCTCATTTGACATTCGCAATCAGTCTTTGAAATAATTTAGTGATAAGATATGCTCTGAGAAAACAGTGACATAGCATTCTTCTGAACTCATAAAACTGAAATTATAAACATTTATCAACTTCCTTTGAGTCTTAATAATATACTTAGGAACGTTTCATACTGTTTACATAACGCGTATACTTGTCCGGTGACTATTAATTCAGTCTAATTATCGTTAATTAAATAAGACGAACGTGATGTTTGCGTACAAGTGTTAATATCAATTTATTGCTCATTTCTATTTGAAAAACGATGACAACAAGAAATACTCGAAGGACAATCGAACTTTTCTAAATAATGAAATACCAAGAGTCTATTGTCTTTCAAATTTTTTTTTAATGACCAGTGCTTCGAAGTTAATAATTAAATTATTATTTCTTCCCTCAGAGATTCCGCTCATCACGCAATCGTTTGATTATAAAACAATTTCCTTCTGATTCATCTGTTTATCGTTCCAACCACTCAAGGAT
Organism: Osmia lignaria lignaria; assembly: GCF_051020975.1. Taxonomy (NCBI): domain Eukaryota; kingdom Metazoa; phylum Arthropoda; class Insecta; order Hymenoptera; family Megachilidae; genus Osmia; species Osmia lignaria. Next base: position 2,862,303 of record NC_135040.1, read on the forward strand.
CAGGAAAACTCCAATGTGGATTTATTCTATAGGGTTATTCAAATTTAGTGTCACATCTTAAAATTGAAATAAAACTGGAAGTATGGTTTCTTTATTTCAACACAAAGTCTACTGTATGACATTAATTACACAGGCCTGCGAAGTTGAAGTTTTTGAAAAATACAAGAGAAGTTATGTTATTTGTTGTGCTGATTTCGAAAATGACCTCAATTTTTTTCTATCACGTCAGGATTTTTTGTAAAATCGATATCGTTATTTTTGCTAAAATCCTATTTGAATAGGAATTCTCGCGAACAAAAATAAATAAATCGATTCTTGGTGAGGCAAATTGATTTTTTAGCAATCGATTATGAGATAACGATTCACAGAGGGGTATTCTGTAGATTTTACTCGGTAGAATGATGGTCAGGCAGGGAGGGAAGAAATTCAACGCCGAATAAAATTTTTTATGGTAGTAAACGTTCATAAAAATCCAAGTAAAATTGAATTTTTCAAGAAAACATGACGTGATAGAAATTTTTCATTATTTTTTTTGAAATCAGCATCAAAAAATACATTAAGTTCAGCTATCAATTCTCTTGTATTTATTTCATTTAATTTATTTTGAATTTTTTACTTTGTAATTTTGTTATCAAAGACAATATTATTTAAATGTCCTCCTCGGTTTTTTTCACGAGCCTGAGGCGTTTCACCCAAGTTTTCATTATATTTTCACACAAGTGGAATTCAATTTCATCAATAGCGACTGTGATTTTGTTGCATTGGCGTAAACTTCACTTTCCATAAATCCCATAAAAAAAATCTAATGGTTTTAAATCATTCGATCTTGGTGAAAATTAGTGTCTCCTCCTCGTGAAAAAAAAAAATACTGATCGAATTGAGTATCCTCCTCCTTTTCGAAGTCGGATTAAAAAATTACCAGTTCGTTAAATTTGGTCAAACATATCAAACTCGCAATAAAAAAACGGAGAAGGACCGTTGAATGATATTGTTTTTCATAATTAATATCATAAAATAGACTTTGTATTAAAATAAAGTAGCCGTACAAAAATCAAATACCTTGCGTTTTATTTCAATTCGAAGATGTGACACTCAATTTGAATAACCCTATAGTACACCTTCGACTTTCCACGTTTGTACGAACCGGTTTGAAACGCGTCACGTTGTAACCATTGTGTTATACGTGGGTTGGAGACGAAATATTAACGACAATTGAGGGGATCAACGATTCAGACGAGTAATTTAATAACACCTTTAACGCGGTGGTGCTGATCGACCCACTTATGTATGTTCAGTCGCGCAAACGTTTGTTTAAAATTCATTCAGCGAAGAAAGTGTGATCAAATAACAAGTTACTCAATTCGAGTGCTGTAATCAAGTTTGACCTAACGTAACAATTGGCTGATCGAAGTATTTCAATAGAACAGAGAAATGAGTATAATGAAATGCTTAGAAAAAATAATTAATTTTCTTTTTATTTTAGGTGCAACTACTATACCCAAATCCTGGCCACGTGGAAATAGATCCAGACGAATTATGGAGGATTATAGTGGACGTAATTAAAAACACTCTGAAAGGTAAATTCTAAATATTTGATTGATCAGGTGAGCACTCAACGCTAGAACTACCAAAGGGGTCAAAATGACTAGTTTGTATTTTCTTATTTTAAATTATAAATTTTATCGAGGTATTTTCATTGAAATTTATGTTGGATATGTTATCGAGCTAAAGAATGAATATACAAGATGTTCGATAACAGGTGGGAGATTTTTAAAGGGATGATTCTAGGGGTGAAAATAAGACGAAGATCAAGAATGACGAAATAGCGTTTGCGGGTATGTTTTCCAGTAATTAACGTTTAAAAATTCCAGGAAAAAGCGCCTGAAATCTGCAACCTGCCCAGCACCGACGACTGAACGTCAGGTCAGCAGGGGTCGGTACAGTCATAACCAAGAATCATTGAATAGTAGAAACTTACCTCGTGCTATTCTGTTTCTCGGTACTGCAGCATTCGGTTTTCTCTTCTTGGTTATGACTGTACCGACCCCTGCTGACCTGACGTTCAATCGTCGGTGCTGGGCAGGTTGCAGGTTTCAGGCGCTTTTTACTCGAATTTTTAAACGTTAATTACTGGAAAACAAAGCCGCAAACGGTATTTCGTCATTCTTGATTTTCGTCTTATTTTGATCCCTAGAATCACCCCTTAAAAAATCTCCCACCTATATTAAATTATGTTTCATCCTTTATCTATTTCGTAATCTACATGACTTTTAATTTAAAAATAAATGTACATCAAACGTCGGTAGTTCTAATGTTAAAATTCGTTATAAATTGCTCGTAATTGCAGACAGTGGGATAAAAGCAGAATCGATTGTTTCCCTTGGAATATCTACGCAACGAGGCAGCTTCACGACATGGAACTTGAAAGACGGAAGGCACTATCACAAGTTGGTATAAACCGATCCGTTGTTACGCGATTATTCAACCTTTTGTCCTGATATTTGACGACCGTTTTATCTTCCGTTTCAGTTTTATAACATGGAAGGACGTGCGTGCCGATTCAATGGTGAAAGAATGGAACTCCTCGATATCCATGAAAGGATTGAGATTAGGATCGCAAATTTTGTACACGCTTACCAGGAGGAAGCGATTTTTGGCCGCTAGCGTTTTTAAATTTATGAACACACAGGTTCGGATTTTCCTTTTTTTTTTTATTTTGAAGAAGATGAGAACAAAAGTGAACCGAAGAACGAGTCGCGTAATACACGTTATCGAGTTTTTTATTCTATTCTATCGATTTATTATTTAATTCACACAGTAAATTTTCATTTTTCGCTCCTTTATTTTTCATCATTTGTGTTGCACTAAAATTTAGATGACTCTGAAGTTATTATGGGCGTTACAACACGTGCCAGGTTTGCAAGAGGCAACGAATAATGGAAATGCTGTTTTCGGAGGCCTTGATTGCTGGCTTTTGTATAAACTCACCGGTATTAATTTTAACATTATAATTTAAAACCTTTATATTATATTTTAATATAATTGTATTATAATTATATTATAATATTGCAATTTTATTTTATAGTTATATTATAATATTCTAATTTTATTTTATAATTGTATTATAATATATTGTATTATAAAACCTAACATTATATTTTAAAGAACGAACACCTATCAAATAGAAATTCAATTATCATTTCTAAAATTCGGAACCAACATAAGAAGCTTCGATTAATAGAAATTATAATAGAAATTCTATAATAGAAATTATAATAGAAATTCTATAATAGAAAATCTATAATAGAAATTAATTTTGATACGTATATTACAGGAAGACACGTGACGGATGCATCCAGTGCATCAGCCACCGGACTTTTCGATCCATTCACGATGAGTTGGTCCAGTGTACTGATAAACCTACTGAAACTTCCGTGTAATATCTTTCCGGAAGTGCTAGACACAACAGGAAACTTTGGCGTCACTCCAAAAGAGATATTCGACGTCGAAATTCCGGTACTTTGTTCAGTAAGTTAAACAAATTCCAATAAAGTACCAAACTCAACAACGAAGAGGTCGTAAGGTTTGGAAAACGAGAAGTTAAAATGAAATTATTTAAAGTAGATGGCAGATCAATCGGCTTCCCTGTTTGGTTCAGGATGCATTCAACCAGGAGATTTGAAAATAACAATGGGAACTGGTACCTTTCTGAATGTTAACACTGGAGCAAAACCACATGCATCTATCTCAGGTAACTTATTGAAAATTATGCTACTACGATATTAATATTGATCTAAACATTCCTTCTTGTACGATAGGATTATATCCTCTAGTTGGATGGCGAATTGATAACGAAGTAGTATATGCAGTGGAAGGTGCATCGAATGACACAGGTGTTCTGGTCGAATGGGCAAAAAAGATAGGTAAATCAATTTTTTATTCTAAAATATATGTTGGAAGAAAAGTCATTCGCACTTTAAAGATGCAGTTTTTTTTAGGTATTATTAATACTGCTGATGAGACAGCAAGTATTGCTAATTCAGTAGACGACTCTGATGGAGTGTATTTTGTTCCTGCGTTTAGTGGACTGCAAGTATGAACAATTTTTTTTTTCTAAAAAATGGGTGTTCGACAACAGATGGGAAATTTTTTAAGGGGTGATTCTAGGGATCAAAATAAGACGAAAATCAAGAATGACGAAATAGCGTTTGTGGCTTTGTTTTCCAGTAATTTACGTTTAAAAATTCGAGTAAAAAACGCCTAAAACCTGCAACCTGCCCAGCACCGACGACTGAACGTCAAGTCAGCAGGGGTAGGTACAGTCATAACCAAGAAGAGAAAGCCGGATGCTGCAGTACAGAGAAACAGAATAGCCCGAGGTAGTAAAGTTGCCTGATTGATTGATATTTTCCCTCGATTTTGAGAGCGGCATTTATCTGGAGGCTATAACCTCTCTTTCTGCCCAACGAAAGTTAGCGTCCACGCGCACATGTGCGCCTTTTTTCAGATGATCTCGTCTTTTAGCTTGTTAATTTACTTCTTTTATATTTTGTGCCATACTCTTATTTTCCATTCACAAACACTTCGCCCATTCACCATTCATTCTCGCTATCCGCCTTTGTTGCTTCGTTTTACCCATCTTTTGGCGAAACCGTGCCCACTTAGCTTGACTTCGGTGATCTTACGGGTACCGGTATCGCCCAAGTGGCTAAGGCCGTTGATCGAGGTAAGTTTCTACTATTCAATGATTCTTGATTATGACTGTACCGACCCCTGCTGACCTGACGTTCAGTCGTCGGTGCTGGGCAGGTTGCAGGTTTCAGGCGCTTTTTACTCGAACTTTTAAACGTTAATTACTGGAAAACAAAGCCGCAAACGCTATTTCGTCATTCTTGATTTTCAATTTATTTTGATCCCTAGAATCACCCCTGAAAAAAACTCCCACCTGTTGTCAAATACCCTGTATATGTAGAATACTTGAATTCATTTTATGATTTATTTTCAGGCTCCTATAAATGATTATTCAGCAGCCACTGGTTTCATTGGTATAAAACCAACGACAGAGAAGAATCACATTGTTAGATCGTTATTGGAAAGTATCGTTTACAGGATATTACTCCTTTACGAGTCCCTCTGTGCAGAAACCTGTTTCACTTATCATAGAATACGGTTAGCTAAATATTTCCATTTGTTAATTGAAAATTGCCATCAGACATTTTAAATGTTATCTTTATTTTACCTTAGCGTCGACGGCGGAGTGTCTAGGAACGATTTTATATTACAATTATTGGCCGATTTAACAGGCTTAGAAGTGGAACGAGCGACCAGCATAGAAATGTCTGTTTTAGGCGTTTCTTTCCTAGCTGGTTTGCAATGCGGTATGTAAATCATTCCTACTTAAATCACACAATGGAATACAATAGCTTTCACCTGGTTTCATATTGGAAACAATTGTAATAGTGATATTGAAGAAACACTATTAACAAATAGCATACCATTATGTAATTCATGTGACAGTTTTTTCACTGAACTTTCCCTATATTGGAACAGAGAAAGTCTTAAGTACTACGCCCATTTAACTACGCTTTCTAATGCAGAACAATTGATAATGATCGACTATGATTTCAGGAGTTTGGACGGACCAAGAAGACGTTCTGAAACTTCGAAAGACAGAGAAAATATTTATACCAAATGAAGAGAACAGATTAAAATACCAGCCAATAATTGCTCAATGGAAACGAGCTTTGCAGAGACTCAGCCAATGGTATTAAATTTATTGCCAATAAATTGAGACTTGATTTTCTCTACGAAACATATCAATTGTAATATCATTAGGTAAACGAAAGTGATTTTGTAATAATTGTAAATAAAGATGGTATTTTTGTTAAAAATCCTTGGACAATCTTTCTTTCCATCAAACAATTCTTAACAATTAAAGTTTCATTTATCTTTTATTCAAATCATTAAAAAATTAATTTATTGTCTCAATTTTATTAGATTTAGTTCGTTCCAGTAATTTTTAATTATCAGGTTGGTACATAACAAAGATATTAATCATTACCTATGTGCAATCGTAGATAAAAAAGAAATATTCATATCATATGGGTACAAAAAACGCTGATTCAATGCTGTTCGAGCGTTCGTTAAAAAATTAAACAATTTATAAAACGTGCCCGATAGGGACCACCAAGGTGTTCTCTTCGGAGAATAAGATAACGTCGAGAAGTGTGAGGTGACGAAAATGTATCGCGTTCAAAAAAGAAAATCAGTCGTCATCAGATCTCGGGCGCGGCCGGTCAAACAGTTATACTTTTATATCGCGTATTCGGGATTAAACAGTTTTCTTTCATTGTAATTACGTAAATTTTTAATAATACAGTATCTGATCATCTAAGATCACGTCGTCAACCACAAAATATCAATTAACGTCTCTCATGACGGTTGGACGTCTCTCTGCGCAAGAGACTCCAACGGAACCTGGTTTCTGTACCATCATAATTGGACGTCTTTTCGCATGAGAGACTCCAACGGGAACTGTTTCCCGAAAAATCCGTTATCACGCGATTAGTCAATCGCTGATGGGCGCCCAACCTCGTGTACGCGAAATCATTCATAACACACGCGACACACTCACACACAAAACACACGTAAAATAACTACGACAGTTCCCCGAATTTCCATCCGGTCTTATCGCTCTCGAATGTTTAGAAAACTCGAGAGCCGAAACTAAAGGGGGAACGAATTCGAGGGGAGCTGAGATCGAGAGGACAGGCATTCTCGTTCCAGCCTTCTTGTATCGAACATACGAAAACGCTTCGGTTGAACGGTTTCGATCATACAAATGCTACAAAAAGCAATAGTGATACGCACGATAAATTGAAGTTCTCTCTCTGCAAAAACCTTTCCGTAATCAACAGGCCTAGAGGAATCGAATTCTTTTTACGCAGATATCGACATTGACATAAGAAAATCACATATTACATTTCCGTAACAAGGACATCCTGCGCGAGTACACTAATAATTTTCTATATGGATCCTCAACGTAATTCTATGTTACGAATCCTATCGTTAAAACTTTCAATTTTCTGACGTGGCTTAAGTTGAAAAATTGAACGATGGAAAATTCTCGGGAAAAGGCGATGGTAACCTGGGTTAATTTCAAACCATGCTTTCGTAAATACAAATTTAACAAAATACAACGACGAAGATTACGTATGAAACTTTCTCGATTACGTTTATTTCGCACGAATTTTCCACGTGATGAATGAAACGCGTTCCGGGCGTAGATTTATCTTACTCGAAGGAGAAAGTTGACCCGAAGAAAGTCAATGGAGCACCAGTTTTGTACTCTAGAAAGGCGTAAGATGGAAAAGAAGGAAGTTGATACGATTATGTTACTTGCACGGATATCCCGAGTAACTTGTTCAAAAATTATATACTTTCTTAAACTTGCATAATCGAATGTCTTAGGTCAGAAAATATTTTTTCCAATTACATTTCAATTTCATAATTTCCAGACCATTTGACCTTAATATTCCAAAATCTTAATATTCTATAAATTATCGAACATTGTTGATCATTTATCAATGACGTCAATGGGCTGCAAGCGAATATGCTAATTCATAAATTGTTATAGAAAATTGGTAATGAAGTAATATGAATTTATGGGAAATTACACGTATTTATTGAATGGATCACAAAAAATTTTCCGTGGAAGTTTTTTCATCTTCAGCCCAAATCTCAACCAGACATTCTATAAAAAAGATATATCTCCATAAACATCGACAGTTTACCCGTCGAATTCCAGACAATCGAAAGACGAGCCAGATATTTTTTTTTTTCGATATCAGAAACTGGACGGTTTATCGAATGAAGATAATCAAAGCGTTAGTCGTAGCTGCTTGTATTCAAATAAACTACGACCTCGACTCTTTTGACTCGATGCATAAGTTACAATGAACTCCTCCCGCCAGTTACTTCCGTTCGGGACGTTTCTAAAATTAAGCAAACTCCGATTGTTCGATGCGACATCGAATCAGGGATCTTCGTTAATTCTTGCCGAACGATCGAACACGTCGTATCGATCCTCTAATCAACAAATTTCGATTTAAAAAAAACAGTTCACGCGGTTCGAATAAAAAATGGTGAGTCAGAACGTAAGGAAATAATCGTGACATAACAGAGTCAAAGAATTAGTTTAATTTAATAAATTTTTCGAAAATGTGATAACGAAACTCTCGGTGATTAAATAAAATAATCAAAAGGATTGTTAAAAATCTGCTCTATCGCGCGGTATAATTCGATTTTACGCTGCACCTCTACTTTTTCAGATAAATTAAAAAATATCCTAAAAAAAATCAGGGTCACTCCGCGTTCAATGATCGTTCAAACATACTTAAACATTTGTATTAGAAATATTAAAAATATTAAAAATATTGTATTAAAAATAATGTATTAAAAATCAGGAAAGTCTACAGAATCTTCTAGTGAAAATAGAATTTCAATATTTTTTATAACTACATCGGAAAATTTATTTAAATCTGAGAAATATATTTTTTTTTCAAAATCAAATTTCTCAAAAACTGTACGTATAGTAGCAAAACGGTTTGCAGATTCGTAATCAGCGTATAAAACACTATAAGAATCACTCAGTGGGGAACGGAATTAAAAAAAAAAATTAAAATTTTTCGGACAGTGTAATGGGATGCACTTTCTTATCCCATCGTTGAAATTTCTTGAAATCCTTGAAATTTGAAGATACCGTAAATGAGAACATAGTCTGTTAGAATTTATTTGCATAAATTGATATGATATCGTAAATATACGTTCCCCTTTTTGCTCAGAATACCATTTACGTATGTACGTGTTAATGGGTACTTGAGATTTATAGATACTTTGCAATGGAAAATACAAGCAAGAATACAATAAAGAACAGAAGCGGGATAAATCGAGATGTAAGGAAGCTAACAAAATGAGTGTCGTCGCGGAACGAGAAGCGAGAAGTTCGGAATATCGTGTAAACAAGTGTGCTTTTGAAATGTTTAAACAAAGTGGGTTTTTTAATGAATCCTTTTATGGATATCGGGCAGTGCGATTAATGCGACGATAAATATGTGACTCGTTGAATAACAATTAACAGAACACGTGTCGCGGAATATAACATATGCCTTTTTTAACGCGGAAGCATAGCAATAATGTAACAATAATAATAAATCGGTTATTGTTAATTCGGTTCTTTCATTTGCGTCACGATTTTTCACGATATAGCAAACCTGTGCGTTTGTATTTTTCATTGTTCCTTTTCCCTATGGGAAAAGTACGTTTCAAAAGGGAGAAACAAGGAAAGTCGGATTCGTTTAAAAATTGAAATTCTTAATGGATGGTTCAATTCCTGGATGATTTCAAATTCTGGATGGTTTATACCATCCAGTGAAATAAATTGAATTCTATATTTGTGATAACGCGAACTATCGACCTTATCGGAATTCTATTTAAATATTTCTTGACCTATCTACGCCCCGAACTATCCATAGCAAAATTCTTGATAACAAGACCTGTTAACTTATCGAAGCTGAGTAGAATCTAATAGAGAGTTCTATTTCTAATGAAAGTAAAATCCTGGAAAGGACAATTCAGCGTTCAGTCGTGATACAGCTGAGCGAAAGACAACATCGTCCTTTCCGTCGATAGTCAACTAGTGAAACGTCTAATTTCTTGTACAAATGTGAAAGAAGAAAGAATCAATTATACCTAAGATTAAACTGGTTAAGTATTAACATTTGAGTAAAATTGACGGTTCTACTGAATTCCAAAGTAATCGTTAAATGTTAATTTATCCTTTTTTTTTACTACTTGCATAAATTTAAAATAAATAATTTATATAGATAAATTTATTATAAATAATTTATATAGATAAATCTATTATAAATAATTTATATAGATAAATTTATTATAAATGATTTATATAGATAAATCTATTATAAATAATTTATATAGATAAATCTATTATAAATAATTTATATAGATAAATTTATTATAAATGATTTATATAGATAAAAATATTAAAAATAATTTATATAGATTACTTAAAATTTTATCAATCGCTATCAAGCAGTTACGTTTCACCTTATACTTATCTATTCCAATGATAACTATACTTTGAAAATTAGAAACTATAAACTTGAAATCAAATATTCGCTCAGCTTGTCGGCTGTTTTATATCTTCATTATAGAAATGAAAAATGGCCAGGTTGAAAAAAAAGTGGATTCATTATGAAACGTCTTTTTCAGCAAACGCATCGGTATTAATTAACCGGTTTCTAAGGATGTGCACTTTGCACTCATTAAACAACCAGATATCGCACGATCAATTGTAAACAAGGATTCTCTGCATCTCAGAAATCATGTTTTATGAATGAAACATAATACTGTGTCTATGTCCTTTGGAGCAAGGATTCGAAAAAAATGTCCCTTATGAAAGTTCACACGAATTTCCTTTCCTATTCGAACTTTCACTCTCAATCGACTAAGCAAGAAACGAAACAGGAGAATCCAGTGTTACCGAAAACATTCTTTCGAACATTTCAAGCAACATTTCACCGCAATGTGGTTAATTGGAATATAGTGTTCCTTTTTCCTTTTGTCTTTAAAACAAGTATTTATTATTCAGAATTTACAGCTAATCTAACGAGTCTGCTTATTATAATATTGGGTCATTCGATGCGAAATCTAACACCTTTTGGAGCACCATGTCGGATTTTGCTCAAATTTAGATATGTTGTAGTTTTCAGTGATATGTAAACGTATCTCGAAGGATTTCAAAAATTTTTTAAATTGTGAATTGAAATATAGTACTCACATTTTTATTATTAAATTATAACTGCTGAACTAAGAAACTGATAGAAATGAGCGTTTAGGAACTTAGAGTGGAGACATGGGAATATCTAATAAAAATTATTTCAGTTGAAAAAATAAATTTTTTGTCCGCTTATTTTACAATTGTTTTAAACAAATGCCATTTTATAATAGCGAGGAAATATTGAAAAATCTGAAAAGAAATGAGGATATATTCCTATTTATCCCCTTTACGAATCAGTTTTTCCAAAAAAAAAACACTTTAAAATTGATCATAGGAAAATGAATTGAAGTTAATTCTTTTTCTTTCTTATATTATTCATAAAGTTAGACTAACAATAAGTAAATGGATCAGTGTCTCATCAAATGTATACATCAGTGTTTCTCAACCTTTTTTGTGCCATGGCCCACTTAAGCCTTTCTAAAATTCTTATGCCCCTATGTAACGTATACATAATTTTTAATATTCAAAAATTGTACTGTTCACTAAAGAAACTTAAATGATAGGTTTTAGGAAGAAATCACTAGGAAATTGTTGAGGAAACGCAGTAAGTACATTTTTAAAACATAATGGAGAACTAAAATTTGAGTAGGAAATAATTTTAATGAAAGATTTTTCTATATTATTTTAATATAATTTACCCAACTCGAGTAGCGTCTGAGAGTCACCATACGGTTAACTTAAACTCTGGACGAGTTAATTTTCGAATTGCCCCCCTTCCAATTAAATTGCCCCCCCCCCCGTGGGGCATGGGAAAACACCAGTATACATAGTTAAGTACATGTGTTGTTCCTTTAAAACCCTAAAGATCATTGCAAAATAAGCGGTCAAAAAATTTATTTTTTCAACTGAAATAATTTTTATTAGGTACTCCCATGTCTCCACTCTAAGTTCCTAAACGCTCATTTCTATCAATTTGTTAGTACAGCAGTTATAATTTATTGAAAAAATGTGAGTACTATATTTCAACCCACAATTTAAAAAATGTTTTTAAATCCTTCGAAATATGTTTATATATCACTAAAAACTACAACATATCTAAATTTGAGCAAAATCTGACATGATGCAACAAAAGGTGTCCGAATTCGCATGGAATGCCACAAATTGAAAGAAAGAAAACAAAAACTGGTCGTTGAAAATCTTGACTACCTTGCTCTGGTAGTCTGGTTTGCCATCAAACGGATGCTAACATTCTTTGCAAACATTTGGCAGGCGGAGGTGGCGATTGATATGCCAGGGAACAAGGAGGAACCGAAGACTTCCGAAACGGAAGGAAACGAATCGACGACGGAAGAGTGTCGAATCGAAATTCAGGAAGGGGTATCCAACACTGCTGAATCGGGTAAGCGAAGTTCAATTTCATTTTAATTAAATCTTCTATCAACGGTGATCTGTTTCGGATAATACTATGGACAGTATTGGGAAAGGAAAACCAGTTGGTTATATAGCAAGTCAATTATCAACATCTCTCGCAAGCGTAACAAAAAAAATAGCTATAGCAAATGCTAAAAAATCTATAAAAAGCAGACGCGTGATCGCGTTCGCGGGAGAACTCATTTGCGCTCGAAACCGCAAGCCACGCTCGCGGAGAAGTCACCCGGATGAATGATTGACTTAGCCAATTACTACCACTTAGTACCACTTAGTTACTTAATTAACGCTTGAAAAATCTGAATTTATAGCTAAGGTTTTTAATCAAATTATAGTGTACGTTCTTGTGTCTGTGTATGCGTGTGAAAGTGATAGAAAGGTACGTATCAAAGTTGATTGAACTTCACCGTTCAATCATTATTTCCTGATTAATTTGATTAATTAAATTAATTTGAAATAGGGTCGATTTGCTAAAATATATTTTAGTCTTTCTTAGTAGAAAATATAATACAGATATACAGAGTGTTCGACAACAGGTGGGCAATGTTTTAAAGGGTGATTCTAGGGATCAAAATAAGACAAAAATCAAGAATAACGAAATAGTGTTTACGGCTTTGTTTTCCAATAATTAACGTTTAAAAATTCGAGTAAAAAGCGCCTGAAACCTGCAACCCGCCCAGCACCGACGACTGAACGTCAGGTGAGCAGGGGTCGGTACAGTCATAACCAAGAATCGAAACCGAATACTGCAGTACCGAGAAACAGAATAGCACGAGGTAAGTTTCTACTATTCAACGATTCTTGGTTATGACTGTACCGACCCCTGCTGACGTGACGTTCGGTCGACGGTGCTGAGCGGATTGCAGGTTTCTGGCACTTTTTACTCGAATTTTTAAACGTTAATAACTGGAAAACAAAGCCGAAAGCGTTATTTCGTTATTCTTGATTTTCGTCTTATTTTGATCCCTAGAATCACCTCTTAAAATATTGCCCACCTGTTGTCGAACACCCTGTATAACCTCATAGCAGTGAATGTGTTAAGTAACCGCAATTACATATTTATTTCTTAAAAGAAAAAAAGGCATAGAATTATCCTCATTAGGGGAGAGCGGGTATGGTTGTCACAGTTTTTTATTTTTATTTTTTACAGATTATAGTTACAGGGAAATTCATTCAGACATAGTTTAATATAAACTACGTACGACTAGGTTTATAAAAAAAATTAGTTTTATGAATATTATCAATAAGATTGTGAGTTAATTCACATTATCTGTAGTAATTATTTTGTGACAATGTACCCTGAGCTTGGGTTGGTTGTCACAATATATGGGATTGGTTGTCACATTTAAATAGTCAAATTTATTTTTAAAAAAATCAATTCAGTTGGAAAACTAACAATTTTATTATTAATGTTATCACATACGTTATAAAAATCTCATATTTAAAGTTTCATTCTGAAATTCGAACACAAAATAATAATGAAACTTGGACACAAAATTAAACTTACGATTGGAAATATATTTTAATTCTTTTTAATTCTTTTTATATTGTAATTCTTTGTATTGATTATGAATTCTAAACTATATTAAATATAAAATTAAATTTTTTAATATTTATAATAAAATTAAGAATTCTAAATCATTAAAAATGAATTAAAAGTAGTTGCAGCAAACTTATCAATTATTTTGTTAATCAGAATCATCTGAATCGCAGTGATGGCAAATATACATCGGTAATTCTGGCGAATACATGTGATAAACGGGTTGCCATGGGTTATGAGTACATTTCTATTGTTTAATTTCTTTTTTATAACAATTGTGATAACCAACCCGTGTGACAACTACGTAGCAAACCATCGTGTGATTCGATATTTAAATTAACGTCTGCTTACTTTTCAATTAATGAACAAAAGATATATGAAGAAGTAGATTCAATCTCAGGGTACCATAAACTGTACTCGCAGATCAGATAATTTTTTATAAATATCATTAATAATTATCATTAATTATCATTAATTATTTAGGAAAATAAACGCTATTCGTTTGAAGATAATAGCAACATTGAAAAATGAGCCACGTAAAAATTAACGTAGAACCAACACACGTACTACACGATAATGGTACAAATTTAAAGAATTAAATTGTATAAATTTCACTGCACGAAAGTGAAAGAACACGTAACTATGCAATTGACATGATTTTAATGAATGCACCTTGCACATTTTGTTTAATATCATTATTGTATAAGTTAGAATTCGTAATACACAGTATTGAATCTACCCTTCCAACATGGCCGAGGATTTGAATTTTCGCGCGCAAATGAACCGCGGTAAACTCGTCTAACCACCATGTAATAATTTCTAAATATTTTATACTATTTTAAAATTAAATAGTATATTTTACATCATTACTCACGTATTCTGTCGTCAGATCATTGGAAATTGAGATTGATTGATGATTTTACAAGCAAACGACGCCAATTCTCGAAACCAAACAACGCCAATTCTGAAACCAAACGATACCAATTCTTGTCATTTCGGGAAATGGCAAATTATCATATCTTTTAACAAAAATCATCGTTTCTATCGATGTATAATGCTTAATGTAATTAGATTCTTGAAATATTTCTCACCTGCTCTTCATACGTGACATAATCATACACAAAAACACAATCAAACCGGGTAACTAATACCCAACACGTGTTCACGGTCCCGCACTAAACGTATACTGATTTCAAAATCCTATTCCTGCGGTGCTCAACATCAGCATTGTGCTGACCTCTGTAGCAAAACTCAAGATATATGTATGTATTCTTCTTATCGATCAAGCTGTTCACACAGTAAACCAGTATTGTAAGAAATGCCTTTCTCATAAGTGACAGCTGTTTCTGGTCAGTTTTTTTCCAGCCTTCTCCAGAGTAAGAAGTGTCGGTATGTAATATTAGTCATTCGAAAGATAGGCAAAGGATAGGGCTGCTAACCGTTCTACAGTTATTAAATACCATTCCAACATTTTAATATTTTCATTATAAACTTACTTTTGTTTAACATTTCATCATTCAAGCAATAAATATCAGCCATTATTTGTTTAGAGTATTTATATCTTGTCTGTAAATAGTACTTATATCTTGTTATTGCAAGCGTTAATTATTATTTAAATAAACATTTATTTATGTTACACTATCATTTACTGCATATTATTACCTATTTGTATCTCTTTTTATTATAAATGTAATATTTAATTCATGTAAAATGATGTAAATCTAAAATGTAAGATTTTATACTTCTGAGATGAAACCTATTTTAAAATATATTTACTCTCGTACTTTTTTTTTTTTACTGTAAATTGTAATTTTATATTGAATATATTTATATGTTACAATTTATGTCAATTTAAAGTTTCACTGATAACATAATCTGAAAGTTGCACATCTTATCGCGAAAATATAAAAAGACATCACGGCCAAAAGATTGATTATTTATTCAACTGCATAATTTCATAATCACAAAAATTCAAGTTAACTCAATCCTTGAAGCAAAATTCAATCTTTAAATTACGTATTTCGAACATCTCAAGTTGGTATTAACGAACAATCTTATCTATATGCATTAAAAATATTTCATAATAATTAAAGCTTATCATACCACTTGGTACAGATGCTCGGTACGTATTAACATCGGCGACTTACATCTTAAGTTGGAATGTTAAATAGAAAATTTTAAATGAATATTAAAAATATCTCATACGTATTAATATTTTTTCGAAAATTTGTATAATCGCTTATAAAACAATTCATTCCAATCGATTAAATTTTGTTGAAACAGGTTTATATTCATGAATTAAAATCTCTATTGCTTTATTTGTCCACAATATCCACACAATCTGTTTAATATTTATGAATAGACACTTAATTAGGATCTTTATACTTGTAAACGAATATGTTTACCTCACATTATCATTAAGATTTTTTTCTTTTTGTTTTCCGTATAATACCGTATTAAATCTTTCCCCTTAAAATAATTCATACAATTAATTTTTACATCTCATTATGTTTATATTAAAAATAAAAAGTTAAGTTGAATCACGTGTAGAAAAGGATTGTATCTTCGAAATGTACCGATAGTTAACCTGTTGACTTTTGGAAAAGTTACATTACATTTAAATGTTTTCTTTGAATTATTCGCATCTGAAGAGACTTGAAATTTCTTTTCATATTTATTCCATGTATTATCATATGTTTGTAAAGTATAATGTATTAATAACATCATGTTTCCCTAATAAGATACTTATAAAATAAAAATATTTAAGAAAATTAAGAAAAAATTTAAGTAAAAAAATAAGATAAATATTTTTGTTATATGTGTTGGAACCTATATACTCTGAAGAAAGCCGTAATTAAGTTTACTTTTTATCAATATCAATTAATTATTCATATTTTTTTTTATTTTAGCATATTCTAATGGTAAAATGGTAACAGACTATGCAAGTGTAAGTATATTATTTTATTTTATATTTTATACTTACAACTGAAAATAGTCAATAAAAGAATAGAAATCATTATGTTTCATATTTACATTTATAATTTGTTTGCAGCTTGTTGAACGAACACGGAACACTTTTTTTACTGGCAAAACAAGGCCATTAGAATGGAGAAAAAAACAATTAAAACAATCACTCCTTATGTTAGAAGAATGCAAATCAGAAATTATATCAGCCCTTGCATCCGATTTACATAGGGTATAATATTACATATTACATTTCTTGAATAATATTGTAATCCTTCTATAAGCCTTTTATTTGTACTATGCACCTTTTGTTTCAGTGTAAATTTGAGAGTATAGCTATGGAAATCCAAATTATAGAAGGAGAAATCAAAGATATGCTTATGCATATCAAGGAATGGTCTGCTGATGAAAAAGTATATTTGATCTTTATTCTGTATATAATTCTTTTAGTTTATATAATGTACATAATAATCTGAATATGTTTTTACCTTTTTAGCCTCCAAAAGCAATGGTCAATATGTTAGATAAAGTTGAAATTCGAAAAGATCCATACGGAATAGTTCTTGTTATAGGGCCATGGAATTACCCCTTACAGTTATGTTTAATTCCTGTAATTGGTGCAATAGCTGCTGGAAATTGTGTTATCCTTAAGCCGTCAGAACTATCTCTTGCTACATCACAACTTCTTGCAAAAATTCTTCCACGATATTTAGATTCAGTAAGTAAATAAATCTGTAATGAATAAAAGTTGTAAACAAATTGTGTTTCAAAATGTTTCTAATTATAATCTATTTTACATTTTATAGGAATGTGTTCATGTAGTGTTAGGAGGTGTTCCTGAAACGACAGAGTTACTTAAACAAAAGTTTGATTACATATTTTATACGGGTTCGACATCGGTTGGAAAAATCATCCGTGAAGCAGCTAATAAATTTTTAACACCTGTTACACTAGAACTGGGTGGAAAAAGGTAACGTTTAATTTTATAAATCGTCTAATTTAAAGAACTGATTAATATAAGTTAATCATGACGATTTATAGTCCCGTGTACATAGATAATACAGCAGATATAAGTATAGCTGTAAAAAGAATACTTTGGGGAAAATGTATTAATGTTGGCCAAACATGCATTGCACCGGACTACATAATTTGCACACCTGAAGTACAAAACAAATTTATACCAGAGGCAGAAAAGGTCTTGAAAGAATGGTATGGTGAAAATCCTAAAGAGAGTCCAGACTTAGCGCGTATAATTAGCGACAATCATTATCAGTTAGTATAAGTGTATAATAAATTTCTTGTTATTACATTGTACATTATTCTAAATTATAACACTGATTACAGACGTCTCGTAAAATATTTAAGTGGAAACGGTAAAGTAGCTATAGGAGGTAACTGTGACCCTGTTGATAAGTATATCTCACCAACCATACTCATTGATGTGAAGCCTACAGATCCTGTAATGCAAGATGAAATATTTGGTCCGATATTACCTTTTGTAACAGTGAACAATGCTTATGAAGCAATTAAATTTATCAATAGCCGGTAAGTGAATAACATGTCAACTATGATTAATTATAAATTATGTGTTTGTTATAAAATTTGTCTCTACTCAATATGATTTAGGAAATCAGGATAGTTTTTTCTAGAATGATTTTTAGACTCTGTCAATTTCTACAAAATTTATAGCAATTAATTTTTTACGTTTAGCAATTCCCCACTTGTACTTTATGTATTTACCAAGGACAAACGAGTTCAAGAATTAATAATAAATCAGACTCAGAGTGGAAGTGTGGCAGTCAACGAAACGATAATGCAATTTACGGGTGAGTGAGGTCATTGGGTGATGATTGCCAAATGCCTTGCTACTATGTAGCTGTTGAGTAATTTTAAATGAATATGTTACTGTGAAACACCGAAATTAGTGAATGTCAACACATACCAAATACCTCGGCGAAAGATCGAATATTTCTCAATATTATTATACATTCGGACCTTCGCCGGCAAATGTCGACAAATACAAATGAGCTCTGGTGAACGTCGGACGACACGTCTGAACAGGATTATCCTGTCGTGTAGCGTAACACGAGGTGTGTTGTGTTGTTGATGTTCGTCAGTTTCACTAACCTACCCTAACCTTCTCTTATTATTTTTTTTTTATAATAAATCATGATATACAAAATTTCATTTTGTTCGAGTTAAAATAGACATTCGCCATCAGTGCATACTGATTGTCGACATTCACCGGTGTAAGTGAGAAATAATGATATTTGGCAAATATTTCGGATATAAATACATAAATCGACTTAGTGAATGTTGACATTTACTAAAGGATGTCGACATTTACCAGATTTCGGTCTTACACCGTAACAAATACATTAATCTTTCCTACTAGTGATATTGTAATTAATATTTTCTAGTTGGTTACATTTAATTTTGTTATACTAATATTTACTGTAGTGAGTAACTTTATTTCATATAGTGAATAAAGTTATTTACTAAAAATGAAACAAGGTATTGGTTTTGTATTGCATTATCGAATCGCGTTGGTATGCTGATGATAATCAAGGGTATCATATAATTGGTATTTACTGGGTTTATGGTGGTGGTTTATAGCTAGTACCTGTATAATTTATATTATCTCTAATTTACACTTTTATTTAATAAGATATTTAATTTGATTGAAAATAATAATTATTGCTGTAAAAAATGTAGAATGAGTCTTTACTTTAAGCTCTAATTTTGCATAACTCAAGTTAGATATTAAGCTATATGTAGTTTTAAACATGGTATCATTTTATCATTTAGATAATTTATAAAGCATTACGTATTTTGAACAGGGAGAAGCCACTAGCATTGTACATATTTAGCAGTGATGAGAGTACTATATCACTGTTTCTTGAAAATACAAGCAGTGGTGATGTTTGTGTAAATGATGTAATGATGCATGCAGCAGGTATCGGTTATTTCGTTATTCTTTGTTTGCTTCACATTAACACAGATTTCTTTTGTATATATTTTATATGTAAATACATTTTTTCAATCATCATTGCTTTCATATGCTTTCTATGTTTCATTGTAAATCAGTAGCAGTTCTCTACTTTCACTTTGCAGACGTGCACAGTGCACTTTATTTCTTTTAAACTATGTGAATATTGTACAGTTTTCATACTATTTCGTGTGCATGTTACAATGGCAGAGTAATTTATAAATATTTATATTTTAGTTGATACTCTACCATTTGGTGGAGTTGGATATTCTGGTATGGGATGTTACCATGGAAAGTACACTTTCGACACGTTTGTGCACAAAAAAGGCTGCCTTATTAAAGACTACAACAAATTAGTTGAATCAATAGCATCGTAAGCGAATTTTCTTTAATTTTACTAATACATACTCTAATCTACTAAAATGTTGTACAACAAAATAATTGAACATTGTAGGTGTCGTTATCCGCCATATTCCGATAAGAAATTATCTTTCTTATCACTTATGATAGCAAAACGACCCGATATACCAGGAATTAAATACATTCCTCATCTTCTAGCATTTGGTTTTGGAATTCTCGTTGCCGTTGGTGTTTCAGCTGCTTTAAAGGTATATAAGCCGAAACGCCTTTAATGCACTTTTTTAATTTTTATTTGCAGTAATTAAAACAGTATGTCGCACAATATATATTTTAAATCACTCGTTCGAGTAATATTCAAATTTTGTAAATATTATGAAAATGTTGAGCTTTTAGTATTTTTACATGTATACAGTGTGTTAAAAAATTCCCTGAAGACCTCTATACGATAGATCACGAAAAATCGAAGCGAAAAGTTCTGTAGCATTTTTCGATGGGATCACTAGTTTAGCCACATTTCGTTATTGAAAATTGAAAAATTGACCTAACCTCCTCTGCCGCGACGAACGCGCCGCTGAGCGTCGCGTTTACGCATGCGCCGAGAGCGCTGATTGGTCAATTTTACGATTTTCAACAACGAAATGTGGCTAAACTAGTGATCCCATCGAAAAATGCTACAGAACTTTTCGCTTCGATTTTTCGTGATCTATCCAACGGTGTAGAGGTCTTCAAGGAATTCTGTAACACCCTGTATATTTTGTGCTGCTGGTTTTCCTTATTCGCTTACTTCATTTCTTTGGAAGAAATTACACTATACACATAATACTTTGACTATATTTTATAATCCAATTTTGGAGTTATAATACTGTTGAGTTTCTATATATTTTATATGATCCGAATTTATGTATTACGTTATATGCAGTACATATAAAGACAGTTTATCCATGAAGCTATTACCAAATATTACGCACAATTAAGCACAGTGATTACAGTACCCAAAGAATGTTGTTTATGTAATAGAAATAATTATATAAATTCGTTATCATTTATTTTAAATAGAACATTAGATAATGATTTATTTCAAACTAAAAATCACATTTTGATTTTGAATTGTCTTTCTAGAAACAATTGTATTATTAAATTTATAATTTGATAATAAAGTATTATTACAATTTCATGTACCATTTTTCACGCGAGAATTGATGATTCAATAAAGGCAATAAGGCTTGCTATATAAATTATGATTATCTTAATTGTTCCTAACCAGTTATATTCAATATAATTGTTTCTTAATTGAAAAACTAAAAGTCAGTATATTAGTGTAAAAAACCTTTTATCTTTTAAATGAAGAAAGAAGAAAGAAGAAATATAATACACCATTGCACGATTACTGAACACTTTCTGTTATATACAAATTTAATTTCAATAATAACATACTTTTTTCAGGTTCAAGAGGAAAACTACTAATGGAATTCTCGCAACATTTGTTACAGAGATTCGTTATTTATTAGTATTAAGAATAATATCTATGTACAATTTTTATAACTAGTTATTTGTTGTTATGGTACTTTTATAAAAATGTACTATAATTTTGTTTTCTACTTTAATGTAAGATATTTTACTAAACAAACAATTATTTTATGACGCATGTTGCTACTGGAACATCGATTACCCGAACAGTTAAAGAAAACCATTTCATTGTTCTAGATATGTATTCAATTTCAACTGAAACAATCGAATAGTTCAATATTTCATGAAATATTGCAATTCTTTCAGCGCGAATGAACTTTTATTTCAAAACAATGCAAAAAAAGAGCATTTTGTTCAGTACTTAAGAAATAATGCTACTTTCATATAATCGCTTAATAATACAAGTGTCATAAATATTGTACAACCATACAATATATAATTTTGTATATATAATAGTACAAAATTAACAAAAAGAAATCGTTGAACGATATAAATATTTTTTTAGCATTATGACTAACAGGGCATGAACTTTTATATGTTTTTTATTATGTCAGAATTTTAGTGAAATGTTGTATCAAAATGTACGGATATTACATATGTACAAAATGTCTATAAAAGCACGAACAATCTATTGTAATTATTAAATCTATATATAATTTCAATGTACGATCTTTGTTATACACTGTTTATAGTACAATGTTCTGAACAGATTATGTGTAAAATATCATTTATTTTACGTTCAATAAACGCTAACATAATACAACAACTTTTCATTTTTTCTGAAGAAAAAGTACTTTTTTTAAACGTAACATCCCATAATTTTTCAAATGTGTGTTTGTGTAATAATCAGTATTAACAAAATAAGTACGTATCAATTAATGGTATTATAATATATAAGATAATGATACTATACGAAAACATATAATGGATGATATGAAAATAAAAGATGTCGTTAAACGTGAAAAAAAAAACATGTTCATATATTTATTGATAATCAAATTTCTAGTGTACATAATACCAAGATTTGTTTATACGCGTGATTAGCACGATTTTAAAAATACTAACTTTTTACTTATAATATATCGTAATATATACATGTTGTGTAGTGATTATTAAAATCAAATTTAGTATCAGCATCTTAAATATATTATGTTATGATTTCCAATATGGTACAGAAGTACTTTTTCATATTTTACTGACCGTGACAGTAATCTACAGAAACGTACTTATTAGCCAAAAAATTAGTATAAGTCACAGTTCAATTTCTTACCACTGAACTATTGCTTCCAGTTAACTGACATCTCTCCTGCTTGAGTACTATCACGTTGAGGACTCTATAACATTAACAAAAAATCGGACTGTATTTGTAGAGTTTTAATACAATTTCTATTGTACTTTACAATTACCTTTACTTGAATTTGTTGCTTTAACATAGCGGCTCGTAAAATTAACATGCGAGTGCGCCTTTGATATTCTTTTCCAACACTCATAGATTTTTCGAAAGTCGTACTACGTTGATCAACATCCTTTGCGTACAAGATCTGAAAATGAGTGTAGAAAATTCCAATAGGTTTATTATAAAAATATCAATACCGATAGTACTAGTTAATTACCTTATTATGGGAATCAATACGGGCTTGTATTTGACCATCAAGAATCAACTGCATGAGCTCATCTTCTAACTCTGAAACTGTTCTATTAAAAGCAGTTGCCATACGTTTCATATCTGCACTCAAGTATGGACTGAAATATTGTATTAATGCCCTATTTCGAATTTTTGTGTACAATACATTAACATGCGGTGCTATATACATGTCCAAAAGTATGTTATCCTTTATTTCATCTAGTAATTTTAAGCACGATGCATATTTTGATTCATAAAATTTAAAGATGATATCTCTCAATTGTGGTTCTAATTCTAAGAATAATTTAAAGGAACTATTAAAAATGACTTGCTTCTGTAATTCTTGCCTATCAAAAGTTGCCAAAGCACAAAGTCCACCATACAGAGCAACATTTCCAGGAGACAACAATTCAGGACAATCGCAATGATCCAATGATGCTTGCAGAAAATGTCTTGCTGCCATTTTATACTTTCTTGTGGCTAATTCTGCTAAACCAGCAGCAACTTTTAACTTTGTGATTATAAATTGGTTATTATCTTTACCGTGTACATCAGAAAAATCTGGTGTGCTTTCAGCCTTTGTTACATAACTTAATACGTGAGTCCAATTTTGTAAATAAACAGAAACTTTAATAACATTTAGGCACATATTAACAACATGTTTGCCGCTGGTACAATAATCGCGTGCTCTGGAATAACATTTTAAGGCATGAACAAGATCTCCACAGTCCAGGTAATGATCCCCCAAGTCGTCATGACCTCTTCTGATACTTTCTTTAATTGAATTACTTCTATAGTTTTTAAGATCCGTATCAAATTTCTCTAGTTTTAAAGCAGCCTTTTTAGAGCGAGAATCAACCCAAGCTTGGTCTAAGGTTAACATATCTTGAGATGTTGACTGTGCTGCAACATCTGGTAATCCAGGTGTGCCTACAGCTTGTACTAGCTTCTTATGTAGTATCACATAAAGAGAAACATTGTATGTTATCATCACATAAGATATAGCCATTTTTAATGCTTCTATCCTTAACATTGGACAATGATCAGCTATGTATATTAGCCTGTATAATTTGGCAAGACCTGTGTAGCTGTTTGCATATACTTCCAAATCCTGAACAAAAAAAGAATGAAACATAAAACATTTAAAGCGCTTGAAATATTTAAGTAGTTCCTTGCAATAACTCCTTTTAGGATAAGCTATTAAACAATTCAATGACAAATTATACAAACCAAAGTTGGGTTTTCTACAATATATGGTTCTTCCTCTGCATTATCATTATCCTCTGCAGGAGCATCGACTTGCATAGGCTCCACCACATTTTGCTGTATGTATGAAATATTGGATATTAATTACATTATACATAGGAAACTATTTCAAAATGTTACATTATTTCTGTAGTAATATATGCGTTAAAACAAAATTAGTAAAGGACGTTATTAAATAAACAAAATATATTCAATGTTAAAACATGACAGGATAATGAACAGCTTTTAAATTCATTACACCTCTTGTCTACATGAAATATTCGATTTATCCATACAAACATTAACTGTTCCTTTAAGAAATTACCTGAACGTCGTGAACTTGCAACGGCATGTCAACGTTCTTTCTTAATTACGAAAGATCTACAAAAGAAAACAAAATCCTAAGAGAGCAGTGACTACAGATACAAAGACTAGACATATTTTTGTTCTCAAGGGATCATGATTTCGGGATCTCAGATACCCCCCATGTGAATGGAGGTCTGCATATATCCTTCTTCTATTACACTTCGCTCTCCCAACTAAAAAGCCACAATTTTGACTCCCTCTGATTCTATTTTTTACAAATCATTAAAAATCACCACAAAACCGAAAAATTATTATAATAATAATTATTTGACAAATTTATATTTTAAAAAAACCGCCATAAATCAAAACTTATTAATTCGATCCTAGCGCGATCTATATAAAAACGGCGGAAACTACTCGATGATTAGTTCCCGCAATTTCCGGATAGATGGCGCTAGTGCTCCCTCGTTACCGACCAGGGTTCTGAAATCGTCGAGTAGTTTCCGCCGCTTTCGTATAGATGGCGCTGGATTCGTATTTAAGAGACTTTGGCTTATGGCGGTCTTTTTAAACTACAAGTTTGTCAAAGAATTATTTTAATATAATTTTTCGGTCTTGTGTTGATTTTTAATAATTTCTAAAAAATAGATTCAGAGGGAGTCAAAATTGTGTTGTTGGATCTGTAGTCATTGATATATATGTATAAGGGGAGCACAGAATATACACATGTATGTATAACCAATGCAGTGTAGGCAACTTGGAACAGCAAAATGTTTTTTATTCGTTATTTTGTTTGAATACAATGATATTCATTGTTATCATTAATTAATACAATTTCTCAACAAAACATACATTATAGTATAAACTTAAAATAACTTATATATCTATATTGACTTGTTAATAGGGCACAATCATTATTTTACCTACAAGGGCACATTAACGATTAATAATGTCATTCTTTTTTTTAAATTAACCATCTGAATATGCATATGTAAAGAATAAATAAATTATTAAATCACTAAGAAATACTTTCGAATCAGTATGAAACCTTTTCATTTAATCAGAATAAACTTTCATTTGCAATTAAAAGTTTTATGAATATATCAATTGACTTGCACGCTTATGGAAAATATGAAATTGCAAATGAAGATTTCTTTGATGTAAAGATATCATTAAATTTAACATAACATTTACAATGATCACACTACACAGTATTTTGAAATATAAATATGTAATTTATTATAAGATTGTGTAGTGTTATGGTAATTGGTATTCCTTACAGTAGTTTTATCTTAATTCAACAAACGCATCTATTCGAGTGACAGCAATGATCCATTTCATGTTTATGCGACGCTAATCGCATAATTTTCTGAATTAATGAAAAATAGTTGTCAGAGGCAGTTAAATGCATTATAAAACAGTTATGCGTCGGATATGCAGAACGCGAATTTATATCAAGTAATGTTTGTATAACATTAAAACGAGCTTTTGGATATTTAAATTTTTCTGTAAGAAACTTAAAAAGCATGATCGATACAGATTATATTGTAACGTAGCTAAGCTACCTGGTTCCAGAAGACGCGTGATATCTGTGTAGTAGTCGTGTCCAATATGGCGTGTGTATTGAGAATTGCATTAACGTGCAGGTAAGCCTTAGTTCGAATTTTTTTCGATTCACATTCGATAGATAAATTAAAGAATAAAAATCTGCGCTTTTGACAATTGTGATTGTTCATGTTTACTTATATTTTCGATCGCAGAACGTGAAATTAAATATTAACGCAAGTTTTCCCTTAAAATATGTGAACTTTGTCAACCTTTGCACCTTCAAGGTCTGTTTAGTGAGGTGCATTTATGATGACAGGTGTGTCGTATGAAGAATATATATTTTCGACCAAATCATTTGAAAAGGAACAATAACTTTCTATGAACCGAAAGAAGAAATTTTGTATTTTAAAGGAACATTTGTATTTGCTGTACAATAGAATCTGCTCTTGGCAACTGTTATGCAGGTCTGAGTAGAACATTTTTTTACAGTTCTGAAAATTGGGGCATAATTTCGAAAGGGGATAATAATGTATATAAATATTATTTTTACTCAATTATCTAGGTCATTTTTTATTAATTGGTTTAACATGATGTTAAACAAATATAATAATATTTTTACTGCAACAATGTATGAGTTTATAATGAAAATGTTATTAATACAACTGTGTTGCAATAAATGTTTCATTTTTCCACAGGTTCTGTTCCTGCCTCTAGTGCATTATTTTTGTGAATGAAGTGAATGAGATAAATATTACCAATTTGTACTCAAACAATGTACAATGAACTACGGTGGAAATATGCCAGATTGGCACCAATATAATACTTCTCAAACAAATGAAGTTGCACCTCCTACTCAAAATGTGAATTCTGGTCACTTGGCATTCATTCCTGGTGTTAACCATCCTACATTGAATGCCCTTAGTCTTAGTTCAGAGGGTCTTAATAAGCATCAGAATGATGCTAACTTTAATCCAAGGAACTATCAGTCCTACAACAATGTCTCCAATGGTCCTAATATTCCAAACAACAGTCCTCTTGCATCGATGGTGCAAATGCAAAACTGTATTGGCCACTATGGTTCAACAAGTACAAGAAATCCTATGTTAGACAACATAAATGCTTCTGTGGATCATAGAAATGCTACAGTTGCAGCTATAAATGACGATATAGGATATAGAACTAATCAGGTGCCTTTTAATGGGCCTATTGGTCATTTAAGTGGGCCAAGCTGTAATTTAAATTCATCATCTGGACCCGGACCAGGCTCTGGGTTTGGTCCAAGAACTAATTCTGGGCCAGGATCCAATTCTGGAACTAATTCTGGAAATGGAACTGGTCCTAATCCTATGTTTGGACCTGGTCCTAGGCACGGACCTGTACCAGGACCTGGATCAGGAGTAGGATCTGGAAATTTGGGACCAAGAAACGCTAACATTGGTTCGGTATCTTCTGGGAAACCTGGACCTTCTTCGTTTATGTCTTGTAAGGGAACGTGTTGTAATTCAGATCCTAATATTAATTATCAACAATGGGAAAAGTTTGGACCTTATCAAAATAATACATCATTCAGAGATAATGTGCATCCGTCTGGCTGCCAAATGGAGAACCGACATTTCGGAAATAATTGTAACTTTAGGAAAGATAATCTAGAAGCTAAAGAAGTAATGGGACCTGTATTATCTAATGCACCTGCCATAGATCATAGAAGAAACTATACCGATTACAAGTACCATAAGGATCATTTAGTACACAGAAATTATCCAGCATCTTCTGGAATGTTTCATAATTATCCTGTACAAAATTATAATTATTCAACGGAACATAAAAAATATAATTATCCCATGAAAGAGCATCCAAAAACAAATAACATGAATATTTCGAATTCGGGAATGCTTAAACATCAGGAACAAAATTTTATTAATCAGCAAAAATTCAACAACAAACAGTTTCAATATCAAAATGGAAATATGCTACCTAAAGGAGTGCCTACATTAAATGTTAATGCCAATATGGCATCATCCCCTCAGAATCCTTATTTTAATACACAATTTTCACGAAATATTACAACGGAAATGAATCACGAGTGTCAAGAAACTACTGATAGTGCTGCAATTGTAAATAGAATGCCTAGCACGTTTATGCATAGTTCTCCTTCTCAGCATCAAGTGTATCAACATAAAATAGCAATCCAAAAGTATTCAATGGAAAATCACCTGAGAGAATTGAGTAGGATACCTGGTTATCAGTCTCACCCGAAATACAAAGAATGTGTTCATAGGTACAGAGAAATATTGAAACTACAACAATCAACTAGTTACCAAAATCCTGTTCAACAGGCGTCACGCGTTACAACAGCAGTTAATGCTTCGGTAACACCGATTAACTTGCAGTTTGATCAGAATGGTTTGCTAATAAATACGAGTTACATCCCAGAAGGATTTCCTAAAGTACATCATGCGCCAAACATTGAACAACCATCAGAGAACATAGAGAAACAAACTAAGGAACAGACCATTGCTATTGCCACTGAGAAATGTCAGCAAGCGCAACAGCCAGAACAGTTAATAATCCCTTCGCAGAACGAGCATATTCCATCACCGTGTGTAGATACGTTTCAGAAGCAAAATCAATTCTCTATATACAAGGATTTCAATCAGAACCAATTAAAAGTACAAACGAGCGAGAGTGATAATTTTAATACGTTAAATCCAGTTAAAAGTAACGAAACAGCGATGATGCAGCAGCAGAAAGCTTCTAAAGAATTTGCCAATAAACCAGAGCTTGACGTCCGACAATTTTTAGCCAACTGGGATGAAACCGACGACGAAGATGCGTCGACGTCGAACTTGCAAGACTCTGTCTTAAGTGAAACAACACCGGTCGTTGTGGTAAGTTATGAAAATGTGGATCTCTCGTCGAAAACAGCGCAGGGTACAGAGGCACAGGTACAGAAAAGAACCAGCTATTGCTCAAACGAAACAGGCTTGGACACCGTGAAAGAAAGCGAAACGAACGTGATAGCGGCCCAAGATTGTTTGACGATATCCTATTCGCCGACTGACAGCACCGAAATTGCCAAGACGTCTAAACGTACGATCAGAGAAGGTGTGGTGAAACCTGGCAGTATCATACACTGTATAAGCAACGGTCCCGACGAGATACCCACGATACACATAGTGGATAATTTAGAAATAAGTAACATTCTAGGCACGTGTAACGAACAAGTTATACAAACATTGGAGAAACAAAAGACGATATCGTTCTTCAAAGAAACGAGCAACAATGAAACGGAAGCGATGAACCTGGAGGACACCGATCAGCAAGATAAGAACGAAACTGATGTATTGTCTACCAGCTACGAGGGATCTCTTAACGACGTAACTAAAACCACGAATATCGAGGATTCTGATCACGTTCAAGCCGCTACTGTCTCCATAAACAATCAAGAGTTGAGAGGGTTATCAACATCAACCAAGAGCAATATGGACTTGAAAAAACAGAACAGCTTCGTAAGCGAAGAGTCTCATAATCATGATGATATTAGTCTACCAGATCTACCAACATCAGAGTGCACACCGATCTCTACTACGCTGAACACCCCTACTCATTCCGACACCGAGGAATCTTCAGAGCACTTGGAGGACTTGTCTATATCTACACACCTCATAGAGGTGATGCAGAACAGTCCTGTAATCAGTTTTACTCAGCTGAACAGCGAGGAGAAGTCGAAAAATGAATCTCTTGGTACCCTGAAATTGAAGTTCCGGAAGGAAAATAGTTACAAAGCTAACGAGCAAGAGGTAACTCTTGATAATTTTGATTTTTCTGCAGGTAATTCTAAGGTAAGAAGTGTTGTCTCCGCTGGTACCAATGCGAATTTAAGTCCAACAGAGTCTGACGACGAAACGCGTGCGTCTAGAAGAAAAAAAGTAAAAACTTCAAGCGTATCCACCAGCACCAGTCACTCTAAGATTGATCTGTGCGCCAGGAAAAGAGCAAAGGAGACGATGGACTTGGAAGATAAAGGTATGAACAAATATTCAGAGAGAAGTTTAGTTTCAAAAAAGGATACGGATCATTCGAGGCAATCAAAGAGTTCTGAGACGAGAAGGTTTGACGATGCAACCTCCTCCCATAACGAGGAGAATTCTCTGTGCCATATAACTTCTCAATACAAACATTATTCCGTTGCTGTGATAAAGGATAACGTTAGTTTAAGCGATAAGCGATCAGCTCGCAGCACAGACAGGACTTCCGGCGATAAGTCGGCAGAACTGCAAACGAGGACAAGCAACGATACCAAAGAGCACGATAGCGTACAGTTCCAAAGTTCAAGAAAATCCGAATTACTGCAGAAAGATCTGAAACCCGTCGACGGGGATGTTAGGTATACCGCGGAGGAGATACGTATGTTGAAGGAGTATAGAAGGAAAAAAGAAAAGCTCCATCAAGCTCAAGATAAATCCAAACATCATTCCCATAAAACTGTAGAGGAAAGGTCTCCGAAGAACGACGAGAACTCGTCTCATCCTAGAAACAAGACAAACGAGCTTTTATCCGTGGTAAATCTGAGCGCGAAAAAGCTGGACGCGCGAGAGGAGACGACA
The DNA here is from genome assembly GCF_051020975.1 of Osmia lignaria lignaria. Classification (NCBI taxonomy): domain Eukaryota; kingdom Metazoa; phylum Arthropoda; class Insecta; order Hymenoptera; family Megachilidae; genus Osmia; species Osmia lignaria. The sequence goes on from NC_135040.1 coordinate 2,893,179, forward strand.
GGGCACGCCTGTTCAAAAAGCTTCCGTAAGAACGCTGACTTTGGGATTCAAGTGGCGAACGTGAACTTGAAGATCAAAGACAGCGACATAGGCAAAGAGTTGATCCTGGAGGAGAAGGGACAAGAACAGATGAAGGATTCCTTAGAAGGGATTAAGATTGAAATAAATGTATCCTGCAAGGATCAAAATTTAAAGGGACAGGAGCAGAACAAACGGTTGTTGTACGACGACGGAGATTTGTATGAAATTGATGAACCACCTGCTTACACGAGCAACACGTTAGACTGTCAATGTCGGTTACACGCCAAAGAACAAGAAAACGATTCGAAAACGATTGATAAAGCTCACAGAGCAGCTGAGAAGGCTGTAGATACTGCTGAGGTACCTTCTACCTCTGCTACAGATACGAATGCCGGTACCAATCTGAAAAAACGTAGAAGATCGTCAATGGGAACGAACGAAGAAACGTGCGTTCTAACTTCAGACAGTAAATCCTCGCATAACAATGCATCTTGTAAAGATACGTCGATCGAGGGTACCGTTTGTCCCGTCGACGATATGGACACAGTTAAGTTAAACTGTGCAATATCTAATACTGCCATAGTCGATGCAAATAATAAAATTAAGGCGAAGAGTAAGTTGGAGGTTGGTGACACAGAGAAGGATAATAATAATAGGAGCTTGGAGACGATGAAAGTACAAAAACCAGCTACCACGAGTCACGTGGACACTTCGACAGCGACGGATGTGTTGAAGAGACACGAGGAAAAAGAAATGGCCAGCAAGAATGCAAAGAAACTGCCAGATAATAGCCCCGAGGTAAATGCGAAATCGCTCAGCTCCCTGAACGCTATAGATTTTAATTTCGACTACAGGAAGTACTCCCATGTGGACGAGTTGGACGACGATTACCCGGGTAAATGGAAGAAGCCAAAGATCGATCAGATTTTCGAAGACTGCGACATGTTTCAAAGTAGCAGCGGCTACGCGAATCCTATTTTCTCGAGCATAGATAAAATGGAGGACTTGAACACAGTTCCTGTATACACTACCAAAGATGGCAAGATATCCTACAGTCCTAATCGAAGGTTCACATACCACGAGCTTATGATGGAGGCACGCAGACGAGAAGCTTGTTTCTCCGGGAAGAAGTCACATTATGCGGAAACATGGAACAACTATTACGGTTCAAAGTTCCGGAAATTGTACAAGAGGAAACGGCATCATCCTTTCAACGAGCGAAAGAAGCACGAATTCAAAAATACTAAGTATCTTTATGATAGAAAAAGAAATTACTCTGACGAGTTTTATGGAAGAGGTCAGACAAAGTACAAGGATTACGTGCATAGCATTAAGAACAATAATGCTGACTGGTTGGATCATTATAAAATGGACAAGATGTATAGTAGTAGCGACTCGGACGAGGAGATTGTGAATTGTAATAAGAGTCGCATTGCTGAGGCTAGCAAAAGAAGTCATGAAACTAAGATTGAATCCTCTAAGTCACCTGGAAACCATGTTACCATTGATGCGTTGGATCTGGAGTGTAAGGAGAAAGAGGATACTACGTCTGATGCTTGCTTAAGTAAAGATAAAGATACGAGTTTAAAAGACACACAGCCTGTTCTACCGCCTGATGATGATAAAGGTAATGTGAATTGTCAGGATCAGTGGCGGCTCGCATATAGGTACTGTGGAACTGCAGCACCCCCTCTTTCCACTTGATATTATCGATAACATTTAGTATAATGAGTCTTTTTTTTCTTTAATTCTTTCTTTATACTTGTACAATATATAATCCTTAAGCTTAATGTCAGTAGTCATCCCCCAGTTTATGAAAAAGATACAAAAATCTTTGTATGGAACTGTGCGCTACACAGTTCCAGCGGCCTGGTGTTTGATCATTGTGCGCATGCGCACATAGGAAGCTGCGCGTGAGGCTGCGCGGTAAAGAGAGCACTGTCTAAAACTGTTTTAAAACAAAGACTAAAAATTTTCTGGAGCAACACCCCCACTAATTTTACCTACGAGCCGCCACTGGTTAGGATCATAGTAATAATGTCAATAATAATCTTACTCTTATGCCAACAGGTACTTTAGTGACAGTGACGGAAGATCAAGAAAATGAGAATGTTAAATCTACTCTAGATGAATGTTCAGTGTTGAATAAATCGTGTGATTTACCGCCAGAGAAACTGGAATCAAATGAGAGTGAAAATTTGGATGAAGAACGTATCGAGCAACATGATAAATCTAAAGATTCAATTATTTCTGGCAACGAGGAAGAAAATATAAATACTGCAGATGGATCTTCACCTGTAAAGTCGCTCAATGAAGTTTCTTTGTTCACTGAAAATAAGCAAACGTCCGTTTCGAGTACTGTTAAAGAGGAAAAGAACGCCACAGATATTGATAAAGAAAAAGAGGAAACCGGTGACGATACAAAAGTGTTGGATGATCAGGTTTCACTTGCAGATGACAGCAAAAATATACAGATTGAAATTTGCAGAAACATGCAAGCTAAACCGTCTGAATCATTAGAATTAGAAACAGACGTGATGGATTGTTCTTCGGTAAAAGAACTTTCAGAATTCCACGCGGATTCTGATAACGTAGCTGAGCAGGTCTCGCAAGAATCTCTGGAATCTGAAAAATATATCAACGTGTCTAACGAGATAGCTGAAGAATCGTCTGAGAATATTAAAGACAAAGTAGACGAGGAGAACTCAGTGGTATGCGAGGAAAATGTTTTAGAATGCAAGGAAGCGAATGTCCATCTTACCGAAGAGATAGTCACTCTGATCAAAGAACGCGAAGAATCTTTAAATGAAGAAATTAAAAAAAGTACTGAAACCTTGGTAGATGAAAACGATAGTAATTCTCCAAAAGAAGTTGAAAATGAGAATTCAGAAGACCGAAAGAAATCTGAATCTCAGATTGATGCTACGACTGATCAACAAAATAATTCAGAATACACTTTGCTTGAAACTGTTGAAAATCAAAAAGATACAATCATCATTCCTGAACAATTGGATAATGAAGAATTAATGCTAATGGATTTTTCTAAAGAAACAGTTTACAATGAAGATGATAATGCTGCTGAAAGTTTAGTTTCATCTAATACAAAAAAAATACAAATTACTTTATCAAATATAAATGAAACTCCAATAGAAGAACAAATGACAATTGATGATTTGAAGGATCGTTATAACGAAACTCGTCTTCAGGAATTGCAGAATATTTCTGTGCATAATTCAAGTCGAAATTCTTCGGTAGAAAAAGAGGTGCCCGTTTTGAACGAGTATTGCACTATCAAAAATTCTGAAAATAATATAGATAGAACAAAGGAGGATGAAGATAATGGAAAACCAGATCATTCGTCATTTTTCAACCCTGATGATAGCTCCAATCATTCGTCAGAAAGCAATATGGACGTGAAAGCAATACCAAAGCTAATCATTAAGAAAACCGACGCTTCAAATCCAAAATCAGAGTCTCTGTCGAATTGCTTAGAGTTTGATAATTGCACCGAGAGATACGATGCAAAGTTGCTATCTGAAACACGTCCTAAGATTCCAAAAATGATAATCGTAAAGAACAGATCTCGTTCAGCAACTCCTATCGTAGAGCTGTTGGAAAAAGGGAAATCCGAAAGAACCCATTCTTCAGAGGACAACGACGTTAGCATAAATAACAGCGACTCGGAACAGTACACATTAAAGTACAATGACTACACCAGCAAGGTACCAAAAGTGAAGATAAAATTGGAGGATATATCCTCCAAGGACTTGAAGCTCTACTTGAAACGCAAAGCTTTATCCAAGAAAAGTGTTCCAAAGGTGAAGATCAAAAAGCTTAAGACTCAAGACACGAAGGCACACGCTTCAGTGTCAAAATTTGAAACAGAAGATACCTCGGAGACGGATGCTATTGATTCAAACGACGAAGAAAATGTATTTCACGAATCAATGATTAGTGATGCAGAATCTGAAAAGATACCAAAACTTAGGTTAAAGAGACAAGATGAAGAGAAGTCGCCAGATCGAACGAAGGAAAATGATTCGAACGCTTCGAAAGTAACGCCAAAGAAAAGCAAGAAAACTAGGGAGGAAGATACAAAGCATTCTGTGAAGTACGACAATATCACTACGAACGATGATGAACTGAGAAAAAAATTCCCCCAGTACATCGTCGAAAAGATTCCTAAAGTTATAATCAAAAGAACGCAAATAGGGACCGAGTTCAAGTGTGAAATCAGCAAAGGTAAAAAGACCTCGATTGCTGAAACCTCAAAGTGGCAACCAAAGGTGAAACTGCAAAGACTGGAGCTTCTGGATCACATTGTAAAAGATTTGAAGCAATCAAAGATCACGTTGAGGAATATATTCAACACGCCAACTCGCATTACGGATAGTAATATCAATGATACTGACAACAGGGATTCAAGCCAGGGTAACAAAGTTAAATTATCTAGGTCTAATTCAGCGTCAAATTTATCAACTGTTAAGTGTAAACAAAGAAGGCTATCAGACTTTGATTACTCAAAAATGGATATGGATAACAGGGTAGCTGGTCTTAAATCAGTTGACAGTGAAAACATAGGTCTAAAGAGGAAAAGTAAAAAGAAATTATTCTCTCAGAGTAAACAAATAGATCCTTATCTAAATAGTGAAAATGAAAATGAAGCAGATGAAATTACATCAGAGAATATGTTGAGGGACTCGTTCAGAAATCTTCTTATGGACGAATATAATGATCTGATGACTATAAGGAGCGAATTCTCAGACTTTACGACTGAGGAAAGCACACCTTTCATAGGAAACAAATTCTTAGAATCTGATAATGCACAATCGTATAATTATGACACTAATGACAATTCCATTATCAAAGTCGAATCTTCTGATGAAAGTCAAACCACCATTGAAATTTTACCAGCATCACCGGACAGCTGTGATGGTGAAACAGACAAAAATTCTGAATTTGAGAACATTGATAGATTGCACATAGGTGATGCTATGCCAACTCAGTTAGAACTTGAATTGGAACTTATGGATAATAATATGCAACATTCTGATGTGTTTAATGATCACGCGTCGCATTCCAGGGGTAAATGTGCTAACAAAAAATCAACGAAAATATACTTCAGCGAATTTCAACGTTCTTCAGGAAATACTTTTAATCGGGATATGTTCAAGCAAACTGAACAGAGTTCAGAGAATACGTCGAGTGATTATTTTTATTGCAACGACCTGTTAGTTAAAGAAGTACTAGCCGCCAAGGAGGCGTTAAAGAAATGTCTGGCTCGACCTGAGAACCAAGATTTGGAAAACAGGAAGTCAAGGCCTAAAACTGTGGCAGAGAAGAAGCAAGGTTTAAGTTTTGATTTTAAGGGTTTTGATGAATCACGTAAATCTGAGAATGCAGACTGTAATGACGGTAATGATAATGTAACGATACATAGAAAGTCTATAATTTTGGAAAAGAAAGAATACTTAAGAAAGAATAAGCACCTCTCCATGGAGAAAGAGACTGCTTCAGTGAATTCACAAAATGAAAGTCCTACAGCTTCTACGTGTGGATACACTAATGTACCTGAGTCAACTACAATTTCGTTAAAAGCTTCTAAGAAAATTGATGAAAATTCAGCGAATGAAATATCTGTAAGTACAGAAGCAGATGTTTCTAAATTAGCCGATGAACCAGGCAATGCAGGTGATGTGAAAGATCTTCATGGAGAGAAATCTGAATGTCAAAAACCTCTTCAATGTCAAAAAGATGACGGTTCTAATGATGCAAAGATAAAGGAAGATAATATGCCATTATTGGTACCAGAATTTTCTTTGAATTTTGATTCCAGTTCGGATAGAGATAGTTCTAGATCTCCGCCTGTTATAACAAATCAAGAAGAGGTTGATAATGCTGCAGTGAGCGAGAAAAGTATAGAGAACAAAGTGATAACTCCTATTGAGAAAATTGAGGAGAGCAAGGAACATTCTTACAAGGATTGTGAAATGACCATTGCTGATATTATAACGGAATTAGCTTATCATGAAAAGGTAGAAAAACACGCTTGTTCAATTGAGTAAATACGATACAAATATTTATCGTTATTTATTCCAGGCAACAATAAAACATAAAAGATACTGCAACTTATGTGAAAGATGGTTTCCCACAGCATCACGACACCGACGGCACTTAGCTGGATATCAACATCGGTACATGGAACTAACACAACGTAAAAGCATTCATGCACTTTTTATTCTTTTCACTGGTAAACCTTGTCCAAGACTTTTACCAGCGAACGTCATTCGAAATGATTGTTCTATAGGGGAATTAACGCCGTTACAAATCGCTGTTCAGGTATAACTATACATTTATAATTTCTTAATTGCACTCTACACACTAATCCAGGGGTGGGCAAATAGCGGCCCGCTAAGAATTTTTTGTGGCCCACCAAGGCAGTCCGCTTCCACAAAGTGGCCCCCGAGCCAAAACAATTGTCCACCCCTGCACTAATCGTTTAATTTGTAAGCACATTATGAAACCCTATTTTATTGATAATATTTTTTCAGGATATCGCAAAATGTGTAGAATACACACAACAGAATTTGAAAACAAAAGATTGATAATAACGAGTTTTAGAAAATTATTTTGGTTACATATACGCATTTCCTGTGATCACCTATACTGGAACAAACGATGTGAGTACCTTTAAACAAGTACTGTAATAATAAACAAGTAAGTGACACTTTTAATCTCAATCAAATTGTACATGATTACTACTAATTATTGCTGTTTGGTAATAATATTGCCGTTGTACAATTATTATTAAAAAAAAATTAACATTCATGAACTTTGCGTAGAAGCTTTGTTGATTGATGTTAATTGTTAAAAGTTACTTGAAAAAAAAAGAATATTATAAGTAGTTGTATATTTAGCCAAAGATTTTAGCAAAAAAAAAAAACGTACATGTTAGATTATTTATAGTTTTCGAGGACTACACAGTCTTTTATTTGTACAAATGAAAATATGAGTAATAGAGTAAATTAATGTGCTCGTTACAAATTTTTATTTATATCGTGAAAAGACTTATATATACAATGTATAAATATATACACCTATATATATACATATTATATACATATAAATATCTAGAATCATATGTATATTTATTATTCTTGTTTTAAAAAAATATGTACTCTTGCAATGTTAAACAGAACTAGAAGTATATACAGTTACATTTGTATAAAGTTATATATTTTAAACAGGGGTAGTCGAAGTGATAAGTATCTATACTATATGTTAAAAAATGAAATAAATGAACTATGAGATGTTACGCAAGTATGCACCTTCAGTTTACTTTATGACGATATTTCTTACAAGCAATAACATCTCATAGTTTATAGAAAAATTTATAAAGTGTACAGCGATACCTATTCACTCCCCTGTTATACGTTTATGTTTGATTCAAACTATTTAAATATGTATGCCTAATGAGTTACTGTTCATACAATATCAAAGTTTTTAATTGTTTTAAATGTTATAACTGTTTTCTTATTATGATTATATTAATATACATGCACTGGAAGTGGGAAAAGTCCTTAAAGAATGAGTTCCTGGCTATAGAAACGAATGGAATAAGTGTATTCTTTATTAAGAGGCTAAAAAGAAAACAGGTGTTATACTAATACAGGGTTAACAGACTATATTGACAATCGCTTTATAATTTTGCTTTCCTGGTTTACATTCCAAAGAATAAAAAGACAGTAGAAGTCACTTTACAGAAAAAGGCTAGTTTTATGTTGAAATTTAACTAAATAAGGAAGATAAAGAATATATATATATATATATAAGTCCATCAATTGTTATTCCACTTAATATTTTGTTTAATAAGTTTGTTTTAACTGTTTCATATTTTATTCGCACGAGTGCCTTAAAATACACCTAACAGTATTTGTCGTATCGTGTTATTATACATCATACAAGATTGAATAGAATTGTACCCATACACACTACACTTTTGTGTGTACTGTACACCGATGACAAGATGTCCCATGAGAAGCACGCATTTGCATTTGTCTCATGGGACATCTTGTCATCGGTGCACTATACTTCTAATGTTCTTGTATAGTATATGCATAACGTATGTTACAGTTATGAGAATATAAATAAAAACGTATGATTGTTTATTACCGCTTTTATTGTAATTTTAATATAAGAACTACTTCAGATGATGGATTCTTTGAACTTTCTTATTTATATAATGTTATGATATTATATACATTGAATGAATGTTCTCATGATTGAAGCTCTGTTATGCACATATTTTATGATATCATTGTGTGTTCTATGTGCCTAAATTTTAAGGAATTTATACGCATCTGAAGTTCAAATATGCATAATAACACTTATGCACATATAACATATGACTATGAACATTATACATCACGTGTACATTGTGTAAAGAAACAGAAATCTGAAATCTTTTTATAAATACTGATAATTATGTGATGCAAAATTGTATCTGTTTGGTGACATGTGTGCTGTGTTTCAAAAAATCTAAGAATTAAAAAACTTTTTTGAAATATATTAATTATGGGTATGGAATATCCATGTAAATCAGTTACAAAAGGAAATTACTATAGTATTTTATCATTCATTATTATAATTGATTATTTTTTAAATATTTGAATTCTTTCATTCAAATTCAAATTATTTGTTGTACAAATTTAGACCGGAATATTCTTGAAAAATCAAATTACACTTAGTTTATATTTGATTTATATAAATAATGATTTTTTTTTTAATTCAATTGTTGACTTCCATTAATATTAACTAGTATAAGATTGCACTGATCTAAATATTTCTAGTTGAAGAAGAGAAATTAAATATTGTTTTGTTCAAATTAAGAATCAGTTTATAATTCAGATTTTATAAATGGAGACATTTTTACTTATTTTTGCAATGTGAATAATTTCAAAGTTTTATTTGCAGAACATTGTTAGTCAAATTTTATCATCAATGTATACAGTATAAAATTTTGTACTGCAACATTTTAAATAACTTTCTTTTGCAATTGTATTTTTTTTTTTTTTTAATAATTCAATCATGATAATGCACATTAAATACAAATCAAGTAGTGGCATCATTCAGAAGATGCAAATCTATGTAACAGAATAAGTGCAATTATATTTTTACAACATTTACAACTAATCATTCCACAAAAACTATTAATTTTTGAAATGGTTATTAGATGTGCAATTCTAAATCAAATAGATGATTTATATATATATAGTTCTGCTAGTTTTATACACAGTGTGTGAGTAATATAGAACAAGTGTGTGACATACATTATAATAAGATATAAGAGTGATTTAGATCTGTGGCATTTTTTTAATCTCAATATTTCTCACAAATTAATTCTTACAAGAAAATCGTATGCAACTTCAAATAATTTAAACTATAATTAGCAATAATTATTTCAATTTATAAACAATATTTAATAATAATCTAATAATAATTGAAATCTGAATTACAATTTATGAATCGTTTGATGGCTAAGAATATTATAAAAATGTTACACGTCTAAACACCAGAACCATTCCATAAATTAGAATAAGAAATTTTATTGATAGAAATAAGAATTGTACGAACCGATAGATTATTTTCTGTTATTGTACTTAGGCTACAGAAGTGTATGCAAAATTCTAGTTAACGTATTAAAGAAATAATAAATATTGATAATGAACACTTATACCAGTGTTTTTCATTCTACATCCTTATTGTCAGTCATTTTTAATTAGCGTTTTTCATACTTTCAATCAACATTTTTAATTCTAATTCCTGTCGCCAAGAGTGCTGTGATATGATTCCTGTGTCTGTTGCGTCCGGAGCATATGTACTGAATATAAGATCACTGAATATGTTGTTCAGCTCGATGTTACAATGCGCTTGCGTAAAAGCAAGTATGCGCAGAACGAATAGAAACTCGAGATATGGTATGAACGATCTCTCGTTGAACGAATAATACTTTTTTAAGTATACCGCAGTCACCAGAGTCCATAACTGCGAAAAGACCAGTTTTCGTTCTTCGCGCTTCTCCAGTGCGCATCTTCGCCCTGATTGGCGATACTCCCAAACGAAGTGGAAAGCGATTAGCAGAGAGCTCGCTGCGTTCCCCCACCATCTTCCAACCTGCGCGTCGCAGTTATAGACTCTGGTGAACTGCGGTATAGTTGGCATTGTAATTGTTGTATGTTTTATACATGACATGTGAGTTTACTATGTTCCTTCGAAATTACTATTTTTCTATATTATGCAAAAAGGAAATTAAATTATCATTTCATAAAAATGTCAAATTCACTTGTACGTAAAGGGCTTGAGTTATTGGGATACGAGAAAACAGTGAAACAAGGTTTGTTTTAATTTACCTACACAGATTACAAATTTCTGTCCATAAATTACATGAATTTCTTTTTACTATTAGAAAAAAAGAAAAGGAAGCATACAAATTATAAAGGTACATTAGATTTGATTCCTGCAAAACACAGAATAGTATCGAAAAACGACAAAACAGATCTTGGTACAATTCTTGGACGATCGAGTAAAGTGACTGTTTATGAAACTAAAAAAAAATTATCAGCACAGGAAGATCCCACAGATAAAAATGTAAAAAAACTTTTAGTGCTCAGTAACAACCGTATGGATCCAAATACAGTAAATAAGGTAATAAATGCTATTAATAAAGTGTTAAATATTTTGGTATGAAATAATTTTCATAGCAAACAGTACATTACATTAATTGAAAATTTGTTTGTAGTTACTAGATCGAGCTGTAAAGAAAAGATATATTCCAAAACCACATAAGCCTAAAGGACCAGAAACTACAGCATTTACCGAAGAAGATTTCAAGAAGTTTGAAAAAGAATACATAGAATAGTAAATTTTAATGCAATATTTGAGTATTTTAAAATTAAGCGGAGTGGTGGTCATTATTTATACAAATGTTCAATAGCGATCACAAGAAAGGTAAAGCAATATTAATTGTGACTTCCATTTTATTTCTCTATTACACTATATCGATAATTGCTTTACCCTTTATCGATGATAGTAGAATACAATCAATTTTTGCTTCCTACAATATTGCATTAATAGTACCTGCAATTTTGGGTTTGTGCTTCATCGGTGGATTAATATTATTTACCATTTATCATGTTAAACCATACTTTTCATATAAAAACTTAAATAAACATCATGAATCATAAATCTTGTATGAAGCACTAATAAAAGAGTTTCATTGTATGTTACGGACAATCTTGATTATCTTTACATATACAAGTAATGAGTTTGAAACTGATATGACTTATGTAATACACTAGTACAAGTTAACCTATCTATAGTCACAAGTAACAGACTTTCAGTAAAACAATAAAACACTTAAAATGTCATCAAAAAAGTGGTTAGTAATTGGTATTACCGGGGCCACGTGCAGTGGAAAAACAACGTTAGCTAATCGGCTACAAAAAGAATTGAAAAATTCAATAATAGTACATCAAGATAACTATTTCTGGCCGATAGATGATCCACAACATGTAAAGATACCGAAGCTTAATCATTTAAATTGGGAATTAATGTCTAGTATGGACATGGATAAAATGCGATCAGACATTTTAAAATTAATTGAATTTTCACCGAATGACGTTAACAAAATGGAAAAAAATTGTAAAAGAGTTTTAATTATAGATGGCTTTTTACTTTTTAAATGTAAGGTTATTACAAATTTATGCGACATTAAATATTTTTTCACGGTATCTAAAGAAATCTCTAGGGAAAGAAGGGAAAAAAGAGAGTATGAGCCACGAGATGTTCCAGGATACTTTGAAGAATACGTATGGCCAGAATATTTGAAATATAAAGATGAAATAATGAAAGATAAAAATTTATGTAAAACGATAACATTCCTCGATGGATCGAAAGATACCGAAGAAATATTTCAAATGATTTTCCCGCGAATAAAACAAATGTTATCTTGATGTTTTTAAAAAATTTGTTATACGTTCCAAAATGCTGAATAAAAGATTTAATTAAAATTCTAATATATTTTTTATAATGTGAGTCTCAGATGTTTTTTGGCTAAGTTTAAAATAAAACAATTACATTAATTTTGTATATTAAACTTTTTATATAAATGGTCACTTGGGGTTTTATTATAAAATTTATAGAGTACTTACCTGATACAATTGTGTATTGAGCATTTCTTTTTATAAATCATAAGTAAATTTGTATTCCTGTTCTTTGTTTTCTTTTAGTGATAAATATATGTACATGTCATTATTGTATTATCAGTAATGTACCTGATTTTATGAACCTTGAAAATGCCCATGTGTAAAACGAATGTAATTTGCTTATTGTTTACATTATAAATGTAATAATTTTGTAGTTGTTTATCACAATATTCTAACTACACATATACAATTTTGTTCATAATGCATGTAAAGCCTGCTTCAGATGCTAAGTAATTATTAAGGAAATAATTTTAAATTTCATTCTATACGCATAGTATATTTTGTACAAAAATTAATTGTATAAGGCTTAGAAAATAAAGCATATTCGAGTTGGTAACTCCTTCACAGACACAGTTTATAGCTAGCAACTTATCGGTCAGCCTTCATTTTTAGAGATTCAGAGAAAGTGTACGATTTATTATAAAAGGGACACTGTTAATTTTTTAACATCTTTTCAGTTTTTTTTTTTTTTCAATCCTATTTATCGTTCCATATAATGATAGTAATAATATTTATTTTATACAAAATAGATAATGTTCAGCCAAATTTTTGGATTTCCATCTTCATCCAAAACAGGCTTCTGAGTGACTGAATCTTCATTTTTAACAAGGTTTTTTTTCATTCGTTTTCTGTTTTTTAATAAAGATAACGCACAACGACGTGTGTATGTTACATGGAATATGTGTTATGTTTAGGTTGACCTTGCACATTTGTTACATTTGTTGGAGCCGGTCCAGCTGTCTGATCATCTTGATCATTTTGTCCACAAGCTTTTCGAATATATTGGGGTGTAAGAACAACTTCTTCTTCCATTTCGAGTACCCGTTTGTCTAAGTCCATGCATGCTGCCATTTCTTTTTCTAGTTTTGCCAACATTTGAGGTGAATTATATTTTTCGGGATCATCGTGAAATATCACCATTCCATCCTTTTGATTAATTGTTGCGAAAATTTCTCCATCTTCAATCTGGAATTATATGCATACAATACCTGTACTTAAAATCTATATGTATATACAGTGGGTTATAAAATAATTCGCTCACCGATTAAAATAAAATACCTCATTTAAAATTGGATCAAATGACGCGAGGTTTCTCGAGAAACTATACAAATTAATTTACTTAGACATGTGCTTTTGTGGTTTAAAAAAATTAAAATTTGGCGAAATCGGAAAAGAAACCTCAAGTCATTTGGTCAAATTTTAAATGAGGTATTCTGTTTTAAACGGTGAGTGAATAATTTTGACCCACTATACGTGGTACTTGAATAGGGGTATTTACCATGTTTAATATATATTTTTCTGCATCAGCAGGTCCTGATAACTGAACTCTACTTGCCACATCACTTAAACTAAGAGTCAAAAAAGTCTTTGTCAGCCTCTGTATATTTTTTTTATATAAATAGCTGAGCACTTGTTTTACAAGTCCCATGTTGTGATCTCTTGTAAAAAGTTGTTGATATTTAGTGATAATATTCTGTACCTCTTCACAACTATTCATCTGATAAGCTGTAGCCAATCCCTGATATTGTTGACTCAATGGTTTCATGTACCTATTAACCACCTGGCTTGTGTACCTAGGTAAGTTTAGGACTTTTCCATGCAATATTAAAGAGACCAGAATATATTTCTTGTAGGCCTCTAACATAATGTAACTGACTGCCATGGCAGGTGTTGTTACGCATACTTCAAAGAAGTACAATGCTCTATCATAATTTTTTAGTGCTGTATATATCATACCGCCATAATAATAATAAAGTAAGAAGTATTTTGGATCAAATTGTCCTTCTTCTTGACTGATATCAGTGACATCGATATCAAGAAATTCAAGTGCTGGTTTGAAACATTTAGACAGAAGACACAACTGACAAAGATCAGCGTGTATCGAAGTTAGCTGGCTATCAAAAAGTTGTATTTTACGTATTGCACGGCGCAATAATTCAATACCACGCAAAGGTATTTTTAAATCAACCAGCGTTTGACTAAAAAAATGACATAATTCTGCATCTATAACATAATGATTATACACATTAAATTCTTAGCGACTACAATTTTATTTAAAAAAAAAAAGCAACTTACATATATCTGGAGCAAATCTAACTTGTTCTCCATTACAACCAATAATAAATTCCTGAACTTGATTAAATAATGGTTTATAAGCGTCAACGTTATTTGCATTAGGATTAGGCAGCGAAAATTTTACACATAATACTGCCAAAATACCTAATGAATGTTCTTGTAAATCTAAGGTTTCCAAAACATTATCTAGATGCGGCGCATTCTTAATTAAGACATCTGTACTTTTAGTTATTATGTCAGTTAGCTCTCGAAAGTTACCTATAAATCACAATACAATGAAATATTGTTATCTAAACATAATTGTTAAATAAATGCTAATGGATTCGTTGAAGTACCACAATCCCTTATAGAAAAAAACAAAAAATATGTTGACACACATATCTAGGATTTGGTCATAGATATGCCTAATATAGAATTGGAATTTTATTAAAACAATCTGAATGAAATGAAATACAGAAATCATTCAGTATTGTGCTAACGAAAACATTATGAAGGTGGATTTTAGTTCGTCGAAGAAAAGATCATTTTCGAATCATGCAAAACATTTTAATCTTTTGCAATTTTTCTTAGAGGTTATGCCAGAAGACTTGGGAAGGTCCGAACATCCGTCGTACCTTGTTTCGAAAGCGTCCGCACGTTATTTACAAACTGCTCCAATGCTGACGCCATTACTGCAAATGCTTTTTTCTCATCACCACCTTTGATCGGTGGTGAATCGTATTTACAGAAATTATTTTCGTGAACAAACGATTACCAAAGATGACGTTTTGAAACAGGTAACCGGAATGGTCTGAAGCATGTTACGAGAATAGCCGGTTGCATCGAACTCCCTCTTGCATGTTACGATTAACTTACAATTCAAATCAACTCAGAATATAATTAAAAACTACTATTTTTCTTTTAGAATTTAATAAAATCCAATTTTATATCACCTTATTAATGGCAATTATTACAATATATCAATGCTATGAACAATAGTTACAGAATTCTATGCAAATTCTCATCAGTTCGATTGACGTTTGGTTGCTAGGGTATTAAAGATTTCTAACAATTCGAAAATCGAACAATGTCCAGTGTTTCTCTATATTATCGTTCGCTGTACTCTTTATTTTTAAATAAAGGAATATATTGGAATTGATTGTAAGCATTTATTGAAAGTTTAATCATGTCGAATACAACATACGATGAACTTTGGAAAAACGCACAAGCTATGTTAGATGAACTTCTTGACATGGATTCAAGTTTGCAAAACGCTAAACCACAAAAAGATCGTAAAAAGGCTCATAACGTGACTTCGGAATTATACGTAAGATATATTTTTGTCTGTAATAAATTAGAATTGTGTTATGATCAGATAATACAACCGCAAAAACGAGTATTAATAAAAAAATTATTAGACTCGTGCCTTGGAAGAGTATTGGAATTAAAACATGAATTGGTGGAAATAGATCTTTCGGAATATAGCTATTTCGATGACATTCTAATGAAACTGAACGTTACACCGCAAGAAATTGAACTTCAAGTACCAAGATATTTTAAGCGGGAAAACATGAAAGAGATCGATGAAAGGCGAAAATTTATAGAAAACACTCTTAGAAATATAGGTGCTCTGAATGAAGTAATACCATTAAAACAAATGACTGAATCTGAAGCTATAAGACTTATACAGGTATCAATTTTTCAAAATTTAGAAAAAACAGAGGTTTCTATTAATATTTATGCCCAGATAGCACACGATGTCTTAAAGACGTCTATTTTACGACTATTTTAGGTCTGATTTTTTTACAACCTTACCTGGACGTCTTTACGATATCTTAAAAACGTACGAGATGAACGTCGTACCTGAAAATCTGGAACAGATATCTTTAAGATGTTTTAACTCTGTGCTATCTGGGTAATAATTAAACCAACATATTTTAGGCTCATGAACGTGCTCGACAAAGCCGAATAAGATTTCAATTTATGAAAGAGATTCGTCGGATGAAAGAAAAGTCTATAATTAAAACAGAAGCAGAGATACAAGATGAATTAAGTAAAATAGCAGCTGCAACAAAAATTCAAAAAGTTTGGAGAGGATATGTTACTAGGCAAAAAATTCGAAAAAGACGTCTCGAGGAGATGTTATTAATTGGTGACTCTTATTTCTAAACAAATTTTACATAAAATGTAATTATAAATAATTGTTACTTTTAAAGGGATGCTTCAACCAAGTCAAGTAATTACTGAAAATGCTAGACAAGCTGAAAGAACTAGACAAGAAAGATATGATAAACAAATTAAATATCAAGAATTATATGAAAATTTGATGATTGAAACCAAAGAAAGAATACGTAAAGAAAAAAATGCTATAATAGAAGAGAATATAAGGAGTGAGGTTCGGAACTGGATTAACAGTTATTTTCAACAAACAGGAAAAATTCCTGATTTGCCATCTGTCGAGAGTGGTGGATCTAGAATTATATTGAGTAGGCAGGTAAAATTAGTATTTACACTTATACTCCGGTGTCCCGGATTTTAATGGACAAACTTGGGAAGCATATCCTACAAGTGAAAATAAAAAAAAATGTTATTTGAAGTTTGCTCAGAAACGTTTTATTACAAGGTTAAAAAACAAATAAAGTTAGAATTGGGCCCATACGTGATTATTATGAAAATTGAATATGCCCCGTCTTGTAAAAGTTGCTTCGTCTGTCCATAATATCCTTAATGGGAAAAATTCATCCATTTCTACTGCATTTACATACCAGTAACAAAATTCAACTCGTTTCCGGTAATCAGATGGAAGTAATTCTTGTACAGGTGTACAATGATATGCGAACCTTTCGATGGCTCGCAATGTTCTCCAAATCGTATTTCGTGGTATCTGTAATTGAGATGAAGTACGTCGAATACTCTGCGTATTATCAAACAAACTTAAGATTCTTTCCGCGCGTCGTCGCTGTCCTAAGGCTGACCGAACATCATGATATTCATTTCTACTTCTAAATGAACCCAAATTGCGTAATTGCCGATGAGTATTAATAAGGTAATTATGTAAATGATTGACGACCTCACCGATTTCGATGACCTTGAAATATATTGTCAAGGTCACTATTCTGAACAATTTTTCCCTATACATGTTACCGCCGCTCGGGCTTAGTTTCCGAGATATACGTAAAAATAAATTACACTATGTAATATTTAGTAATACACTGCTTTATTGATAATTATGTATTTGGAAATACCTACATCTGCCATAATATCAAAAAATGCAGTTGATAACATTATTGTTTAAACCACCAAATATTTTGGTTGGTATATCAGATATGGTTGGGCTATATTTCTTGGGGCGGGAATCCTCCGCTTTAAAGTACGAAGATAATTATTTAAAAATAATTACCTCCACGCATACAATTTCCACGCGAAACGATTATATTAAATTATATGTATTATATTAAAAATGGGAATCGGTATTAGTTAGCGTAGTTGCTTTAATATGTTACTGTTCAAGTCGTGGGGATGTATTATTTTTTGCTTCGCAGGGCTCATGTTTGTTGTAGGAAAAAAAATGTCTGAAAATGTGGCTTTGAACCGGCGAAATAAAATTATTTTTGGAAATATCTGGAAAACGAAGGCCGAGCGGCAGTAACATGTATAGGGAAAAGTTGTTCAGAATAGTGACCTTGACAATATATTTCAAGGTCATCAAAATCGACGAGGTCATCAATCATCTGCATAATTACCAATGACCCCAGTCGCCGATGACCTTGACCTTAACATATGTTGTCAAGGTCATGAGCCTGAGTAACCGTGACCTTGAGAAACGTGGCGGTCGCGATCCGTACAAAAGTTACGAAACATTAAAGAATTGACCACTTCTGTCGGGAAGCAAGTAGAATAGAAAGTTATTATATTTTAAAACGCTGAAAATATTTAGGAAAAATGTAAAGTTGCTGCTTTATAATTATATTATTACCAATTATTACATATAAACAGATTACGGCGGCCGGAATATCATTCTAGCCTAACCTAACCTAATTCACTGATTAACAAGTTCACTAATTTAATTTTGTATTAGATTAGATTAAGTTAGGCTAAATTAATATTCCGACCGCCACGCCGTAAGGCGGTCGGCCACGCATGCCAAAATTCAAAAAATGACTGCCGCTTGTCGTCTACTACTTTTATAAATAACAACACTATGACCGGCAAGCAATATATGCATGTTAGAATTTACCAAAAGGCACCCTCGCCTTTCACACCAGCCGTTGATGGACATCTGGATTGCCCTTTTTCACAATGGTTTCTTCGACCAGTGTCGGTACTATGACCAAGCGGCGGTTATATGTATAGGAAAAGGTTGCTTAAAACGCGAAAAAAAGAAAAAAATTTTTATGCTTTGTAACTTTTGAACGGATCGCGACCGCCGCTTTTTTCAAGGCCAACGTTATTCAGGGTCATGACCTTGACAACATATGTCAAGGTCAAGGTCATCGGCGAATGGGGTCTTTTTGTGCATAATTACCCCGCCGTTATCAAATCCAACTTTATTTGCTTATAACTTTGTAATTAAACGTTTCTGAGCAAACTTCAAATAACATTTTTTTCTTATTTTCACATGTAGGATATGCTCCCCAAGTTTGCCCATTAAAACCTGGGACATCCTGTATTATACATACTAGTTTAGAATGGGATAATTACTTAAATTCTTATTTAGGGAACTGAAAGTACTATCAGTAAATCTACAGCAGCGTCATCAAAAGAGTCCAGGAAATCTAAGAAGTCAAAATCAAAGAAGGATAGCGAAGGTGAACAATCAGAAGAAGAGACAGAACAGGGTTTCAAATCAATGCCTTCTAATTTTTTATCGGAACTAGTGCATGCTAGTCAAGAATATCAAGAAGTATGGAAAAATAAAGACGAATCTATGAATGCTGCACAATTTCCATATTTGGATATGATAGAAAGTGATAAAGCTAAGGAAGTAGAAAATGAAGTTAGAATCACTGTGGATCAAGAACTTAGGGGTAAGCTTTCCAATCGAATACATATCATAAACTGTTAATATTTGATTCGCATTTAAAGGTGACATTGAAGCCCTGCAAAATGCATTAGATAGAGATAAAGGTTTTAAAGGTAAACGTATAAAAAAAGGACAAAAACGAATTCGCCATAGTGGAAAAAAGAATAAAAAAAGAAAAGAGAAAGATCTAACACCTGATAGAACAACAGAGTCTTTATTTGAAGAATTACTAACTCAGGGTATTATTAAGCTTCATAGAGAGATTTCACTCGGTGATTTTAAAGGTGAAAAATCTTTCATAAATCACAACTTAAGAGAAAAAGGAAAAGATCCTTTACCAACGCTTGGTTAAGTATTTTATATTAATTTAAAAAAATTCATCGAATCAGTCTAGTATTTTATCTTTCACCTTCAACCTTTGAATTAATGGAAAGAAATAATTCGTATTAATAGGAGATATAAGACAGTTAATAACTGAATACTGTATTCTTCCCCTGGGAAACAATACTCTAAGAGAACTGACACCTCTTGTAAGATCAGTGTTAATAGCTGGACCTCGTTACAGTGGGAAAAAAATGTTGGTGAATGCAATTTGTACAGAACTTGGAGCTACTTTGTTTGATATTACGCCCGCTAATATTGCTGGAAAATATCCTGGAAAATCGGGCTTAATCATGCTTGTCCACTTAATATCAAAGGTATATATTAACACATTGTTGACCGGTCACGAGTTAACTCATGTCTGCACTTGCATTGACTACTTTAATTTTCGAAACCCAGGATAATACGGAATATTGTGAAATTTTTACAATATCCCATATTATTGTATAAGTATTGTATAATTATACGTCTTTTTTTTGTATAATTATGTTTTCTTATATGAAGGTGTCACGCTTATTACAACCGTCAGTGATATTTATGGATGGAGCAGAAAAACTATTTACAAAAAAAGTCGCAAAAACAGATAAAACAGATCCGAAACGTTTAAAAAAGGATCTCCCTAAATTAGTCAAAAACATTACAAATGAAGATAGAGTAATATTAATTGGTACTTCAGGTTCACCATGGGATGGAGATCAAAAACTTTTATATCAGACTTATGATAAAGTTATATATATTCCTAGACCAGATTATGGAACTATGTCTCTTGTGTGGAAGGACTTATTATATAAAGTATGGTTTTATTGATGTATAAATAGTACTATATATTAAATTTCAAATGTTTCATATGACTTTTTTTGAATTTATAGTATTCTGGAATTAATAGACAATTTGATACATCTGTTATTGCTAAAGTTTGCGATGGATTTACCATTGGAGCTGTATTAACGTCGATCAACGAGGTAGTATCGGTATAACAATTATATAAATTCTCTGATAGGTCTTCTATTAACATATTTCATAATTAAAGTTATTGAAATACAGGTAATGACGACAAAACGAATAGTACAATTAAAAACGCATCCTTTGACGTACGGTGAATTAATAAACGCAGTAAGCACGAAAAATCCGATCTATTGTGAAGAAGAAGATGCTTTTTTAGGTTTATTTCTATTTTTATATTAAATATAATAATTCTATCCTAAAATAATTAATATCGAACTTTCATTCTAGCATGGCTCGCAAAAACACCGATATATCGTAAGAAACAACGAATGCATGAACAGGAGCTTCAAAAATTGAAAGAGGCAAATGAAAAGCAAAAGAAAAAAGGGAAAAAATCCACACGAATAAATTTGCTTATTCCTACTGAAAAATAAAACATAACTGACGATTTCAATGATTTATGAGTATACATATATGAGCCATTATTTTTGATAATGGTATAAGTCCATTTTTGAAAGAAAATGAGTTAATGGTAGTTTTATATACTGATTCCTTCCCACAGATCAATGTACATTTGATAATATACTCATAAATTAATAAGAAAAAGTTGGACTGTAAAATATTATCGCAGGAATGTTTTTGTTGAAAGTGGAATAAGTCCATTCGTAATAATAATAGAAGCAACTTTGCCTTTGAATATGGATGGAGAAATTATACATTGACTGAAAATATGCTGGATCAGATTTAAAAGGGATGAACCGCTCAAAATCTTTTACATACAGTGGACTAGTATGAAAAAAAATGCTCCATTTAAAGTAATTTTTTTATTTGGGAAACAAGGAAAACCTAAACATCTCAGCAAAATTACTATGTGTCCACTATATAAAACTTCAAGCCCTATAAACAGGGAGAAATATAGCGATATGATGAGTTAACTGCCTTCCCATGAATACTTCACTATGCTAAGTGTAAAGGAGAAATAAGTTTAAAATACAAAAAAGTTTTTTTTTATTTTTAGTTATCTTAACAAAGTAATTTACTTTTTACACTTGTTTATTTATATTTTCTTTTTAAATATAACTTAAATTCATTTTTGATAAACTTGATTATGTATGCGTGTACTTGCATCTCTTCCCTTCAATTATTATTTTTTAAATTGAAAAATTCATTTCAGTAAAGCCAAAGTCTATAAAAACATAGACTTAAACCTAACTCTTGTTTATATTTTTTATAATATGTTATTATTGAAAGTGGTGTAAGTCCAATTGGACCTCAAAGAATCTTTTATTTTGTTTAACAATTTTAATAATTATTATTGCATAATAAAATTCAACAATTTTATAGTCTTAAAAACATCATCCGAATTGATTAACGGTTGCCAATATTTTTAAATCTATTGCAACGAAAATCCTTAAATATCTCGATATATGAAAAAATGGACTTATACCACTTTCAAAAATAACAGCTCATATTATAACAAATCGGCATGAAATTATAATTCATTTTATAATTCGCAAATAGTTTTTAATATCAGTCGGATTTAACATAAATTTTGTATCTTAAAATATTTAAAATTAATCATATATAAGCCACTAGTAAATTTTCTTTAGCACGTATTATATATTTTTTTGTTAAATTTTGTTGTAGCTTTTTCGCAAACTTTTTATTATCGAGCACTATAGTTTTTACATATAAATATATATACATATGCTATCACGTATAAAAATGCTCATAAAACTGCATCCAAAATTATTTTACGTAAGTAAATTACATAACGTGATCACTGTTCAAGATGCCGTTCAAAAAGCGGCAACGCGTGTAAGATTCGAATTTCGTAATCATTTCATAGCCGCGTGTTAATCATATTTTATAATTCGTCAAATTTAAACGAATATTTTATCATTACGGGAAACATGAGATAGGAATAAATATATAAGATCCAAGAATAAATATATAGAATCGACACAATTGTAATTTGGCCCGTTTTTATTATTCACGAACTTCCTTTTATAACAGAGATAAGTAGGATGCTTCTGTTGGCATTCCATCATGGCACAAAAGTCTTGTTAAGTCTAAAGTTACGGGGATTATATGTTTCTTTCTTCAGTTCACGTGTATAGCACGCGGTTAACAGGCTTGTAGTAAAGCAGTGGCAAAGACCTCTGCAAAGTGTTATCAAAAAGGGGATAGAGGGAAGAGGAATAAGAGGGCACAATATTTCTCCCTTATCAAAATGTGCTTAAATTCGTTACATTTTTAATTGGGTAAAAACAAAAACATGTGACCATTTGATATACCGCGCGGAATCTAATCATTTTTTCAAATCTTTGAACATGGAATTACAAATTTGATGGATAATGCTGCAGAAAGAACAAAAGAACAGAAAGAAACAAACAAAATAAGTCCAATATATCCAATAAATCAAATGTTAATCTATGTTATCATAGATATTGATGAAACGCAATACTTTTTTATAATATAATTAATGTAATGAAAAAATTACAAAGAAAGGGACGTACTCTTAACATTACGGAAGAAAAATAACTTTTGAATGTTAATAAGACGATCACCATTTATAAAGTTTCGAATATTTCAAATGTAACAGGTTGAATATAGCTGAAAATCATTGTCATTCGAGTGAAATTTGAATGTATTTCAGACTGAAAGCTTAATAGTTACGAATGTTTTGAAAATCCGTAGGTATTACTGCGCCAGTGTACGTATCGATCCCTCGCGTCGCTTTGTTATAGCGGCATGTCATAGCGGCAAACGATTCCATATTGGTTATCGGTACCGATGATGGAAAAAAAAATATTACATAAAAAAAAATTTTAAAAGTTAGCACGTGACAACTGCATGTACACGAATCTCTTTACAATGTCAAGTTCCACATGATGGATCTGTCACTTAGAAGAATATCTGCAATTCAGAAGAAAAGCAGAATATTCGCAACAGAACCGACGCCGGTCAATTCTAGTGCGCGTGCGTACTAAAAGCGTACACTCCTATTGGTCGGCGCCACATGGTCTGATGTCAGACCATAGGGTCTGTCCAATTCAATAATAACGAGATGTTCACGAGCTAGATGCTAGCCAGTTCTCTGTGACGTGCCCGCGACGCTTCTACCGGTTATTGACGATAAGAAACAGCACGTCGAATATTAAATTCATCGAACAGCAAGATCATTTTCTATTTAATATCGTACACATTCCATTGTTTGTTCAATACAGAAATATCTAGCCGGTTGGCAAGGTCCGCTTTAATTCATTAAACGTCAATTTTTTGATAGTGTATAACTGTCGGTTACAACAGGATTTTGGGACTGACAAGGAAAACAAGAGTTCCCAAAATTTGTCAGGATTATATCCACGTATGAGGTGAGTTATGGCATAAATATTTTATTACAATAATAGAACTAATCCGTAAATGAAACCATCTAATACATTTTCTAAGGTTTCCTGTTAACTTTGAGTGATACATATCTAAAAAAAATCTAACGTCTTATGTGTAATAATGTCAATGTTTATTTTCTTCGTCACCTATGCGGTTTCTGTAGATTGTACGCTATAAAGTATGTAATATTTATTCGTTCTATAGTTTCTCGGTAGCAATAAACGGCTTCCTTGGCATTACCATTTAGAGTCTCTAAAATCAATTGTATTATTAGCTGCCATACTTTGTCATAAAATACGCGTAGAAATCTCTAGGAAGGTAATAACGAAGCCTCACAGTGTCGAATGACCGTGACTTCACGTGTTCTTCACTACTGTAAACAAAGTGTTTACATCCATTGGATTGCTTTGTGAGAAATCATTTCTCAACAATTTGAAAATTTAGAAAATCGAAGCTTTCATACACATTCTGCGTGACAAATTATAATCGTAATAGATTGATGACGTGAATGTTGTTTTTTTTTCAAGGAAACAAATCTTAATTTATTCTTTCCACTGTACGAGCGGATGATCTATAATATATACAGTAGGATAACTGTATATTTTTCTTTATTGTTACGAAACACCTGAACACTGTGTCACGTGCAAGTGGACACTATTCAAAAATATGCATACGATGGCATATCTTTCTTTTGATATATGTAAAGCTAAGGCATATGCAATTTCAGAACGTTTACAGGCTGACTTGTGAAAATTGTTACTACTGCGTTGCATACTCAGCATCTTTACGCACAAGCTGCAGTAGTTTTATTTATATATTTTCCGACATACGAGTGATTGTAATAATGTTCCTTTGTCAACTGTAGAATTTTCTTTCGTACGATTTTTTTCTAGTATCCTTATGCAAGTTATATAACATTATTTATTAATATGTAAAATGTTCAATGTACGCATTTAAATATGAGATATTCATTTTTTGTTAATGATTTTTTGTTAATTACAATAGAAGACAGAGACATTAAAATTTAAAAGTATAATTTATTATATGTTTTTAATTTACTTTATTTCAGATCTGGTTCACTTTTATCATTTTTTTAAGTAAATTTTCTGCTTCCTATTTAAATTTTGCTGCTAAAAGATAAATGTCGTAAGTACCTTCTAGCAGCAAATGCCAGGAATCAGCATCAATTTTAATAATAAATTAGCAAAACTTGTCTGTATGTATTGGAACGTTTGTTTTGGAGACATCTACGTCGCACGACACGTGATCGACTCATGAACCTAACCAACGCCAAGTGTAGAATATTTTTTCTTTTTTTTGCTTTAATTTTGATATGATGAAATTATTCGAGTCACGTGTGGAGCATGAAATATATATATATGATTTTCTTTGGTGGTAAAATAGATATCAACAACGAAGTCAGAAATCTTGTTTGAGAAAGGGGGGCAAAATATTGTACATATATTTAAGCATAGTTTTTATTAATTCTTTTTTTATATTATCTGAAAGTACTGATGGGATTAATTGCCCTTATCGTTTAAAAACGCGTGGATTACAGATAATCTTTCAAGAATTCAGTTCAGCTTTTCTTTTTTTCAGAATTTCATTTGTGAATATAATTGTGTTTATCCATCGATTGTGCAATCGAATTAAGCATCAGGGAAAATTAAAAGATACTCTTAAGCGGGTAGCAAGTAATAAATTACGTAGCACATTGTATACGTAAAGAGCAACGAATGTAAATTAATTTCCCAATAACCTACGATACCACTTGGTCGTCAAATCTTCCTTATAATTGTTTCGGCTTATATTAATGTAATTAACGTTAAAATATTCAATGTTTAAGTAACAAGGAAAATTATAGATTTAATTAGAATAAAATTAAAATAATTACATACATTGTGTCACAAAATTATTCGCTCAACGGTTGAAACAGAATATCTCATTTAAACTTGGACCAAATGACTTAAGGTTTCTTGAAAAGCTATAAAAATTAATTTACTAAGATATGTACTTTTGTTGTTTTAAAAAATTACAATTTGTTTAAACCGTGAGAAAAAATAGTGATGGGTAATTTCTCAACTTTCTTATGTATTTTCTAATGAAAATTTAAGATATGTGTTTCGTAGATTCAAATAAGTTATGTGTATGCTGAAAATTTCATCAAGATCGGCCAATGCACTTAGAAGTTACAATTAATTAAATTTTCCGAGATTCGCGACTTTTCTAAGAACATAACTAGTCACGTTCTTAGATGAAAAGTCACCATTTTCAGAAATTTTAAGTACTTGTAACTCTCAGTGCATTGTCCGACCTAGATGAAATTTTCAGCATTCACATAACATACTTTTTACAAATGTTATATTTTAAATTTTAATTACAGGCTCAAATGAAAAAGTTAAAAAATTGCATTTTACTATTTCTTTTCCGATTTCGCCAAATTGTAATTTTTTAAATTAGGAAATTAATTTATATAGCTTCTCGAGAAACCTCAAGTCATTTTAAATGAGGTATTCTGTTTTAACCTCTTAACTTAAAAGCCCGAAAATACTCGGGCAAAATACACTTGTTATAATTGTTAAGTGAAGAGGTTAAACGGTGAACGAATAATTTTTGTGACACGTGTTTCTTTATATATTCCAAAGAATCTGGAATATATAAATTATCTGTTAAAAACTTTTCATAATATATTAGACTATCGATATGTAATGTAAGCAGATTTATTTTTATTATTAACATTTTTAAAAGGCTGTCGTGTCAGAAAAACTGCATTGCTATTAAAAATGCACATATAAAAACTTCAAAGATGCGCTTTAATGTTTAGTGATGATAAAATTACGCTTTAACACGTATTAATCATTCTGGCTTGAAGATGTATAAAACCGTCAATAACCATGAAATATAGTTGTGATTAAGGAAAGAAGTTTCCTTGATAAAAAACTAGATAAATAAAATATATTTGATATACGAAGACATTTGACATTATCACACGTGACAGACAAAAACCGTCGACACTTGTCGCTAATATCTGTGGGAAAAAAAGAATGTTTAAAAGATAACCTCGAAATAGGAGTATGAAATATTCTTGATACGCGGCCGAAGGCCACGCGATGAAATTTGTAATTTTGACATATATCAGAAGATTAAGAAGTTGCGCATAAAGTTATAAAATCTTACATTGCTAATGTACTTGATTAGACATTAACATATCGCAGAATTTACATATATGTACATATGTGTATATTACGAATATCACCTTTACAATCTATGTATTTTAATCATTGTCTGATACCTCGAAACTTCTCAATTTACATAAACAGTACGTAATCTATTCCGTATTATATACATATCAGTCTATTAAATTATTCTTTTCAGAATAACAGATAAACATAAAATATTTTAATTATTTGGAAATGCAAATGTTATGATAATTTATTGATAATTTTGTAAGATAATTTAATAAGAATATTCTAATGTTCATTAGAAATGTACTATTCAAAGGTAAACAAATAAACATTCACAATTCCGTTACATATACAAATACTTTCTAAGTAACAATTTGTCGAAAGGTTATCTGAAGGTTAACACACGATACACGACCGACTTTATCATTCTGTTAACTATTACGTTATGATAACAAAAACACGTTGTGCTATTTAAGAAAGAAATATCGGTAACCTTGAAATTTCGAAATATGTAACCTAAAAGGAAGAAGTTTCTCTTTCGAAAATCATACTTCGTAATAATTTTACCGGGTAGATATGATACAACAAGTTTACTATATAGTCACGTATCGTGAAAATTTTCCTTGAGGTATGTACTTATTTGAAAAAGAAATTTCCGAGTTCTTATGCGAAGCATAACCTTTCGACGCAACATTGAAGCGTCAATTGAAGTTGAATGATAATGAAGCGACATCGCGAATGACGTTAATTTTTTTTAATTTACCTTTAATTCATGAGTGATTCTATTCCTTGGATGTCACGCGATAGTTAAGATCATGCGTTTGACCATGAATTTTCTTGTATTGACAAGAGTCTGGTTTCCATGCAAATTTCATCGCGAGATATAAAAATTAAAAAACCAAGTGGATCGTACGATACCGATTGCAATTACTCATACATACATAAGTTGAAAATCATAAACGTTACCAGAAACTTGTGTTAATGATGTGATGTAAAAATTTCAAATATATGATATTACGATTAAACTTGTTTCATAATCCGGGGGGGGGGGGGGGGGGGGGTAGGGGGTCAGGTCAACGGCATATCTTGCGTTCATTAATGTCTTCTGATGAAACGAATGGATAATCGCGTGATCGTAAAGAATAAATTTTCATACTCAGGATATATATATAATTATTCAAATTTTTCGCGTATTTAAATTTCCCGATGTACGTTTCATTGACGTATATCGAATAAACCAATCGCATTACTCATTACACCTGCCTCTTAAGTTTCCGGAAGTCGGCGTGAAGGTTCGTACGATTGAAAACAGATGATCTTTACACGTATTTTAATAAAAATACAAAGCAGAAGAAATAGAAATTACTTAATAAATGAAAAATACTAATAACAGTTGTAGGGATAGGGGTGTCGAGTGCATCTTGAGACGCATAATAAAGTCACTGCTAAATGGATTTATCTCGTAGTGAATCCAATTGAAATCACTCAATTAATCGCATCTCGAGAAGAGATAGTCACCGTGGTAATTTAATACAATTTGCTGACACGTACATAGTGTTCATATGTCGTCCTATATTTACAAAATTGTAACTATAATTAACAAAGAAAATGTTATCTTTATCTTCTTTCCTTAATAAATTAACACAGTCGTTAATAATGATATTGTATCATTTTCAGCTTACAGTCCACTAGGCTCTCGCGTCTGATAAATTCTGTAAAGGTAAAGAACTCTTAAGAAAGGTCGTACTAAAAGTCGTATTATAATATATCACAATGCCAGCCCAATTTGAAAGTGCAAATAGCCCCATAACAAGAGAACCTACCATGATGAACGGCGACAGTCCATACAGCACTGGCGAAGATGTAGTCATTACCGGTTTTTCGGGTAAGAAATTTCTTTTAAATTTAAAATTACATTCTACATATTATTATACATATATATTCTACATTCTACATATATATATATTTTTTTTTTTTTTTCAGGTCGTTTCCCAGAGTCAGTAGACGTAGATGAATTTAGGAAAAATTTATTCGAAGGCATCGACATGGTCACAGATGACGAACGACGATGGCCTTCTGGCATGTACGGCCTTCCCACGAGGACTGGGAAACTTAAAGATCTGAAATCGTTCGACGCAACCTTTTTCGGTGTACACGCGAAACAGGCTAACGTAATGGACCCACAGCTACGTATGCTTTTGGAAGCAACGTACGAAGCGATAGTCGATGCTGGTATCAATCCAAACGATATTAGAGGATCTAAAACTGGCGTGTTCATCGGTGTTTCCTCCTCGGAATCAGACGAATATTGGACCGGCGATCCGGAACTAGTTAACGGTTGGTAGACTAAACACAACCCAAAATATGCTTATCAATACCTAAAAAAATACTAATATAAAATACGTGTATTTTCAGGATACGGATTAACCGGTTGCTGCAGAGCTATGTTTTCAAACAGAATATCTTACACGTTTGATTTCACCGGTCCAAGTTACGCGTTAGACACAGCTTGCTCTTCGTCTTTGTACGCGATGCATCAAGCAATTGCTGCGATACGTGCCGGAGAATGTGATTCAGCTATCGTCGGTGGTTGCAATCTTCTTCTGAAGCCTACTGCTTCCCTTCAGTTCCATAGGTTAAGCATGCTGTCCCCCGATGGTACTTGCAGAGCCTTCGACGCCGATGGCAAAGGATACGTTAGATCCGAAGCTGTCTCGGTTGTTTTCTTGCAAAAGTCAAAGAACGCCCGAAGAGTTTACGCTACCGTGGTACATTCGAAAACGAACACCGATGGCAACAAAGTTCAGGGTATCACATTCCCCAGCGGTGATATGCAAAACAAATTAATGCGCGAGGTTTACGCAGAGGCTGGCGTTAACCCTGCCGACGTCGTGTATGTCGAGGCACACGGAACAGGCACGAAAGTTGGAGACCCTCAGGAAATTAATTCGATCGCGAAATTATTCTGCAAAGGTCGAAAAACTCCGTTGTTGCTCGGTTCGATAAAGTCGAACATGGGCCACGCAGAACCGGCCAGTGGAGTCAGTTCTATGGCGAAATTGTTTATCGCCATGGAGACCGGTGTGATTCCGGGGAATTTGCACTTTAAAACTCCAAACCAAGATATACCCTCGTTGAGCGATGGTAGTATACAGGTTATAGATAAGAATACACCATGGAAAGGTGGACTCGTAGCAATTAATTCGTTCGGTTTCGGTGGAGCAAACGCTCACATTCTTCTTCGTAGCAATCCTAAACCAAAGTTATCACCAGTTTTAGATAGTAAATTACCGAAGCTCGTCACTGTGTCGGGACGCACTGAAGAAGCTGTAGAAGTACTTCTAGAGAAAGCCAAAGAATACGAATATGATGATGAATTCGTTGCTCTCCTTCATGATATTTACGCGAATTCTGTAACTGGTCACCTTTACAGAGGATACTCCGTTATGGGAAATGTTAACACCCAGGAAGTTAACTCGTGCGTTGGTGAAAAACGTCCTATTTGGTTCGCATTCTCTGGTATGGGATCCCAGTGGCCGGGTATGGGCAGAGAGTTGCTTTCTATTGAAACATTCCAGCGAAGCTTACACAGGTGTGCCGATGCATTGAGACCGGAAGGAATCGATTTGATGCATCTGATTCAACACGGAACAACCGAAACCTTTGCGAACGTTGTACATTCTTTCGTGTCAATAGCAGCTATCCAAGTTGCGCTCGTTGATCTATTAGCGCATTTGGGTATCCAACCTGACGGTATCATTGGACACTCCGTAGGAGAATTGGGATGCGCCTATGCCGATGGCACCTTTACACCGGAGCAAACTGTTCTGGCCGCTTATTGGAGAGGAAGAATGATCTTGGATTCAAAACTCGAACCTGGAGGTATGGCTGCTGTGGGATTAAGCTGGGAGGAAACCAAAGCACGATGCCCACCCAACATAATGGCAGCTTGTAACAATTCCGCCGACTCTGTATCTATTTCTGGACCAGTCGAGGACGTCCTCAAATTCGCGGCTGAATTGAAACAACAGAACATCTTTGCGAAAGTTGTAGACAGTTCTGGAGTTGCCTTCCATAGCAAATACGTGGCACCAGCTGGTCCAAAACTACGCACCGTTCTGGAGAAGGTTATTCCAAACCCGAAACAAAGAACTGCAAGATGGATCTCCACCTCTATACCCGAAGAAGCTTGGGGTACCCCGTTGGCGCAACTCAGCTCTCCAGCTTACCACGTGAACAACTTACTGTCGCCGGTTCTCTTCCACCAAGGGCTCGCTCATGTTCCAGAAAATGCGATAGTAATTGAAATTGCTCCGCATTGCCTGTTGCAAGCAGTTCTACGTAGATCTCTGCCCCCAACTGTGACCAACATTGGTTTGCACAAACGGGATCATGCAAATAACATAGGATTCTTCCTGGAAAATATTGGAAAATTGTACATGGCCGGAGCGCAACCTAAAGTGTCCAAGTTGTATCCACCTGTTAGTTACCCAGTTGGACGTGGTACACCCATGATCAACTCCCTCGTTAAATGGGATCATTCCACTGAATGGAGTATTGCTGATTTCACTACAAAAGGTGAATCCGCCGGAGAAATGGTTATAAAGATCGATTTGTCCAAGGAATCAGACGCGTATTTAGCCGGTCATGTCATCGATGGAAGAACTCTTTTCCCAGCTACCGGTTATATGGTACTGGTATGGAAGACTTTTGCTAAGTTACAGAAGGTCGACTACGAAAAGTTGCCAGTAGTATTTGAAAACGTGCAATTCCAACGAGCCACCATTATGCCAAAGGAGGGAGAGGTGAAGTTTTTGATCAATATATTCATGGGAACAGGTGAATTTGAGATCTGTGAAAACGGATCTGCGGTAGTAAAAGGAAAGATATCCGTCCCAGAAAACGACGAGAAAATGTTGCTAAACATTCCTGCGCCTGTTGTTCAAAATCAACCCGACTTGCTGGAATTGACTCCGAATGACATTTACAAAGAACTTAGATTAAGAGGATACGATTACACCGGAGTTTTCCAGGGGATTAAGTCCGCCCAAAATCGTGGCGTTATTGGTAAACTCCAATGGGACAACTGGATTGCATACATGGACACCATGCTTCAGTTCTCCATATTAGAAAACGACTCGAGAGGACTGTACGTACCAGTACGTATGCAGTACCTTGCTATTAACCCAACGGTTCATTTAGAATATGTTAAGAGCTTCAAAGAAGACGAAGGTGTTCCAGTTTATTCTTATTCAAACATCGGTGTCGTTAAATCAGGAGGCATTGAAATCAGGAAAATGAAAGCATCCTTGATTTCAAAGAAACAACAATCTCAATCACCCAAATACGACAGGAACACATTTGTGCCTTATGAAAATCTTCAACCATTCGCGCAGGATCCCGAAAGAGCTAAGCTCCATGCTCTTACCATTTTACTCCAACTTGTTCAAGAAAATATACCTGGGTTAAGAATTAAAGCTGTTGAAGTAGCTGGAAATCGTCCTGTAGACGTTCTTCTCGCGTCCACTGTAATGGACATATTTTTTTATGAACCACTGTGTGTTGTAAGTGTTACAATCATTTGTTTGAAACGATCGGCAAAATGATATTTTATTAATTTTGCATTTTTTTTTACAGGTTGATATGCAATTGATCACATCCTCGCGCGACCAGTATGCCAGCTTAGAGTCATTAGATGTGAAGATCGTATCACGCGACGAGAATAATGGACCAGTTGGTCAAGATCTGAATCTCGTAGTAGCGGCTAACGTGTTATCTAATAAGGCACTGAATGTGTTGAAAAATTTGTCAAACAGTTTGAAGCCTGGTGGATTTCTATTACTTGAAGAAACGAATCAAAATGATGCTAGTTTAGTAAAAGATCTAAGTTTGATTTATGTCGCTAGCCAGTCTTTGCTTGGAAAGACGTACTTGTTACTTAAAAAGAAAGAAGAGAGAGAAGAAGTGATTGTTATACAAATGACTGAGAAGAACTTTGCATGGCTTGATAATGCTAAGGCAGCTTTGAAAAAAGCTGCAGTCAGTAAACAGGATGTTATCTTCGTTGGTCAGGGTGAAGAATTACTAGGTAAGTATCGCGTGTATTAAATATTTTTTATCAAATATTGTATTTACAATAAATATTTTTCTTTTTTTTTTAGGTATGACTGGATTCATGAACTGCATGCGTCGTGAGGAGGGTGGTTGGAATACACGTTACGTGTTCATTATGGACAAAAATGCACCTAAATTTAGTCTAACTGACAAATTTTATGCTTCACAATTGAACAAGCAATTGGTAGCCAATGTTTTGAAAGGAGGACATTGGGGAAGCTATCGTCATCTGCGATTGGATCAACAAAGCGGAGTATCGTCTCTTCAAGTTGAACATGCATACATCAACGCATTGTACAGAGGTGACTTAAGCAGCTTACGATGGATCGAAAGTCCACTGAGCTACTACCAACCAGAAAGTTTCCCGAACACAGAATTTTGCCATGTCTACTATGCACCGTTAAACTTCAGGTAAATTTGATTTCTGAGAATTGATAAATTACTATATGATCAGTGGCGGCTCGTAGCTAAAATTAGTGGGGATGCTGCTCCAGAAAATTTGTAGCCTTTGTTTTAAAAAACCGGCACTGCGGGAGTGCTCTCAGTGCTCTCTTTACTGCGCAGCCTCGCGCGCAGCTTCCTATGTGCGCATGCGCACAACAATTAAACACCACGCCGCTGGAACTATGAAGCGCACAGTTCCATACAAAGATTTTTCTATCTTTTTCATAAACTGGGGGATGGCTACTGACATTAAGCTTAAGGATTATATATTGTCCAAGTATAAAGAAAGAATTAAAGAAGTGGAAATAGGAGGTGCTGCAGTTCCACAGTGCCTATACGCAAGCCGCCACTGTATATGATATTAGTAAACATGGTTCTAATTATATTATGCAACATTTAATGTTAACAGAGATGTTATGCTGGCAACTGGAAAATTACCACCCGATGCTCTTCCTGGAAATTTAGCTAATCAAGATTGTATTTTGGGCCTTGAATTTTCTGGTCGCAATTCGAAAGGTAAAAGGATCATGGCTATGGTACCGGCACGCGGTTTGGCAACTACTGTCGTAGCTGATCCTGGATTTATGTGGGAGGTCCCTGACAAATGGACCTTGGAACAAGCAGCTACAATCCCAGTCGCTTACGCGACAAGTTATTATTCTCTTTGCGTCCGAGGTGGTCTAAAACCCGGCGACTCTGTTTTGATTCACGCTGGTACCGGAGGTGTAGGGCAAGCAAGTATCGCGATAGCTTTGCACGCAGGTTGCAAGGTATTTACAACTGTTGGAACGCAAGAGAAACGAGATTTCTTGAAGAAAATATTCCCTCAATTGACCGACCGAAACATCGGCAATTCTCGAGACACCAGCTTCGAACAATTGGTACTTAACGAAACCAACGGCCGTGGTGTTGACATAGTGCTTAACTCATTGGCCGAAGAAAAGTTACAAGCCAGCGTAAGGTGTCTCGCTATCGGCGGTCGTTTCCTTGAAATTGGAAAATTCGATCTGTCCAATGATGCATCTTTAGGAATGTCGGTATTTTTGAAGAACGTCTCTTTCCATGGAATACTTCTGGACGCTATCTGTGAAACTGACGGTCCAGAAAGGAAAGAAGTAGCAAGACTGGTTTCAGAAGGTATCAAGAACGGCGCTGTGCGTCCTCTTCCATCGACCGTTTTCTCAGAACAACAGATTGAACAGTCCTTCAGATTCATGGCTACGGGTAAACACATTGGTAAAGTTCTGTTGAAACTTCGCGACGAAGAGAAACAGAAGGTCGTACAGCCGTCGCCAAAGGTGGTCGCAGCCATTCCAAGAATTTACATGAACCCAGATAAGTCCTACATACTGGTCGGCGGTCTTGGTGGATTTGGTTTAGAACTTGCAGACTGGATGATCATTCGCGGCGCCAAGTACATAGTTCTGACCTCAAGATCCGGAATACGCACAGGATTCCAGTCGTTGTGCGTCCGTCGCTGGCGCGAAATGGGTGTACACGTTACGATTTCCACCGCAGACGTAACAACACTTGCCGGGGCAAAACAACTGATCCTGGAAAGTAATAAAATTGCTCCGGTCGGTGGTATATTCAATCTGGCGGCTGTTTTACGCGACGCGCTTTTTGAAAATCTTGAAGAACGTGATTTCGTTATATCGTCATTACCAAAGATAGTTGGAACTAAAAATTTGGACGCAGTGTCCCGGGAATATTGCTCTGCATTGGATTACTTCGTTGTTTTCTCGTCCGTTTCAAGCGGAAGAGGTAATTTAGGTCAAACGAACTACGGTCTTTCCAACTCTGCTATGGAAAGAATAATGGAGCAAAGACAAGCAAACGGTTTACCTGGTCTGGCTATTGAATGGGGAGCTATTGGAGACGTCGGTTTAATTTTAGGTATATTGCACATGTTCTATTGCACTTGAAATTAATTTTATCTATGAGTAAATATCACCTCATTCTATTATTATTTTACAGAAACAATGGGTAATAACGATACTGAAGTAGGCGGTACTTTGCCACAACGTATACAAAGCTGTCTCGAAACAATGGATGTGTTCCTTCAACAACCGCATCCAATTCTAAGTTCCTTTGTTTTAGCAGATAAACGCAAGAACGCAAACAGCTCGAACAAAGTTAGCATTGTTCAAGCGGTTGCTAATATTTTAGGCATTAAGAAAGTAGAATCCGTTAATCCCGCTATTAGTCTGGCTGATCTTGGAATGGATTCTCTTATGGGAACAGAAATCAAGCAGACTCTTGAAAGGGGCTATGATGTAACATTGTCGGCACAAGACATTCGTGGTTTGACATTCGAAAAATTAATGAAACTGAACACTGATGTGGGTGAAGAAATAACAAGTACTTCTAATACAGTCTCGCAAGAGATCGGCATAGATTTCTTATTCCAAGCCGATGCTGCAAGTATTATACCCACGGAATCTGTCGTGCAACTGACGACGAAGAATTCAAAGGGTATACCTATATTCTTCATTCACGCCATTGAAGGAATAGCAGCCCCCTTCAAAGAATTGGCCAGTGAATTGAATCGACCTGCTTGGGCCTTGCAATGTGTCGAAAATACTCCATTAAGTAGTATAGAAGATCTAGCTGCGTTCTATATTAAGAAAATACAAACCATTCAAAAGAAGGGACCATATCATATAGTTGGTTACTCGTTTGGAAGTTGTATTGCGTTTGAAATGAGTATTCAACTACAGAAAGCTGGGCAGGAAGCAGTTGTGACATTTATCGACGGTTCTCCAGACTATGTAAAGTTACATTCTGTAGAAATTGGAAAAAGAGCTGTCGAAAACGACGACGAGGATGTGATTAACGATAGTTTCCGAAAGGCTTTATCATTCTTTATCATACAGTTCAATAATAAGATTGGCATGCGTGAGGTATACATATATTTCAATTTTCATATATTGTATATGTTACATTAAAATTTAATAATAACACGTATTTTTCACTTTCTCTAGGCATATGGCATATTGAAAGCTGAACCCACTGATGAAAAAGTTTTTAATAAAATGGTGCAATTAATAAATAGTACGCAAATAAAGGCTGAAGACCTAAAGATTGCTAGTGTCTTATTCCATAAAAAATTGTATGCAGCTTATATGTACAAACCAAGCACTACGTACAATGGAGACGTTTTACTAATTAAAGCCGAAGACAACTTTTTCCCTTCGGAAAGCGACTACGGTATATCAGAGGTAACTATTATTTATTATATTAAACGTTAATTTTAATCTATTTGTAATATGTTCTTCCACTTTCTTTTTATAGCTTTGTAAAAAGACTGTGACTGTGAAAACATTGCCAGGAAATCACAGAAGCATTTTGGTAGGAGATAGTGCATCCAAAATCGCATCCCTGTTACAAACGTAAACTTATTTTCAATTATAAATAATGTAAAGAATAAGAATATATTCTGTAACATTTATATCATTACTTAAATGTATATAAGTGTTACACAGAAACGTTCCACAAAGTTTTAATGTACAATGATATTAATAGTAATCATCAAAACTTAATATTTAATATTTAATATGATTTCTACATAATTTTCTGTAAAGTTCCTTTTGTACAAACGTTTCTTCCTTCAGGTTTCTACACGCATTGTTTATATCATCTGCATTATTAAATTATGTAGCCCTTTTCTCTACTTTTTAATCATAAATATCTTAAAGTTGGTGAAATGTGAGAAGTGTATCAAAACAAAAGAAAAAAAAATAGTTTTAGTGTTTTTTGTATTTTGTAGTCTATAATAGTTTCAAGTACACTACAAATGGGTATTACTATAAATATTTAGCAAATCTTAAATATAAATATTCAAGTTAAGTTAAATTTAAACTCTATTTAGAAATATCTACTATAGGTCTCTGTAATGGTTTATAGTGGACAAATTAACCATTACTTGGACATATAGTGCACATGTGCATTTTGTTCAGTGTCATTTTGTATCTAGATTTCTGAGAAACCATGTCATTTTTACACAGAAGAAATATGTACAAAAATATTTAACAAAAAATATCACGAAGCAAGAAATATCTCTTACAATTTTGTCACTCTGACTTTTCTATACTTTTTAGTGATGTATCCAAATAAAATAAAAAGATGTAACATTCCAATGATAAATATTAATATATATTCTATATATATTTATACAATTTCACAATTGATTGCACACAACATACTTAATGCTTTATTGAAAGCAACCATTTGTACTATTTTTTCATTAGTAATAAGAAATCAATTTGTTAAATAATAAATATGTATATGTTCATAGATATTTTGATTGTCATTAAATGCATATAGTATACACTTGTTATGTGTTACATGTTACATACGTTCTTGTATTATATTGATAAATAAATAAAGAACAACAAATAAGTTAACAATTAATCCAGTATATTCTGTTATATTTCTTTTTATTTAATCTTGATTTAAACATAATACAATTTTAAACAATTAACAGTATATAAAAGTATACAGTACATCCTAGTTTAAAAGTAAAATATTTTATTTACAAATTGTTAAAAATTAAATGGAATGTTCATGCACTTTATTTATTTATTAAAGAAAAATTTATTTTTCTTGCATTGCTCGATACTTTGGATCAGAAATTGCAGCGTTTGGATTGCAAGTAAAAGATACAGTTAACGCATAACGAATTCCAGATTGCACTTTTTCAACCGCGTGTAAATTTTCACTACCCGAGGTGAACATGGATACTCTACCTATAAGGTAATATTTAAATTAAATTATTTTTAGATTTTACCATCTTTATCGTTATTGGTTCTAACTCTTATTTACCTTTCCGGGGTTCTACGGTTGTGTTAACGCTGTCTTTATCGATAAATATGAATCGACCTCCTTCAAAATCTCTTCCGTAATCGTTTAGGTAAAGCAAACTTGTGTAATCAAATGATTGATATGTTTCCTAAATAAGAAATTATTTTTAAAAACAAACTGCTGTTAATAACTTGATTAGTA
The DNA here is from genome assembly GCF_051020975.1 of Osmia lignaria lignaria. Taxonomy (NCBI): domain Eukaryota; kingdom Metazoa; phylum Arthropoda; class Insecta; order Hymenoptera; family Megachilidae; genus Osmia; species Osmia lignaria. Next base: position 2,932,007 of record NC_135040.1, read on the forward strand.
ATAATTAATATGTATACTTTGTCAATGTGAGGATGCCAATATTCATCGTGTATTGTTTGCGCAGATACATTAGTCATTCGTGAAAAGAATGTTGGCTTTGTTAAAAATATTTTATTAGCGGGAACACCAAAATTGTGTGCCACTGCGTGTTGTATTTTAGTTCTTACTACTCTACAAATATAAGATATAATATATTTATAAAATAAAAGTGATTATGTTTGTCTTAAAGAAAGATGGTTAATTTTCATACTTATAAATTGCAAAATCAGCACTGTTGAATATTGTTTTTGCCTCTGGCAATGTATAGATATTAATAAAATCACGACCTTTACTCAATGCACCAGAGTGAAGGTCTAAAATACTTGCACCTCCGTCAGAACCCCCTAAACTTAAACCGTTCATTGCTATCTTTAACAAAACATCAGTTTCTGTTGACGAGACTAATTTATCTGAAACTATCCTTCCACATTTCTCTGGTACACACTCGGGATATTCGCTTGTCTCAGCTTTATAATCATTCGAACATTCAACGTGTTGTGTACGGCTTAATAAAATTTCTTTCTGTTTTGCTAAGGATATTTCTTTACCCTGCTTACTATTATACCAAACAATAAATAACACTGTTAGGATTAGAGCAGAACGTGACCATATCCTTTGATAAGGAAATGTTACAGATGGGCCATACTTTCTGCAAAATGATACAAAATGAATCAAAGATTAAGAATCAATTTCTGTAATGTTATATGAAATAAATAATGAATTCATTAATTAATATTTACATATATGACAATAAGACTAACCTATAAAATAACAAATATATATGTAAACTGAATTTCTAACAAAAAACATATAAAATAAAGTATAAAATTTCATTCTTAATTAGCAATATTCAATAATATATAAGTTAAGTGTCATCAAAACATAATATTTCAATGTTACATACAATTTGACGTTTTCATTTGAATCTTTTTTCGCATTTTCCTCGGATTTCTCTTCTTTATGGTTCGTTTTCTCCCTTGTTACCTGTTTTTTCTTTCCTTTTTTAGTTTCTTGCGACATTATATAATTTAAATAATACTATTATTAAACATACACTAACGTTTTTAACGTATACTTGTAGTCAGAATCAAGCTTTCCTGGGAAAAATCCATCCCCCTGGGGATGTCCGCCATGCTCGGCAATGCTCGGTACTGTACGCCACTGTTGAATTACTTCGAAGCGTTATCGATCAAGTATCGATTATTCTACTTCTGGTAAGTAATGACTTCCGAAATTTTAATCATGTATCTTTATTATGGAATAAAGTAATTTATGTATTATTATCAACAAAAAAGGTACGGTCAATGAACGAACTAACACAAGGATCGTAATACTTTCCAATGGTTCAAGTTTTAGTTAGCATTTGTAACCATGGATACACGGCGAAGCATGGCCGCTCGATTAACAGTTTGCGAATAAACGTTGCGCAGAAAGGTGATCAAATACGTGGAATGCTGTTGAATCAAGTGATTTTTCTCGTGAGTAAAATAAAAATCATTTTACATTAACCACTTTCATAGAACACGAAATACATCAAGTGCTACCTGGTTAATTCTTAGCACTTCCGGTGTATCCTGCAAATTTTTGAAATCCTTCGGCTAATTTGCTTCCTATAACTTTGTTTCATTGTCTAAATTTTGAAAATGAATAGAGTGCCTAGTTGAAATTACTTTTACGTAACATTATAAAAGATGTGACAGATCTTTGTATATAATACAAATATGTACTTGTACATAAAGAGGAATTAAAAAAAAAAAAAGAAGATTGAAGTTCCATTGGCTGGTTCCGGAAATGCAACCATTTTATGCAAGTATAACAAATGTTATTTTTTATATAATTTCTTAAATTTAAATAATATCTTGCTGATTAAGTTTTCAGTTTCATTCTAATGCTAAGTGCAATAATTATAGAATTGTATAAAGGATTACGAAACGCGCTGTCCTTAGATTCCAGTATTTTAAATTGACTAAAAAATTCAGATTGTAATGAGTCAATAGGTAGAATGTCTCTTTGAATATACATATATATATTTTCTTGACTCTGGCGAGTTAAGAAAATCCATAAGTTCGCATGACTGACTGAAGATTGTTCGCATGCGAACCGAAGAAAATGCTAATCTTGACCAGGTGCTCGATGTAGCCCGGATTACGGTTCCCCTTGCTTCTAGGACAAAGTCATTTGTTAACCCTGCCAGAATGTAACTGGGTTATCGTAACCTGGTCGACATTGTGAACGTATGATTTGAGAAAAAGTCACGATAGTTGTAGAATAATCGCGGCAAACAATAGCTTTGCGTCGTCTACCTCCTCGTTACTTTGTACGTGTTTGTTTTATCGATGCGTTACATAAGTACAAATGTGTACAGAGTATTGTTACACGAAGCGACAGATCTGTTATTTGCAATGATATAAATTATCCTGTGACGTTTATATTGAGGATGGCTAACTAAGTTTCACAGCTAAAGATACATACACTTTATAATTATTTGTAGTATTTGCAAGTTATATAGACATTTTAGCAGAAATTTATTTCTAAAGTATTCGTCTAAAGAATCGTCGCTACTTACAGTGGGTCACAAAATTATTCGTTCACCGTTTAAAACAGAATACCTGATTTAAAATTGGACCAAATGGCTTAAGGTTTCTTGAGAAGATATAAAAATTAATTTACTGAGATATGTACTTTTGTTGTTTTAAAAAATTACAATTTGTTGAAACTGTGAGAAAAAATAGTGAATGATAATTTCTCAACTTCTTTAGGTAAGCCTATAATGAAAATTTAAAATATGTCTTTGGTAGATTCAAATAAGTTATGTGTATACTGAAAATTTCATCGAGATCGGCCAATGCATTTAGAAGTTACAAGTAGTTAAAATTTCCGAGTATCGCGATTTTTTATTTAAGAATGACGATTTTCAGAAATTTTAATTACTTGTAACTTCTCAGTGCATTGACCGATCTCGATAAAATTTTCAGCATACACATAATATACTTAAATTTACAAATGTCATATTTAAAATTTTCATTACAGGCTTAAATAAAAAAGTTAAAAAATTGCCTTTTACTATTTTTTCCCCGATTTCGGCAAATTGTAATTTTTTAAAACGACAAAAGCACGTATCTTAATAAATTAATTTGTATAGCTTCTCGAGAAACCTTACGTCATTAGCTCCAATTTTAAATGAGGTATTCTGTTTTAAACGGTGAGCGAATAATTTTCTGACCCACTGTATTTATTCGTATTAGACGCAAGGTACACGTGTCTTTAGCAAAATCCGTGTGTACATCGATTTGGAAGTAACGATAACTCGTGTTTGAAAGTAACTGAAATTCAGTAATCGACTTATATATCCGAATAACCGTATATAGTACCCGTATAACGTTTCATATTTCATGAACGGTATGTCAACGTTTCCTAGCGATAGCTTTTCCCCTTTCAAACAAAATCAAACTCGCGTGAAAGCGCGTAAAATATTCAGACACATCACTTGATCATACATATATACATTCTTTTGCTTTTATAACGATCATTAATTTCTTAGCAGGGTACTTTATAAATAACTTTTCAGTAGATGACGGTATCACTAATTTTGAATTGTTAAATAAGCAGCGTTAAATCAATTCATTGATCTATCGACCTGTCCGTGAGAAAAGGTCGATACAGTGCATAATTTCGTATAAATCAAGAAACAAATGAAAATTAACATTAGCATAATCTAGTCGAATGAAATTTACAACGGATTGAAAAAGTATTGACGCACTTCGATTTCTTATAATCCTTTATCTCAAAGGATTATATACTATTCATAAGAATAATAAAGCTAGGTGTGCTGGTAACGTCTGTGCCTTTACACACAGATAAAATATGTTTAGTATCAAACATAAAACGAATAAATTGTTTTCGTTTTTTCATTTCTTTTATTTTTTTTATTTTCAGCTCGTATACCACTCATTACGACCAGCGAAACTTAACTATCGACGAAAATCAATAATGGACGAGCTTTAGATCGAGTATAGGAAAGGTCGTCGTGTATTTCGTTGACGACACGCGAACAGTCTAATATTATACGGTGAAAACAATCAAACTCGAAAATATATGGCGTTTCAGTAGGTACAATTTCTCCAGCATGATTATTAGGTCATTCCAAGACGAAAAGGTCATGCAGACTGTGGGTCTTGATTTATTTCAGATGGGCCATGTAATTGCAAGACTTTTCTTTTAATTGTCAGATTTAATTCTGATTTATATACAGGGTGTCCCGTAACTGGTGGTACAAGCGCGTAGGGGGTTGATTCTACGTGAAAAATTGAATCGAAAATGAAGAATAACATTTTTTCATATGACGCTTTATTTTCGAAAAAAATAAGTTTGAAAATTTGTCGAGTACGCGTGCACTTGGACCAGCTTTAGCCTCAGTAAGATAGTAAAATCCGTCGAATTGAAGCTAAATCAAGTACACGCGTACTCGACAAATTTTCAAACCTTTTTTTTCAAGAATAAAGCGTCATATGAAAAAATTTTATTCTACATTTTCGATTCAATTTTTCACGTAGAATCACCCCCTACTCGCTTGTACCACCAGTTACGGAACACCCTGTATACAGGGTGTTCGACAACAGGTGGACAAAATTTTAAGGGGTGATTCTAGGAATCAAAATAAGACGAAAATCAAGAATAACGAAATAGTGTTTACGGCTGTGTTTTCCAATAATTAACGTTTAAAAATTCGAATAAAAGGCGCCTGAAACCTGCAATCCGCCCAGCACCGGCGACTGAACGTCAGGTTAACAGGGGAATAGTAGAAACTTACCTCGTACTATTCTGTTTCTCGGTACTGCGGCATTCGGCTTCGATTCTTGGTTATGACTGTACCGACCCCTGCTGACCTGACATTCAGTCGTCGGTGCTGGGCGGGTTGCAGGTTTCAGGCGCTTTTTACTCGAATTTTTAAACATTAATTCTTGGAAAACAAAGCCGTAAATACTATTTCGTTATTCTTGATTTTCGTCTTATTTTGATCCCTAGAATCACCCCTTAAAATTTTGCTCACCTGTTGTCGAACACCCTGTATTTATGAGAGGTGGACCATTTATCCGATCACTTTCTTTAGATTTCAATCTTTTTTTCTAATAAATCAGTAATTCACAATGCGTTGGCGACAAAAAATCCGTTCGTCCAGAATATTCATTAGGCTTGTCTTCGCTGTTAATTAATAATGGAATATAGGATTACATTAAAAAAGCTCAGTGAATTCTTTAAACTAGATATTTTACTTTGAAGGTTTGGAAGAACCGTCTTTACTACACTGCGAATGGACAAGGAATGAATCCTTCTGAAAATGCATGCAGAAAAACTGGCGCCCACTTTCAGAAATTAAAAATAATGGCCCCGGGCCTTCAATGTGTTTATCGACTCTGGTGACAGAGCTAGGCCTTTTGTCTAATGGGCAGTGCCTCTCAACGTAGAGATTCATTTTTGCACAAATCCAATAATATTCTATAAAATTAATTATCAAATTAATTATTAAGTTATTAATAATCTATGAAATGTCATCGCGGTTAAATTTGCGTTGATAATGTTAAGTAAGCTGAGTTATGTCATGCTTAACAAGCAATAAATCAAAATCCTTGATCTTATATTAAGAAATAATTTGTTAACTGAACATGTGTTTCAGAAATTGTTATGATGCGACTGAGGTACTTAACAAATCAGCTGACAAGCTGAAGGGAAAAGCATAGAGAAGCCAAAACACTGATGAAGATGAATCGATACATCACTTTGAATCAACTGGGAGATGGAACTTTCGGTTCCGTCGTTCTTGGAGAACGCATCGATACCGGTGAAAAGGTCGCTATAAAAAGGATGAAGAGAAAATACTATTCCTGGGAGGAAGCAATGAATTTGCGTGAAGTTAAAGTAAGATTAACACGTACACCCTGCCGCAAAAATGTTCGTCCACCGTTTAAAACAGAATACCTCGTTTAAAATTGGACCAAATGACTTCAGGTTTCTCGAGAAGTTATACAAATTAATTTACCAAGATACGTGCCTTTGTCGCTTTAAAAAATTTAAAAGGCAATTTTTTAACTTTTTTATTTGAGCCTGTAATGAAAATTTAAAATATGGCATTTGTAAATTTAAGTATATTATGTGGATACTGAAAATTTCATCGAGATCGGTCGATGCACTTAGAAGTTATAAGTAATTAAAATTTCCGAAAATCGCGACTTTTCATCTAAGAACGTGACTAGTTCCGTCTTTTAATTACTTAATTAATTTTAATTATTTATAACTTCTAAGTGCATCGACCGATTTCGATGAAATTTTCAGCATAAACATAACTTCTTTGAATCTACCAAAGACATATTTTAAATTTTCATTACAGGCTCACATAAAAAAGTTGATTTACTATTTCTTTCCTGATTTCGACAAATTTTAATTTTTTAAAACGACAAAGACTATATCTTAGTAAATAAATTAGCATAGCTTCTCGAGAAACCTGAAGTCATTTGATCCAATTTTAAACGAGGTATTCTGTTTTAATCAGTGGACGAATATTTTTGCGGCAGGGTGTAGCTGTTATGAATGTCATAATACTATAATAATTGTGCTGTTTTATATTTTAGTCCTTGAAGAAACTCAGTCACGCAAACGTGGTGAAACTAAAGGAGGTAATCCGTGAGAATGATGTACTGTACTTTGTCTTTGAGTACATGAAGGAAAACCTTTATCAACTGATGAAGGATAGGTACGAGCCATCGAAATGATTAAATATATAGAATCATCAGATCTTTTTTTCTTATATAACAGGGACAAACTTTTCCCCGAACCGGTGATTAGAAATATAGTGTACCAGGTACTGCAAGGTCTGGCGTTCATGCATAAACATGGTTTCTTTCATCGCGACATGAAACCTGAAAATTTATTATGCATGGGTCCGGAGTTGGTGAAGATCGCCGATTTTGGATTAGCCAGAGAAATAAGGTCAAGACCTCCATACACGGATTACGTGTCCACGAGATGGTAACGATTGTAAAAACGAAAGAAATTCGGTCGCTGTATGAATGGTAGTTTCATGTTAGGAAATTTATTTCAGGTACAGAGCACCGGAAGTACTGCTCCATTCTACGACCTACAACAGCCCGATCGACATTTGGGCAGTGGGCTGCATCATGGCCGAATTGTACACATTTCGACCATTGTTCCCTGGGAAAAGCGAGATCGATGAAATCTTTAAAATATGCTCTGTAATCGGTACCCCAGAGAGGGACGATTGGCCGGAAGGGTATCAATTAGCAGCCGCCATGAATTTCAAGTTTCCAAATTTCACTCGCACCTCGTTGAACGTCCTAATACCAAATGCCAGTCAAGAGGCAGTGATACTTATGGAAGACATGCTGCAATGGAATCCTATTAAAAGACCCACAGCGCAACAGTCTTTAAGGTAGGTGTAACTAGGACAAACAGCAGTGGATAAGAAGGTTGTATTAAAATGTTCTTTCACAGGTATCCTTATTTTCAAGTGAACGTTCCGCGTGCGATTAACAGCAAAAAGATTGGAGTCACCTCTCAACGAGATCTTGTTTTAAACAAAGTAAATCTTCCTCCTCCCATGCCCAAGCAGTACTACTCCCAACAAGATATTCTTAACACGTTAGAATCCAGGTAAAATACATCATCTTAAGATTACACAGGGTGCTCAACAACAGGTGGGAGATTTTTTAAGGAGTCTTTAAGGATTCTAGGGATCTAAATAAGACAAAATAGCGTTTGCGACTTTCTTTTCCAGTAATTAACGTTTAAAAATTCGAGTAAAAAGCAAACCTGCAACCAGCCCAGCACCGACGACTGAACGTCAGGTCAGCAGGGGTTGGTACAGTCATAACCAAGAATCATTGAATAGTAGAAACTTACCTCGTGCTATTCTGTTTCTCAGTATGTACTCCAAATTTTTGACGGTATATAAAAAATCTTCCCAAGAATTTAGAAACAGATTAAAATCTATTCTAATCTTGTAAAAAATTTTGTACAGTATATTTTTTCGGCTTTCTCTTTTTGGTTGTGACTGTACCTGCCCCTGCTGACCTGGCGTTCAATCATCTGTGCTGGGCGGGTTGCAGGTTTCAGGCGGTTTTAACTCAAATTTTTAAACGTTAATTACTGGAAAACGAAGCCACAAACGTTATTTCGTCATTCTTGATTTTCGTCTTATTTTAATCCCTAAAATCACCCCTTAAAAAATCTCTCACCTGTTGTCGAACACCCTGTATATCTTGATATGAATTTTCAGTATAATATATTTCAACATCTTTAGAGCGCAAGAGAAAATGGTACAACCGACGCAAGAGCAACCGACGCTGCCCATACTGAATCATAACAATTACCTTCGCGATAATAATCCCTCAAAAATGGACGAGGACGATTTTGCCGAGCTGTTAGGGTTGGTTGCACGAATTTACTAATCAAAACCGTGTTAAATGGATACACTCTGCCCGCGACATTATAATCTAATCCTTGATTATCCACGTCAGAAGCAAGATCGTTCCCGAGAACGCAATCCTTGCCCCAGAACGAGTGTATAAAGAGAACCGTGCCAATTGGAACGAGAATTATTTGCCAGACAATCCGAATCAGAGCAACGGGAACTGGGTGTTACCGCCTTGGAACGAACCGGCTGCGATCAGTTGGAATCAGTCGCAGTCGAGCTTGAAAAATGGTCGAAAAGTATCGGGGAAACAGCATTACTTCAGCGTGGCTCGGTACGTCGCAGGGCAGAGCACAAGTTTGTCGTCCAGGTATCGAATGTTTCGAAATCTTCTAAAGAGAATCCTGACTCCCTGTTCGATGGTAATAACGGGATGCACACTGGTGTGCTATTTGATCTGGAAAAATCAACTTCACAAGCATTCATTCCTGATGGAAAAATTCGTTTTTGGCAAATTCTTAACTGATCTCAAATTATCATCCAATCTCACTGTAAAAGAAAAATCAATTGATCATTAGAACGACTGTACGAACGTAAATCAGATCCTTGACGTTTTTATTGTAAATTTAAGGTGTTCAATAAAATTATTCAAATTTTTTTGGACCTGATTGTTAATCGCTTTCTTTATTGGATTATGTTAATGATTTTTTTTCTTCTCTTTTGCTTTGAAAGAAACGGTGATGCTGAACCAAACCGACCTAGATTAATGCGGAATTTGGTTGGCCAACCAATGGAGAAGTATGAAGAATTCACGGACTCCTTCTGGGTGCCAAGGAACTCGGTAGAAAATCAAACGAAGCAATATTACCTACCCCGAAATCGTTACATTACAGATCAGACGTTGAGGCTGCCCTATCCTAGCGTTTATGGTACACAAACGATCAGTGAGTATTTATGGTCAACTTGTATTTTTCCTACAAAATTATACAGGATGTCTCAGAAAGAGTGTTAGTCCTTTAAGGGGGTGGTAGCTGGGGTGATTCAGAACAATATTTTCCTTTGCGAAAATGTTGTTTGAAGCTCCGTTTTGCCTCTTTCTGGGACACTCTGTGTAATTTTGTCTTTGAAGTACCGGAATAATAAGTACGATCAGATGATTAAAATCTCTGATCAAGAATTAATTAATTTGATAGAAACAACAAATAAGGGAACCCATCAACCGAATGTCTATGGAAGTGTACTGAACACAAAGGGAAGTGGAGGTCTTCATGGAAGAACTGATTGGGCTGCTAAGTATCTGAAATAACTACATCAAAAGCATTACACATATACCCAAGTTAGCGTATACAATTTATTCAACTGTGATAAAATGACGTTTGTCGTTTCATTGCATTGCGAGGAAGACGTAAGTGAATGATACAATGATACGAATAATACAAAAGAACCAACTTACAAAAAATTCATACTTTTAAAAATGTAATCACTTCATTAATTATTTTTTTCAATTGCACGCAAGTGATCACATTTTTAAAATAATCTCGTTAAGCTCTAGTGGTCAATGTTCATGTAATGATAATTAGGAAAAAAACAATTTATATATTTTATCTTTCTTATAGTGTTATTGAATTAATTGTTGAGTAATGCTGTTTTGATAATACTTACATTATAAAATTCAGTATATTAATCTTTTTTTTTTTTAATAATTTACTAAACAGAACTGTTGTAAAAGACAGTAATGACTAATGATAATGGTTAAAAATGTAATGTTTGATTCCTAAAGAGTATAATACTTGGATAAGATATATTAAAGAATATAATATATATATATATACATATTTATTATTTGTACATGTTGATTAATTGCAATATGGAGTAATTTCTGGCATACATAAAAAATCAATGTAAAAATTAATCACATACAACTTTCTTTGTATAATTAATAGTAATCCTTTTTTCTTTTAAATACAGTTCAAGATATGCTCAAAAAATTACTCCGTGTCGCACTTGACAGAGTGTGTGAGGACAAAATATTATAATGAAAAACAATAATATATAAAACGAAATGACTCTCCATATTTTCTACACATAATCTTTGAGAAGCATTCTGATACTGTACATTCGTAATCATATACCTCACTCATTTCGTAAACTATCGTGATTTTAACTTTCATTTAATACATTTGCCTTTGCAATTGGTTGTATCCTTGGAAATTTTTTTAACATAGTATTAGCATATATATCTATATTTTGGAACTAATGTGTTTACAATATAAGTTAAAAATAATAAAAAATATATTACTATCACGTAATGAACAATGACTAAAATATGTTTCTCTATCACACAGTTGTAAAGTTGGATTTGTTTTGTAAAAATATTTCGTAAAGGAACATTTCATGAAAAAAGTTCTTTTATTTTTTTTTTGAAAATTATCTTCACGCACAAGAATTTGTACACACATATATCCCTGTTCCTAAATATTTATCTTCTTAAATTTGCTCAAAAATTTAAAAATCTTTTAACGATGATATGTAAAAAGTAAGATATCTAATAGTTCATCCACCTTCATATCTTAAGGATCAACCCTAATCCATATGCTGTTTATTTAAAAGGGTTTCTGATATTTGTGCATCTTAGAAATATTGTATAAAACAAATCACCGTACAAGATAAAAGTGTGATATTTAATCAATGATCCAATCGAAGTGTTTATGATATTAATCTTACGTTATTTTCCCAACTTATAAACGCTTGTTTAGTGAAGAAATCTATGCAGTTATCGCGTATGCATTTCATCTAAATGATCTCTAAGTATACTTTAAATATACGAATTACATCTGTAAGCTGCTTGGATGGGTGGTACATTGGTGAATATTACACATATACATTTATCCATTAAAATATAATTTTATATTTAAAGTAATCCATCGGAATATGTTCGTAAAAATGCTTCCGAGTATGTATTCGCATACGTGCGATCCGTCAGTTAAGTCCATTTAATTCACGAGCTTGGATGAGCTTCATTTATGTGATTTAACTTGTTAACAGAAAAAATTTAAGGAATCTACCCTTTTTTTAGTTACGTATATAACTTCTATCACAATACGTGAATATGGGTTTCAAGTTTCGCATTTATCTATCGTGTAAATTTAATTACTATAAAGATTGAAAATTTGATTATAGTTTTCCATACAATTGTGCATATGTTCTGAGATATAACATAGATTAAAATTACGCTCTTGAAAGAAACACATGCTCCATTTTTTTTAAATATGGAAGTATACCGTGAGTATACGTATTTTAAGTTCATAATATCAACTATCCACGCAGACTCATATAACAATTTCTTACAGAATATATCTGCGCAATAACTTTATCGCATAAATTTACTATGTTTCAACCATCAATCTAACAACTGGAAGGACTCTGATTCCATATTCATTGGATACAATCGTTTTTTTTTTATATTAGTCATTCCAGACAGTCCCAAAAAAACTTAACACAATAGGTTCCTATTAAAAAATTAATCAAGTCCTAACAAATTATAGGAGATCAAATTCAATGTCAACAGTCTCTAATCCCTTTCTCATATTAGGCAGAATTATTAGAAAACTTTGCCATACTGAAATTATTTATCGTCACATTATTTAAAGATTACTTTTTTATCTTCGTGCAACATATTGTATAGTTATTTGAAATTTTTTTTCATATTTAACAAGGAAGTTTGATAAGCATGGAATATGAAATTATTCACAATAGCATGAAAGGCACAATATCTTTTAAGAGAATAAAATATAATGTAGATTTAAAAACATATCTAGAACAAATTTTGTTGAACTAAAATTTCAATTAAAATCGTATAATAGTGCTCTATTTTTACTTATTTATTGACTCCTGTTCATTTCTGGTCAAAAATACCTTCTGCGCATCGATCACCGTTTTGCTTAAAGTTTAAGTAAAATCACTATCATTTATGGAATCATATATTAATGGAGAATTTTAGTCTTTGTGTGTGTGCTCAGTTTGGCGATATTTTACGATAATTTGCAAAATAAAAATAAGTAATGGATAACTAATAAACAAAACTGTTGTATAATTTTATTCAAGTAACACCAGATTCAACACAGCACACAAACTTGTGTATCCTAGTGTTGCAAGATTGCACTATTAACTGAGGCTGTAACATTACCAAAAATTTTCGAGGATACAGTTGTAGATGCATCTGTCATACTAGTAGTTAATGTACTGATAGTACTGTTAGAGAATATAGTGGAATTTAAAATAGTTGATAAAACACTGACGGTAGTATTTATCTTTGGTGTGACAGTTTCTAACATGGGTAAGGTGGAAGACACAGTATTTACTAAAATACTTGAGGTGGTACCATTATCCGGCATAACAGATAATTTTAATACCTTGTAACATACATCTTTTGCATGAACTGATGATAGTCCAAAACAAGTGTCCATCATATATGCTAATAATGAGCCAACTGTTAAACCTGTAGTATACGACAAAGTCATAATATTACCTGAAAAAGAAACATCGCAATGTTATATCAAATAAGGTGTTAAATTACAGCTAATAACAATATAAATACCAGCTAATTCGCGATGACTCTCTGGAACTTTAGTTGGTGCCTGCATCATTGGTACTGAACCAACAATACCATTTGTAACGCCAAGTAAACAAGCAAATAGTAATGGATAACCTTCACCAGAGAGAATTGCAGCACCTCTTGGCAATGCACAAAGTAAAAATAAAGGAATTAATATGGCTCTAGCACTTGCGAAATATAATAACTGTGTACGTTTCCATTCGTAAGGAATCAATGCAAGCATCTGAAACATTAAATAATGCAATATGTGGTTTGAAAACTAAAGCTTTTTTATCCTATTCGTGTTTACCTTTCCCAGTACATCAGAAGCATTAAATGCTGTCATCAGGATTACTGGCATCCATGATTTAAGTTTACAAGAGATTATTTCTGACATGATTCCAGGATACAAGCAGAGCGTCACAAAATATGCTATTCCAATACTGGCCATGTACGGGAATATTATTTTTGCCACTTCAAGTCTTGCAAGTAAACCCCCTTAGTAAAAGATTTTCATATTACTGGCGAATTTGTAGAAGTTACTAAAGAAAAAAGATGTTATACTTTTAATTTCAGTCCATGGTTTGTTAGTTTGAGTTCCATATGATCCTCTCATAACAACTACATCTTCAACTTTATATGTAGGACCAGTGCTACCAGGAGGATTTCCTGATGGCGCACCAGGTTCATACACAGGGTTACTAAATGAAAATGCTGAATATTGATTTGTCCCTAAAAATGACAAATTATTAACTTATTATTATAAACAAATATTTTTATTTAATCTACCAAAACAATCATACAGGGTGTTCGACAACAGGTGGGAGATTTTTTAAGGGGTGATTTTAGGAATCAAAATAAAACGAAAATCAAGAATGACGAAATAGCGTTTGCGGCTTTGTTTTCCAGGAATTAACGTTTAAAAATTCGAGTAAAAAGCGCCTGAAATCTGCAACCTGCCCAGCACCGACGACTGAACGTCAGGTCAGCAGGGGTAGGTACAGTCATAACCAAGAAGAGAAAGCCGAATGCTGCAGTACAGTATTGCTTCGAAATAAGCAACTGTTCAGTCCCGAACCACTTGCTTATTTCGAGGCAATTCTGTACCGAGAAACAGAATAGCACGAGGTAAGTTTTTACTATTCAATGATTCTTGGTTATAATTGTACCGACCCCTGTTGACCTGACGTTCAGTCATCGGTGCTGGGCGGGGTGCAGGTTTCAGGCACGTTTTATTCGAATTTTTAAACGTTAATTATTGGAAAACAAAGCCGTAAACGCTATTTCGTCATTCTTGATTTTCGTCTTATTTTGATCCCTAGAATCACCATTCACCAAATCTTTACCATTTAAATCAGTGCTTCCATTTGCAGCATCAGCCCCTAATGGACTAGTTTGAATTTTTAAAACTCCATATTGACCTTTCGAAGGATCACCAACTTGATCCAATGGATCCATCTATTCAGAAATACAATTGCATGTTAATTGGAGTAATTCATTGGATTCTATTAATAATTAAAACATACCAAACCAACATCTTCAGTTGGTTCCAGTGTAATTCGATTTCTTTCTTGGCATAATGTTATATAAAATTGCACGAAATCAGTCTTTCGGACTATTTGATGCAACACAAAGCACATAAGAATAGTAATATTTGATAGAACAAAATATACGCATGTATTGCTGCGCTCATCGTCGAGCAGGGACTTTGTTAAAAGCCGATTGACAGAAACCCAAAGACTAGCAAGACCTATAAAAAAAAAGTAATTAAACTGTTTCGTGGACAATTTAATTGATCGATATAAATTTATTTATACATACTTTCTCCAGTCATTACCGCCTGCGTATACTGGCTAGGAAGCATAGACGTGTACCCGTAAAAGCTTGATTGTTGAACTGTATACAAATTGAAATTTTGACAATAAAATACTCATTTGCAGGGAATTAATGATACCAGCAATTTTTACCTGTGCAACCAAGTGATGTTACCGCAACAGCAACTAAGTTAATAGTATAAGAAGTGCTAACTCCAAAAGGTTCCCACCAAACTTCGCAAATTATAACGAAAGTTAAAGTTACAAAGGAAACCAGATATCCTACAAATTAAATTAAATTAAGTGCAAGGTAAAAGGAATGTATATCTATCATTTTCATTTTTAAATCTTACCAAATGTTATTCGTGTGTTCAACGACAATGTTTCGACTAAAATATTATTTGCAAATACCGCGAAAAAAGCCATAATAATGTAGACACCTGACATATCGAATATTACAGTAGTTCCAGGATATCTTGCTTGAAAATAATCCACTGCTATGATAAAACTGTAAAGAACAAATTCTATATTTTAGCGCATAGAAAGATATTTTAACAAACAGGGTATAAATATATAATCGTAATTCAATATTTATTTTTAGCGTCCAGATTCAATTGTCTATAGCTCTACTTCTATACGCAAGATTAAAATATAAATTGCAAGTGCAAAGAGTGTATGATATTTAATTGCCGACACACAGAAGAAAGTCTTATTACGGCATGACCTGTTGTAAGGCAAGAGGAATCCTATACCGCCAAGTGTAAGAGCAAAGTAGATGAAGTTGGATTTGTCAACCGGTGGTGACAAATGAGTGAATCCATTAGAGAATTTGAATTCATTCATGCCTCTTGCTTTCCCTAATTGTACATAGCCCCGGCTTAAATTCTCATCCATGTTCGCCGTGATTGATGCGGAAGGACGAAACAGAACTATAACTGTTAATCGTTTTATGATCTCATTTTTTTTTTCGATGACTTTTGACTGTCAGGTTTTTCACAATAGTTGATCGAATAATACTGCTTCTCGCCGCACTTCTTGCCGATCTGTTAATTGCACCTGATCACTACCTTATTTATTTCTTTACGCAAAGCACAGACGTGTTTGTCCCGAGTTCAAGCGCATGCTTTGAAAATTTGCGGCATTGATTTCTGCGTGCGCATTTACGTCTCTTGTTACTGTTTTACCGGGAAATTTAACTAATAAGATTAAATTGTAAATACTTTGTAAAATGTATGGAACGCATTGATGTAAAAAAGTATTTCTAAGCTGAAAATGTTGCAGGAATACAGGGGCTGTTGCGTAACATCGTAACGTTGAATAGATTGAAGTTGTTATCCTAATCATTTACATATAATCAATGAAATATAGTAAAAAACTTGTAGCAACGTTTAGTCATCAGAAGAAGAATATATACATATATGTATAAAATATTGAATGAAATTTGTTATGCATATATGTATTATACATATGAGGATTTACTATATCGTTGAATATACTATACCGAGATAAGAAGCGCTTGCGCACTGCGTCATCTTATCACTTATGAATCAGCTGATGAGAAAGAAGTATTGTTGCCGAAGTTAAAGTAAAAATTACAAAATATGTCGCTAAACACAGCACACACTAATGGCGGTGTTCTTATACACGCTGGAGAATGGTAAGTTTGTAAAATAAATTTGTTATTGTTAGAAATATTTGTTCCACATGGTTTCGGCTGACGTTTTTGCAACGTAGTTACTGTCATGACCTTCCGAAAGCAATTTATCTTGTTATTATCAATAATTTACGTTCCCTAAATGATTGTAGTAATTAGTAGAATCATATTTGTTTCATGTTTGATACGATAAACACACTGTAAACGAATAAAATGTTTATTTATTTAGCATACTACTATTTTGCGACAATGTCACGATGGAATTTCATGGGCAAGACCAGCCAGAATTTATTGGTACCAAACGGGGACGGTTATACTTGACCACACACAGGATGATTTTTAATGCTAAAGATCAAAAGGAAAAGATGCAGTCTTTTAGTTTCCCATTTGTAACATTAAGTGAAGTTGAAGTGGACCAGCCTATGTTTGGTGCTAATTACATTAAAGGCAAATGCCGTGCTCAACCAAATGGCAATTGGGTCGGAGAATGTAAATTCAAATTGCATTTCAAGAGCGGCGGTGCGATAGAATTTGGGCAAGCTATGTTAAGAGCAGCATCAATGGGTAAATTTATAACACTTATGATTCATTAAATTTCTATACAATCTTGTATTGCGTTAATTTTATGATATATTCTTTATTTGTAGCTCAACGCAACGGTCCTGGATCAGATGCACCACCACCCTATCAACCACCAACATCAAATTGGTATGCTGCACCGCCACCTGCCTACCAAGCCGCACCAACTGGATATTATGGTTGGGTACCTCCAACTAACGTATTTCCAGAAGTGCCACCAGGTTAAATTCCATTTTTCTTCAATGCATTTTAAATGTTACTTCAATATTTTGTACTAATTAGCTGTACCACTTGTTTATTAATAAGTGTTATATGTTTTAGATACGAAGAATTTTTAATTCATATTGTAAATTACATATTAATTGTTACTCTATTCTATATTACTGTGTACTATTGTTTTATGTTTCATTATATAGCAAACACTGTATTTATGACGGATATGCCTCCTCCATATCCTGGTATAAATGCACCTTACCAAGGGTATGCAAGCAGCGCACCACCGCAAGGAGCATGGGGGAGTTCTACTCAACAATCTGGCTGGACACCACCGCAACAAAATGGAGCACCAGGGTGGGCTAATCCAAATTATAATGCCCAGCCAATGTCTCAAGCAGGTGCGTATCCAAATTATGGTCAACCACCACAATACAATAATTACTCATCAAATCCTCCGCCATATGCTGCCTATCCTCAAGGTGGTAATTACGCACAATCAGGTTATTATCCTCAACAAAATCCTTATAATCCTTATCCGCGCAATTACTAATGACATAAAAGATGTAATATAAATATTTTTTTTTTATACACGCATGTTAACATAACTTCTGTTTCATATACTGTGAATAACATTAAAAGTTTCAACAATGCTTTTTAGTTTATAACAAACAAAACACAATATACATTTACATGATAACATTTTTAAAGAAACATACAAATGCATATACTCCTTAATATTCTCTATAACACAATTTGAGATTACATGCTAATACAGTATACACATCGTAATAAAACTATTCAATTACTTTTAACTACTTTTTTTTATCAAATGTATTATAAATAATGAACAAATAATTACTTATTGTTGTCATGTATGATAATAAAGTATTATGTTTTTGTTGCCTTATTCTAGATTTATATAAATATTATAATACAACAAACAAATTATGTTATTAAAATTTAGTCAAATACAACTTGCTGTTTTTATTTGAACCCACCAATTTGACATATTGTTTTGTTATGGAATCATATTTTTTTTTATTAAGCAACTGAATAGTGGTACCATATTTTCTATTTTGCCTGACAAACCTGAAGGTTTTGAGTATTATGCAATATTGTTGCATAACAGGTTTGGTTGACCTGGAGTAAGGTTGACTTTCACTATGCTCAGTTATTATCTCATACTTGTCAGAGGTAGTTCAAAAATACGTGGAGTGGTATTATGAGTTCTCAGTAACTTATAACTTATTTTCTGATTTGTGTAAATTGTAAATAAAGTGGTTAGAATAATTAATTTTGTTTCTTACAATTAACAGCATTAAAATTATTGATTATTATTAACAAATGATTCAGGTTGAGCATTTGATAATAAAATACTATCCCTTTAAAAATACAGATCAATATTGTTTGAAAAATCTTACAATTTTATTATATTTTTAAAGCGAGTAATTAAGAATTTCTACTTGATTTATCTTGGAATTTCACTTTCATAATTGTTCAATGCCATTCTTTATTGCCTCTCTACAGCAAATGAAGATTTAAAAAATTAACTTGTAAATACATAAAGAATAAAGTACCAAAGTAATTATTTAATTTTTAATAAAAATTAAAAAAAAAACAATGCCAGACCGATTTAAATTTACCGCAT
This sequence comes from Osmia lignaria lignaria, assembly GCF_051020975.1. Classification (NCBI taxonomy): domain Eukaryota; kingdom Metazoa; phylum Arthropoda; class Insecta; order Hymenoptera; family Megachilidae; genus Osmia; species Osmia lignaria. The sequence goes on from NC_135040.1 coordinate 2,950,976, forward strand.
CAAATATATATAAATGTACGTAATTTATATCAACAGTTGTAGCAAATCAATTTTATCAATTATATTTTATTAATGTTCTATTTTTCTGTTATTTTTACAGATGCAAAGGCAGCAGAAGCTGCTCAAAGTGCATATTATGATCCAAGCAGACCACAGTGTGCCTATGTTCCACCTCCTGCATACTATGTAAGTAATTTGGAACTATTATTTCAAAATTGAGATCTTATAATTTAATATGATGTTTTAGGAAAGTCCACCAAGTTTCCAGCAAGCAACAGAGAAAAAGGACCAGTAAAATTGCATTTTTGGAGTCTGAAAATAGTGGTGTAAATTCAACACTACTATTATCTAATTAGTATTATATGTATAATACGCTGTACTGCATAGATACAGGTATATGCATTCCATTTTAGATTTTGCTATGATGTTGTTTTGGTGTATGCAACTAAATGAAACCATATTTCTATATTTCCTATGCTATTCACACTTTTAATTACCATAATCTATTATATTGTTATGCTTCAAAATATACAAGTATTTATACTTACTATGTAGACTGTATAAATGATATATAAAAGAAACTATTGTTGTGTTTTGTGCAATGAAATAAATATATAAAATAAAAGTTATTGCATATTAATACGGGAATTGTATAATACGTTTTATTAAAAGTTATGGGAGATACACAGTATTTGTATATGTATATAGATATATGTAATTAAAAATAAATAACAATTAACTGCGTGCAATAAAATTTACATTAAACTCAAACAAAATTCTAATATATATATATAAATATTTTTTTTTTGACAGGAAGTAAAAATGCAATTTTTTGAAGAGATATATAGCACGTGTATTTAAATGTTTGTATATGTATAAAATTTCAAATATATATATATATAAAAATATCTTAATCATACAATTACCAACATTATTAAAGCACAAATTAGATCATTTATGGTAATAATATCAAATATTCATTCTTATGCAGACTAGTTTTTAATTATGGCAAAACTGATACATATGACAACTCATATGTATCCATAAATTATATAGAATGTCTTACAACAATTTAAATAAACGGACAATCGGATATATTCCAGAACTTGTATCAATCTGTCATAATTTCTTATGCACATAATTTAACATTTAAATACTGCTCTTTAACAGCACATTTTAAAGTTCAAGTTTTTTGTATGTGTATAAAAGTTTCATAAATATTCAACTAGATGTATAAATAATTTAATAAGGCAAAACATTTTGGATTTTACAATTTCATAGTATAAAAAAATACCATCTATATAGCATCTGGAGTTGTATACTACAAATGTTATTGAAGATACAAAGGGTATTGCCAATCTAGTGGCACAATCGGAATGAGTGTGGATTTACAATCTACATGAAAAAGCAAATAAAAAATTTATTAAAATTTATATATTTTAAAAATCCCGCCAAAAACAAGTGGCGCTATCTACAGTTTAGTGCACTAAATGAGCTTTTCGGTTTCGCCCCCAGAGGACGCTTTCATATACAGTGGCGGGTTTTTTTAAGATATAGAAATTTTTAACACTGATTTATTTAGCAATGAAGCCTCATATGTGGAAATATCACTCTATATTTTCGACTTACTTTTTCATATAGATTCATCCTCTGTCCGCCTGAGGCACCAGACTAGAGACACCTTATATAGAAGTTTACCCGTATTCAGAGGTGACTGTGAAACTGAAGCTTCCATCTTTAACGTAAGTGCCATGATACCAAATTCTTGTATCTAAAAGAACAATGTCTCCAGCATAAACAGTAAAATTAAAACGTGTGCAAACATTATCACATTCTGGTGTCGGAGCAACAGTCCAACTTTTATTGCCTATAATTTGTCCTTGCCACATGAGACGTGAGATGTAATCCAGCTATGAAAAAGAGAATAATTTTAATTAACAAAACTGTAATTTTAAAAATTAATTAACGATACAATTTATTATTCCTAGTATACGTACATGCATGATAGCACCTTCTTCGTATCCCAAAAAAACATAATTGGAATAAGGTACTTCTACATCTTCTGGCAAAAAATGAGGTAGACTATAATATTTTTTCATCGCATCCAAAACCTGAAGGTTGCAGTTTTTCCAACCAACATACCAGGGATCTTTTCCATTAAGTTGCAAGGCTCTTTCTTCGCTCATTGCAAAAACATCATGTAAATTAGTGAGATTACTTTTGAAATGTAAAAACTGACATTCATCTACTGAATCATAAGCACCATCAATATTTTCATATAAATCTTTGAAAAATTTCCAGCTAAATACCTTCGAAGCTGGCCAATGACTTGCAGCATTTTTTATCACCATAGGCCTAGAAGAATAAGCGTATCGCTTAAATTCTTCTCTAGTTAAATTTGGCAAGATCAAAGCTGAAGTAATACCACGACAATAATCACAATTTGATATTGGTCTTGTAAACTCCCATATGAAATAATTGTTAGGTATTAAGCATCTTGTTTCGCGAATACTTTTCATTACATCAATGTACAGGTATTTAAAAAATACGCTACAAAATATTGGTGTAAAAATGGCAAGCAGTACTTTCTTGGAACATACATAATGAAAATAAAAACTTCTCTTATGTTTTGCATCATTTTTTATGCCAATTGATTTCAGATCTGCTAGTGATGCACCTTGTTCCAGATAACTCTTATTTAAAGATAAGAAAGCTTCTTGTATATTTTCTAACAGGTTATCACCTTCTTCCATTACTAGTAGTATGAATAAATATTTAAGTAATCATTGATACTTAATTATTTGAAAATCTGTATGGATGTATTTATATCATCGATTTTCATAGTATATCAATTATAGGTGTTTAATTTGATGACAGTATTATTTCAGTCATCAATGATAAGAAAGTAATATTCATTACTTTGTGTTCCCTTTTTTTTCATTAAATTCAATAATTGTGCGTTATTCTTCAAACATACATTTCATACAACAGGGGAACACATGTTGTTACTTTGAACGGCATCAATGACACCATACACATAGGTATATGTATTTCTTCGAAATGTGTAGCTATACAATTCTCCTACTTTCATATATTACACATACACGAACACCGTGTTAAACCTTGAACCACTTATCTTTCACCGAAATGCGAAGCGTTACATCGATTATGCAACAAATAGAATCGTTTTCTGAATGATAGGAGTTCCTATGTTCTTTGATTCTTACATTTTCTTACGTAAAGTAAACGAAAGTCTGAAGGCCAGCTTACTTAGCTTCGAGTAATTTAAAACTTTAATAAGAAGTTTCCTGTTCATGTGTTGAACAGATGGGAGTGGATGCAGATGTTTTATACTTATGCGGGCAAGATACTTGATATCCAAGTACGAAATTTCAGAATAACGAATCATTTTGTATGGATATATAATTGAAAAAGAAAAAATAGGAACAAGACAATAAAGAAGACTTAAAATTATTTATTTTATCAAATCACACAACATGATGTACAAGTCTCGCTTAAACGGACATTGAAATAGTTTTTAAACGTGCAAATACTTATGAATTTAATGTAAATGTTACGATAGATGTTTGATTTGTCGTTTTTTTCATGATTTCCTTCTCAGTTGTACATATTACAGAGTATAAAATTTCATTTACAGCAGTTATAATACTAAAATTATATGGTATTAGCTTGCTTACGCCTGTTAAGACACAGTCTACTTCATTTTTTTTTTTTATTCAAATTTTGAGACGGACTTTTTTTTGACAATCTGTCTTGTATATAGGCCAATGTTAAAATGCATAGTAAATGTATTTATTTTAACAAGTTCGTTGTTTTCGTAAACAAATAATACGATTATGTTGAATTGCATCAACTCGTTTCGTGTCTGCGAACTATATTTCTGTATAGTAACAGTTTATTGCAACTCGGATAACGCGTAGAAACCGTATCCTTGTATTCTTGTTTTATACAGTGATAGGCAAAAGTAAGTAGACACTGTTCAAAATAGAATATCTCGGTTAAAATTGGACTAAATAACTTGAGGTTTTTTGAAAAGCTATAAAAATTAACTCATTAAAATATGTATACACATAACTTATGTGACTCTGTGAAAGACATATTTTAAATTTTCATTATGGGCTCACATAAAAAAGTTGAAAAATTACCGTTCATTATTTTTTTTCACGATTTTAACAAATTGTAATTTTTTAAAACGATGAAAATACATACTTTAGTGAATTAATTTTTATAGCTTGTCAAAAAACCTCAAGTTATTTAGTGCAATTTTAACCGAGGTATTCTATTTTGAACATTATCTACTTACTTTTGACTCTCACTGTATATAGGAAAATTAATTCTCGATTATTTTTCTTTTGCTAAGCATAACATTTACAAAAGGTATTTTGATGTTAAACATAAAATAAAATTTAAAATAATTTAATCGAATTTAAAAGTTGAAAAATAAAAAGTTGAATTATTTCTCGACGAACTTCAAAAGATTGTAAATGCAACATCATAACTTCTTTCTTCGTTTCCTCCTATAAATGTAATTTTACTTTAACGATTTAAATAAACGGAAAAAGTAAAGTTTGATGTGTTCGTTTAAACGATAATTTTGTTTCTAAGGTAATAAAATGTTTTTAATGTAAATGTATTTTATAAGAGTAAAAAACTTATTATATTTACAAATCTTATGTATAATCCAGAGAAATTGAAATTACAAATACAGCATTATTTTAATGTACAAAAGTTTTAAATAGTTGAGAAACCATAATGTTACGATAAACACATAATAATTAGAAAGCACGTTTTTTTCTAAATTTCAATTTGTCAATCTTATAAAACAACTGCCATTATTTTTCAATAAAATTAAAAATCATTTACCTAAACAATTTTCTTAACAAGAATACTTTTATTAGAACATATCAGTTATAATTCAACGCAAAATAAGTTATTACTTACTGTTAAAAATGTGTGACTAGTACAGTCGTGTTTGTATCAATGCTTACACCTGATTACACTTTGCTTTTGAAGAAACAGAAATTTCCATCAACGGTTGATCAGAAGTAGCACCATTTGCCAAGAATAGCGTCTTTTATAGCAGATATGTATTGCGCAGGAACCCAGTATATCCAATATCTTGAAGCTTCTGTTGGGCCTAGTTGTATAGCCTACAATTTTTAAGAGTATTTAAGTTTTAATGCTTATTCAAGTTCTAGTTATTACTCAAATACAAACCATAATGTGATATTCTGGATGATCATGAATTGGTTCGCTGTGTACACCTTTTATAGAATTCATAGGTATTTTGTCTGTTCTTTCTTTTGTACCGATCCATAGTTGATCTTGTTCCAATTTAAATGTTAATCTAACTTTACCACCAGATTTATTTAACATACCAGCCAATGGAAATTCTGGTAAAGGTTCCTAATTTTAATTGAATTAAATTAACAATGAAAATAATGATAAATAACTTGTATAAGTGATATATTTTAAAAATATCCTACCTTACTATTTAATATACCAGGCATGACATCTTCAGGGATACCCTTATCTAATACTTTCCTATGCATTTTCTGTTGAGATAAAGGTTCCTTATTTGTAGTGGAAGCAGCTTCATCCGAAAGATCTTGTTTCGTTGGAATTGACACAGCTAATACGTCGTCTAACTTTGATCCTACTACCATGACTTTGGCACCTTAAATGTATTGTACAAAACTTATAACAAATGTTTTACAACATAATTTAAAAGTCAATAATTTATTAAATTATCAACATTACCTTTTGTAACACCCAAACTTCTAAGTGTTTGTTCATCTTTGGCTAATCCTTTGATCATCACTTTCTGCATAGCTTGTGGCACAGATATGATGTTTTGAAGGTGCGCTTTTAATTCTGCCACAGTACCGTCAAGCGCAAAATTTACATTTATTCTCTGTTTGTTATAAATCACTTTAAAGTCTATATTCTCTTGTGATGAATTTTCTGAGGTAATTGAATTATCATTATCTTGTGTTTGCGAGTTTTGAACTTCAAGTTTTAATGCTGAATCCTTTGTTCCTATTGTTGAGTCCTCATTGGAATTCGTGTTTGATACTAATTCAGAACAAGATGTTGAGTTGAAAGAGTTGTCATTGCTTTCCTTTTTTGTAGCATCTAAAAAATATGAAGAGTCTATATGTTTCAGATATCACTTAAATAAGGTTATGTCAAAATACATATTTCCTAGACAATATGTAAAATGCATTTCACTACAAAAACTGATAAAATCTCATTACTGCACAATATTCGAAAGAATCTGAAAGAAGTTATGTATAAAATTTAAGCTGGAACAGCGATTGTTTTTATAAAATTAACTCAACGTATACAACAACCATTCATAATATTGTACAACATGATTTTTTAACAGGCAAATATTAATAGCAATCAAAATAATGAAAAATAAATGTAATGAGTGATAATGCAAAATATTTATTGGTTGGTAACTGTTAGTAAAAAGTATGAAAAATTGCCAAGCTAGTACGTACCGACGTACTCCATGATGAACTATATTTCGTTATCCAATCAAAACTATTGTAGGATGCGTTGCAGTTCCTGCTAATTCGTATTTGCAGTGATCCTTGGAATGACTTTCAAATTTTCAAACACACTCTAGAAATATAAATGAAAGTACATTTTTTATCTAAAAATCAAGGATCCAAAAGAATCAACGAATAAAGAATGCTGTCACGTTGATTTGATGTTCTTAATTCAACGCCAATTTAAACGACAAAGTACAAATTAAGGCGTGTTATACAATGAACTATCCGTTCTCCACATAGGCACAGTAGTTTTCCAAGAAGTGTAAATACGAGGAAGTATTTATATATATATGTAAAGTTTTATTCTTAGATTATTTATTGACAATATAATGGACCATTTTATACGCGTTATTTTAAATCACGATATTCAATAAGTTAATTGCTGTACTTATTACAATTTTGATGAACTGCGCAATGCTCAAGAATTAAATTTTTCTAAGGTCTGCTTATAAACTTCAAATTTCTGAACTCGTCTATTCAATATAAATCCGTAATTATCAATTATCGGTATATACACGAGTTCGAATTCGTAAATTTGAATAGCGTAAGGTGGCGCTGTAATCACAGATTGCCATCTTGTGCACCACATGACCTCGTTGCCGTGTCCCGTGACCAGCTCACGTGAATTTTGACAAATTCAAACGTTTTTGGTAGAAAAAAATGGATATTTTGGAGCAGCCCCTCGAACAACAGGATGTCAGGTAGTGTTTATGTTAAATATCGACTGGCTGATAATGCGAACACCTATCCCTCCTGTTTCGCTCGAGGTCTCCTCAAGGTCATCACGTAGTGCACAGTGCGCACTTACAAGACTTAGGACAACGGTCGTGGAAGTAATAGGCATAGACGTAACTCTATAGATAAGTTACATATCCATTCTTCAACATACCTACGCTTGTTTTACAGCACTGTTAACGCGAAGGATGACGGCGGCACGGGAATTGTTATTGAAGAAGCAGAAATCGTTGATTGCGAAGGTAAATACATTGCTCACAGTCTGAATTAACATTTGTCAAAACGTAGTACACTTTATACATTTACAATATTTTTGTAGGGGAAACTGTTGGAGAAGATGGGATGCGCTATCAAGAGACTCTAGCATATAGAGTGGTTCAAGTAAATGGCACTACTGCTGGCAATGAAATAGAACTACCAGTTACCCAACCAGGGAATAATACTGTACAGGTCCTAACATCCCCATTAAATGGCCAGTTTTATGTTATTGGAAATGCTAATGATGTTTTCACCACTGCACAAACTTCTAGATCGTTGGTTCCTAGAACTACTACTCTACAAATAGAGACACCAAGAAATTGTACCACCGTATTGAAAAAGGTACAAATTTATTATTTTCTTTAATAACTTGCGTTCAACCGTAGAAAAATTTCATTTTTAAACTTTTGTCCTATGTATTTTAGAGGGACGATAGAAGAAGAGCAACTCACAATGAAGTTGAACGCAGACGAAGAGATAAAATAAATAATTGGATTGCAAAGTTAGGAAAAATTATCCCTGAATGCAATACTAGTGCAAATGGTAATGGTAGCGGCAGTGGTGAAGGCAAAGCAAATTATGAAACTCAGGTATAGGATTAAAATTTGTAGTTAAATTTTATTAATATGAACATGTAAGCTAAGTAACATTCATTTTCTGTACAGAGTAAAGGAGGAATTTTAGCAAAGGCTTGTGAATACATAGGAGAATTACGAGCTGCTAATCAGGGATTGGGGCAATGCTTGCGCGACAATGAAAAATTACGGCAAGAAATAACTGCATTAAAGCAATTAGTTGCGCAATTGAAACGTGAGAATCTTCAACTAAGGTCACAGATATCATCCTCCTCCGCAGGAACCAATGTCGATGTCGTTCACTTGAGCCCTTAAAAAAATCTTTAATTTATAACACAGTGCTTCTTTTGTAAATATTAGGATATGTAAACTGACTTCACTGTCAGAAGAAGTATTTACTCTGATATTCGTCATATTTGAATTACATTTTCGAAAGTAAATCGCGTGGTCGTACTGGTATAGTCATAACTACTGCACGTATGTATATTTTTATATTCTGTTAATATTCTAATCGTGTTAAATAGAGCGTGATTTATTTTACATCAAAATTATACTTCGCTTTGGACGAAATCGGAATTCTTTCCACGTAATTTAATGAATTATTATATTTATATAATTTATAACTAGTTATGACTATTCCTCGCAGGACCTATTAAAAAATATTTTCTTTCAATGTGTGCATATGCATTGGATCGAATTACCTCGTGTACGTGAACGAGCCAAGGCTGTGAATATTGAACATTGATTTGAAATTTCTTGAACATACAATTTTAGGCAGCATAGCCGAAGTTGATTTAAAAGAAAAATTTTTGTTGCAATACGAAAAAAAAATTGCGATGCATAATACGGTGACTGAATCTTTACAGAGATCGTTAAATATTTTTTATTTTTAATACTGTTTTCACAAGTGTAGAGTAGGTACTTCATAAAATGATCTAGGGACTGAGAATGTAAAATAGATTAATCGTACACGTGTAGATGTGTATGTATATTTATATATGTATATATACACATATGTGTACATATGCATATACGTACGCGTATAGCAATAAACATATTTTTTTCAAACCAAGATTTTGAATGCTATGAAAATGCGTCAAAATAATTTTAAAAAAAATTACACTAATTTGTAATATATCGTTGATGTAAATATCGCGAGGTTATTGTTATATAATAATATTATTATTAAAATGAAATTTAATGAAATTTTCGTTACATTTATTTAAACACTGACAATAATCCTGAATAAAATTTGCATTCTTTTTATGTATAGCATTTATTTATTTTTACATATGATACAACGGAAATGTCGAAGTTACTAGAACACTGTTTGCAATTTGCAATGCCTTTATCTTTATATTCTCTTTTTATGATAAAAGGACCCTGCACCTCAACAGTTTTAACAGCTTGTTATCTTTTTTTTTTTTAACTTTCAGACTATTTCTCAACGTTTTAACCGTTAAAATAACATTTTCATGTAACGCTGCATTTATCACTTAACGCGTGTACATAATACACTATTATAATACAAGATTTAATACTTTTTAATTGAAAGTTTCATTTTTTGTAAAAAGCTACCATATCATCCATTGTTACAAGCGTATTGTTATACTTTTGTTTCTCAGAAAAAAAAAATATGTACGGATGAATGGAAAGCTTCTTACCATGTTTTTTCGCTTATTTGACACATACGTACAAATGTTTCCACAATTATGTTCCATTTGTACTAAATAAAATAACAGGAAGCTTAATTCTCCAGGCAACTTATCTTCTCTTGGACATTTTGAACTAATTACATACAACTTTCTTTCAAGATTTTGAAAACTTATTACAGTACTTAATACACATTTTGTATAAGCTGGAAATGCATTTAAGGACGTCCCACACTTTATTATTTCAACCATCACGTATTATTTTATATTAAGTATTCAGTTAATACACATAAGAATTATAGTAAATTTTATATTTGTAACATTTTATGTACAAGTTTCTTGTAAGTATTGAAACTAATATAACAGTTTAATGCATGATACGTGATTACGAATACTCGTTATACTTCTCTGCAGTAGATCCAGGACATCCTTAAATGACCAGCATATAAGGTTCCTGAACATACAGAAATTATGTTCGTGTTATTGTTTCTGACAATTAATCTTCTAGATTTCTAAATGCTTGTTGAATATCCTCGTGCAATTGGTCGAAATCAGCTCTGATTTTGGCTTCGCCGTCTTTCACTGGATCCTGAAACAATAAAATATATATTAATTCCGTTTCTATTAAAATATACATATGGTTAAAAAATAATATTTACCTTGAATTTCATGGAACTCAATTGATAGAGAATATTACCCATACTATCTCTAATAACGTTCCATGTTATTTTATTATCTGATTGCGCCGTAGATTCGACTGCGTGCCTTGCCATGTCGTAAAATGCGATCATGTTTCTCAACATTCCCACAGTTTTATAGAATGGGCAGAAACGATCATATGGCGAATAGCTATAAAACACGGTAAGTAATTAATACTATTATCCTTAGATATGTTTAGTACTAAGAAAAATAATTGATACCTGTTTTGTTGTAGGAAGTCATCTTTGAGAAGTTTTGCAACCTCCAGAGTAATTTTATCCGTTTCAGCGAGAGAAGCTTTACCAACTAACTGTACAATTTCTGACAGATCTTCCTCTTCTTGTAAGATTTCCTTAACTTTGGTTCTCAAAGGTACGAATTCTTGGAAATTTTTATCGTAGAAGTCATCTAAAGCTCGCAGGTATTTACTGTATGAAATAAGCCAATTGATAGATGGGAAATGTTTGCGCTGAGCGAGTTTCTTATCAAGACCCCAAAACACCTACAAAAATCAAATATACAAATATTTTCAAATATACCTTATTAAACAGGTATTCAATTATAAATTCTTTTCTTCTTTCAGTACCTGCACGATACCAAGAGTTGCACTGGTAACGGGATCAGAGAAGTCACCACCAGGCGGTGATACGGCACCCACTATACTAACAGAACCTTCGCGATCAGGATTACCTAAACATTTTACTCTGGAAATAAGAAGTTTCATATTAATATACATTAAATCAAAACGTGTAATCATTTATTCCTGAAACTAATTATATAAAAATGAAAACTACCTTCCTGCACGCTCGTAGAAACTGGCAAGTCGAGCTCCAAGATAAGCAGGATAACCAGAATCGGCAGGCATTTCAGCCAATCGACCAGAAATCTCACGAAGAGCTTCTGCCCAACGTGATGTTGAATCTGCCATCATGGATACATTGTAACCCATATCTCTGAAGTATTCTGACAACGTGATACCTATAAAACAAATCATTTTATTTGTGACTTTCTTACATAACAAATCAAGAATGAAATGTTTAAATCATTCACTGCACACGTACCGGTGTAAATTGATGCCTCACGAGCAGCCACAGGCATGTTTGAGGTATTAGCAACCAAAGCTGTACGTTTCATAATGGACTCGGTAACACCGTCAATTTCTACAGTTAGTTCAGGGAAATCACGAAGTACCTCAGACATTTCGTTACCACGTTCTCCGCAACCAACGTAAATGATGACATCGGAGTTTGAGTACTTTGATAAAGCTTGCGAAATAACAGTTTTACCACAACCGAAAGCTCCTGGAATAGCAGTTGTTCCACCTTGGACGCATCTATAATTTTATAAACATCCTAAGCATTTGTTTTATTTATTAATAAATACGTTTAAGTAACAAATTAAACTCCTACGGGAAAAGAGAATCCAAAACTCGTTGGCCAGTGAGTAGGGGATGATTAGCTGGCAATTTTTCAGTCACCGGACGCGGTTGACGTACCGGCCATACCTGAAGCATGCTATACTTGTGTCTATCGCCATCAAATTCTGTCTCCAAAACAATATCCTGCAAAATACAGCAGCAAAGTGTTACATTCACCATATTATTATAGTTTAATCGCTTGCCTATCATCGCATAAACTTACGTTAACTGTATAGTTTCCAGGAGGTGCAATGAAAGTAACAGTTCCTTTACTTTTGGGAGGTAAAATCATTTTATGTTTCACTAACGTATTTTCATAAACTATGCCAAACAGATCTCCTCCGGTAATGTGGCTACCATTCTTTATATTGGATGGATTAAACTCCCAACTAGCGGTTCTTGATAAAGCTGGTATATTAATACCTTTTGGGATATAAATTGAGCCTGTAAGCTCATTGATATCTTTCAACGGTCTCTGAATACCATCAAAAATACTTCCAAGGATACCAGGCCCAAGTTCTACAGACAATGGTTTTCCTGTACGTAGGACAGGATCTCCTACAGTTACGCCACTGGTTTCTTCGTAGACCTATGTAATAAAAAAAGTAAGTATATAAATGATATAATATTAAAACATATCTGTAATTATAGAACATATACAGTACCTGAATGGTAGCCATGTCACCTTCTAAACGAATAATTTCTCCTACCAGTTCGTAATATCCTACTCTCACTAGTTCGTACATAGCTGATCCTGCCATCTTCTCAGCAGTGACAACTACAAGGTAAAATTATATCACAATAACGAATGAGCTTAGTTATAAAGTAAATTATGAAATTATTTACTAACCAGGACCAGATACAGCATATACATAGCCAAATTTGGTTTCCCTCTCCTCGTTACTAATCTTTGATAACCCACGGCTTGTCATCGTGAATTTTTATTCAAGTAAAACCAACAAATAACTGAAAGCATAAAGTAGCAAATAGAATTTGGAACATTTAATTAATAAAAAAAATACAAAGTATTTATGATAAAAGCTTCTGATAAACTTAATCTTTCGATATGGAATAAATATTGCGATCCATAAAAGTTTAATTTTACCAGAAATCAAATAAAAAAGAATAGAGTGTTAATCTGTAACGTGTAATCGTGAAGATTAGCTTAAACTCACTTCACTCTGACATGTAATCAACAATAATTCATCTCATGCTAATAAAAATGTGACTAAAGGAACATAGAAATTGACGATCGTGAGCGCTTTATTTGAATAAAGTGTTTTTACAAATATCTCGTGTGAATTTCTCGTTTGAAATTAGCAAAAAAATTGATGTCAACTATCACATCCATTCATTGTAAAATTCACGTGAGCAGTTCATTTAAAAAGTAGGCGTAGCCCTCTTCGAGCCCGCGAGACGTCTGCTGTCTTCACAGAATATCGATTTTAAACGAGATATTTGTCATCGATCGTGGATATAGAACAATTTAATTCGGTTTCGGTGAATTTTTCTATATTAAATATAATAGATAAATTTTATCGTTGATCGAAAAACGATGGCGCATTCAAACTGGTACGATCGATACTATACGCGCCAGTCTTTCTGCAAAAATCTCAGATATCTTTTATACAATATGAAATTGTTATAATTGTATCGGATATATAGTAAATCAGAAAACACCCAGCTCACCTACAGTCAATTAAATAAATGACAGTAAAAAAACTTACGAGACGTGAAACGTATCGAAGTAAGTCACCCTACAACAGCAAGTCAAGCTACACAAGTCGAGCCTGGCTGCTATCACAAGACAGGTCAGCTGACTGAAATGCATGCTCGTTTTCAATTATCAGAATTGAAGCACGATTTACACATGAACGACATTCTTACTGTTTTAACATTTCGTTAAAATATTGTAACTTTGTATCAGATGTTTTAAGAGAGATTTGATCAGCCTAATCATCTTGAACTGCAATGGTAATTTAAAGTATGGTTTAACAGATTAAATTTGTTTAACTGTAGAACTAGGGCCGGCCCTGGGCCTAGGCAGACGAGGCGGCCGCCTAGGGCCCCTCAAGGTCCAGGGCCCCCATAAGACGATTTTGCGTCTAAGAATGCAAAAAGAGTAATGTTTACTTGAATATTAATCAATGCAAATACAAATCTAAATTAATTATACAAGCTTTAATGTTAATTTTATAAATTTTATTTGAGGTACTTTTTGTGAAGGGGTCCTTTTTCGGAGCTCGCCTTGGACATCCTAAATCTCAGGACCGACCCTGTTTATAACATAAAGTTAATTTGAAATTAAACAGTTTTGAAAACTGAAATAAAATACTTATATATTCATGTTTTAATACCAATATACTCAAATATTTGTCGTGCGCGCGCATAATTACAAATTTCGTATATACTAAATCCTGAGCGCGATACTGGCGAAAGCTAGTTAAAAATAGAAATAGTCAAGGTAATTTAAACTTGATTATTATCATTATTACAGACTGTACATACACACTTGAATGGGAATTATAAATATATAATGAAAGTAAATATTTGACGAACACAAATTAATTGGCCCAAAATGGCGTTTTGAAGGGGGGGATGAAAAAAATTTTGACGAAAAACAAAATTGAAACAACTTAGAAAGTACTATCTATATAGTACGAGATCTATGGATCTTCCGAAACATTTACTTACACGAATACAGTTACATAATCTACCTAAAACTATCTATATATGTGTTTGTTAGCTACGTCTGTATATATTCTCTAGCTCTGAGTAAGAATATCATTTGAGCGTCAGAATTGCGTACACAGCCGAGGAATTGACTTCCTTTGTCGCGTTGCTATTTTATCGTTCTTCATTCCTGTTGAAACCTAGTAATCATCTGTAGAATTTGATCAGCGTACAATTTCGAAGTTTTGTTTCAGTGATTGTTGCTAGCTCTAACTAGTTGTTTTGTTTTTATTTGGTGATTATCCATTTTTTAATAAGATGGAAATGGAAAAATTACAGGAGTTTATGGAATTGCTTGGTCGATTAAAGGTAAGTTGTTAATGATAGGAAGACTTTTTTTTCAAGGCAACATCATGACAAATATAAATTCATAGTTTTGAACGCGTGATCTTGCTCGTGTATATGTATATCTACGCCTATGTCAAATGTTCTGTTTTGGCATTCTCAGTCTAGTGCAATCAACATAATTTTGTGCAGTTAATAATGTTTGTTGCTATATAATATTTATTATATAACGATATCTGAAAATCTCTTAATGTTTGTGGAAAAAGTAGATATTGTATTTATCTTTTGTTATTTGAGAATTTTGGTAACTTAAATTAATTAATGTACATATAATTCATACATAAGTATTTGGGAATAAAATTTAAAAAAATGATTAACTTATCTAAATGATTAAATGATCCCTTCTTTTATCATATGTCAATTGTTATTTTATCTTTTATCTTAATTGAACATAGTGCATTTTTATTTTTAATCAAAATTATCTTTTATAATGCCTTAACAAAGCTGGTCTTTATGCTCTATTAGTATTTATGATAAAAGTAGTTTTAGAACATTTAATAACTGTGTTTGTGATTTTAGCATATGAAAAGAACAGGATGGGTAATTAGAAATATTCCTGAACCAGAAACAATAGCTGGCCATATGTATAGGATGGCAATGCTTTCATTCCTAGTGGATAATAAAGAAAATTTGGATAAAGTCAAGTATGAAATGGTATTACTGATATTGTTTGTCAAAAATTGATGATCATCAAAACCTTATATTTCTAAATTATTCTTTGCCAACTATAGGATCATGCAGATGGCTTTAATACATGACTTAGCAGAATGTATTGTGGGAGACATAACACCTCACTGCGGTGTACCACTTGAAGAAAAACATAGGAGAGAGGATGAAGCTATGGAGGATATCTGTAAATTGTTGGGGGATAAAGGTCCTATGATATTAGAAATGTTTAGAGTAAGCATTATTAACTTATATCTTACATCCTATTTTACATCTATAAAAGTGTAGTGCACTTTATTTCATTATTGTTTTCTCTCAAATTTGATTTACAGGAATACGAAAAACAGGAATCACCAGAAGCGAGATATGTTAAGGATTTGGATAGATTAGATTTAATCATGCAGGCTTATGAGTATGAAAAGAGAGACAATGTTCCTGGAGAGTTGGAGGAATTTTTTGTTGCAACTAATGGAAAGATTAGACATCCTTTTATTAATAAAATAGCTTGTGAAATTACTGCAAGAAGAGAAGCTCTATGTCACAATTCAACTAGTTCGAAATGAAAAAAAAATTAAAGTTGTCAAAACAAAAATGAAAAAGTACAATACTAATTTAGCCAATTTTTTCATCTTTCATTTGTCAAAACTTAATGAACAGTAACATACAAGTTATAATACTAAATTTTCATTGCACAGTCGTAAATAATCCGAAGAAAAATATTATAAATTTTATAATTATTCGGTTAGCTTGGTTTTATAATGATGTGACATTTTTACAGAAAATAAAGATTACCTTTGTGGCCTTTGAATGGCTTTTAAAATAATATATTTCAATAGTGCAATATTAATCTTTATTTTCTGCAGAAATCAAATTAATTAAGAAGTTATGGTAACCTTTAATTGATAACATTCATAACAAAATTATCAAATACCACTTGTTACATTGGAATAATCCTAGTTTTAAAGTATAATATTATATATTTAAAAAAAAACAAAGTTCTTTTAATTTGTTACAATATATTTGATTTTACAGGTTTTTTTTGTTGAGTGAAATTTAATAAGTGAGAATAAGTTTAAGATCATGTTTAAGTATTTTAAGTTTGTGGTAATATGAACAAGTTTATAAGTAACCAAATATATTTGTTATTTGACAGATAGTTACCATACGAAACGTTTATCAGTTAATTTATTATTATTACTATTATTTATTTATGAAAGTAAATAAAGTTTTCTAAAGTAAAATGATGTTCTGGTCTTTATGTCCCTGTAATTGATGTATCAGTTATACATTATTTAATATTAACTTTAAAAGTATATTTGTGCTTTATGTGATTATTATAGCTTTTTATCAGTTGCAAGGCGCAAATTGTCGGCATATATTCATTGCACGTGTACGTACACTGTATATACACAAATTTAAAGGTATACACAGATTTAAAGGTGTACTCAATTACTCAATCGACGCACCTTTTCTATATATAAGGCTAATATAGGATGCAATTGGACAGTTGCACAACCATCAACGGTAGAAACCAAATGTTTTATCAATATCCGAATTGGTTCCCAATTTTGTTCGCGTGCTAAAAAAAGTTACGGACACAAAGTATACGTAAGAATATTTTAATCGAATGATTTCATTTCAAATCGGAATAACAAGTGAAAGAAATATTTAATATAGTAAAAGATATATGAAAGAAGTTTATCCTTCTAAAGTATTAAATTCGTCAAATAAATTCTTATACATCTAAAGGTCGTCTACAGATATTGATCGATCGTCAGTCAGTAACCAGTACGCGTTACGAGCGTTTTACCTAAAACTAACCTTGTAGAATAAGTAGCTTTAACATGCAAATATAACGATAAAGAATCGTGCATTGATTGGGTACAAATATAAGTGTCCGTCTGTGAATATAATACAGACGAAGGAATTGTCGACAACTACAGAAACAATTTTTCGACATCAGGATACAAGCCGGCCGGTTATACGGTTTTAACCGTGTTTCTTATAAACGATGGCAGCAAGAGGTACCGAATCAGTAACTAATTCTTTTTGCGGGAAAAAGCGGCGTTCTATGGAGAAGTTTTTGACGGAATTCGACTTGCTGAAAGAAGAAACCGGTTTAAATTATACGAATTTTCATTCGATTTGCGCGGCACTATTCCAGCCGCATGAACTCGAAAAGGAAGAACGGAGACTTGAAGACATCTTCAATTTATTCGATGGCGATAACGATGGTATTTTGAAAGGACAGGAATGGAAAATGTATGTATTTATATGCATGTGTTCACGTCATGAGTAAAACGAACAACAGGTTGTTTAATCGAGCATAGCATTACAGAGTTACCGGATGTCTACAATTGCCTTGAAATAAGCAAGTGGTCCTGCCTCGAAATAAGCAACTCGCTATCCCCTCTTTTTTGTTCGAAGTCGCCCGTAAAGTGAGAGGTCCGAAAAATGAGTGAGAGGTCCGTGAAAGCGAGAAGCCGAGGTTCTGGGAAATAAATTGTCACGTTCGACTGAGCAGTGACATTGGTTAGTAGAAGAAGGATGGAATATATATAATGCTTTCTCTGTCTGGTATTTTTGCCTCAAAATAAGCGAAATAGTGCAAGAATGAGAGAGCATGCTATATTCTATCCTTGTTCAAAAAATAACATCACTGCTCGGTCGATCACTTTATGGTTTACCGCTACCTCGGATTTCTCCCTCGTTTCTCGTGTTCTCTATCGTTCCGTTTCGAGAACAAAGTCAAGCGGAATAGCATACCTGCTTCGTAATAAGCAACTGTTCGGTCCCGAGCGAGTTGCTTATTTCGAGACAATAATTGTGATTTGAACGTAGTTTTGATAAAAGGTCTATACAACAATAAATTGTACGAGTATAAGTAAAATGAATTACGATAAATATAGAAAATAAATGTATGATTACGAAAGTTTTATTACAACAAAGTCTGTTCATGTATACGTTACATAATTTCTTATTTTTAATAAAGCAAAACTTTGTACAGCAATGATTATTGTAAGATAATTTTAAGATAAAAATCATTTGGACTTTATTTTGTGCACTCGAAGTATGTAATTTTAATTTTGTAACTCTAATCTTAAATCATTATCTTACAGTATTATTAATTTTGTTTGATCAATAGATTCATCCATTGGTTGCGAGTAATTTTTGAACCAATAACTGCACTCCTCGTCGTAGATGTGCAAAATGATTTTATCGACGGATCTTTAGCTCTCCGTCGATGTGGATGTAATCAGGACGGAGTTGATGTGATTGAACCGATAAATCGTTTAATAAGAAAAGGGCATTTTGATAATATTATTTATTCTTTGGACTGGCACCCAGAAAATCATATTAGCTTTCATGAAAATTTACATTTACGTGAATTGCATCTAGATTCAAAGGTTTTTATTTATTAAAAAAAAAGGTTATGTAATTACACTGACGTTCGACACGTAACAATTAAATATATTAATATTTATTTATGCAGGTGACCAAGGAAAATGCGAAGCCGTTGAGTACCGTAATTTTCGCGGAACCTTATATGGAACAAATACTTTGGCCCAAACACTGCGTCATGAATACATGGGGGGCCCAGTTGCACAAAGACCTGGTGATTGTGCCACATTCAGAGCAGGTAGTTCATACGTTTATTCATGATAATCTCAATCATACTCAGTGGCGGCTCGTAGCTAAAATTAGTGGGGGTACTGTTCTAGAAAATTTTTAGCCTTTGTTTTAAAAACTCTCTCCCGCGCAGCCTCGCGCGCAGCTTCCTATGTGCGCATGCGCACAATGGTCAAACACCACGCCGCTGGAACTATGAAGCGCACAGTTCCATACAAAGATTTTTGTATCTGACATTAAGCTTAAGGATTATATATTGTACAAGCACAAAGAAAGAATTAAAGAAAAAAGGACTCGTTATATTAAATGTTATCGATAATATCAAGAGGAAATAGAGGGTGCCTACACGCGAGCCGCCACTGATCATACTTTATTAATTATGCATCGTTTTTCAGGTACGCAAAGGTCAACATCCGGAGTTGGAAGCTTACTCGGTATTTTTCGATAACAATTCAAAAAACTCCGTGGAATTGCAAACAATTCTGCGTAAATCAGGCGTCACACATGTATTTGTATGCGGTTTAGCTTACGATGTTTGCGTAAAAGCGACCTGTTTAGATGGACTTCGATTAGGATACGCGTTAGCGGTGATTGATGATTGTTGCCGCGGCGTCGATACGAATAACATCGAGACTACAAAAGAGCTAATTATTGAGAATGGAGGTCTGATCACCGACAGTAACACCGTGCTGTCGTTGGTGAACGAGGGAAAACGGAGTCTTATCATGAGCCATCAATCTGCAAAGGCAATGACCTCGATTCTGTCCTCCGGAACATCCGCGAATGATTCTGAAACAATAGATTATATATAATAGAATATAACATTCTATGTATGGGAGAGTAGAAACAGATTATTATTCCATAGTTTATTTAAAAAAGAACTTTCCGTTTCTTACAGATCGCTTCAATGTCTTCGCGAGACTCTTATCGCTTAGTAACGATTTTATGAGAATCTTATCTCGTATAGTACCTGCAACTAGTATATCTTAAATCAGGGATAATGGTACCTTGATGTTTCAAAAACATGTATAGTTTTATGGTCATTGAATATCCATATCAAGTACAGTGGTACCTCAGTATACGTTTGCTTTGGAATACGTCCTGTTTGGACGTGACAAATTTTGCTCGGTATACGACATAAATTTTTTCTGTGAATTTTGCGTCATTTTTAAATAATTATCTCAGAGGAAAAATTAAATTAATAATCAATTATATTCGGAGTTGATGTATCATTAACTGACTGATCATACAAGTAAGGATATCATATAACAAGCCATAACCGCAAAACAGGAGGCAATAAAATTTATTCTATTTGGTTTGTTAATTTATAATCTACCATTAGGTTACATTTATATTTTACAAATTAATTATGTTAAATAAACTAGTGAATATTTTTTATAAACTTGTAGGAAATCGTTTAAATGCTGTTCATGACATAAACAGTGTTTAAATTATTTTACAACCCCATTAATGTAGGTATAATATCAATAGGATTCTTTTTTACATGAGAACGGATTAATCATTTTTACATTACTTCTTATGGGAAAGGTTGGTTTGGTATACGTCCTATTCGGTATAAGTTCAAACATCTGGAACAGATTAAAGTCGTATACCGAGGTACCACTGTATATGCATTATATTTTAATACAATATATTTTAACCTACATCACGACAGTATTCAGGAAAATGAAAGTGATATTGGTACTTAACATAGAAATAGTTTTATTTATGCATAATATTAAGTTATCTTAAAATTATCTGCAAGAAGTTTCAGTAGCCTGTAAGAAATCTTCTTGCAAAAAAAGAATAAATATGTTTATATTTATATGATAAATATAAATATGATTATACAGTAACAGTAATTCAGTCGGTGTTTGTGCTCAAACGTTTTCCGTTCATTAACATTCGTACACTTTTTTCGATTTTGTTCACTGACTCGTCATCCACCGTTAATTTGCAAGCGTATCTGTGTCTCGCCCCACAATCGTCGCTTTGGTACGAGTACAATCTGGACGTTGAATTGTAGGACAATTTTAAGCACCTGGGATTGAAAGGTTAATTATCATATACCATAAAATTATTAAAGCTACAAGTATCATTATATCTTACCTGCCATCGCCAGGAACAGTCTGTTTGGTGTTTTGATGAACTGGCTTAGCGCTACTTGCCCAGATCCACAGAAGACCCGGATTCAATCCTCCCGTCCAGAAGGTTTTACCTTTCAGCTTGGAATTAGTTTGTAAGCTGGCGAATACATCACGTTTCTCATCGTCCGTGTCGAATTCGATCAAGTGACCACCCATGCCTCGACACAAGCTCGCCGAGGACTTCCAGTCGAAATCACGGCTGCTGAAGTGATAGCAATTCTGACCAATTTTCGTATAATTCTGGGGGCAAGATTCTAAAAAATATAGTAAAAAGAATAATTAAGTTAAACAATTAATTAAGATTAATTAACTAATTAAATAAGAAGTAAAACTCACCTTTTTTCTCAATGTTTCCAGAAATCACATAGTACAGAAGCTCCTCCGCCCTCCTCAGACGATTCTCCAGGAAATCTACTCTGTAGACGAGCTTCTCTATCGCGCCTAGTGTTCACAAACGATTGATTAGAAGAATCTCTTGAATTGTGCAATGATTATTCAAGTATCTTACCGAGCAAGTAAAGATCAGTTTCAGAAACTTCTCGTTTGTTAGGTGTTGAAACTTTAGTGGATACAGTCAAAGTTTTGTCACCAAATTTCATCACCTTTGATGTTCTGGAAATCTTTGAATCAGAGACGATCCAATTTTCTAAAATCTCACCCCATGGTCCTATGGATGTTTCCGTTATCGAAGCGTTCGGTGAAACAGACACAGGATGCAAATTGCCTAACAACATTTTAACGACCTCGTTAGAGGAGATATCTCTTCTCCAGTACAAATTATTCAGTCTTTTACGTACCTGGAATTCCCATGCAGACGCTCAGCTGGAAAATCAGCAGCAGGGAATGCAAATGAAGAGATCCTTTACGCTTCATGGTAGACCTGAAAGTAGAAAACGGTGGTTACAGAAAAGCCGAGTGCGGTTTTTACTTCGTAATTCCACTTTCGTGAAGAAAGTCCCGAACAACGATTCTTCAGTTTATGCTAATCATTTCTTCATTCTTTTATGTACGTTTAATATTTTTTATTTATTCACAAAATTTTTCTCACATTTAATTCTATCTGTTTTTTATAATATTTTAGTTGTATTTCATATCATTTTTCTTTTTCTTTTTTTAGAGAAGATGAGCAAAGTGAAGGTTCCTCCACTTACGTAATATTCGTAGAACAGAAACGTCCCCTTGGCTGTTATCATTCCACTTTGATTTCTTCTTTCATGCAATCCACCTGCTTGGTCCGCTTCCGTTTGTGAGCCAAGCAAGACTATCGACCGAAGACCCGATCGTGTAGCCTTCTAGCTGGACACTTTCTCTCTCCTCCTCGGAAAAATGAGTCACTTTCTTCGACGGATTCGACTATGCCCTCCTCGCCTGTTTTTGCGACCACTTGTTATTTGTTTTATTAATATTTAACTATCACAGTGAAAATAGACACTTTTGGTACGCTGTAATTACAATGAATTCAGAAAACCATCATTTTCAAAGTAGTATAACGAATGCTTTAGCATACCAAATAGAATATTAATTAATTCGAATTTTCTAAATAACAATACTTAATTGATTCAAGACTTGAACCTCAAAAAATTGTATTTTAAAAGAAAGTCATGGGGTTCTAGATGAATTCTCAATAATTTTGTCGAGTTTCTCGAATTCTTTGCTTGCTTTTGCAGCCACGAGCGATGCAGCATTTCTTAAAGATCTGTCCTACTAACACAATTCTCTCCATGAAACGTAGTCTTATCATCATTCTAAGCCATGACTAACGGGCAACAATTTTCGTCAATTGCTTGGCTCGCCTAGAGAATCATTTGATTCGCAACATTGAAATGTAAATGAAAGGGAACAAAGCATTATCCTTTGCATCTCTTTAATGAAACAACTATTGTGACGACGAATTTGCATAAAATTCAATGCAAATCGCCGGCAACTAGTATAATCAGCTATATACTTTGTATGTACATCCGTGTTTAACATAAATTTGGTCAGTATCTGGCAATGATGTAACAACCGCCTATCGAAGTGACCTTTCACAGGCAGTAACATTGAACAATCATGATTATCAGTCTTTCAGTTTTACACATGATTAAAAGTAGACGGTGAGATTGAGTCGTTCGTTTCCGATTTGGCTGTTCCTGCACTTTGTTTCTGCTGCTACTTCAACGCTGTCCACTGTCTGAACAAAAATTTAATTAACATCCATTATTCTCCTTAAGTTTATAGATGAAAGGATTAAGAAAGGGTCACGGTACCCTATCGTCGTCGTCCCAGGATAACTTTTTCACCCTTTGCGAAACGGAACAAGCAGGCCAGGCAGGTACCAAAGAATCCGGAAGATCGACGGAGTAACTGGAAGATTCTCTCGAAGCAGTGTTCGCGTTTGTTTTTGCGCTCAGATCGTTCATATTTTGTACAAGACCGCCAATATTTGGAATGTTAGAGGTTGCCGATAAGCCCGGAGGAGTAGGAGCTGGAGCAACTTTGTGTCTCGTGTAGAGAGGCATCTGTCTGGCTGAGGTTAAACCTGATTGATATTAATAGATAAGTAAAATAATGAAATAATCTTATAAAGAATCATCATTTGTTAAGTTACTTTTAATGGTGGCATTGTAGTTCCTCGCCCCAAACACTGGGTTTTCCACGTCGTTGCTATCATTCAACCCCTGAACGTCACCGTGGTTGCTATCGTCAACGATTTCCTGGTCAACGCGATTCTCATCCTCTGGATCGTCACCTCCGTCAGCGTCTTCGTCGTGTTCGTCGATGCTATGAACGCTCTCGTTACGATTTCCTCTTCGCGGTATTTCTAGAGCGTCCTGAAGCATGTTCGCTCCGAGAACTTGAGGAGTCGGGCTGAGAGCCGAAGGAACAGGTGATTTTTCACGGTAACCAGTCCCTACCGAACTCACTGACCCACTGGTCTTTGGCCTTTTACTAAAACACACATGGTAAGAACTGTGCGAAATACAAAGAGGCATAGAATATGTGAACTATGGAGTTACTTACTGTTTGTATATGTACAGGATCAAGATAAGTATAATAACCCCAAGAAGACCCAAGACTGCACCAAAAACAGCTACCAGAAGAACACTGCTGCCTAACCAAGCAGGGGCAGCTCTGGCAGCGATTGGCAAGGAGCCACTATTTGGTATATGTACAATCACTGGGATCATACTAGATCTTTAAAGAAAATTTAAGCGTTATGCGACTGGTAACAGGTTCTATTAACTAAATTTGAGTGATACGCACCTGGGAGGACGACCCGAATCAGAGGCTACAGCCACCAATCGAGCCAAGGAACCATTGATAGTCGCTGCTGTTCTAAGGATCAGTTCTCCATTGTCTCGTATTTCGAAAGACCTGTTGCAATTTTATATTTAAAGCTTTCATCATTATAGTAAAACCTGGATAAATGCAACCGAGATTGGGACCCAGTGGTTGCATTTATCCAAGCGAGGTGTCGATTCTGGGCATTTAATGTTGCATTTATCTAGGCGAGGTGTCGATTCTGCGTCCGTACACATGTTTTGTATTCAGCCGACATGTCGATCACATCTTTTGTATTCAGCCGACATGTCGATTCTGCCTCCGTACACATTATTTATATTAAGTCGTGGTGTCAATTCTATGTTGTTTATTCTATTACTACTGTTTATACATATATCGTGTTTGGTGTCATTTTAATCAGAAAAATCTCACAAATGCGTTAGTAAACGCTTCATTAAGAAAAAGTTAAAAATAAAAAAGTTTTATTGTTCAATTAGTATTAGTATTAGTATCATATTACACGGTTTCCTCGTCGAGCAGCTTGGTTCGCCTAGGGGGATCCCCCCAAGTGGAGGGGATAGCGATGTTGTACTTATCCAAGCATTATTTCGTTGCATTTATCCAGGTTTTACTGTATTAACACTAGAACTACCAAAGGGGCTTTCCAGTTTCTTATTTTAAATTAAACAATTTTGTCAAGGAATTTTTGCTGGAATGTATGTTGGCTATTGTCGAGATAAAGAATGGATGTACATATTAAATTATGTTCCATTCCGTATTTATTTAATTTTCTGTATTATTTTCAACTTAGAAATAAGGATGCATCAAACGTCGGTAGTTGTAGTGTTAAGAGAATTATTATATAATTTAAGTACCTGGCATCAGGTCCTCTGAGCGACAGACTGACTTTATCGTCCCTGTCTCCATCGGCTGCTTCCAGTTTTCCTAAATATAGCATCGTTTTTAATAAGTGGTCTAGAAAGAGGTTCGTCAAAGAAAATCGTGAAGGAGAAAGTAAGCATACCGACAATGGATCCCTCTCTCAAGGTTGCAGCGTGAAATTCATACCTGGGATGACGAAACCGGGGTTCCCATTCATTTACATCCTCCACGGAGACGTTCACCCGTGAAGTATCGTTCTGAAATTATTTTACTTAAATATTGGCGTTCGTGTTTTAAAATTCTTGTCTTCGTTTTAGTAAACCTACATGATGGCCATCGGTGACACGAACCAGGAAACTGTGCTGGATCCTTCTCTCATAATCTAAGGTGCCTTTCAAGATCAGTTCACCGGAATTGGTGATTGAGAACCTTTCAAGGTCTTCTATAGCCCCTACTAGCCAAAACCTTAAATTCTACAAACAGAAGAAATTTTCCAGATGCCTGTCAGCGAGAGCAATTTTTAAGAGTCGTCGAAGGCAATTGCCTTGATGCCATTTACGATTTTGTATAATTCACGTAGCATAGATTTAATTATTTGAAAAAAGACATGGAGATGTTTGGAAAAGGCAGGCAACCCCATGTTGCGTTTCTTTAAAGAATAGGAACACTGTCCCTTAAGGATCAGAAGTGGGGAAGGCGAATGCACCTTATGGTAAATGGACGCTGTCCGCTCAGCACTTTAAATTACCTAATAAATCTATAAATTATATATCACACTTACAGAATCCACTTTGTTCACTGCTGTTGTTAATAAAACACTTCCTGGTGGAGTATTCTCTGGAATGTTTGTTTGATGATCCCGTTTTATAAACTTCACAGGTAATCTTCCACCTAATTTGCAATGTTTTAATTACTCAAGATCATTCAGAATTATTTGATCAATTAACCCTTAACATACCAAGGGGGGTCTTCGAAGGACTCCAGAGAGTGATTTTTGGTGATTCTACCGTAACTATATCAACAAATTTATTCTTGATCTTTATATGTATCCCGGATCCGTTTAAGATAAATATTACATAATTAGACCTATAATACGTTCGTTCAAAAATAAAAAAAAAAATAAAAACACACTTGTTCCGGCAGAGCCCCGGTTGGTATACTACGTTACATATTTGGAGTGATTTATTTCTTGTTGAATGCATTGGCATTTATGTCATAATAATATGGAGGTGAGCGCGGGTTCGCCCATTTATGACCAGGCGGTTCCCTTGACATCGAAATAAAAGGGAGCTGCTATCTTTAGGCCCACAAAAGCGCGTTCACTACGGTCAACAATGCTTATTTAATTTAAATATATTTTTAAACATCCAAAGAACCTAATTTAAGTAACTTTCCACACTAAAATATTGAGAAATTTAAAAATACCATAGGGTCCTCAGAAGACCTCATTTGGTATGTTAAGGGTTAATTACCCACCAGCAGTAGGTTCTACATTCCAATCGCTTTCCCGAGAAACAATTATCGTAGAAAGAGCGTATTTGTCTGGATTGTCTATTTGTGTAGCCTGAAAATCAAATATTATTGTTAAACAAACACTATCAGGAATCATATCGTTAGGATAATATTTCTTACCTTAACAACAATTGTTGCCGGAGATAATAATTCATGTTCATACAATGGTCGCGTTATGGCGACCTCGGCTGTTTCAGGATTCAGTGTAAGAAACGGCAAGATCCCACCCTGAATCGTGTACTTAACTGGAGCACTGATACCCACATCTTGATCCGCAGCTTTTATGGGAGTTGGATCAACCTTTAGTATTCTCCTCTAAAAAGAAGCAACTAAAAATCCAAGATTTCTCAACATCTTGCCATTATGAAACTATCAATTATACCGTTTTTATATTCCTAGGTATGATAATTTTATATTGGTCAGTTTCAAAAGCTGGATTCTGGTCATCCGCGTCGATGACGTTCACGTAGAGAGTGGTCGTTGAAGATTTTGGAGGATTGCCTTGATCCTGTGCGCGAATGTCCACGGAAAAATTGGAGAGAGTTTCATAATCCAGTGGTTTCCTCAGCACTAGAGTACCTTCCAAAGCGTTCACGAACACAAAAAAGTCCTGTATAAACATAAAAATAATTTGCAAACTTCATCCATTTTTTTTTTATACAGATAAATTGAGAGAGCTTACGGAATGTGGTCCCGGTAAAACGGCATACTGTACAGTAGAAAAAGGACCTGGCTGATCAGCATCTACGGCTCGTACCCCTTGGAGAACTCTTGTACCAACTACCGTGACCTACATTAGCAATAATCTTCGTCGGTAACCAGATACATTTAGAAAAATACACTCCCTCGCAAAATTAGAGGAACACCCACTTTTTACGTTGAAATTATGCGGACTTCAAATGGACGTAACTTCGGTCCGAAAAGTTGTATTGAAGTGAGCAATGCAGCAGGTAAAAGAGCAAACGGTCCTCTTTCGAAAACTGTTTGAGGAATTTTCAAATTTATTAAAATTTTGAAGTTATGTAGCTTCGAAGAAATATTAACAGTAATTGCAATTTTTTTATCGAATTTCTCTGTCTCTGTCGGCTCAGCAAAATTTTAATAAATTTGAAAATTAAAATTTTGAAGTTATGTAGCTTCGAAGAAATATTAATAGTAATTGCAATTTTTTAATCGAATTTCTCTGTCTCTGTCGGCTCAGCAAAATTTTAATAAATTTGAAAATTCCTCAAACAGTTTTCGAAAGAAGACCATTTGCTCTTTTAGCTGCAATATTGCTCACTTCAATACAACTTTTCGGACCGAAGTTACGTCCATTTGAAGTTCGCATAATTTCTACGTAAAAAGTGGGTGTTTCTCTAATTTTGCGAGGGAGTGTAGTACGGTCTACAACGAAGTTAATTAAATGCTTAATTCTCACCTCAGAAATATTAAGCACATAGGGAGCGTTCACGAATTGAGGTGCATTGTCATTCGCGTCTGTCACGCGAATATTAACTGGTATCACAAAGCCCTTCAAAGTGAATTTAAGCAGTCGTTAAATGAATGAAAATAATTAGAAGCTTCTTATGGAAATGGGTATTTTAAACTCACAGGATCTAATGTGTGCTTCCTTTCGCAGATTACATTCACGTAGACGCTGGCGGGTCCATCGATGCCCTCTTTGTCGAGAGGTCTGACCAGAGTCAAGTTTTTGGAGAAAGCTGAAAATGCTACAGGGCTGTCGTGTTCCTGGAGCCTGAGCTCGATGTCACCTTGTGGTCCAGGATCACCCAACACACCCAGGACACCCACGGTGTCACCGACCGGCAAATCTTCGCTGACAAAGAGATGCGCGGCGGTGGCACCGTTTTCCAGAAAGCATCGCGCGTCACGAATTACTATATTCAAATATAATGCAATTTCAATGGAAGAATTAATTTGATCATATCAAAGACTGAAGATGAAAGGATAAAGGGTGGACGGCGTGTTAAAAGCGGAAGTGGTGGTCGACTTCAAAGTCTGTGGGGACGTTGTTCTGTTTCTTCAGCTTCTTTGAATAACGACCGATCGTGTTCCGTTGATACCGAAACAGATATTGCGTTCTCAGGAATCATGCGGTTTTTGGTTTTCCGGCGTTTTTCACAAAGCGGTTGACCGCTCTTCCTGTCTGCATACTCCTTAAGTTTTCGAATATTTTTATATTGTGCTGATAATTATTTCTTTTATAGCTACGTTCATTAATTTGGGTTTAATCGAGTGAAAACTAAGAGAAACAATAAGCTAATTAAGGCAAGAAAATAACTATAGCAAAAAGATCTGAATTTTAATGGGTAAGTTGTTTCTTCCCTACTTGATTTCAACCCAAGCTGTCATTCGCTTTGTACTTATGTATTTACAGGAAAACGTAGGGAAAAGGTGCGTTCAATAGGCAATAAAAATGGCTTATACGCTGTGCGGTCATAAATTAAGGGGTTAGGATACTTTGTCTGTACGAAAAACGAGACGATTTTTAAGTGGCGATAAACGAAAAAGTAAACCATCGATTATCTTGAAACTTTGTACTATAATTAGGTGTAATATTGGGTGAAAAATGCTGTGGACAATGTTTAAAAAATGTTTATTTTTAAGGTGGCAAATTGCCAAGTTTCCAAGCTTGTTTTTTCTTCGATGGCCATCTGGTGTGCAAGATTGCAACAAAATGACTGTTACCAGCAACAAAAACCGAAATATTTTATTAACTATAATAAAATTGCTAGGGATTAACAATGAGACATTTCAATTTTTGTAAAAATGAACAATATGGCAGATGTTTGAAGTTTGAAGATCAAATTTCGACGAAAAATGAGTTGTTATTGCTTATATTTTGCAGAATTGTTAGAAAATTAAAAGAAAAACGAATCGTCAATCCCTAGTAAATGTAATAGCAAAAGTAACTGTAAAGTTTCAAAGCAATTGATTCATTAGAACTAGAGCAATCCTGCACACCGTTTTAAAAAACATAGTTGTGAAAAACATAGAGAAAAACGCGTTCAAAGTAAGCTCCAGCGCGTAGAACGCAGGTACACGCCACCGCTTTGGGCTCTGAATGTCCAGCAAAAAAAATTGTTTCGAAACTGGGCCTTTTGCATAATGTTCTTAGGCTTCAAACTATTATTTAAGGCAAAAAAAAAAATCGATTTTTTCGAAATTACAAAGTATCTTAACCCTTTAAGAGTCTTGAATCGTGACATGCGTTCGTAACAGAATCAAAGCAGACGGTGTTAAGCGATCGTTGACTCTAATCTGTTGTGCATCGAAGCTTCTGTTATCCGTTATTTTGCACAATTTAACTGTACCATGTGTGATCTTTCAGGTACGCCAGAGACAATATTTGTAATATTTATTCATATATAAAAATTAGGTTTAAAGTCATCGAAATTGATATATTAACGAGACATTTCGTTCTTTATTATAATCATCGCTTCTATCATCGATACAGTAGAAACCTACATTTTGTTGACCGGCGGAGCGCAAGTGGTCATCTACATTCGCGATGGGGCATGCAGATAAAGAATTCAGTTCCCACACATGGAGACATTTGTGTCTGAGTATTAAATGTGCACACGTAGACGTCATTTAACAGGAACGCGTGGACGAGGGTTAGACGTGCGCGCTCCCTTGGAGCGCAGTTCCGTCTGCTGCCAGCTCACGGTGTATCGACGATGCAACGTTCCGGCTTTGCCTTTCGTAACCTTTTTTCCCCCCCGTAGTTTGAAGACTTTTCCAGAAGAAAATTACACTATAAATTCCCTTCGATGCAGAGAACTTATGCATTTGCGTGATTCGAGTAATACCTATCTTGTAAAATTGTTAATAACTGGTCAGAGGTAGTAGGTAACTTTTCTTTTTTTCATTCACTTTGTACATTAATCGTAATAACTTTTATTATATAAATTAAGAATGAATTTGTTTGTAATAAATACTTGCTACGCTTCAATAGGTTAGATGATAAAGCGGAACAAGTTATTTGTCTCAACAATTCATCAGCAGTTTCCTTCGCTCAATTGAACAGCCGGCAAAACAAGGATTAGCAAGGCTGGTTCACACGATCAAGGAGAGCGAAAAAAGTAAATGCCCGTTTATCTTAACAACAGACGCACTTCCTGCGTGTCGAGATAACGACTAATTGTTATGCAAATCAGAAACACCGATTCCTATAGTGAAACGAATCGTCCTTTTTACGAGCACCAAAATGATATCACAGATTCATGTAACAGCTACTAATGCATCCAATTGTGCGTGTGGTTACGTGACTAGGTAAGGACTTGTTATTCTATAAGTGCATCGTGATCTTGCAAAGACTTAACCCTTTCGCTGCCACGGTGGTCCCATGGGACCGGCGCTTGTCTTTTCATTTGGGCCAGGTTTTGAATTTATTTTTAAAATCATTCATTTTGAGACAAATGCTCTTGGATAAAAATGAATGAATTATGCAAATATGTATATAACCTTATAAATTAAAAATAAAATAAAAACTTCACTTACTAGGTCTTAAAATAATATTTCCCAAACACAGTATTTCAAGTATTAGCATAACACTGTGGTCTAACTCCTTTAAGGAATACTCACAGACTGTCTGAATTATTCAAAATTACTGTTCAAACATATTTTTTATCTCCCTCAATCGTTTCTGAAATTTGTTGAAAAGATAACAAGCGTCAGGGGTCACGGGTGACCACCACTAAGAAAAATGTGCTATTGGCAAGATTGTACCGTTATTTTAATATATTTCGCAGTTCTTTGCCATTATAAAATTTGTAATATAAAATTTGTATTGTGGCTCACTGGTGCAAGTTGAAAAATTCCCGTAGCAGCGAAAGGGTTAATTAACCCTGTATCTGTTTTCTCTAATCAAACCACGAATCTAAGCAACGAATTAAGCAGTTTGAATTGTTATAAAACGAAGCTTCGAAAGTATCATTTTATCTACTCTCACGAGCACTTATTACGGCCCAATTATCATGCGCGCAAAATGGCCCCAAGTTTCTACGAATGTCCAGCGACAAGGAAGAGAGGTCATTAGAGCGAACCATTGCGATTTTCGCAATGCGGCGACTTTCTAAGATACCTGATCGTTATCCGAAGTGTCGCGAGAAGCATCGGAGGGAAACGGAACAGAGTGGACGAGGTATCCAGAAATTTTAACCGATGTCTTCGCGACCACAATTCCTCCGCGCGACCGTTCGCACGCGATCAACCGTGTGATGAAGCGAAAGAAGGGGCGATTAAGGTCGCGGGCAAAGTGGGAATAAGGGGCACCGGTACGAATTATAGAGCAGAAGGGACGAAAGGTGGACATAGGGGAGGTGGAGCGAGCAGCAGGTGCGTGAGAAAGCTTTTGTATACCCACATTGTCCAGTGTACAAATGCACCGTGCAACAGAGGATAGGCAGGATCTTCAGAATGTTCTGTCTCATGGCGATCCAAGGACATCCTTCACCGGTTCGGGCACCGGCCGATGCATCTGTAAATTGACGGAGAACTTGTGACTGCGTTTCAACTTTTAACACGTTCGCGACGGGGTGTACCACCGATGGTACATTCTTGTCTGTCCCATGGGACGGGATGACCCACCGGTGGTACATACACAATTGTTTCATCGGGCGGGCTATACCACCGGCGTTACATGAACTATTATCACGTCATAGCATTTAAATAACTGATCATTGTAATTAACAAATTTTGATAAACCCCGCCCCATGGCGAGGACATTAGATTCAGGCTCCGTCGGGAACGTGTTAAACACACTTAATACAGATTCGCGTATATTGTAAGTTTTGTAATAATCAAGCAAGGAAATGAGCTTTCTAAATTCTTCAACCACCGTGCGATAAGTCCAAGTTTCTAAACTCTTTCATAATTCCAAAACAATTTCGAGTTGTTTCTTACAATTGTTATACCGTAGTTTTAAAAGTTGCTTTGGAGTTACAGTTAATCGTAGGGTTGTTTCTCGCGAATGAGAACGATAGGCTTTCGACGAGTAGACGGGAGCAAACATTTGTTCGATCGATGTTCGATCATGTTTTTCGACGAAAAAGGAGCGCGTATGTATGTAACGAGTAAACATAACGCGTGGTTAGAAAGCATGCGAAGAAACTGCTTGATTACGTGAAACTTAGGTACCTGGAACGACATCAGGATGATAGGTGGGGGTGGCGAGAGCGATAGTTTGCCGATCTTACGAGTTTGAAACCGAAGAAGGGCAATAAGGATTGAAGTGCAGAAGTAAAAGTAGGCTGAAGATAGGCAAAAAATGTATACCAGCCTGAGAATCGTGATTTCCTTCTTTTAATGCAATATTGTTTCAAACATTTGCTCGACAGGGAGATGGTTTAAGCTTTGGATTGATATAAGAGGTTGTCGTAATCGTCGCCAATTACGTTTGAAATGGAATGGTAAAAGAGTTTGCCGCGAGAGTAAGCGGAAATAATCCGCGAAACCGGGGGAAAATGGATTCCAAGCAGGGCCAAATGATTTATACGGGATGCACGAGCCGGATACGACGGCTATGTGGGCCACGATACTCCTCGAATTCACAGACCGTAAACTGAAACGCACTGCCATGGGCAACCGGCGTAAAAGTCCTCCCTCCTGGCTACGATTCGCGACGCCATCAATTCAATGGTGGTTACAAGAAGCGGCTCGATGAATCATTTCGTCCCTCGATTTCAACCTGTGCTTTCACGAAAGTAAAGAAAGTACGAATATGGAAGCAGCCTTTTTACTACTGATGAGAAAGAACATAACATAGAGGATATTTGCATATTTGCATTGTTGAAAGAAGATTATTGCTTGGAGATGAAAAAGTTTCATTTAATTCTTGAAGAGTTCAATGAACTTTAAATAATATTCTACAAACTTCTGCTCCGCTCATTTCTCCCCCGATGTTGCAAGCCATACTTACCACAAGAACTGTACCAGATGATCAGAATCACCAGCAGAACTATTTCACCCTTCAGCACTCAAGTTTCCACTTGGTTCCCTCTTCTCGAATCAACAAATTCCTCGTCAATCCATCATCACCGTTCACCAGCTATCTATGAACCAGCTTACACTTCAAGTATAATAATTCCTATCACTGTTGGCAATCAACTTTTCAAAATATTTCATCACAAAACTGGATACCATCGAGTTCCTCAAATTACAAATCTGATTCAACCTTAGGGTTCACTGAAACTTTCGTTTAAAATTGTAATAAAATTGACTGGTTATTGTTCGTGCCTTGTGGATGTACTGTCACGAAGGAATCGATGAAGAGACCTGTAGAACACACCTGTCGAACGGTAGAACTCGCTACTATGAAACTCGAGCGAGTAAAGAGCTCGGTAGACCGGCACTCGGGAAGTCGAGTTCTCCATTGTTAGGAAGGGGGAACAAACAACCAACCGAGAGCCTACCTGGCCCTACTTCGAACAGGTGTTTACTTTCGTTGGCAGGAAATTCGACGGGTACGTGTGTGTCCTCACATGCAACTGCACTCCTGCCTTACCCTTTTTCTTCCGATATCGTCTAACAAGGAGATGCTACGAGGTGCTAACTCGACTTTCGAATGAGCTCTAGTGCATTCGAAAGGGGAGGTCAATAGTACAAATCGTGTTAAGGGTTTTGGGTGTATGGGCCTTACTTTTTGAGAAAATTGCATAAATATTTATGCATTTTTTCAGCTGTACTATAAATACAATGAATAGTTGAATATCAGTATGAAGCAAATTAGCCGAGCAGGTTAAGTGCCCGTGCAGCTATTGTTTTGTAATCCATGCAAGCTCGGTTCAAGACAGCATTCTGATAATTTTTTTTTTTTTTCTTTTAAGATTATTCTATTTATGAATTGATTTTTTTCATTCTTTGCAACAATAAAAAACGATTTATTACTTGGTATTATATCTGTATGTAGTTTTATGACAGAATTTTATAACACATAACATAATAACTACATACAGATATAATACCAAGTAATAAATCGTTTTTTATTGCTGCAAAGAATGAAAAAAATCAATTCATAAATAGAATAATCTTAAAAGAAAAAAAAAAAAAATTATCAGAATGCTGTCTTGAACCGAGCTTGCATGGATTACAAAATAATAGCTGCACGGGCACTTAACCTGCTCGGCTAATTTGCTTCATACTGATATTCAACTATTCATTGTATTTATAGTACAGCTGAAAAAATGCATAAATATTTATGCAATTTTCTCAAAAAGTAAGGCCCATACACCCAAAACCCTTAACACGATTTGTACTATTGACCTCCCCTTTCGAATGCACTAGAGCTCATTCGAAAGTCGAGTTAGCACTTCGTAGCATCTCCTTGTAAGACGAAATCCTCTGTCCGAGAATGACTGAAACAGTCTATTGTTCCTTTGATTTTTATGCTCTAACTCTCTAATTGGTGATTGTCTGTGTGGATGAGGATGATGATGGTTCGTCTGTGAAAATGTAAGTTTTGATGCTTCATAGAGCTGCAAATGAGTCTTGGAAGATTATAATCTATTAGTAAAAGTATTTGGAAGATACAAAAAAAGGTGCATCTTTTTATTATAATGTAAAATTGTTGCACTCTCTTTGCAGCTATAACGTTCATTGAATAGGATTTCTTGTTTTAATTTCAGGCAGCGTCGGAAACTCGTTAAGGTTCGATTAATTACCAACACGTTCGAAGACTCGTTTCACGCGATCGCGTGTTCAAGAATGTTTGATGAATACGTAAAACGCTCGCATCGCTTCTTATCGAATTTTTCCGCACGCTCTTCAGGAAGAAAATAACTTTCATATAAGCTTCTGTTACAATGTTTAATTTTTACGGAAACATTTACAAACACATCGAGCATGCTACAATGTTTGAACAAGTGAAATACAAAGTTACGTCAATATTTGTATGATTTTGCAGAGACACATATAGAGGATTAAAGTGCAATCACATCAAGGGAGCTCCGTTCCATTGTATACAAGCGTCTTGCCACCTGCAATGCAATTACAGAAAGGAAAATTATTAATTATTCTTGAGGATTAGACGACACGAGTGATTCCTTACTTAGAACGAATAAGCTTTTCCAATGGAGTCGCTGCGATATCCGTGCATTCTTTGCTAGGTCCCTCGAATTCTAAATCATTTTCTGAATTCGACCTGGTGTCCACAGTTAGGGTGGCGTGGCTACCACCACAGGTGAAATACTGAACCTCAAAACTTACGAATATTCACATTTTTAATGATATTCAAACAGAGAAATATTTGCAATTACAGGTAGTTTAAAGAACAGTGGCGGCTCGCGTGTAGGCACTGTGGAACTACAGCACCCCCTATTTCCACTTGATATTATCGATAACATTTAATATAATGATTTTCTTTAATTCTTTCTTTATACTTGTATAATATATAATCCTTAAGCTTAATATCAGTAGCCATCTCCTAATTTATGAAAAAGATACAAAAATCTTTGTATGGAACTATGCACTTCACAGTTCCAGTGGCGCGGCGTGGTGTTTGACTATGTGCGCATGCGCACATAGGAAGCTGCGCGCGAGGCTGCGCGGTAGAGAGAGCACTGTGCCTCCCGCGTGCCGGTTTCTTAAAACAAAGGCTAACAATTTTCTGGAGCAGCACCCCCATTAATTTTACCTACGAGCCGCCACTGTTAAAAGGTAACAAAAATCATACCGACGTTCAGCATGATAATTTCTCAGCAGCTCGCGGTTTGTATTAAAGAGAACACCATGGTGTCCATGACACAAGGTGACCCAAATAGGTAAACTAGGAGTCTTAAGACGAGAACCAGGTTGTTTGTTGATTTGCCCATCACCCTCATGAACGAGAAACCCTACTTCGCTTCTCACAAGGACTCCCCATTGCGGTATAGCCTTGAAACATGCAAGAACAACCGTAGGTTAAGGTTGAAAAGGAATAAAGAAGAAAATTGCTCACGTAAGTATCTTCATCCCCCACGTGCAGCACCCCATTGTGCAAGTGAGGCGAAGCACGACCGGTTAACGACAGAATTACAATAGCGGTGGGACCTTCTTCGGAACAACCACTTAGTATGGATGCTTTAGGGTCCTCGAGATCGGCTCTAACTCTGTTCAAACGAAGATTTATTATTTAGAAATGAAAATCTATCGACTGCGCAAGTCGAAGATGCTTACTTTGGAAGTCCTCTTGAAAGCAGAGCACTGTACAATAGCAACACAGCACCAGGACCACCTTCGTCTTGAAACTAAAATAATGAATTCAGTCAGATGCATTTAATGCAAAAAGATATACATATTAATCCTTTGTACTCTGTTGTCGCCAATAATCCGACATTCGAAATATGAATTTTAAATCCACTGTCGCTGCTACGGCGACACGCCTGTTTTGTTTACTTGATCGCTTTTGTATAAACTGATGCGTGTGTTTATCTTAACGTGTTTATAAACACGTATATGTTAGCGTCGGCACGTGTGCAAGGATGACACGTGGCAAGGTCAATGCATTTGGAGATTTGACCAGCTTTTCAAGGGTATCGAAGGTGTCGATGTCGGAACCCTATGTCTGTCCCCGGACTCGAGTCTGGCGGTAAGTGATACTTAAGGCGCGACGAATTCTAAGTAAGAGTCGCGGATGTTTTGTTTATGACTCGGTGATAGAGGGTTCGATCACCGATCTTCAAAGTTACGTCAATCACCCGATGTCATGGTGCTGCATGGCCCGTGTAAGGAGATAAGGGTGTTCTAGAAGGATCTGGCTACAGAGTGGGGAAGATCTTGCATCTTCTGGTAAGAGGACCATGAGAGTCGGCATGGCACTTACCCCAGAACCTTGATCGATTCAGTATCGCGAAATTTAGAATTTCTAACATACACTTGTAACTAATATAGTGTTGGAGTTGTTGGTGTACTATATGAGTCACTAGGCCGGAGTGCAAAGGGTTAACTTACCAAATATAGGTATCTCTTGATAAATATTTCGAGATCCTCCAGAGAGTCAAGCTCGAATAAATGCAGCTAGAACACATTAATTATCGTGTACATGATTGAAAGTCGATTCAGATAGTAAAAAGTACTATTGCTTTACGTACAGTCTCTGTTAATCCATCCTGAAAGTACCGTACAGTGTGCTGTACATAGGGTATCTCCTGAGGTAAAGCAATTATGGCTCTGGCCGTGCTCGCGTTTCCAGTAACACCTTGATTTTGCGAACCAGTATTCTGCGCGACGAATCCTCCGGCGCATCGCCAAATAATTTCTGCTATTGCCGAAGTCAGGACATCGATTTGCCTGTCGTACGAAGGCTTCAGCAGACTATATTGAACAAAAATGTTGTGTTTGTTCTTGATAGATGAGACGAATTGAGTTGCATTGTACCTTTCTGGGCTGGCACGAGCGTCTTGCTTGTTACATTTGAACAGAAACTGCTTGAGCATGATGGCTTGGACCGCAGTGACAAGGCCTCTGGTCGTGTTCCTGGGTGCTCGTAAACCAAAAGCCAAGTTTTGACCGTAGGGTCGTAAGGTCAATCCGGTCCTTGCCCATTCTGGTCTCGGTGGACTGGCGCAACTCCCAAAAACCAGAGTTCTTAAAGCCTGTCCACGAAACATTCAACCTAATAAAAGCGTTCTTTTAGAGGATTTCAAGTACCAAAGGAAGAAATTACCCTGCAAGTTTCTTCGTCTATTGGACTGCCTCCGATTACCACCGTCTTGGTCAGAGTTCTGGTGTTCCTGGGGTATATAATTTTCTCTGAAACAGAGGTACAAGAACCATTATCCATCTTGTCTCCATTACACGCTCTCTTCGAGTTCTCCACCTGGATAAAGTTCATCAGGCTCTCCCATGAGTGCCGCACACCTGGCCGCTCTAGCAGACAGTAGCATCTCTCACCAAAAAGATACAGAAATCTTCGTACACGATGGAATCACAGGAACGAGAACTGATCCTCGGATACTTGTACGAATTC
Source organism: Osmia lignaria lignaria (assembly GCF_051020975.1). Lineage (NCBI taxonomy): Eukaryota > Metazoa > Arthropoda > Insecta > Hymenoptera > Megachilidae > Osmia > Osmia lignaria. The sequence continues at coordinate 2,990,019 of NC_135040.1, forward strand.
CGAAAGGAAATGCTTCCGCAGAGAGTGGAACGAAGCATCGACACAGGACACAAAAGGGTTCTGACGATTGTCACCCGTTGATGCACCCTGGCACACCAGCGCACCAAGCTATCGAATATCAATTGGAATTCGTGCTGGATTCCAAGTCCATTTATATGCGCTTATCCAGCCTGATATCTCAAGAAGTCCGTGAAACTTTAAGCAGCACGAAACGCGTCAATTCGGATGTCCAAAGGCACTCGGGCCTAGCTGAACGACAGACATGCCCTAATAACGTCTGTCTATCTGTTTGTCATTTCATGCCACATGTCCCGACCCACGCAATCTGATCGAACTGTGTACGTGTTATGGATGATTGATGCTCCAGAGATAGGTGCAAGTACCTGGAGCTTCTTCTGATAGAAGAAGAGGGTGTTTCACCCTTAGGGTATTGTCGATGAAAGCGATATAGAATTTCCGTAAATCAAGACCTCTTTGATGTAACTGTACATACCGATGTATGCTTGTTAACATCGAGTACTTGGTGAAGGTTAAACACGTGTCAGGGTCAATATAGTTAGGAACTTCGTCCTATTTTTCAAGGGGTTATCGGTATCCGGGACCATATGTCTGTCGTCGGTCTTAGGACCGGCGGTAACCGAACCTTTAGCTGATACTTCAGGCGCGACGAGTTCTGAGAGTGGCCGATGTTTTGTTTACGAATCAACGATAAAGTACTTACTGTCTCCCCCTTAATACCTGGCACTGACCCAATCTGCGGTCCCAAGACAAACAGATGCGGTCACTATTTATGTTTCCAAACCTTTTCCATTTTCCTTTCCCAATCATAACCTCTAACTGGCAGCTGGTCCTTCTCATATGGGTCCATCCAATATCTATGTATCCGTCCCTGTCACGAATATTTATGATTTCGCAACCTTCCCAAATCCTGCATCACCAAATCCATTCCACAGGATACCCCTACCCTTATTTTTCCCTAAAAATCCCACTATAAAATGGGACTCTCCGCAGGTCCCGAGGTCAGTAGTTCACCGTTTTTCTACTGGTCGTAACGTCGGTATAACAGTTGTATCAAACTTTGTCTCAACAAATAAACTATTTACTAAACCACCAAACCGTCTCCGTTGATTCGACGACATCTTCACAGGTACACGTGTGTGGCCGATGACCCGAAGTCATGGTGCTACATGGCACGTGTAATGAGATAAGGGTGTTCTAGAAGGGGAAGATCTTGCATCTTCTGGTAAGAGGACCATGAGATTCGGTATGGCACTTGTCCCAGAACCGTGATCGGATACACCTCGTTGAAAATCTAACCAATATATCTAACATGCTTAAGTATACGGTAAATGTAACAAGATTTTAAAGATAGAATAGGGATTAGATCATGATGCAATTGTTTGCAATCAGTCGGTGCAGCAAACGTAAAATTTGTTTCCGCAATTTTCTAACTGGAGCGGTATGGAAGATTGAAAATGCCGTTTTAGCGAGATAATTTCATACACCGTAAAGCAATCGTACACCCTCGAACGTGGTGTTCGTCTTTTCATTTACCATTTTATTGTGTTTGCACACGCGTTTACCATTTACCGGTGTATTATATATCCGTTTCGCGAGAACTGCTTCGCGTGACACGCGAACCTTGCGAAGATACATGCGTGTAAATCGGTTCTCCTTTACATGGATTTCTTTTTCGTCTTCGAAGATAATAGTTTTGGTGCCTGTCTGCGATCTCCGTTGTTCGAAACGAGTAACTTTCCGAAATAAGAAACTGTTACTGTAACGTATTGAATCTTTTGCACCCTGGCTTGAACAACTTCGGTTCGTTCCAGTTTCTGGAATGAAAATATCATGGGAAAAGAGTCGAATCTATATTCTTTATCAGTTGTTGCGCTGAATTCGTGTTAACGGTGTGTAACACATGGTTACTCGTTTCGCACACAGAAATAAGATAACGGGCCAGGGTTCTTCATCTGTATACGTCTCGAAAATGCTTGAAAGTCGGTCGAATCGCGTGTTCGCGTGTAATCGAGTCTATCGAATTACAAATTCGCGTCGGAACAGACATCTGCATTCGACGATTATACGTGCCGATATAACGCGGCTTAATTTACCCTTCAAAAAAATCGGCTCGTTTCTTCATGATTCAATGATCCAATTCACTGACTCGATAATTTCTTGCGAAATTTAATTTAAGACAAGATGTACAGTTATCAGCAATGATATTTAATAATTTTGTATATTTCCAAGAGACGATCGTACCTTTTTGTCGAAGATAGACCGGCTTTTCTGCTCGCATTTCCGTGCAGTGTCTCTTGCCCCGTACAGATGCTGACGAGGTGGTTGTCGAACACGAGTTGTTACTCTCCTTCGTCTCTTCAAGTTCCTCCATGCCGGCAGGTGTGTCCTCAATCATCAAGCACACTATGTAGTCTCAAATTATTCAAGCTTCTTCAACGCGACGATCTTGAAGAACGTTCATCATAAACCTCTACCTTTTAATATGAACAAGTTCTATAGAGGTTCCTCATAGGTTAGGGATAGGTTAGGGTTTTGATTAATTAAATCCTTGGAAATAAAGGACTTCATGGTAAGAGCTGATTTTAATCCTTGCACGTATATCACAGATATTAGTTCATTCTATGAAAAGAGTAGATAGTTGATTTCACGTAGAATGTTTGATTAAATATTAGATGTTTATTTAGTGCAGGAGGATTGAACTTCCGGAGACAATGAATTGACCAAAGAAGATATTTCTGCAGAGTCAATGGAAATTGTCTTTGAGTTTGATCTGTAAGACGTCGATCGATTAATGTTCTCCAAGTGTATTAACAAGTAGAAGAGGCAGTTAAGTGCTCGTTGGTGCATCGAGCTGCCTAGACTGACAGGAGTTAATAATTCCGGTAGCTTTTGGCCGAGTCTAGTCGGTTCATCGCGCCGCGCACGAGCTACCATCCCACCAGCTTCTGGATAGGTATATGCATAACGACGGGCCATGAACTCCAGGATACGAAAGTACTACAAAACTTAACACCACTGAAAATCATCCTTGCTTGGAAGAAGTATTACGCGTTAGATTTAGAGGCGCCTGAATTAGGGCTGACGCGTTGATTACTGTAGTGGTCGTCGGTAATCGACGCTATTAATATAATTAGTCAAATAAATAATAATCGAGAGAAGTTGAATTGATATGTCATAAGTTTAATTTTGCAATACTTTTATGTCATGAAATCAAGTCAGACTTTCTATGTTTCGAAACTGGTTATTTGATATATATAGCAATCTAATACTTATTGTCGAAATTAACACCGTAATTATTTTTCATTTTCACAATACACAGGATTAGTTTGATCTTTCTAGAACAAAGGTTAACGACCCTATTGCATAATTTCCGTGTACGAATAACCGTATAGTTCATCTAGAACATGTATCTTATCTCTCTCGTCTATAATTACTAATTTCCTGAATACTGTGGATCCACAATCAAGATTACGTCGTATCGTTAAGTTCAAGTTCGCGTTAGTTCGAAATAGATTTTCCAATATTCGGCCTTCGAATGTATGATATAGAATTTCGAATAAGAGCATATTGTGCTTGTATAAGTGTGCTTCTATGCACACTTTAAATACTTACATGCGACCTTCTTCTCTAACTGCATAAAACAGTACCTTCATTAAAATTATCAAGACAATGATAGATTTTAAGAATACGTGATTGTACGAAAGCGCCAAATTTTCTGTTATTTTAGGCCGTGAAATTGTTCGATAATAGCTTACTATTGACCTTATAAGATGCACTGTATTTGCATGCGTGCATTCTCGGAAACGCTTGCGTGTGTAGAAACGTGTAGTATATAACGCCTGGTATATTGCCAAAGTGCAATATGAAATTGAACTGAGTGAGTGGCATAGTACCAGGAGCGAAGTTACAGTAGATTACGTGCAACTACGAGTATTTGATTACTTAATGATCGATTAGATTTACACGTTACTGCGAAGATGTTAGAAAGTGGTTGATTTAAAGAATCGATTAGAATGTATACTGTTTTCACTACTTGCCGAATAATTTGTAGATATTGTAAAAAATATAAATATTCTAATATGTTTTATAAGTGAGTTGAGACCATAGTCAGTTCCATAAAATGACCATTCTTCAAGTTAATTTGAAAATAAGTAATAATCATTTGTTACATCACTGATAGTGTGCAAACGTCAATTACATTATTTATTATGAAGCTTTTGGTAGCGTCACATGTTAATTATAAATTAATTGCGAAATTAAACCGCAACTGAAAAGATAGAAACAGAAAAATTATATTAAAATAATTCTTTGACAAATTTGTAGTTTAAAAAGACCGCCATAAGTCAAAGCTTTTAAAATTCGAGTCCAGCGCCATCTATACAAAAATAGCGGAAACTACTCGACGATTAGTTTCCGCGATTTCCCGATAGATGGCGCTGGATTCGAATTTTAAAAGACTCTCTTATGGCGGTCTTTTTAAACTACAAACTGACATCTGACGATCAATTTTCATTCTCTTTGATTCTATTTTTTTTTTAAATCAGTCAAACGCTGCACAAAACTGAACAATTATTATTGTAATTGTTTCAGAAACTTGTATTTACTTCATGCACTTTAGTAAATAAATCATTTGAAAAAAGCAACTGTGTTATTATTTAATTTACCCAATTTCATTTCTGAGTTATTTATTTAATGCTCGTAATTTCTTTTCTCAGCTATTTATTTAATTGACTTAATTTCGTTTCTCAGTTATCTTATCTTATATATATAAAGCGCAAAGGCTTCGGGGTCCCTGACACCCCAGATGCCATAATGTATTCGTGCTTCGGGGTCCTTGACACCCCAGAGGCCACAATGTATTCGTGCTTCGGGGTCCCTGACACCCCAGAGGCCACAATGTATTCGTGCTTCGGGTTCCCTGACACCCCAAGACGGTATCATGCATGTCTAGTATTCTACTATCTGTAGTCACTGATCTTTATGCACACGATAAAAAAAATAGTGCACTAAATCTAATAGAATTTTCATTTTATTAGTGTAATGCACAGCTTCTCATTATGCACAATACCAGTGTATAAATATAATAAGGACTTATACGTAATTAAATGACAAAACGTTAAATTTGTCAAAAGATTTTAATGACGTATAACCTACATGAAGCACTGACTAAAATAGTTTTGAGTAAAGAATCTTCATTCATTAATTTTTAATTCCACAGTGATTTAAACAATGGGTAAACACGAAGTAGGAACACCAAAGTACATTGCAAACAAAATTAAGGCAAAAGGTTTGCAGAAATTAAGATGGTATTGTCAGATGTGTCAGAAACAGTGCAGAGATGAAAATGGATTCAAGTGTCACACAATGTCAGAATCTCACCATCGCCAATTATTGTTATTTGCTGACAATGCATCACGTTATATGGATCAGTTTTCAAGGGAATTTTCTCATGGTTATTTAAATTTATTAAAGAGACAATTTGGTACCAGACGTGTACCTGCTAATCGTGTTTATCAAGAATATATCTCAGATAGAGGACATGTACACATGAATGCTACAATTTGGGTCACTTTAACTGGATTTGTTAAATGGCTTGGACGTACTGGACAATGTGTTGTTGATGAAACAGAGAAAGGCAATTTACATTTATGATTTTTATAAGTAATGATATAGTTTGTATTGTTATTTACTAAAATTTTGTTTTTATTTTTAGGCTGGTATGTAACTTACATAGACAGGGATCCAGAAACACTAGCAGCTCAAGAGAAAAAAGCAAAGAAACAGAAGATGGATAAAGATGATGAAGAAAGGATGATGGAGTTCATAGAAAAACAAGTGGAAAAGGGTCAACAAGAAACCAATGTACAAAATGAGGCTTATAAGGAGCCGTTGACACGTCCTGAAAATGATACCCCTTTGGTTCTTGAACTGAAAATAAATAAGAAACCAAAGTTACTTCTTAGTTCTGTGAAACAGGAAAAAGTTACAGATATGGGTTCTACCAGTAGCGAAGCAATTTCTGTTTCTAATATAAAATGTGAACAGTTAAGTGAAAATGAGGAAGAAAGTTCACTTAAAAAGACTGATAAACATAAATCTAAACATGATCCAGATGATAGCAATGAAGAAGGTTGGTTAAGAGAGAACTTAATGGTGAAAGTAATCACAAAGACTCTTGGAGAAAGATATTATAAAGCAAAAGGAATAATTGAGTCTATTGAAAATTCCAATTTCGTGGGGAAAGTAAAATTAAAGTCACCTGAAGAAGTCGAAAATCATGTTATAAAGATAGATCAGGAATATTTAGAGACCGTAATACCTGCTATTGGCAAGGATATTATAATTCTTTGGGGAAAATACAAGGGTATGAAAGGTGTAGTGCATAAAGTCCATATAGAAAACTATTGCATTGATGTAAAGTTGAAGGAGAACGATACTGTTGTTAAAAAGTTACCTTATGAGCAAGTTTGTAAATATGTGACATGATTACCTATCTCAAAGACTGGAAACAATGTGTTTCACTTGTAACATTTTTGATAAAATGCATTATTTGTATTTCTGTCTTTTGTCCATATTTTGCAGACTTTTGCTACTTTTGTGATTGTAATATTGGTCAAATATTCCATTTGTATTATGCACATATACACAATAAAATGGAGATATTCTATTTTAGTCTGTATTAACTGGCAAACAAAATAATTTATATACCTGTAAATAATTACTTATGTATTTTAGAGAGCACCTGCGTACAAAATATGCATCGAACGTTTAACATTTAACGTTTTATGTACAGTATTTTTCAAATAAAAGTAATTTAAGAAGTTATTTGTATTTTCTTTCCTATACAAGATATATGTATATGTATATATATGTATACAGCAAGCTCCATGTGGTTTTGACTTGTAACATAACCTTTTGCTGAAACATAACCTTCATATTTTATTCTGCAACTCCATAACATTACAGCAAGAATAAACAAATTTTTATTCCATAAAAATAAGATATTTTTATTTGTAGCAGAACAATAATATTGTTTAGCAATTATAGTACTATTATAATTGTTAAACTAATTAAAAATTTAAGAACTGTCTTTGCATACAGCATGTGTTTGATTGTTAAATGATTTGTTGATACCATGCCTACTTTATTTAATGGTGATAAATCCGATTCTGATGAAGAATTGAAGATCAACACGGATTATGCTAAAAATTACAACAATTGGAGACAGAAAGAAGAATTTAATAAATGTAAGTACCTTTACAACAAAAGCACATTTATTAGTAACTTTATGCAATGAGCATTTATAAATAACAGTATTTATATTTCAGTAAAAACAAAATATGGAAACGTTAGTGGAAGTGGAACATCAGATGAGGATTCTGATACTGAGAGCTCATCTGAAGAGGAAGAGGAAGAAAATGTAAATCATAATTTTGTATGCCTAGAAAAGTTTTATGTACATTACTATTTAATGTTTATTTTTTATAGGAATTGACCCAGCAATTTGATAAAGATTTCTATAAAACATTAGCTTATTTAAAGCAGAAGGATCCAAAAATTTATAATCAAGATGTAACATTTTTTGATGATACTAATAAAGCACAAGAATTATACAGTGAAAAGAAGAAGTACAAAACAAAGAAGGAGAAAGCTGTTTTCTTAAGAGACTATGAACGAAATATTATTGTAGAAAGAGAAGGAAAATTTAGCGATAGCGAGGATGAAAGTACATTGAAAATGAATGAGGAACATAGTAGCAAAATCACATATGCGCAAGAACAAAGGCAGTTGAAAGAAAGTTTTAAGAATGCCTTGCACGATGTTGAAGAAGAAGAAGACACAGATTTATTGAAGCCAAAAACTAAATCTGAAAGTGAAAAACAAAAAGTAAGAAACTTCTGTTTGTATTTTTTACTGCAAAATAGATAATATCATTTTTATTGTTTAGGAAGAGCTAGATTACAAGGAATGGTTAAAAGGGCAAGAAACTGCCATAGATGAAAATGAACAGAAGGTGCTTAAACCGTTGCGCGATTTTTGGTCCAATCCTAATTTGGATTCAAATGAAAAATTTCTAAGAGATTATATACTAAATAATAAGTATTTAGATAACGAGTATACTGGTCCAAATGTGGACGATGAACATATAGTTCACGATAGCGATGAAAATTTATCAGAAGACGAAAAGAATATTGTAGAACAAGAGGAATTCGAACATAAATATAATTTTAGATTTGAAGAACCTGATCAGGAATTCATTAAAAGGTATCCGCGTACTTTGGAAAATTCTTTACGAAGAAAAGACACTCGTCGAGCGCAGAAGAGAGCGGAAGTAAAGAAGAGAAAGGAAGAAGAAAAGTTAAGAAAAAAGGAAGAACTGAAACAGTTAAAAGCATTGAAGAGAAAAGAAATCGAAGAGAAAATAGAGAAATTAAAAGAGATCACAGGCAAATAATATTAAATTTATTATATTTGTATTTAGTTTACTTAAATTAAACTTAAATTATTAATAAAATTACAGGGAACGATGATATACAGTTTAACGATATAGATTTAGAGGGTGATTTTGACCCAACTGAGCATGATCGAAAAATGACACAGCTTTTCAACGATGATTATTATGCAGCTACCGAGGAAAATATTAAACCTGAATTTCCGGATATCGACGAAGAACTGGAGATCGAAAATACGTGGGACGATTACGATCCTAATACGGATTATTATAACGAAGAAGAATACGAAGGGCCACATTGCGAAGATGCAGATTTTAATGTACTTAATTTATCACTATTTTCAATGACTTCAGTTGAACTACAATTCAATCAATATAATTTCAGATGGATGCCGATTATGATCCATCTAAAAGTGTCAAGGAAGAAGAAGAAGGTACAAAGAAAAGGAAACGTAGACGGAAATCTAAATTTGCTGAACTTATAGCTAAAGAAAAGCCAAAATTTGATCCGAAAGTATACCAGTCGTACGAAGAATACTTTGACAAATATTATTCCTTAGATTATGAAGATATGATTGGTGATATACCGTGTAGATTTAAGTATAGGAAAGTTGTGCCAAATGATTATGGTTTAAGTGTCGAAGAGGTAAGTTTCATATTATTTTTCAAAATATTAATATCCTTTAATTATGTATTTTTCCTTACTAGATATTAGTAGCCGACGATAAAGAATTAAATAAATGGTGTTCACTAAAGAAAGCTTTACAACATAAGCCAGATCATGCGGAGTTAAACGATGTTCGAATGTACAAAGAAAAGGCTAGGAATGAGGCACTGAAGAAAAAAGTACTTCGAAGTTTATACACGTAAGAAAATAAAAGAAAGACACTTGTCTTTTTTTACAGCAGGCTATATTTTGTATTTAATATTTTTTAGTAATCCGGAGGATGAAGAAGAGACAGATAAAAAAGAAATTATAGACAACCAGAATATCGCCGAATCTACAGAAACGAAGAAGCGTCGAAGAAAGAAGAAGAAGAAGAAAGAAGAAGTTCAAAATAATTCATCAATTACTGAAACTGTATCTGTAAATGACAAAGAATCCAGTGAAAGTAAAAAGAAAGTTAAGGTTAATGCAAATCAGAAGACAAGCAAGGAATCAAAAGAAAGTTCAAAAACAGAGAAGCGAAAGCAACCGGAAGAACAGTCTGAACAGCCATCAAAGAAGAAGCGTAAAATCAATAATTCCAAAAAATCTACTCCTATTGTTGAGGATAAACCACAAAAAGAACAAGGTCAAGAACCAGATGAATCGAATGTCAAACATCCAAAGAAAGAAAAAATGAAAAAGAAGATGATAAAGAAGAAGACGTTAGGCAAAATAAAGAAAAAAGGCGCTAAAAATAATAATATCAATGGTGATATTACTTCATTGAATCCAGAGAGGTTGAAGATGTACGGGATAAATCCAAAGAAATTGAAGAATAAATTAAAATATGGAAAACAGCAGCAATAGTTACGACATATTGTAAATACAATATAAATCTGTATATATTATTTGATATTAAAATAGTTTGTCCTTCTGTTGATACTCTTTTTTTACATTGTCCTGGTGGATATCGTAACACGCCCTATTTAATAGCTGGGAATATGTTCGGCAAGGATGCGACGGGTTCGAACACTGCTACCCTCAAGTAGGAGTGTCTCTGTTGTTAGGGCAAATCCGTTTCGACATGATAAACGACGTTTGAGGATTATTAGAATCGCAACAGCCTGTCTGCGTTTACTTTTCTAAAATCTCTATTGGTAATCCATCCCATATGCTTCGGTTAAGGAAACGGTTTCGCTCGAGTTCCCTGCTATCTGTATTACACTTAACAATCTCCCAATTATACAATTTGTATAGTTAAATAATTCAAAAAAGAGAATTTAATTATTATTGAGAAAGATTGTTAGTAATCAGGAATCTAAATGTCTATTACACTATCAATAGCTTGAAATATAATTTTATGGATACAGTTAAACAACGGTTTTTGCAGATATATGAAATGTTCAATTGCAATGTTACTGCGGATTCAATTCTCACCGACTGGAATAATTTAATCGACAATAAAGCCGAAGTGTCTCTTACGAATTTTAGTTAACGAGATGGGAGAGGATTAGGGATGGCACGGTACTTGCACCCATCCAAACTGGTCTTACTTTCCCTTGGGTGCAATATATCAATTCTCCTCGCCCCTCCAGTGAATGTTCCACGGTAGCAGGTGGCTCCTGACGGCCACCATCGTTCGCACCCTTAATACCCAATTAATGTTATACGCCTTGTAAACGCGTGTCGACACTATGGCAATTGTTATAAAATTCAAACAAATCGTATAAAAAAAAGGAAGCTCTAAACATTTTACATAAAATGATTTCAGGGATTTTCTTGATAAAATGTGGGGGTGTTGTGCAATGTAAAAATTAAAAATTTGAAGAACTTGGATCCTTTTTGCATTGTAAGAATTTTTCTGAGTGTTTGAATATTTGAAAGGCACGTATCAGTGGTATTAACGGAAATTAAGAATCTGTTAGGGACAGGTCAAAGTGGAATTACGAACTATCGAGTTTCAAGATTACCGAATTTCACGGACTAACGCCTCCATCTGGAATCGTATGGGGTGTAGTGTAATTGAGGCATCATCCCTGTCCACCTTCTAATTGGCGGAAAATTGTTGGGGCGTATATCGGAGAGACTTTAAGTACTCCAGAAATAAGATTCCAATTACGAATTTTAATTGTACTTTATCGTACAATTCATATTAAAATCATTGCAACCAATAGGTGCGTCGTTTTCAGTTGTAAGATTTCTCTCAAGCAATCGACGGTATGTTTTTGTCGTCGTATCTTCCATTTGAATGAGGATCACAAGATACGTGATGACTACTCCGATTATCTGAAAGGCAAACAAAATTAATGACAATACAAATTAGTAATTTTAATTAAAAAAATATTGATGTACGCTTAAGATGAACGAGTGATCCACTGTGAAAAATCCACAGGCTGTGAACATCAGAGGGTTCTGGACCATTTGTAGAGTGAAATCTCGAATCTGTATAAGCAATTTTTTGTTCAAAATTAGTATTTTTTTTAATATTTAATGAATTTTCAAAGGGTTCACCTCTGCTCGAAATTCTTTGCTCGTAGATGTCTGGTAAAGCTTGCAGAAAAGATCCCCAGTGCTTGCGCTCTATAAAAAAAAATATGTTAGCAATTTATTAGCCATCCGTATCTAAGATTGAAAATCTTGAGAATGGGGCTATAGCATTTAGACTTTCTGTCAAACGGTAAGAGTTATCGAAGAAATTCTTGCGCCATTGTGTTTAGTGGGTCAAAATCTCAACGAATGGCCGAAAAAATTATTTTTTTCTTGCCACGGTTGGATTGCAGTTTCCCGGGTAATTGATCTCGACTATTTTATCGGATAAATCAAGGTCGGAGAAGACGATAGGAAGTGTCCCGAGGTCGATATCACGTGGCGTTACAAAGTTATGGCCATTTTAAAAAATCAATTTTTCAAAAATTTTTCGATAATTTCAAATCCAAAAAATAACCTAACCTAACCTAACCTAACCCAACCCAACTTATCAGCACTACCAACTTATCATTGGGACACTTCCTATCGTCTTCTCCGACCTTGATTTATTCGATAAAATAGTCGAGATCAATTACCCGGGAAACTGTAATCTAACCAGGTTGTTAATTAAAATTACCAAATCACTTTACCTCGGTGCTGGTTTTACCGCAAGCGTGGCCCACAGCAAATATTTCTAACCCGCAGAAACAGGCCGCGAATGTTGGAAGTACAATGAGTCGTAGGGTTTGTTCCATGTCTGGACTCAGCCATAAGGTTTTGTAATTTGTGTGAAGGGAGGTAACGAGGTAGGTGAAAGCAGAGAATATCAGCAGCAAAATTTGTACTCCATACGTGCTGTTCACGACACCGGCGATCTTGATCAACTCCAGATGAGCTTGTCTTGATAAAAAAAAAAAAAACAATTGCATTTACAATTAAACAATTAATTAATCAAGCAATATTAGAAAATTTAATTTTATTGAATTCTCACTTTACTAGTCTCATTGTGAGGGCGTCTCCTTTGTCTCTCTTAATGTCTTCGTTCTCGAGGGAGCTGAATTTTTTATTATTGAAATCGTAGAACATCGTCAGGATTCTCTTTTCCTGTGGTAAATCCGGTTTCGCAGCTTCTAGGCTTCGAAGTAGATCGTTCAATTGTTGAAATTTCAATTCGAGGCATCTGGTAATTGAAAGACGTTGGATACATTTAAGTTTCAAGCTTTAAATTATAAATTTTATTTCTACCTGATCCAGAAACAAAAGGAGATAACGCAGACGCTGTATAACAGCAATGGAAAATGTAGGACGAAGATAATGATTGCCTTCTTGTACAGTTGCAGCATCGGCGGTAAATACAGCAGATACTGAGTGACTGCACTAGTCAAAATGAATAGTGCGCTGATCGCAACAGCGTATAATTGATACTGATAGGCTACACGATATTCTCTTGGCAAACCCATCTCCTCCGCAGATTGATCGTACTTGTTAAACAGTGCAATTACATTCTTCACATTCTTCGAAAAAAGAATAAAGGAGTGGATGTTACTCTTGAAAAATGCTCTCGATACTCACAAGGGAATGGTAGAGTTGCTCGTCCAGACTGTTTATTCGAAAGAGCACGAAACGAGGAGTTTATGGTGCAATTTTTTCAAAAGTTATGGAACTTTGAAATTTTCATATTTTTAAGTGTAAATGATTTGAAAACATGAGAAATCGAAATATGAAGTGAAAATTAAGTGTAAAAGTGACAAAGGCATGAATTTGAGATGATCAGATGATGTTTACTAACAATTAAGATGAGTTTCAGGGAAAATTGCATGTGTGATCACTTGCACTTAAAAATATAAAAATTTCAAAGTCCCATAACTTTTGAAGCCGTTACCACTGTCACCAAAAAATTGCACCATAAACTCCTCGTTTCGTGCTCTTTCGAATAAACATAACCTGGACGAGCAACTCTACTGTACACGTTCCCTGTCAAATTTTATTTTAAAAACTTTACCTTTGCGTTCAGTCGTCCTAGAGCGATTAAACTGCCCATTATTATTGCGTTAGCCATGTGGGTATACTTAATAGATATTCGATTCAGCATGAACACGTTTAAGAAGTACAAATTATCATATAATTCGATACCGTACTGGAACGTGTAGTAGAATATTACCATATAGCATCCGGAATAGAGAAATTCGAAAAATTTAATTACACGATTATTCGAATCGCTAAACACGCCTAATCCAGTTATTAATTGCATCAGAAGCAGAGGTGAAATCGCTCGATCGATCGTTTTTGGCTCGTACATACTTGTATTCGAAGGGAACACTTTAAAGATCAACTCTTCACTGTTCGCTCTTTACGGTTACGACGATTATCTTGTCACGTTCGTTGAAATTAATAGACGGTTGAGTAATGAATATAGTTTACCTGGATCGATATCATCACGGTAATGAAATTGCTGTTACTATCATATAGATCGGCTGTTAAATTGAATTTTTAATGATCAATCGTTTTTACGGTGTACACTGTCGAGAAGTACATGTGATTACCAATCAAATTGATGAATTAAGACATTAATTATAATGAAAAAAAAAATACAATGGTCTCTTCGCGTTAATTACGGACTTATACTACTTACCGCCATAGTGGAGGAAACTACGCTTGATGCGACAGAATACAAATTATTAAAAACATCAGCATTTAATTATTTAGTTTGTTATATTAAATTACAATTGCTTTAAAATAATTAAATTCTATTTTCAATGAATGGTACTGTTTTGAGTCACCGAATCATCGACGGTATCGGTGTCTAAGCTGAACTGTATTACGATGACCAAATATGTTGCCACCAAGGTCACGCACTATAACATAGATTGATAATTAATATTCTTTTGACAGAATTATTCAAAAAGAAAAGAACACCAACCTCTCGTAGGAAGCTGAAATTCAATCGAAAAAAATTGCTTTCCGGTTGCCCCAGTTGACTGTGCGATAATTGCAAAATGAACTGGAGGATCTATAGAAAAGTTAGGTGTATATTCAAGTGTAATTGAATCTTCAATAATCAGGGCCGGCCCTGGGCCTAGGCAGACTGAGCAGCTGCCTAAGGCCCCGCAAGGTCCAGGGCCCGCAGAAGACGATTTTGCGTCTAAGAACAGGTCCGACCCTGAGATTTCGGGGGTCCGAGACGAGGTCTGAAAAAGGGCCCCCTCAAATAAAATTTATAAAATTAACATCAAAGCTTGTATAACTAATTTAAATTTGCATTTAAATCGATTAATATTCTTCTTGCATTCTTAGACGCAAAATCGTCTTATGGGGGCCCTGGACCTTGGGGGACCCTAGGCGGCCGCCTAGTCTGCCTAGGCCCAGGGCCGGCCCTGCTAAGAATGCAAGAAGAGTAATGTTTACTTGAATATTAATCGATTAGTTATACAAGCTTTAATGTTAATTTTATAAATTTTATTTGAGGGGGCCCCCTCCGACCCCCGAAATCTCAGGGCCGGCCCTGCTAAGAATGCAAGAAGAGTAAAGTTTACTTGAATATTAATCGATTAGTTATACAAGCTTTAATGTTAATTTTATAAATTTTATTTGAGGGGGCCCCCTCCGACCCCTGAAATCTCAGGGCTGGCCCTGCTAAGAATGCAAGAAGAGTAAAGTTTACTTGAATATTAATCGATTAGTTATACAAGCTTTAATGTTAATTTTATAAATTTTATTTGAGGGGTCCCCATCCGAGCCCCGAAATCTCAGGACCGGCCCTGCTAAGAATGCAAGAAGAGTAAAGTTTACTTGAATATTAATCGATTAGTTATACAAGCTTTAATGTTAATTTTGTAAATTTTATTTGAGGGGGCCCCCTCCGACCCCCGAAATCTCAGGGCCGGCCCTGTCAATAATGATAGAATTTTTCTCACCTCTTCGTTCAATTCTACATCTGTTTCGTATAAGGAAAACTCGTGGACGACTTTTACCATTTTGCTTGCCTAAAGTTTAAATTAAATGAATCTATTTTTTTATCATTATAATGTTGCACTATACGCACCTGTTTCATCGTGTGCTCGCAGTCATAGCTCACTACGCAAAGTTTAATGAAATTAACAACTCTATCCACGGTTACTACCGTGATTAAATTGAACTTCAGTTTGAACGAGTTTACCGAATTGTGAATATCTATGTACATATAGTATAAACTCGCAGCGAGGTGCATTAGCAATAGAACCGCATAGAGCAACAATTGCATATCGTACACTTTGCTCAATAGTTTAGCTGTGCAACACAGCTCTAGATGCAGCAATCTTGAAATTATAGCAAATGGATCCTTTATTTCCGACAAATTGTTATTAATACATTCATTAATTTACCTGATCTGTTGAAACATCATTTTGGTGGACCGTGGTTTGTATTTGAAATCGGAAACTCGATTCTCGGGAAAAATTTTCGAGCGAGAGGAAAAATATTCAAATTGATGATTTTGAGTTGATTTACTGATCGAATCAATGTCTTGTTCTATTCGATGGTCTTTCATGAATATCGAACTTAGAAGTTTGCTGGTCTGTTTGAATCTCACCCCTAACCAACTATAATTCATAAAAATATTTATTTATCAAAGAATTTTGTTTCATTCGGATTTGACGTACAATACACCTGTCTTGAAGTCGAAAAGGACGACAGATCCAACGGTATTTGCGTAAAGATAGATAACGATGGCAAATGGAACGATTATTCCTGTTTTATATTCCAGTATGACTTTCAAATACATTCCGCATAATATGAACGAGCTGAAGAGCCAAACAGTTCCGTTTATCAAAACCCGAGTAAACATACTCTGATAGTTAAAAGGCGATGATAATTTATCGAATTTTTCGTCTACCTTGGAAACTTGTTTTTTAAACACCAACACATCCTAAAAGTAAACTTTTTTTTTTGACGTTTTACATCTACAAACTTTAACACTAGAACTACCGACGATTGGTGCACACTAATTTTTAAGTTGAAAATAATACAGAAAATTAAATAAATACGGGATGAAACAATTTAATATATATATCCATTCTTTATCTCGACAATAGTGCCACAGCGGGGGTCTACGCTAGGAACGGCAGACCCAAAGAATAAGAAATCGCAACAATAGGGCCTCTTTTACCACTTGCTACTGAAACCGAGACGTATCCACTGAAAATCAGGAAATTTGTAAACGTTTGTATACAGTAAAAGCTGGATATATGCAACATCGCTATCCTCTCCACTTGGGGGGGTCCCCCTAAGGCTTAGAGTCTAAGCGAAACGAGACGCTCGACGAGGAAGCCGTGTACAGTAAAACCTGGATAAATGCAACAAAAGAATGCTTGGATAAGTGCAACATCACTATCCCCTCCACTTGGGGGGGATCCCCCTAGGCAAACCGAGCCGTTCGACGAGGAAACCGTGTAATACGATCCGAACCGTTATATCGATGTGACTAATACTAATTCAACGATAAAACTTTTTTATTTTTAACTTTTTCTTAATGAAACTTTTACTAACGCATTTGTGAGATTTTTTTTGATTAAAATGATACCAAACACGATATAGTTTGAATTATATTCATTTATGTATTTATTTATTCTGAATAGGCTGCTGAACTACTGATTGCAAATTAGGTGCTTTATGATGTTAGGAACAGCCTGTGATTTCCATGAAACCGGACAGTTTCATCCTATTGAAAATTAAAGTAATTTACAAGCTAACAGTAATAACAGAATGATAATAGAATAAATAAACAATAATAATAGTATAAACAACATAGAATTGACACCTCGGCTGCCTAAATGATGTGTACGAACGTAGAATAGGTATCGCGGCTGAATACAAACGATGTGTACAGACGCAGAATCGACACCTCGACTGGATATATGCAACATTAAATGCCCAGAATCGACACCTCGGCTGGATATATGAAACATTAAATGCCCAGAATCGACACCTCGGCTGGATATACGCAACGTCTGGGTCCCAATGTTTGTTGCATATATCCAGCTTTTACTGTATCTTGAAAACTAATTAAAATCGGGTGTGTATTAGCTTAATGAATTCGTCTTGAAAAGCACTATCACATGATCTGAAAAAAAAATATATAGTTCCATTTATAAAACGAAACTTGACCATCATATCTTTTAAACTAATAATGCAAATAAATTTTCGTTTACGCCAAAACATAGGCCCCATTGTACCGTGCAATTTTCATATAAACAATTTTTCGTGTCATCAATAGTTACAAAATAAAACGCCTGTCACACTTTAGCGCGGACACCCTGTAGGTACATTCCAGCAAAAATACCTCGATAAAAATAAATTAAAATAAGACATTTGAAACAAGTCAATTTAACCCCTTTGGTAGTTCCAGTGTTAATGTTAACAAATTATTTTCTCACCTTCGAGGAACACCAACCCAGTACCACTATCCACGTAATCATGATGACATAAACTACGATCAAAAACAGGTGCATGGTGCCTTTTGTATTGTACGAAGGCTCGTTTGATTGCACGGATTGTTCATCGCGCAGTTGAACGAATTCGATGAATATTATAATCACGATGGTCAGAGAGAGAACGGAAATGCAGTAAACCCAGTTGATGAAAAGTTTCACTTTGCTTTTCGCCTGTTGGCAAATTCTCAACGCCCAAAGGTAATTAAGGGCAGACAAAACAGCGGTTGCTTCGTTAAAATTTTTCGGAGTCATCATTTTTGCACTACACTTCTTTGCTTGCTTCGTTCGATTAGAATAAAAACTTACACGAACGTTGTATATTTTTGCAACTGTCAATATCGTTGGTGGAATCCATTTAGATAATGAATAAAAAGAAGAGGTAGTTTTATTGCTCGCACCTTGCACAATTATGGTTCACTTAAGAAGATTACTTGAATAATGAAAAAATGAATATTGATGGTTGTTGATTCGATAAGAGGAGAGGTACAATGATTACTGATTACAGGAAATGTTGATTAAATAAGAAATTGAGAAGAAATAGGGGCGGTTTTGTCTCAGGTGTTGCGAGAAAATCAATACTGGTATCGAACTCTAAAGTTCACTACCTTTGAATGTACTTTCAAGTAAGAAAAATTAAATAAAATTTTTCATTTAACAGTATTTCTGATTATCAAATCCTACGACAGTTGCAAAAATCATAATTTGG
The DNA here is from genome assembly GCF_051020975.1 of Osmia lignaria lignaria. Lineage (NCBI taxonomy): Eukaryota > Metazoa > Arthropoda > Insecta > Hymenoptera > Megachilidae > Osmia > Osmia lignaria. The sequence continues at coordinate 3,008,780 of NC_135040.1, forward strand.
AGAACTAAGGAGAACTAAGCTGAGGAGAACTAAGCTAAGCTAATTCAAAGGCTAGCTATTCTAGCTGATAAGTTGGGTTGGGTTAGGTTAGGTTATTTTTTGGATTCGAAATTATCGGAAAATTTTTGAAAAATTGTGATTTTTTAAAATGGCCATAACTTTGTAACGCCACGTGATATCGACCTCGGGACACTTCCTATCGTTCTCTCCGACCTTGATTTATCCAATAAAATAGTCTAGATCAATTATCCGGGAAACTGCAATCCAACCAAAACTTGAATTTTTTTATTAATTAGGTAGGTTGTTACGGTTTTTGCTGGAAAGGGTATATTTCACATAATAGCATTGGAAACATAAAATATGTAAGATTTCCATCTGTTCATAATAATTTGATCACCCACTGTAATAGAGGATAGGAGAAAAAGAATAATGAAAACGAGAAAGGAATTCGATGAGCCGTGAAGTTGATTCCTTCGTTCACTGGAAGGTCTGTCCACTTTGATGATCGCTGGTAAACAGAAAAATAAAGTGCGTTCGATTGCAAGAAGGATGGTTATGCGACCATTTCGCAGGGTGAAACAGAGGATTTAGGATACGCGTGTAGTTGGGGTGCGACCATCCCCCGGGGACACTCTTCTAATCCACGAAACAAGATTGATTTAACAGTTCCAAAGCGATTTCGAATAGTTGCATTTCAAATTTATTCGAATAAGTATCCGTAAACCATTAAGACATGATAAAAAATTGTATAACATTCTATTAACACTTTGATGTCCTTATTTTCAGATCGAGAAATGTCGCTTTGAGCCATCGTGAAAACGAAAAAATCACATCAATTTGAACGTATTCCATCTGGTTGAAAGTTGGTCCGATCCAAGTGTCACGACACTCGAGGAAGCTCTGCAAAAATATAATTCTTCCGAAAAGAGGGTTGATTTCCTTCAAGCTTCGAGGACATGATTCAAATAGGCGATGTAACAGATGGCCAGTCGTAGAATCTCAATTTTCGACAGCTTCTTATCCGGTGGCAAAGTTGGCAGAAGTTTTCTAAGTTCCGCAAATGCTAGATTGAACGCTTCCACTCTCACCCTTTCTCTAAATTAATTTTATTAATTAGTAGAGTAACATAGACGCTTTGAACATGATTCTTTTTTTTACCTCGTTGCGTGTGCTGTTCGATATTTCTGCGTCGCTCTTCTGCGTCGACGTCTTTCTTCGCGCGAAAGGGTGCCAGCACCTGGTGCACCCACCCCGTTCACTACCACTCCGTGTCCACCGTTCGCCATTTTCTCTTCGATTGAAGAAACACCAGTTTTCAAGAAAAGAATTTTCCTTCTACAATTTCCTTGAATTTCAGTCACTTTTCTATGTTCATTGCGAATGGGTGCTCGATTCGTGTGAAAGGGGATTTTCATGTGGAACGTTCATTTTTGGGGTTGATTGCTGGAATGATATTTTGTTAATCAATTTTTCGAAGCATCACTTGTAGTTATTATATTAATTGAATTGGTGATAAGTGTTGCACTGGGTCAATTATTATGATTTTATGAGCACCGGAGGGTGTTGAATTAGCACCCTTAGAGAGTAACCCCCTGGAAAACACCCTTTAGGCAGAAATCGTCCAAATCCCTCGGGAATCGCGTTCAAATTCGGAATAAAGGAATTCGTGGCGGAAAATAATAAGGTGATCAAATATTTGTGGGTACAGAAAGGGTTGATTCTTGTGCTTGTTTTTCTTCTCAAAGCAGATCACTGTGGGTTAAAATTGGGTGGTTAATAAAATAGAATGGGAATAAATAAATCAGCAGAGGACCAAGGTTGTGTTAAAGGAAACATAGTTTCGGCACCCATGGGGCTCTTAAATTCCGACCGATTCGATGGTATCTGTCGAAAGGTGGGATTGTATTATTCAGAAAAAACCTTGTCCCTGTGTTTCTTCTCAATTATTCACGCGAAACAACCCGCCGCTCTCGTTCGATCTGATTCTTATGGTAAACCAGCGATTCGTATGGACATCTTCTCGCGGTTGCCTTAATATTTGAAGGAAACCACCAGATTTCGATACCATTTTACTTCTACGACGCGCATTTCCCTCGATTCACAACGTTCCTCGAATAAATTCCAATTCGATCGACAGGAGTTTGTATTTTTTAAGCTAAGGGTAGTTTCTAACGAAGCATTCATTATTCAAATCTGAATAAATAATCCCTTTTTCACACTGGTTTGCACTTCAAATCTCCGTAACACAAAAGAGTAAGAAATCCTTTGAAAAATAAAACTCACAAATTGTCACCGTTTGCAGCCCCATCCCATTCTCTGCATTTTCATTTTATATTCACTATATTTACCTTGTTAAATATCAATTTAAACGGTGACTTTCACTCAAGGACGATCACTCGACGAGATCAGCAACGTCTCTGATAAGATCTGCAACTCTCGTGTAGGGAGGTTGCACCCTTGCGAAGAGGAGCGAGGATTATCTTGTCATCCCTTGAGCCACGCCTCCGGAAACATCCCCTCGTTGTTCACCCTTCGACAGATGCTAGCTGCATCTCTCTCAGCAGCATCCCTCGTGTTCTCCAATGAAATCGCTAGAAACGAGGGATGAGACCGCCCCAAACTGGCCGCCATTCTGTTGCTGGCGAAAACGATGGAACGTTTTGCTCGTTAGTGCGAATGGGTGGACCATTTTATCGATCATGCGATTTTCCTGGGTTCGAGCCTCCGATTAGAGGTGTTCTTCTTTGGGCAGTACCTTTGTGTCATTGTATTCCTCTGTTCTTTTAAGGCTAATTTTCTTATGGATAAGTTTTTGGAACTTCCTGTTAATTTTTGGTAGAAGAATATCGATGGTTTTATTAATTACAATTGCACTACAAGAAAGTGTCAAGTTCAAAGGGGTTGTTTCCTAATTTTCTTATGGATAAGTTTTTGAAACTTCCTGTGATTTTTTGGAAGAGGAATATCGAAGGTTTTATTAATTACAATTGCAGTACAAGAAAGTGTCAAGTTCAAAGGGTTGTTTCCTAATTTTCTTACGGATAAGTTTTTGGAACTTCCTGTGATTTTTTGGAAGAGGAATATCGAAGGTTTCGTTAATTACAACTGCAGTACAAGAAAGTGTTAAATTCAAAGGGGTTGTTTTTATTTTTTTTTGTGGATAAGTTTTTGGAACTTTCTGTGATTTTTTGGAAGAGGAATATCGAAGATTTTATTAATTACAATTGCACTACAAGAAAGTGTCAAGTTCAAAGGGGTAGTTTCCTAAGTTTCTTATGGATAAGTTTTTGGAATTTCCTGTTAATATTTGGTAGAAGAATATTGATGGTTTTATTAATTACAATTGCAGTACAAGAAAGTGTCAAGTTCAAAGGGGTTGTTTTTATTTTTTTTGTGGATAAGTTTTTGAAACTTTCTGTGATTTTTTGGAAGAGGAATATCGAAGGTTTTATTAATTACAATTGGAATACAAGAAAGTAGCAAGTTCAAAGGGGTTTTTTTTATTTTTTCAATCTCGAACATTATAATTAGAGAAATTGTTTGGACAAATTGTAAGGTGTGGATGTTAAAGGGTGAAAGAAAAAGCGTCCGGAGTAATCAATGTTTTGTATATTGATGTACATGTTACACGAAGGCGACACGTGTCTCGCGTTTATCTTTGTAACAAGAGACGAGATGAGGCGAACCGCATTCTAATCGACTGCTTCTCGATTAATGTCTTTGTTGGTGGTCGGTGTCATGAGATAGTTCACGCTTCGTTATTTTAACCCCTCCATTTTCAATGCCTTTTCTAACCCCTTCGAGAGGCACGCGACTTTTGACAGGCAGAGTTTTGAAAGGAAGGGGGCAAGGGATTGAGATTAATTTTGATTAAATTTCCAATGAAAACGGTTGAACTTATTTAACGAATTTCCAAAATAACTAGTATTTTAAGAAAAACTGAAATTAATCTAATTTTTGTAGTTTTATATGATGTACCATTAGATCCTTTGTGAAACAGAGGGTGGTAACGTAAGGGTGCAGCACAAACAGGGTTGCACCATCAGTGAAATAATCAATATTCCAGTATCGGTTGATATATAAGAGACTTGCGGCACAAGCATGTGTAAAAGTTATAAAAAAAATTAATTTGGATAGATATAATAATATATAATTTAGTTAATAAATCATTCTGAAATTAAAAACTGTAATTAAATAAACTGTAATAATAATAAATAAATAAAATGATGTACCATATCTACGCGTAAAAGTTATAAAAAAAAATAAATTTCGATAAATATAATACATAATTTAGTTAATAAATCATTCTAAAATTAAAAATTGTAATTAAATAAATTGTAATAATAATAAATAAATAAAATTGTGTACCATATCTGTGCGTAAAAGTTATTAAAATAAATACATTTCGATAAATATAATAATACACAATTTAGTTAATAAATCATTCTGAAATTCAAAATTGTAATTAAATAAATTGTAATAAGAATAAATAAATAAAATTGTGTACCATATCTGTGCGTAAAAGTTATAAAAATAATAAATTTCAATTAAAAAGATAATAATTTAGTTAATAAATAAATGTAAAATTAAAAATTATACTGCAATAAATTGTAATAATAATAATTAAATAAAATTACGCAAGGTATTCATACGTACAGGTAACAAAAGGTTGACCTTTACCAAAAGGTGGGACGGAAATCCGGATGTGTCATATGTCATTGGAAAGCCCTTGACGAAAGGAACACAATGGTGTGGGTGGGAGGTCTTATATATATGACCTTGACCCGCTAGAGGTCAAAAACTAAGATGATTTCAAATATATATATGGAGTTTACTCAAAAGCTCGACGTTAAATCCAGATGGATCATATGTCATTGGAAAGCCCTTGACGAGAGGAATACAACGGTGTGGGTGGGAAGTCTTAAATATGAGACCTTGACCCGCTAGAGGTCAAAAACTCTTCCAATATTCTTTTCTTATTGATTTCATATGTAAATCCTATCTTACGTTTTCGTATCATCTATTCGTATTGGTTTTGAGGTTCTGATGGTTCTGAGATTCCAATGTTAATAACGTTTTGATTTGTTATTTTCTCAATTGCTACTGAAATTATGATGTTAATTATATTATCTGTTTCAGAATTTTATTGTTAAAATTTTAATTAAATTTTGATTAGAATAATTACGTTTCCTATTTCAGAATTTTATTGTTGAAATTGTTACTTAAGTTTTGATCTTAATAATTGTTTTCTGTCACAGGATTTTATTCTTGAATTGTTATTTTCTCAATTGTTACCGAATTTCATTGTTTAAATTGGTATTTAATGTTGTCTGCTTCGAGGAATTTTATGATTTCAGGATGGGTCACTATCGTAGCCACCTCCACGTGGTGTGACCTGGTAATCGGTATCATTTTCTAAAGATAATCTTTAGAAAGGAGCATCATTCTCTAAAGATAATCTTTAGAAAATGCTACCGAGCTAAGAGCTACTATTCGCGTTTTAGTTGAAATATCTTTTATTTTACAACATTTTCCTTTAGATATCTGTTTACGAAATAAATTAAAAAATATACTTTTGCATATTTCGTTTTCTCCCTCGTCCCAAAACGCCTTTGGATCCACCCTTAAATAGTTGTCAAGTGCAATGTCACAATACTAGTCAGTGAATTTCTATAGAATCATCCACGTCGGACACAAAAGATACTCTATCAATATACAGAGATTAATCGAGAAATTTTTCATTAATCGAGAAACGATACGCTTCTTTTCTTTTTATCCTGTTTCCATTTCTAACACATTCGGCCAATAATCGTTGTTAGATCTTCTTTCGGACTGCAAGGTGAACAAATTCCTCATGGTCGTGCCAGAAACTGTCGGTTGCTCGTAATCGTTCGATTGTCTGCAATGCCGATTCGACATTCTTTTCCTTGGTTCCCGGCAATTGGAAACGAAGATGTTCACGTTCTTCGACCATCTGGCTTGCCATGCACGTTTTATTTCTGTCCTCACCTCAATGTTTAGCAGACAGTACAATAAAGCCACGAACGAACCCTGAAAAATAGTGTGAAAAATCCAATGTTCTTTTATGCACAGAATCGATAATAGATTTTTTTTTCAAAAAATAATTTAGACATAATTAATACAAAGTTTCATTACTGTTCAAGGAATAAATTCTTCCTGAATTTACTAATTTAAGTAATTGAAGTAACACCAGATGAAATATCATAAATTAAATACTTGGAAAGAGGCGAAGAATTGATCACAGAACAGCCAGACTAATTCCACACGATGATCCTTATGATAAGAAAGACCCAGGAAAAGAGTATAATGAGCCCCGAACAGAGGCACCAAGACCAACGTAGATTTCGCCCACCTGCTGTATATAAACCCATAGAATATTTTATTTTATTAAAACCCGATTCATAGAATATTTTATTTTATTAAAACCCAATCCATAGAATATTTTATTTTATTGAAACCCAACCCATCGAATATTTTATTTTATTGAAACCCAACCCATCGAATATTTTATTTTATTGAAACCCAACCCATCGAATATTTTATTTTATTGAATGTTAATTGATCGGTATTAATTAATTTACCTGTACTGCATCTTCTTACGTTGCAAGTGCACCGAAGTTTTGAATTTGATGAAAAGCACGCGTACTATGTTGATGAACAGCAGGAAATTGAACTAAAAATTTGTTATTAGCTCGTTTAATTTTTCATATATTTGAAAATAATGAAATCAATCAAAAAAAGAGACACTTACTAAGGTCGATATCATGATGGGTATTCTTATAAGCAGGAACACAGAAGGATTATCGTGGGTGGTCCAGCAAAGTGTATCCTCGATCGTGGCTCGAATAATTATCCAAGGAACAACCACGAAAACAGGCAATCCTTAATTAAAAAATAGAAATTAATAAAACTTTTTAATTAGATGCGTCATCTATACGAATATAATCGTACCCCATCCCATTAGAATGTATAGATTAATCGCTGCGCTGTCGGCGCAAAACGCCAACACAACCAAGTTGTGTAAATATAACCCTTCCATAAGAATCCAGGAATAATTAGCCACGATGAAGAATTGCCAAGCGCTGGTGATCGTCTTGCAGATCAACGTCTGGAACTGATCGATTCAATGTTATCCTGGAAGCGAATGTTTTTCACGGTCTTTCGTTTATTTTCGAAGACGATCATGGCATATTGATATGTCTGATGAAAGTATGGAGAAGTGTGATTAATCGAGTCGATTATGACTAAATTTCCAGCAACTCGAAGTATCTTGCTTTCGAAAATAATCAATTTTCGAGGCTTTAATAAAGTAAACGGTAGGAAGATCATTCTTTCAATCGAGAAATTGACTAAACAAAGAATTTACAAAGAATGGCAAATAATTAAGCGGGTTTCGTTTCATTTTTTACGGGCTGTTTAACATGCCTACGTTTCGTTGCTTGATAAAAGCATTCTTCTCGTCCACATAGACCACGTCCACAGCTAAACCTACGCCATCGACGAAAATCCAGTCCCTGATCAATGCCATAAACGCTCTCATGATGAAAGATGCAAATAGATGCATGTGTAATCTGTTCCTTGGGTTTCGAAGCTTTCTGCGATGAAAGAATAATCGTTTCAAATTAGAAATTATTATTATTATTATTATTATTATTATCATTATTATTATCGTTATTATTATCATTATTATTATCATTAATATCATCATTATTATTATCATTACTATTATTATTATTATTATTATCATTATCATTATTATTATTATTATTATTATTATTATTATTATTATTATAATAAACGGGTGCACACCCTTTACATTAAATATGAAATAGAAAATAATAATATAAGAGTGTTTGTAATTACCTGAGCAGAGAAAATATTATCATTGCAATAATCAACATGGTAAAGGATGTGGCGTATCCTATCTGGGACACAATCCTGACGATGGGCAACCATTTCTGTCGATAAAAATAGCATTTAAGGAAATTCAATCTTCCATATGATTTTTTTCAATGAATTTCTTACGTCCAGTAGAAAAGACTCAAAGTTTCCGTAATCTCGCGAACGCGTCATTCCAATTCCCAAATCGGCGATGGTCTCCATGAGGTAACGAGCTGTGAACTCGTCGGACAATTCGCACAAACTGTAATTGCTCCATGGAATCTCTTCTGTGTTCTTGTACCATCGACCATTGGCGAGGCAAAGCTTGCTGGCCATCGCGAACGCACGATTGTTCGAGTCGAAATCGGATTCGGGAGGGCAGGGTAAAATTGCAGTAGTCGATGCCTTGGTGTACGGCCAGCAAAGCAGTCCATCGAATGACGGGGGGCAATGGTGAAATCGTGGGCTACCATTCTCCAATGTTACGTTTAGATCTAACACAGAGTTTTAATTAAGCGTAGGATTATTAATCTGAAATTTTAGTTTGATCGAACTTACATTCGTTCATCAATTCGCCGCACTTCCGTTTCTGTTCGACGAAGAACCCCTCCGTTTCCGACGTTACATCCGTTTCCGTCGTAGTCATCCCAGTAGCACGCGGTTTTCTCACGAACAATCGCGAAAGTAGCTTTAAAAATAAAGATAAAGTCTGTCTAAGGCACTTGGAAATCTATATGTAACGATAAATCGTTTTGAAACACCACAGGATTGCTCGTCTAATAAAAGAAAACGAGACGTTACATTCTCAGAAGGGCGTGTTTTTTAAGAACCGAAAAAGACTGATGCTACCGTTTCGAAATCTGAACGCAGAATGAGCAGCAAGTGGAATACAAGCGTGTTTGCAATGCTGCCTCGCCCTCCGTCTTCTTTTTGCCATCGTCACTCGGGGAAGGGACAGGCTGAAAGTGGAACAAGTCGACGAACAGTCAGACAAGAAGGCAAGCTTGCGTATCCACGTGCTCGTCGGTGAAAATTCCTTGAAAATACACAGGATCGACTGTGAATCATGATACCAATAGGGGCAGAGAAAGATTCTATAAATTAATTACTTCGATACATTAAACGCATTCGATTGATTTTCGATCTCATTTTTTTCTAAAATGACGCTTGGAACTATAAAGAATCATTCCATTATTTCTACTTATATGGGCGATGGAAAAAGGGACTATTATTAGTTTGCATAAATAGGAGATGCAGAAATAGAGCCGGAGGGTGGTTATTTTCAGCATATGGATAGGAAAAATATTTTCTGTAAAGATAAGCAGATACAAGATTCTTTCTAAACACAGTGGAATACATTTTGCTTTATGTAAAGATAAATAAATAACGGTTCGATTTAACATCAATCGTTTTGATCGGGCATTTGTTTTTTCATCGAATTTTCTCGATGCAGAAAATTCATGGATGTCTTCTCTTTTTTTCTATAAATGTTGTAGTTAACACCTATATTTACTTTGAAATGAGCTGAACATTGGCAATTATCTTATGCAGTTTAGACGATAAATATAATAAAGCAAATCGACTGTCTAGCATCGGTATCATCCATCAAAAGGTTGATCGTCTAAACGTACTCTCGAGGTTTTTAGCCAATATTGATAGAAGTATAAAGGAGTGATCGATCATGAAATTGCATTGACGTAGAAGTATCGCGCAGACAACGAGACAACCTCATTTCAGATATTGATAAAACAGTAATATTTCAGAAATGCTTTCAACGTTACAACTTGATCAACGAAATCGATGAGTCTTTGATTAATGAAATTTACTGAAATCAAAATTCTTATTAACTCTCGAACGACCAAGCCGCCCACTGAAGGGACAGCTTTAAATTTAGAAAATGAAAATGAAGAATAGCCTGAAGTTAAATTTAAATTGTCGCTGTCTGAGGGGCTTTTTGTCATCTTGACAAAGATTCATGGTAAAAATAAAAACTAAAGCTATTACAAATCATTTCGGATGGATTGTTTAAGAAATACAAAAGCAGCAATTTTGTATTCAAAATCTGTTTTATGTTAAACTTACACCAACCACATTTTACAACAGATTGCGTTAATCGTGAGGATCAACACGGGAAATCATCCGCCCACGATTTGACAAAAAACGATCCCAATTCTAATTCCAAAATTTTAATTTTCTAATCATTTTCTTGTGATCTTCTTCTTGTGTCGAAGCACGATTCAGCAATGGTCTATTGTATAATTAAAAATTAGAAAATTTTGAAAAATTTCAGAGATTTCGAGGGTATTGAAAATTTTCAAAATGCGGATGATTTTGCGTTTGGTATCCAACAGGTCCAGCTTAAAAATCACTTCTTTTTACAGCCATCGATGTCGGTAAGTGTCGATAAGTACAGACGTTTCATCGTTTTTTATTTTTTATTTTTCACAGCTATCTCCGTTTCTATTTAATTATTTATTCAACTACGTTTACGTATTCCGGGGCACGTTGCTCCCTACGTCGAACCGTGATCGTGTATTTACAAATTTCCTCGATTCGTTCATATTAATAGGCCATCGTGTTCATCAAAAGCGAGAGAAACAACGCTCGCTCGGAGTCCACAAAAAGAACGGTACAAAGCGTATCGAAAAATGAAACAATCGGCTCGTTCCATATATTGAAAATTTCTTTCACTAACTCTGCGATCGGATTCCCAAATTCTCGGTACAAATGGAAGTTAAATTGTCGTACAAAGTGTCTTCTTATAGTACAGAGTGGGTCAGGATTTTTGATAGAAATACCATAAACCGGTTGAAAATGTGGAATAAAATTCTCTTGGACGTGACAGATTTCCAAATGAAACACTTTCGTACAGTGGAAAAATATTGTCTCTCCTGGCCCATTCTGTACGTTTTTCCAAAGAATCAAAAATTCTGAATATTTAACTTCTTCCTTTTTTTTCATTTCGTTAAATTCATTTTTATTAATTCTATAGTTAGGACCTAAATGTGGCAGTTTAAAGAGGGAAGCCTAGGCGAATTGCGCTATTCTCGTGTTTCGATAGCCACGCTTCGTTGTCCAATGACAACATCGTATTCTCGTTTCGTTTACAACATGTGTGAAATATCACCCCCTGATTTTACCATTTTAATGGTCGCTTTTTACGTTCTGTTCAATGGAAAATCGTCATGGGGTTTACTGATGATCAATAACTCGAATTTTGTATCATCTTGTTGAACTGATTGCGTCTATAATTAAGTACTGTTGCCTCTATTGCTTCAATAATTCCAAATTCTATATCAGAATTCTATGTCGAACAAGGAATAATAACGATCCATTCAAAACGGTAATTCCAGAAGGAAGTTCCTGCATACGGAACACATTCAATTTTCATCGTCCTTTCGCAGAACGACAGTCTTGGTGTTCGTCACCGAAACTCATCTAGGAACGCGCACGGTGTTCACACGTGAAATCGTACAACAACGATGAGTAGATTACATTGGAAAGGCACTTCGAACGAAAAGTATGGCATCGAGCTACAACAAGGCGTCGAGCGACAATCTTGCGCTCGTGAATCTTTAAATTGACCTGTTTTTAGTTTATATTCGTGTCTTGTCGTGCTTCACTTTGTATACTGGTCGCTTACTCTGAAACATATAGTCGAGTATACCGTGTCCTTTTCTTCTTCGACACATCTGCATCAGGAGAGAAATTAGTAGAAATTAGTTTTCATGATTGTGTCCGAATAGAAGAGAGAGAATCCCATAATGCAAATGCGTTGAAGAAGAAAAATCCGAGAACGTATCGTTGTGCCTTTGGTATCCGGCAGAAAGAAACGTAGAAACGCTCGAAAAGTTCCTTCCCCTTTCTTCTTTTATTTCAATTCGTTTAAGTAAATCTCCTATGAACTAGATCTTCTTCTTGACCCAGACCCCCCGAGTTAGAATTCCTTACTTAAACGCGTCCTTCTCTCCGTCGACGCGTTCCTTCTTGGTCACACTTCTACCTATTCCACGTCTTCGTGGATCGTGCCGGCAACGTTCTATGGACTCGCAGAAACGTTATCGTGCAACAAGCGATCCAGAGATCATGAACAGAACATCCGACGAGTCTTCGTTCTCGACGACGTTAAGGTGTCTCGTAGAGTCGGTAGATGCTATCAAAGGATCAAAAAACGGCAGGTAGAATGGTTTCGTGCAACGTTTCCCTTTCTCGCAACTGTCCCACCCACGCGTACAATTCCAGTCAAAGGATTGAGCGATCGTTTTCAGCCTAGCGAACGGTCAGAGACATTTGCCAGGGTTCTGGGAGCACCATTGGGGCCACATAGCTTCCGTCTTCAATCCTCGACTCGTTAGCACCTCCATGTGGGCAGCTAATCTGGTGTACACGCTTTCGTCCGTGGAATAACCATTGGTTGGCAAGTCACTCCTGAATGAAAGGAAAAGTTAATCTTCAGAGATCTCAAAATTGAATAAGAGTGGAAAGTTAAAAAATGAATTGAACCTCACCATAATCTCTCGGCGAGAGCTGACGCTCTAGGCCATAGTCGAGGACCTAAGGACGCGTCGCCGGTCTGTTCGCTCCATATAGCAGCCTCCCCGCCAAGCACGAGATGCAGGTGTTGCTGAGGATAATCTCGCCATGGACGATGATTATAGACCGTCTGCCAGGTACGATACTCGCCACAGGCAGCTTCACCGGTTTCCCTCCATCTACCAAAGCCACAGTCCAGGTACCAAGCGTCCACGTGCGACAGGATCACCCTAAAGCCATCCTCCAGGAGATCCGGAGTCTCTGGCCAGGTGCTTCCTCCCCACGATTGAATCACATGGATCTTTGGATCGAAGTACATGATGATGTAAGGTCTCTTGGTCAACGGTGAACTCCATAAGATCACAGCCTTTGGCGTTTGATCGTGGTTGGCCTTGACGAGCCTCTGCATGATCTTCGTCTCGAATTCCGCCCACATGGCATGATGATCGGTCATGTTCTGCGCTTGCATCGCAGCCGTGATGTTTCCATATTGGGCCCAACAGTCTAGGTTCACCTCGTCACCGCCCAGGTGCACGATGTCACGGATCTCGGTTAAGTCTAACAGCTCCCTGTATAACCCCTCCAATATTCTGTAAGAGTGCTCGTTGATGGGATTCAACTGGCCGCAATTCGGCTCGCCGCAATACGACGACCATGGCTGCTGATCAACGCAGAGTGCCAGCTCCCCGTAACCGTACTCCGTCCCTGGGATAAATTAATTCGATCAGGTACGGCGCGTGAGCAGGCTCGAATCGCGAATTTATATAGGTATTCGCGTTGCAGCTCTTTCGATTTTTAACCCTCTGCCAATATCAGAGATTACGCCTACGTTTATCTTTTGAGTATTGGTTAAATAAAATGTCGGAATACAAGAATTATCGAAGGTGGGACTAACCTTCTGGGACTGTGAAGTTTATCAGCAAGATTAGTTATCTTCAATCTATAAGATAGGGTCTTTAGTGTTTTCAATATTTATAAAATTCGAAAACATGTATCGATCCGATGTTTCAGATTAGATATTGAGTTTATAAGATATAAATTGAATCATATAGGAGAGTATGACCTAAATCAGTGTTTCCCAACGTGAGGCCTACGCCTCACAGGGGGGCAATTTCATTGTTAAGGGTGGCAGTTCGAAAATGGACTAGTCCGGAATTTAAGTTAACCGTATGGCGATCTCAGTAAATGTAAGTAATAAATAATAATTAAGATAATATAGAAAAATCTTTCATTAAAATTATTTCGTACTTGAATTTCAGTTCCCCATTATGTTTTTAAAATTAATTTACTGTGTTTCCTCAACAATTTCCTAGTGATTTCTTCCTAAAACCTATCATTTAAGTTTATTCAGTGAACAATTCAATTTTTGAATATTAAAAATTATTGAAATATTGAATATTACATAGGGGGCATAAGAATTTTAGAAAGGTAGGGCATGGCACAAAAAAGGTTGGGAAACACTGACCTAAACGCTTCTGCTAATCCTTGCCAAAATAAAGTAACTCTTGCCCCCGTCCAAGAGATCTACAGTGGGTGATCAAATTATTAGAGCCACTCGCATAAATTGATGATTTTACATAAATATAATTGATTCTTGAAATGAAAACCAAGTTAAACAGAGTTTTTGTTATTTTTTTATGATGTATTGATACTTGTAAAATTATGATATACAGTTGAAAAAAGTGGAAGTTCTTCGGACCTCAACCCCATCGAAAATTTGTGGAAATATTTATTATTAGTAATAAATGTCAATTGATTTAACGTTTGATAAAAGTATGAGCTAAAAATAAAACAAACAAAATGAATTGCTTAAAATATAATACTAATATACATGTGTAAATATAATCTTTTAAACGTATTTGTTTATTTTTATAAATATTTTTTTGTATATTAATAATGGAGAATTATTCATTAAAAGTTACACAATGTAAAAACCTTAAAATCGTGGCTCTATTTCTACACAAACCACGAGAAACCCAATTTTCATACCGTGGCTCTAATAATTTGATCACCCACTGTACATTTAACCCGGAACAGCACGCATTTATCCGACTTCTAAGAAGCTTTCGAACTCACCCCATTGCCAGCCAGCGCCAGCGTGGGCGGGCGAATCGATCTCGACGAGCACCCTGATGCCACGGATCCTCGCGTAATCCGCGAGATCCTTGACGTCGTCGGGCGTGTAAATCTGATCACCGCTATAGGCACCCCATCTGGCCATTTCGGGGAATTGTGCCGAATCGAATGGGAAGCTCTGCGAGTCGGTCAGGTGCCAATGGAACGTGTTCAATTTCGACGCAGCCATACCATCGATCACGCGTTTCAGTCGTTCGATCGAGAAAAATTGTCTACCGGTATCGACTAGCAATCCTCGATAACCGAACATCGGTTTGTCCTCCACCGTAGCGTGGGATAAAACACGAAGAGCACCTTCTCTTCCGGCTGTTTCGTCCCACCATATCATCTGTCCCAGAGTTTCCAAACCATGTCTGACACCGAAGTAACTTTTACCGTTTATTCGAGCTTCCAAAGTTCTTCCTTTGGGAATTAACTCTAAGGTGTAAGACTCGTCGGTGTCCAAATTTGGTCCAACTGCGCGACCATTCCCGGCTGACAAATAGATCAGAAAGGTGTCCACACCAGGTCTGCTCTTCGAGTTTGCCACCTTTACTAGGCTCCTTATGTTACCTGCAATTATTTCACTCGTTAAACGTACGAACAAAAGAAATATGAATCATGAATCCTCACCGATGAAGATATCCTTCGCGTGCTCCAACAAATTCTTCGTCTCTTGGTCGCTGGTGTTCACCGTGACGAACTCGATCTGCCGCAGGTGTATGATAACGCTATCGTCCCCCAGAACGACGTTTCCGGTTGGTCTGGGCCAAAGCAGACGGGTGTTACCACCGCAAAGAGCGATACAGCTCGCTAATGAGGTTCGCGAAGATCTGACCGCTCTCCTCTCGCAGCGACCAGCCACGCAGGCCCAGGACCATGGACTCTGGAATGTACTACGATCCAACGCAGGATCACCATAAAAGAAACGAATCAATGTCTCGAGCTATCGCGTTCCGAACGATCGTACAAAGTTTTCTTGGAATTCTTTTTATTTTGACGACACGGTTTCGATTCAAGCACGAGGATGAAGAATGACTTGCGAGATAAGTGAGGACAGGTAAAGCAATTGTAAAATTGTTTGCAGGAAATACGAGGCAACAATTGATGCTTGTGCAGACGAAAGGTAAAATGTGCTGATCATGTGATGAAATATGGTTATCGAGGAAAGCGTAGGTAAATAGTCTGAAAGAAGGATATCTGGAGGATGTTGAATTTTCTAGAGGCAAGGTATTGTGCAGAAGTTTTCTCACGTAGGGACCCATTAAAAGTTCAGCTAAATGGCTATATCGGACGAACCTGGAAGGTGAAAAAATAGAACGAAAAGGAAGAGACTGCCAAGTGTGCCGAGAGTTCGGGAACTAAGCCAACTTGTTCTAAGAGAGAAACGAATACCTGTTTCCTCGAATCGAATTCGACTAAATAGAATTCTTAACGCGATTATTTAGAATAGATTTTGAAATAAAAAGAACCTTCATCTTTTGGAACGAAGAAGAAATCATCGGAGACACTAAAAACGAAACAAGGGGATGGTAAAAATAAAATGCTTTCGGCATGCAGAGTAACCGAGGGAAACAAGCAAATGTACACCGCCGAATGTCCTGTGGGACGATATCGGAAAGCCAGAATGAGAAAAATAGAGATGCTTGTTCAAAGGAAGAAGTCTCATCGAGGATGATAAATAGAGATACAGTAAAAGCTGGATATACGCAAAGAAAGATTGGCTGGATATATGCAACATCGTTATCCCCTCCACTTGGGGGGATCCCCCTAAGCGAACCGAGACGCTCGACGAGGAAGCCGTGTAATACGATCCAAATCATTATATCGGTGTGACTAATACTAATTCAACGATAAAACTTTTTTATTTTTAACTTTTTCTTAATGAAACTTTCACTAACGCATTTGTGAGATTTTTCTGATTAAAATGATACCAAACATAAGGCAGGCCGTACACCAAAGATGCATCAAACACGCAACATGCAACATGCAACACGTCGCATGTTGTGTACGAACGTATAGCGGAGTTCACCAGAGTCCATAACTGCGACGCGCAGGTTAAAAGATGGTGGGGGAACGCAGCGAGCTCTCCGCTAATCGCTTTCTACTTCGTTTGGGAGTACCGCCAATCAGGGCGAAGATGCGCACTGGAGAAGCGCGAAGAACGAAAACCGGTCTTTTCGCAGTTATGGATTCTGGTGAACTCCGCTGTAGAATAGGTATCGCGGCTGAATACAAACGATGTGTACGGACGCAGAATCGACACCTCGACTGGATATATGCAACATTAAATGCCCAGAATCGACACCTCGGCTGGATATATGAAACATTAAACGTGCAGAATCGACACCTCGGCTGGATATATGCAACCTTTAAATGCACAGAATCGACACCTCGGCTGGATATATGCAACGTCTGGGTTCCAATGTTTGTTGCATATATCCAGCTTTTACTGTAGAAGGGTGGTCGCAGCGCAGAACTTTTTCGAGGGGGAAGGGACAAAGAAAGCTTTAGCAAAGTATAGGTGTCCCTCCTCGACGAGGAGGATGTTACCTAGGCTCTTCCAGATACTCGTAGAGCCGTTCCTCCGGCCTCTTCGTGCTTTCATTACCGACCAGGAAAGTAACCAAGCCTCGCTGCAACTCCTTCAGTCTTTGATGCGCACGGAGTCGGCGGGAGTGTGCAGTGTGTAATTAACAAAACGAGACGTGTGCGGCAAACAAAAGTTAACACAAGTTAAATAAAATATGCCGTGTTGATAATATTCGTGTACAGGAGAAGGGGGGAGGCGTAAATAAAAAGACAGATAGAGATAGATAGATAAAGAGAATGGGGTGTGATTATGAATGACGGTGGTCTTTATAATTTTCTAATTAAATTTCTAAATGGACTCTTGGACGACATACAGGGTGTCTCGAATTAATAGAATTATTAGTATTAAACGCATCTGGGATACGGATAGTTGATTTATCAATTGAAGCAATCAAACCTTCTATCATCGGTAAAACACCCTGTATACAGGAAGTTCGCAGCTAAAAGGGTTGATGCAGGCGATAATTGGATCGAATATCGACTCGTATCGCGATGTGCGCGTTACATCAACGTGTACTTACCGTCGCGACGAGAACGGCTGAAGAGAAACGAGCGGCGGAGCGTGTGCGTACATGGCGATAAGTAGAACCCCGGTCATCAGGACCAGGAAGAGGAGAATCTTCCTCATCCATCCGCTGGGCACGCTACCCACCATTCTCGCAAGTCTATAACAGAAAAATAATTTTAGAAGAAGGGGTGAATTATTAAGCACAAAACAATCCAGCAAGCTATAATCATGAAGCCGTACACTTGGGGGGGGGGTTAAGGAGTTACGCCTAGTTGGGATTGGGAAAAGATGTAATTTTCAAGATTTTTTTTTGTCGTCCTAATAAATATTTACTATGAAGTGAAATAAGATTTTTTTAAATGTAAAATGTTAAATAATGAGGGAAATACAGCTCTTCTCGAGGTCACTTGCGGTGGCCACGATATCTTCCAAACCGCTTATTTGAAATCAAAATCAAAGAAAATTGAGTTAGTGAGTACTCGTAATTTATAAGCTGAGCTGAACTCGCTTCGATTGTTCAAGCCGAGTCGAGTGCTTGAATTTGCCGAATTACTCGAAATCGACCAACTGTTTGAAACAAAAGCGAGCTATTTGAAAAAATCGAACAACTCGAATATTCGCGCCGTCGCGTCGTAAAACTTCGATTTACTTGAAAATGAATTTTCAGCCCGAATATTTCAGCTTTTGTTTCAACCAGTTCGTCGATTTCGAATAATTCGGCAAATTCAAGAGTTCGACTCGGCTCGACCGACCGATCGAATGAATCGAGTACTCGCATATCTCTATTGTTAAGAACCTGAACGAAGGATTTTGCGAAATTTTGATTTTCACCAAAATAACAACAATTTTACTGAAAAATTCGGTTTTCGAAGTGGTCAAATTTTGTTTTCTTTGCGATAAAAAAGAAATCTTTGAACGGAATTAAAAATCCTTCGTTCAGGCCCTTAACAATACAATATATTAACTCGATCTTCTTTGGTTTTGGGAGCGTTAGGGCGTTCTACGAGCGTTTCCTCATTATTTAACATTTCACTTTAAAAAAAATCTTAAAACCACTTTCACTTCATAGTAAATATTTATTAAGACGGCAAAAAACCATCTTGAAAATTACCCGATCCAACTAGGCGTAACCCCTTAAATCCGCTTAGATTCGAAGCGGAATAAGTTCGACAGAGTTTTTCCATCCGTAACTTGCCCTCGGCATAAGCAAACACGATAATCTGACTTACAATGTGTTCGGTATTCCCGTGACACGATAGCGAAGATCGACGAATGAGAAGTTGTTCTTTGAACTTTACCTTTCGACATAGCTCGACAGGAATGCATCGAAGTCGTGGAAATAGGTTCCTCGATGAAACAAGGAACGGCGTATGAAAGCTTCAGGCATTGACCACGTACGAGAAGGAACTTATTCCGTAGTTTCAGCGCGACTGCTTTCGCGTATCGAAAGTCTGAAGTTTTCGTGTTAACCAACAACTGTGGCCGCGAATCGATTCGAAGCAACCTGTACGGTAGATCTACCCGAAGGACGAGCGAAAAGTGTCCGGGTAATTTCATGCGGACACGTTGTCGAATCACAGTGCAACGGGGTGAAACGTAAAGGTGAATAGTAAATAGGGGAGGTGCATAGAGCTTCCTTCTATTCGTGATTAAAATGACTACTGTGGGGGTCAGCGATGACTAATGGCACAAATTAAGTCGTTAATTAACAGAAATAAAAATTATATTATTTTTAATATAATACATTAGCGTTTTTTGAAATTGAGGCACGATGATTTTTAATTTAATCTAAGATATTAATTAATGCCCTAAAAGGGGTTGGAATTCGTTTCTGAAACGAATTTTCGGGGATGAATCATTCGAACCCTTCCTTCTCCCCTGGAAGCTCACACCTTGGTCCTATTCGTTCCTCTTCGTCCCAGTTGCTAGCGTTCCGGCTGGTTCTACGGTGCGAGGCGTCGCGACGCTTAGCGTCGTGCGCCGCCCGGTTACGTCGCGTCGCCTGGACTCACGGCGTGGCGTCGTAGCCAGGCAACGCGCATAATATGACCACCGTAATAGTTTCAAACGAAACGGTTACGGGAACGGATCGACACTTTTACCCTTGCATAAGATCGCGAAAGCACCCCACACTCTCGTGGTTAATCGACACCGATTAAACGTGGATCGTGAAAAGAGAATTGATCATTTCAGACGTTTGTGCAAACTTTACTCCTCAAAGTTCGAAAAAAAAAAATAAAAAAAATCAAGAGGAAGGTCCATTAGTCTAAGACTGATTTGTAATTAAAGATATTCTCAGAGGGATGAAAACATTCCGAGTTATTTGATAAGGTTTGCAAATTAATATATGAAAAGTTGATTTAGTGTTTCAATAAAATGATAGAGTGATATTGGTGCTAATTAGAAAACCTTGTGATTTTATTGAAACACTGTTATTTAAAATCAATTATCGTCTAATTTGAATCAAGTAAATATAAGTGTCTATGGGCTGATATTTCTTTTTCAAGGTACCAGATGTCTGATTATCGATGGACAGAACTATATTTAGGTTTGTCAATGTGAACCAAGCTTTAAAAAGTAAACAAGAAAATTATGCGGAAGTCTCTACGACAGATTCAATGGGAGGTCGACGTTAATAATTATATATTCCAAGATACTTTGATTGCAGCTGATAAATAAATCCAGGAAACGCTTGTACGTAATTTCAGTGAATAACTGTTGCAATCATTTTTTGCTTATTCAGATAATTTTAAAGAAAATGACTCGATCGTACCATCTTTCTTTCCATCGTAATTTTAATTTATTCGAAGTATAAATGAGCTTAATTAACGCGTTGATTGACGTAGTGGAAAAGGACACGTGTAATCGGATACGTTAATTCTAATTAATCCATTTTTATTAACTCTGTAATAGTGGCTGGGTCAATAGTGATCCATCCAAATACATCAATACTTCGATTAAAATGAAATACTCAAGTTTTTCTAAGATGAAAATTGAAATTATCATTGTCGATCACTGGTAACCCTTGGCAATCAACGTGTTAACATCGATGTCTGACTGCAAATGTGTTTCTATACATTGTCAATTTAAAATTTAAAATTTAAAAGAAGAGTGACGTCTATTCTCATTTCATTCTTTGTTAGGCTAAAAGTTTCGTCAATCGAGTAGGCTGGGGCATAAATCGATCGTATACTCGTGAAGGACGAAACAAATGGCGCAAGAACTATAGAGTAGTTTTACTCGTTCGAATATTTACCTTACAGCCAGGTATTTTTATCCATTCAGCATATTTTTACCTATTACTCGAGCAAACTCAAAATAATTAAAAAACTATCAGGCTACTTTCGTAGAGTAAAATATTAATTACCACCCCTTTTATCCAGGGATGAATAATATTTTACGCTTCCAGGGGGGAAAAAAATAGTGTGATGTGTTAAAAGCATCGGTCAAGCGAGTAAAAAATTCATGTATCGAAATCACGATGGACACGATACCGTTGCTATTTTAATACCATGTCAAGGAGTTAATTATTCATGCTCGTATTCAAGAATTGAACCTCGTTTCCCATTGGGAGAACACGCAGTACAGGAAACTGGGACGTACGTGTGTATTTTCATTTGCACGTGAAATTCTTTACATTCGATCGAACCATTCATTCATTCCCCTCGCTAATTGAACATTTATTCCGACTACACGCACGTTTGTGAATCAAACTTTTTCTCCCGACATGTCAAGGTATTTCTCAGTCATTTTTTCCACCGTTAGAATTTGTCCATACAAATTTTCCCTGTTCACCTTCGTTGAACTGTGATTTTTCCTTGGAGGAAAAATCGAACGCACTTGTTCGAACAAAACTTCAACTAAAGTCGACTTCGATCGACAGCTTCGTTAATGTTTTACCCAGCTGATCGACGTATTTCCATTATCTATATCAATCCCCTGCGGTTCACTTCAATACGAGGAAAACTACCGACGATCCAACGAATGGTATTTTCTTTATTATTAATCCTACAGGAAAATGACATATTTAACAAGCTTCTAAAAATATTTCTGTCATTTGGGAAAAAAAAAGAAAGAAAGAAAGATGGACCGGAAGAGTTGACTCGAAAAACAGGTTACAGAATGGGGAAAAAAAGCAAGGAAATTTTAATTGCGCAGGTAAATCGTTGAAAGGTATGCGACGAAAACGAGCATCTCGATCGAAGAAGCCCAGGAGGATTGAAGGACGAATAATTCGATGCAAATTCGTTGGTGAAGGATCGAGGACAACGTAGTAGCCACATTGAACATAGGAGAGCTACGTTTAAAAATGTCTCACGAATCGAGTCCACGGACCAAAAGGTAAGGGAGAGGGTTTTAACCTTATAAGCCTTAAGGTCGCATTCGCGTAAAGGGTGTGATCAATAAGTTGCTATGCTCCTTGAAAAGGTCCCTGTGTTTCTTTACCGAACAATCCCTAGAGGTCTAGGAATTTTTTTTTCGCTGTCTATGATATTATAAAGGAGAGGAATAGAGAATTAAATGATGGATATTTTAATGGACATTGTAGGACGACTTTTCGAAGGACGATGACGATAATAGCCGCAGCTGAAGCAACCTCTAACAAACGTAACGCTACGAATGTTCACGAGGACGTTGCTATCCTGCCAGGATACAATGTCACCACGACAGCAAGTGGAGCATCCAGTAAGACGAGTCACTTTGAAACCGATTTACATGGGAATGTTAACATTCTCCTCGGTGGGTGAGTAAAACATTTCTACATCCGATATTTGATATCGTTTAAAATAAAATCAAAATTAAATTAATAAAATTGAAATGAAAATTAATATCAACTTTTAAACTCGTCTCGTATTAGATCCCAGAGAACAGGGCCGGCCCTGAGATTTCGAGGGTCCGAGGCGAGCTCCGAAAAAGGACCCCTTCGCATATACATATAACATAAAAATAGTAGCTCAAATAAAATTTATAAAATTAACATTAAAGCTTGTATAACTAATTTAGATTTGCATTTACATCGATTAATATTCAAGTAAACACTCTTGCATTCTTAGATGCAAAATTATCTTATGGGAGCCCTGGACCTTGGGGGGCCCTAGGCGAGCACCTAGTCCGCCTAGGCCCAGGGCCGGCACTGCCAGGGAGTTATTAATAATCGCCACGTTTTCTATATTATATTTCTTATTCAAGATAGTTTAGACTCGAGATTTTCTCAGAACTTTCTTCGCGTTCAAGCGAAGCAAAGAAAAGATAACATCCGGTAAGGATGGTTTAGTCTCCTTTCTAAGTTATAGACCATATTTACAGAGTAAACCACTAGATCAGTGTCTCTCAAACTAGATTAGCATAAGAGTTTCTCTTTGGCATAATAAAATTCTTCGATTTCTTCAATCTTTTCTATACCCGATTCTCGGATTCAGGAATTGTGAGTTTAATAATTTCGCATGAAATCATTCAAACTCGACGAGTCTTAAAGATAGTCACGAGCCGAAGAACCGTTCCGAACAGGAAGCTTGCCTGTCACCGCAATAATAGCAGGAACAACCGTATTACGGCAACCGTGATCCTTTAATACACGCCTAAGTCACAAATAACGACTATCATTATGGCTTTTTGCTACGGCGTTAAACTTGAAACGCCTCGACGAACCATAAATCCGTTGCCTCGTTATTTTATTCCCGTGAAATTCCGCCTCTTAACACTGGTCAAACAACAATTCGATGTGCTTATTTTCTTGGATCAGAGAAATTTCATTGGGTCAAATAAATACAGTCCCTGGCCAATGGCCATCGAATTAGGACCACTAGAAATTTTCAGCATTTTTCACGTTTTCCGGAAAATTAAAAGGCCTGTTCAAATTGTAATGATATAATTTATTAGCTACTAACATAACACTATTAACACATATTAATATTTTCACCCTTTGCTTTGATGACAGCTTTGTCATATGCTTTTATAATCTCGTTATTTTCCCAAATATCTGTAATTTTTCTTTTCAACTCAGATAATGTGGTAAACAAGTCTTTTGAGTAGGCACCAGACAAACACTTTTATTTTCATCACAATAGTAACAAATCTATTGCTATGTATACCTGGTTATCAATGTAGGTATTTAGTAATAATTTGAATGACCTAAGACAAAATTTTCCATATATGACATACTATTATAGCCATAAAAGTGAAATTTTCGTACAAAATTTTAGGACAAAATTTTGTCCTAATTCGATGGCCAGGTACTATACTAATATTATAATAATTCTTTATTAATATAAAATATACATTTCACGTTTCATTCACATCTGCTGAGTTTTTTTGCAGAGCGATGCTCAGTGGGGTGATTATGGTCGTTTTCCTAATGTGTTACTGCTGTCACAAGAGTATACGGAAGAGTCGACCGCAAGAGTATCCGCAGTACTGGCGAACGGAACCGGATGTGCACAGTCTGGAAGTGTTCACCACGGAGGCGCACACGGCGGTGAGTAGATCGAAAAATGAAAATAAATATAACTCGTAATATTAACACTATAATACTAATTTTATTATTCCATCACGAAATAACCGCAAACGATTTCACCGCAATTTATAACGAACTGATTTTAAGTTCTTCCCATCGATTACAGTTAGCCCAGCTACCCGTGTCTTTATGGATAATTTATCCGTCTACCATTTTCGAATGCTAAGTGGATTCGCCTAGTAAACTTACCGCTCGAATTCCGTTCCATCAGATCGCGGACCACGGAAAGTTCGGCTCGTCTGAGGCTATTTTAACCGAACCTTACATAACGTGTATTCAGCTTAAGTGAATCGTTTGCGGGCAAGAATTGGAATAAACTCGATGCATATTACTATACCAACAACCGCTTTGGTTACACTCTAGTAACTGGTAATTTTCTATGATAAAGAACGGTATCGTTTCATTGTTCCTTTTTTTTTAACTCCTATTGCGAGACTACTTTGTTGTGGTTTTGTTGAATAGAAAGCTGTTATATACAGTTATCTTTCAGAAGAATAAGTTATAGTTGAGTAGTAAAGGAATGCCAAAGGACTCTTTTATCGCATTTTACCCCATCAAATCCACGAAACAGTGCATCAAATTTTCTCTTTTGTACAGTGCTGCGAGAGACAA
Organism: Osmia lignaria lignaria; assembly: GCF_051020975.1. NCBI lineage: Eukaryota > Metazoa > Arthropoda > Insecta > Hymenoptera > Megachilidae > Osmia > Osmia lignaria. The sequence continues at coordinate 3,033,556 of NC_135040.1, forward strand.
TCAACCGCGGAAGGGAACCACGATGAGAGTACCTATGGTGCCCTTTCGTGTCCTGTGGCACCCAGGTCTGGTCCAGGTCCGCCACCCACCTACGACAGTCTGATCTTCGATCCAAAGAGTCTGCCAGTGAGTATCGAGAAGAAGATGGACGGCCCTGAGACACCGGGTACCATCATTCCTTCTATGGTGTCCAGTCTGCTCGGACTGGCGAGTAGCCCGGTGGAATGCAACGAAAGCAGCGAGCAAGAAACCGCTGCTACCGACGAGGGTTTGCCTTCTTACGAGGCAGCCTTAAAGCTCGACTCTAATGGTTACGTGTAATTCAGCTGGGCTAGTTTTTAATCGATCGACGTGGAAGGATTTTACGATTCCACGAATCGATTACACGGATCGTTCCCTCGTGGGATGGTCGCGGTGCCCATTACTCGAGCATGGAAGCGGAAACTGGTGCTAACGTTACTTCCGACTTTTCTCGGTTTCTTGGCTTCTTCGTGTAACGGTGAACGATTTCTGTGCCGGTGTTTTCAGACAAACGTGAAGTTTCGAGAAGGATGCTCAAAGATCGAGGGAGAATAATGGTGATTCACCAAGAGGCGGAGATAAAGTTCTGAAAATTTCAATTTCAATGTTTCTTTTGAAATTACTCTGAAAACTTTCTCGGTAGTTTTAAGACGAGCGGGTTATTTAACGCGTTGATTACCAAGGGGATCGTAGATGTCGGAGCATTAATTGGGTCGGATAATTAACCCAATCTACTGAAACAACAAGCTAGACTGGTAATACATTGCTTAAGCAAGTGCAATATCTTTGTCTATGGCAATCAACGTGTTAATAATTAGCTTCTAACGCGCTGAACACTTCTTTCCAATCTTTTGCTTCAATCTTTAAATGTTTATAAGAGATCGTGGTAGATTGATAAGTTGCAAAATCGAAATTAAACCGTAGTTGGTAATCTATAAATGTATTCTAAGTAGGATTATACCATAAGTGTCTTCAAATTATACGAAAGTTTCGGAAGAAAGTCTTCAAACGAGTCCATTTTATTTGTTCATTGTAGAACGGGTACCCGATATTACGGGCCCGGGCGGGCGTCCGATACATGCGTGCAGTCGGGCAGCCCGACTGTTTCGGGTTCGGTCGGGTACAGTCGGGCTGATTCGGACGAGCTCCCGCGGGTGTACTTGTTAATACTTGCAATAAGCATGTGCAAAATCTGTTTTATGTGGAATTTTGGAATAAGATAATTTTTATGTGGGGAAATAATACTTGTAACGAATTTATTTGAAATGAATTTCATTCCATGTCACCCGTATATTCATTTTATACAAAATAGATTTTGAACATGCTTATTGCAAGCAATAATAAGTACATGAGAGTAGGGTCGCGGGTCGCGGTCCGCGGGAGCTCGTCCGAATCAACCCGACTGTGCCCGACTGAACCCGAATTAGTTGGGCTACCCAACTGCACGCATGTATCGGACGCCCGCCCGAGCCCGCCCGATGCTTTTCGAACCAACCCGACTAGTCGGAACCCGACACATTAGTCGGGCCGCACATCCCTAGTTCACTGCAAATGTGTCATCAGGATAATTAGAATTTTTGGGAGATCGAACAGAAGCGCATATAGGAATCGATGATCTTAACCTTCGACTGGCGAAGGCCACTTTAGCGATCCTCCACTATATCGTTGATTAGCTTAAAGACCACTTTAGGCAGCTCTGAATTACAGACTTCGTTTACAGTCGTTCGCGAAGCTGATGAAGTGTCGCGAATTCGTCTACGTGTTACTTAACCATGCAGGCCTTGAGAAAACGAAACTTTGTAGAAGCAAACAAAAGCCTTATCGCCATTCGTTGACGGAATAATTCAAGATATATCCGTGTATCAGTAATTATCTATTGATTATTGATTAGCAATGGTAAGTATCTTGATTGCAACGTCTGATATCTTGATTGAAACGAATCAAGTGTTGTTGGATGTCACGGAAGAACGTTTACACGTTTAGGGAACAGACCGAGGTCTAAAATCTGAGATTCCGGGTTTTAACCCTTATTTAAGTCGTAATGGTTAAAGGGGGAGGGATGTCGAATGACGTCTCCATGAATCCTGCGACGATGAGTAAGCCTGTCTTAAGGGGTTAGGCCACTAGAATTTTGAAAAAATCGAATTTTTTTTTGATTAAAAGGTGCCTTAATGTCTTAAAAATGATTATGAAAGATTATGGGTGGGAAAAATCTCTAAATACTCGAATTTCGAATTCTGGCGCAGCCCCCCGGTCTGCCGCGATCATGACCGAAAACTTTAAACGCATTTTTCTCGAAACTGGGCGAACAGATCATCACCAATCGATTTGAAAATTGAACAGTATATTCAAAACTAAATTCTCTACCGAATTACGTAGGATTTTTTCATTATTATTGCATAGTTCTTTTGTTATAAATAATTTTCTAGGGTTTTTTTTTGAAATTTTACATTTTCTCTTAAGAAATACGCCATTTTTGCAAAAATCAATATATCAAACAAATCCTAGGTAGTTCGCTAGCTGTTCTCATATATAATCGAAAATATTTTGGTTTTTTGTCCCAAGTTAAAAATTGCAGGAGCTGCTGGTCCGGCCGTTTAACCCTACAAAAAGGAGGCTTCATCGAAGAAATGCTGCAGAGTCCATATTTTCATTTCAATCACTACACAAAAATTAATTTTTAAAGTTCATTAGTTGTAAAATGAAGGCATGCTTATCGAATTTGGATTTATTCCATCATTTAAAGAAAAAAAATTCCTAGAATATGCCTATATTTTCTTGCTCTAAAGTGGCTTAATCCCTTAAGATTTGGGAATCTAAAATCAACTGACTTTTGCACAGCCTTACTGTCGCCAAGACTCATATTAGGGTTTTTCATTTAGAAAACAGTGTGATTCACGGAAACGCGTGTCACCCGACAGTGTTCTAACAAATGTCTGAGAAGATACTCGTCTGTGAGATTGCACAGGCAAACTAAATGATAAATTCCTGTTTGTAATAACGAAAGTAAGAGGGGAAAATATGAACGAAACACGAGGAATCTCCTCTAACACCCAATCTTTCTCCTTAATCAGGAGCGATTACAATTTCAGCTTATTCTTTGACCAATAATTTATTTAACGAATATTTGTTATGAACAAATACTCAAGATTAAGCCGCGTTATCGTCGAAGGAGTAAGCAAAATTAGCGCGAGAATAATAAAAACGTCGCGTTTGCTGTAATCTCTGACAAGCTCTTAAATTATTTATCCATGGCAAATAAAGCTTATCTATTGTAACAAGCTAAGAAAGATATCTACGTCCTCTCTCATTTCCAATATTATCAGGAATTATTCGAATTTCACGTTTCCTAACTTTTACACACCGAATAACGTCGCGATGAAAAGTTAACCGAAATAGAGGATGAAATATTCGAACCTCTATGAAACATTTTGCTCGGTGAAACGGTTCGTTTGTGATCCACTTTCGTGGCAGTTGCGAGGAAATCATTGAACCGTTCACCGAGGGTCGTTCGAGAAACTTTTCGACCCTCCTTTTCCAGCCAAGGAGATGGAAAAATTATTGCACGGTAGATGGAAACTTTTCCTCTCTCGATCGAAAAGTTTCACGAGCTCTGAATAAGGTGGCGCGTGAAGCTCGTAAATATTTTCATTCCATCTAGAAAAATAAGAAAAATTATTAACTCGAAATTTATTAAGAAATTTTCCATGAAACAGATACAAGAAGTGAAGATGGAGTAAACGTCGGTAAGAGCCTGTATCACGAACTGACCGTCGGTGGTTCGCGTTAATTTAGCTCTCGACGCATTCTAAACAGCAACGTAATATGTTTCGATTAATTGGCCTTGCCTTAACGGTGCCACAGTCTCGTTTGTTATCCCCGTTGACCGGCACGTCGACAGGATAATCGCGTGTGTTTTACAACGTCAACGGGTTTAGGGCTTACCGGTAGACGAGGAAGACCGTTCTAGCTTTTCAAAGACTTCCGTCCCGTTTACCCCTTGTTTCCTCTTCGGCAACCCTTCGTTAATAGGATATTTTCAGTAAAGACGACTTCATGTGGGTGCAACTCGCGCTTCGCACTTGTCTGCGCTCGTTGCAGAATGCAAAGATGATGCTTTGAAACAGCTAAAAGGTACTCTTCGCGAGCCTTTACCTTTTGAAATTTTAACGAGCAGACTTGTTGTTTCCACACCTTAATCACTGAATTGTCTTCCATACACGAAAAGAATTTATTTACAGAAAGGAAACGAAGTCATAGGATGTAAAGCGTTGTTCTATTTATAGGATAAATAATTAATCACTTTCAGCAGCATCATGCAAGATAATGGAACGCTATCCAACATCTCTCCTCGTGCCCTCGAAAGCGAATGGTGAAAGCGACTCGTAAGAAATGCGGTTGCGATTATTTTAATGTCGATTCAGGTTGGAACAATGTCTCATCGTGTGTGAAATTACAGCAATAAAAGAGAAGAGAACGATTCGTGGAGGCGTGTGTTGAACTCGGAGAATAAGCGACCGTGAACTTAAGTAACAACTTCTCGGGAATAATTCATAATATCCTCCTGATTTTCTTCACTTCGTTTCGAAGAAAATTATAGCCTGATCTCATTCTCAATTATCGATCAAAGCGAAGAAGTAACACTTCTCTTAGCGATGTGTTAATAGAGAGCGTCAAGCGTTCTAAATTTTATTTCAATTTTTATACTTTTGTAAATATCGAGAAAAATTCGGGGAAATTCAAAAACAAAAATTCTTAAATTGCAAAAAAAAAAAAAAAATATCCCCTACTTCTTCGAAGCCCAAGGGCAGACTGACGCGTCCGCGCGATGCGACTGGCTTTATCAGATGCATCTTGCCCGTTCACCTAGGACCGAAGTAACAAGCCCTGTGATTGGCGGAATACAACTGATTAGACAAGCGGAGCTATCTGATTGGTCTTAAGTGTTTAATCGGTAGTACTGTTGTTCAAATAACGTATCGTGATATGACTAGTACGAGTTTATACCATCAAAATGGTGTACTACCAACCTTATATTATTTTGGAACTTTAGAAATTGTCAGGAAGGAAATTTAATTTTCTTGTCAACGTTAAATGAAAGGGTAGTGTTACGGCCTCCTTGGTAATTAACCGATGGTTTTATTGGCGACGCAGACCTAAATTAACGAATTGTACAATTAATTAATACAGTAATTTCTCAGTTTTGCAAGAAACGAAAAAATAATAATCTATATGAACGTAGACACATCAATAGATTTTTCCTTACTTAAAAATATGAAATGTTAAATCAATTTCGAAGACGAACCTTGATGAACTCTGCGGAGAATGTTGCTCGCAGCACCGGATAAAAAACTTTATCACCGTTTGCGTAACCAGTCGATTACAAACATCGGAATGTCCTACTATTATCATCCTGTTTCAAGCCTTTATCGCGCGCGCACGCTTTTCTACAAGTACTTACTTACATTCTCCCGATATCGTACTCTATTTCATTGCCCCCGAAACCTTGAAGGAACGTGTACGTAAGACTCGTTAATTGTGCAACTCATCATACCAGCTTCTTCGTAGAGAATCAGATCTAACCATATGTTTCGCGATCGCGTGGGTGAACGTGAAGAACCGTGAAAACGTGTTGCGTACTGTTTGTTACGTGAACAAAGAGGATGCTTGAATTATTTTTTAATTAAGTACCGAAGCTCTTTTCATCTCTACGAAGACTATATTCTATAATTAGAAGTTAACCGAGTAGAGAAGAGCGATGTTTGCACGGATGTCTCTGGCTATTGCGAAGACAAATCGTTTGCACGAACTAATTCACGGTGTACTTGATGGCGGTGTTAAATGGAATTGGAAGGTGACTGGCCAGAGAGATCACACTCGATTAAACCCCGACTGTGCTGTATTCTGATGCCTGTCCTACAAAAGCTGAGGACGTGTATTCTAAGGCGGCTGAAAAGAGGCTTCAATTCTTTCGAGTCATCGTAATGGAAAACCAGAGCTATTTAATACGAATCTGCCTTGTTAAACCTTAAAAAATATGGCTTTCAACGATAGAGGTAGGATTTTTCTTTGGAAATAAAACTTTGATTACAGGGCCGGCCCTGAGTTTCCGGGGCTCCGAGGCGAGCTCCGAAAAAGGGCCCCATCATATATAGAGCACACAAAAAGTAACTCAAATAAAATTTATAATATTAACATTAAAGTTTGTATAATTAATTTACATTTGCATTTACTAATATTCAAGTAAACATTACTCTTCTTGCATTCTTAGACTCAAATTATGGGGGCCCTGGACCTTGGGGTTCCCTAGGCGGCCGCTTGTCTGCCTATGCCTAGGGCCGGCCCTGTAAATATTTCCTCAAATAAAATTTATAAAATTAACATTAAAGCTTGTATAACTAATTTAGATTTGCATTTACATCGATTAATATTCTTCTTGCATTCTTAGTCGCAAAATCGTCTTATGGGGACCCTGGACCTTGGGGGGCCCTAGTCTGCCTAGACCCAGGGCCGGCCCTGCTAAGAATTCAAGAAGAGTAATGTTTACTTGAATATTAATCGATGTAAATGCAAATCTAAATAAATACAAGCTTTAATGTTATTTTATAAATTTTATTTGAGGTACTTTTTTTTTATGTCACAGGGACCCTTTTTCGGAGCTCGCCCCGGACCCCCGAAATCTCAGGGCCGAACCTATTCTTAGACGCAAAATCGTCTTATGGGGCCCTAGGCGGCCGTCTAGTCCGCCTAGGCTAAGGGCCGGCCCTGTTTGATTAAATGTCAAAGTTAGTTCTACGATATATCAGCTAGTTCATCAATTTCCGAAAGGAGAGGCCGGAGGCCTAACTTAATTTTAATTCAATTCTAATCTGGAACTAACCCAGATTTCGCTTGCATACAAATTAAATTAACGACTATTCCTGGTAGCCGGCTTAGAGGCGCCGTTCATTAATCAGATAATGAAAAAGTGTTGTTGCAGCATCGGCGGCGACGCGTTTCCGCGACTGTCTCGTAAACGTGTTTCACAAACAACCAGATTTCTTTTAACACTTGTAAAATAACAAGCACCGATGAGATCATGAAGTCTAACGAGAAATCGGCGACGACGAGCGGGGAAATATTCGAATTTCTAACGCGGTTATAATATTAACTCGAGCAAATAAAGTTTGAGCGTTTTAACGTAATTAGGAGCGGATTTTCTTTGAAGCCATATTTCCATCTTAATTAACAAACTTAATACTCTGACAGCTGCGCACTTTATAATTTTTCATTTCCATGCAAAATACGATGAATAAACTAAAGACCGATGACGTAAAAAGTTACGTGCCACAGTCGCGAATACGTAATCACCGTCGGTCGAGGTGTTAACGTGTCTCTTTTTCATGATAATTCCATAAATGTAACAGAAGAAAATAAGCGAAGATTGAAAAAGGGACGTATCTCTAGCGCGCTCTAAACTCTCCCGGCAAGACTTCAAATAGATGAGCGGTAATCACATCGCATTTAAACATCGATTTGTGTCAGCCTTTAAACCTTTAAAGGTCCGCAGATTTGTTACGCTGTCAAGTTGGCCGGCTGCAACGCGACCCGATCAATTCTTCAAAAGCAATCGGCGCTAGTTAAAACGTGCAACGTTCTTGGTGTTTCGCAACAGAACGCACAACCTTCCATCCATTCACCTGTGCTCCGCAAAGATATGCAATGTAGGTGGTAAAGGCGAACGGGGTGAACGTAAATAGGTTACGCCTTTGTTCCAACACTCGTGCGTGCCTTACGACGGCGGTCGTGGGTATTCTTTCCGGTCGAGGGTAACAAACTCTTTGCCGAAAAGGAAAATGCTCGAACTACGGTCTGACAGAGCAAGAATCCGGCCGGAAGATGTGGCCGAAAATCGATGCAGCACCACGGACACGTTAAATACACCGTACGACGCGAAATAAACGGTGCCGGATCACAAAAGTACTCACCTAACCTTGCAGCAGGATCGCTCTCTCTTCTATTGCGTTATCCGCTTAACCCCTTCGCGAGGAAAGTCCCATGTACCGGTTTGAATTCGATTCGCGCTCACTAAATTTTCCCTTTCGCGTGTGACACCGAGATAGACATCGAAACGGAGAAATAAAAAATAAAAAAAGCGTTCACGGATAACGGTATGTCTCAGCCATGTCGAAAAAACACAAAAAAAATGTATACGAATTGCCGCCTTGCCGCGCGCGCGCGGTCCAACTCGGCTCTCACTGACACACTGCCTCGTCCCGGCAATGCATAACTCGTCCTGTATGCATCTGTCCGTCACGTCTGACGAGATCTCACAGAATCGAAAGCGTCCCGTACGCTTTTTACCTCTCCCGCGCCTCTACATAACCACTCGTACAACCCGATAATCGACACTCTACTAACTAACGACACCACACTCGACGACGTTCGGTCGACAACTGTCGACAACTAAACGTGTTGCTCTCGATTACGGAGCCATCTGCTCGCGACGCTTTTAAACAACGACGCGTCGCATCGGTGTGGTTTAAATGAACAACCTCCCGGTGAATGGAATCGTAAATGCGCGATGCGTACGCATCGAACGAGTAATAAAGATATTTTTGGTTTCACTTGTAATTTTCATACCTCTTCCTATTATGAAATGAAACGTCAAATTACTGACATCATGTATTATGAGGATCAGCTTCAGTGTTGTTTTTATTTGAACAGATGTTACAACATCTGTTATGATTTAGTACTCGTATTAGTCGCTAAAATCATCCCTAGCAAAATTGAAGTAGAATACTACTTTATCAGTCTCCCACATCAAAACTACGATGTGGCAATTGATTAATAGATACGGCGTAGACCATTGATATTCCATGTATAAGACTATTGTTATAAAATAAATATCAGGTAGAAATACGTTCATTCAATCAGATTTTCCTGCAGTTTTGTTCTTGCAAAGATGTAGGAAATGTCTTGATTTTTAAATAGTTTTAAGGGAATAAGGTTAGAACAGCTGTAGCAACAGAGTATTTGACGTGTCAGTGCAGTTGCAAATGGCGGGCACCAATGGTGACATTTCCTTAGTAGGGAAGAAAATCGAAAAATTAACGGTATCTAAGGAAGAATCAACGAAGGATGAGAATGATAAAGAGAAGAAAAAGAAGTCGGAATCCCATTTTTGGGGATTCGAGACTCGAGAATTGTATAAAATCGCGATTAATTTTTATAAAGGTGAGTCGACGGTATTGACAGTTTACTAGAATGATCTTGCTATTCAATTCTCTGTATTGTGTAAGAAAAATGACGTGTTTGTATAGATACATCGGATTGTATTTCTGTAACTTGTTGAAAGTCTGAAGTATAGAACTTTATGAGAACTTCATTTGTGATTGTTGTGTTGATTTTGTATACCTCTGCTCTTGTCGGTTAAGATAAATAGATGAGAAAATTGTAATTAAGACAAATTTCTTTTATTATTCATTCGACATTGTGTCAAATATGATGTTATTATAGAAAAAGAGGGTAAAGCGGTTCACCTGTCTTATGAAGACAAATTAAAATTGGTGGCTTTTACTCAACAAGTAACACATGGCAAGTGCACAGCTGAAAATGCACCGCCTTTGGGTGTGTTGGATGTAATTGGAAAGGATAGGCGTTTAGCATGGCACAATTTAGGAGATATATCTAAGGAACAGGCAATGGAAGGATTTATAGTTTTATTGGATAAGTTATGTCCATTGTTTAGAACAGTTGTGGAAGCACAAAGAAGGGACAATGAAGAAAAATTACGGCTAAAGAAGGAAGAAGAGGCAAGAAAATTAGAAGAAGAAAGGAGATTGAAAGAATTAGACGAACAAAAAAAGAAAGAAGAAGAAGCTAGATTAAAAGAAGAGATTCAAAGGAGACAAATTCAAGATGCCTTAAACCAACAAACGTATTATCAATTTAAAGTATATGCAGAACAACAGTACCCTGGTAACCCAGAACAGCAAGGTGTATTAATAAGGCAGTTACAGGAGCAACATTATCATCAGTATATGCAACAATTGCGTCAGAATCAATTAGTAATTGAAGATCAAAGCCCAGATACGAATAAAGTAACAGCAGAAATTGAGGAAACAAAGGAGCACAAAGAAACGAGTGAAACAGCTCCCTTAAATGATGAAGATTCAGATGAGCTACCAGAGGATTTTCCACCTATAGTTCCTGCAGAAATGTGGACAAGAAAAGGTGTGGAGGAATTCAAAGAAACTATCAGGAGAGAAGCCGGTGATGCTGTTATTAAAGTTGGACATGGAGAAATTGTAACTGTAAGAGTGCCAACCCACGAAGATGGTTCCTGCTTGTTTTGGGAATTTGCAACTGATGGTTATGACATTGGTTTTGGAGTATATTTTGAATGGTCAAAACCAGAAACAAATCAAGTATCGGTACATATAAGTGAATCTGAGGATGAAGATGAGGAAGATGACGATTATGATTCTAAAGAAGATTTGGAAAGTGGAGTATCCACTGGTACCATTCAGTCTGACTACAAACCATTGCCACCACCTATAAGCGTGATTGTACCTGTAAGCATACAACTATATACCACAGGTTAACACAAAGCAAACATTGATTTTATTAATTAATATCTGACCATGTATTGTTTTCTTTCAGGTATATAGGAGAGATTCGCAAGAAGAAATCTATGCAGGGAGTCATAGATATCCAGGACAGGTAAATGAATGCATCTTTAACACCTACTTAATGTTTACTTACAAGATAATGATGCCTTTATATATGTTTCTTATTGCAGGGAGTGTATCTTCTTAAGTTTGATAATTCGTATTCATTGTGGCGAAGTAAAACGCTTTATTATCGAGTCTATTACACACAAAACGGCGTCGTGTAAAATTAGCTTTGTCGAAAGTCACTGCGATTTGCTGACCGTACAATCGTTGTAAACTAGCCCACCACGATGGTCTGCCGGATACTGCTAGTCCAACTAAACGAAGAGTCCTATATCTAATTTTCTGTTCATATAAAGTCGAGTGTTCGCAAGAAAAAAAAATATACTTATTATTATAGTTATGTAAAGACACTTTATTGTTTAATATGGCAAGCAAAGTGGGCACAAGTAAAAAGAAGAAGGTTCCTATTACTCCCCTTCCTGTGAATGTTTATAAACGAGCGAAACAAAAGTATATACAAGGTCGATAACAACAGTACATACGCATCGAAGAAGTTCTTTGTATCCGATATATTAGTGTCGTATTCGATTATATATTATGCCAGTAATGTATCGGTGACTCTATGCATAATATTGTTTTCCCTGGTCAGATTTTAGTCTGTCTTTGTTATTATCTCACTCATGTCTGTGTCTTATACTTTTATTGATACTGTCTCAAGTTTTAGAAAAATACATTGAAATTAAAATATTCCGTGTTTTATTTGTTAACCGTTTGTTATTTTGGATGTGTTAAACAAATAATTGAAATCGCACGTGTTTAAGGAAATATGTTCCTTTTTTCGTGTCAACGTTTATTGTACTATAACCACATTGTTCGTTTGTTTCTTTGTTTTTACAGGAATGATTTGTATATCGTCATTAATAAGAATAATAATAATAGTTATATGCATAGCAGTATATAGTTACAGGCTTTTTTACGCTAATATGCGTGTACGTACCGCATATAAACGCGTTTCCAATTATCGCATAATAATAGACAATTCGTCCTATAATAACAATTTTAATTAGAAGAGCACTTTTCTGAGACGGCATGGATTTTCTTTGTTCTTAACATTGCACGGCAATGAGGACTCTGGTTAAACGTCGAGGCTTTATATACAACAGATATTTAATTTATTTAAAATTTTGCATGAACACTAAAGCAATAACCAGCTACAATTCCCCTTGGCGTGCAATTTTTCTGCAATAGCCAAATATTCATGTTATTTTGTTTCCTTTTTTGAATTAAAATAAATTGCTCGATTAAAAATTCGTAATAAAATGAATTTTGAATCCATATTAATATTATGTATATCATTAAATACCGTTCGATTGTTTAAATTTAATTCACACATTTGGCATTGAAATCGTCGATTAATTCTTAAAGCCTAAATTTGTCTCTATGAAATTATGAATCGATGATTTGTTAAATGTTAAAGGCGCGAATGGTTCGTTGGGTGAGACACTTTCAAATTTGCCACGGAAATCGAAGTTAATCAATGCACATCCTGTTTAATAAATTCATACATATTTATAATCATTGCAATATGATTTCACGTCAGATTAATTAATAAATCAATTTTTAAGTATCAAATTTTAATAGAGTGCGATTAATTTTTAAAAAGATTCGAATATAGTTGTTGCATTATTAACCACAGTACATCCGCCATTTCGGGAAAGTGCCTCTTTACAATCCGGTGTTCGTTAAACGTGTCTATCAAAAAATTCTATTGTACGCGGAATAAAAAATTGCCATACATTATCGTAGATGTAAAACTTAAACAATAATCACGCGCGTTATCCTGAGATGCCTTAACAACTGTATAATTAACGTGAGTATCGAAATTTTCTTATCACATGCTTCGTCGTTTGTCATTTAACAAGTAGGGACGCTACACATGGCTACAAGGTAGTTTAAATCCAATGCAGACGAGCGACTTTTTATCATGCGATCACATGTCTGTCTTCGTTTTTTGCAAAGAACAAAGAAAGAAGGTTTACTAATCGCAGTGGTACCGCACGGCAAAGTCGCTCGTGTGCTACGTTTGTAGCGTTCGAATTTGGCGGGAAGCGTATAACTGAACTGCGCTGGCGTCTCCTCCGACGCCATTTTAGTTTCAATACGCGGTTCGAATTCACGGTGCGCGGACGCGAGTGGTGTGCGAGCGTGGGAAATTGAAGAAATGTGGTGATATTTATGGACAATTCTGCAATTTTCTGGACAATTTCTATCATCAGAGCGGATATCTACTGACTGGAACAATTTCCGGGGGAAATTTCATCGCTTTTCATCCGTTTCATCGCATCAAGTGTGGTGAGTGAATACGATTTCAATAGCTAGCCATTCTTCATAGACAGATTTACGATGCATGTAATAAATTTCAACCCATTCGAATGAACATTTATGTATTTCAACAGTAAAGAAAGAACTCTTATTATAAATGTTCGTACTCTTAATACACGTACTCTTGTTTCGTACTCAATATATGTACTCTTGTTTCGTACTCAATATATGTTCTCTTGTACCTTGCCCTTGACAAGGGTAACATTTTTCTTTTCTTCGTTGATTAAAACACCAATATCGAATGGGTTGACACGTGATAAACCGTAACGTGAATTAACGTTACATTTTGTCGACATTAATTGTATTAAATTACACGTACACACATATGCACATATGTATTATGGACTTCGAAATCCAGATTAACTTACTATAGACATGTACTATCGTGGTATAATTAAGGTCTTTAACCCCTTTCCTGTAAGACATGAATTTTTATTACCAATTTGCAATGATTAATATCAAATAACTTTTTCTGCGCGTATTTCTACGGAGCAAGCGTACTGTAATCTCTCGATAGATGTCGTTCCGAACGGCGTCCATTTGAAAAAATTAAATGCCTACTCGTGGGTATACAAAGACAGATGGTTCTGAAACAGTATTCGCGTATAAGTTATAAATGTTTGTGCGAAAATTTTAACGCTTTACTATATTATTTGTATGTCAATTAGTTTTGCGTTGGATTTTATTTTCGTTCAACTTAATTATACCACGATCATTATTATTAGTAATAATTTTTATCAATGATTATCACGATCAGCAATTGGCATCGATACACATTATCCGAGTATATGAAAAATATTTTCCTAAAAGCATATAACGGTGCGTTTGTTCTTTCGCGACAATTATGTATAATAATAGTATAATGTAGGTAATGTACCGTCTAGTAATACAAACATCTCAATGGAAACATCGAGAGATCGGTAAAAACAACGATCGTATAATATACGACGACTTGTTTCTTTTCTTAGCTTTGCGCGAGCAAACGTGTAGACAAAAATATATAATATATGTATACTTTCGTATCTATGCACGGGAAAGCAGAGACTTTCGGTCGTATTTTTTTCGGCACGGATTTCCATTCGATTGAACCATTTAAAAACTACGGTTTTTTTCTTGCTTGCAATTGAGCGGACGATTTTGTTTTACAAATTTCACGTTCACTACGAATTGACATCGCGATACATTCGATGCTTTGCGTTTTCTGCAAGGTGGTTGCATTGGATTCATGTCCATGCATAGTCATTGAATGATTTGGTCTAATAAAACGTGGACAGCGAATTTATTAAACGCTGTAATCACGATAGTAATTCCAATTGGCAACATCGACAGCGTTTCACGCTTCGGCTTTTTCTTTTTTCAAATTCTAAATCCTCCGAATCAGCTTTTCTCACTGGTCGCGTTCCATCTCGAGCCTTCGAACTCGTATTTGCAGGATCTTGAACCGTGAAAATTAGGACGGATATTTACATTTACATTCTATTGGCTTATATGTTCCTTCGTTATAACGACGTCTCCATGTTCAAGTTCGTCCATTTGTTATTATCCGTTCTGTAATCCTCGACCCTGCCCGTGAAGCTTCTGCGTATACTAACATCGTGTCGCGCAGGCTTAGCACGTCTCTCGGTCAACGAGCGAGTTAATTCCCCTTTGAATGTGTTTTCGGAGGATACTCTGTCGGTATCATCGTTGGTCGTCTTCTCGTTACGCGTCGATCCTTCGTACGGAGGGAAGGACGTGGCGTGTTGCGAAATTCGAACCTGCGACTCGTTCTTGCCAAAATCTATCGCGTCCATGGCATTCGTCGACGCCGAGAAAGCGTACGGATAAGGGTGTTGACGATCGGGGGGACAAGAGAAAGCGGAAGGTTGAGATGAGTCCGAGTAGCGTTGTCTGCGAGCGTCTTGGAACCGACGCCTAGATGACTTCCGGTCGCAAGTCAGCGACCGTCCTAGTTGGCCGAGGACGGTGTGACTCGGCGTCTCTTCCGTAGGGGTGCAATCGACTTCCTGTCGGGTTCGAACAACATCCTTTCCGCCGAACGGGTCACCCGGACAGACTTCTTGTATCGGACTCGCGAAAATCAGAGTTCTATAAAAAAGATTGATGATTTTCTTGGAAATTTTTAATCGTTACCCAGAACTCACCTATTGTTATCACGTTTGCACATGGAGATATCCTCGGTTTTATCATTCGACACGTTTCCCGGTTGCTTCCTTTTCTTTCCAAGCACCGCGTCCAAACTTTCCCTCGATCTTGAAAATAGATTGAATCTTCCCTCTATGTCGGACGCGCATACAGGGATGCAACCCTCGTGATAGGATGATCGTACCCGACGACGTCTATCTACTTCCTCCTCCTCTTGATCGGACAGATTCTGAAGCTCTCTGGCGGTTATCAGTGTATAGCGTCTGTTATTTTGTTTTAGAATGGACTTTAGACAGAAATAAGTCTTGGAATCGGGCAGAGGACACGTCTCGTTCGACATAGGGTTCGCTATGACCCTGCTTCGAACTGCTGTCCTCTTCGGTATCGCTCCTCTACTCGCGTCCACTGTTCTCGATTGAGAACTTGCTTCATCCAACGAGCAAAGAGAGAATCTCAATCTCTCTCCTCTTTTTTGTTCGCTACCTCGTACCCTCTCTTCGTTAAACTCTTCCTCTTGTTCACTCTCCAAGATATTCCTCAAACTTTGCCCATTTATTCGAAGAAACTTGGTATCAGTTTCCATCAGCTCTGATCGGAACCTGAGGTTCGGTTCGGACATGTCTCGAGGCATAACGCTGCTCATCAACTCTCTCCTGGGATTGTGAATCCCTGAAGAGCTGCTTCCAGGGGTATGTTCATTTCTGGAGACTTCTGGGTTCTCCAATTGAGCTTCCACTAAGAGTTTCCCACAGCTTCCACATCTTCCAGTCTCTGTTTGGCTGACGTAGGTGCAGACTGGAGGATACACATCGATGGTTGTCTGTATCAATGGTTCTCTGGCACTGCTCGATTGCCCAACGTCTTCTTCCGGTCTTGTACCTTCGGTGGTGCTGGTTTCAGAATGGCAAGGACAGGAACATTCGCGAGGCTGTTCCTGGGGATGATTCGGGTTCTCGTTGTTCGTTTCATCGTTCATAGTGCAGCCTTGCTCTGCCCGTTGGTAGAGCAACGCCTCGGAGTAACTGGGTACCATTTCCGTAATGCTCGGGTCCTGGGGTCTTTGATCGGGCGCTGGATCCATGAGAAGGGCCTCGCTGTAACTTGGGGCCAACATGTAAGAGCCGGGCTGGTTAATGGTCTGCTGGCTCATGGACGCGTGTATCGGCTCGCTTCCGCTAGGTGTGTCGTAGTTAATCCCGAACAGTTTCGTGATCTGATAGTCCGCGTACTGGGTTTTATACTCTATGATCACTCTAAGAGGCCAGCTAAGCAACAGTGCGCTCAGACACCAGTACACGTAGCGATTGGTGAACCATGGATTACCAAGAACAGCTACCAAGGTCGTAGGGTTCAGGTTGTATCCGAGATCCAAACCCTCTCTCATTTCCATGTAATCGTCTCTCAACTCCTTGGAAGAACATTTGATATTAGTCATCGATGGATCTTAACCCCTTCGCCTATGATTTTTTCGATAGTTGCCTCAGTCAGAGCCAACTATTCAATTTTAAGATAAATAAAGACAAATGAAATATCACTTAATTGATATTTGATATTTGATATTTGATATTTGTTCGAGCAAATAACCATACTGGAAATACTGGTAAGAGTTTCTTTTAGCACCCCCCTCCAATTGACTCAAAAATTACCAGGCAAACTTCTCATGAGTTGTAAGTCAAAAAAACATTAATGTGGAGGCGTGGAAATTTTTTTTGGAATTCTACGACGGTGAACTAATGTGATTGATTAAATGAATTTAAAATCTCGTTGTTGTTGTCTAGAAGAGTAAAATGGTGGTGATGAAAAATTAAATTTTTCGTGACTTACCCACGTGATTCTAGTGCTAAAAGGAACTTCACCCGAAATACCAACGAAATTAGAACATTTGAACTGTAAATTGCATCAGGAGTGTGACATGATGTTGTAGGGCAAGGGGTTAATTAAATGATATCGATTGATTTATCGTATCGTACTTGTTCGGCAAAGAATCTCGATCTTGCTTCTTCAAACTCGGTCGCCGATCTCATGTTCGAAAAGGCGAATCCTTTGCTGAGATTGATCTTCGTGATTGGCACTTTTGGATCTAGAATCAACTCTTTGCTGATATCCTTCACGCCGCAGTAATCGTAGTAATAAAAGGACGTTGCTGCGTGAGTGTTTATTCTTTCATAGTACACCTGGAAGATGGAGATCGTTAGAAAGGAAGATAAATCGGGGATAGATGGGCCATTGAAAATATATTAGAATCGTTTAATTAAATTTTAGAAACTTCCTCTGATTTGAATTTACGAAGTTACCTTATAAATCCATAGAATATAACACACGCGAAATTTGGCGAAAGAGGAAGACACGTTCCGATAAAATTTTATTCAAATTGTCTAGTTCGAATTCAGGAAATTTCCATATAAACGCATAGAATAAAAAGTAAGCAAGAGTGCAAGAAATACACGTCTCCATAAAATTTTATTCAAATTGGTTACTTCGTGTTCTCCAACTTCCTCTCCGAGCGCATAGAAATTTTATTCAAACGGCGCCGTTGGTTTGTCGAGTCGGTGAAATTTCCTTCTAAATGCATAGAATAAGTGAGCGAGGATCTAGGAAAGGTAGATCGATGAAAAGCGAATGGCCCATCTTTCCTCGTACCACGTTTAATCAGTCTGTCGCGAAGCGTATCAACGATTTACCATCCCGCGACTTTCCCTTCGTCTGGATTACGAGATATGCGTTGCACGTTGCGCGATATGCGTTACCTGCGTCGTAGTGTAATTGTCTCCGTTTCTGTACCGGGTAATTTGTCGTTTCCGGCGTACGTAATGGTAAGAGACAGCCTTCCACCAGATCGTCGGCTGAGCTGACTTTAATTGCGACAGCTTCGACAAAACGCTGTCCTGGCTCTCCGCGTGCAATAAATCGATTCTGATCGGCGAATGATAACATTCCACGAGGTAAACCAGATATAACATTCCCATAAATGCCACCTGAAAGACCGAGCAATATATATGTTTTTTTTCTTTCTCTGATACGGAGAACTACACAAGTGTTACACTCACTTATTAATGAAACTTTGCTAGCTTGTAGAGCTCGTCGAGCTGAACACGCCTATACCTCGTTTTGTGGGCAGACGACTAATTGTTTAAAAGATATTAATAATTAAAGTTAGTTACTCCTTACATTGAGAAGTATGACATACTCACAGATACAAACGGTTAACTTTGTGGTAAAACGCTTGACTCGCAATCTAAAGGTCCACGGTTCAAATCCATGGTTCCTAAGTTTTTTTTTTAAATTATAATTTGTCTCTTTTTGAATAACTATTACAGCTGTGCTATAATCATTGCATTTATTAATAATTCATTACATACACTGCAATTGTTATAGAATTTAAGTTATTCAAAATAGAATATAGAATTTTAGTTATTTAAAAAGAGACAAATTATCATTAAAAAAGAAAAAAAAAAAAATGGGAACCAAGGATTTGAACCGAGGACCTTCAGATTGCGAGTCATGTGTTTAACCACGGTGCGGATCCATGACTCGCAATCTGAAGGTCCTCGGTTCAAATCCTTGGTTCCCAACATTTTTTTTTTTTTATGATAATTTTTATATAATAGTTATTCAAAAAGAGACAAATTATCATTAAAAAAAAAAAAAAATTGTTGGGAACCAAGGATTTGAACCGTGGATCTCTTGATTGCGAGTTGTATGTGTGAGTTTGTCATACTTCAGAATGTAAGGAGTAACTAACTGTAATTGTTAATATCTTTTAAACAATTAGCCGTGTGCTCCTAAAAGAGGGTATAGGTATGTTCAGCTCGACGAGCTTTACAAGCTGGCAAAGTTTCATTAATAAGTGAGTGTAACACTTGGGTAGTTCCCCTTGTGAAATATACTTAGACACTTTGGTGCAATTTATGGGTGTCACGGGTGAATCTTAAATTCGAGAGGAATTTTTTTTCTTTTTTTATTCCATACTTACGGGAATATAAATGTAACCATCGTCGCAAGGAGACACGTGTCTGGTACTTTTAATCGGATATCTCGAATAATTGATCACCACCTACGAATAATCCCCGTTCCCGATCAATTCGCGTATCATTTCTAGTTGCATAGGAATTTCGTAATGCAGAGGAAGTTACGTACCTTGGTGACATTCGCGCATCTACACCACGTCACTGCGGCAAGGCATCCGTATATTAACACCGATAATACCAAACATTTGCAATTCGGTTCTTTTTGCAAAGCCCCGCAAAGCGTTTGGGATACTGGTCGCTGCTAACAATTGAATACAAGATACAAGAGCTTCTTTGTTCAGGATTGTTTGATGAAGTTTTTTTTTTTTTTTTGAAAGTGAAAAGAGTATCATTTTTGAAACATACTTCCTCGTTTTCTCGATTCATCGTTGAAGAAAATTGAACTACTTCCGTTTCTCTTAGGTCAGAGCTTCTCCATTTCACGAATACTCCAGGCTATCCTTTGGTTCCTCGTTATTATCCTTTGTTCTGTACTCGTAAGAATTTAATTATTTGCTTTCACGGTGATCAAAAGACGAGAAGAGTACACAGGGATTCCGAGCGCGGTGTTTACCGTGGCTCGGTAATTAAACGAATTATTTTCCCGATAACAACGTTCCGCTAATTGTTTTGAAAATACTTTTCAAATTAATTATCTCTCATCGATCGCGTTTGTTCAGTCTGATCTTTTATTTAACACTTTGATATGAATTAATAATAATTTCGATAAGGATAAGGAAAAGTGAATGAGAAAAGTATTGGCACACTCTTTGCTTCCTTACAATTTATTTAAATAAAGCAAACATTTCGTTACATTTGTTGTACATTTCTTAACAGAGTACAAATATTCTCCTTAATTATGTGTGCTAATACTTTATCAATTCACTGTAAAATCAGCTATCAAAGTGTTAATCAGAGTGTCGAGCATCATCGTGTTCCCGCCTTTTAATCACGCAGCTTCTACACACTCCCTTAAACCCGGTTAATTTTCCCACCACCCTAGGGAAAATCGATCGGACGATCGACGAACACAGACAGCAAAGATGATCTACGAACCTTGATCACTTGAATCATGAAAAAAAAAAAAAAATATCATTGAAATAACGATGTTTGCCCCGCTGTCAGTGGTGTTCAAAGTTGAAGCATCACACACGCGCGCGGCACCACTCGAAAGCCGCTTTGTCCGCGTACACGATGAATCGTTCATCCCAAGGCAAGAAATAAAATCGATCGTGTCGAGGGGGAGTAAAAAAAGAAGGGACGAGACGAACAAGCGTCTACTTATTATTAGCCGTACTTTGTCGTCCTTTCGCTTCGGAACGTGTCCTGAACGTTTGGTAGAGCACTTTTCCTTCTCATCGCACTCGCAACGTTTCTCTTCGATCTTCCTTTTAATCCTGTTCGATAGAAAATCTTTCCGACTCTTATACCAATGTATCCGCCGGTCACATGGAAAAGAGGATAGAGCGAAAGGGAAGCGAACGATGCACACCGTCGCGAAAGCGTCCTCCCCACGCGTCCTGAAGCACCCCTCTCGGCCGTACTTTCGGCTGGATCCACCCCGTAGCTAACCCACCGGCTAACTGACAGCCTCGATACACCGTAACCGCGGACGCATCTCTACTGACGCTCCGAACGCCGATTCGACGTCACCGTCGGCGTCGGCGTCGCGTCGGCGCCCTTATACCGTATCATCGCCGCGGCTGCGCCCGCTTCCGCGTTCCTGCGTCCTCGAGAAGGCTTTGCCGCCCTTTGTCCTCTTCCCCATTCAGCTTACATCGCGTGCCAGGACGACGCTCGGTACGGCACCGCTCGCACCCTCGTCGCGTCGAAAAATACGCCGGTCCGTTCTCGATAGACAGATTTTTCGTTAATTATTCCATTAGACACCTTGGAAATTTTGTTTTATTACCATCGATACTGAGAAAAACGCGGGTAATATCGTTAACGCTACACTTTTTAATTATTCTTTTATTCTATTCCCGCAACAAAGCTTCTTTCATACGCGAGTAATTATTATTCAAGCGGTCGTGCATACGCAAAGGAACAACTGTTTATTGAAATAATGAAAATAAGTCGCCGTGAATAAAGTCGGTTCATTATAACGAGTAGAATAGCGAGCGCAACTGTGTTCTCGACCGCCTTTCAGAAAAATTTAAAAAGCTTTCCAGATTAAATTTCATTACGCGAAGAGGCACGCTCGCGCTTTGTTATCCGCCGGGGAATCTATATGCGGCAACACGGCCGGAAATGAGTTCATAAAAGAGAGACGTTAACTCGGTGTCGTTGGGCGAACGATATCGGTGTTAATTTCACGCTACCGGGGGTGTGAACCCGTTTATAAATTGAGATCGCGATTTGCCGGCCGATTCGCGGAATAACCAGGAAAATTAACGGGGAAATTTCCACTTTTTTTCCCGCCGGAGCAAATCGAAATGCTCTTCCGTGAAATTAACACGGATTCGATATATTTCCACGGAAAGTTTAACGCGGTTTATCCAACGATTTCACGGAAGAGTTTTTCGATCTGCTCCGCCGGGAAAAAGGAGGAAATTTCCTCTTAATTTTTTTATGCCATCGATTTTTTTCTGATAGGCGAATTGGCAATAAATTTATCGACTTGTAAATAGGATAATGGTGTTTGATAAGGATCTCTAGAGATTCCCGTTTCCACGCGTTGAACGATACGTATCAGTTGCATGCCATCATTTGCACGGCTGAAAAATGGTAATACTCGTGGGAGTATCATTAGTATAAAAGGATGAAATATGATTGATGCATTATGCATTAAACGGATAGAAGATCGCTTTCGTGATAACCAATCATTACAAATCGTTAGATAAAAATGGCAACAAATTAAATGGTCAGTATATAAATCAACTTTCGGTCAGTATTTTTTTACCAAAATGGTCAATATAAAAATACTAAACGGTTAGGTTAGGTTAGGTTAGTACATAAATAGCGAATGATCAGTATGGAAGGATACTGACCAAAGGATTTAAATATTAAAATTGAATTTGACATTATTTTTATTCATCTTGTTCTGATTTAATCGACCGATACAAATCCATCAAAGTTCCAATTGAAATCGATTTAAAAGACGAAAGGAAACCAGTCAGAAACAGTGCAAACAATATACGAGCAGACTGATCAAACATTGGAAGGTACATAGTATCAATAGAGAATTGGAGGAGCGTACGATCTTTGGACAATGTTTCCCATTGTTGGATCGCGTGACTTTTAGGACACCCTCTATCTGTATTGTGCCCACGGTTGGATAAAGGCAGGTTTCGGCGCCGTCTCGTCGGGTATCTATTGATTGCAATTTGAGATGATGGCAGACGGTCGAGCGCGCATGTAGCTCTAAGCGTTCGTGTCGAGTTATGCGTGTACCATCCGTGATGTCCTTTCTTAACGCTGACCACTACCACTCCCGTATCCTTCGGATTATCCTGCGAACAACAACACGTCCACACGTGTCGCTAAATATTTGACCAACAGCATTGGGTCAGGATAAAGCCAGGCAAGGATATCTGCCTCTTTCCTCTTCTCACACATGTTTCTTTAATTATTCAATTAAATTCTTAGTACCCACTCTAAAGTCAGCATGGTAGAGAATATATATTCTAAAATGCTCATCGAATTTAACTCGTGCCAACCGAGAGAGTCCAGTGCCAATTTTTAGTTTTATTTATCATGCAAAATTGTTTAGTATATTTTGTTTAAATATATGTATTTGATTATGCGCAATGGGAAGTTTGGATTGATTATAGAAATTGTTCAGTTGGGTCCAAAATTAACGAACTGTAAAACAAATATAGCAATTTCTTAATTTTTGTAAGAAACAAAGTAGATTTTGAACCGAGAAATAATAATCCATACTAACGTCGGTATATGAAAAGGTTTTTCCTTACTTAAATGTCCTGGGTATCCTTGAACGTCGTCGATGTAGGTCTTCAGGCGCCGTTTATCCGCCATAAGAAAAGCGTCCCGGGTTACGACGAAATTCCCCCAGGGAGAAAAACAGAATCAGACGTCAGACATTGGTCTAAGCGCCTGCTGTTCTGACACGGTTTTCCCAACCTTTCGACAACGACACACTTTCCCAGCGTGAATTTGGAAAAGTACCAGTTTATGGAAATTTACCATTTTATCCTGGTTCTCTTCAATCATTCCATTACCGTGTCGAGAATTGAACGTACACTGGTTGAACTAATTCTGAACACTTTGAATAAAAATATTCTTTATTTCATATTTCTGCAGAAAATGTATATTCTGCTATGCTAAATTGATACCATAATATTTTTATTGTAATCTATAATGTTTGTACTTAATATTTTCGCATGATTTGGTATGCAAATATTATAAAATTTTAATTTAAAAAAATCTAAGCTGTGTTGTTATTTTTGTTTTTGCGAATGGCAACACGAAACGTCGCATGATGAGAAATAGCCAATCACAGGATGAAAGGATATCCAATGAAATATTAATTTTTTTCTACCTCCTTTGATTTGTTGAAATTGGCTGTAAATGGTCTTTTTACTGACTTTTTTTTATATAAGCGACGCTCTAAAATTAGAAAACAATGATTAGAATATAAAATATTAAATAATTTGAATAAATGCGTTTAAGTAAAAATTTAAAAGTGTCCAGAATTAATTCCACTAATGTAAAACCGTGGTAGCTGCTCGTAGTTTTCATATTTTTCCAATAAATTTTATTAAAATCGCGTTTAATTGAACGAGTAATTATAAAACATCGTTAACTGTCTGGTTTTATGAATTGATCTTTCCGTTTCATTAACTTTTTTTTATCGTCGACGTTTATTTTGAATAAAATGCAGCTGGAACAATTCGAAGTTGTTTTTCACTTGTCTCGAGAAAGCGTAGAGTAACTGCTCTCTCTAGCGTGAAGTGTTTTACACTCTTAAGGTTTTCAAGGGTACGTGTCAGATTTCAGCGTCGAAAAGTCTTCTCAGCTACCGTTGAAACAGTACCGTGCAACCCTTTTGAACAGAAAAGATTATTAACGAGACGTGTGCCTCGACACGTGATCAAAGCGGTGCCAAAAAGGCGACGTGAAAAAATTGAATTTTTATCTCTTTTCTCTTGATAGCAATTTTTTCATCATTTGAACAAGAGGAAAACGCGAATAGGAAAAATCTCTGAAATTTTCGAGATCCACGGTTTGTCGATCGGTGATACGGTTTATACAAATGTACACGGTGCATATTAACGCGACCCGACAAGATAGAATCGCATTTTTTTGGAACGCAGCCAAAACCGCATTTTCTCTATAGTTCGAATCCTTCGTCCACGCGTCTATAGCGATTGTTATCAAGGATTTCAAATATACATCGCAGGACCATCGATCAATCTCTACTTCCAACTTATTTTAAATTTGCAACTGACAAGCAGGGCCGGCCCTGAGATTTTTGGGATCCGAGACAAGCTCCGAAAAAGGGCCCCTTCACATATATGACATAAAAAAAAGTACCTCAAATGAAAATTATAAAATTAACATTAAAGCTTGTATAACTAATTTAGATTTGCATTTACGTCGATTAATATTCTTCTTGCATTCTTAGACGCAAAATCATCTTATGGGGGCCCTAGGCCCAGATCCGGTCCTGTAAATATTTCCTCAAATAAAATTTATAAAATTAACATTAAAGCTTGTACAACTAATTTAGATTTGCTTTTACGTCGATTAATCTTCTTCTTGCATTCTTAGACGCAAAATCGTCTTATGGGGGCCCTGGACCTTGGGGGGCCCTAGGCCCAGATTCGGCCCTGTAAATATTTCCTCAAATAAAATTTATAAAATTAACATTAAAGCTTGTATACCTAATTTAGATTTCCATTTACATCGATTAATATTCTTCTTGCATTCTTAGACGCAAAACCATCTTATGGGGGGCCTAGGCATTTGCCTAGGCCCAGGACCGGCTCTGTAAATATTTCTTCAAATAAAATTTATAAAATTAACATTAAAGCTTGTATAACTAATTTAGATTTGCATTTACGTCGATTAATATTCTTCTTGCATTCTTAGACGCAAAATCATCTTATGGGGGCCCTGGACCTTGGGGGGCCCTAGGCCCAGATCCGGCCCTGTAAATATTTCCTCAAATAAAATTTATAAAATTAACATTAAAGCTTGTATAACTAATTTAGATTTGCATTTACGTCGATTAATATTCTTCTTGCATTCTTAGACGCAAAACCATCTTATGGGGGCCCTGGACCTTGGGGGGCCCTAGGCCCAGGTTCGGCCCTGTAAATATTTCCTCAAATAAAATTTATAAAATTAACATTAAAGCTTGTACAACTAATTTAGATTTGCTTTTACGTCGATTAATATTCTTCTTACATTCTTAGACGCAAAATCGTCTTATGGGGGCCCTAAGCGGCCCCCTATTCTGCCTAGGCCCATGGCCGGCCCTGTTGACAAGAACGTTTCATTTTATCGTAGAAAGTAACGAAGACTAGAAAGGGTGTTTCGAGAAATTTTTTTCCCCCTTCGCTTTCCGATGCTATAATGTCCAAACAAGCGTTTCAGAAGGGTAGAGAAAACCTTCCACCAGGATGACTTCACAGGATACATAGTTATTCGGCACGAGGGGGTTGAGAAGAAAAAAAGGGCTGGAAAAGTTTGTTACGTAAATGAGTTCTTGACCAAGCAGAGACGCGTTATCGAGATCGAGTAGGACGTCTTTCCCTAATGATGATACCCGGCCTAATTAAGTCTTGCTCCATTTTAATCAGCACATCGCATGTGACGTGCTGTGTTCAGACAATGTTGCCAGGAAAATAAAAGAGTGTCCTAAATACGACGCCTTTCAACGAGTAATTGGACACGCTTTTGCAATTGGATGCTCGTGTCCTGCAAATGTTATTTACATAAAAGTTCCTTTGAAAAATTCCTCTGCGAGAGATAAAGGATTTTCATATAAACACCTTATCTTTATACAATTATCGATCGAGTAGTTATTTTTTAATTAATGTCAAGGATTCTTCATATTTTCTATAAAGTGTTTATTTTCGATAGTTTGCCTCTTTAATTATGAAATGTGTTCAATAGCTGATCGATAGCACGAATTCAATCACGCAGATTGTTTCTGTAAACAACTATCAAGGTGTTGATGTACTCTTTCAACATAAAAAAAAAAGGGTGCCCTCTGATATTGTGCAATGAGAATCAATCGAACGGAAAGTGGCGATGATCCTTGTACCGTAACTAATC
Source organism: Osmia lignaria lignaria (assembly GCF_051020975.1). Taxonomy (NCBI): domain Eukaryota; kingdom Metazoa; phylum Arthropoda; class Insecta; order Hymenoptera; family Megachilidae; genus Osmia; species Osmia lignaria. The sequence goes on from NC_135040.1 coordinate 3,060,014, forward strand.
GTCGCCCTCCGGCTAGCCTTGTCCATGAAAAGGTGGTGCAAGTTGGAGCGCGAATAATGCGCATGCATGCATTTTGTATTTATAGCACGAGCGTATCGCGTGGCGAAAATTTAAGTAGCTGAAATCTAGCCTCTCCTCTGAACCCTTCTGCTATAACGTAGCCTGATGCCAAGGTTTAATCAACATCTCAGTCATAGCCCTCTTATCGCGTCGATCTTTTGCTCGTTTGACCTTTCGCCCAATCGTGTTATACCTTCGAATCAAAATCAATCGAATAGTTAACAATAATGAGATTACGATCGCACGATCTTCCAGAGTTTCATAGCTATCAATTTATTAATAAGTGACACCATTTTTTGCAAAATTAAAAAAAAGGAAATCGATGTTAGGATTGGGAGTAATAATAATCACCATTCGATTGAAATTTATTAATAAGTGATACCATTTTTTTGCAAAATTAAAAAAAAAGAAATCGATGTTAGAGTTGGGAGTAATAATAATCACCATTCGATTGAAATTTATTAATAAGTGATACCATTTTTTTGCAAAATTAAAAAACAAGAAATCGATGTTAGAGTTGGGAGTAATAATAATCACCATTCGATTGAAATTTATTAATAAGTGATACCATTTTTTGCAAAATTAAAAAAAAAGGAAATCGATGTTAGGGTTGGGAGTAATAATAATCAGAATTCGATTGAAATGTAATTTTATTTTCATTAAATATAATAATCGCGTGACGCGTTCGAAGTATTGCCTTTTACAACCCACCTGACAATCACCGATAACGAAATGAACGAAAGTAAAATAGAATAAAGACATCACATTGTCAGACAGATACGAGTACAAGATAGAACGAGTAGTTCAAAGTGCGAAAGTTGAACCGACTGCAAATTGACAGAGAGACTCGTTGCTTGTTTGTCACTAGTCGAACGAATCCGATTTTATTTACAAATCCGAATTGGATCAGACGCTATAAAATACATAGTTAGTTAAGTATATTGCTACTAATTTCACGGTATTCGACGCCAATGATATCCTACGAGGGTACTCGATGTCGTTAGGTCAATTAAAATTCTTATTCAACATCGGATCCCTCAACACGTTCATTGCCACGATAAAAATGGTCCTATTGTTTAATTTGATGATGGACCCCCCGTGGCAGTCAACGTGTTAAGCAAAATTCGTAGAAAAATCGTTCATCCTCTTGCATGAAATGGAAAATATTCGAGATCTAGCTGAAACGAAACTAAAAAACAACAATGAGTATTTTTACTAATATTTCAACAGGCTAATTGTCGAAAATTAACAAGGGATTATCGCCGCTTTTTTCGTATCAAATTGAGAAAAAAAAGGCTAATTAGCCGTGCTCGATGCATGTCTGCCAAAACTAGCACATTACGAGTACGGATGTACAATATCGATAAATATAATGTTACTTATGCACGTACGTATATATTAATATATAAATAGCACGATCCTTTACACTAGAGTACAGGGGTATGTATATACATATACGATGGATGGAGTCTTCGTAATTAGTTAGCGAAGCATCGAAGGATGTTTCTTCTTAGAGCCTAGGTTACATTGGCAGAGTATACTATTATACACTAGTAGAATTAATTCTGGACACTTTTTAATTTTTACTTAAATTCCGCATTTATTCAAATTATTTAATATATAATCATTTATATTTTATATTCTAATCATTGTTTTCTAATTTTAAAAGTAAAAAGACCATTTACAGCCATATTTTTAATATACAATAAAAATTACAATTTCAACACATCAAAAGAAGTAAAAAAAATTAATATTTTGTTAGATGTCCTTTCATCCTGTAATTGGCTATTTCGCATCATGCGACGTTTCCTGTTGCCACGTTTAGATTTTTTTAAATTAAAATTTTAAAACATTTACAAACCAAATAATGTGATTACAATAAAAATATTACGATATCAATCATGGTATCAGAATATACATTTTCTGCTTGAATATTTTTAATCAAACTGTCCAGAATTTATTTCACCAGTGTATAATAAGTAAAATTTGTCTACTATACTTGCGTAAACGATCAGGCAAGTGATTGACTGAATATTGTAAGGGTTAGTAGAGTGTAGGTACCGTGGTAGAGTAATTCTATCACTAGCCTTCTCTTATCACTATTTAGCGCTAGTATATCAGAGTGATTTTAATATACCAATGGTAGAATTACTTTACCACTTGCACTCTCATCGTTCTACTTATATTAGCGTTAGTATACTCTAGCAGTGTAACTTAGGATCTAAGCCTAAGCGATAGAGTATACTAACGCTAGTGCATTGGAACGATGGAGAAAGGGCTAGTGGTAGAGTTACTTTACACTCTATTACTAAAGAGACCTAGGCTTTTTTAGCCTAAATAGTATAGAGTATATTATCGATGTAACCTAGGCTTTTTAAGCCCGAATGATAAAGTATACTAGCGCTAGTACTTTACCAATGTAACTTAGACTTAACTTTGAATTAATATGTTTCGATCCTCGTCGCCGTGCTCGTCTCGACGGCTTCTATTGTCCTTTGCGTCGTTCCGATCGAAAAGGTGTCTCTTAATGCAAAAAGTAGGAAAATAGCGAGGAACATTCGGCGCTAATCGTGCTCGATCTTGCGTGTACGTTTCACGCCCGTGATCGAAGGTCTCTTTGGTGAAGAGGACGGAGAAACGATAAGTAATCAATTTGAAATCCAAGTCTCGATGAAGTTCGAATGTACATGTAGGGATCGCTTATCACCAATACGATTCGATATATCTATTATCATGAAAATCCTTATCTACGCGAGACTCTTCTCTCTTTCTCTCTATGGAAACGAATTCTCTAACCGATTAAGTACGAAGAGCGAAGAAATTCAATAGCTGGGATTTGTTTGAAACAGCTTCGGAGGTTCTTCTTCGCTATCACAAAGAAATTAAAACTAGAAGTGTGCGAGTACTCGAATTTCGGGTCAAACAATGATCGGTCGGTTGAATTTTGCCGAATTACTCGAAATTGACGAACTATTTGAAACGAAAGCGAGCTACTCGAATATTCGAGCTGAAAAATCTTCAAGTAGATCGAAGTTTTACGACGGCTCGAATATTCGAGTAGCTCGCTTTTGTTTCAAACATTTGATCGATTTCAAGTAATTCGGCAAATTCATGTACTCGACTCGGCTCGAACAATCGAAGCGAATTCAGCTCGGCTTGTGAATTACAAGTACTCGTACACCTCTGATAAAAACGTTCCTGCCGTTGTCACGTTGCTCCGAGAACGTTGAGAGCGACTAGATTCTTTCTCACTGGAATCCTTGAGATTCCATCCTGATCCTTTCGTACAGGGGAAATCGAACAATGCTTTCAAACGGAACACCTTCGACAAGTCGTTGAAGAAATCGTTGAATCCATATATTTCACTTATTCTACACGCATCTCCCATTTGTTCACTGTTGATAACCGTTCGCTTGAGTTTGGCCTTCTTGACTATCTATACTGTAACCGGTTATGCTATCCGGACTTTGAAGAGACGCAGCGTAGAGTGGATTCACCGGTGTTGAGTTTGTGTCGAATTGGGTCGAGTCATAAACACTGTGATTCTGTGAACAAAAGAATAGTTCCCCTTTGCATTTTTGTTTTTCCTTCTGTTCTTTCAACAACAATGACAAGTATATAGTATTATTCTTCGCTATCACAATAGGCACACAACAACGCTGAATTATCACGCTTTCATATGTGTATATGTGTGTGTGTACTTGTGTGTAGGAATACCCTTTCCTGTCTTTCCTTTGTAAATCGACAAAAAAGAATGGGAAGAAAGAAACATAGTAGATGGTAGCGTTGGTGAGAAAAGACGCACCTGATTTTGCAACAAAAACAAAAATGAACAAAACAATAATCAACGTGTTAGCACGATCCTTTGCCAAGTTAGTGTAAATAAATAAAACCAAGTGCATTGGCTACATTAACGAGTTTAATTAAAATCTAAACATGCTGTATATACAGATAATAAAGCATTTTGTGCGCTCCTCTATATATATATATATTTATATATATATTATACTATATAATACATGTAGTTATTAACAAGTACGTGTAAAGTTTCGCTATCCCACCAGAACTTACTGCTGAGTTTCAATGGTTAAAATGGTTTTTAAAAAAATGTTAAAATTACTGCTCTTATATACAGAACTACACGTAATGACTTAGATGTTACACCGATAGCTCTAACAAAAGTATTTACAGCGACTCGGTCTGCGTATAAGATTTTGTGTGGTCAGAGGGAGGACTAGGATCTACTTCGCTATCTTTTACAGGTTTTGGGGTTGTCAGTGATAATAAGTAATCGCTTAAACCAGCTGACTCCCTTTTCTTCGGCTCTCTTTTACGCCTTTTAAACGTATCCTCCCGTGTTAAAGTGATAGATTTAAATAGTAACTGTTGCGTAGCGTTAGAATTGTCCATGGAATCGGACGCGTCTTCTACTTGAACCTCAGACATACCGGTGTTAGCATATTGTTTCAAAGGGCTCAATTGTTTTCTATCACCCTCGATTCGCGAGACGGCTTTATCTTTTGTTAAAGGTTCTTGACCAAGCGTGGTAGTTTCAAGCGGTGGTATCTCGAAAAATTGTGCTGGTACGCTTCCCTCCGAGCCCTTTCTCTCGTGCTCTAAACTGCTCTTTCTTGTTAACGAAAACAGATTAGTACTACTGTCGTTTGCTCCGGATTTGTAAAGGAAATTACTAGCAGTGCTTGGGGAGAAAAGTAAATTCGATACGCTACTGGGTCCACCGTACTTAAACTGAGAGGTGGATCTACTTTTCCAAGCAGTGTTGGGAAACCTTAGATCTGGAGCGCTCGTTTTGGAATCAATAAAATTATCAGATTTCGTTAGGGGGTAATTCTTAAAATCAAAAGCTGTTTTCTCCGCGCTCAGACGTCTAGCAAAACTTTTGATGCCGGGTGGGGAGCGGTATAACGTGACCCGGGAATCGTAAGCGTGTCCACTAGCAACTTTAAAATCTTTCGGAGACGCTAAGGAGTGTAGGGAGGTTTTATGTTTCGTAGGGGATGATTTTAATGCTTGCGAATCGTATAGGGGCATGTGAATAGATGGAGTATGGACCTGATAAATATAATCGCTGTCTGTTTTTAACGAAGAGAAACTCTGTTGATGCGGCAATGACACTGTATCTTCGTCCATTGCATCGTCTACTTGTGCCTTGTAGGAGAACATTATAGAAGGTTGTGAAACCCTGTAAAAACAATTGGTTAGCTGTAATTTCTATATAGAAATTGAAATACATTAAGCTCGTTCAGACGACTTACCCAAAGAACTCAGACAGAAACGTATGATAAACTAAAGGTGTAAAAAGGGTCAAATAGACAATTGCAGTAAAATCCACGATACATAATCCTACAGGATTTTGTGTATAGTTTAAAAAGCCTGCGCCAATTGATTGTACTAGGTCTAGCATGGCTAACGTACCAGCATAAATGTAAAAACTTTTTCTTGCTGGAATAAAAGATACCTCGTAGTATGTGAATTGATATAAAGGAATAAAAATACAATAGTATCTGTATCAACATACTTGGAAGGGTTAAACGATCTCTTAACCGTGTCCATGGCAGTATCAATATAAAAAGGTATATCTGTAACAAGATTGTAAAAATTGTTAGGATAATTTGGAAGATGAACTAGAGTAATTACCTCAGTGAAATAGCAAACGTTTACCATTGTGAAAACAAGACTGCTGCAGAACCAAAACATCATGCCCCCGTGACCAAATACATACAAATTTCTACTAGGAATACGGAATGTATCGTCTGGTAAAACTAATTCCAAAGTTCCTTGAGTTATTGTAAAAGCCAGTGCTATCAATGATGTGGCAAGTAATACCCTACGAATACTTGAGCGACTATCCAAATGTCCTATAAATAAAAAGCAATGTATTTCGGGATGCGCGATAACTAATACAAATGAATGAAAGTAAACTCACCAAAAGCCAAACCAAATATAAGCACGCTCATCTCTGTTGATAAAAGAAAAAATCGGACCGTAACCCAGAGCACTTTATCCGCTTTACCGCCAACGGTGGCTGCTGCGTTCACAGTCATCGAAACGACGCATCGTATCACCGAAATAACTATGTTACAAATGACAAGTCCGTAAAAAGCAAAAAATATTGGACTACTCGTTGCTCGCAATTTAAGCCGTGCTCTGTTAAATCTGATCGCGATGAATAAAAGAAACAAGAGGTTTGGTATCAATATGACAATATCCCATATTCGTACTCTGAAAAAACATAAATATCAATGGATAGAAACAGCATGACAATATATACCGTACTTGTATACCGTACAACATACCTTGAATCTTTGATTTCTTTGTATAAGATAAACTTGCAAAAATGTTCTTCATCGGTTATCGGTGAGCTAACATTAGGAATCATTGTACTGCTCAAGTCATACGTGTGTAACCAACTTTCAGATACTTCTTCGCGAACTGCACCATACATACTTTTTATTCTGTCGCACACCTTACACCACAATCATTTCTTGATTTTTCACTGGCAAACAAACAATGAACAGTATATGTCATTCCAACAGGAGAATAAAATAGTATAATTTTATTTACAGGTTACTTTTGCATGAAAAAAGATAAGAAATGAGTAAGATGATAGGAGATAAAAAACGTCGTTACCGTTCTGATCGACGTACACGAGTGAGATATCATTAAATACTCTACTCGCTAATTAAGGTGACATAATAAACATAACCTAAAATACTTGGCAGTATTCCCAAGTCACGACCTTCGTTACTGATAGAAAGCAACGACCGAACTACGTAACAATATAAACAAAAAAGCCACAAGTATAAACATTCCCGCGAAATAAAATATTGTCTGCTAGTTAATCGAGGGGTAAAATCGATAAAAGCGGTAAGTCTATTGTGTTGCTGTCAAAAATTGACGGTGCGTTGCGATGATAAATCAGCTCGAGTGATTCATGCTACTAATTGATTGAACGCTAATTCAATAAGACGGTGTACCCGTTACGATTTACATGACTTACCGTGCCACGAGATTACCGCTTTCATCTTCCTCTTCGAAAAAAAAAGTTAATATACTTTGAAGTCTGCTCGACGAGCGTGCGTACGCGTATACGTCCGCGCGTTTCGTATTTTTCCGCTGCTTACTCCTTACCGCACTGTTTATTGTCCGTTTCTCTTATCCATATAGTATTACGTTCGTGCTGAGCGATTGTCATTTTGCTATGAGACTCCAGTGTCCATTTCTGTTGATCAGCATTTAGCCGACAACCACGGCACTGTCGTTCTTTTGTCTTACGGTTCCAGTAACGCCACACCGTGTAACCGAGAATCGTATATTTGATCGCCCCTGAGAGAAACGCTAAACGAAGTGCGCGTGACTGCGTACGGAGTTTGACGTTTCTATCAAAATCACAGTTACTCGACGAGAACGTCGATGAACCGTGAAAAGGTGTTTCCAGGTAACGCCACGATTTAATGCCTATCATAAAGGCTGTGCTGCTCTTCTTTCGCGAGGTATACTTTCGATCGGGGATACACGTAACGTTCAGATTACGATTTCCTCGTTAGGCGAACGCTTTCACTGGAATCATTACGACAGTTTAATGTTCGGAACGTCTTGGATAGGTTAGGAGTTTCGTAAAAATACGCAGAATGGCCGCGAATCGCTCGTAAACCGGGAAATACGAAATTTCCCGCTCTGTTTCTCATCTCGTTCATTGCGTCGCGTTGCGTCGTTTCGTTGATGCTTTTTTTTAAGTATAGTACAGTTGGAAAGAAATAAGCAAGCAATTCCTCAGTATATTGTTTTTTTTTTAGAACGTTTTCTGATTTAAATAATTATACGATGATCCACGATTACTCGAGCGAATTACTAAAAAATATCCATTGGGACGTTTCTCCACCGGAAGTCGGTACCAGCTTCCTGGTCCGTGGGGATTACGAATATTGGCATTACGGTTGCGATGGTTTTAACGATAAGGTTTGTGATCGGATATACGATTGTATTCTTTGATTAAGTAATAAAAAGTATGGCACTTAGGGATGGGGGTGCGGGTACAGAACCCTACAGACTATTTGTTCCTGGATCATTATGAACCGGAAGTTGGATCAATCTGTTCCTAATATCAGACGTATACAGGAGATACTTGTTACGTTAGAAGATAAAGAAGAAAGTTTTATTGGATCCAGAGAATGGATTGGAAGTTTCGAAGTAAGTTAATATTTTTCGCTGAGTCAACTTGAAGTAATTAACTTCGATAATCACCAAAGTCAAATGAATTATTACTGCAAATTTAAAGAAGTTGCCACACATTTGCGATACGCTCGATAAACGCGATATATTTTCACCAAAGGAGAAAGTAAACAAGTCGATTGGCAATACGTCGTAGGTGTGCCTGGTGTTGGATCACTTGTACGAGGTTCTCAGCAAAATAATTCACGTTCCCAGTGGTAGAGCGTTATCGGAACAGATACCGGTAATCAGGGAGCACTTGGAGAAATTCGGCAGCCCAATCATGATGGGAGGGGACAGAGATTGTTCCAGCAAAGGAATACTAGGCATCCATCAGGGTGTGAAGAATACTTACATGCTAATAGTCGATCCGCATTTCATCGGCAGAACAAAAAACGCGGAACAATTGGAAGTTAATCACTGGGTGAAATGGCAGGACACCAAGAATTTTGTAGATAGCTCTTTCTACAATCTATGTTTACCTCAGATTAAATGTATAACTAGCAACAAACAGGAAGATTAATGAAATGTATAGAAAAGAAGAAAACAATTTGTATCATAAACACATTTTATTTAACTGGATATACATATGATATCCAAAACCACTGAAGACATCACGTTTAATATGTACACTATAGATAATGGGAAATGAAATAAAATACTTTGAAGTATTTATTCTAATTCAATCCGTGTTTAATATTAAGCAGACTCCCTGTAGCACCCAGTGTGATATGTGTTCACTGGTAGCAAGATTCGCTTCGAACACCAAACCAACTCCCATCGCGTTTCTTCGATTGGATGTCGTGTACACCGGTGTTTTGAAAGTATTCTACGATTCATAAACTCGGTTATCGAATGTCTATAAAACAGCCTGTGATTTGATTAATTAATGCGATACCTGAAGCCTGATTCTGTGAGCTTCGACGGGTACTACTATAAGTACAGGTAATTCTTCAACTAGGATCTTTGGGTGCGACCTTTTCAGACATTGTTCCTCAAGGTCCCATCTGGCACCTTCCAGATACAAACCACTCACGTAACAACCCTATAGAGAAAAATATGAATAATTAAAAAGAAATTATTCAAGTTCATTCTAAGGGAAAATTGATCACGTACCTCGTCGGGTCTGTCTTCTATCTTCTCCGGTATAGTATATCTTGATACAGCTGTGTACATGAGAGAGTGATCGAGGGACCAATTATTTCTGCGACAGGACATTTGGATAAGGGCTGCCAGGTACGTTTCCGGTATGTGTAGACCGGCTAACCAGAGAACTATTGGCTCGTTTGTGCCCGCCTGAGATATAAGGAAAAGATTCGTCAGTGATGGAAATAAAATATTGTTTCAATAATAATTTACCCAATTATTATATTGTTGTATTCTTTTCTCAAAATGCTCCATCCATCCAGCAAGAGTTTTCTTGGTATCTGGTGCTAGTTTGGCCCACTGTTTTGGTAGTACACCATTGTACACAGCTGTAGAAATACTTTCCAGGGTGGTATCCATACCGATTTCTCCAGCAACAGCCTATAATTTTGTGCAATTTCAATATACAATTTACTTGAATAATTAAAACTCGAAAAGCCACCTTTCTTAGTTGAGTTAGAGTTCTCTTCATTGTACGAATTAGCTTGTTGAATCTTTCCAATTCTTGGAAAAGTACGATAATGGTTGGAGTGACAGAAATCCCATAATTTTTCTTTATTTTAATGATATCGAATTCTGTAGGGACTTTGTTTAATATTTCGTTCGCCATATTGTCGATAAACTCGTCCTTGCTTATTCCAGTACCACTTACTTCTAAAATATTAAAATTTTTAATTGCATTTTTAACTTTTCATCATGTATCATAGATTTAACGTTGACCAAGCTAATTAAAATTAATTGTTGAAAGATTGTATTATAAATAATGTTTGAAAATGAATAAAAGTGTGCTTACCAGTTTGTGGTTGCAACTCTATGAGATTGCTCCACATTTCTTTCACCGCATAGGTGAAGTACCCAATTTCAGCGTTTGGATGGAGTCCAAAAACCTCTGGAGTGTTCACCAAGGGTAGTTCCTTGATGAAATTCAGGTAATCATCGTACTCTCCTTCCGGTGGTATCACGTAGTCCACGCGTTCGTCGCGGTAGAAGTGGAAAGGTTGAAATTTGTCGAACAGAAAGTCTCCGAAGTACTCGTCCATGTAAGTTTGGGAAACTCGACGATCGTAATTGTCTATCACTCTTCCGCCGTACATCACCTAACGATTTTAAAAAGAATAGAAAAATTTAAGAATCTCGATTCTTCCTAACGCACCTCCCCTATTAAATATTTCAAGCTGTTCCAAGGAATCCTGATCTCTTTCGTCGACAATGCCTTGGTTAGATAGGTATTCAAAATTGTGGTGCAAACATTGAAGTCTGACTCGTTGAAATCGTAATTTATATTCCAACCAATCTTGTCGTATCGTCTTCTCTCCTGAACAACGGCGTGATAGAAAGCCAATACATAAATCAAGTGCTTGTAGGCAGAATGCGGACAGCTTTCGATCAGCTGGGGTGTCATCTTCAGATAGGTGTTCTCAAGGTTCAGTTTCAATCCGCTTGGTGGTTCGGTGACCACTGAAAATTGATAAATATTTGTAGGAGAGGAGAGAAAAAAGCGTTTCGTCTCGGGATCGTCTGTCAGACTCGTCCAGTGAGGCTAACAACAGACGATCCCTGCTCCAGACACCTATCATACTGCAATTCGGAAATTTATATTATTCTAATTGCATGCCGGGCGACCGCTAGCGAGAACGCTGTCATCTCGCCGACCACCTAGCGGTCCCCGGCCCGAACTAAAGGCGTCCGGGGAGACGAAACCCTCTCCCCCCTCCACTAAACGCCTACATATTTCAATAATTTTAATTGCATTCAACATTGTCTAATTGTCGTGTAAAACCTTTCAATGATTGTTGTAATATTCCAATTGGAAAATTTGGCGTTGGATCGGTGGTTAACCAGAGACGAAAATCAGGATGGGGTTTCCCAACGTTTTCCAATAACTTCTCCAGTTCCCTGGTGAAACTCAAAAGCAAGTGGCAATTTTGAAACATCAACCACTGTCCTCTGTTCACGGCTATTTCTAACAGCTCCACTGCGATCTGAAAGATCAGAAAAAATGAAAATGTAGGAGAGAAAAAGGCAGTGGGGCTGACAACAGACGATCTCTGCCCCAGACACCCCATCATACCGCAATTTGGAACGCACGCGGGGCGACCGCTTGCGAGAACACTGATCCACCAATCATCTCGCCGCCACCTAGCGGTCCCCAGCCCGAACCAAAGGCGTCCGGCGAGACGAAACCCTTCCTTCCCACCACTAAACGCCTACATTAATTTATAATTAACGTGATATCTATTTAATAGAAACGACTAGTTCGGTAGGCCTGCCCCAGACACCTATCGTACCGCTCTTCGGAACTTATATACATCCGAACGGCATGCCGGGCGAGCGCTTGCGAGAGGCTCCGTTCAATCTCGCCGCCATCTAGCGCTCCCCGGCCCGAACTCAAGGCGTCCGGGGAGACGAAACTCTCTCCCCTCCACTAAACGCCTACAAAAGATTGCCAAGAAACGATGGTTAACTGATCTTACCTTCTCCTGGCCTTGTCCAAGAGACAGGTACTTGAATTTTCCTCCTCCGCAACCGTACCCATCCGCCAGTTTCATCAGTTCCGATGATGGATCCGAACCAGGACTCAGGATGAAAACAATGGGCATTGTTGGTGTGCTTTGTTCGAAGATCAGTTCGAAACTTATATGCGGAGGAGTAATGAATTCTTCTCCCATGATCTCGCTTATGTAATTGACGATGCCTCGATAAACACGATCGATACGGAAACATCGTATCAACATCAGTTTTTCAAAAGGTTTCAACTTCGATGAATAATCCAGAGGATAGTTCTCGGATTCTGGGGCATCGCTGTCGTACCACTAAAAAATGAAACACCCCTTTCTTCGTAAATTCAACAGAATCATCTTCGATCACCCACCTTCTGCCACTCTTCAAGTTGTTCCTCCAGCTCGTTAGGGAGTTGTCCAAAAACATCGGGAAAGTCATTGCTCAGTTTAAGTACATCCGCCCATCCAGTCGCTGGTAACCAGTCGGTGGGGTTGATTTTCGACGCTTTCTCCAACGCGATACTACCCTTCACGAAGAAATCCAACTCTCCTTGAGTAAGCTTCTCCTGATCCTGTTCCAATTTAATACAGATTTGGAAAGAAAAGAGCAATTTGTGCCTCTCAAAGATGCCTGTGCAACCATAGTCGTACACGTTCTTCGTCAGCATAGGAATGATGTTCTTCAGGCGTTGCTGAAGAGTTGGGTCAGGCAGCGCTTTTCTCAACGAATAAATGAATACTTCCACGTAACTGATTAAAGAGTACTGATACATGGAATTCACCATCGCCATGTCCGCCAAAACGAAGAACAATATTGCTCCTCGTTTAGCTACTGGTCGATAACCGTCTCGAAGCTTGTTCACGTCTGCGGCGGTCACCTCGCCCAGATACAATTTTGTCATCACCTCGTAGGCACTTGATTTCGTGTTTTCCAATGTTTCCACCAGCTCGATGTTATCCAGCATGTTGCCTTTGTTCGAGGCAATTTCGAGTAACAAGCTGTCCTCCAATTGTTGAAGTAGATTCTTGTTCTCGCTGGTTTCTATGATCAGATTTTCGCGTTGTTCCTCGATGTCTGGCCTCTCTGTTCGGACGACCACTGATAATAGCTGGTCTTCAAGACCCTAAAAGTGGCGACAGTCAATATGTTTGAATTTTAACACTTTGAACGCCGCGGTACCCATATATGGGTGATGCTTGAATTTCAATAAAAATCCATCAATTCTTTGATTTACTTAATTACTTGCAATTGTGGATAAAAATATAATGAAATATTTTAAAAATAATATACATAAGATTTGGGAAGATTTTCAATGGTTTTAGCGTGGCAGTCAAAGTGTTAAATGAAAAATAAAGAGTGGACTAACCCCTATGGTCACCATATAATTAATGATAGTAGCCTTAGCGTATAAAGCAGGATCGAATATGGGATTGGACATCTTCGTGGTCAGATATAGCCGGAACTTTGGATCGTAATCTACTTCCTTATCACCGAGGAGGACAAACATTCTACCTCCAGACACTATACAATTAAATTTCACGTTAATTATTGAGAGAGAAAGTGAAGCTTAATCGATTACCTTGGATGTTTTTTGATAGAACATTATCTAGAACAGGATCGACCTCGTCGACGTCTTGAAACAAGACTGGTAGACCGTATTTTATCGCCAGTTCCACTTGTTTTAAGAAATCAGCATCTATGAAGGATAAAATTTTCAAGTTCTTCTTTTGTTCCTTCTTTTTTATCCAATTCAATGCCTGTTGCTGCGGGTCGATGCACAGAGGGAATCTTGACGCTCTCGTGGTCAGGATCCCATTTTGTACGGACAATTCATCGGGAGGTAAACCTTCGGAAGTCCAGCTGGAATAAATGTAGGTCAATTAAGATCTCGTTAAGTGATCTAAATGGATAAGTTGATCAAAAGTACCCTTGAGCCTATTTTATTGAGCTATACATAATTTTATAGCTTATCAAAAAAAAAACTGGTGCACACCAAGTTTCAACCCTGTATCTCAACCGAGAGGGTAGTTACAGGATAAGAAAGAGAAACTGATTTTCCTTATTTAATGGTATTCAAAAAATCTGAAAAAATTCTAGAACATTCTAGATAAGTCTCTTTATGATTGTGAATTTTTTCAGATTTTTCGATTCCGAATCCTAGACGTGAAAAATTAAAAACGCAAAAAAGCGTCGAAAAATTGAGATTTCGAATAGAAGCTTTCGAGACATTAGATTTTTACTTTTACAGTAGTTAGATATTAGCATGACTGGTGTCCACAATTTTTTGTAGATTTTTCAGTCTGGTGCGCCGTGTTTAAAAAAATCAAAAACCGATATTTTCGACATATTTCCTAATGTGTTAGGAAATAACTATCTCTCGGTTAGGATATAGGGTTGAAACCTGGTGTACAACAATTTTTTTTTGCTAAGCTATAAAATGATATATAGCTCAATAAAATCGGCTCGATGCCACTTTTGACCATCTTAGACTGCTATACCCTTTCATCATCTTACGTGCTGATTTGAACGTCGTTGCTCAATTGACTCTCAATTCGAAAAGTCTCCGTGAAAGGAATCTTTTTCTCGATTACACTGTTCTTCCAATCTTCGTAGAGCATTTTATTTCGATACTCGTAAGAGAAGGGAGCGCAATAAGCAAGAAATCCAGCCGAGAGGACACAATCACCGACGATCTTCACAATTTGTTCGTGTAAGTTTTCCAATTCCTTCTTCCACCGTTCGTTCTCCGAAGATAAGCCGTTGATTAATTTATCAGCGGCTATCAAGCGTCTTTGAAGAACATCCGTTTCCTCTTGCAGCTTTTGTCTCTCCTCCATCGCTTTCTCGTATTTTGCGTTCAGTTCGGATATCGCTTTCTCGAGCTTCTTCAATTCACGCTCTTCCCTTTCCAAGGCTTTTCGAGCGCGTTCCGATTCCGCTTCCAACGCTTTTACGCGTTCTATTTTCGGTTTAACCTGGCATAAAGGTGTTAATTAGATCCGTATTGGCAGACAGTGGCGGCTCGTAGCTAAAATTAGTGGGGGTGCTGCTCCAGAAAATTTGTAGCCTTTGTTTTAAAAACCAGCACTACGGGAGGGACAGTGCTCTCTCTACTGCGCAGCTTCGCGCGCAGCTCCCTATGTGCGCATGCGCACACAGTCCAACGCCACGCCGCTGGAACTAATTGTAAGTCCACAGTTCCATACAAAGATTCTTGTATCTTTTTCATAAACTGGGGGATGGCTACTGACATTAAGCTTAAGGATTATATATTGTACAAGTATAAAGAAAGAATTAAAGAAAAAAGGACTCGTTATATTAAATGTTATCGATAATATCAAGTGGACATAGAGGGTGCTGCAGTTCCACAGTGCCTATACGCGAGCCGCCACTGCTGGCAGGTGTAAATTTTCTTTCTTCTACCTCTCTGTAAACGGCACAGTAGTCCAACACAGCGATTACAAACTTGTACAATCCGAATCCAGCTTTACTGATCGTCTCCATTTGATCCAGTTTAGTGGTCTTCTTCAGGTGAGCCTTAACCGATTGCTGTTGCTTAAGAGTGATCTTATCGCAGTTCATTTCTTGAAGTATCCTCAGGAACGCGGGATCGCTCATCATTCCTTTAGCACCTTTCCAAGATATGTCTTTCACACCTCGTAACATTGCCACGCATTCCGAGACTATCTGCACCGGTTCAGGCGGAGTTGCGAAAGATCTGAATTATAAATTATATTTTATATCAATTATTATTAGCCAACCCGTGTCTAAGATTGAAAATCTTGAGAAGGGGGCTATAGCATTTAGATTTTCTGAAAGTTGTCGAAAAAATTCTTGCACCATTATGTTTAGTGGATCAAAATCTCAACGAATGGCCGAAACAAATTTTTTTTTTGCCTCTTCCGGTAAGACCGGAAATGACCGAAAAAGGGTTGACTCTAGAATGAAGCTCGCTCTAGTTCACTTTAGCTTGATTTAGTCGGAGGAGAGGAAATAAATGAGACATACCTTATTTCGGTAATATCCGCTTTCTCCAGTTCGCTCAAAGCCGCCCTAGCAGCGTCAAGGGCCGGTTGAGCCTCGGCCAACACTTGTTTCGCTTCCGTTTCTTCTTTATTAATAACCTTCTGTTGATCTTCTATCTCCTTCCTCTTCTCCTCGCTCAGTTTCTTCTTCTCCATCGCAATATCCGTGCTTTCACCAATGGAAGTCAATAATTGCTCGCAATTCTTCGTTTGATCCGCTACTTTAACCCTTTGTACCGCCAGAATCTCATTCAGATCGTTCAGCGTCACCGAAGCCTCGGCAATTTTCTGTATACCTTTTTATTTTCACCCACGTAAAAATAATGAATTCTTTGTCTGTTAAAAAAAAAAAACAGTTTTTATAAATACCTCCAGAAAGACGATCACATTGGGAATTTATATAATCCTTCGTCTCCACTAATAAATTCAGATAAGAATTGATGAAATCTAGGTAATGTTTCGGTGTTACGTAGTTTCTTCTGCGCAATTTCGTCTGGAAATCAATTGTATATTCACGGACGGTCTTGTGAACGTACACCATGTGTTGAACCAACTGTTCTGTATAGTCTTGCGGTACATTTGGATTCTGAAATGCGTAAAAATTAGAAGAAGCGTTTGAAATGAGATTGTTTCAAACGCGTACATCTCTGAGAGTAACGTTAGCCACGGCTACCAGTGCCTGCTCAGGCCATGGAAATATCCAGTCTATGGTGGTGCTGTTCACCAGACCAGGATAATTACGGCACCTTGTTCTAAGAGCATCTCCGGATGGACTCATGGACAAAGCGATACGCAAGTTTTCCAAGCTAGTTTTCACGAAATATGCCCACACGCTTTCCCTGAAAGAAGGAAGGAAATTTATTACCATTCGCTTGGTTTATTAACACTTTGACTGCCACGCTAAAACCGTTGAGAATTCCTGTATATTATCTTTAAAATACTTCATTACAATTTTATCCATATTTTCAGGTATTTAAGTGGTACCTCGGTATACGACCTTAATCCGTTTCTGATGTTTGGACTTATACCGAATAGGACGTATACCAAACCAACCTTTCCTATAAGATGTAATGTAAAAATGATTAATCCGTTTTTATGTAAAAAAAAACTTCTATTGGTATTATATCTACATTAATTTTTCCTCTTTTATTCAAGAGCATCCCTTTTGTATGTAAGAGTACTAACCACTAGGGAAGTGGTTCACATTACAATATTCACATGATATTGTAATAATTTAACAAATTTACTTATTGTCACTCTATGACAAATTGTAAATTAATACATTAAAAAAAAAACATTTCCTCGCAAAATTCACACAAAAAATTTATGTCGTATACCGAGATACCACTGTATTTCCAATTAGGTAAATCAAAGAATTCCTAATAATATAAGTGATGGATTCCTATTGAAATTCAAGCGTCGCCCATATATGTCTGACCTGGCAGTCAAAGTGTTAAAATCAAATTACACTTCACTTTGTGACACCAAAACCAGCCTCCTTCGCAGCATTCCTGCAAGAGTTTACAATTTCATCCTTGTCTTCGTCGGTGAAGAGAGACGGTACCACTCCGGTCATCAGCATATTGTTCACCAGCTCCAAAAAGCTTTCGTTGATGATATGAGACGAAGTGAAGACGAACACTATCTTCTGATTATTAACGCCCACCATATTGTAAAGATTCTTCATGTCCTCCCGAAACGAGGCTTCGTTGTAACCACGCGTTAAACTAATTTCGAAGGTTCGATAACCAGCCGCATAGGAGGCTAGGTTTATCACCGATCTCTTCCCACTTCCCCCGATACCGATCACTAGCACGTGACCCCGGTGCATCCTGAGTGCACGGTGCACTCTGGTCAAGTGATCGAGCGCATCGTTGAAGAGGACCATGTGCAGAATTGTCGCATTCCTCTCGTTGTAGTCTTCAAAAATCTGCTCGCAGATTAATTAATTAATTAATTAATTAATTAATTAATTAATTATCGTCATTTGATTAGTATATAAATTCTCTTCAACTATCACCTCGAAGAATAAATTATACACAGCTTCGTAATCCAGCAAGTCTTCGTAAAATCGTGGTTCATCTTCGTTAATCGCATTTCTAAAATCACCAAACAATAAAGGATCCCTCATGGCATAGGCGACCGTCTCAGAATCCTCTTCCTCCCATCGCTCTTCGATCTTTTCCTTTATGTATCCATCTACCAGATCTTTGTCCTAGAATCGACGATGTTTCATATTAAATCGTCAAATATATTATTCAAGAATATGTTACCTCTTTACTGATCAGACGGTCACATATGACCCTGGTAAACTCGTTTCTCCAGAGCCTGACGATCTGTTTTACCGACGATAGATAATCGGGATGACTTTGCAGAAGTCCTGCAGTGATCCTCGACAAATCTCTCATGTTGAAGATGTAGTGAAATTTGCTTGGCGTTGGAAGCAGTTCCTTCGTGATAATCTAAGATCAGCAGAAGAAATGATGTACGGTATAAAATAAAGAAGATCGATGAAGTTTAGAAAGGAGGAAGAACCTGATAGAGGTTCAGCGTGATTTGCACCAGGTCAGCGGCGATTGCTTGCACTTCCTCCGAGAATATTTGCAAGTGTCCGGATAAAATACTTCTGTAAATATAATCGAGAGTTTCGTCGGAGGGAAAGGTGACGTTGTATACAGAGAACATGGAGATAAATCGGGGATCCACTTCGTTTCTACCACCGCCAGGTTTCCCCATTGCTGCCAGGTAACCTGGGAAACAAAATCGTATAATAGATACTTTTATTCTATGTGCAATTTATTTATGTAAGCGAACGTACACATGTCGTTCATGTACTTGAACGATAGATCCTTTTCCCGATCGTAGAATCCTCCTTTTTCGAACAGGAATTTCAGCAAAGCGATCGGCTGCTGAGTGCCATAAGTGTCCACCAATGGCATGTTCATGTCGTCGATGAATAGCAGCAACTTTTTTCCAGGCGGTGGACCATAAATTTCTCTCGTTCGTTTCTCTACAACTGCTTCTATATTTCTCTGCACGTCCATCGAACTCGTTCTCGACGAGAAATTGATCAAAAGCTGTTTCTGTTCGGGAGAAAAATAAAAAGATGCAGTTTCTATTTATCTTCGAAATAGAAATTTCTTCCTGCAGATGCTTACGTATTTATCTGTACTCAAATTTCGAAGGAATTCATTGATTATCGCAGTTTTCGAGGTACCCGTTTCTCCGACCAAAAGTGCTGGTCTGTCGAGATCGCTCATGGTTTGAATGAACCATATGGCTCTCGAAGTATCAACGGTTGGGACTAAAATTTCCGAAAAATGTTTCTCTCTGTCGTGAACGTATTCGGGGACCAAAAATCGCCATGGAATCCAAATATTCTTGTTTAAGTCCAGGTAATAGTCGTACAGTGTGCTCTCAGTCACGGGGATGTACCCTAAATTGTCATTTTTTTGAGATTGAGATTTTTGGAGATTGAAACTGGCGGACTGTCACTTGGGAAAAGGTTTCCCAGGTCTTTGTGTTTTCAAGGGCTATATATCTTGTTCGATCGAACTCGAGGGCTGGCAATAAAAGGGACTATTGCCAGAACCTCGGTTTGGTCGAAGGAATAGCTAAGCGCCAGGGCTAGTCCTCGAAGGCAAAGGGTTATTTTTCCCCCCTTCCAATTTTCTTGTGGCCAACCGTTTAATTTCGACGGAAAAACGGTAGAAGGTACCGGACCAGTCGCCACGAGCACTACGCACGCATTGCACCATTATTAGCCAACCCGTATCTAAGATTGAAAATCTTGAGAAGGGAGCTATATAGCACTTAGGCTTTCTGTCACTTTTGTACAGGCCAAACGGTAAGAGTTATCGAAAAAATTCTTGCGCCATTGTGTTTAGTGTGTAGCAGTCGAGAAAACAAACTGTGTTTCGTCTCGGGATCGTCTGTCAGACTCGTTAGTGGAGTTGACGACAGACGATCCCTGCCCAGATACCTATCATACCGCGGTTCGAAACTTGTATTTATTTGAACCGCATGCCGGGCGACCGCTAGCGAGAACGCTGTCACCTCGCCGCCACCTAGCGGTCCCCAGCCCGAACTCGAGGCGTCCGGGGAGACGAAACCCCCTCCACTAAACGATTGCGACAAGTGGGTAAAAATCTCAACGAATGGCCGAAAAAGCGTTGGCTCTAGAACGAATCTCGCTCTAGTTCACTTTAGCTTGTTATTTGTTATCAGGTGTCTAAATCCTTATGCACCTAGGTCACATTCTAAAAAACTTACGTATGGTCGCTGGTTTCTCGACGGTATCTTGAACCAGCATAAAACCAGCAGTCTTTTTCACGTATTCGTCGAAACGTGGTTTCTCATTGATAACCAAAGTTGCTCCCAGGGACCAATAACAAGCTTGAATGTACATCGCTTCGATAATTTCCTTTCTATCGAACAATGGCTCTATCACAGTCATTTCGTCTCCTTCGTTTTCAATCATAGGAGATGCCTTGTCTGAGATCTCCAGAAGACTGTCGAACACGTAACATAGTTGAGTTACCTGAAATAATTATTCCATACTTTTCTTATTTAATTATCCTGAAACTTAAAGCGAATTCGTCAATCGCTTCTCGTTCGCCCTACAAAGATCGTCCGCGTAACCGAAGCAAAGTCTAGACATTGCAATTTGCCTGCTCATTAATTTCGAACTCGCCATAAAAAGGCGAGTTAATTAGCGTATAAAGGTCTAATTGTTACCATGTTTAAGCCGGTTTGCGGTATGATCATCTTAAGCGGCGTGACCGCCTGCAGGCCAAGCATTCCTTCTATAATGAGCTTGATCGCCCCGTCAATGTATTTCTCGTACATTCCACTCAACAATTCTCTATCCGATTCGATCTTGCCCCGCATCCATTTCTCCATGTACGGATGATAACCCAAGTTCTTTGGATCTACGTAGACCATTCCTGCTCTGGATACCGTGGCCGGTGAGGCGTACTGCAGGTCCCCTACCTTTTAATGATAAATTCATTGAAAATTTATCATTATCGTGGGACATTCATCTAATTTATATACTTCGAATAATAGACTGCAATGATTTTGCATCTTGATCCTTTCTTGATTCGCCAGAGTAAGCAGTTTATTATCGTCCATCACGGAGTTCATATTCTCGATCCATAAAGCATCCACATCACCGTCGAACAAAATATATTTTCGTTCGTCTTTACCAGTGCCCATAGGTTTATTAACTTCTCGAAAGATTTTACTCAAAAGTCCATCCGTCCAGTCTCGTGTCACTGGATCCAGTACCCCGTACAATTCGTTCACAGTGCATGCCTTAAATGTATTATATTTTTATTGCTGATGATATATACCTTGATGAAAAATGAAATACCTTTGGATTCAGGGTGTATAGTTTGGTCGGTTTATCCAGACGAGTCTGAGCTTTACACAGGGTATCGATCACCACTGTTTTCCCACCCCCCGTGGGTCCAACCACCATCGTGGAATGTCTAGTCATCATCACTTCGTATAATTGAACAACCTTGTCCACCTAATTGAAATAATATATTCATCGAACCGTTGTATAAAATAAAATTGTTATATCCGAAAGTACGGTATACACGGGTTTCAGAGATGTGCGCGAACGCATAGGCCGTAATTACCGGTACGCGGCGCCAGGTGAGAAAACAATTGCGGAAGGGGGGGGGGGGGGGGGGGGTCACCGTAAGAGAGACAGGACAGAGCAGCGAGCACAAAAGCACGAGTGTAGAAATGTGTCCCAGAAAGAGTGTTAGCCCCTTAAGGGGGTAGACACGGGTAATAGTAGCGCGTTGACATTACCGGCAAAAATGGGCCTATTAAGGAGTTTACGGGAATCGGTTATTCGTCCCTATATGGAAACATTTGGGACTGGGTGAGGGCTTTATTCGAAAGAGGAAGGTCCAATTACCCTTCGCTCAACTCATGATTTCAATCACAGCACTCTTTTAGTGGCCGAAAAATGCTTCGATTCTGCGACTGCATTTCGTCGATTTTTTACTATTATCCGTGTCTAGCCCCTTAAGGGTCGGTCCCAACCACTCGACGTGTGGCAGAGCAGCTGATTTAAAGGTAGGGTCAATGAACTTGCCTAAGTCGATCGGGACTTAGGCCGACGCTGCCGTTCCCGAGCCCGTGCGCTATGCGCGCTCGGATTGGTCAGTGTTCTTCCTTAATAATTCAAAAACGAAGCTTTAAACATTTTCGCAAATGTTGTTCAGAATCACCCCAGCTATCACCGCTTTAAGCGGCTTGCACTCTTTCTGGGACACCCTGTATAGAGATAATAAAATAAGTGACAAGTGACTCTGGCATCCGAAGGATTTTCACACCGGACCCTTCCATCTGGTCTCACTTTTCCGACAGACACCACAAAAGTAGAAGATAAATAATTACTTGTTCAGAAAGCACAGAGTATCTTTGTTCTTCGAGCACCGCATTGACAGCCTCGTTAAAATCAGGATAATGAACTCTGGGACAATTGAGGTCAGGAAAGAGATCAGCGATCAGTCCCAAAAATAGAGGCACGTCGTCGTAGATGAATTTCGGCAAATTCATATCTCTGAGGGCTCTCATGAGCACCACGTTCTCCGGTAGCTCGCCGGAAGTTCTCTTCAGTTGACCGGCCATATTCAGCACGGATTTCAGTGCTCTAAGTCCGAAGTCGTAGTGATTCTGCTTGCTAAGCTGTTCGCGAGCCAAATTGTACAGGACCGTCATCTTCTTGGCCAGTACTTTGGCGGTCAAGAAGCCGGAACTGAACAACTTTATCTGACAAATCAGCTCGTTATCCGGGACTATGCAAACGACGGGCCTGAAGAGCGCCTTCACCGATTCCGGCAGTTCCGTTCGACCCGCGTATCCGGGATTCATCGTAATGAATATACCTACTTTCGAATCGAGCACGATATCTTGACCCTCGAACTATAAAAATGCATAGTTGCATATTTTTATAAATCAATTTTTCTTTTCATTATTTATACCATGAATCTGCTCGCGTTCGCCATCAGAGCTGATCGTATGGTTTGTAACTGGGTAGAAATAACTGAAAGTACAGAGATGTCGATTCGGTTGAATTCGTCGAAACAACCCCATGCACCACATTGCGCCAGACCGCTCAGTGTCTTCCCTATAGCCACGTAGTCCATCCCTTCGCCGCAATTCGTCACGATGCAGAGTAGTCCTAACGCTTTTGCCAGGTCCTTCGTGGTCTCCGTTTTCCCTGTGCCGGCGGGCCCTGGTGCGGGACATGGGATTATTAACAACCTTCTAATTATTAATAACCCGTCAGCCAGGTATAAATTACGTGGCATTTGAAGCGTTAAATTAGCCGTGTAACTGCGAACGCTTCTCTTTATGAATATACACGGTGTTCCCGAAATCGTGGTACGGCACAAGTTTAGAATATGGGACATGCCCCGCAGGGGTGTGTCCTATATCTTTTTGTAGCTTATCACATAAGGTGTTCATATATGTGGTTCATAAGTGCCACAAATTTTTTTTTAAGTGATACAATACTTTTTTTTTAAAAGTAAAATTCCAGCCCTTTCTCAGGAGCCCTGCTTAAGAGGAGGGCGCCTCCTATTGTGAACAATAGAGGGGGTTATGGGGGACACGGTGGTGGTGGTTTCACTTGTAGGAGGCGTGGGAGTCGGGAGTTATGGGGAGGTAAATGATCAGAACATTCAAAATTTGTGACTGAAGCATTGATCTTTTTTTTAACACGCCCTCAGAGGACATGTCCCATATTCTACACTGCAGTCGCTATATCTTGTCATTGTGACAGCTTTAGAGACACTAATAAATTTTTTGACATGTGCAAGACATCGCATTATCAACGACCTTGATATGTGTATAAACATAAATAGAAGTAAGGACGATTGGCCAGATTAGGTAAACTAAGTGTAGCAGTCGAGAAAACAAACGGTGTTTCGTCTCGGACCGTCTGTCCGAGTCGTCAGTGGGGCTGACAACAGACGATTCCTGTCCCAGACACCTATCATACCGCAATTCGGAACTTCTATATTATTCGAATTGCATGCCGGGCGACCGCTAGCGAGAACGCTGTCATCTCGCCGCCACCTAGCGGTCCCCGGCCCGATCTCAAGGCGTCCGGGGAGACGAAACCCCCTCCACTAAACACGATTGCGACATAAGCAAATCGTTAAGTACTAGTTAAGTACACGCATACCTAACGAATATTCAAACTCGATTTTTTCAAAAAGGAAACGTCATATGAAAAAATTGTATTCTTTATTTTCTACTTATTTTTGCACGAGGAATTTACCCCCATTCCGGTTGTACCACGATCTCGGAAACACCCTGTATATCACAAGTCTGACCTGCGGGAGCACCTCCAAGGTGCATCGAGAGGGCTTGTGTAATCGTTAGGTATATCCTATCCGTTAGAGGTGTAACAACGAGTCTGCCATTAAGACCCATGTACTCGTAACCGTATTCGAAAGTGCCGGTGCACTGGTGGATCCATACATTGTCCGGGTCACGAAGCCAATAAAACCTTTGTAAGAAATTTCCGTTCATGTTAATATAATATATTGTTAAAATACTTTCAACTTTCACGTTGCAATCGTTTCGGAGAATGTATAGAAAAGAAAGGTATCGTTCTATGGGTAAATTGATAGCACACCTCAATTGACTTTCCCATTCGAATTCCGAAGGATCCATGATGGTATCTCTAACGAAACCTTCGATTATGTCTCGCATGTGAACATCCAGGGTTAATACCATGTCGAATTTCTTTCGATCGTTGTTCGTCAGTGTCTCTCCACCCATTAACGTCACCACTTCGTTTAGTTGATTATTCAGTTGCGAGAGATACTGGGAATAAATAATATTTGAGATTCTTGGATTTATTTTTAACCGACTTCGAAAAAGGAAGAGGTTACTCGATTCTATTTATCTGTGTCCGAATCTTTTGTACATACCTCTTTCATCGCGTACATTTGTCCCTTGGAAATCTTCTCAAACACGTTCTCCACCTCTGCTGTCCACCATATCTGATCAGCCGCGAGGATCATCATCCCTTGGAAATCGAACATCCATTCTGTCCTCGGTCTCCTTACCTAAAGAACTTCCTATAATTTTTTAATAGATTCATCTTTTTAGAAGTATCACCTTTCCATAATCGTAGACGGCTTTCTTCGTCAGATATCGATTCGATTTCTTCATCTCCTCGAGAGCAACCCCCATCCATTCCTCGATTTTCCCTTCGGCTAAAACCGCGTTTCGAAACTCCATAGCTTCTCCCTCGCAGGAAATTAACGCTGTGGTTATCACCCGATCGCTGTTGCTGTAATCGAAGCGAAATTTCTCTAAATTGTCGAACATCTTCCCCACGTGTTCCTGGATGGCTGTTGGTTGACCACTTCCAAGGATGGTCAGCAATTCGTCGTCGCTGAGGAAAGTGAATCTTGAGAAAACTACCCTTTTGCTGTTCAAGTAATCTGTCAGGGATTTTTGGCATTTGTCGAGGCCGTGTATCATTGCTTCGAATTCCTCCTTTCGTCCTAAATAACGAAGCAATTAATTTATTCTACTCTAATTCAATTTATTCTAATTGTACCATTGATTGTGCAACAGTCGAGGACGTTTAATCTCTTTGAGGTGTCCGCCATTACTTTCTTGAACGTTTTATCTATGTCATCGAATTTCTTCGCCTCGTCCGGTAATTGCAATCTGATATCACCACCCACGAAGATACCCTCGAGGTATAACCATTTTCTCTGGAGCTGTATCCATAATTCCAGATTCTCAGCGATCGTGTGCATCGTGATCTCCCATTTTTGTACGGTGTTCAAGAAAGGGCCGATGAACTGCGAGGCTGCCATGCCATTTACGTTCATCATATTGTCTTCTAGGACTTGATTCAATTCCTCGACTGGTCCTAGAATGAATCCACGATCCTCGGTGCCTGGGAATAGAAAAATTCTTCAACATTTTATATTCAGAAAATTAGAAAATAATAGCAGTACCTTTCATATGTTTCACCACCGTGAATTCCATGTTCTTCCATACTTCGGCTAATTCTTTCAACCCTCTTTCTATGGCGAGCTCCTTCACAGCGTTCATTACAATCTCCTTGGCAATGTCTTGATATTTTCCCAACTCCATCGCGAACATATTTTGCAGGGTGAACCTTGAAGACCGAATGGTCCAAGTTTACGCTTCATCTTTTAACAATTGTTATGAAATTTGTATCGTTAACTCACCCCCTCAATATTTTTATTTCATTCTCTTCCATATTTTTAAGTCTTTGAAAAATTCTTTTTATATAAATAATAAGTAAAAAAAGATTCTGTAAAAGAGTAATTATATGAGGTCTTAAGATTGTCACAGATAAAAGATAATTAGGTGGCTGAAATTAATTGCTTCTGCAATGTCCAAAATTATATTTTATCATAGACAAAAGAAAATAATAATATAAAAATGGAAATAAAAAATCTTGAAGACACACATTTAAAACACACTGAAAACACTTCGCTTCGTTTATAATTGTTCAATTTTAATCATCCTCGCACCTGTCGGGGTCCATATCGAAATACTGTCCAGTTTTTTTCATCAGTTCTTTCCAATGTCTTTCGCGCATCGCTTCGTTTTTCAATTCGATAAACAACGGTACGGAATTCTTGAAACTCTTCATGTTCAATTCTAATGCTTGCCCGATGCTAAGCTCCTTCACGAATTTCGACAATTTTCGAAATTCTCTGATGAAGTGATCCATACCGTCGATCAGCAGTTGAGGATTCAGGTTCACCCATAACGTTTGAGACCAATCATCCCTCGCATTTCTTTGCTGTTTGTATAAATCGTACAACAATTCCATGCCCTCGTAATCTTTTTTAACTTTCAAGAAACTCGAGTAATCGGTCGCTGGAAGATCAAACAGCAACTCCGAATTGATCATACTCTGGCGTCTGTCTTCTAGTTGAGCAATCTTCGCACCATATTCCTGTTGCACGAATACAATGAAAAATATTTCCAAGTTTCGTGCAAAAGAATATTGAATTTTAATTCTGAATCTACCGTCATTTTGACCAGTCCAAAGTCAAGATTCTCTCCGACACTGCCAGGACCATTCTCCTCGAAATCCTTAGCAAATTCTTTTAATTCTTCCAAGAAATGATTGATCTGTTGCTGAGTCATCTCTGAAAATCTATCACAAGTGCTTTCCAGAGTGGAGGCTCTATAGAGAGCGCCCAAATAGAGCGATTCCCAGTCGTGTTGCAATTTGTGAGCCATTTGTTCGTCTTCTTCGGGATAAGGTATGTGGTGACCGTAAAAAGTTCGAAAAGTTTCCTAAAATAATATTCAAACTTAATACACTTATACCTAGCTATACGGCATATTTCGCTATAACGGCCTTTTTTAATTATGGCACTTTTTCGATTTTCGGCCCACAATGTTATACGGCCAAAAGAAAAATGCTGTTTTTATAGGAAATAAAAAGAATAAAATGCTTCATGAACTAAGAACTATATTATTTTATAAAATTTGCAACAGATCCAATTGAATTTGTATGGGTTTGTATCAAAATAATTGATTAGTTATAGGGCTTTTCGCCTTAGGACTTTTTCCGGAACGTATCTTATTTTATTTAATTATATTTAATTATATTTAATTAAATTTAATATTAAATTAATTTATAGATAGATTTATATTTAATTATATTTAATTAAATCTAATATTAAATTAAATATCCGGAATTAAATTAAATTAAAGTTCCGGAAAAGTTGGTCGTAAAGCGATATTTAATTTAATATTAAATTTAATTAAATATAACATTCAATAATATTAAATTTAATTTAATAAATTATATTTAATTTACAAAGTTCAGAAAACGCACCTGATACGTACTGATACGAACTTCCGCTTGAATCGCAGTTTTTTTAATGTCAGAGATCGCTTGCATGACCGATGTAAAACGATCTAAACCTGTGATCACGATTTCAACTTCGCTTCGATATTGTTCAATGATCGATTTCAAATCGTGCATCCCTTTGATCGTCTCTTCTAATAAGAAAGTTCCTAGCACTTGCTTCCATTCGTTGGCGTGCTGCTTCATCCCCGATAATAAGGGATCCAGATTCAGGCTGATAGATTTTAGAAATCAATTAATTTAATCGTTAGCCTACGATAAGAAAAAGGGGATTACCGTATGCAGTAGAGATCATGACGAGTTTCCATCTCGTTCACCTCGTCGAGAATGTTGTCGTAGAAAGTGAACTTCTCGTTGTAGTGAAAGAGCGTTGGTTCCGTGGCTGCAAACTTCTTCGCGGCCAAGTTTTTATCGAAAGTCCATAGATTACTGTATTTTCTCCATCTTATCAGATAGTGCCAACATTCTAACGTCAGTCTGTGCGCTGACCCTTGAATCGTTAGTATATTATCATTCACTATCTGCAAGGTATTTACCAAAATTATACACTAATTATGAAAAATAATGTACAAGGAAAATGAAGAATAATTTACTTGAATGCTCATCACATCTTCGAAGAAAGTAATGCTTGTGTACTGATCACTATTGTTTCGTTTGTGAGGTTTACAATCCAGACAAGTCCCATTCATCCATCTAGGGAATAATTTTAACGACTCCAATAGATTCTTCACATTCTGAAGAATGATGTTGTAAATGTCTCCAGGCGATGGTCTTAGAACGACCTCGGAAGATATTAGCACAGCGTCCACTTGAAACAGTGGTTTATTCGACATCAATGATTTGTTGAAATGCACCAGATTCATGGTCATAGATCTGCAATGATCATCTAATATAACGTATGTTAATATATCGATGAGAAAAATAATGTACATTATAAACGAAGAGAATATTTTCTTCTCATATTTTTCATAGAAAAGTTGCATGGCAGAGTTGCTTCCTGTGGATGTTCCCAATACTAAATTTTCTAATTTTATCAATGTTGGACTTGTCGATTGATAGGCCTTTCTCATCGCGGTGAGTAATTCTGTTCTTCGATTCTGTATCTCCTCGAAGTACGTCTTTAAAATAAATGAATTATACATATGAATTTTAATTATCCACGCTTTGGATAATTTTACGTACTTTGCAAGGCAACAATTCGCAGTCGTATAATTCAGGAGGAAGAATGAATAAATTATAAGTCTGAAGCTCGGTATTTATTCTATTATTCAGGTCGTCTTTCATACGGCTCACTTGATCTACGATAGAAATTAGACCTCTTAATAATTTCTTACAATTGTTTATGTAATCTTGTATGTTTAACGAGTTCCAAGTGAAACGTGTCAGTCCAGGCTGAATATGTTTCTCAATATCTAATAAATTCGTCTTTAATAGCAATATCTGCAATAATAATCAAATTAATTTATACTAATAAGATATCATAGGAGTTTCGAACGTACATCAGCTTTGTCCATTTTATCAATCATCTGATTGTACTGAGTAATCACTCTTTCAGTAGCTTGAACGTCAGTTCTCAATCTATCTTTCTGAATGCCAGCTTCTTTCACTATGGGGGCCAATTCGAAGCCCAACTGTTCCATCAATTCGGCCTGTAATAGCAAATTCTCAATATCCTTTCTAGAATGGATTGACATTATAATTTCATTGAAAGTACCTCACGGATAATATCAAAAATCTCCCACTCAAAGTTCACTTCGAATCGAAGCTGGCATTCGACGAGAATCGAACCGCTCATAAATTCCATCCAAGTGATCTTCGCCCCTTGAGGGCCTTGTTTCTCCATAGACGAAGATACAGACGTTTTCTGATCCTTTTGAGAGTCTGATTTCTTTGCTGGAAGGAGTTTCGAGCCACCGCCTACCGAACTAGTCGTTTCTATTAAATAGATATCACGTTAATTATAAATTAATGTAGGCGTTTAGTGGAGGGGGGGGGGGAAGGGTTTCGTCTCGCCGAACACCTTTGTTTCGGGCTGGGGACCGCTAGCTGGCGGCGAGATGATCGGTGGATCAGTGTTCTCGCCGGCGGTCGCCCGGCATGCAATTCAAATATACAGGGTGATCCTCTCGCTAGGGGACACAAAGGAACTGGCGAAAATGAATCCCTTGACCGCACCATGAAGACTCACAGAGTCGTCTCGGCCCGGGTAGATCCCCGCTGGCACGTGACAATACGGACCTCTTTATGGTGTGGTCAAGGGGTCCATTGTCACCAGTGTTCCTTTGTGTCCCCTAGCGAGAGGATCACCCGGACACAAAGGAACTGGCGCCAATGAACCTCTTGACCGCACCATGAAGACACACAGAGTCGTCTCGGCCCGGGTAGGTCCCCGCTGGCACGTAACAATACGGACCTCTTTATAGTGCGGCCAAGGGGTCCATTGTCACCAGTGTTCCTTTGTGTCCCCTAGCGAGAGGATCACCCGGACACAAAGGAACTGGCGCCAATGAACCCCTTGACCGCACCATGAAGAGGTCCGGGTACTGTCCAGAGATGAGATGTTGCGGAGGCTAAGGAATGCGGGTACGATTGGTCAGAGTTTTCTAGTCACGCGTTATTGGTCGAAACGCTCACACATACTAAGCACGCCGCTTGACGTTGCTGGTGTGGGTGCGTGACGACGCAACGTGGGTACTAGGCGAAACAGACCAAGTGCTCTCTTTGCCCCTCTGCCGTCCCGCTCCGCAACATCTCATCTCTGCACAGTACACACACAGAGTCGTCTCGGCCCGGGTAGGTCCCCGCTGGCATGTGACAATGCGGACCTCTTCATGGTACGGTCAAGGAGTTCATTGTCGCCAGTGTTCCTTTGTGTCCGGCTGCGAGAGAATCACCCTGTATAGAAGTTCCAAATTGCGGTATAATGGGTGTCTGGGGCAGGGATCGTCTGTTGTCAGCCCCACTGACGAGTCTGACAGACGATTCCCGAGACGAAACGCCTTTTTCTCCCCTCTCCTACATTAATTAATATTTAACTGAAATTTCTTATACCGAAGCTTGGTTTCGATAACACGTCTCCTTTCTGAACCGAGCCCATAGGGGTGGATCCAGTCGAGCCATAACGTTTGCTCTTCGTTTTCCTCGACATTTGAATAGCATTCAAATTCTTCGTGATCTCTTCACCAGGAAACATTAACAAACCTATAACAAATATACCCCCCCTTCATATGAACAAAGTACTTAATTATTTTATTAGATGATGCTGGAAAATTCCTTAACCTTTGTCTGGCTCAGAGCGTGCCATCTTCAGGATGCTCTTCTTCATGGTATTCATCACTACAAATTGCGCTTTGTCGGCCCACGTACGATATTTTGATTCTTCGAAACTTTTCATCTGTTTGGCTATCTCCACGTACTGGCTGAATGCCAGTAACTTCAGTTCGCTGTGCTTTAGCTCAGGAATGCTTTGCAGGGTCAGAGCCGGCATTTTTAATCGGTGAAATAATTGCCTCACCCAGTATATGGCACCAGCCATCGGAGGGTGATACGTTAACAGTGGTGGACTTCGTTTTCCTGTAATTAAAATATTCGTTTATTCAATTTTCTTCCTTTCCTAAGGACAATTCTTCTTGCCTCTGTTGTATATGCCCTCGACCATGCTGATCTCCTTGCTAAACTGCTGCATGATGACGTCAAACTTCCGCAACAGTTGCTGATAAATCGTCTGTCTGGTCTTGACGCTCTTGAACTTGAGAAGCACTTCCAGACCATCTTCAGCGCTAATTAGCGTCATGAAACACTCGTCGATGAAGAATTTCGCCTCGTTCTCGAGGAAATGGACTTCCTCGAAGAACCAGATCATCGTCGCTTCCCAATTGTCGCGATTGTACTCGTCGAAGATGTTGAAATCCGCTTCTAGGATAGGCGTAATCAACCTGTCGACCCTTTTAATGATGGTGTCGATTTGAGCCGGGTCGCTGATGATGGATTTCAAGTGAGGTCCAAAGATGTTGTAAAAATCTTGAAGAACATTGGCGATTTCGTTCAATCCATCGCAGACAGATGCGATGTATTCCGTTTCACGAAACAATTGTTTCTGGTCGAACTCCCAACGATTCCCTTTCCCAGAATCCTCGATTTCTTTTCGATAATCCAAGTAAGACAACTTCCAGCTCTTCAGCATCGTGCTGGCGTCCGCTGTCTTTTCGATAATCTCTTCCAATGGCAGTCTGTTTTGAAGTGATCAATGGTAGAATTTTGAGAAGACCAGCAATTACTTACTTACTTGAACAGCTCTTTGGTAGCCAGATTTCTGATGACGTTTTGACACAGCTCCCAGGAGATCCTTTGCAAAAGACCCATCATCTTGTCTTCGGAGGCATAATAACGAGATAATATCCATATCATTCTTAATCCTTCGGTCAACGATGGAATGGCTTGGGTGATCGCTTTGAAGGAGCTCGATTCAGCAATCAGCTGTTACAAAATTTTATATAACATATTATATTGTGTAGGCACAGTGCCAGTTCTACCAATATTGGTGCCCTGGACAAGATTATCGTGGCGTCCATTCAGGGGCTCAAAACTTTTAAGAAAAAAAGACAAGGTAATAATATGAAACGATGAATCTATAGTTAGAATGTAAAAATTGTTTAACTATGCAACAGCTTTATTAATCTAAACGGATATGAATGAATAAATACTAGGGACACCGGGCTGCGGCGCCCCCTATAGATCTAGCGCCCTAGACGATTGCCCGACTGCCCCCCCCCCCAATGCCGGCACTGTGTAGGCGTTTAGTGGAGGGGAAGACGGTGAGTCTCCCCGGACGCCCTTAGTCCGGATCGGCGACCGCCAGGTGGCAGTGGGATTGGATCTGTTCTCTCGCTGGCGGTCCCCCGGCATGCGATCCATGAATTCCAAAAATAGGAGTTATAGGCGTCTGGGGCAGGAATCGTCTGTCGTCGGCCCTACTGATGAGTCTGGCAGATGATCCTGAGACGGAGACGCCTTTTTCTCTCCCTATAATTGAATAATTTATTTCTTCTTACCTTGAAGTGTCTTATAATAGTCTGCAGGAAATTGTTATTGTCCCTTGCTTCGGTATAGTCCTTCCACAAATCACTGTAGAAGAATTCGAAATTCGAAGCAATCGGCGACATCACTCTATTCAATAGTCCTAAAATTCTTTTGGCTATGGGGGTTTTTAATTGCTCCACCAGCATTAACAATCCCGTTTCTCGGTCTTGCCAATATTCAATCTCTGCTAGGGGACCTTTATCTTCAGGCACTTTAGTGTGAAACGATTCCAAAACCTTAAATGATTATTTTATTAATTCGATGATTTTATTGAAAATTATTATTTGGAATTTTACCTTTTGAATATGCCCACCCCAAGACATTACCACCTCTTCAAAGTGATCGATCACTCCTTTATTCTTCTCCAGCATCTCGTCTGTAACTTTTGGATCATGGAATTCCATAATATCTGGCATCGTCAATAAAAGATCTCCTTCGATTCGGTCTATCGTCCTAAATAAAAAAGTAAATTGATATTCTTTTTTTGAAAAAAAAAATAGAGAAGATTAATACTGACCATTCAACTTTGGTGATCAGTTTCTTCAGATATGACAAGATATCGTTTTTGCTTCGATCAATCGAACGCCGCACGTCATCTGTGTCTTTTATGGCGGATGCTGTTTTGCTCGATGGTTGATCGAAGGTTGAAGATACTGTATAATCGGTTCTTAATCTACTACTTTTCTTTTGCGCCGCTGGTTTCTCTTCTTCCATTTCCTCTGTTTCTTTTACCAAACCATCACCACTGCTCACCTCGAACTTTTTAGACATCGCTATGGATACACTGCGAAACTCTGACGGTCTTCTAAGAATTGAACTCTGTCGAATATAATTTAGAATGATAATCAATTATTTTAATTCTTTCGATTATATATACCCGGGCCTGAAGGATATCGGTTAAATTCTCCTCCTCGTCTGTAGGTTCTTTCCGAATTTCTGCAAATTGCGGTCCTCTAAATTGATGTTCCACCAGTGGTTTAAACACCTTTGGTAAAAAAAGAAGGAAACCAGTTACATTTCCGATAGGAATAAAAACGCTCTTCTCTTGATTCAAAAGTTCACAGTGATCTCCTCCGAAGAGTCGCTATGGCAACCAGACCCGATATACATGGTGTCGTAATTTTGACTAAGTCCAAAACCCAACTTTCGAACCTCATATCTCGGAAACCAAAAGCGTGCACCGAATAATATTCAAGGTGGCTACTGTGGAGGTCAAGGTCTATCACCATACCAAGTTTGGTCACGATCCGATGAGTCTTCCCGGACGCGTCGGATATATTATAGCCTTTATCTGATTTTTTCGAGAAAAAGTCAAGAGAAGAGCGAGAAAAAATCAAGAGAAGAGCGAAACTCAGAGTAATTGAATTAGTGATTGTAAAAAGGCGTTATCATGGTACCTGTGCAAGCATTCTGTTCATCGAAAGCAAAAATCTTCCTTGCAAAGATCCGACAACCAAGTAATTCGTTATCTCTTCGTCGCATTCTTGGTACGAATCAAAAGGCGGTACACCCTCGTCCTTTGTTCTTAAAAAATAAAATAAGGTGACGTCGTGTAAATCATTCCTACTGCCATCCAATTCGCCGCATATTATGTGGAGAACAGGTACTTTCTCTACTTTTTCCACCATTTTCTGTAATTGTATTCAATTCGTTTATCGAATTTCCATTTGCGAATCTATGAAATATTAAATATATACTTTAGTTCGAATGTATTTGTGCTCCTCTTCAGGGGATGGCACGAAATTTATGCTCACTAAGGAAATAAAAAATATTTTCAATCAATTGATTAACAGTAAATTATTTATTTCATTATTTTACCAGAATCATAACTCTTGGATTCCTCTTTTTTTAAAGAAAACACTGATGGTTCTCCACTACCCATTTCCTTAGATTTATCGTCTCCTTCCTGCTGTTCTTCTTCTCCTTCTCGTTCTTCTTCCGCATCTTGTTCTTCTTCCTCCTCTACACGATATTCTCCTTCTTCTTCATCGTCTTCACCCTCGTCCTCTTTATCTTCTTCATCGCCAATTTCGATTACTTCGCTGACAGCAGTGGACGATGACTCTTTACTAGATTCAATAGTCATCGAAGACATTTCTAATTGTTTCAGCAGAGCTAGTGGATCGAGTTTTCGCTCCTGTTTGCTCTTCTTTATTTTTCTCCTACTTTTTCTGATTTTCTTTGATTCCGAATCCATTTTTCCTGATCAAAGAATTAATGAAAGTTTCTGTTCGAGTGCAGACAGTGAAGTTTTCATTCAATTTTTTAATAATAGTTTGTGCAGAATATTTTAGTGCAAAATATGTTTAAACACGTGCAATAAAAAAAAAAGAAAAATACAGGTTACCAGCATTTCGGATTAATCTACGACCTTTCCTTTTCATCGCGAGGGCTGTCAGTGCAGCCAGTTTGTTCGCCTGTTTGCCTGTCGTTTATTAATCGATTAAATAATTTGAAAATTCATTTTTAATGAACAGAAGCTACTTACTTTCCCAAACATCTATCTCTTGCTGAACAATCTCTGTAGTGTAAGTTGCATAAAAGTAGACCACCTTTCTTTCGATATTCGTCACTCCGTATAGATCGAGTATCAGAAAATTAAGAATTTTATCCTCAAAATGCCTATTGTTTGCCTGTCGTTTCAAATTCGATCATTTCTCTTTTTTCTTTCACGAAGATGTTTTTTAATAGACTTACGTTTAAAAGTTTATAGAAACTCAGGTCCTGACCAGTTATCCCCAAGAACTTCATCACTTTGTTTCTTATCCACATTAGTCTATGAAAATTAATCATTAAATTTCCATTTTCCATTATGTAATATTCCAAATGAAATACCTAGAATCCATTTGCAGCACAGAATGTCTACTTAGAATCGCCAAATCATTGAGCTCGTTATCTTCATCGCCCTCAGTGTCAGATTTTGTATTTTCATTCTCTGTTTCAGTCATTTTCTTCTAATATTTAAAATACTATTCGAGTGACTATTTTGTATTCTTTGAAAAATTATTTTCGCAAGATTGCACTTTAACCTACCACCTCAAATTCAGAATCGATTAAACTTGGCTACGAATTACAATCCCTGCTGTATCGATGTTGCCATGGAAAATAAACAGACTTTCACAAAGGATTTCAAGGAAGGAAATTATTCTCAGGAATGTTTTAAATTTCTATTAAATAATAACGAACAAGTTTTAAAACGAATATACATGTTTTATTAAAAAATACATCATTGCTTCTTACTCACACGTACATACATTATTAATACACGATACATCTATTAATTGATTTTGTATAATTTTCACATGAAAGTTAATTAATTTCTATCGTGAAATGTTTCACGCTTAGCAGTCACGTTAATCATTTCAATTAATAAAATAATCTATTCTAATAATTACATCGACCCTTCTCTTACAATGTAAATGGTAACCATTAATGGTCTTCTAATTAAAAGAAGAATAAAAGAAAAAAGGACGAAACAGCAGGACATCACAGATTTCGTTCTACAACTAAGTTCTTCAGGAATGATTCAATAAATCATTACTACACATCCTTCGAAGTCTCATTCTTTTCCGACAAAGTTTCCTGGCTTGTTTGCTGAATAACAGCTTCCTTTTTCTCACTCTCAGCTGCTTCTGGTTCTATCAATCCACCTAGAACAGCTTCCACGTACTCTTCTCTGCCTCGATCAGTGTCAAAAGAGAACCCAATCGATGGTACGAACTCTGTCTTCACCACAGTCTTCCCAGAATCTGTGGTGAGGGTCGTTCCTGGCTCAGACGTCGTCGTAATTATCGTATTTGCCTTGGAACTTGACCTGGAAGAGAATCGATCACTTGTCTCTAAGGTGGTCCTGAAACTGCTGGACTCCTGATGGTTATCCACGTTCACAGTAGGTAAACCCTTCAGAAAATCATCGGATTCATTTTTCTGAGGAAGATCAAAGAGTGGTCGATCCGTCTTCAGCAATGGTTCGCCAAAAGTCTCAGCCAGTTGGTCCAGGATGTGATCCTTCAGTCTAGGATCAGTGCTCCTAACCACAGGCTCTGTAGAACTCTCTGTAAGCTTCTCTGTAACCTCTTCTTGGAATTGCATATTGAGATTCACTTCTTTGGCGATCGTCTGAGATGCTGAAGAACCGGAAACGACCTCTGGTTGGGTCTCCAGGTCTGAAGTATAAGCGTCAGACAAGGAGAAAGGACGAGGAGCACGGTCTAACTTCAATAATTCAGACATCAATTGAAGTAGACTGATTCTATCAAAGTCTTTACTTCTCGAAGAGTTTTGTTCAATCCTAGAGTGGTTATTTCCGGTGTTGGATTCATGATGGGTGTCTATGGTGCTCATTGGGCTGGTCGGTGGGTCTGTGGGGTGGAGTTTTGGCTCCACAGACTTGATTATCTCCAGTTCGTGCAGCTTATCATTAACTGTCGAACTTTCTTTACCTTGTTGAGCAATTAATTTGCCAATTAGATCATGTGCTGTTGGTATCAACTCTTCGTCTTTGTTCACCGTTAACGTTACGTGATAAGGAGAATTATTTTTCTCGATACTTTCTTCTATTTGCTTCAGAGTTTCTGGCCTGATGGGTTTGATCAAAGTCGTCGGAGTTTCATCTTCTGCAGTTCCAGACTTCGAGGTGGACCTTGAAGATTCAATTATTGGTAATTTCGTGACTGGAGACGTGCTGGGTTCTTTATCCAGCCTTGGTGTTACGGTTTCTCTGAATCTGTTGATGTCTGTTGTGCTTTCTGAGCGACCTGGCTCTCCAGACCCTCTAATATCCTCATAATTCCTGGTTACACTCACTGATTCATCGTGGGCAGTTGGATGATCGATATAGTCATCAGAATAAGTGTTCCGGAAGCTGGGTAACTCGGTGGTTCTTGAAGAACCATCATCCACAGTTGAGTATCTGATCAACAGAGTGGATACCTCAGACAGATCTGGAACATTTATTTGAAACTTTGTGCGAGACTCTTCGGGAGGTCTCAGAAATTTGTCTACCCTTTTAATAGAATGTTTCTGATTCGACGATTCTTCAGTGGAATTCTTCGAATTAACCGGTACA
The DNA here is from genome assembly GCF_051020975.1 of Osmia lignaria lignaria. Lineage (NCBI taxonomy): Eukaryota > Metazoa > Arthropoda > Insecta > Hymenoptera > Megachilidae > Osmia > Osmia lignaria. The sequence continues at coordinate 3,098,043 of NC_135040.1, forward strand.
CTTGAAGAATTGAATTCGTGCAGGTTCGTAGTTGCTTTTATGGTGCTTTCAATAACAGAAGGGGTCGTGAATGATACAAGATCCTCCTTCAAAATTATTCCTTGCTCTCTTTGATCGTTTCTTTGGTATTGTTCAGTTGTCTCTTCCTCCCTATTCCCTGAAGAAATGCTGGACTCTGGCCTGGTTAAAGTGTACCGATGGTGTGCCCTAACTTCTGCTTCTCCATCTTTCAGCCCATCGTTCACAGGATTCTGTTGTTGTACAGAAATCCCTCTGAAAGATTCACCTAGAGCATGACCCAGTCCGATGCTGCCTCTGGTCTCGATATCCTCTAGAATCTCTTCGTCGTCTCTGGCTCTATCGAATCCTCGATAAACCTGACCGAACAAAAGACCAGTTCGATTCACCCTATAATCATCAGCCACTCTGATTCGGAATCTCTCTCCAGACGGAGTTGTCTGTCTTTCCTCCTCGCTATTCACATCATCGTAATCATCCTCGTAGCTATCTTGCTGACTGTAATCGTTCGCTTTTCGTCCAGCTTCAGATTTCTTTACACCCTGATCCTCAACGTTCCTGCTCGCTGGAGTGACGAAGCTGTTGGTCCTACTGTGTGAGAAATAGTAGTCCGAGCTGTCTATCTCCTGGTCCAACTTATTGTAAGCCAAGGTAGATGGTCTGAAAGTGGTCGGAACCGTAGGGGAATAAAATCTCCTGGTAGTAGTGGTCACAGTAGGCACAGTGGGCGCATACGAAGGTTGAAACTGGTTGCTGAACTCGTTGGGTCTTCGATAGTTCTCCTGGAAGTGCTTGTTCCTCTCTGCATCCCTGTATCCTGGGTCTTTGATGTTCTGAACCCGGATGATAGGTGAATCTTGATAAGGAGACCTGGATTTCTCAGGAGGATAGAATCTTTCTTGATAACTTGGACTGCTCTCGATCTTCCTATCCTTGGATTGATAGGGTGGCAGGAAATTGCGATTGACAGAGCTGGAATAATCCTCGTAGTTGTTTCTTAAGTCGTTCCCTGTCGTATCCAGTGAAGAGTAGTCCGGGATTCTGGCTGGAGCTCGTTGATAGTCCACCACGCTGCCAGTTCGGTCAGGATCCACGAGACCGTCCTTGGTTACGTCTGTTCCTGACTGAAGGCTGATCATCGCGTACGCGTTACGTATCATCTCGTCGTCGTCTTGTTGATAACTGTTGCGATTCACGTCGATGTATTTGCCGCTGGAGGAACAGTCTACCTTGGTCCACCAGTCGCAGGTGAGCAGCTTCTGGCTGAAGATGGACCCTATGGGGCAGAGGAACGATGACACCAGCACGTCGTGGCACACGTGGAACACCTGGCATCCTGCCACCTCGTCCGCGTAGTAACCTGGTGGAAAATGTTGGATTATTGATAATGATAATGCGTCAGCTAGAACGTAAACATGAATTTGTTATAAACACTGCGTGGTTCAAAGTTATATTGTTAGACCAGATGTCATCGGACTCATAGGCCTAAGGTCCTGGGTAATAGACTGGACGCAGTCCAGGTCTCTTTGATTTTATAAGTGGACAACAGACTTTCTGTCTTGTCTTTACGGCTTTCTCCTTCGCTTCGAGTCAGAATTTCAAAGCGTTAAGACGTCTTTCCGAGTGAAGAAATAAAGCGGAATGAGAAAGTCATTATTTATTGTAGGCCCATTTCCAATTGTAGGCGTTTAGTGGAAGGGGAACGGACGCTCTTAACTCGGGTCGGCGACCGCCAGGTGGCAGCGGGATTGAGTCTGTTCTCGCTGGCGGTCCCCCGGCATGCGATCCATAAATTCCGAAAAGAGGGGTTATAGGCGTCTGGGGCAGGGATCGTCTATCGTTAGCCTCACTGACGAGTCTGGCAGACGATCCCGAGACGATCCCAATAGAAAGAGTACAGGAAATTTCGTTAGACGAGAGGTGTAATACCGAAAATAATTAAAAATTTTAAGCAACAACTGGATAACTTCATGCCATTTGACACACCTGGACGATGTTTCTTCGTTCGTCCGAGAAATAAATTTTAATATTAAATGAGAAATATACATAACATCTCGCCTCTCGTGAGAATAAATTGCAGTTACAGAAGAAGAAGCATCCCTGTTACTTAATATATCGGGATGGACACGTTTTAATATATAAATATGTATGAAAAAAACTCGTTTTCTTTTTCTAAATCGAAGTAACTGCGTGACACTAGCAATGTTTACATACACGCGTTACGTAAGGATCATATGGCGTCGTTTCTATCTGGTTGACCAGCATCTTTTCTCTCTATCCTTTCGAATTATCTAATAGCTCAGTTTCTTCCGCGAGCTTTCAGCTGGAACACAAAAGATGATTCGATCGCATCGGTTCGATTGGATCTATCGAGTCGGTTGCGGAATACTTGGAAATTTCAATTAAACCGCTTTCATCGCGGGAACGACGCGACACGGATACCTGGCACGATTCCATTCGACAAGAAATTAGGTGTCGCCTCGTAGAAATCTAATTAGCAAACGAAACGTAACTCTCCGTTTCTTCAAACGATAAAACAATCCCCGTCAACGTTCTAGAAACACGATAATAGATTCTCGTTACGAGTCGAAACGTGTTCTTCACCGAATCTATTACTTCAACAAGCAACGTTCAAACAATTTGTAGTCGCTGAATAATAGGTTAGCGAGCTTCTGAATAGCGATCGCTTCGCGTCAGAATCGTTTGAATTATCTGGCTGGCCTTTATCTTATTGTTAGGCTGCTTTCGCCGACATTCTACTGTTTCCAAGCAACGTAAGTGTACAACATTATCAGGATGTTGCTCAATAATGAAACCGTAACAACCAGCGGAGATTGAACTTTCTTCGTACACTATTCCAGAACTTGCTTGAATTCCTCCGATTAAATAACGTCGTTCCCCTAATTCATTCTGTGACAACAGTAATGATGTCAACGGCAATTATCCGAACCTGTTATACGAATACGAAATCCTCGGATTTTGCAATGAAATTTAATTCATTATTTCTTGAAATGTTAGAGACAGCCGAATTGTTATTAACCATTTTCTCTTTAATTTCAGCTGGTCCGGAGGTTCTATTTACTCATCCTAAGTCGCGGGTTGGAGGATTTCGCAACGAGGAAGACAACTACCGAGTGAGTAAAGAAAATAAAACACCTTTTCTCCTAGCGGCGTTTACCTTTTCATGGTGAAAACGACATCGGTAAAGATTTTTGTAGAATGTTTGCCACAAAATGGCACACACCTTATCCCGATAGCGGGATAGAACGGTGACCTATTGCGAAATCGAAGAAAACGTTGCGAGTCAATTTCGCAGGCTGCACGTGTTGATCCTCGCCTGCATGAGAAACATCCTTGGCATCGATGCTAAAGGTGAAAAAGTGCGAAACGTAACGTTGATCGATGCGTGACCGTCTGACAACTCGAATCTATTAAACGTTTTACCAGACGTATTGTTTCTTATTTCCTTGAAGCTTTCATACTTGGAGCCTCTGAGGTACACTTTCGTTTAGATAGTCGAAGTTCGATCGGTCTTAAAACCATCTTATTTCCCAATACCAAAGTCGTGACATAAACCGTTCCATCTAGAATTTCGTTTCAAATCGAATGTCCGCGGTGAAATCGGGTTAAAAGGTTACTTATGATTCGATTTCGATCTGATTCACCTCGTGAACGTCCCTCGCACGTGAATCCCGTCTGCGGCAGCGTCGTGTACGCAGGATAATCGACTCCCGGCTCTCCTGGCACGTTCCTTCTAATATCCGAGAGATCTGCAATCCAAAAAATGGATAAGTTTTCGAATGGCTCCTCCAAAATTGAGAACTCAGGTTCGGTATATAACCTAAATTGACTACCAGAAACCGATTAAAATTGGTTTCAGACCTGGATGTCTTACCGTTTTTGAGATATCGTGGTAAGAAGTTTTTGTCTAATTTTGGGACCACGTATGCGCTATTGGATACTGCGCATGCGCTATTCAATACTGCGCATGCGCATACACAGAACCTAACCTAATCTAACCTAACCTTACCACGATATCTCGAAAACGGTAAGACATCCAGCTCGGAAACCAATTTTAATCGGTTTCTTCTAGTCAATTTAGGTTATATACCGACCTTGAGTTCTCAATTTTGGTGGGGCCATTCGGAAATACAACCATAATGTAACCGGTGTTGGAGAATACTTCAAACATTCAGAAATCAAAGTTTCCTCTGTAACTCCGTGTATGCTTCTCGTTTATAAACACACAAAGAGAGGTTAATTCGATACTCTTTTATAGAACAGCCTCATAACAGATGTAAGAAACGTGATTGAAGGATTAAATATTACTGCCATCGATATAAGCCTTTCGCATTAGTCACGTTTTTTTTTTATAAATAAAGCTCGAGAGATCAGGCATCATCATCATCGGAACAGGCTACCGGCTTTCAATCTGATTCATTGCTAACGAGCCATGAATATATACGTTCAAAAGTGTGCATAATACTCAGCCAAGGTCCCATAGAATGGATTCTTATGACATTAAACAAATATCATGGAACGATGCTGCGGGTTATATTGAACTTTCAAGAATGAACATTGTGCAATATGAATTATATACCGATATTACGCTGCTAATTGAGGATTAAAAAATTTTCAAGCAATATTCTCCGGACGTGACAATAATAATTTCCTTTCAACAAAGAAAGGAATGTATCGGTTGCCGAGATAAAGAGCCACGACACGTGACGATCCAAGGTCGTAAAAAAGCATCTCATCAGGATAATCACGCGTTTGTGACATTTAAAACGTGTTCACGGTGCTCCAGGTGCCGCACGTGATTTCTCCGCTTCGCAGCTCGTCATTTGCAGAAGGCTTCGCGCGACCTATTCCAGACATTTTTATTAGCTATCGCCTTTCACACCACTTGATAATATCCTTGTCTGTTATAATAAGAGATCTGTTCTTGAAGAAAGAAGTGTGAAGATTCATCGAAGAAAAAAAAGAAATAAATGGTAAAGGTCAATGTATTTTTTCTTGAAAAGTGAAAATTCGAAGGAGTTGGATCGAAGAAATATTCTCCGATTAACATATCAATAGCTTATCATCAATTTTCTTTCAACATTTTGCAATTAATAATGCTTGACACCATTTTTACCGATCGACGCGATCGTCTGAAACGAATCTGGGCAGGCTTGGAATGAAGATAAGAAAAAAAGTAAATATGCTAAAAAGCAATACGCTAATGGTTAAACAGCAGATTATCCATCATCTTGTGGCTATAATTAGCCACGCGTTGACATCATTTCTACCGGTTTACGCGATTGCTTTGGATGGAAATAGACACTCGGATTCTTTTGACTTGAAAAAGTAATTAAGCAGCGACGAAAGAAAAGATTTTCCATTTAATTAAAATTACTCGGTTGGCAAAAGGATCATGGTTTCCAATATGAATAAAAAAGGCACGTTTTACCTGTTTTCTCCTCGTAAGGATCGTACTGGCCACCGGCAGATCCATAACTGTCAAAGGCTCCCTCTTCTTCCGGATCGAAGTACTTCCTGCAAACGACATCCATACTTATTCAATCGTGCGCTCAGTGATCCGCGAATCGCGCAAGGAACAGCGAGAATTGCAATACCTTCCTCTGGTTCCATCGATGGCTCTTCGTGACAGGAAGCTCCTCCTTGGAATTTCATGTTCAAGACTGTCGGCGATGTTACACAAGACCAGCGTCACGAGACCTGAGGAAAAAAGGAGTGCCCGCGTTGAAGACGTCGCTGAAGAGAATATTTAATGGCATAATCAATCCGAGAATAAAGCAACGACACCCTTAAGAATTTAATAAATTCCATCCAATTATCTTGAATATTAGAATTTTTCAATTATCCCAATTTCATTTATCTCCGATGCTTCGTATTTTTCCTTAATACTCGAGTTACATTGTCACCCGCCTATATTACATCTCGACTTTCGAGAATAAAGCAACGACACTCTTAAGAATTTAACAAATTCCAATTATCCTGAATCTTAGAATTTTTCAATTATCCCAATTTCATTTATCTCCGATGCTTCGTATTTTTCCTTAATACTCGAATTACATTGCCAACCGCCAATATTACATCTCGACTTTCGAGAATAAAGCAACGACACCCTTAAGAATTTAACAAATTTCAATTATCCTGAATCTTAGAATTTTTCAATTATCCCAATTTCATTTATCTCCGATGCTTCGTATTTTTCCTTAATACTCGAGTTACATTGTCACCCGCCAATATTACACCTCGACTTCCCAATTCCCATTACGTATACCGCGAAATTGAAGTATCCTCGTGTAATCAAATAACGCGAACGATCAAGCCTCTAATTATCATCCCTCTGTCTACGACAAAACGTTTCCTCCTTCATTTTTCATCGACCCAGTCGATCGTTACGAGACTCGATAGTATAAAACATGCGGAAACCTGCGAAACAATGCTCTCACGATCCAGTTATACAGACACGCATCCATCAAGTTCGAAAGCGGATCCTTTGTTTCGTGACTCCGTCTATAGCTGCAGATACGTGCATTGAGTAGTCTATTTCGGTTGCAGTTGTGGCATGCAGCAAAAAGAAGAAGAATTTTACCTTTCGTTAACACTCATTAACACCGTTTCATCATGTACTTTCGGTGTTAATCATGTAAGTTACACTCGAGGAGTGAATCATCGTTTAGAAATCGAAGTTAATTATTCATTTGCAATAGGTAATTCGAGAATCTCATGGTAAAATTTTGAAGGATCTATCGCTCGTTAGTATACAAGAATGATGAAGACTTCAACGTCTCTGCATGCGTCCGGGATAACGCTAACCTTAATGTTAATTTCCCTGGAAAACGTATGATTATGTCGTTCGGGATAGTAATCTCTCGGTTTACGGTAACACGGCCAGGCTACCGTGCTTTAATGGTCAGACTTATTTTTTTCTTTCCTCGTTTTACGTAATTCACCAGTTTGCACGGAGAATCCCCGCCTCCGTTTCGACACGGTCGTTGCAACTAATTTATATTTGCAGACTCCGTGTTGCGTTCATCGCGGACGAGTTAAACATCCAGCGTAACGAGTCCTCCTCTGACGCACTCCGAAGTTAACGCAACAGTTGTCTATCTTGACGAACGAGCCTGAAGATGGCGAAATTTTTCTACGACTACGCGAACGTCTGGTTCGGTTCCCCCGGGATTACCGAGCGATCTTGGTCCGCTTGAACGCGCTTTCTACGTAATGACCCAATTAAAAATCTATACCGCGTGTGGTGTCATTGAGATAACGGGATCACGCTTAATGGGAGGGGCGATTATCAGTCGGAATCTGAGTTCCAGAAATTCCAGTCCATCGATTCCACACCGCCGTCCATAAGTCATTGGACATTCTCTAAAACAGAATATGTACTCTTTTTAGAATTGAACAAAATTGGAATTGAGAATCTTTGAGAAGTTATAAAAATTAATCGGACTTGAGATTTTTTGAGAAGCTTTCAAAATTAATATTCTAAATGGTCGCGGTCGCGACAAAAATACTGAAGGGCACTTTTTATAATTATTTGTTTTGAGCTTGTAATGAAAATCACTAGCTTCAATTGATTATAACTTTTAGACGCGTTGACCGATATCGATTCAGCATCCATATAGCTTAATTACAAGGGACATTACCCAATCGACACACGCCGATTTGGATGCCCTTTGAGTATGATATAGAATTCAAAAAAATATTTGACACGTATTTTTTTTTTCAGCAATCGTCCATGCTGAAGGGGTGAAAAAAATAGATAATTTTTCAATATATTTTTTAAACAAATAAATTTATCAAAAAGGTGGCTACATAGAAAAATTTGCACACAAATTCCATTTTGAATTTTTCGCCTACACCTAATAGTTCCCGAGATATTCAAGAAAATATGTTTTGCAACCCCAACTTTGAGGGCTATTTTCACCCCTTCAGCATGGACGATTGCCGATAAAAAAAAATACGTGTCAAATATTTTTTTGAGTTCTATATCATACTCAAAGGGCATCAAAATCGGCGTGTGTCGATTGGGTAATGTCCCTTGTTAGATCTACAAAATATGTTTTTAATTTTCATAACAAGCCCGAAAGAAACATTTAGTACATTAATTTTTATAGCTTCTCAAAAAATCTTAAGTCCAATTTGGTCCAATTTTAAAAAGAGCACCTATTATGTTTTAAAGAGTGACTTATGGACGGCAGTGTATAAAAGAACAAAAGTGATCCGATCTACCGTGTACTCGCTATCGTTGACATTAAAAAGATTCATCCAAGAAAGGTGAGCAAGTTGGGTAGCTCTGGAAACCGATGCATACCGATGCTCGTGATAGACCATGCGATTTTTCGTCTCTCATCGAAAAGTCACTCGTTTCGATGAAACTTTTGAAAGTAACATTTGCATCGACAATGAATCGGAGGTTTTCATTCAAGGAACAGCACTCCCATTGTGCTTCGAATAAAATTGTGGGAACGTATTTGCTGTTCCTACGTTCGAGAATCTTATTCGCGTCGTATCGAATCGTGTTAATTGCCAGTTGTTAATGAGATTTTGTAACTATCCTGAAGTTTCGAAAGGAAGTTTTATAAAAAGTACTCTTCAGGTGTCTCTTATGATAGAGAGAATGAAAGGAATATTATTTGAAAAATTAGAAATTTTTAATGGTCGTTTCTAAGTTCATTAGGGACATTCCTGTTGAACGACGTCGTTACCATTATTGTAGATAAATCAAACGCTTCGCGGTTCGTTACACGCTACACAGGCGACATCAATCACCTCGCGGATCCATTCAATCCAACTCTGCCTCTAAACGCGTCATGTAAAATCAAATAAATCACTCCTACATTCACCTACAAAACAGCGAATCAATTGTTTCGTGATCGGTCCTTTATAACGAGATCTATATCAATCCCAGAATTTCGAAGAATTCCATCGAAGCGAAATTTTCAGAGACACCAAAAGCAAAAGTTCCATCACTTCGAGTGATAGTCTGTCCTCAAATATTTCAGAAAATAATTGATATTCTGAATGAAACGTCAGTGCAATGATCGTAGAAAGGATGAAATATCCAGCACTATATCAACCGGTCATCCTATCAAGATCCTCATCGTTCGAATGGATTCACTATCACCATCATTTTCTCTCGAACGATCCAAATGACCCACATCGATGTCCATCGGTTCAAACGATTTCTACAAATGTCTCATTTCCTACCTGACCGTCGATCGACGCGTTGGACGAGGTAAACCGATCCGAAGAGGACAGACGGGAAGATCGAGCTCGAGCCAGGAAATTAAAAACACGGAACGATATCTCGACACTTACACAAAGTACGCAGTCTGATCGGCATGTTGTTGCACGTTGCATGAGTCTCGACGAGCTGTTCGGCACCGAACGTTCCGGCCAGCCTGAAGCAGCCGATGCACTGGGAGCTGGTACGCGATCTCCTCCCGAGTCTTCTTCTCGGTCCCAGTTCCACCATGGAAGGGATCAACGGGTCCGGATCCCTCTTACCTTTCTTCTCGCTTTCCACCTCTCACCCGTGCCTTATGGACTCTATGGTCATCCCTGCAACGATACTCGCAAGACGCGATAACAACATCCCAAGACGCTTATTTCCTCGATGATCGTACCAACTAATTATGTTACTAATTTCAAATCACCGCTTTGCAATGGATCAGGGAGTAACGTGGAATAAAATGTCAGATCGGTCGCAACGATCGTGGGACGTGGATCTGGCAAGTCTGTCGGTGGAAATGCAGAAACGATTGAAAGGAAATCGATGTGGACGCAGGCAATAGCGTTCGCCGTGTACCATCTCGACGTCTCGACGACTTATCGGACCGCTCTACTTTCCATTTTAATTGCAAGCAAGTGGGACTTTCTGATGGAATTCGATACCTGGAAACAGACGGCAGATGCGACCCACTCTTTATAGGCTGATTCTGAAATCGTGTCGGAGAAAAGAAGAGAAAAAAGAAAGGAGAGGGAAATTTCTGGAGGAATTAGATAATCAGTATAGTCATAGATGGAGAAGTTGGAAGGTGTCAGCGTTGAAAACAACATCCCACATTCTTTCTGGGCGTGAAGTAAAGCCACAGGACAATGCGCGGTGTCCTCCACCGTCATTTCCATCTTCCATATCCGTCGTAGGAGCAAAGGTCTCTCGGAATACCGGTATCACTGACCTAAATGCACGCTGCATCGGTACATCGGTGCGTGTAATTGAAGAAAGAGGACACATTATGCAAGTTCGATGACATTGCCTCCGTTCTGCATACGAGTCTTGCATTCTACCTTTCTCTTTCCATCGACTTTCTTCCATTCCTCTTGCTTTCTTTGCGTATCGCGCTCTTTTTATCCTCTCACTACCGCCGACTTCTGTAGGCTTCTCTTTCATTTTTCCTATTTTCCTTCTTCGGGGTATTCTCGGTGTTTAACAGATCTTTTTATAATTAAAGTATCAGATATTTTTACAAGGATCCTTAAGAAATAGAGTTACAACGAGGTACACTGAACGGTCTCATTAATTATAATCATCGTGATTGAACTTTCATCGTTTAATAGCAATTGAAATGTCCGTCAGTGTAATAAATTAGTGGGTAACGCAAATGATTCATGAAATCGCTACCGTTTTCGTGTCACGATATAAACACACGGCTAGCGAGGACGTATAATGAATGAGTGCAACGTTCGAGGGATCCTCTTCCGAAGATTTATTCAACTTTCTTTTCATCTCTCGTACTTTGTATCAATTTAATGGAACTTTCTACTCTTTATCGATGATTTTTCATTTAACCTCTCCTTCGTTTTTTCCCATTTTTTCCATCGCTGTGTTCGTAAACGTAAGAAAAACGAACGGACTGTTACGCAACAGGCCGGATGATACTTTCACGCAAATTCCAAATATTTCTGTGCCTTAGAGTGTCGTCCACTTCGTCTTCTAGTAAGACGAAGAATCTTCTCTCGCTTTTCTGTCGTTTGAAGAAGCAGGTTTGAAATTTGTAATCTCGAAAGAAAGCCATAAATGGTAAAATGGTAAAATGGCAAAATGGTAAAATGGTAAAATGGTAAAATGGTAAATAATTTTGATTTCTTTTGCCACGAAGACATCTTTCCAAGACACCCTGTATCTTGGCATGCATTCCGCGCCAAGGGAACGGTACCGTTTTCTGCGTGAAAGCAAACGTACCCCGGATTTTCTTGTAAATCTCAGCGCAATTGATCGGCGAAAGGACGATCTATTGCCGCACCATCCTCTCCACGCAACGTCCAGTTACGTGAGAAAGGCGAACGGTATTCATCGAGAAAATGACAAGTCATTTCGTTTTCTTGAAAAATTTCAATTTCACTTGATATCACACACGTGCGTCATTAATCACAGTCGGTACACGTTGTGAATCAGACAGGAACCAACCAAGACATTCGCGGCGATGCGTGGGCGTTGATCGAAATCGAAGTAAGATATCAAGCAGATATTATGCGTCGATTTGAACAGCTGAATCGATCGGAACCATTGATTACGGCAGACAGAACGATGAAATTTATTTGATTAGTTCATTCTTTCGTAATGTCCCATTGAAATTGATACACGATATCTCATTTGCTCCTTTTGTCAATCATCCTGACAACACCGGCACGCTTTCAGAGTTCAGACTTTCCAAACATTGTGCTCATCTTCGACAATGAACAATCTCTCGAGTGTATCTTGTAAAATTTCAGAAGAATTTTTTACTTTTTTTTAGCCTCGGTGAATGATAAGATTCGTTTAATGAATTAACCAGGCTCTCCAATTAACATTGATTTAATCAGACGTATTTTAATGAGGAAAATTTTTATAAATACACGAGAACCACTGCTGTTGGATCATTATTAAATTCTTATTGAGAAAGGTCGCTGACTAGTCTCTCTTATGATGTTCAGGATGACCCCCAGCTTTGGAACGAGGCCAAAACGAAAATCGGCATGTTCCAAGCGAAAGGTGAAAGTTGTTTTTGTCATTTCGATGTTCCAGATCACAATGGCATCATGGTATGTTCTTCATTGATTACAAAATAATCCATACCACCCACGAAATGAACTTAAACCTTGTGAGGTAAATGAACTCTTCGTTCTTCTTAATTACGAATATGAATCAACCTCGATTGTGCTTTTGGCAATTAACCCTTCACTCAGGTATAGTTTCAAAGGACCATTATTTTATTTCATTTATATTTTATTAGTACAGAGCTATCAGTTGTTGCATTACAAATTTAAAGTATTTTTTTGCAAAATTCAAAAAGGAATCTAAAACTGCATGATGCAGCCATCTCTGAGAAACTTTAGGAAACTACTTAGCACTTTTTGCTTACCATACTTTTTTGTCGATGAAAATTTTTTACCTTTATCCAGGTTTAATTATTGGAGGTTTAAGAATGGTAATTACAATTTATTTATGTAATTGAATTACTTGTTTGAAAATTCTAAAATTTTTTAAAAAGTGCACGTGGCACCATCTCCGGGAAACTGCTGCAAACTACTTACCATTTTTTAGTTGCCATCGTTTTCTATCATTGAAATAGTTCCTACATTTATCTGTAGATGGCGCCACCGTACAATTTAAAAGTACCATTTATGTTCTCAAGCACCCGTCAAATTCAATTTCTTTTTATTATTATAAAATGGAATGAATATATAAAAATTATCATTTCTAAATATAATAAAGGAAAGAAATTTCTTTTTCCCCTTATTTTGAATTTTGAAAACCGACGAAGGAAATAGATATTCGCGCTCTATTCTTCCGTGTCACACAACTCGTTTCATAATTATTTGAAAATCAAGGGAGTCACCCTTATTTACACGGTGCGTTAACCCTTCTCGCTATCCCTTCGATCGCGACAAACATTACAATGCACCCTTGTGACATTTTACCTCGGTCAAAGTACTTGAATTATGCAAACCTTTTTTCAAGAAAAAATTAACATTTTCAATAGAATGAACTGGCAATTATAAAACAGACTCGGAGGTACGTGTATTTCATATCCCACTCTTCCAAATTTGGTAGACAATCCAAGGGGTCCATTGTCAGTCGATCCGATCGCTTCAACAAATTACAAGAAACTCCTTTTTAACTTGTTCCTTTTGCTGGCTGAATCCTTAAGGGGCGCCCACGTACCGTTTCACAGTAGATATCGATTTACCATGAACAAGTGATACCGTTTTGTCTCTTATAAAATAAAAAACCCTGTAATTGCTTCATTACGCTCTCAGTTGATTCAACGTCGATTGAGAGAACCGTGCGCCCGGTGATCCCTTTAATTGATCCATCGATTAATTAGAGACTGCAGTTGATGGCCTATTGATTACCCCCGGTTGCCATTAATAGTCTCTGAAAGCCAGCGAAGTGGACGTATGAATGGAATTTTTCTCTTGAAAGGAATTCCATTTTGAACCGGCCTGTATGAATGCCCTGAATACCAAGTTTAGGCCGATAAGGCAACGATACGCGAACGTTTAAAATGTTCCACAGATAAAACATTTCTTTCTCTACAAAATTGACACCGTTTGCCTATTTCGACCTCGTGCAACCTCGATTCGTACTTGGAAGGAAACTTAATTTTCCCCTGACTCGAATTTCACTTTCCCGAATATTACTTCGGCTCGTCTATTACTACTATAGTCTCGTAGCAAGCAGAGGGAGGGCACGAAAATTGGCAAACTTTCCGAAGGAGCACGTCCATCGACGCGTCTCGTCGTGCACCACGGATGAGTCAGATAAATTATGAGCGAGCAGAGCGGGATCCCTTGCAGGAAGTTGCCATCGATTGTCGCGTTTACAGGAAAATTTTCCTGGAAACAGAAGATCCGCAGTGTGACTCATGGTCCCTCCGACCAGATTCAAGGTCATCGATCCGCCCACCAAACGCGACGTTTTCGCAGACTCCGTGCTGTGCTGCTAGAAAAATCAGAGGAAAAAGGTTGAAAAAAGAAGGCGGGGAGAGAAGGAGTTTTAAAAGAAAAAGAAACAACGTTGGGAGGAAAAAAGTTCTTTAACTTGATCTCGATATTTACGCTACTATTTACAATTACACGATAACTGATCGGTACGAATTCATTGAAAGGCAAAGCGTTCTCGGTAGAACGATAATTCCTTTCTAAATAGTCGGCCGGATTGTCAGGACAATGTTGATACGGTCGATCATGAGTGACGCGCGTTTGATACGGTTATCAATCTCAGGGAGTATCATTATTTAATGGTATAAGTATAGTAACAAGCAGCGATGGTATGCAGCGCATAAGAGAACGATAAGAACAGCATTCCTCTGTCGGCCAATCGACGCGATTAGAGAATGGTAATGGCATTTAACGCCTCTTGTTGCTTAATTGCCAAACGACTATTGCCGTTTCGCTCGAGTCGGATTTTGATTAACTTCGATAGACAATGAGCGTCGATAAGCGTGGAAACGATAACCCGGATAATAAATTGTATTCTCTTTATTCCATTTTGTTTGTCGCCGATTGATATAGATAACTTAATAATCAACTACGACGTATCGATGATAAGTTGCTCGACGTATCGGCAATGGGTACGTTTTACCAGAACGATAACGATCTTATGGTCTATAAAGAAAAATGATTGCTCCATTCGAACGGAACTATTCAAAGATGAAAATGAAAAATTCCTACGGTCGACTTCTCACGGTACAACTGAACTCGACCATAATCCGACGAACGTCCCATTCACGTAATAGGAGCATTTTAAATGGTCAGGACAATCGATCCAGGGGAAAAGGGACCGTGGAAGGCTGGCTGAGAGCCGGTGTCCGTTTGAATGAACAGCTCTGGAAAAAGAAACTGGATCCTCCGTGTGTTTCCTCAGGTGTAAGAGTACGCGTGTAGCTGTGTAAGTGGAATGTGAGTCATCCAGGTAAAGAAGCCGGTTGAAGGGGCAAGAGGGATCGAGAGGAACGATCAACATTCCCGGAGTTACCCCATGAGTCACCGACTCGTCATCCCCTGCTACCTGCAGCCACCTGTTGCATCCACTCTCTAGGTCGTGGACGACGGTTCAACCCCCTCTCGCCTTCCTTACCCTTATGCAACGGGGAAATTTCACAGGTGAATTCGATAGGCGAAAGCGATAGCGGTGAAATTTTGTGAATTCAAAAATAGGTTGGATTGCAGTTTCCCGGGTAATTGATCTAGACCAGGGCTGTCCAAGTAGGGGAATGCACTTCTGGAACACATGTTTTGGGTCCCCTTCCAACGCTGCTCCTTCAAGTAAAATGGAACGGTTCCGACTACCGTCTCTCCGTCTTTCCTAGCGGCGGTACTGTCTCCTCGAAGAGATGGAGCTTGAAGGAGCAGCGTTGGAAGGGGACCCAAAACATGTGTTCCAGGAGTAAATTCCCCTACTTGGACAGGCCTGATCTAGACTATTTTATCCCCAGGTCGATATCACGTGGCGTTACAAAGTTATGGCCATTTTAAAAAATCATAATTTTTCCAAAATTTTCCGATAATTCCGATAATCCTAACCCAACCCAACTTATCAGCTAGAATAGCTAGCCTTTGAATTAGCTTAGCTTAGTTCTCCTTAGCTAGAAAAGCTAGTCTTTAACTTAGCTTAGCTTATCTTAAAATGGCCATAACTTTGTAACGCCACGTGATATCGACCTCGGGACACTTCCTATTAAGGTCTTCTCCGACCTTGATTTATCCGATAAAATAGTCGAGATCAATTACCCGGGAAACTGCAATCTAACCAAAATTTCACCTACTATTGATCGCGGGAATCGATACCGGTGTTTCCGGTACCGATCCGAGATCGATAAATTTTTCCAAAATTTTCCGATAATTTCGAATCCAAAAGATAACCTAACCTAACCTAACCCAACCCAAGTTAGCTAGAATAGCTAGCCTTTGAATTAGCTTAGCTTAGGTCTCCTCAGCTAGAAAAGCTAGTCTTTAACTTAGCTTAGCTTAGCTTAAAATGGCCATAACTTTGTAACGCCACGTGATATCGACCTCGGGACACTTCCTATCGTCTTCCCCGATAAAATAGTCGAAATCAATTACCCGAAAAACTGCAATCTAACCCAAAAATATGTCTGTAGGTGAAATTTGAAATTTGTCCAGCCACCGATATTCGTTCGCAATGGCATTTACAATGGTACCGTCTGGAATGTAGAGACAATAGCGTCTATAGAGAAAGCCATTCACGTCGGGTTTGTACGTCCGCGAGTAGGATTTTCGTAGAAGCCGAGCGGAATGAAAGAAACGCGACGCGGTAGTAATACGCAACCGACGTGTTCCGAGTTCCAAGAAAATTTCATTGAGAATCGGTCGCACGATTTACGGCAAAGCCGCGTTCAGCACAGTTCCGGTTTCTCTCGCGATGATTCATGAAACGAATTCCTGCGTACAGACTTCCTGACCCATTCAGAAATCGCTTCTTCCAAGAATCAATCGATCGATAGTTTCCCGCTTTTTTCTCCGCATACATTCCGCCTGAAGGATATCAAACATTATTTTAATGCTTCCAAGGTTTTTATACGTCGTTAAAGCTGAACGATTGATGTGAATTTTAAAAATACACTTCTGAATCTGTCGATAACAACGTGTTCCTGGAAAGTCGTTTCGGTGGCTCTTATCTTGTCCCCAAAATGTACACTCGCAATTCGCACCGGGTGTTTAATTCGCGAGAAACGGGCCGAACGAAAGGAAGAAAAAACATTTCATCTCGGAGATGTTCAATTAACATACTTAACGAGACTTCGTTTCGTGCTTCTGTACAAACCGTCCCGACGCCGATTCCAGACGGCAGGTCGCTTCGTTAAGGATCACGTAAGTGATTCGTACCTGATGGTATGCGTTGATTCGTACCATAGCATAGATACGTGACTCAGGTACAGGCCAATTGGGTAAACAAAGTTCCACGCTAGATCGACTGTTTTTGATAACATTTCAGCAGAGTCCAGTTACTCTCTTATCGATTTCGGATCGGTACCGGAAACACCGGTATCGATTCCCGCGATCAATAGTAGGTGAAATTTTGGTTAGATTGCAGTTTCCCGGGTAATTGATCTCGACTATTTTATCGGATAAATCAAGGTCGGAGAAGACGATAGGAAATGTCCCGAGGTCGATATCACGTGGCATTACAAAGTGATGGCCATTTTAAAAAATCACAATTTGGAGAACTAAGGAGAACTAAGCTAAGCTAATTCAAAGGCTAGCTATTCTAGCTAAGTTGGGTTGGGTTAGGTTAGGTTATTTTTTGGATTCGAAATTATCGGAAAATTTTGGAAAAATTTATCGATCTCGGATCGGTACCGGAAACACCGGTATCGATTCCCGCGATCAATAGTAGGTGAAATTTTGGTTAGATTACAGTTTCCCGGGTAATTGATCTCGACTATTTTATCGGATAAATCAAGGTCGGAGAAGACGATAGGAAATGTACCGAGGTCGATATCACGTGGCGTTACAAAGTTATGGCCATTTTAAGAAATCACAAATTTTCCAAAATTTTCCGATAATTTCGAATCCAAAAAATAACCTAACCTAACCTAACCTAACTAGAATAGCTAGCCTTTGAATTAGCTTAGCTTAGTTCTCCTCAGCTAGAAAAGCTAGTCTTTAACTTAGCTTAGCTTAGTTCTCTTCAGCTAGAGTAGTTAGTTTCTAATTTAGATTAGCTTAGTTTTCCTCAGCTAGAATAGTTAGTCTCTAACTTAGCTTAGCTTAGTTCTCTTCAGCTAGCATAGTTAGTGTCTAACTTAGCTTAGTTCTCTTCAGCTAGAACATTTAGTCTCTGCTTTAGCTTAGCTCTTCTCTTAGTGAATAGATAGCTTCTTCTTAAGTTAGCTCAGCTTAAATTGATGGAATAGATTAGTTTCTTCTCGAGTGAAGGTTAGCTAGATACTATCTATTCATTTGACGCAATGGCGAAATTATAAGAAAATTTTTGGAAAATTGTGATTTTTTAAAATGACCATAACTTTGTAACACCACGTGATATCAACCTCGGGACACTTCCTATCGTCTTCTCCGACCTTGATTTATCTGATAAAATACTCGAGATCAATTACCCGGGAAACTGCAATCCAACCGAAATTTTTATTTTCCTATCCACATGGTGACTACAACTTTTTACACCTTTGTCGAGTGATAAGAAATTTACCAGTCACTCACTAAATACAAGCGATTATATGAATTAAAATTACATCTTTATATATTCCCGCAAAGTGTTTGCAATTTGTTTATCGAATCGATAGCGTTGTCGCGAAGAAAAAGTCGAAAGGTCTTATCTTGAAACAAGCGTATGACGTGTGTACCGATAGAGGAACCCAATACGAAGACGTTTACGTATTTGCGTTTCGAATACAATAAGAAGTTGGCTCGATAAAGAGTTGCAAAAAATTAGAGCACAAAGTGCAATACCGCTGCGTGGTACTTTGGTCGAATGAAAAAGAATCGGAATTATCTGTTCCTGTTGCGGGACAAATGGTTCCCCTTATCGGTGAGCCTTATCAGTCGACTGATTGCATGGTAATCGTAGACACCATTCGACGACCTTGTTTCTCATCGTAACTAATTTCATAATGTTGCATCGATTTTTCGTGATAATAAATTAATCATTGTTACGAATTGGCTCGAAACGCAAACTGGTCGATTCAGTAACCAATTAATGGGACGCACTTTCGCTCTTTCGTTAAACGGTTAAAAAAAGAATTATCGTTTGTTTCGCTAACGAAGCAGTTGTGCCTTGGAAATCCATCACGTTTCTATAGCGTAACGATTACGACACCCGAACCGACTAAGCATAAATCCTTACGTCACGGTTCTTGCCTGTACTTTCATGTAATTGACGCAAAAAAAAGAAAGAAAAAAAGGGAACACAAACTTTTGCTTTTGCCGCATGAAAATGCAGTCTCATAGAATCTGCGACACTTGGAGAACCTTAGAAAATCGATGTTCCTCGAAACTGAAGCTTTTAAAAATCAAGATTTTCTAAACTATCAAAACTTTTAGAGCGCAAACAAAAAATTTCAAGTGATTAAAATTGTTTGAAATTTTAAGAGAAGCGTGATAATTTCAACCGCGAGGTCTAAAACGGTACTCGTCAGGAACGTCAACAAAATGGCCACGTGGCGATTACGTAATGAAAGCGCATCGCATTCTAGCGAGGTGGATAACTGACCTACGTCACCATAATAAACAGAGAAAGAGTGACAGACAGACAGGCTAGTCGCGTCATGCACCTTGCAACTGCAACCGGCTGAAGTTTCCTCGCGTTTTGCTCCTTTTCGCTGCTTCTCTCCTCGAGTTACGTGCAACCATTACGTATCAACGGCTACGTCATCGTGATGATTCACGCTGGTTGAAACGCATGATCATTGGAAATGATCAACTGAGTAATTGCAACCGAACGGTGTACGTACACGAGCGAATGAGACCGTGAAGAGATGGTTACAATAAGAGACGAAGGACCTACAGTCCCTGGCCATCGAATTAGGACCAGTACAAAGGGTATAGCCGGGTAAGGTAGGCAAAATGGCCCTTGAACCAAATTAAATTCAGAATGCGTCATTCGATAGCATATCAGATTACTGTACACCAATTTTCAACCCTTTATCTTAACCAGGGGGGCAGAGATCGTGGCCCATTTCTCCTATTTAATAATATCCGAAAATTCTGAAAAAATTCTGATACGCTACAAACACGGTAACGCATATTAGGGAATTTTTTCAGATTTTTTCATTGCAAATCCTAGTTGTAAAAAATGAAAAACCGAACAAACAATCTGAAGAAACGCGATTTGTTATTGAAAATGTAAGAGCACTACTTTTATATTACTATGGTAATAATATATTAGTATAACTATTACTCTTGAATTTTTTCAGATTTTTTGTTGTGGTGTAATGTAGTTAAAAAAATCAAAAACCAATTATTTCGCATGAAAAAGTAACTTCTACTTTGAATTTTTATTTCCTGTTTATTCAGAATATGTATTAAGTACTTTTAAATGGATTCGCATTCATATTCTAAAGGAATATGGAAATAAAGGAAATAAAAATTCAAAGTAGAATTTTCCACCCTTTGCTTTGATGATAGCTTGTATCTTTTCCAGTACGCTGCTTTAACATATGCTTTTTATATCTTCGTTATTTTCCCAAATATCTGTAATTTTTCTTTTCGACTGAGATAATGTGGTTGGGGAGTTGTAAACAAGTTTTTTGAGTAGGCACCAGACAAACTCTCCAGCCCACATAATTTTATTTTCATCACAATTGTAATAAATCTATTGCTATATACAGGGTGTCCCGCGACTCATGGTCAACCGATTAGGAGGTGATTCTACGCGTAAAAATGAGTCGAAAAGAAAGAATAACATTTTTTCCTCCGTGTCTTCGTTTTTCAGAAAATCGAAGTCGAAAATTTACTCAAAAATTACTTGCTTATTTCGAGGCAATACTGTAATCATACCGATAATAAGACAGTTCGAACGACAAACTATCATCCGAGGTCATTACTATGTTTCTAAGTAAGAGTGTATAGCGAGATGCACGAAATCGACATGTAAAGAGGTAATTTTCGATTTCGATTTTCTCGAAAACGAAGACACGGAGGAAAAAATTTTATTCTTCCTTTTCGACTCATTTTTGCATGTAGAATCACCTTCCAATCGGTTGACACCCTGTATATACCTGGTTATCAACGTATTTAGTAATAATTTGAATTTTCCATATATGACATACCATTATAGCCATAAAAGTGAAATTTTCGTACCTGGTCATAATTCGATGGCCAGGGGCTATATTGTTCTTATCAGTGGGAAATATTTCTCTGTGGAGTTGTGTAATCGAGGAGGAAAATTAATCAATCACAGAGGGTATCAGGTGGAAAATGAAATGACAGTATTTGTCGAATAATTTCTGTTCTCACCGAGTCAGCCAAAGTGTTAAAGGTAGGCGTGCAATAATAATAGAAATCTCACCTCTCTTTGGAGAAAGTGTCACTGAATTTATAAGGACACGTGTGGGAGTGGCGAACAAACTGGTTATTCCCTGATCGAAATACGAAATGTTAATCGCTTTCGATTTTCGAACACAACCTCGAACCACTGAAAATAATAAAAAATAGAGACACAGGTCTGAGGAAAAATGAACAAGTATCGTTACGAAATTTCCCTTGCACAATCGAGCATTATCCTTGCGATTAATTGATCCGATTCGCAATCGTTCAGCCTGTCTTTCAGCTGGAAAAAAGCAAAAGCACGAGATACTTTGCTGAAACGAGAATCTTGTTACAAGGTTGGAGCACTGGAACTGCTGTAAAATATCAATGTAACAGGCCGATAACGGCCCGTTAAAGTACCCCGATACATGGCGAACAGAGCGGACGAGGGTGTACGAGGTCTGTAAAATAAATTTTCCCGGTGAAAATGGCGAAATGTAAATCGAGGAGGACACGGGACGCTCGATTTGGTCAGAAGAGAGGCTGCATCGTATCCTGACCCGTGGGCGAACTGGTACCATCGATCGGGTTCACCATCTCGAGCTTCTCGAATTTATACTAGAAACTTCTAGATAATTTCGCGGATAGTTAATCGTTTAACCCATAGGTTCTTAAACTGTGGTCCTTGGACCCCTGGGGGTCCGCATGGCCATTACTGGGGGTCCGTGAAATTATAAAAAATGGTTAATCAAGAAATGTTTATGAGTTTAATGTATTATGATTTGAAATTTTTTAAATTCTTTTTACTACTATTTTTATTCATTTTATGTTTTTTATTCTATATCCTAATAAATCATTTAACCCATAGATTCATAAATTGTGGTCCTCGGACCCCTGGGGGTCCGTGAAATTATAAAAAATGGTTAACCAACAAATGTTTATATGAGTTTAATGTATTATGATTTGTAATTTTTTAAATTCTTTTTACTACTATTTTTATTCATTTTATGTTTTTTATTCTATATCCTAATAAATCGTTTAACCCATAGATTCTTAAACTGTGGTCCTCCGACCCCTGGGGGTCCGCGAAATTATTAAAAAATGGTTAATCAATGATTTGAAATTTTTAAAATTTCTTTTACTACTATTTTTATTCATTTTATGTTTTTTATTCTATATCCTAATAAATCATTTAACCCATAGATTCATAAATTGTGGTCCTCGGACCCCTGGGGGTCCGTGAAATTATAAAAAATGGTTAACCAACAAATGTTTATATGAGTTTAATGTATTATGATTTGTAATTTTTTAAATTCTTTTTACTACTATTTTTATTCATTTTATGTTTTTTATTCTATATCCTAATAAATCGTTTAACCCATAGATTCTTAAACTGTGGTCCTCCGACCCCTGGGGGTCCGCGAAATTATTAAAAAATGGTTAATCAATGATTTGAAATTTTTAAAATTTCTTTTACTACTATTTTTATTCATTTTATATTTTTTATTCTATATCCTAATAAAAATGTTCATCTCTATAAATGCGCATGACCATTAACCAGCGATACAATTTTACCAATATTTATTATAATGCAGTGCCTATGAGATTATTGAACCAGAAATTAAGTCTCAAGAAAGACGTAAAATGCCTAGAATTGGGATGTGGTCCTCAAAAAAAAATGTTGTTCAAGAGGGGGTCCTCGAACTACACAAGTTTAAAAACCCCTGGTTTAACCGAACCGAAGAGACAACGTTCGGATGAGTCGTGTGGTTAAGCAACGATGAGACGAGCAGCCGAATCGGTGTCCCATTCTTGAGGACGCGTTCGTGGAACGTGTCGAAGAAGATCGGCGGTGCTCGTCTTGCGATTTGTCGCGAACCCGACTATGAATCGATTTATAGAGTTCGCAGAATTCGATGATCCCTTTGGCAGCCGAACCGAGCGTTTTCTCGGAGTCGCTGGCGCTAAATCCTGGCCTAGATGCACCGTGTGCCAAGCCAATTCGCTTTCGCGAAACGCTAGGACGAAGGGTCGATGGGTCGATCGGGTCGAATGGTATCACCTATCTATCGGCTCGGTGCTGAAACTTTGTCGTATATTTAAACGCGAATTACGCGCCAGTCAAGCTGGCTGACCGATCAAAACTACTTTCTGATCATGACCACACTGATCAACCTGTATAGTAGAATGAGTCACAGAGAAAGGAAAAAATATAAAAAAAAAAAAAAAAGATATTCCTCTACGAAGGAAACGTAACGATTCAAGTTCAGCAAAATAGAACAGTTAGCTTGAAAACATTATGGTATAGGAGTAGGGGATCGCCTACTCGATTGACGCAATCGATATTTTCAAAACTACCGGTCCAAGCAAAACATTCGTTCCGTTTCCTGCGTATTATTCATTTTTTAAACAAAGAAGACCTTCTATTACATGTTTGCAAACGTTACTAATTTTCCTCTAGATGATTACTATTTATTTCTTTTTTTTTGTGGATATAGCAGGATAAAATGGTCAAAAGTGCCCTTGAGCCGATTTTATCGAGCTATGCACCATTTAATAGCTTATAAAAAAAAACGTTATGCACCAAGTTTCAACCCTGTATCTCAACCGGGAGGGTAGTTAGGGGGTATAATCGAAAAAACGGTTTTTGCCATATTTTCCTTATTTATTGGTATTCAAAAAATCTGAAAAAATTGTAGAATATTCTAGACATGTTTCTTTATGATTCTGAATTTTTTCAGATTTTTCGATTGCAAATCCTAGGCGGGAAAAATCAAAAGAGCAAAAAAATGTCGAAAAATCGAGATTTTTAGTAGAAGCAATTTTTTTGATATTGTCAGTAATTAGATATTAGCATTTTTTTCAGATTTTTTGAATACCAATAAATAGCCTCAAGATTATATCCTCTAACTACCCTCCCGGTTGAGATACAGGGTTGAAACTTGATGAATAACGGTTTTTCTTTATAAACTATTAAATCGGCTCAAGGACACTTTTGACCATCTTATCCTGCTATACCCTTTAACCCGAAGCGTTGTAGATATATTAAATAAAATATCGAAGAAGCAGATAGAAAGTTTTCGAGCCAGGTGTTTATCGAAACGGTGGGGGACGAGGGTCGATGGGACGATCCTGGACACGATGCCAGCAGGAAACCCCATGGTCTCGTGGTTGACGAGGGGGTCCCGTATTGATTTTCGCATTGCTTCTCCCTGCCCCTTTAGAAAAAAAAGCGAACGGAAGGGGCCATTTGCTCACTTCGTCGAATTACTCGACCGAAAGAATTGCATTACCAGATTATCAAGCTTAAGTGCTCCTGTCTCGGTCGTTCCATCCTTCAACTTGAAAGTTCTACATTCGAGATCGCTAAAATGTATGCTGCGAAACGTTTGAAAGATCCATTTGATAAAATCCAATTTCTGTTCTCCGTTCAGGAAATAAATTTCATTTTTACCAACTTCAATTACGGAGGTAATAATTGTTTCTTAAGATATCCATTTAGAAGCAATTGAACGTTTCTCAAGTAAAAATTCCTCTCTAACCGGAATTTCCTTTTATGGAAGGGTTAAAGTCCCCTCGTTCGTTACGGTCCTGGAGGCAACCTTGGGGTCGAATCGACGAAACTGTGACCCCCCGTGGAGAACAGGGGCGTCGTCGCGTAGGTGGGATTACGGGGCAACGTGAAAACCGAATCGTCTAGAAGAATCGTGTAGAAGCCGTTTGAGGATATCGCGCGCGGCATGTCACGTTCTAGTGATCCATAGATCGCGATTGATATTCCAAGCGCGGAACACGGTGTCGCATTATACCGAGGCGTGCACGCCGTCTGAATAAAATATCGTTGCACCTTACGTTACTAACGATTTGTCGGCGAATTTGTCGTTACCGATTGCAATTGCACTCGATGCGAACGAGGCGTGCGGGTCACGGTCGACTTGCAAATTCCACCAATTCGCCATTACGTCGTGATAATGTGTGGTATAGTATTTCATAATCAATTTTTTATGTCACGATCATCCTGTCAGCGAGAAATAAAAGCGGAAATTTCAAAGTCAAGTGGCATGGAAACAGAAACCTTTCGAGTGCGTTGACCCTATAGGGTCGGTATGCTTCCCTTCCTCAAATCTCCCCCCCCCACAACCCTTCGATCAGCCTTCTTTTCCTCGTGCCCTGTGTAACCCCTATGGCCAAGACAGCTGGTCGCGTGCTGACCCCCTTGGCGGTACACACAGCCACGAGTTTCTCTATCTATAGGGTGTCTTATTTCCATTCATCTTCAATATACTCGAATATGAATTTTATATTTCAGCTTTCAATGTAAGTAGGTAATTTAAAAATAGGTGATGGTAATTTAGATATAAATGATGTTCACCCCCATGGTGGGTAACAATATTATTGAAAAGATATATTGATCTGTGGGAAAGAATCAGTGTAGTATAATCAATCTAATATTGAGACAAATGGATAACAATATTATTGAATAAATATATTGATCTGTGGGAAGGAATTAGTATAGTAAAATCAATCTAATATTGAGACAAATGCATAACAATATTATTGAATAAATATATTGATCTGTGGGAAGGAATTAGTATAGTAAAATCAATCTAATATTGAGATAAATACATAATAATATTATTGAATAAATATATTGATTTGTGGGAAGGGTTCAGTATAGTACAATCAACTTAATATTGATAAATAGGTAACACTATTATTGAATAAATATATTGATCTGTAGGAAGGAATCAATCTAATATTGATAAATAGGTAACAATATTATTAAATAAATATATTGATCTGTGGGAAGAAATCAGTATAGTACAATCAATCTAATATTGAGACAAATTATTGAATAAATATATTGATCTGTGGGAAGGAATCAATCTAATATTGATAAATAGGTACCAATATTATTAAATAAATATATTGATCTGTGGGAAGGAATCCCACCTATTCAAAGTCTACCTCAATTAATTTGAATCGTTAAAGAAAGGAATTTGGAATGACCCCTATGGGTTCCTCAAAGCAATGCTAAAATTTGCGTTGTCAGAAGAGTCAATTAATATAGGAGTGTTAATATTAAGAAAAATCGAATAAAAATAAAAAAGGAAGAGGTTGAAAATAAATGACAGCCTCAGGGTTGAAACATCGTCGACTGGCCTGGTTCCATCGCGCTAGGAGATTTGCGAAGCGCGAAAGACACCCTTCTCCGCGTCGTTTCACCCTTCAAACGAGCTCCTTACGTAATTCACGGCGACACAAGAGGGGAATAGCACGCTTAAAAATAAACCGGTGAATAAGACCTGCTCTGATGTTGCTGCTGTTACAGTACGACTCGGTGTCAACAACTACAAGGGATTTATGGACCCGTTGCTTTTCGAGGAAAGTCTAATGACACAACGTTATGCAATTCCTCGATGCTCGCACGACCGTGAAGCTTTTAATGAGGTCACGCCTCGTCTCGTCCCGCGACGATTAACCCTTTATCCGGATAAGCCTATTTAAGAGTATCAACGTGAAATTTAGCAATTTCAACAGATTCTTATTTAATTTTCATTTTAAAAGCCACTGCTTCTGTCTTATCGAAGAACCAACAGATATCGCCTTCTTTTCGTACCGTAAATTTCCTCAAATTGTCCGTACATCGATTACCCAAGGTAAACACAGATCGATCCTCCGGTTCGAGGAATTGATATAACACGTAAGTCGCGTGATAAGATTAGCCGCGAGGCGAATTTCCAAAGAAATTATAGATCCGCTTCAAGTACAATACTCAGAGACGCGTTTAATCTATTTAAAATGATTGCGTTTGATGCTTCCCTCGAATAGAAACACCAGTTAATTATCGCACGTATACGGAATTAAAAGTGACGAACGCTTGGTTGACCCTCGTTCCATCAGACATTACAATTATCCTCTGATTCAATGGCGTTTACAAGTATTTGCATACAACTGCGCATCTATCCTCGGTCCAGTCAGTTCTCAGATTCGCGATAAATTGTCGAAGGTTTTTTTCGAGCTCGTTAAGCCTCACCTTCGAGGCTAAACGAGCCTTTGGTAATTAGTTAGAAGTTTGCCCTCCTCGCCGATTTTCGTGACCTTGAAATATGTTGTCAAGGTCATCATTCCGAACAACTTTTCCCTATGCATGTTACCGCCGCTCGGCCTTAGTTTCCGAGATATTTGCAAAAATCTTTGGTAATTAGAAGTTTGCCCTCCTCGCCGATTTTCATGACCTTGAAATATGTTGTCAAGGTCATCATTCTCAACAACTTTTCCCTACACATGTTACCGCCGCTCGGCCTTAGTTTCCGAGATATTTCCAAAAATCTTTGGTAATTAGAAGTTTGCCCTCCTCGCCGATTTTCGTGACCTTGAAATATGTTGTCAATATGGTGATTGAAAGAGTGATTGAAGTGGTTTGAGGTTAGGGTTAGGGTTAGGGTTTATTTTTGATTTATTCACGTTATAATTACTGTTTCTTTCACCTTTTAAATATTGTATACCTATTATTCATTTTGTGTTTTGTCAGAAATCGGAAACATTTCGCCCATCATGTCGAAAAATGCCATTATCCGCTCATTAACATCATGTTGACGTCGGAATAAAAACTTATCTATATATCCCACGTAATGAGACATACGAGTTCCATAACGAGGAATATTAGCTCTCGTATCACGCCATGTACGCTCTAAACGTAAACCTAACCTAAACCTAACCTAACCCTAACCCTAAGAATCACCATATAGTCTCCATTTTTCCCGGAATACAGTGTACTCGTAATGTAAGTTTAATTAAAGATTTTTGCAAATATCTCGGAAACTAAGACCGAGGGGCGGTAACATGTATAGGGAAAAGTTGTTCAGAATGATGACCTTGATAACATATTTCAAGGTCACGAAAATCGGTGAGGAGGGCCAACTTCTAAATAATTACCGAGCCTTTTATTCCTGCTGAATTCGAAGGAACTACAAAAAGAAGACTTAATTAGAGGTTTAATTAAAATTCGAGTTGCATTCGATTCAATTAGACGCTTTATTCCGTTTAGTTTATATTCAACGCGTTGAATTGTCGCGTTACGACACTTTTGAAGTTTCGTTGAATCAAGACGCAGGTATAGCGATGCGAACCGAGAAAGGGAAAAGGAGAGAAACGAAGGATGCTGCAGCGGCATCGATTGCAAAATCAACTCCAGAGAGTGTTTACGAGGCGAAGCGAAGGTTCTTCGGTTAAAAGGGTCAGTGAGCCAGGGTCACCGTTTCGAATCTAAGAGTACTCGCGTAAACGCACGCGTTCTGCTTGCCGCATAATGCGAAGGCCAGGCGAAAGAATGGGGTGAACGCGTTTCCCGAGGATCGAGGTTACGATACACCGGCAATCGTGTCTCGATCGTTCGACGAAATTGCAATCATCATGTTTCGTATCGATGAATTTCTCGATGAAATTGCATTTTTGGAACATCATTTCGGATGAAACTAAAACTCTGAAGCGGTAAACAGAATCCCCGCCATTCGTCTCGCAAGAAGCGCATGTTCTCCCGCGTGGAAAAGCATAAATCATTTTTCCCGCCGGTCTAATTCAGACGACATCAAAAGAACAACGATAACCCCACCGAACAACTATAAAAGAAGGAACAAAAACGGAGCAGACGCCGTGAGTCTCGTTACCACATTCTCCATCGTTCGATGGAAGAAACATTCCCCATGAAGAACGATAAATTATCATCCTACGAGGATGATTCTCACGACGCGACGTTGTTTCGTAAAGAAGCTTCGGCCAAGCGGGAGAGCAGCAAATTCTTTGGAATATCGTAAATGAAAAAGAAAAATGAAGAAAATTGAAAGAGGAGGGGAAGAGATAAAAGGAAGAAATTGATTCGCTTGAAACGTGTAACGAGCGGAAAGAAGCGTGGAAGGAAACCCTTCGGCAGGGCTCAGGAAATTCGGCAACTCGCCAATTTTCCAAATCCGGAACGATGACTAAGAGTACCAACCGAGGCACGGCCAATCGCGTGCTCTGCTCAATTTTAGAACCGCCAATCGGCCGCCACCTGCTTCGGGAATCACCACCCCGACTGTCAACAACAATCCTCGTCTCCCTCTTTCCATCCTAATTTTCACCTTCCATCTTTATCATTTTCTTCTGATCGTACGCCAGCTTAGCGAGTTTCAACGCTTGTTTACGAACGATCGAGAGGATCCCTGATCGTTGCTCGATCGACAGAGTCTTGATTGACCTTAACCAACCCTTTCACTGTAAGCAGGCTGATTTTGTAATTGATGAAAGGTGTTTCTGATTGATTCCCTCTTCACCTGTACTTCTCTTTTGAGAAAAAATGTTCCTATACGTGCTCGGTAAACTTTTGTCATTAATCGATGATTAAACCTGTTGCCAGGAAAATACCAAAGGTTAATTGTATAAGAGGAAAATTAATATTTGAGGGTATGTTTTGCAAGGAGAACAAAATTAAGTGTCTCTCTGCTGTTATGTCTGGTTTTTTTTTTTTCATGTTCGATATGGTTCGCAAACAAATAAGCCCACGTAATGCGATTAATTTGCCACGAAATCCGAACCGTAGATTGACAACGGCAGCATGGATCGTGTTTGCGTTCCACTTTCGCAGCTTATAATGAAGATGATGAACAGACATCCAGTCGGCAAACGACCGAATCGAATCGACTAAATTATCCATCGTAAAGAACTTAATGACTATACCAGTAGAAGAGTTTCAGTCGAGTAGACATTAAACGAGAAACCTTTCCAAATACGTCCGCATACATCCGCGTTCATTTGTACCCATAGAAAATACGGGTACCTTGGAGTTTGGGATATTACTTTGGTAGCTGAATTTAGAAAGCTTAAAATTACGATATAAAACTTGGAAGATTGGGAAATTAGGAAATTGGAATTTGAGAATTTAGGATATTAGGGAACTGAAGACTTGGGAAATTGGAAAATTGGGAGCTTAGAGATTTAAAAACTTGGAAAATTAAGAACTTTGGAAATTTGGAACTTGGGGACTTAAGAAATTGGAAAATTGGGACTTGAGAATTTAGGATATTAGGAATTTGAAAACTTGGAAAATTGGAAAATTGAAAGCTTGGGTACTTAGAAACTTGGAAAATTAAAAAGTTGGAAAATTGGGAACTTGAAAACTTTGAAAATTTAGAACTTGGCAGCTTAAGAAATTGAGAACTTGAAAACTGAAAATTTGGAATTTGGGAACTTAGGAAATTGGAACTTGGGAACTTGAAAACTTGAAAACTTGATAACTTAGAAATGTAGAAACCTGGGAAACTTTAAAGCCTCAATGTAGCTGGAACACAATGTAGCCGAACGATCGAAAATAAAAGGAAGGGAAACAAAGAGCTGAAAGGTGGTCTTTATACAAATTAAACAACGTTTAGTTTGATTGCTGCGGAAACGTTTCATTGTGGTCACGAGTCGACGAGCACGGCAAGTAAGCACCGTTTCTTTTTCTTCTCTCCTTTTTTGTATTCTTATTTTTTTTTCCTCTCGCTTGCTATTCCCGGACGACGGAGGATAACGAATCTCCTGTAAAATTCCCTCCCGGCAAGATAAATGGATCCTGCTTTCGAAATTACAATATGAATCGCGCCCACTTTTTCGAGGAAGGACTGTAGAGCGAGGCCAGCTTGGCCAGAAGAAGTAGGAACGATTTGTTTCTGGCTTCTTAAGCACCGGCCCTTACCTATTCATAGCTCGTACACCGAGATTGCGTTCGTTAACTGAATGAATAAATTTCTGTACCTGATACCAAGAGAATGGAAGCTCGGAGGTCTGAAAATTTAGCAACTCGAAAACTACAGAATTCCAAATTTCCAAACTTGGAAACTTTGAAGTTTAAAAGCTTCAAGGACCTCAAAACTTGAAAATTACGAAATTGGTTCACGCTTGAGAGCAGAGACATTGATCTTACTCGGAAACAGAGGAGCAACAGTCCTCGGTTCAATGATGTCGGAGCACGATTACGGCACACACGTGCGTAGCCCTTAAACCGTTCCCCGACGCCAAGTGTCTTTTCGTGGAGAAGCACGTCGCGTAAATATTTAGGCGGTCCGTACGCGGCGAGTGTTTTATTTCCACGATTCCCTCGGCAAATAAACCGATTTCGACGACGGATTCGCCGAACGCGAACCGTGAAGATCGGAGCAGCTGTTCGCTGCTCTATTTCTATCCTATCGGTAGAAA
Source organism: Osmia lignaria lignaria (assembly GCF_051020975.1). Taxonomy (NCBI): domain Eukaryota; kingdom Metazoa; phylum Arthropoda; class Insecta; order Hymenoptera; family Megachilidae; genus Osmia; species Osmia lignaria. The sequence goes on from NC_135040.1 coordinate 3,129,231, forward strand.
GTAGATCGTATCGTGCAACGAGTGCACCAAACGGCCCATAGAGTAGACATTTTTACCTGATCGGGGAAAAGAAAAAAAGGTAATGCCAAGAGACAAAGAAAACGAACAGAACGTTGGACTTTATCCTTTTCGTTAGCAGGCTGATCGAATTGTTTCTATTAATGTCGAACACCTGGCTTGCAGTGGGTGCGAACCGTGACTCCCCCGCCGTCCTCTACGCCGCGACAATTCTCCTACCTTTACGCAATCCAACGATATTGTAACGATCGCTTGGAAAGTCGAAGGTGCTCGGTTATTTTCCACGAATTTCATCGATCGATCGCGTTGAAACATCCGCGTATCGAATGAAAACGCTAGTAATAAACTTTAATGAGGCATAAGATGATGTCATTTAGAAAAATAAAAAGTCTTTCTACGATGGCACGAATGCGATAACTCGAATCTCTTCTCGAGCCCGTACACTTTTCTGGCCGACGATCACGCTAAAACGACCGAGCTGAGTCACTTCCTCCTTTTTATATCGGCATCTCTCATAAACTCGTGTTCGTACGCTCGCCAGATCGAGGCAAAGTGCAAGCGAAACACGGCGAATGTCATCGCAAAAAGTGGCAACTTCTTCTCCTGCGCGCCCCTATCAATTATTTAACGTAAGTGCATTGAATTGTAGCGACGGCTTTGTTTCCGAATGGCACCACCAAAATTGAGAACTCAGGTTCGATATATAACCTAATTAAAATATTCAGAGCTGGATGTTTTACAGTTTTCGAGATATCGTGGTAAGGTTAGGTTAATTTAGGTTAGGCTCTGTGTATGCGCAGTATCGAATAGCGCATGTGCAGTATTGAATAGCGCATGCGCAGTATTGAATAGCGCATGCGCAGTTTTAAATAGCGCATGCTCAGTATCGAATAGCGCATACGTAGTCCTAAAATTGTAACCAAAAATCTGAAACCAATTTTAATTGATTTCTGGTAGTCGATTTAGATTATATACCGAACCTCAGTTCTCAATTTTGGTGGAGCCATTCGGAAACTTATCCGTAGCGACAAGTAACGATACTTTCAGAGAGGAAACGTTCGAGGTAAGCCGACGAAAGACACGTGGCCGCGATAAGCCGCGAAAATCGAGTCTCGTTATGCAAACGCGTACAATAATCGCGTTGCGCAAGCGAGAAAAAGAGAAACACCGCGAAGCATACGACAACGCGCCAATTATCCGCTAGGCGGCAACAAGCCTGTATCCTGGACAATCATCACCGTTTAATCGGCGTTATTTCACGTCTATTTTCATGATCCTAGCCGAGGTCCTCTGACATCATGTCAGCTTTTCTTCCAGCAAAGTGCGATTGCAAGGATAAAAAAATATTTATAAAACAGAAAAGAAAGGATATGTTCGTACTGAAAAATAATTAAGGATTCCGCTCGTCAATCGCGTACACCCGTGCGCCATCGCTCATCTCCTCGATCTTGATCCTTTCGATCGATCATTATCTCCGTCAAACAATGATCGGTGAGTCAATCGGATGGAATGCTTAGAAACGAACACCGCTTGCCGATCCTAACGATTTGCATAAGATCCGCCCAGATGGCGATTTACAATGACGAGTGCCAGGAATCGTAGACCGAATGACTCGATGACTTTTCCATCGGGTTGACTTCACAGGCGAGCTGCGCCTCTTCTACAGGGTAGAATAAGGGCGCCAAGTTCTTCCTCGAAACGAAGCTGACGAATGGTAATAACGCATAATTACACGCTGGATTGAGATCGAATCGATCGATGATCGAATCGAAAGTGATCTATGCGTAGGTACACTCGAGTGCAACGCAGACTCCTGGACGAAGGGAAAGGTAAGAGAGAGGAATCTCGCAGAGATTCAAGAATTCAAGAATTCAAGAATTCAAGAATCTTAAATTGAATTTTTTAAAACGACCATCGGCATCACAAAGTTTCGAAGATGCAAGTGATCGATCGAAAGTTCACTCACGCTCGATGTAAATCAATCAGCGCGAAGAGATTGCATTCTCTTCGCGAATCGACCATTTGCGCGCATTCCGGCTCACTGAATCATCGATACCATTTTTTTTTTTTTTTAAAAAGGTAGATAAAGATCGGTTCTGTACGGAGAATGTGTTGTATAACGCGTGACTAATTTCCTGTAAGGAGATTAACGGGTATTTATAATTGAATGAATAGGTCCCAAAAAACATTTCGATAATTTGCAAAGGCAACAAATTAAATGGTCAGTATTTAAATCCATTTCCGGGCACTATTTTATTACCAAAATCGTCAGTATAAAAATACTAAACGGTCAGAACATAAATAGCGAATGGTCAGTATGGAATTAATTACTGATTAGTACTGGATTTAAATAATGACCATTTATATGTAAATACTGACAAAAAGAGAAATACTGACCAGTGAAGTACAAGCCATTTGCAAATTACTAATTAACAGAATTTTGTTCACTTCTCTCATCGTTGGATGTTGAAAATAGCCAAGAGACGGATTAAAGAGAAACCAAAAGGAGGGATAAATGAGAGAAAAAAAAAGAAACAAAGAACGTTTTCCTCGACGAATAAACAGCGTCCTAACATCAAAACAAGTCCCACCAACTTGTCGGGATTGCGCAATTGAATGCATAATGCGCGCTGAAACGTGCAAAGACCGTGAAAAGGAATCACCGATAACCCAGACCGACTCGGTATAGTCAGCTATATTAATTAATAGCGACCACTCGACGAGGTGCAACGATGAAAAGCTCGTCATCCACGTTGGTCCGGACTGTACGGCTGTACGATTGGCGCCGTCAAACACGTCCGCATGTAAATTAATAAACGACGGACGATCCCGGAGAACGTTGCGCGGTCATCGTTGTCCTTGGCACGTTTCTTTTAAGGACCAGCCAGCCGGTTAAGGTTGCCGTCTCGGAGAGGTACCGTTCTTCCACGAAATCCAGATCGTTCTGTTTCGTCGCGTACTCTTCTAACACGCGCTATAATCGACGACGCACAAGGTGCGTCCTGTGTTGTCTTTACCGACGACGCACCTGATGCGTCAGACGCACGACGTACCATGCGCGTCACGTAAAAGAAAAGAGAACGACAAGGAACTATTTACGTCGGTATTCCGGATTTTATGTATGTACCAGATTCTTCTAGAATTCCCGCTTCGTTTCCTATTCGTTTTTTTCCTGGGAGACGAAGAAGTTTCGTAGGTGTCGAACGAGGAAAACCTCTGGCCAGAAGTCAAGGTGAGACTAAAACGTTTCGAGAAGGAAAAGAGATATGTAAATGAAGAAATTGTCGGGGAACAGTCGACTAGTTTCGAGGAGGAGTAAAAAAGATTGTCGGGCTGCGTCAGTGGATGGTAGATAAGTTCTCCGGTGGGATTCAAAAAGCGTTGGCTGATGATTTTCTCGTCGGCGAGAGTAATTATTGCGAGTAATTACGAAGTGAATAGCGTGACGAGGATGAAACGAGATACATTTTTTTCTCCCACTTGCATTCATTTCTAAATCTCCAATTACCCTTTTGAATTCATCAACCCACGCCTTCTGTCGGCACTGAAAATCCTGCTGAAAAAGTTAGAATAAAGTTCTGAATAGTTTGGTAAAAAATTCTTCCACATGAGAACCACTGTCGAACGGCAGGATGTGGGAGGCGAATGTCAAGGCTAAACACTCGTTGTAACCCGTGCCCCTCGGCTCCCTCTCGCTCAGCGCTCATCTGATTTTGTTTGTACTCCGATTTTCGCCTTCTTTTTAACAGTCCTCTCCTCTCGCCCCGCCTCGCCCCGACCAAGCCGCTCGACTGGCAGAAAATAATTTGCGAAACACACTGGCTGTTGTTCCGTTCTTCCTCGGTCCGACTGTTTCGTGAAGGACTTGGTGAAAATCGTGGCATGCTCGTTTGCCCGCGACATTTCCATTCCTTTCGTTTGCCTTCGTTCTCGAGATTTATCGCTTATCGCGTGCGAATATCGCGTTATTGCGACTTTGTAACACTTAACTCGAGGTTAACGCGTTCCGTTTCGAGTTTCCTCTTGAATCCTTACCAAACCTCTGTATAATTCTAGAAACGACGAATAGCGAAAACGAAAGGCAATAATTACCATGCCGGCCCTGAGCAAACGCGACGATTATAGGGTTCCTTGCGCGATCGGTCGTCATGGAGACCCTGTGGATAGAGCAGACAACTTTCTCGCTGCATTTCACGTTTCTCCCCTTATTGTCGTCGTCGATGGACCGTTCTCCGCGCTGGAAATTGCTCTAATAAACTTAGCCGCACATACATGACCCTAACGGTGGTTCGGAGAGGAGGAAATACCAGGGAGATTTATCGGGGCTAAGAAATCTCATCGTTCCTTTGTCGCCTGATTGCCCTCCGTTTCTTTCGATTAATCGACCGATGACCCCGTTAATTACTCGACCTTATCTTCCTCAATTATTTACCCGAAACGGGCAACCAACTGAAGATTCCGCCCTTCCGACATTTTCCTAACGCACGTTCGAAATCTCCATTTTCTAGAGTTTAGAGCGTTGCAGCAGACCGTTAGGTTAGGTTAGGTTAAGCTTAACCGGAGCTCACGGTCGCCGGCGCAATTTAACGAACAGGCTAAAATCACGGATGAACAACGTAAAAGCTGATTGAAGTTACGCAACGCTTCCTGCTTCGAAGTTGTCTTCCTGCTTGGAAGAAAGTGAAACGGATGCCGCCTACGAGGCGCGAACCACGCGGAATCCTCCGGTTAGAGCACCGTGTAACGCAACCACGTGTAATTTACTGGAAAATCTACGGGCATCCTCTTCGTGAAACGGGCTGATTTAAAAAATTCCATTCTCCAAAGTTCTTCGTCTGATTCTATTATAAACCTGCAGACAGTCTTTCGAATTATGTAGATAAGTCCTCGGTGCAATTAGATACTGAGTCTCCAACTCGGTCGTAAATTCCACCAGGGATCCTTAGCACGGGCTCGGGCAGATATTAAATTACGTTTAATAACATTCAGAAGTTGTAAGGCCGCGTCGGGGCGAAAGCGATTATCCTTTGTTAGGGGAGCCTGCTCTATGTTAATTGCAATGGCGTAACTCACACGGAAGAATAAAGTATTATACGTGTGTGTGTGAAACTGCACACGCCACTTTACGCGATCTTTTCATTAATTAAGAGCGCCACTAAATGGCACTACGTTGACGCGACCAGTCAACCGAGCACACCGTACGTACGATATCGTTTTAACGATGTTCAGAACGTATAGTATCGTTTTATTTATTAATTTCATTTTTTCAATTTTTCTATAATTGTGAACGAACCGTTGGAAGTGAAATTTTGGTACAACAGTTTACAAGATTAAAACGAAGGGACAAAGTTAATTTGGGTCAAGGGTAATCGAAGGAGGACGTAAAATTTTCTACGTTCAACCATAAACTCGTGACGTTTCAACCATAAGGGACTGTCATCCATGATGTTAGAGCATAACGACAGTATAATGACACGGTGGGTTTCTGAAGGCACAAAAGGCCACGTTTAACTGTACTACGGTAATCTTAGCCGACTTCCTTTTATCGCTGCCCATTTATCAAGACGACGAAATTTACGAGTATTTCAGCAGAAAGCCCCTACTACGAACAAAAGAAGAAGAAGAAGGAAAAAAGGCAACAATTTTAACCGTTCCCCTTTCCTCTCGGCTACCTAGTCACGTCTATTTTTAAACAACATCGGAATCAATTGTCGTGCTCGAGTAAAATTGAGTAGACGTTCGGTAGATGATTTCGTTCGCGCGTGAAACGATCGAAGACAATGATAAGACGAAGGAAGACGGCTAATCAGCGGTAAATGGTTCTCTGGAAGGCATCATTAAGGAGAACCCCCAACGACCGATTACTTCTGTGGTAATGCACGTACGCTTTCTTGCCTTCGCTCGGATTAAGCCTGCATCTGCGTAACTTTTAACCAGGTGACCAACTCTGATGAGGGTTAAGTACCCTTCCAGAAGGTCCATTAAGTCTGCTTTTCAGTTTCCACGGTAGCCAATGTTGCTCGGTCGCGGTTTACCGTCGTAAGTGGCATTTTATATGGTGCATAGCGGGGAAAATATATTGCATCAAAGAAATACTAATTGTCGTGGGAATGGATCAGTATATTACATTATATCTAATGTAGATATAGTAATAATGATATTGTTATTAAATGTACATTGATCTGTGGGAATAGATCAGAATATTACGTTACATCCAATGTAGATATAGTAATAATGATATTGTTGTTAAATGTATATTACATATCTAATGTAGATATAGTAATAATGATATTGTTATTAAATGTACATTGATCTGTGGGAATAGATCAGAATATTACGTTACATCCAATGTAGATATAATAATAATGATATTGTTGTTAAATGTATATTACATATCTAATGTAGATATAGTAATAATGATATTGTTATTAAATGTACATTGATCTGTAGGAAGGGATAAGTATATTCCATTATGATATCTATTATATATATATGTTAAATTATTTAACATTTATACATATAATAAACGGAAAAATTTTTCTGTTAATTTATACATTATTTTATACGTTAAACAAGTATACAGAATATTTATTATACAAATTTTCAAAATATGAAAAATATATTTATTTAAAGTTACTATTAAAACTAATTTTGGGGATATTTATCTGCATTTTGGTACATACGGTGTTATATTTATCTACTATTGTATTATTGTTTACAGAAGTATTAAATATAAAATAAGATTATACATGTATAATTATATGTCTATAATTGCTACCACAAATAGGAATTTAATATTTATTATGTAAGAGGTACATTATTATCTTTTTGGAATGAACGTGTACCACCATTCTTGGGATCTTGAGAGGCCAGGCTTGGTCGTGAGCGAAATATTCTTTCTCCTTTTTCCACGAAGGCTGCAGAAATGTGTACAAGGGAAAACCTTCCCTACGCATTTTAGAAAGTTAAGAGGCGGACATGTGTTTTCCTGGGCTGTCTGGGAAAGCACCGAAAAACGGCAGATTCGGTGTGACCGTCGAGTAATACACATCGCCTCGACAGTTACTATTTTATAGAAACGTGATATGTATGAGTATTTTTATTAATCCTCGCATTAATCCCAAAATATTTGTAAAATAGCATAAGCACCCACGTTCAAAATTTGCCGCGTAACCCGCCGATGAAGAAGGATAGGTAATTGGTAATTAACAAAGACACGTGTTGGGAATGATCCAGGTAGAAAAAGATAATTAGTTTGCGAATAACGGAAAAGTTAAAAGAAAAGATAGGGAAGGAGCTTTAAATGTCGTTTCTCGTTTTACAGTGAAACTCACAAGGGAACATCGGGGACTGATACACTCCGATTTTAATGAAACTTTGCCTAAATATTTATTAGACCTGTTTATGAAGATAACTGTAATTCGTTGGTGCCCGTTTTTCACTTTGAGGGAGATATCAACCCTTTTATCCGAACCGCCCTTTCTATATACGTGCTTATAAATCGTAAACAACAAAAGATATAAAAAAATAGTTGAAATAAAAGTTATACCGTTTCTTGAGGTCTATTAAACTGCGAGAAGTTTTTCAAAACGGAGGGGGAGGGGGAATTCAATTTTGCAAAAAGGATGATTTAAAAAAAAAACTTACACACAGCTTTATAGACCTCAAGAAACGGTATAACTTTTATTTCAACTATTTTTTTATATCTTTTGTTGTTTACGATTTATAAATACGTATATAGAAAGGGCAGGTCGGATAAAAGGATTAATATCTCCCTCAAAGTGAAAACCGGGCACCAACGAATTACAGTTATCTTCATAAACAGGTCTAATAAATATTTATGCAAAGTTTCATCAAAATCGGAGTGTACCAGTCCCCAATGTTCCCTTGTCAGTGAAGTTCATTTCCCCATAAAACCTCCCAGACGAGAATTAAACATTATATATTATTATGATTTATTTCAAAAATATTAACTTTGTCCACGATTTCGAGCGACTTCGACAGCATTCGTTTGCGGGGGCGACAACGAATAAATAAAACCACCGCGGTGTTTCGAAATAAATAAACGTGTATTTTATAAAAATTTCTGCTCAGATTTCCTTCACAGCCACTCTTTTCATACGTGGGATTTGGGAGTGTATTGTTGGCCATTCGAATGGAAGAAGAGAGTTTCAGTACTGAAATGGTAAGAGGTTTGAGAACGAGTAGGTTAAAGTGTTAATGCTGTATGATTGCCGGCGAGGCTCCGGGCCGACGGGGAATAAGTAGCTTTCCTGCGTTAAACCGGCCGTGCTATATACCGGGTGGTCGAAAAAGACCGACGGCAAAGATTACTTTATTACCGTGAAGGGTTAAAATGGATTAAGCCCGAGATAAAAAAAAATAAAAGAACCCTCGTTCTAACGAAAGATGAGAATAGGTTTTGAAGCGAAACGAGAAAACCGCGTTCCATCCACGGTAACTCCGAAAGAACAATTTATCATCGAAACGTCAGCCGGAGGGCAATTAACGCGGATGCAAATTAAAATGAGTTTCAGTGAATTTCAGTTGCAGCAAATTACCCCGTTACCATGTTACGCCTGCGGGATCCTGAAATATTTATGTGCCAGCGTATACTTACACTTTGTGATCTCGCGTTAAATTGCCGCACGTAATTCTTGCGAACGACGCGTGCGTGTACGTACACACGTGCGATATGTGCCCGAAGGTCCTAACTTTCCAACCATGTTCCATCGGCTACCAAGGGGACGCGCGTCCATCTTGTCGTAAAGCAACGACACCGAAGGCGATTCGCAATTTAATCTTATAAACGTCCTTCGAACGAGTCCATCTTGAATAAAAAAAAAGGAAAAAAAAGGAAAAAAAACGAGTATCGATTTGATGACCATAATCCATCGTAATAAAGAATAAGCGATGATTAAAATACGCTATAAATCCATGACCATACGTGACTATAAACGATAACACTGAATACGATAATACCGCTTATCGCAGTGTATGTGATACACGAGAAACAGGAACAATGTTGCCGGAGACACGATCTAATTTATTAACCCAGAAGCGCGAATCCAAGTTGGATCGAATGCTCGAAACTGGCGCCAAGGAGGGAAAAAAAAGAAAGCAGCGAAATTATATCGCTCACGATCCCTGAGCACCGATAAGGTTAACGAAACGGGAGAGCCCGCGTCGCGGTCCGCTCCTGAATTTACAAGGCTCTGCGGGTGTCGAGGGTGCAGGGGCGTACAGACGTGGCGCCGGGCGTCCCGACGCCTAGACTGGTAGGGGCCGCACGCACGTTGACCGTGAAACCGAACGCGACAGAGTGCGTATTGAAAACTCCTCGATTTCTAGAGCTTGACCTACCATCAAATTATTTTTCATAAATATGCAAATTTCTTTAATGAATATCAAGATGGAGAAATGAAATACTTGTCGCATTGTGGTAATGAAATTTTCGAGGGAATTTTCCAAGGAAACGTGGAGAGGAGCTGCGATTCGAGGATCGGTTCTCACCTCTCACCACCGTTTCACGTCCTCGCCTTTCGAGAGGGTGAAAGTCCAGACGGCGCCTCGACGACTAGCCTCCCTTCTATCCGTGTCTGACAACTACCTTTTCCCTAATCCGACAGACATGCCTCGCTTTTTATCCATTTTACGTTTCTTCTCACCGTCCAGTCTGTCGCTTCGGGGAGAAAAATAAACGGAAGTATCCTTCACTGTCCGAGGAAACGAAGTTGACATTGTCGGCTCAATTCCATCCTTTTCTTCGAGGTAATATTTCCAGATATCGAAAACTATCTCCCCGATGGATCTAGCTTTGGGTGGCCAATTTATCGTCGACACTTGGAATAAAAGGGAGGGTTGAAATTTTGATGGTTCCTCTAGAATGCGGCGTTGTGTTGCCAGGGCGATTCGATGACCCCCCGCGGATATTGCCGTTCCACCGAGGGTGAATGAAAAAGGGAGTCACCCCCGTACCCACGGAATAAATATCGCGTACGCGGCACCCCTCTATGTAAGAATTCCTAATTCCATACCGTCGGGGGTGAAAGCAGAGGGGGGTAAACGCATGGAACCTTCGAACTTTATCGATCTTCGTGTTCCTGTGGTGTAGCAGAGAGAAAGGGCGGGCGGAAACGGAGCGACCCCTGTGTCGCGAGGACCCCTCACCAATAGTTGGTCCCTTTTGTTTTTAAACGAACGCCTTTCCACTGAGAATTCTTGCGGAGACTTGAATGGCCGCGTTGATTCTTCGATGAATTTCGAGGAGAAACTTTTTACAAACGGCGAATGAAATGAAACCATCTGGAAAATAACTCGGGCCATGGTAAGTGAATATTTTTCGCTGTCACCAGCGTGTAGAATCGTGTCGCCGTGTCTGCAGATTTATTTCGCAAAACGGTGATTCACTTGCCGGCGCCAAACGGTCAAACCTTATCTTTTCCGCCACTTCCTGTCTTCTCTCATCCTTTTTCTCTGCGCCTCCCACGAACTTCGCCCCTATTTATTATCGTCTATTTAAAAAATTTTGACATAGTTTCAACGTTCTATGTACGTACAAATTGGAGTGGTACTTATTTGACTTGTTTATCAGAGACAACTTCATTGATTTATACACTTGTCTTCTTGTGTAACGATTGATCAGCGAAGCGTAAAGCGAAGCGATAACCTTATCAATAAACATTCTTTGTTTGCCCGGAGAATAATTCTAGATTAAACGTTACACAAGACGATGGTAATAAAATATTCTATCTTCTTTCTGCTGCAATATTTATCGTGAAAAATGTCCTTGAAACTATAACGCTCGGATTGGCTACGTAAACTGTGTAAACTGCGGCGCCATCGTGTCCCAATTAAAATTCGAAAACGAAGGAGAAAAAGAAGTAATCGGAGGGCGAGTTAAAATTATTAATGCCGAATTTTTCAAATCGCTTCACGGTATCTTGGGTCACGGACAGCCTGACAAATTGCAGTTCAATTAAGATCTCGTTTCGGTGTCAAAAGTCAATCAGGGTTGGCTGAGAAAAATAAAAAATACAGACCGGTCCACTATTTAATTTTCGACGGTTTAAAATCAGAGTTCGTCAGACGGTGGCCAACAGGAAGTCGCTGAAAGCTCGCCACGGTGTCTGTTGTTTTTATTGGCGATCGACCGATAAACATTTACATCGGCCGTCGAAAACAGGCCGACGTGCCATTTTCCGAATCTCAGAAGTCGAAATTTCCTGTTGCACCTCGCTTGAAAAATTACGATCCCGGCGAGATTGAAATTTTTATTTTTCCAACCCGACGCATCGATATGAAAGTGGCCGAGATTCTCGCGATGATCTAATAAATTCATCGTTTCGTTTATAACGGATTGTACGGCAGCACGATTCGAAGAATCTGAATTATATTGGCATAATTTACACGGTGTAATACGGTCGGAGCGAAGCCACGTGAAATGTACACAAGAACGAAATTGCTTTCACGGGGGGATACGTCAGGGCTTATCCCATTTGGACGGTTGCCAATGTATCGATAGGCCAACTAGCGAGATGCGCCGAAAATAACGAAGCCTAGCGAGCAAAAGTTTCGATCTACAAGAGCTGTCAATTAAGTGACAGCCGGCCGTTCGTTAGAGAAAGGAAACAGACCGCTGCCTTCGTTTTACCTTATCGAATCTTCGCCCCGTTGCTTTATTATGTCTCCTATTCGGACGCACCCTTTCTTCGATGCAACGCGGGCAAAGAATAAATCGAACAAAAGCGAAGTTGAACACCGTGGAAGGAAGCCAGAAACTCGGCCGCGGACCGTTCGTTTTTTCCCCGGCTCGAAGCGGTCGCTTTCAGCCCCGAAAACGCAAAGTTTCAAACGGCGAGAACAGCAGCCTCTATTAATAGTCGTTGCTTCGAATAAAAAGGAGCACGGGCTGCGTAGGCAGGCGTGAGAACGCGTGGGTGCTCGAAGGTCCTGCACAAGCGTTGAAAAAGAGGCGAAAAATCCTCCAGACTGCCGAATCCTCCCCGATGGTAGTAACCACTGTTTCGTCTCCTTATTCGATTGTTCCCTCTCCTCGTTACGCAATCGCTGCGAGATCCTTGACGAATCTTCTTCGGTGATCTCGCGATGACCTCTCGGCACTGTCCTCGGCAACTTTTCGATCAAAGCGCGCGCTTTACATAACGATCAATTCGCGCCAACGCTTCGGAAGGTTCAAGGAAAACCGTGCAATTAATGCGAATACAAAACAACAGAGGCAAGGATGATAAATAAAAGAGACCTTTGGCAAGGAATTCTGATCGGAAGATCGAGTATCAGCTTCCTGGCGCAACGTATCCTGCGCGGCGTTCACCGCGACTAATTGTCCGCATTCGAGCAGAAACTTCTTTCTTCCGAGCTGAGAGTTTGTTTCGAAGCGAAGACAAATCGCAGCGGCGAAAATAAAACGAGGAAAGATGAGAAAAGGAGTAAATCAACGTCCACCTGAGCCAACAAGTCTCAGCCGTCTAATCTCTCGTTCTCGCTGACGTTTTATTGGGAATTCCGCGCGAGTGTGCTCGCACGCGGGTATGTAAATTCAGCAGGCCTCGGCGCAGAGGAAACGAAGCAACATCATGCAGTTTAAGGCACCATTTACATTAATTACAGGGATCGTTGTGCGCTGTGGGAGCCTTATCAGATTCGACGGAGTCAAGGTTTCATTAATCGTTCCTTAAGCGAGTCGCGGCACGATTAAAATCGATCAATGTCCCGGTGGATCCAACTTTCGTCCGCTCCTCGATTCTTTAATTACTAGGAATGGATGAGTTTCCGAATGGCCCCATCGAAATTGAGAACTCAGGTTTGGTATATAACCTAAATTGACCACCAGGAACCAATTAAAATTGGTTTCAGACCTGGATGTCTTATCGTTTTTGAAATATCGTGGTAAGAAATTTTTGTACAATTTTGGGACTACGTATGCGCTATTCGATACTGCGCTTGCGCTATGCGATGCTGCGCATGCGCTGTTGCGCATACACAGAACCTAACTTAATCTAATCTAACCTTACCACGATATTTCGAAAACCGTAAGACATCCAGCTCTGAAACCAACTTTATTCGGTTTCTTGTAGTCAATTTAGGTTATATACCGAACCTGAGTTCTCAATTTTGATGGGGTTATTCAGAAACACAGCCCTTGGAACTACTTGTTTTCCTTCTCCAAGGGAATTGGACGAATAGCACATCCACGATTATCTATATAATTTGAAGAAACGTTTGCCAAGTTGAAGTGGCTTAAATAATATTTGGAAAGCGGTATGCAAATACGCTGCTTACATAAATCACGTCATAACTAACCGACTGAAGAGCATTAAATAACATTTTATTACCATGTGAACATATTGTAATCGAATAGAAAAAATTGTTGAAATTTCCTTGCCAATTATTGTGAACGTAAAAGATAATGATCCTTAATCGGCGGAAACAGTGGAATGAAATAAATTTCTCTAACAGAAATGGGAAAGAGGCTTCGCGAAATTTTCTGCCGGTCCATCGGAGAGCGCGGGAAATTTTGGCAAGGCTCGCGGATATTTGCGTGCAACGCGAAACACAAAGATCGTCAACATTACAACGCGTGCACGTAGGATTTCGCAAAATCGCGATGGAGAGATATAAATACGAGGCCGCGGTTCGGAGAATCGCCCGTTAAGCGAACGCAATAGCACGCGTTTCCAGCGAATATAAAAGTATCGCGGACGGTTCGGAAACGGACGGTAGAAAAATTTCGCCAGGCGTATTGCTCGAGATAAGCGCAATTGCGGCCAGAAAAGCATCTCCCTACGTCATCGTCCGATAGATTGCGGTGCAAGAGTGTCCGAGACTGTACCGCTTATCACGGTACCGAGCCGCAGAAATCGCGCTTACTCCAGTCTAACTCGATCCGACGGTAGTGCACATGCACCAGCCACGTGCAACGCTCGCTTCTGACCACCTGCGCCGAAACGATCTTTGTCAGAAAAGCGCCAACGTAAGCCTGCACCACCGTGGGCTACTGTTTCACTGGTCGCGACGAGCCGCGAGCTATTGCAAAAGCAGTCGTTTCAGATTTTTCCACGCGTTCAGAGTGAAAATGAACGGATAACGATAATCAAATCAATTCTCGGAATGCCTGTCGGGACTTTGCGTTGGGACATTCCGAAGGAAAATAATATAAATCGTTGACGGTTAGAAAGTATTTATTTCCTTTTCGCGGGTTTCTTAGGCGCTCAGACTATGACGACGATTTATACACATTTTCAGGCAATATCTGTACCGAAGGTAATTAGAGCAATCAGTAGAGACATATCCTGATTCGTCGATCATCAGGAAGTGGGAGGCAGTCGATTAGTGATGGGCATATTTCTGAATTGTATCGATAACCAAAGTATCGATATACATCAGTTGGGAATAGTGATGGGCATATTTCTGAATTGTATTGATATTTGGTATCGATACGTATCGATACCCAAAGTATCGATATACATCAATTAGGAATAGTTCTGGGCATATTTCTGAATTGTATCGATACGTATCGATAACCAAAGTATCGATATACATCAATTAGGAATAAAGTATCGATATTATTGATATCAATACGTACAATTAAATTAGAAGTGAAGTTCAGTAAAAAATTGACTATTTATTCAAATATTTGTTTTATACTTAATATTTCAATTTTTTTGGACATGAATCCATTACGAGGAGTATTTAGAATCTATACTAGTTGCTTATATCTTAGCTTATATCTAATTTACGTTTACATAACTATTTATTAACTTATGCATTACTATACATTGAGATCAATATTGCACACATTCTATTATATAAATAAACATATAAGTGAAACTTCTTGTTACAAAATATTCTTCTATCTAATTTTCTCCTTACTGTATATACATTGTATCAAAATTTCGATATTCATATATTAAGTATCGATATACAAAATATCGATCACAAATATCAATTTTTTCATTTATCACACATCACTTCAGTCGATCCGCAATATTCCTGACAACTATCATGAGTTTGGTCAACAAGGATGTCACGAGATTCCCCGAATTTCACATTCATGCTAACATTTGGCAGAATTTTTTTTTAATAACCTTCTAATTAGGTCAATTCAGAGGCAGTCGTTTCGCATGCTTTTGACAAAAAACATTTTTTCACCGCGGTCTGTGGTTTCCGTTATTAATAATTCATTGGATTCGTGGTAAACCCGGTGATTACGAGACGAACTGTCAAAGCCAGAAGAGAATGCTCGCTGGCAGGGGTATTCGAGGAAGACTCGAGGCACACGCCGGACTTTCATCGCGATTAGTCACGCGTTTGGCAAAATATTATACTATATCGTGAGGTTAGAAAAGCCGGTCAACGATTTCGCGGAGAATCACTTGGCATCGTTCGAAGAGAGGAAGTGACCGAGGAATTGGAACGGGGATGCTGGATAAACGGTGAATCTCCTTTTTCAAAATTCCCAAATAATTTTTCTATCGTTTGAAAAACGCGACTCGGTGACTTTCTAATTACGCAACGGAATAATTTATTTTTCTTTCCCGTACTAGAATATTCCCGCGAATATGATTGCCACGCGCGTGTTCGTTGTTACTTAACGCTTCGCGAGGGACAAAAAAACTCTGAGAACGAAAACGAAACGCTCGAAGCGAGCAAATAAATTGCCGATTGCGTAACGTCCACGCTATCAACGGGCTTAACGCGTGAAAATTTATTCGCCGCGGCGAGCAATTAAACTTAATGACCGAAATTCCTGTCCGCGCCGAAACCGCGTTTCCTTTCCATTGTGATCAGGCTGAAAGACTCCTGGAAATCCTGACAATTGTTCCCTCGATACTTCCCGTCAATCTCGGGATAATTAATCGGACATCTTGGAAAAAAGAAGAAGGAAGACGAAACTTGGATCGTTCAGCATGAATCTATTTTTTCTTCTTCCGCTCGCAAATCGTGCGTCGTCGTAAAAGAAATTTACGAGATGTACCGAGCTGGTATACGATCCTCCGAAGAGAATATTTTCCCCATCCTCCGATTCTCTTCATCTTTTTACACAAATGTCTCGTGAAAATAATATATAAACGATAACAAAGTATTATACAACGAGGCTCATTCAGAAACGTAATGACGGAAAAAATTATCTGGTAATTAGTCAAGGGGTAATCAAAGATTAGGTCTAAATTGATATTGAAAAGAAAAAGGAGATATTCGATTAGGAATAATTGCTGAAGAATATTATTCCAAGGAAATTATGTAACAGGAAAGATTTTTTACATTCTTGGAATTATTATAAAGTACCGGTAATTTGAATTTAATTTCAAATTAATGAGCGGGTCATGAGCTTTTGAAGTATGAAAAATTCTTAGCTGAACACAATGTGCAATCGATTCCCGTTATCCATTTGCCGATCGATCGCGGGGATGATGGCGGGGTGGCCGAAAATGGCCGGTGCCGTTTCTTCGCGGCAGCTCCAGGATCGTAAAGTTTGCAAGGATATCGCGGGTGTTTCGCTGCCGCTTTATTTTCGTCGTCCCGAAAGCTGTGCGTCGCGTCGCGTCGCGTCGTTTCGTGGAAGGAGAACCGGTCGTTTCGAAATCCGCTCGCAGTATGCCCGGCGACCGGATAAAGAAACTGGTCCAGCGGAGAGAAGCCGGTGGTGTTTGGCCCCTGGCCAAGTTTCGCGAGGAAATTCGGCCGGCGATCGCCACCGATTGGAAAAACAGCGAATAAATTATTCTATCAATTTTTTTCAAATAATCGAAAAGAAATAAAAAAAAATGGCTGGAATCTTGTTCGATCGCGATCCACTAAGATAGCCGGTTCTTGAACCTTGATCGAGTCCACGTCACTTCGTTAAAAGCCGTTAGATATCGGATCGTTTCGCAAGAGGCAGACCATTGGGTGCCATCGGGCGACCTTGATCACCCATCGTAACACCGTACCGTTCGGCACTTACGAGAATTCTCGCTCGAGGGAGAACGGCACGTTTTCTTCGGCCTTGAACGTCAGACATTCGTCAGACCCGAAGGAAGCGGGCTCGTCGACCACAAAGATCGGGCACAGAGTGGAGGGGAAAAAAAAAAAATAAAAAGCACCATATGCACCCAGGTCACGTTCGACGTTCGTGTCCGTCGAGTTTCCACGTACAGTTTTGTACGTGTCTCTTCGATCGTTTCGCGTTACTCGATGGAAGCAGAAGAAAAATAACTTCTTCTTTTTTTTCAGTAAGAGAAGGAAACTTCCGAAAGTTGAGCTAATTAAATCGACCCGTTGCACAGTGGACTGTTTCGACAATCTGGCGGGATAAAAGTCGCAAGTTGTTCGTAAACCATTAATTAAGTCATTAAAATCACCATCAACACTATTTTATCAGACTTAAAACTTTCACATCTTTGTCGTTAAGGGTGTTTTAAAACCAAATTCATATTTTGGGGTTTTTTAAAAGGTGAGAAATTGATATGCAGAGTTGCAAATATTTGCAGTTATAACTGGTTAAAATTTGTTCTATAAACAAATAGAATAAAACAGCACAAATAGTTTCAGGTTCCACTAAGTCCCTGGATGTGTAGAGCTTTTTCAACAAAAACTACTGAAAACTTCCATGATCTTTTTGCCAATATTTTATTTCTGACAGTTACAAATTAAGATACTCAAAGATACTGAAGCTTGATTTACTACTTACTTGTACGTCTTTTAATATTTAGCGGATACTAATAAGTTCTAACAATTTGTTTCGACCATTGTTACTTTTATAAAATACATATAAGCACGATAGTCCATAACTGCGAAAAGACCAGTTTTCGTTCTTTTCTGCGCATCGTCGCTCTGATTGGCGATACTTCTAGACGAAGTGGAAAGCGATTGGCGGAGAACTCGCTGCGTTCCCCCACCATCTTCCAACCTGCGCGTCTTAGTTATCTTTTTACAATATTTTTGTTAGAATCGTTTATGATATGACAAACATTTATTCATTTCGGATGGATCATGCTTTTTTATTATACTTTTGTCCCGCTAGATTACTAATAGATAAACCACTGTGCGTTGATAGGGATCGCAGGGTAAACGACCCCGTTTATGATTTTCACATTGGTCATTCTAATTCCGAGGCGGCAGCATTTACGTTTCTTCGGTTTGTCAAAAAGATCAAGAGGTCTTCAAGGTTCGAGAATAGTCGAACAACAAACATGGTGGAGGTATACTGGTGGCACGTGTGAGCGTGTGAGCGTGCATGCGGCGGGTGTCGGCAGGGAATTACCCAATGTATTTTCCACGCTGGATCCGCGCGGCTGTCGCCTCGGTTTCGGGCATTGTGCGCGTTTGACCTAGCCATCGCTACCACGTGCTCCTTCACCTCCCCCTTCCCCTCTCTGCCCGTTTATCCTCCCTCCTCCGCCGTTCTCTTATCTTTCAGCGAGATTAGCCCGCTGCGCAGTTCGCAGGCGTGGATACGCGCGATGCAGTCCGCGATGCAACGCGACGAACAAAGAACGAGCAAAGGCTTCTCGCCTCGATCGCGGGAAAACCTGCTGCTTTTCTGCGTTCTTATTCCCCCCCACCACCTGCTTATTCAGAAGACAAATTTCCATGAAGAGGATACACGTTATCCCACTTTTGCTAGCATTAACCCTAGTTTACGTTAGCAGAATAAACGCTACAGTAAACCGGCTTGCTTACATACCCTACTGTCCTATTTTAGCTACCTCGAACCTAGTTCGCATTAATAGAATAAACCAGCGCTAACAGCTCGCTCACGTACTCTGCTACTCCAGATTTGCATGATTTTAGCTTCTATCGTCGGACCATTGGAAATTGAATAGAAAATTTCTTGGAGTTTGAAAGTGTTAAAAGTTGCAAGCTTACCGCTCGAACGATCGACCGATAAGAAACGAGTTTAACCCGGTATCGGGCCTCTCGGAATATACCCTTCGGGAATGGTTCGCGGTATTGTGCGCAGCGGAGGACTTTCCAGTTAAAACGTGCAAATAAACAGCGGGAGTGGCTCGAATTAAGCACGGCTCCCGCGGAGGGCGAGAAGAGCGAGGGAAAAGGGAGCAAAAAGGCTGTGGAAAAGGAGAAAGCCGAGAGGGAGGCGAATAAAATAGGAACAAGAAGAAAATTGCTGTCAGAACCGGGAGGGAAGAGAGGATGGACGAGTGACACAAGGTGGTTGTGTGCTCGCTTTTCGGTAGCGATGGCGAGGAAACTCTCTTGATTTATTCTTGCTAACAATTTTCCCAGCAATGTTAAGATAAATAAACGACGACTATTTTGCGCTCAATCCTGTCGGACGACGGACCATGAAGAAATCCAGAATTTTTATTTGTTTCTCTATTTCATATTATTTTCATTTTCGAAATTTTACACGGCTATGTAGGCGTTTAGTGGAGGGGAGACAGGTTTCATCTCCCCGGACGCCTTTGGTTCGGCTCGGGGACCGCTAGGTGGCGGCGAGATGATCGGTGAATCAGTGTTCTCGCTGGCGGTCGCCCGGCATGCATTCAAATATACGTATTAGGAGTCTCAAATTGCGGTATAAGTGACTGGGGCAGGGATCGTCCATTGTCAACCCCCTTTTTCTCCCCTCTCCTACAGTTACTTTCAAAATTATAGTAATATCTATGTTTACGTCGCTTTTCAAGGGTTGACCCTTTAACTACGGATGTGGTTTATGAACCACATACTAAAATTATACCCCTGAGGGACGAGTGTGTTAATTTTTGCTAATATCAAATAGCAACTGTGGCTTTTATACCACTAAAATAAAAATGAAATAAACACAATAAAAAAAATCTTTTAAAATAGAATATCACTTCAGTACTATAATTTAAAATTAGAGCGATCAGCTGTGCTAAAAGTACCCACAGTTAAAGGGTTAACAGCGACGTTTCGTGAACAAAATGGAAGAGGAATCATCGCCGTCGCTACTTTCCCCGTGCATCCCCGAAAAGATAAACCGAAAACAAAGCTCCGTGGGATAACGCTAATATAACGAACGGCCAGGGCACCAACACGAAAGTGAGGACAACGAACTTGCCCCGTAATACTTGCTGCGCATATAATCGCGATTCTGGGTTAAGCGCCCCGAGAAGCTCTTCTGCTGCGCAGAATGTCACGTGCGTGTATTTATTGCGGGAGAAATTGCAAGCGAGCCTCGTACAAACGGCCTGGTAAAATTCGCGTGCTCGTGGAAACACCTACCGCGCCGTAAATCCGCTCGTTCCCTTACTTCTTTCTCCTTCAACGACCATGGGTGATAAAAAAAAGAGAAAAAACGTTAGCAACACCCATTTGGTTCCTCGAAGGAACTTGTAAGTAAAGGCAGAAACAAAGAATCCAAAGTGTTAGATACGGTTGCTGCTCGAAACTTTAGAACGAGGAAGTGGTTCACAGAGGATATTCGGTGGTTTTGTTTTTTTCTTTATCTTGCATTCCCAGCGAGCCTTCGAAACCACGGGTCCAGAAGGGTCGGCGTGACCTTGCTGGATTCTTTGAGCAGAGCCTCGTGCCACCCATTTCAGGGCTTCTATTCATTAAATTCGAGCTGTAATAAGTATCCTATCGTGAAATGGCTATTTATTTTAGATAATTCGATGCCTCGTGTACCTATATATTTGTTTCTCTAACTTAAGATCAAGTACTCGTTGCTCGTGATTATCAACGATCCTTTGTTTGCATCACCGAAGGTATTCCCAGTAATTAGCTCGGCTTGATACCGCGCCGCGACAGATTAAACAGGAAAATCGCGTGTTTCCTTTAGTTTCCCCGAGTGTTTCTTTGTTCTCCAAACAGCCGGTACAACTAACCACGGCCTTCGAACTATTCCCTTATCGCGAGTCCACTGTTGGCTTCGCACAATCTGGATCTTTGTCAGCGATTTCAAACAAAGCGTTCGAAATCTCTGTCCGCTCGAACGGCACGCACAGCTCCTTATCTAATGTAAACTTTGCTTTTCTTTGTGGCCAGGAAGAAACGAAGAAGAGCAAACGATTTCATAGAATTCTTTCGTGTTTAGCAGACGAAAGGGAAATGGTCAGATATCGGTACCGTTCCCCGAATCCTTTCCTATCTCCGGTTCAAAATAAACAAGTTTTACAAGAGTATTTATGAAACGAGAAATATTAAGCAGGAGAAAACGATGTTTTAATCGACGGAAAACCGTTTGAAATTCGTCGACGACCGCTATTCGTCCGAGTTAAATACGTCAGTGACGTTCCGCGAAATCTATTGGCTCGTTAGCCGATCACGTGACAAATTGGTCCACTGCCAATGGCGACGCTCCTGGCACACCGCCATTTGTTTACCAAACGTTTAAAACACTCCACTCGATGGATATACGTACATGCGTTATTGAAATCCAAACAGACTTATAGCTAACGCAATTAGCGCTCTTTTCGTTCATTAAGAATCGTACAATTTCTCCCAATTAAGAAAAAGAGGAAAGGGTTCAAAGTTTGCATCACAATCCTCGGAAACGATTTAAACCAGGCGGGCCAAATTTCAGAAATACCGGGTCCGTCACGGAAAGCAGACGTTTTTAAAATAAATATTTCTCAGTTAATTTCTAGCGTAATTTCAATTTATTGTCACGAAATGATACATTATTACATGCCATTTTAGGCTATTTATGTATGAAAAATTATGTCACTTAAATGGTGACCATTTTGGTGAATGCAACTTTGCACGCCTCATTTCAAAATTCGGTGACGTTCCTTGGCCTCCTCGGTCACCTGACCTTTCAATGTGTGATTTTTTTCTATGGGGCTATCTTAAGTCACGCGTTTACGAAGGAAAGCCACTGACATTAGGAGAACTGAAGGATGCCATTCGCCAGCAACTGGGAATGATAAACGAAGAACAGTTGAAGAGAGTAGTAGCGAACTTCCGGGAGCGACTGCAAAGTTGCATTCACCAAAATGGTCACCATTTAAGTGACATAATTTTTCATACATAAATAGCCTAAAATTGCATGTAATAATGTATCATTTCGTGACAATAAATTAAAATTACGCTAGAAATTAACTGAGAAATATTTATTTTAAAAACGTCTGCTTTCCGTGACGCACCCTGTATTATTTCCTGCCGGGCCCCGCGCCTAATTTTTGTTTTTTTGTTTTCTTGTTAATTAAAGAAAACAAGCAAACGTGCTACACCTTCAACCACATTGTCGCTCATGATGTAATATTCTTTTTGTACAATAAAATTAATATTTATGTTCATTTGACCTAGCTCCGCGGGCCTCCTGTTGGCCACCCCTGATCTAAACGAATTTCAGCGCGGAACAAAAGATACCGCCGCGGTATTGTCATTCAAATCCGACGGTCGGCTCGCGGTTATTTTGCAACTAGCGGAATTCGTGATTCGATTTTGAAAGAAACACGATCCTCCCTCTGTTGCAAATGCAGAGGAACGTGAAACGAATGAAACGCATCTGCCGCGCACCAACGGGCTGGTTTAAAAAGGAATCCCTCCGAATGGAGGCCGACTCTCGAAATTAGCATAAGAAAATTGGAAGCCCACTTTCGTGTCGTATATTTCGGACGGTCGACGGATCAGCATACAAGGAACAGAGGCATTATGCACCCACAGCTCTCCATTTACATTCGAATGATTCTTTCGAAACGCGTTCACGTGTCCGGGTGTCACATTTCTCTTTTTTCTTTTTTTTTTTTTTTCTTTTCATCGATAAGGGACCTCGTTTCACACTCTCTTAAATGTAATTAAAAATAATACTCCGGAGAGTCCATATTTATCATAGCTCATTTTTTACTTGAAATTCTGCGGAGTCATTTTTTTGGGGCGCAGCGTTAATTTCCGGATTTTTCTGGAAATTCGGTGACGAAACGCGAGGACGCTTCTCGTTATCTGGACGCTGGTCGCGTTATTAAGCGTCGAGGCGCGGAATAAGTAGGCCAACTAAGCGGCGACGCTTTGTGATGTAGATAACTCGCGGCTAATGCAAATGCATTCGCACGCATGCACGCATGCAGCGTTCGCTCGCGATCTCGCCCCGATGTGTTGGTTCTACGATGGAATGCGCGGGTAAACAAAGAGCACGCGCGGTTACAGGCAGTTTCACGAGAAAGAACAAAGAGAAATTTGCAATTCCTCGATTCAATTTCATTCGTCATTGAAATTGATTAAATTTCATGAAATAAAAGGACTCGGGAACTATGTATTTACTTTGAAAAATGGTAACTTAACGTCATAGGATGGACTATTAATTTTAACCAAATTGACACTTTTCACGTTGCAATTAGTATCATTAAGGGGCTATACGCTTTTGAAAAATCGATTTTCTTTTTGCATTTTTTGAAAGTCTATACTCTCTAGAATATGATATTAAAATTTTAAGGTCGAATCTCAAATAGTTTAGGAATGGCAGTGTTCTACAAAGTAGAGTAGCTTTGAGAAAACGGTATTTCTCAAATTTGCTGCAGCTCTAACTCGAATACAAATTATTGCATCGACTCGAAACTTTTCCAGCGTGTTCAGTACATGTTTTATCATACCATGAACTAGGATTTTTTTGATTGGATGAAAAATGTCAATTTGGCAGTAAAAAAATTACTATTTTTTTAGGCTAAATTCCAAACTCTTCTTCAAAACTTCTCCATTTTGTCAGATTTTGATAATTTTCAAAAATCCTAGTTCATGGTACGGAGAATACCTTCTAGTTTAACAGCGTTTTTGTTATTTTTCATTTCAAGCACTCAGGCGACTGCAATCACTGCAGCAGTGGAGCAACTTTTTTTTTGGAGCCCTGAGAGATAGCGTATAAGTCGCTTGTTTTTTGTTATTTTTGTACCAAAAAATTATGATAGATATATGATTTCTAACTAAATACATCCTTGAAATTTGAAAACATTGGATGTAATATTTCTTTAAAAAAAAAATTCCCGAAAATCACTTAATTTTAGAGCGGTCACACTGGTATAGCCCCTTAATCAAAGTATCGATATTTTGTGTTTTTTTTTTTTTTAATTTATTCGGTGGAATGGCCTGTACCTTCGACACGAGGGAACAAAGGAAATCTACATTGAATCGCCGGTGTCGTGTCGCTGGAAAGCGGGCTTAAAGGCCGTCAGATTAGTCGTTAAGCCGAGAGCATGGTACGTACATGTGTAAGTTCCGATAATAATACCATAATTCCTGAAAGGAATAATGGAGTACCAGTGACCTAGTGTGGCAACGAACGTTTTCGATAGTGCAGCTGCGTTATTTAAATCACTCCGGGCTATGAGTTCAAAGAATTTTTACGTCCGTTTGATAATTGACAAGCAACCGTTGGGAAAATAAAATGAAATCTGTTGCTCCTCGGTCACACGTGGTTCGGGGATCTGCCAGATGCGCGTGTATTCGCGAAAAAAATATTTGCATTGAACCATGTTGAAAGCTCTCTTCAACGATAATATTTGAACACCTGATTCCTAAACGAACACGATATTTTTCGCGTGTATCTACGAGTGAAATAAACAATTTATTGAAAATAACGAAACGAAAGTATAGTGTACCGTGTACACGATTATTCCTTTTATCAGTCGACGAGAAGTCTATCGCGAAACGCACTAAACGATAAGAGTGCTTTTCCACAACCTTGGAGATCGATGATCGTCCGTCGATTATTCATTTGTGTGGGAAAAGTTATCGCGTCAATTCTTAATCACGTATTTTTTTTTTTTTTTTTTTCGATCAAAGGCCAGAAACGAAAGGCGTAGATGTGTACCAGACTTTTCGAGACCGTAGAAACATTGAATTTTACGACGTTTGATTTTAATTGCATATTAATTGATTATCAGTTCGAACACGCCCGCTTCGATTCTATATTTAATTTCTTATCTCCTCGACGTTAATCAAGCGATGTTCAAGGTTTATTTGCGTCACGCTAAAATTATTTTTTCATCGATACACATCAATTATCACCGCGATGAAATAAACAGGATCCGTCTTTCGATGTTGACTTTTTTTCTGAAAGCTGTAATAAACATCAATTGCTATTAAAACGCGGATGAAATGAAATTTTGCAGAAAAAAGGAACCGGACTCTTGTATTTCTATATTGCAATTTGCGACGCGTGGTTTCATGAAAGGATGGAAAAAGTAAGTACTTACTCAATGTCGAACGAAAAACCAGCTGATCGGCATAGAGCAGTTAATCAGCACTTTACGGAACGTATATATACGTCATTCGCGCCTAAGTGATTAAGACTATGACTCTACAGTGGGTGATCAAATTATTAGAACCAGGGCCGCAATTTTAAGGTGTTTATATTGAATAACTTTTAATCAATAATTCTTCATTATTAATATTCAAAAAAATGTTTATAAAAATAAACAAGTACATTTAAAAGATTATATTTACGTATGTGTAACGTCCCGCTAGAAGAGCCAACACCTTTTGTTTTGTACTTTTTATTATTATAATTAATTTTAGTTTAAGTTATACAAAATATTTAATTTAATTTTTATTATAGTAATTAATTCTAGTTAAAGTTTATAAGAAATGTTTAGTTTAATTTGTATTATATATATATTTGTAATAATAAAATATTTAGTACAAATTAAATTGAACAGTTCTTATAAACTTTAACTAAAATGAATTATTATAACAAAAATTAAATTAAACATTTTGTATAAACTTAAACTAAAATTAATTATAATAATAAAAGGAAAACAAAAGATGCTTTTCATTTTGATTGCTTTATTTCTGGCCTACACTTCTATCAAATCAATTAACATTTATTACTAATTAACTGACCCGACGGACGTTGCCCTGTCCTAATTTTCCGACTTTCTTTTGTAATTGTCTCGAATTTTTTTTCCTGAAAACTTTTCCAGGACCATAACGAACAAAACAAAAAAAGAATTACGCATATCCATCGTTCGAATCGTGAATTATGATCTTCAGTTCTTACAAAAATCCCATAGTAAAAAGCACTTTCATTTTTTCCCGAGTTTTCCATTTTTCCGGGCAGCTTTTCTAATTTTTCTTTCCCTAAAAACCTTATTCGGGCTATTGCGAACATTAAAAAAAAAAATTAGCCAAATCGGTCCAGCATTTATATGACGAATAGCATTTAATTTTTATTTATATAGATAATAAACGTTCCTACAAATTTTCAATGGGTTTGAGGTCTGGAGAATTTCCAGGCCAGTCAAGAACTTTCACTTTTTTCAACTGTGTATCGTAACTTTACAACCATCATTAAAATACATCATTAATAAAAAATAACAAAAACTCCGTTTAACTAGATTGATCATTTTTATGTAAAATCATCAATTTATGCGACTGGCTCTAATAATTTGATCAGCCACTGTATATTAATTTCGCTCGTATGATACAGACAGGGAAAAAGTAAAATATTCACAAGGGAGACGCGGGGAGTTAATAATTCGAACGGAAGAAAATAAAGTAAGAAGGAAACTCAAGGACACGAATCACACACCAGTGCTTGAATAACGCGACACACTTGCAGAGTGGTGTGCAACAGTGTGGCGAGAATTCGCGATAATAGCGAGCTAGCTGCCGGCTACTAAGCCGCG
This sequence comes from Osmia lignaria lignaria, assembly GCF_051020975.1. Lineage (NCBI taxonomy): Eukaryota > Metazoa > Arthropoda > Insecta > Hymenoptera > Megachilidae > Osmia > Osmia lignaria. The sequence goes on from NC_135040.1 coordinate 3,155,798, forward strand.
CTATGTACGGGTATCTGCGATCGTCCTCGCATTTTTCACCATCTTAGCAAAGCGTGTTGCATCAGTTAAGGAGATCTAGACGCGTTCAACCTTCTGCACCGCGAGCGACCTTCGAGTCGAATTACCCATTCGGAGCGGCCGCGAGCTGTTCGGCGCGTAATCCAGCTCGATATCGATTAATTGTAGCTTCGATCGAGCGAGAAACACCGCCGGGCCTCGATCGAACGTCGATTTTCGAAAGGTTTCCATCGAATCTTAAACCCCCCTCCAACTTCTCCTATACGGAACTTTGCGGAAATTGAAAATCACGTTCCGTCGAGAATTTTTCGCGACTAAGGAAAAATAATGGATTCTCCGTAACTGGTTAACGCAATGGAGGAAATTCAGTGGCCGGTTATTGTTTTTCTGCAACGGGCACCGTTCTCCGACAAGGCTATTTCTGCCTCCTCGTATTTCAACTCGAAACCGGACTCGTGGCACTAATGAATCGCGGCTCTCTTGGTATTGCATAAGCCTATCTTTTTCTTGCGTTTTATACGTCCATCGATTCTTGTACTCGCGCCCGCGCCAGTGTAATTTGTAATTATTGTCCGCGACGAGCCGCCTTTGCGAGAGATTTCGATCCTCCTTGGATCATCAATCTTCCCCACCGTTCCTCCTCCTTATCGTTGAAAAATTGTGAAATTTTTTTAATTCTCAATCGGTTTTCATTAAAAAATTCTTGATTTTATCTAACAACTCGATGAATAATATTATGGTAAATGTGTGCAATTAGGGCCTCAACGAGAAATCAATTGAAAAGAAGTAAATTCTATGTATTTTTGCCCCCCGAATCTAAAACTGTTGATAAAATTTGTGGGTCGCTTGTATTTACTAAGATATTCTGGTAAATACTAACATAAAATCATTATTTTCAAAAGTTAATGACTTTGTGGGGTAAACGATACTTTTAAAGCGCGTCGCTAACCTACATAGGTTAGGTTAGGTTATCAGAAAAAATATAACTTACCTTACGGCGAAAACTTGACCAGTCAACAATAGTCTCCTAGCTCGGTTCTAATTCCTGTTCATAGAATGCAGCGCGGAGGACGCATCATGAGAAAATATCCAATATAAAACTAGCAATCGTCGTGATATCAAGATTAGAATCGGCGTACCACTTTTAATACTTCATTTAAATTCACACTTTGAAATTATTCTTTCCAAGGAGACTATTGTTGACTGGTCAAGTTTTTCCTGTGAGGTAAGTTATATTTCTTCTGATAACCTAACCTAACCTATGTATCTTAAAAAATACAAGCGACCACGAAATTTTATCAACAGTGTTGGATTCGAGCGGCAAAAATACATAGAATTTACCTCTTTTCAATTGATTTTTCATTAGGGCCCTAATTGTAGACGTTTACCAAAATTATTGCCGAGTTTCAAGAGTTTTCAATTAATTCTCGCTTCCGCCCAGAGAAACTGAATTTTCGGCTATAGCGAACGCGTAAATCGCTGCGTGGAAGATATCGGTGATAAATGTTAAATTTAACCGTCACTTTCGACACGGAATGCGGCGAGAATTGGCTTGACCTACAGAGCACTCTGTTTCATATTTATCGGCAACGTACCATAAATGATCGCCGAGAAATGCGCGCTATTTAGCTCGTTCTGTTCGAGCCTTCCGACGCGAATACCATTGAAGAGGAGTACCATTTTCATGCGAAATAACCAAATGAAAAACATATGCAAAATACCGCAGTTGTTTGATGGAAGAAAAAGAATCAAAGCTATCGTCGAGGATACACTTCTTCGCCGTAGGTGTCGGACGTTCACGGCCGCGGTGCATAGAAACGAGGCGTAATTAAGAGTAGAATCGCATTGAAATCGCGCATTAAGCGTGTCTATGCGCGTGTACAAATGTATCCTGCAAAAGGACAAAGCGCAGAAATACCACAATTACGCGGAAAATCTATAAATATACCGGCGTGTCCTGTTGCAAAATAATCGTCATTTTCGAGTAATGCAATTTTTATTTATGCAATCGCATTATTTCGTACCTCGGTCTCTTTCAGTTTTCTATTTTGCACATCAATGTCGCACACGTACACGGGATTTCCATTAAAAAAGAAACCTCTCGTGGCTGTTGTCTACGTCCACTTATCTTTTACATTCCAACGGAGCCAAGGTTAAACGGAGGGGCAAGAAAAAGACGTTCCTCCTTTTGAATGAAAGAAAATGATTGAAAAAGAAAAAATAAAGTATCGTGCTAGAAGATCGTCCCAGTTAATTCACATTTCCTATCTCCCAGATTCTCCTAGGAGATCAGGATAATTATATTAACAAGGTACACCTCGATGAACGAGTTAATTAAAGATCGACCAATTAGAGAACGGGGTCGTACGAATGACTTCGTGGAAATTATGCGATGCCCGTTGGCAATCAATCGATGCTGTTACTTCACCATTTCATTTCGTCTATTTGCTCGCCAATTGGATAAGAATACAAGGACGATTCCGATTGGATTTCCTGCCGAACGAATTGAACACGATCAGATGTTGATCGATGACCAAATTAGTCGATTCGGTCGAAATTATTTGGGAAGATGATGGAGACTGGTATCTTCGAAAGATTCGACGACCGGGGGGGCACGATCCGAGGGGATGCGTTTTTGTTTTTGTAGCGTTACATTTTTCTTAATTATTTCATCTTATGTAATCTTTATGTTATTTTTCTTAATTAAAATTATTTTCTTGAATTTCAATTATTCGTTCCCCTCAATTTTCATCCTACATTAATACCCGGGTTTACGAACTATTCTAAATTGGTGAACGTCAGATTACTCGTATCTGTGGATTTGGGAGGAGGAATTTTCGTTTATTAACGTTGCAACCACAAAGGATCAACGATGTTTGCTTTGCTTCTCGCGATAAGTTACGTCTGATACCAACACAGTCCGGCTGATAACGTTCTGATAATATTGACGATAACTCGTCGATATTTCCCCTTGCAATAGCACGTTTGATTTTGATCGAAAATCGTAATTTCCTTTTTTTTTTTTTTCTTTCAATTAAGAAACGTCCAGTTTTCTTAGAAGAAGGTGGAAAACAAGTTTGCAAGAAAAACACGCGGTTCCCGTGGTAGAAATTTAACTTCAATCGAGCGAACACGGACGAAAGATACAAAAGCAAGACCGATTGCCGTGAATTATTCATGAGCCTCATACGTACACGCTCGTTTCTCATATTCTGAGCGTTCGTTTACGAGCCGCGTTATTCCTGAAAGATCTATGGAGATGAACGACTCGAACAGGGCCTGAATCAACCGATAGAGGCAACATTGTAATTGACTATTAATATAACGCTTTCCATAAATCATGGAATTACTTGGAACGCGATGTTTGTTCAAGTATTTCGTACGATTGAAAAGATATCGTCCATGCGTTTGATTAATTGTCCTCGTCCAGGCACGAGTGATAAACATTCGAAAAGATAATTCAATTTCATTAGCGATCGAAAAAAAAGTGTTTCATTTCTAATCGTCTGAATTGAAATTATTCACGCGAACAAATATTGGTCAATTTTTTGATTTTACATCGAGATTTGTGAAAGCGTTGCTGTAATCCGCTCGCGAACTAACCGCAGAAATTTACGATAGCCGTTGCACCGATCTTAATTCCTACGGAGAACTTTCCCAATTGAGCCAATTAGCCAATTGCGATAATTAACGCGGCTCGCGATGGGATACGCGAGTTCCAGCTGGAATTCCGGTTTCTCTCCTCGGGAGAGCCCTGCATCGCGTGTACCGGAATTCGTTCCATTGGCTACGAAATATAAAAACGGAAATGCGTTATGTAATTTCGACTACTTAATAAATAAATTTTCCATATGAGAAAAAAAAGGGGGGTGGGGGTAAGGTATCGAAGAAGAATCGCCACAAGTTACGTTTAATATAGTGAAATTTTATTTTTTCATCGTATTTCATTCAAAAATAAAATTATTCGTAAAAAAAGATTTCTCCGCTTTCGTTTGTATATATAACATATACATATGTTTATATACGCCTGAATATGTACATATACAAATATATATCTACGCTTATATATTTATATACGTACATATAAATATATATATATATTTATCTTCGTAATATTATTACATTACAAATAGCAATATTTACTCTTCATGTATAGGGTTACATATAACTCTATATATGCGGTGCATATCGTCGTGTCATTATCACCGTTATCACTATTATTTATTTATTTATTTATTTATTTATATATATATATATATATTGGGGTTTTTGCTTACTGACTAAATCACATTGTGGTTTCTTGCTTTACTTTCATACATTTTTTTTGTGCCATCGCTTTTCTCGCTTACCAATTAACTGGCATATCATTATTAAATCATTCCATAAATAATATTTTCCTCACTTCTATTTCTCTGTATTTCCTATTAACAATTTTCTATGCTGGAAATTTGCCTGAAGGATTGCACAAAAATTTCTTGAAAAAGTGTGGAGATAGAAGTTAATCGTTTATGGAACGACCTAATAATATCGTCTCTTCGCAAACTCTTAACCGTTAAAAGAAAGATCAAAAATTTCGCGATAACAAGTGTTCGAACCGCCACGATTCTCCCTTAACGAAAAATAAAGAACAAAAGGGAAGATCGTGAAGTTCGAGAAGAACTTGAAATCTTTGTCGATGCGGTATCTCCTTTCCTTTTGATTATTTTTTTATTACTTTGAGAAAAAGGCACGCCGTACGTGATGGCTGATTCCCGAGACGAAGAAACGTCTCTAAGATTCATAATTTCTTTCTACTTCATTGTATTTCCATCACAAAAGACCTCCGGGGGAAAAAAGGTACAAAGGAGACTTGCGAAATTCTCTCCTTTTTACCTTCTTCTCTCTATGTCTTACTTTCTTCCTCTTCTACCAGGTAAAAAGCTTTCGAATACTACAAAAAAAAAGAATACACCGAAGAGACCTTTCATCGAGGGAACTCACTCGTAATACAACGAATATGATCTCAGAATAAATTAAAGAAAAAGAAACGTGGCTTTAAGCAAGAGAAAACGTAACTTATATTATAATGTTAACAGAGATTAATGTACAGGATGAAATTTAACATTCGACAAACGCTTCAATGACGATTGGGAATAATACAATAAAAAAAAAGATTCGTAGAGGAATAAATAAAAGATAATTTGTAATCAATCGTTGAAGCGTTGAAAAATTATATTTCGGAACTCTTGAAATTTTCCAATAGAATAATATAACTTTTGACCATTTTTCATGCAAAATAATAAAATTTCATTCCATATAAATATGGCGTCAATGTGTTAAATTACATCCTGTAGACGCGTTAGAAATTGTCAAATTATGTGTCGAAAGTCGTTTGTCAAAGGAGGGGAAGCGATAGATCAATGAATAATAAAATTATAAAAGAAAAAAAAAGAAATTTCTTTAATATTGCATTCCTTCCCTTCGTTTGAACCGATCGTTCCGATGATCCCTTATACGAGTGTCCAAAAATAGCGTATCAATTAATTCTCTTCTTTCCTCGAATCGCAATCTCCTCGAGTTACATCGAGTTTATCAATTAACCTTTTGCGGACCATTTATTCTATACGTTAGATCAAACTTTGCTAACAAATCAAACATATTTAAAACAACTTTCAGTTAACACACGTTGACTGCAACGAGGATTACGAACCTAGTCAAAGAATTAAAAAAGAGGAATAAAGAGAGAAAATTTCATTAATAAATATTCTTAACGATGTCAGTCAGAATTGTTCAATTTCACAGATATTCTAACAATTGGGAAGCACAATTTGGACCGCAAAGGGTTGAAACCTATCTCTAACAAAATATTTTCCTCGAAAAAGGTTGCGCGTTTTTAATTTTCCTTATTACGGTGATTCCGTGCTTAATGGCACTACGGTGAACCTGTACGATTCTGTTACCACGTGCTCCTTTTATTAAAAAAAGAAAGCAAAGAAAATAATGAATCGTTCGGTATTCCTTGAACGTATCCGAACAAAAGAACCCCCCTTTCAATATCCTTTCTGTTTCCCTTAAATGCATCTTGTCGTCGCATGTGGTAACACAATCGAATCGTGTGTGTGTATGTGTACGTGTACATTTTATGCGGATCTGCACGTAGCACGCGGTGTGCATAAGTTACGAGGGCATACTGGACAAGACTAGATGCACATATGACGAAAAGAAGGTTCCGAGGCGATGAAAAGTATCGGGGAACCGTGAAGAAAGAACGACAAAAATGGGGAACACGACTTGTTACGTGCAGATTCCGCCTTAAAAGCTACGAATATAAACGTAAGGGAAAGATTTGGGGTATTCTTATCGCGGAAAGTCGACATCTTAACACCTTATCTGCACGGATTACGCTAATTAATTCGATAGTTAATTCTTAGGTAAATTTGAAAATATATTTTTTTTTTCGCTGCAAAAGGCATAGATTTTGTAAAATTTGAAAAATAGAGAATTGTCATTCGTCGATAAGCTGTTAGACACGACATTCATAAGGTGTTCGAATTTCTTCAGGGATGCATCGAAACGCAAAAAAATAAAGATCTAATCCGAAACGGTGACCTCAACGCCCGCAATTCCTCCAAACGTTACCCTATTTTGTACAGCCTTAAAACAATGGTTGTCCTATTATAAAATAAAAAAGAACGGGGGTTCAACGAGGGTTTCCACCCTGAAAGATCGATTGCAATCGAAGAATCTCGTAAGCTCGCCGTTTTTCAATTTCAAAACAAGTACCAGAGTATAATAAAAGAAACTGAACGAAGAGTCTGAACAGCACCTTACAACGATCGTAATCCTCGTTGTTGATTTGTCCTATACGCACCGAAAAAAAAGAAAACAGAAAAACAGCTCTGTTACTATCGATTGCAATCGATACGAAAGCACTTTGTTTCTCGGTTGTTTATCTCGCCTCTTTTTGTTCACGCATTTGACACATTCGTCCCTCCCGAATGGATCTTACAATTAGCCTAATTTTAGTTGTTACTCTGCGCGTGAATACGTGGATAGCGTATCTTTTATTTACATACAATCTACGAGCATTCTTCGAGAGAAGCATCTTTTGATTCGATTAAAAATTGCTGTTCGATGAGACAAAGAAGAAAGATGGAAAGAAACGATGAAAAGTATCTGTGTCTCGCGAACGTGTTGAACGTTAAAAAGAAAAAAAGAAAACAAGATTGCCACGAAATCCTGAACAAACAAGGATCGTTCTAAATCGATCCTCGAATCGAATTACGATTCGGAAGTTCTCGCGATTAACGACGATCTTACTCACTAATAGCACGCGTTCGTTAAAAAAGAAAAAGAAACAACGCAAGCGATCACAATCTACGTGGATCGATTACAAAGAATGCAAAGAGGTATTATTATTCTCCTCGAGAGAAAAATGAAAGAAAGAACGGCGCGATCGAGCCTGCAAAAACAACGAATCGAGACCAGATCGACCGTCGCAGAAAATTTCCCCCCCCCCCTCGGCGAATATACATTATTAGAATGGAAAAATTCTAATGGCCAGGAGATTCGAATCTCCCGCCAGTACTCGCGGTTCTCCAAAATGGCCGCGCCGCAAGGTCCCTCTCTCCTCCGCCAAGTCCCACCCACTCTCTCCTTTTCTTCGTCGATCCTCGTCGCTCTTCTACGCCCCTACTCCTCCTTTTCAATGCACTGTTCAAGGTGCTCCCCCTCTCTCTACCTATCTCTATCCTGGTCTTTCGTCCTTTCCTTTCTCTCTCACGATCGCCCTCCAACACACACACACGGCACGCATTTCACGTGCGTGAACGAGCCCCCCACACAGATACAGATGGTATTTTGTACATATTTCGTGTCCTTTTTGGAAAGCGCTTACATCTTTATCTCGCGACGGCACATCAAGGCACTCCCTGTTTCTCTCACGCCGTTACACATGTTCACTGTCCTTCTTTATCCCGGAAACGAGGAGGCCGTGAAATGAAAACGACGTTTTTTCGATGGGCGACGACACCAATTCCCATGGAAGCTTCCTCTGGCGGGAGATTTTCCCTTTCGGTCAGAAGTATGGGTCATCGTCCAATAAAACAATACACGTTGGAGAGTCCCATCAGGGAGGTGTCGTCGGTTCAGAATTGACCGGACACGGCCATGATCTGGCAACCCGAATGCACGTGGTCCATCACCTGCTCCTTCAATCGACACACGTGCTCCTTTAACTTATGCACCACGGCGCTTAATTCCGTGTTCTCGCCCTTGAGTAGTTTAACCTTGTCCTCGAGCCTGGAGATGCGCTCCAATTTGCGTCTGCGACACTTGGACGCTGCCACGCGGTTCCTCTGACGTTTCCTCTCCAGCTTGATCCTCTCCTGGTTCTCCATGTCGATCGGTGACATTGGTGGCGAACTCGACACGCTAGGTACCGTTTGTGGTTCATCCTTGATCTGCATTAGACCTTGGCTCACCGACGATTCCGTACTCTGCACGCTGCTAGGTGGTTCCAGAGTCGTGTACGTTGCTCCATGAATACTACCAGGTTCTTGCGAACTGTCCGAATGATGGAGCTCGTTCAATGCCTCGACAAAACCACGCGCGTACAATTCTTGCGCCTCGGTGACCGCCTTAGGGAACAAGATCTGCGTGGGCGTTGGTAAATTCGTTACGAGGCTATCTTGCTGAGCGATGATGAATTTCTCCAGTTCCGGCGAGCCCAGTTTCAACATGTTCAAGTCCGGTGAGCTTAAAATAGGTGCCACGTTGTTAAGCGCTGGTGGCAGAGGTCCGAGTCGTGGCCTCTTCGCCTGCGGGCCCTGTCTCTGACATCCATTCAGGTCTAATGTAAGATTACGCTTCAATTGGCCCACGTTGTTCTCGCGATTCACCACGCCGTAGACGCTCGTCTCCTCGTAGAACGTCTGCTCCATTGTCGTCGAACTTCGCACCATCGATGCCGCGAAACTGACTGCGTGGCCAACTAAAAGTTTAGCTCCTGTCTCGTATAGGAAAAGAGCCTCGTGCGACTGGAGAGCAGTCTTATTGACTCTACCGTCGCTTCTTACACAGTCTTAGCTCAAAATGTTTCTCTTTCTCACCAAACACTCCCGTGTCTAGTTTTTCACTACCGTTACATAACCATACCCGGCCGAGTTTAGAAATTCATTTAAGGTGGCTCGTTTATTTTATTGCACTCTTATGATAGTGGCTCGCCAGCCGATTGTTCCAACTCCACTTCGAAACCACCCAACTCCGTTTACGACACACGCGGCGTATTTTATCGTCTCGCGATATCGGTTCGTAGTTGAGACGCAAAAAGGTGTGTTTCGACCACTACTACTGCGCGGTGACTCGTATAAAACGCGTCGCGTACAAAAATGCGACCTGCCTGTACGCCTGTTAGGTGGCCGACGGTGACACGAGGACCGACCTGGTTCAACTGTCAACACAACAATGACTCACGACACGCAATCCGACGAACGTGATGTTCTGCGCGTGTGCACCTCTAGAACAGTCTGCAACGTACGTCGAATGCGGATGTCACTCAGCCGCACAGCACGATGTCTCGGCAACTTGTGAACACCCAACTAAACGTACTGCCTTATATCCCGTGACTCACGTCCACTAAAAATAGCAAAGTCGTCACTGACAGCCAATCCGATTGGTAGACAGTGGCGTCACTGGCCACTCCTCATTGGCTCAACAATCGGCGCTACTAGGAAATGGCCGACGCATGCGCATCGTTACACTATTGTCAGCGTGGAGGGAGAGTTTGAACACCCGGTACGCGCGTTAAAGACACAACTTTTACTTGTTGAAATTCGCGTTATTTTCGAGCCTCGATAATAACGGTGCTCTATAATGTTGCATAAATAATACGAGCGCTATTGAACAACAGCTGGCTAAACTATCGTTCATATGTGCTACTTCGTGGAGTTAGTATGCATTCTAAATCGCAACGAGTTCAGCTAGTACAGAAGCTTTTTTTTTTAAGTTTACTATTCCACTCCCACGCTAGTGGGTGTTTTTCACGTTCTCGCAGCGCGTGTTACGATACCAGCTCGTTTCGTATTTCGTATTCAACAACTGTTGATAGTTGCAGACTGTTTTAACGTTTCGTTCTCTTTATTTTTTTCTTCTCTTTTTTTTTTTAGCGACGCAATGCTTTCCACGAAACGAAAGTAAGAGAGCTTGTAAAAGATATCGAGGTTTATTGGAGTGATTCTATTGCTTTACGCTTTAAGATTCTAACTATATACTGTAATGATGCTCGCATGAACGAATACGCTAATACACACATCCATTACATAAACTCGTATCGACGAGCTATAAGTCAATACACCAATCACGATTGTTTCGCGTTATCTTGCATTCACTGCATAATGCTTGTAATTGACTAGTCGTATCTCAAGCAAAACTGTTCCGCAATCTTAATTAATGTTAATTCATTGGAATTCTATAACTAGAGTTCGACGATTTTTATTAATTAAAATTGGGCCCTATGTTTTTTAATAATTAAAATCAACGTATTTCAGAAGTAGTAGAAACCATCGAAGTAGGTACTACTTGTACGATTATAAGGTTTGGTAACTACCCCTTCGAGCAGGTAAAATGTTTACTTCCTTCGGGGTGTCATTAACCTTCTTCAGGTAATTTGTTTACGAAGTGATAAAGTTTCCTGGTACCAAAAACATCAAGATTAGTATGATTCATGGTCTTACTTCCCATAATAAAAGAGATTTATTACATTTTATATTGTAGTATAAATTATTCGTTCCCGTTGTATCGTAGGATGTATTTATTTCGTACTATACATCGCCAGGATTATTATAGATTTACTTTCAGACACTCTTTTCTTTCTTTATTTCTTGGAACGTCATAGGATCAGCAATACGAAACAACGAACACGAAAACAACTTCATAATACACGTATATTTGTTATGCAAATTAAGCGTTGACCTCAAGTTTAGACTTTTAGTTACAGAAAGTTCCGCGTATGTACACCCACGCCTTAGAATTGATATCAGGTAGCTATTCAATTAATTTTCTCAGAAATAATGTAGTTTCCAATTATTCTGCAACTGAGAAGCATTATTTCTTTTCTTTTCGTCATTACTAGCTTCATTCAGGGGTAAATTCAGAAAGTGGGAGTAAATGGGGATGATCGCCCCACCCTCGCAGTTAGAAATTTCATTAAACTGATGAACTATCAGGTAAAATCAGGCATTAATTGTTTGCTCGTGTGGGCGAAGCGATGCCAGCTACTTTTTTTCATCTTGAAATTGAACAAACATAATTAATTTCCGCCTCTACGCTGGCCATACTATAGGCATGTCAGCCGGGGATAGAGAAGGTTAAATCCATTATACATAACACCTCTTGCTTGAGACCTAACCTTTTTTTATTTATGCACTGAAGCGACCTCTCTGAGTGCAATAGCAAAGATCGATCATTTTCAAATCATTCTTCAAATTATTATCAAACGCCTAAAGAACTGCGCTTTTTTCTCAATTAAATGAAAAATACGATATACCATTAAAGAGATATTAAAGGTTTACAAATTTGTATTTATTCGTTATAACATTAGTTAAGGATACAAAAAGTACAATATACGAACGATACTACTAAAGGAAGCCAAATTATTAGAACGATGATCATATTAAGACATGTCGATCTCCTGTAAATAATTAACAGTGAATATAACAAAAATGTGCGCAACAATGGAAGCGGAACACTTTATAAAACAAATGTAATTTATATTATGATTATATTCCCAGAATTAAATTGTTTTAATTCCTGTGTTCTTGCGGATGTATTTATTTGTCACATGAATTGACACTTTATGTACATTATGAAATGTGTTTCAAAAACACATAACATATCTTTAATCATCATTCATGGTACATTAATTCCTTCGTAATTTCCTAAGAAACAATGTATCGGTTATAATTCATTAAATTAAGTTATAGCTGTAATTAAACAGAAAATAAACTACTCACGCTTTTAAATTTGGTTCATGAAAAACAGTCGGAGCTCTTTTTCGTCTAGGACGATTCAATGCATACATACTATTTATACTTGTATTACTGTTTTCTGAATCACTCGAGTTCTCCATTCTCGAATAGGGACTTCTATAAATAAAATAATCATAATTGAATGTGGATAATAAATGACATTAGATGTCATAACAGTTGCTCCATACTTACAAAGATTTAGTAGAATCTTGAGAAAGTGATACCTCAGGAGAAGGTGTTCTAGATTTAACATCGTACTCGTTCAATTTTTGTAACACTACTTTAGCGGCACTTGGATCTTTATTCACGGATTTATTTGTTTTCTTTCTAGTACTCTTCCCGTCACCTGGTGGTGTACTTTCAACAAATTCAGAAGACTCCCTTGAAGTTCGATTCTTGACTTTCATTATCTTTTTTTTTTTATTCTCATTGTCATTCAATACCGGCAGTTTTACTGTTGATCGATCAAATATAGATTCGTTTAAACTATCGTTTGAAGCAGATGGAAGAGGACCAATTTGAGGTATTAGCTTAATACTAGTGGTTATTTCCGGTTCTGGTTCAACCAGAACAATTGGCTTCAGTGCAGATTGTTCTAAAACTGGTAATTTTAAATCGCTTATATCAAAATTCATGTTCGGTTGTCGCATGTACATTAAAGTAAAATCATCTTCATCCTCGTCTCTTAAACAAACTCGCCTTTGCGTAACAAAATTTGAAAAATTTTCTGCGGCTTCATTTTCTACTTTATATTCGTCCTCGTTTGTAAACGTTAAATCAGTCGAAATTGTATTATCAAAAGTATCGTTGTTTATATTCCGTTGAACAACTTGGTATTCATTTCTATTATTTATTTCTTTATCTTTTTTTAAATTATACCTTTCCCGTTTGTTCGTTATTGATAACCGCGAAGTTTCCTGCATACTGTTTTCATTATCCGAGGGATCACTTAATTCAGTTGCTTTTAAAGTTGTATCCATACTATCATTATTAGAAATATTTACTTCGTCAGTCTTTTTGTCTTTATTTCCAAACGAATGAAACGTATGTTGTATGTTATACTTGATTGAAGGCACGGAAGAAGAATTATTATATAACCAACTTGGTCCTTCGAGAGGATCCTCTAAATTCGATGTAATTAGTGTTCTACTAATATTTTCTTGCGTCTTTGAAGTACCATCTTTGTTTTTACCAATTTCCTCATTTTCGTTTCCAATAGTTTTATTACTATTATTTTTTGAATTATCAGGTGACGATTCTGGTGTTTCGCTGTTTGTTTGAGAATCTTCTAGATTTACACTGACATTATTCTCTAAAGTTTCATTTCTTTCACTATTTCGATTCTCCGTCAACTATAGAGTAAATAAATTCAGTTAATGCGAAAGTGAATTTGATTAAGCTTTCATTAATTGCATTTAAAGAAATGAAGATTTATTGACACAAACCATTCGAATGTTAATACTTTGAGAATTTTGCAATAACTTTGATACATCGTTAAGTTTTACTCTAGGATTTCCTATATTTTCGAAATTTTCGATGCTGTTACGAGTGCGAATACTGTTAGGAGTACTATTACCCACTGATAATTTTCTCGATTTCGAAAGGCTTCCTGATAGTCTTCCAGATATTCTTCCAGAACGTCTGTTACTTCTTTTACTTAATCGTCGCTCGCTTTCATCTGTAAATTCGTGTTACGATATGGAACTAGTTTGCATTACGTTCATAATTACATTAATAAAAGTGAAATATCATACCACTAAGTCTTGGTGAAGCAACCTTTAATCTTTCAGGCATTCGATATACGCGGGCGTCTTCCTATAACGTTTAATCGATTTAGATATAACATCTAATGTTCCAAATATAATAACTTCCATATTTTAATAAAATATATACATTTCTATGTTGCCTCATAGTTACATGACCAGAAGACCTTGGGCTGTTTGATTCTCGATTTCCAGGGGGTGATGTTACTTCTTGTATTATACTTAAGCTTGAGGAATTATTAATATGTTGCATATTTACCCTACTTAAATTAATGGTAGGTTTTGTAATGGTGTGACCGCTCACCATAGGCTTCACAACTCCTTTAGTTGGAGCTTTTGGGGATAATCTTCTACTTCCATCTCCTAAAATACTTGCTGCTGTTAAAAGTAATATTTAAGAATAAGCAAATGAATATGCAAAACAATATGTAATATATCTTACTTCCAGTAGAATTAGAAGACATTCGTAAATTTGCAGGAGAAGATGCTACAAATTCTTGACACGTTGAAATGGTATTTGTTAAGTAACCAGTCATTGTTACTATCATTGTAAGCATGTCTTTAGCATTTTTTAAAACATTTGATATTACAGCCTAAAACATATATTTTCATACATTATGTAATATGATCATTATTCTTTATATAAAGTAAACTTACACTGCTTTTGCTACATGCTGAACCTAAATCTTGTACCTCAGCAACCAAAGCAACATTTTGAGAAAACAATAACTGAGTCTTTTCCTTTTCTTTAGATAATGCTTTTGCTAATGAGTAATTATTACTTCTTAATTTTTCACACACTGTAAAATACAAATTTTATTTTAGTACTTTCAAACTACATGATATTTATAGCACTAATTTAATTAAATTTGTTTAGAACTTACATGGATTATAAGATTTAAGTTTTAGATAATTTCTTAGAAACTGTGTCTTTTTAGTGAGCACTGTAACTCTTTTAATTTTCCTATGTTTTGGTATCTGAGGCATTTTTCCATTTATTATTCAATTTTCTAAAAGTTCCAAAAAAATAATATCAATGAAATAAATTTCATGATTTCGTGATTTAGAAAATTAAATTCAGGTCAACAAAGTGTACAGGTTCGAAGTTTACCTCTCAACGCGATTAGATTTTTCTAATCCTTTAAATTTAGAAATAACTTATTAATAATGTATTTTTCTTTGCTACAATATAGCAACAAATTAATATTAATACCTTTTCAAAACAGTAAAGTCGCATCAACGATATGGTTTAGTAGCATATTTCCGCCATTGTAAAAACATGAACTTTACAACGGCGGGTTAAAGTCATTGATAAGAATCTCGATATTATTTATTTGTTATTAAACTATAAAAAAAATATTCAACGCGTTACTTGAAAAATCTATGTTATGAGTCATGTATAAAGTGACATTTATATTTACTCAATTTTAATTAAAAATGAAAAAGGACTCACACATAAGGTTCCGAATATTTACCCTAGGCATTCAAAAAATTAAAATGAATGTTAGGATATATTTCAAGGATATATCAATAAAGAGTATACTTATACAATAATAATATATTACTTGAATTTAATAATTGCTTTATACTCTACAGTTATATAATGCATTTTACATATTTTTTGGCTGAATGTTTCTCATCTAGGGTTTCTTAAGTTGCTAAGTAAAATTTGGCCTCTAAACTTATTTTTAACTTATAAAACTATTTCTATATGAATTAATGGAATCATATTAAATGCTTTTAGTTCAAATTTTTATTCTTATACAGTCAGATTTATGAAAATTTAGTAATTGCTTTGTTTACAATTCATGTGATTGTTGACCCTCTAGTTTGAAATACCTCTCAAAGCAATGCTTGCAATTTGCAATGCCTGTCCACGTCAGTCTACATGATTTTTTGTGACATAACCTCAAATATACAACTTGCTATTCAGTCTTACCAATGAATACATTGTCAGTTTTTGTGTATATCCCTTAACATAAACAAGGTATGTTGTGTTTAAATATTGTTGTTTTCATAATTAGAAATGTAACACAGTATCAGAAAGAATAATACAAATGTATTGTTCATCTATTTCAAATTTGTAATTATATATGTGTATTTATTACAGAATATTTCAAAATGAATTGGACTTTCTGGGTATTTGTAATTGGATCATTTAGTTGTAAATATGTAAATGCTCAGGTACAAAGAGTTCCGCCTGGTGTATCACCTCAACATTATCAACAAGTATGTTTTCTCTTGAAGATAATCAACCATATGGTTGCTATTACATTAGGTCATAATGTAAAGTTTTTTAACTTGTTTGTAATTATTATCAAGGAATATGAAAATGATATCCCTAAAATTCATGGAATACATAATTTCAATGATAGTTTCATTCATAGATTAGTATGTATTCACTTTGTTTTAGCCTGTTCAACAAGTACATCAGCAAATACCACAACAAGTACCACAACAAGTTCCACAACAACAGGTAGTTCCACAATGTTATAAGAAATTTATTATTGTTATACCTATTAACACTGAATGTATTACATTGTTCATAAATATTTATGTTATAATCTACAAAGTATCAACAAGTACCAGGACAAGTACCTATGCATCAAGTCCCAGTTCAACAACAACAACATCATCATCAGCAACAGCAGCAGCAGCAGCAGCAGCAACAACAACAACAACATATGCAACCTCCTCAAGTATCAGTTCAATCAGGACATCATCATGATCATTCTCAACCTATACTTAATGCTGCCAATATAGTTAATGAAAAAGCGTATGTTCTAGAAAGTTAAATGCATTAATGCTGAATGTTTAAAATTGTTTATTAATTATTTTCTTGTTTGTACAGTCATATTGCAGAACATATGGAAGTTCCAATGGATACTAGTAAAATGACAGAGCAAGAATTACAGTTTCATTATTTCAAGATGCACGATGCAGACAATAATAATAAGTTAGATGGTTGTGAACTTATAAAATCCTTGATTCATTGGCATGGTATGTATTAACCAATCTCCTGTTATTCAAGATTTAGCATTAAGTACTTGAAAAAGCATGAATATAACTACTTCCTTGTATTTAGAACAAGGTAACAAAGAAGTACGCGAGAAATTATTCAAAGATGATGAGTTGGTTACTTTAATAGATCCAATTCTTTCTATGGATGATACTAATAATGACGGGTACATTGATTACCCCGAATTTATACAGGCACAGCAATTTGCAGCAGCTACTGGCAGACAGTAGTTATAAAATAAACAATATTTTTATTTCATTTTGAACAAATACGCAGTTTCATTTATAAACATCTCGATTTTTTTTGTTATTGTTACGTAATGATATAAACCAGTACTTGAAATTATTTTTATTTTTACTTTACTATATTTTCCAATAAAAAACAAAACAAAAATAAGACTGTTTGAACAAAAGGTAATAATAATTTAAAATAAAAACTCATTATTCAAGAGGTTGATAATTTAAATGCTTCCATTAATTCATTAACATTTTACAAGAATTATTGGGTTTGGTTGAATTGAAAATACTGTGTCTTTAGAAACAATACTATATTCAGCATAAAAATGCTTACGCACATAACACGATTGTAATAATACAGTGAAATCTTGATCGATCGTTTCTCGAATAATCGTTTCCCCTTATGTATCGTTTATTCCATCCATTTCCGTCGTTGTACATTCCCGTATCTATGATTTTCCCCCATTCATCGATTAGGTTGATAGATCCTTTCAAGAACGATGGATACAGATTCCACTGTACAACAATTTTATATCTATATTTATCCTGAATTATATAGATCAGTCAGATTCGTGTATATACATCATACGTATTCATCTAAAAACATATATTCACATAAACTGAGTATCGTTTCTCATGTAATTATGCTGTTATAAATTAGGACATATTAGAAAATTCTTCGTATCTAATTTTTGATACAATCCAGGTAAAAAAACAACAATTTTATAGTATAGTTAATTATTACAATCTTGAAAATTATTCTATTATCAATAATTACACAGACCTATATGTATTATATGGTTGTAAAAATGATATATAAATATAGTTTTGTTACAAATTGGTAACTCTTACTTGTCTTAAACCATAAATAAGTTTAATACAATTATATGCTTACATAAAATTTATCGATACGTTTTAAACATACATTTTTCGTTTAATGTTGAAATAAGATGATTAAAATATAACATTCTTTATTATTTCAAGTTGTATGAAAATATGACCAAACTCTTCTGGATTAAAGAAATTCGTACTTACTTAAAGATACATTCCGTTTACTAAATAATCCGCGTCATGGGCGTATGGTCCATGTCGTCTTCCGCGTCTTCGAACAACTCTTAAACGGCAAGCTATCAATGTAGCTGTAATTGCTGTTATCGTAAGTCCTAAAGCTAATGATATAACAGCTCCTCTGGGTTTTAAAACCTCGATTTCGTTGGGTTGCTTCAAATGATCCGCTATTATAGTATTCCTACCATGCTCTCTGCTGTGGTCTTTGATAACTATTACACTTTTATGTTCTATATAAAAGAAATATATAAGTAACATAATTGGTGAAAAATATTTTCAGGAAAATATTGTTCATCATTGTACCTTTTGGCTCCTTTCCGTTTGCATGATTTAATTTTGGTGTTTCCATTTTTAATGTATTTTCTTTAGCGCTATTTTGATCAATTTCTTTTTCATGGGCAACATGCTTCTCTCCTTGCTGAGTAGTCTTTTTCACTTCCTTGCTCTTTGATATGTATCTTTGCTCATTCGATATCTGCAATAACAGCTCCATTGTATAAAGGAAATTTATGAAGTAAAAATAAACTTACATCGCAAGGAGGTGCTACTGTACTCGCGACGTTATTTTCTATTTCATCAATTTGCTTTGGCGGCAAGTTCGGTATTGGGGACGGAGATGGAAAAATTTGTGTATTTTGCCATGGTCCTCTATTTGATCCAAAATGTGAGATGTATGGATGTCTTTCATCTAAATACGCACCCCTAACAAAACATTTAAGAAATTTTGAAGTTGAACTACTTTAACATTTTTAATACTTAGCGTTTTCCTGTATTTAAAAATCTTACCCATCTGTCTCTTTTTCTCCTATAACACTTGACCCCTTATGATTAAAACTATGTGGTTGATCTAGAAACAAGGAATTCAACAGATTATTATATGATATAAATTAGTGTCGTTTTTAAATATGCTACCTACGTTCATAACGATTCAAGTTGCTCTGTTCATGAAAAGAATTAATAGGATTATATATGTCCTTGTTTTGATCGTAGATAGGTTGAAGATTCCATTGGTATCCTGGGGCACTGTAACCTTTATGTATTGGAAGTATTTCCATTTGCTGCGCTGGGTATGAAATGGGTCTTGGAATCATTTGTTGGTCTGAATTAGGTAACATCCAAGAATTAACTTCTGGATGGGCATATTGAGGAACAGGAAATTTTTGTTGATCAACCATTTGTTGATATTTTATGTTGTCAATAGGTAAAGGTGGTGGAGGTGGTTGGGGTCCTTGAATTATAGGAGAAATCGTTGGTTTCTCTGTAGGACATTCGTCTGCTGCTTCATCAGATTCATCTGCACATTGTGGAATGCCATCGCATACATTATATACTGCTATACATTCTCCAGAAGATCGGCATTTGTATTGATTAGGCCTGCAACCTAATATATACAATATATTAATAGACATCTGATGTTTTTTAGGACATTGTTTCAATTTTTAAATACCTTGCTTAATAGGTGGAGTTGTTGTTAACGATAGCTTTGGTGCTAAAGTTGCAATTAATTTGATAGGGGGTTCTGTGAATGAATATTCTGCTGGTGCTATGTTCCCTAATTTTCTGTGGTATAAATAATGTTATCATTTTTTACTGAATGATTAAAAATATTGTATATGCATGCTCACCTGAGGGATTTCAATTCGTGTTCTTGTTGAGAAATTCGAATCTCTTGTTCAAGTTGTGCATTACCTTGACTGTTGTAATTGGTGTGTATTGCACTACTGTAATTAGCATGATTGGTAAATTTACATTTGAAATCATGCGATGGCCCACATTGGAAAAGGTAACAACTTCCAGGTTTCTAAATGGAGATGCAATTAATGTATCATAAGTAGAATACAGATAATTAGGAAATTACGGTCTGAATATTGCATTTATAATTAATGCTTAAAAGAAAAATGGGTATACCTTTTCTTCGAAAATAAACACGTCACAGTTTTTTGTATCGCAACAAAATCGTAAGCATTCGCTTCTGGAATTAACATCCATTTCTTTCAAGTACTTAGCACCCATGTCCTGAGATTCCTGAGTTCGAATAATTTTATTTTCGAGGACATTGAAACTCTCGAAACACATTTGATAATTGTTTCTAAAGCTGGCGCGTTTTTCATTTTTGTTCAATAAAATTTCACCAGCCACGCAATACAGGATCGTAAAAAGATTAATACAAATTTGTATAACGTTAGAGGACAACATTCTCTTATAATCCGTGAGTAAGTAAAGTGCGCATGCTTTCCGAGCTTCTATATTTGATCAATAACTTCAAGTGTTATCTGATTAAAACAACTACACATGTACAATGTTAAAGAAAAAATATCATATTATAATAAATTAGAAAATTTAAGAATCAGAAAAGCGAGGAAGTTTTAGTTTTATATATTTCTCATTTTTAAAGAGTTTTGAAGTTTTGAAACGATACCGCCGGCTGTACCTGGCGGCAAATAAAATGCCGGTACCAAGGCGCTTTTCAGTTTCCGTTTTACTTTTGAAAGACTAAATATATGTTAATACCGTTATTTAAGTCATATTATTAATTCTAATGCATACGAAAATACGAATATCATCATTGACGAAATATAATGTAAACTACTTGTTTTTTTTTTATTCTTGGGGTCTCTAGAACGGTGAGACCAAAAGCCCATGTGAAAGCTCGTTACCATTTTAGTGTCACATCCTACTGTATCAATTGGACTGACATTTTTATATATATCGTCCTTCCTCTGTTCACTGCTAGATAACGCTGACAGTATCGTTTTCTAAAAGGTTTGTGATGAATATCTGGTTTTACGTATTGATACGTATTCAAAGAAAAATTGCTTGGTATATGAAGGAAAAGGATAGCGAATTTCTGTAACACAACTGATCCAATAAATAATTCTTACCCGATACAAATTTGATACAATGCATAATATTTATACATATATTGGCAAATTATAATATTGCAAAACAGGTTACAATCCACGTGGACTCATTATTACTTATATATAACAGTTCTTAAAGGTTCTTACGAATGAATACAGTGTTTATGATAACAGAATGTCTCACGAGAAACCTTGTCGTGCATGTACAGACTTTAAGACATGGGCAAAAAGTCAAAAGAAAACTTTTGACTCCACAAAGGTAGGGATATACTGTATAAACTTTTATTTTTGTAAGTACATGATATATAAGAATAAAAGTACAACAGTATTGTACATGTTAAAAAGTATTGCATCATTGTATAAACTATTACACACATTGGTTGTACGCCTTATAGTAAATATTAAGTAACTTCCAAAAAATAGGTAGGAAGTTCTTTTAAAGAATTCAAATTAATGTATTTTTACATATTTCATTTACATCAGGAATCTGAGGAAAGTAAAAAGAAAGATCAAGCTGTAAATAATACTAGGCGTGAATGCCCATTGGATAAGGACGAATTAGGTTCAAGAACATGGTCATTTCTACATACCATGGCAGCATATTATCCTGATAATCCAAGTGATGAACAGAAATCAGATATGAAAACATTTTTTAAAATATTTTCTAAGTTTTATCCATGCTATGTATGTGCAGAAGATTTACAAGAGCAAATAAAACAGTATCCACCTCAAACAGATTCGCAGGAAAAGTTAAGTCAATGGCTTTGTAACATTCATAACGGGGTAAACAAAAGGCTTGGGAAACCTCTGTTTGATTGCAAACTTGTTAACCAAAGGTGGAAAGATGGTTGGCTGGATGGTTCATGTGATTGATAATCATTATGGTTTTAAATTCTCAGATAAATCCTACATGTGATATAAAAAATTATGTAAGTTGATTATTGTAAATATTATTCTAAGAAGAATAAGATGATAATGGCATGGGTACAGCGTATAAAATTAATATTTAATTCCTTATTGACTAACTGTACCTAACTGTGCCCTTTCTTAGTTATAAATGTTAAAAAATAACAGTAAAAATAGGATCATTATTTCATTTTACTTACATATATTATCACTTATTTTAGAGTATGCTTATTATTAAGATTGCAAAGTAGGTGGAGGTAGATGGGATATAGTGAACGCAGAACCTGTTGTTCTAACACGAGGTTCATAACTATGGTCTTGGCCATCACCAGCAATTGGCATCACTTGACATGTCCTAATATGAAATGGAAAACGCTTGTTAGCCATAGATGGTCTAGTGATGTATAAAAATATTATATGTCCCAGAAAAACAATCCACAATGAACATCCTTTAGCAACACTTTCTCTTATCCATTCATCTACTAACAAAGTGATGCAGAGCACCTACAAGATTATAAATATTTTTTATATATTTGCAGAAGTACAAGAACATTATTTACAAGTGGTTTTAAATATGATTCTATGTTATTAAATCAAATGTATATTTATTACATATACCGTTAATGGATGGCACAAAAACCATGTTGATCCCAATGAAAATAATGAACCGTAAAAATGAAGCTTTGTTGACATTTTCCTAACGGTTTTAAAACAACAAACGGAAAATACAATCCATGCAATCAATTTTAATATTATTAGTCCATAACCTGGTGGTGATTCATAAATGTATAGTACTAATCCAGGATCAAACACATCCGACTGATAAATATATAATGACAACTGACAGAAAGAAACGAGGCAAATAAAACATATAAGCCATCGAATTTGTTTGGGTTTTAAAACACTTTTAGTCACTGTGAAACCAAGTGCAAGTAGTAACATAAGCAAAGTATATAAAATATCAGAACATGCTTCTAAAAGTTGACCCAACAAAGAAGCATTATTCGTTGATGTTCCTCTTAATCCAAGATTTATGTAACTATAAATTTCAAATAGAATCCCCACCAATTGACAAAGCAAAGAAGCCATGAATAATTTGTAAGATACATGTAATAGTCTTCTTGCTCGCAATTGCATGGCTGCATAAAAACTTAGGATGACAAGTACTATATAAATGCAAGCAATTATTATCAATTCTGGTAATATATCTGAAACGAAAATAGATTCAATTAAACAATATCAATTTACTCTAAATCGAGGTAAAGTTACTTGCAGAATTCATCTGCTGAGAAGTGTTCTTTCCAAAAATTGCCATGTGGCGCATTTGTTAGCGATATCCAATATGAAACATTTAATCCGCTTTCCGATGAACAATCTGCTAAAGCAATAAACCACCATCTCGGACGAGATGATCGAAACCTGCGATAGCTAGAACATCGTGTTATTGTGTCTTCTTGGACACATCCGGATTGTTCAGACGTTGATAACGATAATGGTACTATTTGACCAATTCCGTCCCAAAGCAAAGCTTCCTTTTCGATACATGTTTTGTTTGAAGGATAAACACTTGGCCATTGATCAGGGGCGTCATAATATAATAATAATTTCAAATTTTGTTCATCACCTCCTAATTCAAATTCATACCGAAATGTGCCTTGTTCCGTTAAAAAACAAAATCTCGCTAAAAATGCCCAGTTCTGAAAAAATCAGTTTTATAATGCGTATTCAGCTTATTATTTATAGTTAATGCAGCAGGGTGAGTACATATATAAGAACATGTAATATATCTTAAGAATAGGTGTAAAAGTTCGAAAAGAATATTTATAGTACTTCACGTGTTACAAGGTGGCCCTGAAGAATTTTGCTTTCTGAATTTGTTAATAAAAACAATAATATAATGCAAAAAAAGAATGATACGTTAACCATAGTTAACGCACGATCGGGCAATTTCTTTGAACTGGAATGATATCTACAGATCTATTACATGTTACCTGCTACCTGCTGTTTTTCATGATCAATATTACCCTGCCTCTATAAGTATAAATTTATACGTTGATTTTATTTATGGTATAAATTATGGTTCTAATATATAAACTGGATAAATAATTTATTAAAAACCAAGGAAATTAGTAATTATAATAAATTGTGGAAGTTTCAGTAATATTTGAATTATTATTTCGAAGCGCCAGAAGTATTATATCGTATTAGTATGTGCGTTATATGACCCTGACATTTACTTACAATTGTATAGCATTGAAATATAGCAAAGTAGTGGGTTTGAATACACATATGTATAGATATCAAGCAAAGTAGGTTTATCTAGTCTTAATTTTGACAATATTTATATTAAAAATGATTTAGAAACAAAATACAATAATTTTTAACTATTAAATGTTATAAAATTTGGTATATAATTATAAAGTATGAATAACTTAAATATCAATTCAAATCCTCGCGCGTAAACGTAAATATTGGGTCGCGTTAGGTATACAACGCAGTTCACCAGAGTCCATAACTGCGACGCGCAGGTGCTGCGCGCAGCGCGCTTTCTGCTAATCGCTTTTCACTTCGTTTGGGAGTATCGCCAATCAGGGCGAAGATGCGCACTGGAGAAGCGCGAAGAACGAAAACTGGTCTTTTCGCAGTTATGGACTCTGGTGAACTGCGGATGCTCCCCCACTACTTCGGCACTCTTTCCGCGGCGGGAAGACCAGGGAAGACTAACTGTCAATTCTCCTTGTAATAAATATTATATTTTAGTTTTATTAAATTGTTTACGAATAAAAGTTATTCATTTATAATGTTTGAACAAAAATATAGTTGATTGATATATACGTTTCATTGGTGTTTTGAATGAGGTTATGGGTATGACTTAACGCACGTGTTATTACTGACTTAAAGACGGGTTATTAATTACGATATGATCATGAAGAGTGAAAAACAAAACCTTAAGGGTTTCAAAAGTAATTACGTCGTACTTTATTTGTTATTTTAATTAGATTATTTATTCTCATAAATAAGTATCTATTTGATTACTCAATTTTTAGCATTATGGATTCAATTTAATAGAAAGAACACAGACAAACATCAATTGTTTCTTAAAGAGCATTCCATTAGAAATCAGTTACCAGAACATCCGAAAGGAAGAACATTATTTGTTCTAAATGTACCACCTTACGTTACACCTGAAGCATTACAGAAAGCGTTTAGCCAAATTTGTGGAAAGGTTACTAATGTTTTCTTTGTAACGTCAAAAGGGTTTAAAACAGCATATGTAGTTTTTGAAAAAGAAACTACATTAGAAAAGGCATTAGAACTTCCTGCAAACCATATGATATCATTAAATAGAAAAGATAATGTTTGCTTAACAGGTTTAGCAAGTAAGTTTTTTCAGTATTCTTCTTCATTTAGTCTTGTAGAATATGCTTTAATTATGTTGGTAATTAGAGTGGTGTAAGGAATACAATGAGTCAATATGTGATGAAGAAAAACTGAAGAAGGAAATTGAAGACTATATGTTGGATTATGATAAAAAGATAGCTGAGAAAAAAGCAAATGAAAAGGCTATAGAAGAAGAAGCTGAGGATAATGATGGTTGGGTAACTGTAAGTGCACGGAAGAAGAGAGGAGAATATGCTCTCTCTAGAAAAGAGTCTACTATCAATAAAGTACAACATAAGGAAGAGCAGAGAAATAAGAAAAAGCAATTGCTTAACTTTTATACTTTCCAAATTCGTGAGAGTAAAAAACAAAGTAAGTTTTACCTCATGGTGTTTAGCTTGCACAAAATTCAGTCATTTAAGGTTTATTATATTTTTGTTTGCAGACTTGGCCGAGTTAAGGAAAAAGTTCGAATTAGATAAACAAAGGTTACAAAGTTTAAAATCTAAAAGAACTTTTAGGCCTTTTTAATTTTGTATCCTTATTAAGTGAAAAATTTACGAATTAAGTTGACAATTTTAACACGAAATAAATATTTATTAGATCTTAAAAATTTTGTTTATATTTACAGCTATGATTCAGTCATGTATACTGTTATACATTATGTACAGTTCAAACATAAAATACAATATTAACATAATACAATGTAATTAAGTAGCTTTAGATGCATAGGTTTGTAATGTCCATTCGATTAAGAAATGTTGGTACGATAAAGGTTGTAACAGAGCTAATAATTCTTCTGTAACAAAAACAGAAAATTACACATTGCAATTGTGATTTTTTATATATATATTTTATAATTATAATGATACATACGTTTGTTACCATAAATGCAATTTGCGGACATTGCTGCGCTAACCGCCTGCGCGAGTCGTGCCATAGCTAAATCGTGTAGAGTTGAACTGACGTTTACTTGAGACTGTAAACTCGTAGTCAAAGTACGAGTAGTAGCTGCGAAGTGCTGGGCTGATATAGCATGTTTGTTGTTTCTACTGTTCTTCAATCTTAATACTGAATCCATTAGTAGTTGTTGAATTTTAGAATAAAGTTTTCTTTGTTCTTCAGAATTCTCCGCATTTTCTACGGTATTAACACGTAGAGGTGATAAAATACACCACCTGATGAAAAAAAGATACTATTCAGATGAACATTTTAACACTTAACCGACCGCTTCCGAGATTTCTCGTGTTTCAATGCTGAGATGCGGTCCTTTAAGTATTAAGGTATATTTCATAAGAGTCTTGTTTAATTTACCTGAATAAACCTGCTATGGGTGTTATCGGTGTCATAGGAATGCCACCAGTTGGTAAAGCAGGATTATCCATTAAAGGAGTTAACAGAAGTCCTGGGTTTTCATCTATCCATTCCCCTATTAACCTGAGCAATTCTGTAGGTGGATCTTTATCCTCATAAACCTCGCCTATTGCTGTCAGTAAGTTGGCAGTGAAATGTGATGCAAGAACAGGAAGCTGCTTCAACTTGTCGATAGATTTTGGCGTAAGGACAAAATAGTCGTTAAGTACATGCCTTGCTAATCCTACGCTTTGCGGCGAAGTAGAGCCTAACTGTTGCATCCAAATTCCGGTTGCGTTCAAGATTGCTTTATTTTGGGTGGCAATAGCTAAAGATACTAAATTGCCTAAAATTTTATATCTGGGACTATCTGCAGGGAAAAGAGATAAAAATATTGCGTTCCGTACAGCGGGCATTCCTCCAGGATTTTGGAAAAAGTCGCTCAGAACTTCTATCAATTGCAATTCTTGTATCGCTAGTGTCATGTTGCGTTTCTTTCGCCTTTCTATTTCCCCGAACACGAATTCGGATATTAAATCCAGTTGTAAATCCATCTGTTTCCCGGATTTGCCGCATAGTATTTCTTTAAATATAATAATAAAATTAAAAGATGTTTCTAGGTTTAAGAATAACCTCAATTAACCAGCGTCTTACCGATTCTGCACAAAGCTTCCGTAGCACAATACGGAAAATCTAGGTTTCGTAAATTAAACTTTATATCACCCCCAGCCATTAATGAATATATACGCGCAATTAAATTACTCGGTGTCAATATCAAGATATTTATACTAACACTGTATACATTTTCTTAGGTTATGGCTTCGAGTTCTAATGAACACGATACCCTCTGGCGAATGCAAGCTGATTTAACAAAAGAAACATCCTACTGATTGGTACATTTTTACTGATTGGAGTTTTTGTTATTGAGGTGCTAATAAATGTATACCTTGGACTACATGATAGAAAAAGTGAGTATATTTCATTATCTTGTTCAGTACACATATTACATTTAATATATGAATAAACCACGAGAAATGGTAAAGAGAGGTTATAAAATAAAGAAAGGATTGGATTTGTTTTTTTAATAATTATATATAAAGATTCATTGGTGTTTGTTTGTTTATATTTAACAATTAAGATAAAATTCATCTTTAGCGCTATAACAAGAGCCAGGTTCGAACGTTTAGCGCCACCTCTGAGTAGGTTGCGAATCAGATTGTTAGTCAAAACAATCGCCGAATTCACAATCTATTTTTAGGCGGTACGCACTTAGCTTGGCTATTTTACCATTTTTCGTGTACGTTTGAAAAAAGAATATACAGTGTGAATGTTCAACGAAGTTGTCTCGTGGTTTCGGAAAAGTTCAACGACCTCATGGTAATTGTGACAAGAGAGCGACCGGCCATGTTTATATCGTGGTGAATTTTGAGCTAGCGGCCCGAAATCCACAAGTAATATTCCACGTGTACTTGTTCGATACTTGTGTCGTGTACCGTACATACAGCACGGTGTCAGCAGCCTTTGAGAGATGGAGTCCAGCGAAAGGGGTGAGTAAATTGCATGCAAATAAAATCGCGGCAATATTGAGCCTCTGACACAAATCGCGACCTGGGGGCAATGGCAGTGTCAGGGTCGAAACGGAACTAGTTCAGTGACCGCATTCACGGTATTTGACCGTGATATTAACGGAGAATTTCGTTTTGGAGATAACTTTCATTCATCTGTAGTTTCATACGACTTGGCATCCCACTTTCTGATAGCCTTTCTGTGAAAATTGCTCCCTTAGCCAAATGTATGTCACGCATTCCACTTTTGATCTTGACTGTACCCTTCTCTTTTGGCTTAATCTCTACGCGTGGTCTCATACATGTTCGTAAAAGCATAAATAGCTCGTAAAGAAAGTATCGTAGTCACAGTTTTTGTTTAAACGCGGTGCGTGCTTTTTTACGCACAGCATCAGAAGCGAACGGTTTGCTGCGAATAGATTTAACTGGAGTTTCATCTTTCTTTGATGTTTATTTACGAAACACCGAAGAAAGTTGTTCGCTCGGTTGGCTGCACATCGTGTATTACGCAATATGTAGCATAACGGCGTGTCTTTAACCTAGATAATCTCTCGTGTACAGTGAATTAAAGCCATACTACCGCTTGACAGAGACACGTGAGAATTATTATCGCTTGACCGAGTCCAGTATGTGTTGCAATGTGGCGACACCTGGCGTCTGTTTGTTCACGTCCTACCTCAAGCTAGCGCGAATTAACCCCTTCGTGCTTGTTACCGTTCAACCCTTTGTTTTCACGGTACAGCTGTACAGACTAAAATCTAGTAATACAAATAACACACGGGTTATTTTGTAAATCAATAAATATCAAAGTTTAATATTAGTAATATTGCATGCCATGTTCTCAAACGAATAGGTGTTATATATTGAGTGAATGAACGAATTACAGATTAAGTTTTATATAGTTCAGAAAACGAGTAACGAATTGAATTATTTATATAGAAAATAATTAATTGAATTTCGTTTTAGATATTTTTCAAATTTTTCATTCGCCACCAGAGGGCAGGTCTGTGACTGTTTTCTATATATTTAATTCATTCTTTTTCACCCTTCAAAGTTCTTTCATGAGATCCTTCACTTTCTGTATAGATTCTTCCTTGTTATATAAGTCCAAGGTCGAACTACACGACTACACGCGTTCCTCTCTTCTCCGGACCCCTATTTTATCTTATTCCCTACCAGTTATGTTGCCTTTTTCTTCCTTCATCCTGCTATGTTGTCTCTCTTCATCTTCTCTTCCTTTTTGTTCTCCCTCCACAACATACATTCTTCATTCTATGCTTTATTATATTGGTTCGCGTATATTGTGCCGTCTTACTCGACGTATTCGTCGTGTGTGCACTTTATTCTTTGAAATTCGACGAATTGCATTCTGGCCTTGAGCCCAAGGTCGTGCGGAGATTACGTAACCGTCGAAGGGCTAGTTTCAGCCTAAACCGGATGTCTAGTCCTTTTGGATCAGGTTTCCTTGGTTACGCAGATTGGAAATTTTATTAACCGGTAACCGGTAAGGTGGGATCTATCGGAGTTACCAGTTAAGATCTATTAATAGATTGTATCTTCCTAATTTAAGAAAATAACACTAGCAAGGTCTAAAAAAAAATCTTACCAGGCAATGTTTATCTCCTATCGCTTCGTACTTTCGCCGTTTCTTATCCTAATTAATGCACCATGAATTATTAACGAATACAGTGTAAGCAACGGGTTTACGTAACCGTAGAGATAGTAACGATGTCGTAAACGTCCATAACTCCAGCAACGAATCCGTGGAATAATGCGGATACCCGTTTGCTCGCAGAAGCGTATTACTGTTCGTTCGTTGCAATTAGGAGCTATCGATTTACCATATAGGTAATAATGTCCTACCCGGAACTAAGGATATGGGGTGGCTGAGCACCCTAATCTCCTTTCCCTTTTACCAAAATAATCAAACCCGTCGCATTTGCATAAAATTTTTTATACATTTTTATTTTTATATTCATTTTTAATAGGACAAAGAAAAATCTGCTTATTAGAGCGAATGGCAATGGTGAGAGGAAAAGAAAAATTTTGATTCGACTTGTTTGCTCTCCGATATAGGTACGATAAGATTATCCCGCGAAAAGTCTCGTACAAATAACGATACGTCTGGCAGTGATGCAAAAACATTGTTTCTGTTATTTAAAAAATTCGAGGTCGACGATGGACAAGCACGTACAACCTTACGTTTCGTATATCACAAAATTATTTGTACAGAGTGTGTATAAACGAAGATAGGTATTTACATTCCTAATTAAGGTACACGTGTGGATACAGAATGACCCGGGTATTGGTCCCTGGTACCGGGGTTACAAATTCCTCCGTGCTTTATTCATATATTTCATTTACATGTGACATTTGCAAAATACAGAAATAATCCTCGTAAGTGTTTCGAGAAAAACGTAGCTGCAGGACGGTGATGGCCGATGCGACCGGTTCGAGTATCTAAATGGCGAACGTCCATGTCCTACGCCCACGCGTTGAAATTCTATCTCATTAATTGGCACGGCAGAACAGATTCGTCGTTAGCTCGAAATTAAATGCAACCGGCACTCGTTTTCGAATCGTTAAAGCTTGGCGAATCGATTAACGCCGATTGCAAATTATCTACACAGTGCTCGAATTTTAGGGACACCCCGTATATACGTGTTTTTCCTTAACACGTTGACTGCCACAGTGAAAATGGGCATTTGTTACGAGACGTATTAAAGCTCTAATTATTAAGAATAGGAATAATTAATTTTCAAATTTCAAATGTCAAGCTTTTAATTTGATACTTTACATTATTAGTATAATAACAATACTATTGAAAATAATATTTTTCTATCGTTTTCTTTTAATTATTGGAGTGCGTGTAATTTGCGATGCCGGTCACCGGTGACCCCCACGGCAGTCAACGTGTTAATAATAACTAATTACTAATCCTTAATAATTAACTATTTTCATAGTACTTTTTGACTTTAGAGATAATTTTCTAAGCGAAAAGGTTAAAGGACTAACACTGTTTCTGGGACACCCAGTATATATAAACGTATACGCGCATACGGGATGGTGGTTCAGAGGGAAAGAAAACGATACCAGCAGATGTTAGAACAGCTTGCTAATTGACTCATTCGACGAAGTTCAAATATAAGAGTTAGAGGATAGGGGAAATATAGCGCAAGGGAACAAGGACATTTACGAATAAACAAACTCATTATCGAATTAAAATCTGATTTTTCTTTATTTTCTATTTATAGATACATCGAGACGTTAAATCCATTTAAGCTTCTTGTATGAGATCCGCAACGTCGATCATTGATAATTTCGATAAGTATGCAAAAGTATCTCGTGTTTGTGTTAAATATATAAATAGACTCGTCGGCTGCGAAGAGTTTATTGATCGCGATGCGTACAAGGTTTTGTAACACGCACTATAATTATGTAAGCTTCACGCAATTATTTTACAGTAAATACAGCGTTGAGCATCTTCGATTATATCTTTAGTCTCTAATTGTTTCGTTTAACTTGTCCGAGCTGAATCGACGTCGCGTGCTCCAATTTGATATGTCTCTTCGAATTTCGATTCTTTTAAAAATTTTCCTCCAGATATCGAAAGATTCTCGTGCATGACCAGCGCAACGTTCGGACACGTACGACAATGGCTAAAAGAAAAAGGAGAATGAAATTTTAAAGCATACACGAGCCACGATAAAACGCGTTACGTACGCATCGTTTTTCGATAAACAATCGCGTCGCGAGCTGTACTGTTGGCGACGCAATTGTTTTCAGCGGAAACTTTTTATCTGCCCGATTTTTTCCTTTCTCACTCTCTCCGTCTCTTTTTCCCCATTTCCTTTTTTTATTTTCATTCGATAGAGAAATTGCAAGCGAACGAAATACGAATCGAACGCTACGTCGCGAATAAATTGCGGATCATTCATGCGAGACTATGAATGAGAGTTACTAGGTTTCTGGGGTGAAAAGGTAAAGTAGGTTACTCGGTGAGTAATCAGTCACGTAACCAAGAACAGAAATTCCATCGGACTTAATTGCAAAATTATTAAAAAACAAAAAAAATAGGCTGCACTTCGTCTTAGGGGACCAAAAATTGTTGAATAAAAAGTAGCAAATCTTATAGTTTTTGAAATATTCGAAAATGCAAGTTAAAAGTCCAGGAAAGCAATAGTTTAAAAAATACAATTCTGTGAAAAAAGTATATTTAGCGTAAGTACTTTGACAGGTTAGTACGACGCCATATTGCTTCTGCCCATCTTCTGATTAGTTCGCACATAGATTCGAATGCTGTTCATACCAACTCATTTCAAAGTTACATGGGTCTCACGGGATAAGTTTCCGAATGGCCCCATCAAAATTGAGAACTCAGGTTCAGTATATAATCTAAATTGACTACCAGAAACCGATTAAAATTGGTTTCAAAGCTGGATGTCTTACCGTTTTCGAGATATCGTGGTAAGAAATTTTTGTACAATTTTGGGACTACGTATGAGCTATTAGATACTGCGCATGCGTTATTCAATGCTGCGCATGCGCTATTCGATACTGAACATATGCTATTCGATACTGCGCATACACAGAACCTAACCTAATCTAACCTAACTTTACCACGATATCTCGAAAACGGTAAGACATCCAGCTCTAAAACCAACTTTAATCGGTTTCTTGTAGTCAATTTAGGTTATTTACCGAACCTGAATTCTCAATTTTTGTGGGGCCATTTAGAAACACATCCGTCTCGCGTGTGAGATTCTATTTTCTCCTGTGAGAAGAATCTAGGGGTGAAGTTTCTTTTGGCACCACCTTTCAATTGACTTTAAAATCCTCGGGCAAACTTCTCACGCATAATAGAGTCACGCGGAAATTCTTAGTTCATGAAAAATCGCGGCCATTTTCATCACCGCCATTTTACTCTTCTAAACAACAAGATTTTAAATTCATCTAATCAATCAGATCAGTTTACCGTCATGATTTATGTGGACAGTTCAGTTATAGTGTTTGTGATTGCAATTTTCAGCCGCCATCTCATTTGCTTTCTCAATCGCAACTCTACGAACCAATATCATCTCGCGTCTCGTGTTCTCTCGCTCGCCATAATCAATGGCAAAAATATCCAGTAAATCCTGCTAGGTGTTAGGTTTAGGTTAGGTTATTCTTTGAAGTTTTTGTAATTTCTTTTTGCTCATTTTTGCTCCCGTAATAAAATTCATTCTGTAGAATCCCAAAAAACATTTCCACGCCTCCACATTAATGTTTTTTTGATTTACAACTAATGAGAAGTTTGCCTGGTAATTTTTGAGTCAATTGAAGGAGGGTGCTGAAAGGAACTCTTACCGAATCTAGTTTGAGTTAAATGCAATATCGTTAAATGCAAAATGTCTGCTTCCCACAACCGGTAGGTTTTACATAACGCAGCTAACAAACCAGGGTCGTCGTCGTGCTAAAGCTCTCGAGTCCGGCACAGTCGAGGCGTGAGAAAAACACGCCAAGTGTGACTGACTCGTTCGTTCAAGTTTCTCTCCTTTTCTAACACGATCACTATTTATATTTCCGCAAGGCTACACGCACTCAGGCATGCGTACGCGTACGCAAATCGCATTGCGAAATCGTTTCGTTAGCACAGGTATCGTCGCCGAGGTCGGTACCTAGCTGGCTTTCCGCTAACAGGTGAGACGCGGGCTGCGGGCGACTAATGGGCTATTTAATCGCGTCGTCCCACCTGTTTCCCAGAAAATTTTCCGTCCCATCGAAATTCGAAAAGGGACGGTTAACGAAAAATTGAATGGAGAAAGATTTCATCAGGAGAATTGCAATTTCCGGGAAACTGAAAAATGAATTAAACCGTGTTGGATGATTCGACAGTGGCTATAAATTGTTGGGTCGTCAGGGCATCGATCGCGTCTGGTTGAGGGTGGCGGCGGGACGCTCAGTGGCGCCGGGGTGGCGTCGCGATGGTGGGGAAAGTGCACTGCAAGTGCAAGCAGACCCTATATGCAATTGGCTGGAAAGTGCACGGCGAAACGGGGTGGGGATGGTCGGGTAAAGTGAGATAGGAGGGAATGAAGGAGAGAGTAAGAGGGGTCACGGAAGGGGAAGGCAAGTGCACACATAAAGTAGACATATAGGTCAATGTCGGGACACTCCCGTGCACTGTTTAGCACGACTCACCTACTGACCTACTTAACTCCTCCTTTTGCGTACTCTGACCAGAGCTCTTAGCTTCCCGGTCTCGCGGATTCCAGACACCGGGACAGGTGTATCGTATCTCGGAAACGTTTTCTGAATAGCAACCACCTCCACCTGGCTGCATAACGACTCTCGTTCGTGTAATCTTCTTCTGACCTATTTTCACGTTTCTCCGCCATCACGGCCAACAGGTCTCCTTCCTTATTTTCAATCATATTTTTTTTTTTTCTTCTACTTATCCTTTTCACTTTTAAATTACTTAACCCATTAACTGCTGGTACTTTTAGCACAGCCGATCGCTCTAATTTGAAATTATATTACTGAAGTGATATTCTATTTATTTTATTTTTATTTTAATGGTATATAAGCCACAGCTGCCACTTGATATTAGCAAAAATTAACACGTTTATATATCAGACCCGCCTCTGACTATAATTTTAGTATGTGGTTTATAAACCACACCCGCAGTTAAGGGATTAACACCTCGATGGCCGTCCTTTTCACCCTGGAACGATAACGATAGATTTTAATTTAATTTTTTTTTCTAGTTATCCTTTTCATTTTTAAATTATTTAACCCTTCAACTGCTGGTACTTTTAGCACAACCGATCGCTCTAATTTGAAATTATATTACTGAAGTGATATTCTACTTATTTTATTTTTATTTTAGTGGTATATAAGCCACAGTCGCTATTTGATATTAGCAAAAATTAACACGTTTATATATCACACCCGCCTCTGGCTATAATTTTAGTAACACCTCGATGACCGTCCTTTTAACCCTGGAACGGTAACAAATTTTAATTTAATTTTTTTTTTTCTATTTCTATTCGTCATTACGCAAACGATTCGTTATGCAGTTGGCTATAAAATATGCCAGGAAATGGATAAAGCTGAGTAAGTAATTGTACCTTACCTTCGACGATTTCTTTGATCAACGACTTCCAAGTAACCATACAGATCCTTTTTTTCCTTTCCTTCATTTGAATACCACGCGGCATTACATAAATGTTTCAGTCACACGTGGCGCATCGCATCCTTTGCGATAATCCTGGCTCATTTGTCTGACCTATATTTCAGCACCGAGGTCCTATTTTATTGTTCTCCCGTTTCCAGCAACGCGCATTGTTCTTTTGTTTTACACAATCCATGAATTTGATGCCGCTATTTCATGTATCGGGAAAAATAGAAATTCAGAAAATTGTTGTTAGTTTGAACTCCTTTCGCGGTACCACGGTTCACCGGGACCGAATGTATATTTAGCGACGCGAACGACCCTCATTCGGTTATTCGAGAAAGCTCCGGGGTGATTTCCTGTTACAAGGCCCTCGGAAGTACACTTCACGTGACGAGCTTCCATTTACCGATCTCGCGGGAATGTCAAGGTTCCTCTTGCAATTTCACAGTGAAACGCGATTCGTGCGACGAAGCTTTTCTACCTTCCAGGGAAAATCGCGAGCGTTGCAAGGAATTAGGTCAAGTGCGGATTTTCCAAAGAAACGGCTGGGTCACGGCTGGTAATCACCTCGAACCCAGACACACTGTTGATCGAAGCATAAAATCATTTTATTCGAAATTACATTTTATATAATGACACTTTGCTCCATTTTTATTCCACCAATACCATTTTCTTTCACACGGTATATTTCACTCGACAGTTTCAACTACACTCGGTCGTTAACTCGATTTAGAAGGTGATTATGCATTCGAGAAATAATTGCAATTGTTTTTTCCTTTACCAACTTTGATCCTTTTTTCAAACATGATTAATTATTCAAGATAATCAATTGGCTTGGATGAAGGCAATTTATCGTTGTAATTACAGACTTGGTATAAAAAATTCTTCTGGTTCACCAACTATTATTAGCCGCTATTTTTATCACGCCTGCTATCGAATTAATTATAATCACCTGTTAATGATTGGATGCAAATTTTTAATTGATTCTGTATTTTGTTTCAGGTGAGTTTCACGGTATTCTACTCTGATTAGAATAAAAATGATCTTGCGGCGTTTCATCGGGTAAGTGACGAATGATAAGCAAAATATTTTTATACTTCTAAAAAGATCGAATAATTTATCTTTCGTTAAACACTTTCTTCGGTTGATTGGCTTACCAGAGAGTGGAGCTTTAATGCGGTTATCCTTAACTTGGTCAAGGTTTATCTCATGGTCCGAAGGGAGAACCAAAGGGGGAAATGTAAAGAAAAAGGCGTGAAGAAATCGAGTTACTTTGATTGTTTCTTTTAATTGTTATCCTTGCAACCATAGTTTCAACACTTCTCTATTGGTATCTTCAATATTTACACGCCTCTCTGTTCATTTGCATCTGATCTAACATTGTAAATAGCGTCTCGTGAATGTCTTGTCTTTAAGAAATTAACTCTGGCTCGTCATTCGTCGAGTCGAGAATACATTCGCGAAGCACACACGATTTTGGATCGGTCTCAAGCGTATCGGGTGAACGAACTATTTATAATTTATACAATCACCTAGGAGCTTTGTTTCTTGGTGAGTTTAGCTTTTCAGGACCATGGAAAATTGTGATCCCCACCATTTTTTAATTTTATTGCCATTTTCCACTGGAATCCTTAAATTGCTTCCCTTTCTAATTAGCATCAGATGAAACTAAACAGTGGCCATTTGGAAAGACAATACTGAACCTGTTCAATTTATTCAGGTTCCCAAAAATTAAAAGATGAGCAGGTGACAAACCTCCAAATGATTTGTTTCTTGGTGAGCTTAGCTTTTCAGGACCATGGAAAATTGTGGTCCCCGCCATTTTTTAATTTTATTGCCATTTTCTACTCGATTCCTTAAATTGCTTCCCTTTCTAATTAGCATCAAGGGAAACTAAATCAGTGGTCATTTGGAGAGACAATACTGCACCTGTTCAATTTATTCAGGTTCCCAAAAATTAAAAGATGAGCAGGTGACAAACCTCCAAATGATTTGTTTCTTGGTGAGCTTAGCTTTTCAGGACCATGGAAAATTGTGGTCCCCGCCATTTTTTAACTTTATTGCCATTTTCTACTCGAATCCTTAAATTGCTTCCCTTTCTAATTAGCATCAAGGGAAACTAAATCAGTGGCCATTTGGAGAGACAATACTGCACCTGTTCAATTTATTCAAGTTCCCAAAAATTAAAAAATGAGCAAGTGACAAACCTCCAAATGATTTGTTTCTTGGTGAGCTTAGCTTTTCAGGACCATGGAAAATTGTGGTCCCCGCCATTTTTTAATTTTATTGCCATTTTCTACTCGAATCCTTAAATTGCTTCCCTTTCTAATTAGCATCAAGGGAAACTAAATCAGTGGCCATTTGGAGAGACAATACTGCACCTGTTCAATTTATTCAAGTTCCCAAAAATTAAAAAATGAGCAAGTGACAAACCTCCAAATGATTTGTTTCTTGGTGAGCTTAGCTTTTCAGGACCATGGAAAATTGTGGTCCCCGCCATTTTTTAATTTTATTGCCATTTTCTACTCGAATCCTTAAATTGCTTCCCTTTCTAATTAGCATCAAGGGAAACTAAATCAGTGGCCATTTGGAGAGACAATACTGCACCTGTTCAATTTATTCAAGTTCCCAAAAATTAAAAAATGAGCAAGTGACAAACCTCCAAATGATTTGTTTCTTGGTGAGCTTAGCTTTTCAGGACCATGGAAAATTGTGGTCCCCGCCATTTTTTAATTTTATTGCCATTTTCTACTCGAATCCTTAAATTGCTTCCCTTTCTAATTAGCATCAAGGGAAACTAAATCAGTGGCCATTTGGAGAGACAATACTGCACCTGTTCAATTTATTCAAGTTCTCAAAAATTAAAAGATGAGCAGCTGACAAACCTCCAAATGACTACTTTTTTAATTGTTAAAAGGGTACAGCGTAATTTTCAATTATTTACAATAACTTCACTCTCTCCATTCAGATCTTGCTCCATCCAGTGCAGAAATGTTAGAATCACATAATGCACTAACAATAAGTGTGCAAAGGAAATGTACAAATTGGAAGTATTTCTCATGTTATCGCACGAAATATGTCGAGAATATCGGTTTTCGATTTTTTTAAACACAGCGCACCTGACTGAAAAATCGGAAAAAAATCGAGGACACCAGTCATGCTAATATCTAACCACTATAAAAGTAAAAATCTAGTGTCTCAAAAACTTCTACCCGAAATCTTAATTTTTCGACTTTATTTTGCGTTTTCCATTTCTCACGCCTAGGATTTGCAACCGAAAAATCTGAAAAAATTCATAATCATAAAGAAACATGTCTAGAATATTCTAGAATTTTTTCAGATTTTTTGAATACCAATAAATAGGGAAAATATGGCAAAAACCGTTTTTTCAATTTTACCCTGTAACTACCCTCCCGGTTGAGATACAGGGCTGAAACTTTTTTAGAAATGGGTTTCAAGGGCACTTTTGACTATCTTATCCTGCCATACCCTTTGGACCCAAGTTCAAAGCTCCTAATGGGTACCTTTCTAAGTATCGAGGTGTCCACCTACCTTAATGTCATTTAAAGAGGTAATACCAATTATCTGTCGTCGCAATGCGGTGGTCACGTACGTTGTCCTTGACTGTACTCTCATTCCCTGCTGTCTGCTTTCAACATCCCTTCCACCCGGACCTGATTGATCATCCTCTCGTTCCTTGTAAACGGCCATTATTAATAGCGGGTTAAATGCATGGCAGAGTCGCTTCGCTTAACTCGTATTATTTCGCTCGATACGAACAAGCGATACTTCAACCGTCCAATCACTCGATATCGCGTGTACGATAAAAATTTGCGCCACTCTCAGTCGCACTTCCCTTTCCCAGGATTTCTTTTCGAGCCTCCTGTTCTCCAGAGGACGTCCAACCGCGTGCACGTCGCTTATTAGGTTTCAAGGAACGATTAACCCCGAAAAATTTCCAGCCTCTTCATTGGTGAACAATGCAACGGCTGATTGGTACTCGGCTTTAGAATTAGAACCCGAACTTTGTGCATTGTGCAACCGGGCCTAACCGAAACAGCTGCACCGCGGTTGCTGCTTTCTTCTCTCCTGCACTCTTCCGTTTCTTTTTCTCTTTCGGTGGGAGCCATTTCTTTCTCTCAGCCCCGGCTTCCTTCGTATTCAAACAACGCTTCCGTCGCATCTTAATCGAACGGATGTTATTACTGTCTCTCTGTTCCCTTCCGCGTATTCAATGTAACATTTGTTTGCATATAGAGGCGCTTGAATCGCATTCTTGATCAGCCTACGAAACTCTCGATCTTCCGTCTGCTTTTTATTTCATACGTTCATTTGAATTCTGGTATAAATCATAATTATTGAAAACGGGGCGACGTTTATGCTCGACCAGCTCTGAAATGATGCGAATTTCGTTTCTCTGAAATCCTATAATTTATATCTTCCATGTCGTTCCCTCGTGATTGATGAGATACCCGGGAACAGATATATTTATAACGCTTCCGTTGCAACCGATATATTCTTTCTGTAGAGGAAAAGAAATTTGTTTTTGAAATATACGGAAAATTATAATTCGTTATTATTTATGGTATATCGTCTCCATAGGCGTGCGAATTTTAATGTCGTTGATTCTTCTCTGGTGTTTGGCAATCTTCCTAGGGTCCAAAGGACCATCCCCGTCGAGGGAGAAACCAGTTCCAACGAAGAATGTAAACGGAATATCGCCGAGTCCTGTTAACCTTTTCTCGTTCTACTCACCTGTTCGCAAAAACGAGCAAGGATCCTCGCGCTATGCTTCGCTATAGGTACCAAGGATGCGTCCGTGGAGTCGGCGACGCACGGTGCTAAAGGATATTGCCTAATTTTAGACAGTGGCGGTCATTGAATTTCAATCGTCAACATTGCGAACGGAGACTAACAGGGGACATTACCCAATCGACACATCCCGATTTTGATGCCCTTTAAGTAAGATATAGAACTGAAAAAAATATTTGACAGGTATTTTTTTTTGCGGTGAAAATAGCCCTCAAGTTGGGGTTGCAAAACATATTTTCTTGAATATCTCTGGAACTAATAGGTGTAGGCGAAAAATTCAAAATGGAATTCGTGTGTTTTTGAACAGCAAATTTTTCTATGTAGCCACCGTTTTGATAAATTTATTTGTTTAAAAAATATATTGAAAAATAATCTATTTTTTTCGCCCCTTCAGAATGGACGATTGCCGATAAAAAAAAATACGTGTCAAATATTTTTTTCAGTTCTATATCATACTCAAAGGTCCCTTGTAAGTATAATTTTATAAATCAAAACTGACGGGCGTGTACATTTTTCGTTGGACTGAAATGCTGAAACGCGAGCCAGCCTGCAGAAGAGATTCGTTTCCTCGATTCTCAGCGAGCGCATAATAAACTTCAAAGCTGGCAAGACGACTCAAATGCATCCGAGAGAGTGTGCACGAGCCCACGATAGCGAGTAGGTGGCTAACCTTGACGACCACTTATACGCGATCGCCGTTTCTGCGCGCGCACACAGCCACACAAAGAGTTGAGCTTGAACGAGTTGTTGCAACGAATCCAGACACGCGACGATCTTGGTTTATATACAGTATGTCTGCTTTAACTGATACACGTTGTTTTATACGAAAGTTATTTCATAGAGGAAACTGCAACTTTGATAGCTGAGACTATCAAACTGGACTCTTTGCACTTTGTTGCGCCGTCCGGAGAGTCGGCGACGCACGGTACTTAGGCCCTACGCAACCTACAACTCTATAGCGATTAGGGGAAACTTTCGAAAGGCCCCCCCCCCCCAGGACAACCAAACTTTGGATTTATAGTAATTGAGGGACGAGAAATCGAATGAGACCATTTTCAGAACTGGCAAATAAACTGTTCTCGAGATATACAGGGTATTCTAAAAGTGTGGGATCCCCTTGTTATCTCGATAAGAACTCATTTCCACGGAAAATGACTAACCTAACCCTAACCCTAACCAAACCTAACCCAAACCTAACCTAACCTACCTAACTAATTTCTCCCGGGGTAAATGGAAACAATGACTTTTTAAAAATTCTATTTGACCTACAAATAACCTGCAAGGTTAAGTTCAAGGTCACTACAAGATCACTACAACTTTTGTTTTAGTGATTTTCCGTGGAAATGCGTTCTTATCGAGATAATAGGGGGCTCCCACACTTTTGGAATACCCTGTATATCTCGAGAACGGTTTATTTGCCATTTCTGAAAATGGTCTCATTCGATTTCTCGTCCCTCAATTACTATAAATCCGAAGTTTGGTTGTTCTAGGATGGGGGGGCCTTTCGGAAGTATACCCAGCGATTATGCATCAGGGTTCAGTAAAGCGATCTTCCTTCACTACAATGCTTCCTCGATAGACTGAGAACAACAGCGGGGTGTGTCTAGTTCGTTGCGTGTACATGTGTCGTAGCTAGTAAATCGAGGAGATATCGGAACAGGTGCGGCAGGGGAGACTGCTCCTGCTAGTGGACGTCCTCTGTTCCACGAAAGGCTGTTGCAAGGATATTCTTTTCCTAGCGCGTGGTTTAACAAAGAAAGAGTTAGATACTTGATAGTTTTCAGGTAGTTGCGACTATAATCCCGCATCGTATAGTCCTGGGATTTCGATTTAGCAATATTTTTTTTTTTTTTAATTTTTGTAATTTTATTTTAGCCGAGATATGTATATTTCGGTCACCTGGTAGAATCCCATGCAAGGCTCGCCGCCGCGCACGCTCGACATTGCAAAGCATTCTCGTTCCCCTTCCCTTTCGATCATTTCCCCCACCCATGCACCACTGGACGAGCCACCGCGTGCTCGTGGAGGGGACGGAAAGAGGGGAGGTCGATTCTCCCGTTTCGGCCGTGCACTAGAACTTGACTCCTAAGCTCGACAATGATGGCGCAAGCTCTATCTACGTTTCTCTCTTCTCTTCTTTCCTCTTCTCCTTATATTGTCTTCTGCCTTTCTCTCTCGTTCTTAGTCTCTCCTCTCTTCCCCTCCTTCACGAACCAAACTCGCAAAAAACGAAGTTTTTAAAATGCACTCGAAATGCATTCAAGGGTGCCATTGCAATAATCG
Organism: Osmia lignaria lignaria; assembly: GCF_051020975.1. NCBI lineage: Eukaryota > Metazoa > Arthropoda > Insecta > Hymenoptera > Megachilidae > Osmia > Osmia lignaria. The sequence goes on from NC_135040.1 coordinate 3,198,224, forward strand.
CTCTAAATTAATAAATAAAAATAAAATCGCGAGCCTTCAATGAAATCTGTGCCTGATTAAAATTTCTCTAACTACTAGATAAGTAGTATTAGACATCGTTGCCCGACATTGTTTCCGCGAAGAAAAGTGCAAGTAGAGACGGAACGTCACCCATCGGGATAGGGACTCGGTTGCACTCGTTCTCGAGTCTCTGCGTTTCCCCCCCTCCTCCCCCCTTCTCGATTCACCACCACCTTTTCGTCCTCCATCGCCTCCTCTTCGTCCTTCACCTCCTCTCTTGGATCCTCTATCGGTCCCTCTCTTCCGTGCCTCTGCCTCTCTCCTCTTCCACCCTTCCTCTATCCTCCCTCTCCCCACTTCGCTTCTCTACCGGCTGCACGCTCACATGCAACGAGCCAGACCGGCCGGCTGGCACTCAGTTGCCTTTAGCGCCGTGCATCTCCAAGTTAGTCAGTCAGTCAGTCAGTCAGTCATTGAGTCAGTCAGTCGGTTCGACGTGTACGCGCGCGAAGGTATCACGCCTAAATCACTTTCTCCTCTTTCTACCAACTTTTATTCGGCCCGACGGCCAACCGTTGCTGGCGCCCGCGTGCTCGATTCCCGGCACGTGTGTGCGAACTCTGCCTCGTGACGAGAAACGTGTTCCTAGTCGCGTGCGTTATCCGTACCTCCGTCGTTCGCTGCTAGAATCCTGCGGGCTTCTAGGAAGTTCGTAACCGCCTGTGGAAACATCATAATCTCGTGGTAGATGTAAAATCGAGAGTGTAGGAAATTTCCGCGTCGATACGAAGGTGGGAAATAAAAGGATACCGAGTTCGCGAAACGCGTTCACTCCGGTTCCCGCTCGGCCGCACTGCACCATCAAAAATCCTGAATTGTATGCCGTTCACGTGCAACACGGGGAAAGGATTTGCTTTTGGAATCCGAAATGTCCGGAGAAGAATAGATTATCGTATCTTCTCTACCAGCTAAAAATTCGGTTCCGTGGGTTAAGGGTGGTTTAATAAATAATTTTCAGGAGTTAGATATATTCTCCCTTAAATAAAGGAAGACGCGTCAATCATAAGTCAGACGATTCTCTGAAATTTACAAAATAAAAGTGATAAAGTGTCCGAGCTGAAAATTGAAGGATTATACTTGGCATGCGTTTTTTATCTCCTCTGTGCAGCTCGAAAAGCGATAACCAATATTTGCTGTTAATATTCTAGATAAGCTGGACCCTTTGTGGTGTGCGGTAGCCATACGAGTAAAACGCATGGCGTTGCTACTTGCAGTTATTGCGTCCGACTGCATTCGTTTCTTTTGCGTAACAATGTAACACGACCTTCGTGGATTAGTAAAGAAGGAATGTTGCACGCGTCGCACCGTGCTTCTTCATTGTGTGTAACTTTCACCACACTTTTACCATCACCAAATGATGAAATTCTTTTAAGGGATTTATTTTCAATTACCCAAGCACGAAATCGAACGTTTCGGTAACCTGCCACGTTTTTTCATTGCAATCGATTGAAAACGAAGTTCGCGGTGCATCTCGGATGACGTCAGGAATGTTTTGCATTGTCTTTTCGGTGCCAAAGACCAAGTGGACGACGCTAAAAGTGTCGGTGGATGCCATATACATTATCGATCGTGCAAAGTATATTGCCACGGTGTCGTAATCAAACGTGACTTCTGTTGCGGTCATTTCTCAAGCAGCACGTTACCATTATAATGCCCGTCGAATCGCACGTGCCAAAGCAAACTCTTTGCCATCAAAATTCTCTGTTTCGAGTGATCTCGAGTGTATTTCGATCAATTATCGTCTGATGCATTATTCGTTGCACTTAAAGTGCATTCGAGTTTCCTATTTCATTTTATCATAATTTTGAAAATTACACAAGGTAGAAAATTTCTAACGAAAGGTTTATTTTCATTACATAATTCGATGATCGTTTAAAAAGAACTCTTCGTTTCGGAATCAAGAAAACGCATAACAGGAGCGATTTATCTTCGGTTGAAAGAACCCGTTGCGACGTGCCTCGTATATCGAAATTTATATTTTCGATCGGAGTTATTTTCGTTGAGCGTCCACTGAAAATAAGACGGGTTATGAAACGAAGAATGTAATAAATATAATTGTTTTGCATATTTATGCGCATCGGGTACATTGGCTACGCGCGTCCGTGAATCATCGTCCCCTAACTGCGAAAGTGCGCAGTTCGGTCTCACCCTTCTCTCTTGGATCTTCTACGCAGTACCTAAGGTCCCGTCTGACCTCCACACCGACGTACTACTGCACCACATGCAACGGGCGACTCCTTTTTTCTTTCTTCCTTTTTTCAAATGCATACAAACGCCCGGTTCCTCTTTCGTCGCGGAGGCTTGTAAACATGTTTTTAGGTTTTGCTCTTCTACAGTTCCCTACCCTTCGCGTCGGGAATTATGCATCGACAGAGTTCAGGATTCTCTGTAAAGTTTCTTGAAACGAAAATTATATTCGGTTCAATTGAACACTTTGAACTCGTCGGGGTAGCCAGAGGGTGGACCTCCCTTAACACGTTGAATGTCATGTCACCCATATTTGGCTGACACTTGAATTGCCAAAGAAAGCCATTATCTATATTATTGGGAATTTGGTTATTTAATTAGAAAATTTTTATTAGCTATTGGAAATAACGGTATATGTTTGGAAGTGTCACTCCTGTCAGAATCGAGCTGATTTCTTTTTGTGTGCTTTCTTATAGTTAAAAAACAGGTTAGATTGCAATTTTCCGGGTAGTTGATCTCGATTATTTTATCGGATAAATCAAGGTCGGAGGTCGAAAATCACAATTTGGAGAACTAGCTAATTCAAAGGCTAGCTATTCTAGCTGATAAGTTGGGTTGGGTTGGGTTAGGTTAGGTTATTTTTTGGATTCGAAATTATCGGAAAATTTTGGAAAAATTGTGATTTCTTAAAATGGCCATAACTTTGTAACGCCACGTGATATCGACCTCGGGACACTTCCTATCGTCTTCTCCGACTCTGATTTATCCGATAAAACAGTCGAGATCAATTACCCGAGAAACTGCAATCCAACCAAAAAACATTATACTTAATATTATTATGGCAGCGCATCAACAAAAACAATGTCAATAAATATTTTTTTAAAGATTTTTTTTTATTCCCCACGAGTTGAACAGTAACATATTCAATTCGTTTTGCTGACTGGGGGGCTGTGCCCCCAGACACCCCCTAATAATTACACTAACTAATACCAATAAATGTTACTTTGTAAATTGTGTTTATTATTTCCTTATATTAAAAATGGGTATCGGTATTAGTTAGTGTAATTATTAGGGGGGGTCTGGGGGCACAGTCCCCCAGTCAGCAAAACGAATTTAATACGTTACTGTTCAACTCGTGGGTGATGTTTTGTTTTTTGTTTACATCTGAAATTGTCGTGGTAATATCCCAAAATTCGGACGACGTGATTACCACATGACTGGTTATATTGCCGATTTTCCATTTCGTCGAGTTTTCACCGCGCACAGTGAACGCGTGCAATGCCATCTTCGATGCTATTCAGCAATTTTATAATGAATTGTCAAAATAGTTTGTATGTCTATTGTATTTTAAAAGAACAGAATATTTCTTTTAGAAATCTTGAAAAAAAGTTCAAAAATATTTATTTACATTGTTTTTATTGGTACGCTGCCATAATGACACTTCCGAACATTTACCGAAATAACAAAATATTCTGAAAGTAATAAATAAAATTTTTAAAAAATACAAATATTATCTAATGAAATTTTCAATAGCGTTTGCCTGGCAATCAACGGTGTTAAAACAGAAACTGCAAATTACGTTTCTTATCTGCTACAGAATTCCAGAACACCCGGTTCGTATCGATTCCTCTTTCCCGGTAGACAGGGTGTGACGTAGCCTCTTCGGCGGTAACCTTGAACTTCAACCCCGACGCAAGCGGAGTGCCATTAGAAATGCGTCCTCCGGTTTCCTCCCCCGTTCAGCAGGATGATCGATCGCCGGGGAAAAATCGATCGAAAGGCTACCAGCAAGTACAAGGGTGAAAGGGGGGAGAGAGATAGAGGCTTGTTGTTATGCCAGTCCTTCAACCGTGTTTCTCTTGCCCCTTTGTTCGAAGGGTTTACGTAACGGTATAGAGTCGGGTTTCGCTCGGGCTAGTATTATCGTTCGCGATGTTACGAGCAGATATACGCGACGCAAGAAGAATAGGAGATGCATCGGAGCCTAGCGCATGCACGTGGACAGGCATACTTGCATTTTGCATAATTGCTCGCGCGTTACGTAAGCATTGTTTTCTCTCCGCCGATGATTGTCACCATCGCGATGGAGGCGCAACACATTTTCTGCCTACATATACGTTGTGGTCAAGGTCGGCGTACCGTAACCACTGCAGGAATTCTCGTTAAACGGTGCAACTATATATTTTAACAAAAGTGTTGCATCGATGGCCATTGCTCTTGGAAACCGCGTGGTTCTTTACAGATTTCCATCATTTGCTTTTTGCTGCCATGACGAATTTCTCGTCGAGTAAGTAAAAGATAGAATTCCTTCTTTGGCTATGGTAATATATGGATAACGTTGCTAATCCATTAGTCAATCCGATGGAAACCCTATCTACATCGCACTAATACGATGATGTAGTTCCTTTCTTATTAAAAATAATAGGGAACAGAGCGAACAACGAGGAATGGATAGGCGGTGAATAATTTTTCGCGTTCGAAAAATTTTCAAATCGTTTCATTGTATTCTAAATTAACCCTTGGTATAGCGGATGGCAAAAAATTTTTCCAACATCCACCAGCCGAGGGTTGGTTGAAAATTATTTTCTCTTCGTGCTCGTAGAGCGATCGAGAATCGACCGTTTGATAGAACCAAAGAGCAGTGCAGTGAACGAAACCAAATTGATACCAAAAGAGGGAAGGTTGATCTTTAAGGGAATCAGGAGGCGGAAGATCAATTTCTCGTGTTTCGAAATGACGCTAACAGGGTATCGCGCGTGTTTTGTTTGAATATCTAACTGTTACGACCCGAGTGTCGAAGGAAAGGAAGTAAAAGTGACGAGTGAAAGCAGGAAGATCAAGACGGGCAAGATGATGAAGAAGGAGAGACCGATGACGTCGGTGACGGCCATCATCCAAGGGACTCAGGCCCAGCATTGGTCCCGCGGCAACACCTGTATGTATATTTTCATTTTCCCGCGAAAAAAAGGGAAGAGACTGTGCTTCCTTTGTGCAAGTTCTTCCACAGAATCGCCGGTCACCGGCATTCTTTTGTCGCTAGTTTACGCACGTTTCACGAGAATTATACGAGCAAGATAACGAGCGACATCGCACTTTGAAAGTTTTTTACAAACGCGCATAGCGACGTAAAAAGAATATTTATGTAATTGTAAAAGAAACAAATTTTCAACCTTCGGACGATGATGTTGGACAATCGACAATTGAAATTTAATTTTAGATTCTTTTTCATTTTATGCGCGATTAAGGGGCTATACCAGTGTGACCGCTCTAAAATTAGGTGATTCTCGGGAATTTTTTTTTTGAAGAAATGTTACATCCAATGTCTTTAAACTTCAGGGATGTATTTAGTTACAAATCATATATATATAATAATTTTTTGGTACAAAGATAATAAAAAACAAGCTACTTATGCGCTATCTCCCAGGGCTCCAAAAAAAAGTTGCTCCACTGCTGTAGTGATTGCCGCCGCCTGAGTGCTTAAAATGAAAAATAACAAAAAAGCTGTTAAACTAGAAGGTATTCTACGTACCATGAACTAGGATTTTTGAAAAATATCAAAATCTGACAAAATGGCGAAGTTTTGAAGAAAGGTTTGGAATTTAGCCTAAAAAAATAGTAGTTTTTTTAATGCCAAATTGACATTTTTCATCCAATCAAAAAAATCCTAGTTGATGGTATGACAAAACATGTACTGAACACGCTGAAAAAAGTTTCGAGTCGATGCAATAATTTGTGTTCGAGTTAGAGCTGTAGCAAATTTGAGAAATACCGTTTTCTCAAAGCGCAGTTATTCTTTAGAACGCTGCCATTCCTAAACAATTTGAGATTCGACCTTAAAATTTTAATATGATATTCAAGAGAGTATAGACTTTCAAAGAATGCAAAAAGAAAATCGATTTTTCAAAAGTGTTACATTAGTATAGCCCCTTAAAATTGATGTCACCTGAAACAGGTGTCATCCTGCAAATTTCGAGGTTCTAATGGTACCTAAACGACGCCGACTGTGAAACACGAATAATTAGCACGATGGTGGTAGACGGTCGTTTAGCACTATTCTCAAGGCTCGCTCTTATCTCTTCACGGTTCTCGAAATTATCTCTGTTACAATTCTATTTCACAATGCTCGCCTTGTTTCCAAACGCGACAGTGCAATTTTTCATTTTAATCCTTGCATTACAACAGATTCTGTTTACACAGATTACAGAGTTTACAATTTCATAATAATTGTTTAATGGACCGTTACGATTATTTTTCTTAAACGTTAGATGATCTAATATAGAAATACATTGCAAGTGCATTGGGATGAATTAATAGGGTAACAGGAAGGTTAGGTTAAATTAAACCCTATACTTAAGTAGCTTTTGCGAATGGGGTCAAAGAAACTCTTAGTCTGTTTAATTTCTTCAGTGATAATATTAATTTTTGCAAACTCTAGTTATCAGTAGTTAAATAGAAATAAAAAGAATTAATTACTATAATAATGAAAGGCTTCCCGGTAATTAGTATTTTTAAAAAAACTGTTTCACCGTCGACTTTATCTATCTCAGGGGGCATCGATATCTAAAACGCGAAGTGAGTCACGTTAATTCCGATATACATACCCGTTGCGTTACCCGTGGCGGAAAACGTTTAGGCGCATGCGCGGGTGCGCGCGCACGCACGACGTTAAACGGCGTCGCTTAGGGTGAAGGTCGGCTATTGAAACCTGAATGGTGCAATTCGCGAGCGAAAAATTGTTGCGCGCGCAGACGTCTAGCAAGCGTTATCAGACGCGACTTTAAATGCGTCCTTACATCTGCCCGCAAACGCTAGCCGCGAGAAGGTCACGCCATGCGCTTCCTTATCTACGCCCCTGTCACGATTTATGAGGCATTTCGAGCGTTATCGCGTGGTCCCTATTACCAGCCAACAAGCCGCATAACGCATTTCCAGCTTTACACATTTTTTACAATTTTTTTTCCCCTCGAAATGATTAAAATCGTTCCTAATTAAATACTCGTCACCTGTGCATATTTAGACTTTCCAATTTAATTTCATGGTTTAATCTTTATTCCATAGTCATTTCCTGTGATTCGTTCATTAATGCAGTGCTGAACATTTTATTGCAACTCCCTGTTCTTTTTTTTTTTTCTTCTGGTTTCATTCGTTTAGCCTAGACCGCTGATCCACGCGCACCGTGCGCAGTACGTAATGCACATACACGTGCAGCAGCGTTTGATAAGAGTATCACGCGAGACTGTCGGAGCGGTTCGTGCTGGTTCGGTTAATCCACGCACCAGCACACGATCGCAACCTTGGCACCGATGCGAACCAGCCGTGAAGTGCAGCCTCCGTCGCTGCACTTCTATACGAATCGCACGGTACACGTACTTGCACACCTCTGCCCCGGTGGTTGCGGTTTAGATTAGTTTGCGTGGGCGTTGTTCGCTGATGCGTTTTATCGTTGGATATCGAACGAAACGGACGAATCAAAATTATTATACATTTTTTGGAAAAAATATACAATTAATCAGCATTCATTTTCTTTTATTCTGAGAGAAGATGAAATCAAACTGGATGCAATCGAAATCGCGGTGGAAAGAGAGAGTGCAGCGATGCAGGAAGCGATCGTTCATTGCAGTCACGTTGTCAGACGTGGCTAGTGACCGATTAGATGTATCTATTACGTGGATGCATCGGCATACGCAATCGTAACGGAACGATCCTGGTGTTAATAAGCGATTCAACCGTGTCTTTAGGTAAGAAATTACCTGAGTAAATCTGAGAAAAAAAGAAGAAAAATTAACAGATCGTAATCTCGATTCTCTGACAACGAAATATGACCGCACATCGAAGAATGCATCGCGATGCAGATCTCGGATCGTACCACGTGTGCACACAGGTACACGGTTTGTTTATGGTGGTCGGTTTGCTGGGCGTGTCATGGGTAAGAAGATCACGTCTTGCACCGTGACACGTGCAGAAAATTCTCGTACGTGATGCGAGGGGATACTGGATGCGCATCCATCATCATGCCCATAACGTATCGGTACCAGCATGGTGAGAAAGAAAAGCCATCGATCAGATCGTTGCGTTAAAACGTTTAAGATAGACGACGCACCGCATGCGTCTTACGATCGATGGATAAATTTTTTTAATTTCATTCCATTCCCTTCTCTTCTGAATGGTCGTCTCTTTAACATGATCCGGCTATTTTTACCTGGATCATGGAAAGCTTACACAATACTCGTTACATTCGTCTTCTTCGCTTATCCCGACACGATTTATCTGTATATCTACCAGACATCCGGTTGTCTTCTCTTATCGGACACGAGATCCCTGTTGTCACGACCTTTCGATTCTTGATGCACCCCGAAGGTGTACAATTCCGACTGGATGAAAAATAATCAGTCGTAAATTTATCAGTGGTAGATATGTTAATTAACGAACAGGTGCGTAAGCGTAATTATACAGTAGATTGATATTCTAATAGCTATTTTAAAAGCAGCGTATCTAACAAGGGACATTACCCAATCGACACACGCCGATTTTGATGCACTTTGACTATGATATAGAACTCCAAAAAATGACACGTATTTTTTTTTATCGGCAATCGTCCATGCCGAAGGGGTGAAAATAACTCTCAAAGTTGGGGTTGCAAAATATATTTTCTTGAATATCTCAGGAACTATTAGGTGTAGGCGAAAAATTCAAAATGGAATTTGTGTGCAAATTTTTCTATGTAGCCACCTTTTTGATCAATTTATTTGTTTAAAAAATATATTGAAAAATAATTATTTTTTTCACCCCTTCAGCATGGACGATGATTGCCGATAAAAAAAAATATCTGTCAAGTATTTTTTTCAGTTCTATATCATACTCAAAGGGCATCAAAATCGGCGTGTGTCGATTGGGTAACGTCCCTTGTAAGAAATTAATGCTGAATTTACAGCGTTTCATTTTAGAATCTCGTCCATGAAAGTGTCGGAAACGCTTCCGTTCGGTCTTGGAACTCGGTAGAACACGGTTCCTTTCCATTCCCAGAAAACAGTCGTTGGTACAACGATCTCCTCTTTGGAAACAATTGAAATCCATGCGTAAAGGTCAGCACGAATCTTTCTGGTAATTAACGACCTTCTTACCCTCGAACGCGCCACGACCATCGTTGTTACGTAATTTCGTTGACGTGGGTTGACTAATTTTATTAACGTTCACCCGGTGAACAGAGGATTCGCGTCTTTGCCTATAACAGAAACCTTGAGACCAACCTTCCGGTTGTGCTTTTAATTTGCCCGGAATCAAAGAAGAAATATCATTCAAGATTTTTAATACTTTTCTAATAATCATTTTCCGTTTGTTTTTATTCAAAACACAGGTTGGATAAAAAATAGAGAAGGTTTAATATATCACCGATAGCAGACGGTTTAATAATCATTTCACGATGGAAAATTGATAGTACGTTAAGTTGAGATATAGCAACGTGTAATCATTGATGTCCTTAGTAGTCTGGCTATTACGTGATTGTACGTTTAGTTATTCATGGAAAGAGACTTTCAAGATACAGCCAGTTAATTTATACCTTCGAGAATGCTATTTAGAATGATTCAGAATCATTCAGCCGCGTTTATAAGGATTTCTCTAGCGAATGATTTTTCCATACAAATAATCGCACCGAGGGCCATTGGTTAATTAATATTTAATCGATTTTCAATGCAATATTTTTTTTTTCTCATTCGTAGAAAATTTTCCACTGATTGATTACAGACACAATGCACTGTATATATACATATACATATCTTCATCGCAAATACGACAGGTAGGAAGCGTGCAGAAACGACACGCCTCGTTGCACCTGTGACAACGAGGCGTGTACACGCGGCTCCACGAGCGCGTAAGTACATGCTAGCTCACCTGTTTGAAATCGTGAACCCCCGACCTTCGCCATGGTATTCGCGTACAAGGCCAATTCAAGCTCGACATACTCTTATTCATCGTTACACCGGTGGCTCGATTCCTTCGCCAGATATCAAACGAATTCCATCGCTAAAACCCACAATCTTTCATTTATTTATTTATTCTTTAAAGTAAAATTTTCCTTTGAATATTTTTATTTCAACCCGCAAAAATTACAGTGTCTGAGAAGGCAATAAATTGTAAATTTCAATATCCTTAGTCGTTCAAGTTTATATCTGCGGATGCAACGAATGCACCTGCAACGCGAGGAGCAAAGCGCAGCTGCCGCTACGCCCACGAAGCTCGAAAGCCGTGCACCTAGGTTGAAATCCCGACCCTGTGACCTTCTCCCGGTGACCCAGGTACCAAGTTGTCCTGCACGTGGCGTGCCATGCTATATAAAGTATAGCTGCATATAGATCGGTCCGCTGTGCACTTTCAGGGGCGTACTAGCCGCACCTCTCTCCCTCCGTATACGCGCATCCGTCTGCTTCATCGATCGCGACCTCGACCAAGCTCTCGCTCTCGCTCTCGTTCCACGCAATGCACACGTTGCTTTCGATGATACGTTATCACAAATTAAGTGCTATAATTAAAATAGAAATACATTGGAAATAAAATTTCGATTGTAGATTGACAATTACAAATAAGGCAAAGGGTTATTTATTTTTTTAAATAAAATTTTGCTTTGAATATTTTTATTTCGATTCACAAATTACAATGAGGAGCCAATAAATTGTAAATTTGAGACACGATTGATTGCAATATGTTATTCGTTCAAGTTTATATCTATGGATGCAACGAATGCACTTGCAACGCGAAGAGCAAAGCGCAGCTCAGCTGCTAATTTTTGACTGAAATATCTGAAACAGGTACGTCTCAGGTAATAAGAAACTAAGATGAATTATTCTAGGATAAGTTTTCGAATGGTCCCCCCAAAATTGAGAACTCAGGTTCGGTATATAACCTAAATTGGTTTCAAAGCTGAATATCTTACCGTTTTTGAGATATATTGCGGTGGGAAATTTTTGTACAATTTTGGGACTACGTGTGCGCTGTTCGATACTGCGCATGCACTATTCAATACCGCGCACGCGCTATTCGATACTGCACATACACGGAACCTAACCTAACCTAACCTAACCTTACCACTATATCTCGAAAACGGTAAGACATCCAGCTCTGAAACCAACTTTAATCAATTTTCTTGTAATCAATTTAAGTTAAATACTGAATCTGAATTCTCAATTTTGGGGGGGCCATTCGGAAACACAGCCTTATTCTATTCTTTGGCCGACATTCGCGTTCCCCACGCGGTCAGCATCGACTCGCGATGCTTTGACATAAGAAACGTTTATGCATGAGCGTACAATGTTCCTCTCCGTATTCAGCCGCTCCAGATGCATCACCCTTTAACTTTCATTGCCGTTCATACACGCTTACAGATTACATGTATATCTACCGGATCGAACTTCGATCGAAAGCATCGAGCCAAGATTCTGGCTCCGCGTCAGTTGCGGGAAACGAGGACGCTGAAAAATGTTGATCGTGCAATTAGCCAGGGAATCCGGCCTTTTTAATCGCGGGTATAAATAACCAACGAGGCGCCGGGGCGATAAATAAACGAAAATTCCCGGTTCCGTCGCGAGTTGCGCGCTGAAATAAATCAGCCCCGTTAGAGTCATTAATCCAGCCAGGTTTTTTCCCGGGTTCAAGGACTAACGCCGCAACCATCGGACACACTATTTTCGGTACTCAGCGGTGCACATGTACGTTTCGCGTGGGTTGCATGTGCAACGTCATAACGCTATCCTGGTGTGGGAGAGCGGCATCCGGTCGCAGCTGCCTGCAGGAAACTGTTAAAAATTCTTCTCCTCTCTTTATCGCGCGCAAAGTCAAAAGGCACGAGCTTCTTTTTTCTCTTGCGGTAGATTCGCATGGACAGATTTTTCGCGTTGCGAAATCGTTAGCCAGTTGATGGGACGATTCGTTTGCCGTGGAAAAGGGACGAGCCGTGGACGTTCAATTTCTAATTAGCACGAGTAATGGGAGACACGTGTGGGCGAGAAATCGTCGAGGGTGCCGTTTTTAAATTGCCTTTGATAGAGAAGGGACCCGCGTTATTTGTTGTACTTACAGATGTTTCATTCGTCGTTAAATAATTTCATTTATTTTTAACCCTTTCCTCGAAATTAATACTCCGAGCCGCTGCTGGTACGCTATATCGTCATTTTTCCTTATCGCGTTTCATACCGTGTACCATTGCACCAATGTAAACTAGGCTTCAGAATCAGAGATCTGAATAGCAGATTCACAGCTACACTGGAGAGATAGCAGCATCCTCGATGCGCCCAAGGCGGCCGCAGATGAGCTCTGCTGCGGAAACTGGTTTTCAGTTTCGGAAGAGCGTTGAAATTGTCAGACAGTGACGTCATCGTCTTAACGTGCAAATATAGTTGCTAAATAATGATAGAAAAATGACATTTGTGTTAGATAAGGTCCATCTTGTACTCACGAGACTTAGGAGATCTTAGGTAATTTATGCGACATTAAATTTCACGCCTTACTAATGGCGCAAATAAAATAAGCGTGAAAAGGATTGTTTGATTTAGACGTATAAATGATAAGTGGATTAGCACGCGAAAGAGCAGACAGAGGATGTAAAGGATATCCTCCGTCGAAAATGCTGATCATCGTTTGAAACGGGATAAAAGAAGCGAGATATATGTAACGTGTACCGTGTGTGTCGAATTATTTGCTTAATTCAGCACTTATACGTCCGTTTACACGGATCTAAAGTTAGCGTTGACCGACGAACGCCAGGTTTTGCATTGCTCATTTGAATTTGCCTTTAGAAAATCGTACTGTATTTCTATCTACTTATGTTAATTACTATTCGCCGATTGGTAATTTTCTAGAGTATAAAAATTTGGGAATATAAAATTGGAAAATAATAGATTTCATAGTCCAGTACATAGTTGCATAGTGCAGCTGATACTCCAAGTGCAAAGGGTTAAGAAGAATTGCAGTTATGTTAATTATGTTAATTACTATTTATCGATTAGTAATTTTCTGGAGTATAAAAACTTGGGAATATAAAATTGCAAAATAATAGATTTCATAGCATAGTGCAGATGATACTCCAAGTGCAAAGGGTTAAGAAAAATTGCAGTTATGTTAATTATGTTAATTACTATTTGTTGATTGGGGATTTTCTAGGGTATAAAAATTTGGGAATATAAAATTGCGAAATAATAGATTTCATAGCATAGTGCAGCTGATACTCCAAGTGCAAAGGGTTAAGAAAAATTGCAGTTATGTTAATTATGTTAATTACTATTTGTTGATTGGGGATTTTCTAGGGTATAAAAATTTGGGAATATAAAATTGCGAAATAATAGATTTCATAGCATAGTGCAGCTGGTACTCGAAATGGAAAGGGTTAGGAAAAATTGCGGACAAAAATGGGAAATCTTAAATTTGGAGCAGCGTAGAATGCGTTACTCGTATTTCTGGGATAGTATATCGCGTTCTAAGTTCAGTGTGCCTGGCTTTTCTTCGAGTTTCCATCCCGCAAACGTGGAATGCAACGAAACGGTGCAGCGAAACGGTTTATTGCCGTTCTCAAGGCTTCCCGACGCTTCTCGGAACATAAATATTCATCTTCCTTCATGGTTCGAGGATAGTTTCGCAATAACGCATCGCGTTCAGGCGTTAATAATTATTGTTTCGCGCTCTCGCAACAGCATTCGACTTCGGATTCTCGAATTTGAATGAACATGAAATCATTTTTCGAGCTATTTAATTTTCAAATATTTACCATACAGAACGTGTTAGGTTTGTAATCGATAAATCAGTGAATTACTCTGTGTACAGGACGAAGCAGTAATATTTATTATTAATAGCAGTCGCGAAACGTGACACTGCCTATTATACTTCTTTTTAATAACGCCACTGGTTCCCTTTTGTCGTTCCATCAGCCCTGATCTCTCATCTCTCATCTGTATCCACGATATTTCATCCCTCGCTTCTGTCATTCTTCTTCTCTCTCGGCTTTCATTCGCGAAAAATTCGCCGAAAACACATCCCTTTGCCTCGCAGATGTTCCTCTAATGCCACGCGTGTCGACACTGAAAGACACATTGTAGACGGAGGAAATGTTCTTCGCGTGAAACGAAACTCAAGATTAGACCAAACTAATTATAGTTTCCCGAGTGGGGAAGGAGAAGTATCTATATTCTATCTCCACTCCTATTTATGGTATAATAATTTACCCTTCGCAGATGAAGGAAAATTAATTTAAAATTAATTTTAGGGCTTGAAAAAATAAATCCAAATTTCATTGTATTTAATTTTTATTTTTATTCTTCAAATTTACACGGGTATCCCAGCAACGCTTTCATCCCCCTCGTGCATTATCCGTCCCCGAAACGCAATAACGCATCCCCGAGCATCGCACCCCTAGCAGAGAAGTATAGAATTCTGCTGCAGAATTCGCTGATGGTCAAAGGAAGGGGAGAATGATCGATACTACTCTCTCTTCTGGTAAGACATGACCATTCCCAATTTCACGTTTGCTTCTGCCCTTGAAAATCAGGTTTCCAATCGTTTCGCCATTCGAAGCAGCTTCTTTCGCGCTCGATTCTCTCGGTCGGTTCACCTTTAAAGGCGAATATATGTTTTAAATATTCAAGAGTCAACGCACTTGACTCATTGTTGGTGTAGGTCACTTTCCTCTTCTCCTTTCACTCTGCCACCTCCTCGTCGCTTTCTTTTCCTTCATATCTTTTTGCGCGGTTTATTCTCTTTTATTCGAGCATATGGAATACGCGTATTCGATTAAGGCTTTATCAATTGGAACTCTGACTTCGAGTCAGAGTTTTATTTGGTATAGAATTTTAAGAGCAGCGTTGATTTTGGAAAATTCTCGGTGAGACAGGAGAAATTTAAGTCCCATTCTCAATCTTCCTGCGCGGTTTATTCTTCTATTAGAACATATGAAATATTGTTCGATTAAGGCTTTATCAATTGGAACTCAGACTTCGAGTTTTCCTCGGTATAGAATAGTGATGTGCGGCCCGACTAGTCGGGTCGGTTCGGAAAAAATCGGGCGGGCTCGGGCGGGCTCGGGCGGGCGTCCGATACATGCGTGCAGTCGGATAGCCCGACTATTTCGGGTTCGGTCGGGTACAGTCGGGCAGATTCGGACGAGCTTCCAAATTATTTTATCCCAAAATTCCATATAAAACAGATTTTGCACATGCTTATTGCAAGTATTAACAAGTACACGAGAGTTGGGCCGCGGCCCGCGGGAGTTCGACCGAACCAGCCCGACTGTACCCGACCGAACCCGAAATAGTCGGGCTACCCGACGGCACGCATGTATCGGACGCTCGCCCGAGTCCGCCCGATCTTTTCCGAGCTCACCCGAGTCCGTAATATCGGGTACCCGCACATCCCTAGTGTAGAATTTTAAGAGCAGCGTTGATTTTGGAAAATTCTCGGTGAGCCAGGAGAGATTTAAGTCCCATTCCCAATCTTCTTTCGCGGTTTATTCTTTTATTCGAGCATATAAAATATTGTTCGATTAAGGCTTTATCAATTGGAACTCAGACTTCGAGTCAGAGTTTTCTTCGGTATAGAATTTTAAGAGCAGCGTTGATTTTGGAAAATTCTCGGTGAGCCAGGAGAGATTCAAGTCCCATTCTCAATCTTCCTGCGCGGTTTATTCTTCTATTCGAGCATATAAAATATTGTTCGATTAAGGCTTTATCAATTGGAACTCAGACTTCGAGTCAGAGTTTTCTTCGGTATAGAATTTTACTAGCAGCGTTGATTTTGGAAAATTCTCGGTAAGCCAGGAGAGATTTAAGTCCCACTTCGAATCCGCCCCAGTCATCTTTGGTAACGAAAGGGTGAGACGTGTAACGAGCGCTCTGCTACAGCTAAGTGGAAATTGTTTCGAGCATTGCACCGGCGTGTTTGTGTCTGGTCAAGGTGCCCGACACTGCCGCTATAATATACCGTCATCGGACTTGGCCTTGCAGCCACTCTCGTGTCCTCGTCCCGTCGTCTCCTGCCCTCTTTGATACGGTTAAAGCCGCGTCCACAACTCGGTCGACGCTCGAGCAAAGTTCTTAGATCGTCGCTCTCATCCAACGTCACTTCTGATCTCTTTTAAATAAAATTTAAATATTATTATTATTATTGCGAATGAAATTTTCGAGAAGAATGTTTATCCCCGCTAATTCGTGTCGCAGCAGATGCGCAAGAGCTTTCATTCGTCGAACCGTGTTTCACCGAGCCTGTCGACGACCTTCGGTCCGCTTTGCACGCTCGCGTTGCGTAATTAAAGCGTCAGCTCGACGCTTAATAAACGACGCGGTGATGAGAGGCACGCAATCGGCGACCCTAACAACTCGAAATAGAAGTCGCAAGCGAACGGAGTTACGACCTCGGCGTAATTATATTTTCCGCGGAAAGACTCGCTGATGAACGCTCGATATCATCATCGTCAGCCTACGTTTCTATCGCGTAACCTTTTAAGGACATGCATTTTAAACGCTCTGCACACCGATTAACCCAGTGAACCGAGTTTTTACAGCCTCGCGTACTGTGTAACGCCTTTGTTGCGTCTGAATCGCGTGCATATCGATCAGCGGCAGTTACTTAAAATAGGCGGTTACTTGTTTGCATCGCGTTACAGGATCGTTCTTCGAATTATATTCTAGAAAATAAATTCAATTAATCTCCAGCTGACTCTTTTAAAGAAATTTGATATATCTCGAAAACTACGCAGCTGATCAAAAAATGTCATAGAACATAAATAATTGGAAATTTCATTTTTTACAAAAAAGGTGTCTTAACATTTTGCCATATTTCGCACAGTTTTCGAGATATTTGCCTTTATAATGTGGAAAATTACCGACCTAGCCCAGAGGTGAACAAATAGCGGCCCGCTAAGAGAATTTTTGTAGCCCTCCAAGAGAGTTAGAAAAATCCGCTATTTTCTTCCCAAGATTCTTCTCGTATTTAAATAAATTGAATAAAACTGCCACTATTTTATTGAATTTATATTTATTGATTTTTATGGTACAATTTATACCTTTCTGAAATGCAAAGTTAACTAATGAATGGGATCATTTTAAAAGGTGCGGCCCTTCTTCCACAAAGTGAGCCCCTCCAGCTAAAACAATTGTCCATCCCTGTTCTAACCGAAGGAAATTTTGTTTGTTCCAGGGCTGAGCCTGGACAACAGCAATATGTCCATGTCTTCTGTGGGCCCGCAGAGTCCTCTGGACATGAAGCCGGACACGGCGAGCCTCATCAATGCGGGAAACTTTAGCCCTTCCGGTCCTAATAGTCCAGGGTAAGTGGCCGAATATATAAAAAAAAAAAGAATGAAATGGAAGAGCAATGTGTTATTGAAACAGAGTATTTCACTGATACACGATTCACTGAGTTCGAGGGATATCAAGAAAATGGTATCACAACGAAACACGTCGCAAATCGAGGGTATACTATGTAGCGTAGCCGAGCCCTTGGATATAAATTGAGCAAAATACTCTATTTATTTTTATAATTGTAGATATATATCATCGAGTCGTAAGAGAGAATGGTATTTTGCTCGATCCAAGGCGGTAGTGTCGTAGGTCGAGTTTTTTTGTTATTCTCTTATTTGCATGTAAGATCCTTCAACGCTGGTTGTCACAGCAACCTCCTCAGCACGTCGCCGAGCGGGCAGAACAAAGCAGTAGCACCCTACCCGCCGAATCACCCTCTTTCCGGAAGCAAACACCTCTGCTCCATCTGCGGTGACCGTGCCAGTGGAAAACACTATGGTGTCTACAGGTGAGTCACGGATTCTTAGATACAGTAAAAGCTGAATATATGCAACAAACATTGGGACCCAAACGTTGCATATATCCAGCCGAGGTGTCGATTCTGGGCATTTAATGTTTCATATATCCAGCCGAGGTGTCGATTCTGGGTATTTAATGTTGCATATATCCAGTCGAGGTGTCGATTCTGGGCATTTAATGTTGCATATATCCAGTCGAGGTGTCGATTCTGCGTCCGTACACATCGTTTGTATTCAGCCGCGATACCTATTCTACAGCGGAGTTTACCACAGTCCATAACTGCGAAAAGACCAGTTTTCGTTCTTCGCGCTTCTCCAGTGCGCATCTTCGCCCTGATTGGCGGTACTCCCAAACTAAGTAGAAAGCAATTAGCGGAGAGCTCGCTGCGTTCCCCCACCATCTTTCAACCTGCGCGTCGCAGTTATGGACTCTGGTGAACTCCGCTATACGTTCGTACACAACATGCGACGTGTTGCATGTTGCATGTTGCGTGTTTGATACATCTTTGGTGTACGGCCTGCCTTATGTTTGGTATCATTTTAATCAGAAAAATCTCACAAATGCGTTAGTAAAAGTTTCATTAAGAAGAAGTTAAAAATAAAAAAGTTTTATCGTTCAATTAGTATTAGTCACACCGATATTACGGTCGGATCATATTACACGGTTTCCTCGTCGAGCGGCTCGGTTCGTTTAGGGGGATCCCCCCCAAGTGGAGGGGATAGCGATGTTGCATATATCCAGCCAAACTTTTGTTGCATATATCCAGCTTTTACTGTATAAATATCCATTCCTCTGGGTCGAGAAGAAGTTATTTCATTTCTTACAAAGATTCGAAGAATTTTTCTTTTTTCTATCAAACGAACCGGGGTTCAAGGTCCCCGGATAATCCCGATGGCTTGAAAACGTACATATTTAATAAACGTTGTTTCACCTATAACGTAGCCGTAGCGATAAAGACGCCTTGGGTGCAACGATAAAAGCTTATTTTTTGAATTATCTTGAACTTCGACCTACTATTGCCTCCATTTCGTATCGCTGCCACGAGTTGAGTGCTGGGAAGAGAAAGATTCCGGTAATCTTCGATAGGGCAAAAGAATTAGAATTTCGAAAGGGAATCACGATTCCTTCGATGACTTTTTGGCAATTATTTCATTCTGATGATCCAGGGCCGGCCCTGGGCCTAGGCAGACTAGGCGGCCGTCTAGGGCCCCCATAAGACGATTTTGCGTCTAAGAATGCAAGAAGAATATTAATCGATGTAAATGCAAATCTAAATTAGTTATTCAAGCTTTAATGCTAATTTTATGAATTTTATTTGAGATACTTTTTGTGAAGTACCCCCGGAATTATGAAGGAATTATGGGGGCCCTGGACCTTGGGGGGCCCTAGGCAACCGCCTAGTCTACCTGGGCCCAGGGTCGGCCCTGTCTAAGAATGCAAGAAGATTAATATTTACTTGAATATTAATTGATGCAAATGCAAATCTAAATTAGTTATACAAGCTTTAATGTTAATAATTAAAAAATTTATTTGAGGTACTTTATTTATGTCATATATGTGAAGGAGCCCCCGAAATCTCAGGGTCGGCCCTGTGATGATCTTTCGATTATTAAAGTTACCATTGGAAATAATATACCAGCTAGGATGAGTTTCCGATGTTGTTTACCCTCCGGATTAAAGGGATGTTCGCTACAGATTCAACAGTGTTTTCATCTTGCAAACGCGTCTCGGACGATCGCGTTTTAGCAGAGATAGAAACTTAGCCAATTAAAAGTTTTATCGACTTGCGAAATTCGTGCGAATTCTACGCTTTAACGACGAAGGGGATCCAGATGATTATATTTATTCGATATCTCAGAAGAACGAACGAACTCTGCATCTGCAATTATTTCATTAAAAAGTTCATTTGAACTCTCAATTATTTGCGTAATTTTTAATATCACAATCTTATTTTGCTCGAGATATTATACGTATACGATCAGCGTATCTCTTGTTAGTTCATTCCCCATTATGACCCAGGCGGCGTATAGCAACAACCGATAGATGCGTTGTGTGCAGTTGCATTCGCGTTGCATCAGAGTTAACCTTGGACTTGCCGTGAATTGCAACTCGTGAGGTTAGGACGACTAGCCAGCCGTAGTTCCTGCGGGAAACGGGGACGAAGAGGGACCGTCTTGTTGGCTGTGCGCAGCTACTTTGCTCTCTAGTGGCAGCTAATTAAGCAATCAGGGTCATTATCAGGGCCCTTGTCAGATAGCAGCTGCAACAGGCGAACACGATTTGTTTCGCACGCGTCGAAAAGACCATCGCTTATTCGATTTTCATCTTAAGGGGGATAATTAATCTAACGCAAAATTCTTTTAACCCTTTAACTGCGTGCGGGTACTTTTAGCACAGCTGATTACATTCTAATTTAATTACATTCTAATTTAAGTTATATTACTGAAGTGATGTTCTATTTTAAAAGATTTTTTCTTTATTGTATTTATTTTACTTTTATTTTAATGGCATAGAAGCCACAGCCGCTATTTGATTAATATCAAATTTTTATTCGATTAATAGCAAAATCCATTTGATTAATTGCAAAAATTAACAGACCCGCCTCTGGCTGTGTTTATAAACCACACCCGCAGTTAAAGGGTGAAATTAAAGAGGAAAAAGATTTTTTTTTTAATTGTATTTATTTTATTTTTATTTTAGTGGTATACAAGCCACAGCCGCTATTTGATTAATATCAAATTTTTATTCGATTAATAACAAAATCCATTTGATTAATTGCAAAAATTAACATACCCGCCTCTGGCTGTGTTTATAAACCACACCCGCAGTTAAAGGGTGAAATTAAAGAGGAAAAAGATTTTTTTTTTTAATTGTAATTATTTTATTTTTATTTTAGTGGTATAGAAGCCACAGCCGCTATTTCATTAATATCAAATTTTTATTCGATTAATAGCAAAATCCATTTGATTAATAGCAAAAATTAACACACCCGCAGTTAAAGGGTTAAATTAACCTTCTCCTTCGGAAGGTGACGCTAAGTGGAAGAACAAAGATCAAAGAGTATATATCGTGGGTGCCATTCATTATTTCGTATTGTCGGTAGCCAAAAACCGAAGGTCTTTTCGTGTTTTCAATAATGAAACTTGGCTCGAAGAAAGGAGAGTCTGCCTCTGTATACGCGTGTCACGCGTCAGCCATATGTATTTGTATGTCGTGTAAACGAAAGCGAGATCAAACGACTCGCACGGTGGTCCAGAAACTTCATCTCTTTATGCTGCATCCTCCATCGATGCCTTGGAATAATTGCAATTTAAGTCTAAATAAATGCACCGATCCAATATTTAGATTACCAAGGAGATCAGAAGCACATCTCTTCGTCGTTCTCTTTTCGGTAAACTCTCCCGATGGGTCATAGTTTTGGGAGGGGGGGTTCGTTTTTAATTCAAGTCTAATTAAATGCACCGATCAAAGATTTAGATTATCAAGAATCAGAAGCAAATCTTTTCGGCGGCGTTCTCTTTTCGGTAAACTCTCCCGATGGGTCATAGTTTTAGGAGGGGGGGTTCGTTTTTAAAATTTGGATCCCATCCAAAAAAACCAGCGACATTCCGCGAGGAATTTATTTCCGTTGCAGCGCGATATTTTCGCGACGGATCGGTGCTCCTGTTCGATAACGTCCCGCGTTTCTCTTCGAACCAAACAGATTTTCTACCTTCGTGGATAGATCCCCTTTGTTTTCGTTCGTAAATTCGCGAAGAGAAACGATACGACACGGTAATCTCGTGGATCTCAGCGAACATCAAAATAATCGACCTTCGCGAAAAATAGCGGGGATGGAAATCGTAACCGTGCGAGAGTTTATAAGGGATAGCGAAAGGAGATGGTGCGTTAGTTGACCCCCATGGTCCCAGCAAATTTTTACCCCATGGAATCGATAGAATAGGCCGCCAAGATGATCTGTACCAAGTTTTATCCAAATCTATTAATGGGAAGATGGTCAAAATGGCACCCAAAGTTGACCATTTTAACACGGGGCTTTATGGGAAGTGATCGAAATCGTGCTTTGGCATCCTAGTTTCCGGATATGTTAAACTAGACGATAATACCTTTCAAATGAGCCCATGAGCATCGAAATCGTGAAACGGGAACTTGGTCAAAGAAAATCTTCAAAGTCGATTTCTGACCAAATTACTCTGCGGATTTTGACCAAGTTCCCGTTTCACGATTTTGATGCTCATGGGCTCATTTGAAAGGTATTATCGTCTAGTTTAACATATCCGGAAACTAGGATGCCAAACACACCCCATAAAGCCCCATGTTAAAATGGTCAACTTTGGGTGCCATTTTGACCATGTTCCCATTAATAGATTTGGATAAAACTCGATACAGATCATCTTGGCGGCCTATTCTATGGATTCCATGGGGTAAAAATTTGCCGGGACCATGGGGGTCAACTAACGTATTGGGGATAGCGAACGAGAAATGAAACGTTTATTTCTCCTCAGCTGCGAGGGCTGCAAAGGATTCTTCAAGAGGACCGTCCGCAAAGACCTGTCGTACGCCTGCCGCGAAGAAAAGTCCTGCATCATCGACAAACGACAGAGAAATCGATGCCAGTATTGTAGATACCAGAAATGCCTGGCTATGGGCATGAAAAGGGAAGCCGTGCAAGAGGAACGTCAACGTACCAAGGAGAGAGATCAGAGCGAGGTGGAAAGTACGAGCAGCTTGCACTCGGACATGCCCATCGAACGTATCCTAGAGGCTGAGAAACGGGTCGAATGCAAAATGGAACAGCAGGGAAATTACGAGGTAAATACAGTGGGTGTGAAAAGTGTTTGGACACCGTTTAAAGCGGACTACCTCATTTTTTTTTAATAGTTACCTGTTACGTTCTTACAAAAATCGAGATTTTCGGAAATTTTAATTACAGGTAGGTCTTGATTAATGCGAGTAATAAATTCCAGGAGTTGTTCGCATTATTTGAATTCGTACTATTCGAATAACGGAATACCTCATTTTAAAAAAAATCATGACCTGTTACGTTCTTACAAAAATCGAGATTTTCGGAAATTTTAATAACAGGTAGGTCTTGACTAATGCGAGTAATAAATCCCAGAAATTGTTGGCATTATTTGAATTCGTACTATTCGAATAATAGAATACCTCATCTTAAAAAAATCGTGACCTGTTACGTTTTTAGATGAAAAATCGAGATTTTCGAAAATTTTAATTACAGGTAGGTCTTGATTAATGCGAGTAATAAATCCCAGAAATTGTTGGCATTATTTGAATTCGTACTATTCGAATAATAGAATACCTCATCTTAAAAAAAATCGTGACCTGTTACGTTTTTAGATGAAAAATCGAGATTTTCGAAAATTTTAATTACAGGTAGGTCTTGATTAATGCGAGTAATAAATCCCAGAAATTGTTGGCATTATTTGAATTCGTACTATTCGAATAACGGAATACCTCATTTTAAAAAAAATCATGACCTGTTACGTTCTTACAAAAATCGAGATTTTTGGAAATTTTAATAACAGGTAGGTCTTGATTAATGCGAGTAATAAATCCCAGAAATTGTTGGCATTATTTGAATTCGTACTATTCGAATAATAGAATACCTCATCTTAAAAAAAATCGGGACCTGTTACGTTTTTAGATGAAAAATCGAGATTTTCGGAAATTTTAATTATAGGTAGATCTTGATTAATGCGAGTAATAAATCCCAGAAATTGTTGGCATTATTTGAATTTGTACTCTTCTAATAACAGAATACCTCATTTAAAAAAATCGTGACCTGTTACGTTCTTAGACGAAAAATCGAGATTTTCTTAGTAAATTAATTTGTATAATTTCTCAAAAAACCTCAAGTCATTTGTTCCAATTTTAACACTGAGCGCCACGTCACCCACATATGGGTGACGCCTGAATTTCAATAGGAATCCATCACTCATATTATTAGAAATTCTTTGACTTACTTAATTGGAAATACTTGTATCAGATACTTGAAATTGTGGATAAAAATATAATGAAATATTTTCAAGATAATATCCATAAAATTTGTGAAGACAAAAGTAATACTTAATGGAATTCTCAATGGTTTTAGCGTGGCAGTCAAAGAGTTAAATGAGGTATTCTTTTTTAAACAGTGTCCAAACACTTTTTACACTCACTGTATATTGAAAAAAAGAAATAGAAGAAGGTTCGATCATTTAATATTTATTAATTTCTCAAAGTTCATTCATTTATTTCGAGGGTCCTTTTTCGCATACACGACTGGTAAAGTCACATTTTTTTTCTTTTTACTCGGTTTATTAATTTGCTGCAATGGACATCATCGAGAAGACAGCTTTGGACAATATACAGCTGTGTCTCGCGACGAAATCAATTTATTTGTCATTGGGCCTGGACGAGTGATTGAATTAAACTCGTTTGAGACGTCCATTAATATTGTTTCATCGTCAGAGGGAATTAAAAGAAAAAAAGAAAGGAATCGATCGAGTTGTGTATGTTTCTATAAATAACTGCTGGAAATAATTATTTCGAGTAGTCAGGCGTTTCACGTTAGAATAATTGTAACGGAGCAAGAACGGTCTCTGATAGAAATTAGAAAACTTTCGTCCGGGTACGCCATTCTGCGAATCAATCCACAGCAGCCAGCAGCAGCAACCATAATTTTGTTAGCTTTTCTTGTCGCTTGTCTGTCTTTGTACGTAAGCAATAACAGCAGCAGCAGCAACTGTGATGATTCTTGTGGAATGGCGTGCGTTAGTACTGTTTTCCACGAAACGCTCCTTCAATTAATTCGGCATCTCTTGTAATGCACAGAATGCAGTGTCGCAAATTTGCAACGCCACGAACAAACAGCTGTTCCAGCTGGTAGCATGGGCGAAACACATCCCACATTTTACGTCGTTGCCACTGGAGGATCAGGTACTTCTGCTCAGGGCCGGCTGGAACGAGTTGCTGATAGCCTCCTTTTCCCACCGTTCCATCGACGTGAAGGACGGTATCGTGCTGGCCACTGGGATCACTGTTCATCGAAACTCGGCGCAGCAGGCTGGCGTGGGCACGATATTCGACAGAGTGCTATCAGAACTTGTGTCGAAAATGCGTGAAATGAAAATGGACAGGACCGAGCTTGGCTGTCTTAGGTTGGTACTCCAAAAAAAAAGTATAAGCCATCAACTGAATAAATTAAAAAATTTAATATAGAATTCATTAGCTCTAAGGATCAGAGTAGAAGGAGGAGCCTCTCAGCGTTGGCTTTTAATTTTTGGGAAATTTAGAAAAAATCACTTTGCCTTAAGCCTAAGTGCACACTCCTGTACACTTGTTCCTGAAGTTCCTGTGAAATTAATTAAATAAAAACTTTTTGTTCAATATAGAAGAAATATTTTTAAAAAAGGTTTTATAAAAGTAAAAAGTTATAGTAGAATTTTAAGAAATAATATGTGAAATCAATTTTAAAATTTTTATAAATAAAGTAAAGTTTTGTACCTTTTGTATCAGGGTTGATTTACAAATTTTTAATTAGTTAAATATCTCAATTATTCAATTTTAGTGATATCTAGTTTTTTAAAAATTAAATTAGGTCTAATCCTGCACAGCTGAAAAGATGAATGAATTTTTCTGAGTAGATCCATCATACTGTTTAACCCCGAGGTCCGGGGGTTGAAATCCATCCAGGAGGTAACCTTGCTCCGCGAGAAGATCTACGCAGCCCTGGAGGGTTACTGTCGCGTCGCCTGGCCCGACGATCCTGGCAGATTCGCGAAACTTCTGCTACGCTTGCCAGCGATCCGATCGATCGGTCTTAAATGCCTGGAACACCTGTTCTTCTTCAAGATGATCGGCGACGTACCGATCGACGACTTCCTGGTGGAGATGCTGGAATCACGATCAGATCCTTAGGAACAAAAGGTGTGCCGCGTTCTGGGGCACACCGACCTATAAGAGCGAGAGAGAGAGAGAGAGAGAGAGAGAGAGAGAGAGAACCGGAAGGACACGTGTCACATGTACCATCATCATCAAAAGAAAAAAAAAGAAAATAAGAATTTCTTATCGGTATTCCGATGCCCTCCTCGTCGAGATCGTTCGACAATTGTCACGCGTTCACCCGAGGTGGAATTTACTTACTCCTCTCTTCTTCTTCACCTTTTTATTTATGTCTCTTCGTTAGTGCATTCTTCTGTCCGACGTAAAGGAGGTGGTCACTGGTGATCCGATTCGTATCGAGAGCACATGGAAAGTCGCAACGATTACACTCGCAGAATCAAATAACGACACACCGGCTGCAGTTTCATACCGGGGGAATATCGCTGCAATACGTTGCAGTGACATTCCTCATTAGAAGCGTGTTTGATTGCTGATCATCACTTTGCATCCACGTTGAACTGTACACTCCTCACAGCCACGTGGAAGTTCCTAAGACACTGTTCTCCTCCTCATTTTTGTTGTATTTACACGTTACGCCTCTGCCACTGACGAGTTGGTTTCTATCTGCTTCTGCAGTCTTTTGAAATAAAATTGTGTACAGATAGGGGCCTTGCGATTATTTTCACACGGTGGTCAACGCGGATGCAACATTACATAATATTCAGATTACACGTTCTCGGGTATTTTTACATTCCAACTTTGCCTCGATTCGGATCGTTATTTGGAGAGAGCCACGGTATAAATAAAATATATACATACATGCATAAAACGGAAGCGTTTTACACGTGTGCACTATGATAATTTATTGTTTTGTATTTTAGAGTATAGAGAAAGAGATAAACTTACTAATTCATTATTAACTAAATATATTATGAATAAGCTCTTTTTATATGTGTATAAGAAGAGCCATGTGTATGTACACGTACGTACAGCTTATGTCTGTAATGAAAGGCGGAAACCATAACTGTTGGAGAACATGCGAACAGAGAATATTTACATTCAAGGTATCGTAAATTCTTGATACGCTGTTAAAAGATACTGACATATATGAACAATTTTTATCAACTCAAATTTCTGTGCTGTTTATTTTTTTTCTTGTGTCTCTTGATTTTAATTTTACGTCGCTATGTGCGATAGCGACTGAGATGTAATTTGATATTTCTACATTTTATCAAAGATTTTATTTACTTCAAAAAAAAAAAAATGTTTGAAGGAACATTTCAGCGCGCTATAAAACGCGAGAGCTTTTAAAACAACTTCAAAGAGATGCTTACGAGATGTATGGTCTATCCTTCTAAACCTAGAAATATATCTAAGAATTAATTGATTCAGGACAGGAATAAGATAGAAACCTTACCGTTGTTGTTAGTAATTTACAGAACCTTTTTTATGATTTGAGCTGAAGGATATAAGGAAACAGCACTGTTATACGTTCGCTATAATAATTCATCTTTCATTTAGATCTATGGAATTTAAATTGTGATTATTAGATACTTATTTAAGCGATCGTAAAATCTAAATTCGTGGCAATAAATTATCAAATTTTATAGTTTATCACCGCGCTTTATCGGTAAGTTTAAATATAAAATATTAGAAAAATATATATTTTATATAATCTGTTGAATTTCGGTGCATTATTGTAGAAATTTATTTGTATATTATTCTTTTTTAGTAAACTATTTCGAGAAATTTATTATCTAAATTAGAAAATGAACAATTTATCTCTTCTTAGTGTCCTTCAGTTTTAGTCATCTATATAAGTGACTCTATAGCACCCTTAGCAATTGTAAGAAACGATCATACTTACTTCGATGATATAAATTATGATAATATTATATATTATTAAACATATTTCTATTTTTGCGTGAATGCTTACGATTGTTAGTTGTTGGTTATTGTTATCTATTTGATGAGAGTTTTTAATGTTATGCATACCATGAGAAAAAGAACACATTAAATTTCCCGATTTTTTTTTTGTAACACTACTGGAGTTGCTATTCATTTCAAACGCCTGGTATACGATTATCGTTTCAAACGCAGGACAAAGTTTTAATGATTACACAATTCAATTTTCTACTATTCTGAATGATTTGTAACCAA
Organism: Osmia lignaria lignaria; assembly: GCF_051020975.1. Classification (NCBI taxonomy): domain Eukaryota; kingdom Metazoa; phylum Arthropoda; class Insecta; order Hymenoptera; family Megachilidae; genus Osmia; species Osmia lignaria. Next base: position 3,226,309 of record NC_135040.1, read on the forward strand.
TTCAAAGCCAAATGATATAATTTATAATACTTTATAAGATGATAAGAAAGTGGTATTTTGTAATCTTTCAAATTATTTTGTTAATAATTGTTCTTCTTTTTCTTTATACTTATTCTGATGCTATAATATCTTGACCAAAATTACCTCTGAACAAAACGCGTTATGCGGTCACACCTCATCTAATTCCTTAAATATATAGATAAATATATATAGATATATATATATATGTAATATGAAAGAAGAAAATAAACAGTCAAAAAATATTAGGATTGGAGGGGCGTGAATGCTTGGCTACCTGTGAATGAAGTTTCATATAAAAATATATAAATGTTAAAATGATGATATCTATTACATACATATAATATATGATTATATAAGCAGAACTCTTTCACAAAATAATAATGAGAACCTCAGTAGTGGTCAGTAGAATAACAAAGATAATGGCAGGAATTAAGAAATATGATCATATTATATTTAAGGTAAGGAGATTCAAAAGTGTTGACACTTTGGAATGTATTTAAAAGTCTACTAAATAACAGCATGCTTCTTTCCGAAGCAATGATATTCAAGAACAATGAATTGTATACACGATTGTAATTGATGTAAACTTAATGCTTTTGCCATACTTCTTTGAACTATCATAGAAATGGTACAATGCTCAAATTATATGTAGTAACGTTTTACTTAGTAACAATGTCCTAGAATGGAAGAATAGGGTGCGTTGTAAACTTTCTGTACGATCCAACACGTTAGAACGAATGAAGATCTATAATTGTTTATATGCTATATTTTTCATCCTCATATAGTACTTATGAAATTTTTCGCTCTACGTATTTTAAATCGTTTATATTTTGTATTTTATATTTTTCTATTCGTTCCAGCTTTTTAAACTAAATATGTACATTATTGTTGAATTGAAAATTTGTTATAATATTTCATCGCCGTTTTCTAGAAGTACCGAATAGGTTTCACGCACCCGTTCTACATAGATCAGTACAAATAAGTTTATATTAATAGTAATGAATAAAATAATCGTTTGAGATACATCCCACTTAAACAGTAGAAGGTTTCCTATTAAATATCGTACCTTCGATGATGATCTAAGCTAAAAGCCAGATTACTAAAATTCTTCTGTGTGTATAAATGTTGTGAACTTTTATGTATTGATAAATGCTACATGAATAACACATTAACTCATACGACTGCCATTACAATTAACTATTTTTTGGTATATTAACGTGGCCCAATATTCCATGTTTGATCTTTCTTCCTTCAAATTAAAATGACAAAAAATTCTCGTCAACTTGTTAAATCATTTTATTGAGTAGATTTTTTATAATTTCATTGTAAATCAATGGAGGTCACCATTGCGCAAAACCTTGTAGTTTTAAGGATGTTAGTAAACTGCAAATTGCTTATCTCATTAGAAGAAGTAATTTAAAAAATGGATAGTAATGAATAGCTCTCTTAACATTTTATTACAGAAACAATTATTGTACTCGCAGCTTAAAGGTGTTTGTGAATACTAATTTCTAACACGTTGTTTTGAAAATAACTTTCATTTTTATTGCTGAATAACCAGTAACAATATGGTTGTGCTAATTCAGGCAATGTTTCTCTGTGTAAATAAACTATGTCTGTATGTAGTATGTTAAAGGCATACAATGTATATAGAAAAATATATGTATGTATAGACTTGCAATTCATCTTTTACTACCTTTAAGCTGTAACCATTGTTTCATGACTTACTATTGTGTAGTTCTCTTTACTAAACCATGTGTATGCATATCTATACATTTACAAACGTAAATGTTCCAACATACACATAAAAATTCTTACATCATTGAAATACGCTTTTGTATGTGTAAACGTGACACTTTTTCAGGTAATGGCATGAGACAAACTGGAATACAAAGAATTCTGCATTGGATCGGTAACTATTTTATAATAAATAAGAGTAATATATTCTCAAAAGGATGTCTAATAATGATGGATATACAAATTATATAAACATAGAAGGCAGAGAAAAATAAAATGTACGAGAGAATGACAGATGAGAGAGCGAGATTGTTAGTGAAACAGAATGCGAAGAAGTCGTATTATTGTACTTGTAAAACAGTATGATTAATACTGATCTCTGACTGAAGAGATAATGTACGATCTTGCGCCAAGAGATAAATCGTCTATTCTGACTTGTCTAAATATAATATTTTTATGAAGTCAAAACAACTGGATTATATTATACCCTATATTTTTTTCTCGCAATTTTGGTGTTTTATCCCTGTCATTCATATCGAGATACTTATAATTTACGAATTAGGTGATTGAAAATAAAAACATGGATCATAAGCGGTACTTAAGAAAACACACTTTTATTCATGATGGACATTATACAGAGTATGTTTCCGATATTATTCACTGATATTCTTATGAATAATAATAATTATACATATTTTTGATACTTCCATTGCTGCAAAGTTCTTTCCCCATCTTCCATTTTTTCGTTTGTTATTAAATTAAATGTTCGGATTGTGTTGAATAAAAAATAAAGTAGAAAACTATTACAAATGTCACAGTGAATCAAATACCGACACAGTGAAGAGATAATTTGTCTTTTATCATTTTCCCTTTAGTTATTCTATATGTACAATTAATTATTTGTTCCTTTTTTTCTGTTAATTATTTAAACGAATAATTTAACTACAATATAAAATGAGATTGGAAGTAGAACCGTGTTTTTGTTTAACTAAATTCCACAGCTTTTCAGCATGTATACAGTCTTGATTCGAGTTCATCTGAAAAGTGTACAAAATAGAATTTTATTCCTCTATGCATTTATTTGGCTGAATGTCGCGATTCGTTATTAGAATGTCTGGTTTAAAATAGACGCTATGTACAAAGAGCATACTACAGCGGGAATCTGTTCACCAATTTTAATCTAACATGTTTGTGCAATGCCATATACACATAATGTATAAGGCATGAATTTACATGTACATATTTAATTTGAAATACGGATATTAATGTATGTAGTGCAAGTAATAAATATAAAACTCACAATATCTTTCCACAATTTGTTGAATATCTAAAATTATTTAGAATTTTTCTTCTTCAAGACCATGCTTGAAGAGCATGAGTACAGGCACAGATTCACCATCGATATCACGATATTCCATCAATGCAACAATACCATCAATGTCCATAGATTCACCAGTGAAGAACTGTAAGTCTTTGAAACGACTTAATATGTCTTTCATAACTTTGTTGGTATTGGTTTTGAATACTTCTACTTGATCAGGAGCTTTTTCTTCCAGTCTTGCTACTAATCTGTAAAGATGTACATTAGAAAAAATTCTTTTACGCATCCTAAACAATTGTAATAACTTAAATATTTACTTTTTCATGTAATCCTTTAAGTATAAGGTATAAGACTTTTTGTCTGCAAAAGCAAAAGTCTCTTGAAGCCGGTGATTTAAGACTACATCAACACCAGATTCTACTGCTTCATCTGTGCCTTCATCTGCTTCCTCACTGGAAGGGTTAAATCCAGCTATTTCTATATCACCAGCTTTACGAGTGACCAACTAATAATCATTAAAATGTTAATCATTAACTTGGGTTTTCTCAATATCATTCATAAATACATACCCTGCCATATACTTCATATAGAACATCATCAATCAATTTCATTTTGTAGGTATCTGAGAACATCTCATCACCTGAAATATAATATTAAATTTGTTTACACATTCAATTTTACTCCAATTTCACCATTTTATGCAACTTTGAAAACTGCAGTGTGAAATTCAATTATTCTAAGTTTCAATAAAATGTTTATTGAAAATGACATTGGATATTCTTCATCAGTAATATCTTTTGTCTGATTCTAGGAAGGGCATTATTCTAAATTATCTTACAATTACAGTTAATCATTATGAGCATATGGAGAGGTTATAAATCAGAAAGTTAAATATTCAAGTAGTATAATGATTTTATAACACATAGTTGATTCAGAGTCATATTTTGCAGTATCTCATCAAACGGGATTGTTAAAATTATTAGGAGAAAATTGTTTACAGTTATTACGGTAAAAATTTAAGTCCTCATGATAGAAACGTCACTGTTCAGCTGCCTTCAACGAAGCATAATATTTTATTTCTTAATATAACAAAAATTGTGAAAATACTAGTTAAGCGTGTTGTCTAAACATATCTTGAATTTACATACCAGTAAAAATATCCTTGTAAATCCTCATGGTGGAAGATGGAGAAAGATTTAATTACAGCTAAACTAAATAAGACTCAGTCACCCTCAACGAGCGAACCGGAAGAGAGCGCAGGTATTTGAAGGTGTAGCCAACCTTATTACAATTTTATCCCTGCCAACATAAATATCTAAAAATAATTGCAATAAAAAATATATTAATTATATTTACAAATATGTTTATTACATTCAAATTAGGAAAAGAATGTTTGATACGCTATACTCTATGTTTTAAGTCTAGTCTAACAATACACTTTTCTCGTAAACAATTACATACAAACAGGAATGGCAGCCTGTTTTGGGGTAAAATGTTCGTATTTCTTTATGAACAGTTTTCATTTTTAGTTCTAACAAATTTCAGTTACATACAGTCAGAGCTAAAGATATTAGGTCGACGCGCAGAGAGTCACCGAGGTCCCTCACACCAAGATGATATTTGGCGGCGCGCAGAAAGCGTCAGCGGGGTCCCTGACACCCCAAGATGATATTTGGCGACGAACAGAAAGCGTCAGCGGGGTCCCTGACATCTTAGATCATATTAGGTCGACGCGCAGAGTCACCGGGGTCCTTGACACCCCAAGATGATATTTGGCGACGCACAGAAAACGTCAGCGGGGTCCCTGACATCCTAGATCATATTAGGTCGACGCGTAGAGTCACCGGGGTTCCTGACACCTCAAAATGATATTTTGTCGTGCAGGAATCACGGGGTTCCTGACACTCCAGATATCAGGTCTGTACGCAGAGAGCGCTACCGATGCAGCGGGGCCCTTGGCACCCCGAATGCCACAATGTCGATATGCAAACTCAGGTCAGTATCTTACTATAGTTTCATCTACATCCCTTACATCCCGGCTTTCCTTATATCCTTGCATCCCTTACATCTCTGCATTCTTTACATCCCTGCGTCCCTCACAACCCCGTATGCCTAACATTCCTTTATCCTTTACACCTTTCTGTCCCTTACACCCTTCAATCTTTTACATCTTCCTATCTCTTAAATGTCTGTTCCTCTTACAACCCTGCTTTCCTTAGAGCCCTGCATCTCACAACCCATTCAATTCCCTACAATCCTTTTATGACTTACATCCTAGAAATGACGGATTTGGCGGTCGTAACAGCGCCCTCTAGTGGCGAACAAAGGAACTAAAGCACGAATAAATTTAGCGCCCCCTGGAGGACAAAATTCGAACTAAATTTCCCCCGAAAAAACAGCGCCCCTGGCGACAAGAAAAGGAACTAAGGCACGAGTGAATTTAGCGCCCCCTGGCGGACAAAATTCGAACTAAATTTTCCCCGAAAAACAGCGCCCTCTTGTGGCGAAAATCTGAACCAAATTTTTCATGAGAAACAGCGCTCCTTAGCAGACAAAGGGATATAAAGAAAGCCGGAATGAGGAGATGTAGAGAAATAAGGGATGCAGGCATGTAAGGGATGCAGGGATGTAAAGGATGCGTAGTTGGAAGGGACGCAGAAATGTTGAGGGACGCGGGGGTATGAGGAATACAGGGATATAAATGATGCAGGAATATAAGGGATATAGAGATGTAAGGGATGTAGAGATGTAAGGGATGCAGAGATATAAACGAAGCAGTGATATAAGGAATGCAGGGATATCAGAAATGCTGGGATGTAAGGGATGCAGAGTTGTAAGGTATGAAGGAATACAAGGGATTCAGAGATACAAGGAATACGGGGATACAGGGATTTATGGGTATTCCCCGCGAGGCCCACGGAAAGAATGAAAAAATAAATAACTACGAAGGGAGGCCTTTGACCATAAAGAGGAATACAATAATAAATAACTGGGTAGGATGGTCTCCGCATGTTTCATGAAGAGGAATAAAATAATAATGATAAAATAATTAATAACTGAGAAGGGTGGGCTGTGGCCAATAAAGAGGGGTAAAATAGTAAATAGTTGGAAAAAATGAGCTGTGGCCCATAAGGAGGGATAAAATATTAAACAAAAAGGATGGTCGGTCAAGGACCAGAAGGGGGATAAAATTATAAATTTTATCCCTCTTTGATACGCTTATTTAATAAGCAAAAATAATAAAGTAAATTGAATAAACTCCGAAAGGAAATGATAGGTACGCGTATGTTTGACGAGTTGATCCGTACCCCTCGGTGGTCGCTGTAAGACTGAGGAAGGTCGCACCTCGTAGGTCAAATTTATAAGCACACATAAAGTGAACTTTTCGACGAGGTCGCCATAACAGCAGTAGTTACGGTCAACGCTTACGGTCGACCTGTTTCTCGTGTACGTTTTGCGAGTATGTTCCTTCCTTCTATGCCAAGTTATCAGGCTTAAATTTTAAAGTAGAAACCTAATTTTTACACATTGCTTTAATGTTATATTTAGCAAAAATGTTTCTCTATCGTGTGATATAATTAGATTTTCTCCTAGATTGTTAGTTTTTGAAATATAATAAAAAATATCAGCCGACGTTGGTGCGATTTAGGCGTATCTTCCACTTCCATTATTATTTAAACATATTTACACGTCTATAATGTAATAACAATTTATATCATTCATTCGGTAGATTCCACAGAATTATTACATGAAAAAAGAACCTGAATATCTGCTACTGTAAAAGCATAAATCAATTCCAAAGTTGAATAATTGCAATTTCTGTTTAACATTGATTATTTCGAAAACTATAAAAGTTAGATGAAAATGGTTTAGAAATTCGGATTCGGCATAAAAAAATCTATAAGAATCGCTCATTAAAAATTACTAAATCAATTAACTAGCGCAATTTATCAAACGTTGTTGTAGGTGGACGATTTTCACTGCGAGATTCACTTCGGACATGTTTCTATTTGCAATGCTATATCTCGATTATTATTCAACAGAATCTTTTGCTTTTCGAGTATATTATGTAGTTATTTATGTAGAATAATTTACTATGCGTAATCATTGTATTCTATTTATATTTATTGTTTTAATTAGACTAATATACGCTCCGTTGCGGGTGGACGATTTTCATTGTAAGTGACTGTACCTGATGACTGAACTCTAATGGGCTTTATGTAGCCCGAAGAGGTTTTCTTCTTTAATAAAAAAAAAGAAAAAAATTATTTAACGATGGCGTTTATAAATTACGAATAAATACCTATCACTTTTCTTAAGTAGTCTACAATACTATTAATTCAGTTATATCGTAATGGTAAAAAATGCTGTTAGAAAGAAAATATATATAGTTTCCAAATAAACTAGGGAAACAAAGACAAGAGGACCTTACAATTAAGTGTTTTATTTAATATAATTTATTTATAAATTAATCGTGCGGATGCAGATGCAATAATGAAAACGTCAATAAGCGATACGCGTATTACAATTCGCATTCTGAAAAAGATTTTTCCCCATCTTTATCTAACTTCTCTTACTATTCTTGCTCCATCATAGTCGTCACGTTCTGGACGCTGTATTTTAAAGTAAAAAACGACTATGGTACTCGAGAAAATTTCGTTCAGATACAGATATAAATTGGGTTATGTCGTGAACAATTATATGAATGACGCTTCAAGCTTTAATTTGACGGAATCTAAAAACATTCAGTTTTTGAAATATGTTAAATTACACAGAGTGTGATCTGGAACGCGTTAACGTGTATCTTGAAAGATATTAAAATCCTAAATGATTCGTGTCCTTGTATTGAAACTTCAAAAACCGAAAGCTTTTAAATTCGTCGTATGAGTATATATGTATATACGTTGAACGAATTAACGACGTGACACGCTTTTTAAAATCTCTAACGGAATTTCAGTACCAACATCGATCTTACTTGAAACGATACTATTATAATAAAAATTCGCAATTCAGCCAACAACTTTCCATCGTAATGTTTTAACCATATAGTTACACTTAGTTATGTGATAGCGATAATTGTATTGATCGAAGAAACAAAATCTTCGAAAACGCCGAAGAAAAAACAGACGGCGCCTATTATTTATTCTCACGTACTCATATACACACACATGCACTCGTAGTCGTTTTCTCACTGTCTTCGAAAGTTATGATCGATGGACACAGAGATAAATGATATGCGGATCTATCAATGAATATGATCGGCGCGATCTTCAAAAAATTTCTTTCATTTGCTCAACCAAATCCTATTGTTATTGATCTACCAAAAAATTTTGCAAAAGAAAAATTTTAATCTTGATACAAATTTTTAAAAGATCATGAACGATGTTTAATATTAACAAACGAGAGATGGAGTAAATTGTTTGATAGATTATTGATTGATCACTAGCCAAGCTTGAAAATAATCAAAATTACTTTATTTTGAGTAAACAAATTTTAACTTTAACACAAATTAATTCATTCTTAATTCATTCTGGATACACAATTTAATCAAAAATTCATTACTGGTAAAACTATATGTAAACTTCATAGAAACCTTAAATATATTAAAAATCAATTGATTTTTGATTAAATAGTACTACGTATATGTTAATGTTTAGTGTTATTAAAAAAAAAAATGGTAATTCAAGATTTCCAACACTTGAAACATTGTTAACAATTGACAACAAATTTTTTTCAACTTCTTACACCTTTCATCTTCTTTCTCACGCTCATCCATACGCGCAACATCTAATACACTCTACCTTTCCACACTAAACAAATGTTTTAAGGCAATCAATATGCATGGATTGAAAATTCATTATTTTATGTTTGATTATAATTATTAACAATCACCCTTCCTCCTGCTCGTTTTTATGAAACATCATTAGTAAAAAGCATGAGAGGTCTCTCTACCTGGGTTAAAATTGTGTAAGTCTGTATCTTCCAATTAAGTCTTTCTTGATACAATAAGCATCTTTTTTATAAAGAATAATCCTTTACAAAATACAATAAAAAACAATGATATATATATATTCTAAACTGTAACGTTTTTTATATAATTTTTTAAATAGATGACAAGTATAGTATACATATTTAATGATATATAAAAAATGATTAGTAATATAATTCACATATTATTTTCATGAAAAGAATGTTTCATCTCTATTCCTTTGAGAATCTATGTCGATTTTTCAAATTAAAGTGTAGGTTTTATTATACCTCGTTTAACTTTAAATAAAAAAAAAATCCAGAAAATTCATCTAAAATAATACACTGCATCAAAATGATTAAATCATTACATGTTTTACAAATTAACTTCAACTTTTTTTGTAGATGAAACTACCGTTAAGCAAATCTAAAGCAACAAAAAAGTCTTTATCTATTCCTGATTAAACCATCAGTATTATTCTGTATATAAAATCAAACATATTGTTTATTTATAATTTCTTCTGACAATTACTTGTCTTTCTGTTTCAGAACTGATTAAACCATCAGTATTATTCTGTATATAAAATCAAACGTATTGTTTATTTATAATTTCTTCTGACAATTACTTGTCTTTCTGTTTCAGAATGAAGAAACTTTTTGAAAAGTTGTACGACGATCAATTTTAATGGAGCCGCATACCATTGGTCATCTGAAGAAGAAAATCAGTTCGGGTTCTTATAGGAGAGTGCGAGGAAAAGCAACAAAAAAGGGGGGGGGGGGGGGGGGGGGGGAGAAAAACCAGGAGGAAACCCCTAAGAAACACACGCATTGCACCGTTCATGATTTCTGTAATAGAGTACAATAAAGAACTCTATATCGCTTCTCGTATCGCAACGAATTAACATAATCGCTAAACGTTACTTCTTTTTGTTTATTTCCATCAACAGGGACATCTTGTAGTTCCAGAAAAGGAAAACTCGCGTTTACGACATCGTCGGACAATGAAATCCAGCTGCCCATGACTAAACATCAGAAGACTGTGTGTTTACGTTCTTTTCGTTGTCCTTTCGACTTGGGTTTTAACATTTCTATTTCTGTTCATACTTATATCTTTTTTTCTCACTCTTTCAGAATTTTTAGAGATTCTATTATTACCTTCATTTTCTTATATATATATATGTATATTTTGAATACTTTCTCATTACAGTTCTTTGTAAGCCATGCTTCTCTACTGATGCTACTTTTATTACTTTTTTCGTTCATATTCGATAATTCCAGAATTTAAAAAAATTTATTTTATTAGATTAAACCTTAACATACTAACGAACTCTTTCCTACAATCTTTCTCCTTCGTAGTATGCTATATGTTTATTTCCACTGTTATTTTTCTTTCTTCAATTGTTCGACATTTTCTCGCAAGCATTTTCCCTCGCGATTCTCCACTGAACAATACGTGTGTGTGTGTGTGTGTGTGTGTGTGTGTGTGTGTGTGTGTGTGTGTGTGTGTGTGTGTGTGTTTTCTTGTTTTTTAAATAAATTTCTCATCTCTTCAACTTGTTTACAGCACTGTTCTTCGTTTCATTCCTGCATGGATTCTCCAGTTGCCCGACAAATTCGCTTAAGTTTCTTTTGCCCCCGCGTGGTGGTATGTTCTTGTTGTTTATTCTTCCTTTGTTGGTTCTTTCTTACCAAGCGGTATTGCAGCTTTCACCCTGTAAGTTTTAACAATAAAGAATCTTTATTTAATACACATTTTCTATTTCAAATACCAAAGCTGTGCAATGTCTTTTACGAGCATGTAAAGTGCGCTTCTTTTAACGGACTCTGCACCGTGATGGACACCTATGACCAACACCATAATTGCCTATTGCACGAGGGGGAACATCTACTCTATACATACGCTTCGTTGCGAGGGCACATTAATATTTTATGGAATAAATGACCGACCACAGAGGAGATACATGCTACTAGCAAAGTAAAATATCACAGAGCATGATACATAGTCTGAATATTTACAGATAAGTTTGGTGTTCTTAAAATATTTATTTTATATTGTAATTTTTATTTTTATTCATTTCTAAATTAACTATACTTACTTAGCGGTGAGCTCATTGATCTTGCCATGCACCAAGGCTAGATTCTGATCGATTTGTGCCTTATTTGTTTCATAGACCTTCGGTAGTGTAAACAGGGCAATTACTCCTGTAACAGGACAGACAGAATCCATTGTATACGGTATTAAGAAGTTTACTCACAGATTAGGATTATTATCGACTCTGAATGAACATTCTATTCTAAGTATACTTTGAAGTTGTTGAACGAGAACAATGACCTCATTGGACATTTTGGTGACGACGCGTTTAAATCGTGAATTTAGGTTCTCTTAACGTTGAATTCTGTTTGTTGTGACGTCGATTCTATTAATACCATTGTGGTCAGGTATATATATACGTTTCTTACCATGAGACAAATAGCAGAAATCTCGTCACATTACATACTTGATATTTAACGAAAATAATAAAGAACGAAGGGTGTGCAAAAGTAATTAGGTCCTTTGAAAAATGTAACATACGCTACCCTTGTACGATAAAGTTTTTATAAGCATTGCATTATTTACCGATTATGATCAGAGTCATGCCATTGAACCAAGAACCCACGTAAGTGAGGCACCAAAGAAGAACACCAAATTTCAAGGAATCGACAAAGTCCTCTACAAGGAAGAGCCTACGTAGTTCGCTGACCGTTGCATTTGCATGTGCAACAGCCACGACCGTGACTTCGTGCACCTTCTCCGCGGACAACGTCAAGTCAAGTTCCAAAATGTCTCTGAAATTCGAATAAACGTGTGTTTTAAATAATTCCAATTCTCTATAAAGATTTCTCTTTCTTTCTTCTGCTCGAAAGTTTCTCCTTATATTTACTTGAAAGGATGTCCATCGGAGGTCTTCTGGAGAGCTTGTAGGACGGTTTTGTAGATCCTGAAGGCAATGGTGCCGGTAAGGACGAGGAGAGAGAGATAAGCAAGAACGCTTATCAAACTGAAGTAGGCCAGCGAGAGAAGCACTCCAAGTATGCATCCAAAAACGGCTCCTGATTTCTTTGGATCACGCCAGTAAATTAAAGCTGCCACTAAAACAGAAAGAAAAATAAGTTAATTAACTTGAATTACGCTATGTATTTTGCCATGGGTCGATGGAACACATCATTCACAATCATCATTCACTTCTTGCATTTCAGATTCAATAACTGAATCTTCATAACTGTATGCATATACAGGGTGGCCCTCTTGAAATGTATTTACAATATGGGGTTTAAAATATAACAGGTTCTCTGGGATGATAAAAGCCTTGCTCTCGTGGATGCTTCTTAGTTACCATTCTTCTCTAATTATTGAGACAAGTTCATGAGCATATCTAATGGAAATGGGAGTGAAATTTGAAATCCAAATGGGGATTAACCCTTTCAAGAAGAGCATCTTCAATGAAGTATCACAGAAACCCTAACAATATCAGGCTGAAGATGAATACTTGGAACACGTAGAGAACAGGTTTAACTCGATCATTTAACCAGGACCACGTGGTTGAACCATATGTTACTCGGTGGAACCTTTCCCTCGGAGATAAAAGAAATGAAACCGGCATCAACTCACCGGGGCCTCTATCGGGCAGATCTTCCATCGGGGCTCTTAAATTATTCCTTCGTACCATTCTTGCGAAACGACAACCTGAGGACCGAGATAGTTGAAGAGGTAACGAACGCTAAAGAACTGCCACATGTAGCCCACCTCGTGATACTACGTTGATACGTGTACGAAGAATCCACGAAGTGGGAGAAGAAACAGGAACACCGTACTGGAATGGGAGAAAAGAGTAGAAAGGGAAGCACGAAGCCGGTGGAAAAACCAGGAAGATAAAAGATAAAAATGAGGAGGAAGGAACGTGGATGCACGGGAGTTTATTTATCCACTTGGAGTAAGTGAAACGTATGAATGATTCGGGTGAGTTGTTTCACGATGGCATAGTTTTAACGGCATCGTTAACACACTGATAGCAAGGCTCGTTAAAAATAATTATTAACCTTCGAACGGCAGAGCCTGGGTCAATTGTGTCCGCCATTAGGTGGTCAAATTCCAAGTAAACTGTTGGTGATATCATAGAGTACTTGCTCGATCTTGAACGTGTTGATCGATAGAAATGCTTGGAAGATTTGAACGATAAAGTGTCCATGTAATTGAGACAATGCGAGGTAATTAAATATATCAGTGAAGTAGTGATTAATAGACAGTGGCTGATGTAAAAGCACCGAGGTTATCCTAATAATAGAAAATCTGGTGGACATACGAATTTTGTACTAGCATCGGCTTTGTCTCTAATCCAAAAAGGACGCTCTATTAAATTGTTTCCAAGGCCTGCGACTCTACTGTTCGAGTAATTCTGCCAAATGAATTTATGTCATTCCCTCTTGCGATTCCCAATCGAACCTGCTGCTTCATCGAAATTCAATTCTCTCGATAAAGATATAATTGAATAATTAAACACCTGCCGTGACTAAAAATAAAGTAACTTCGAATCGAAATGAATTCGGAATTCGAAAGCTGCTGGTTTGAAATGTTTGGCACGTTTGCACAACTTGCAATTTCTGCCGATAAGCAAAAGGAATATTCAAATAAAGAGGTCACCTCGTAATAATTCTTTATCACTTTGTTATCTAAAATAGAAGTGCAAAGAAGTTATGATCCATCGTCAATCGTTCTAAACTGCTTTCTAGAAATATCAAAGTGTAAAAATTTAGACTTTCACAAAAGGGGGACCTGATTATCTCAAAATGAGGACTGGTCCTCTAGACATTTTAAGATTCCAAGGTTCAAAATTTGAAAGTATAATATTGGTTATGTCTCACGTGTCGAAAGAAGAAGACAGAGTGCACGGACGGGTGCGGTTTGGTGGTGGAAAATCAATAAGGTGTCTCTGGTAGTGCGACGCCCGGCGTCGCAGTGTCGGCCGTTGCCTCGACGTCCCTTACTATTCCCAGAAATACACCTGCCAGTGGATTCAACCCTCGACGATTCACCCTCCGTTACTATACCCTTTTCTACAGGAAATTATACACCGGGGATGGAATTTTAAATAACAACCTTTCCTTCCCATCACAACTTAACGAATTTTCTTTATTATACAATCGCTTAAAAGAATTGCCTTCGGATCAGAAATAGAATTTAATGGTGAATTTGAAATACTAACAAAAATTGCGAATAATTATACCGAAATAAATCTACGATTAATTTAAAATTAAGGAGTGAGATTTTATAGTCTTTAAGTAAGACTCGATGGAAGCAATCACTATTTTGGCGGAAAATATGGAATTCAAAAGAATCGAGACCAGAAAACCGACCGAGGAATTCGTCTATTAATACTCTCACTGTTTCTCAATCGAATTCTTGAAGAGCTCTACACTTTGAAAGAAAATTGCTGTTTCAGCTTCCAGTCGAGTTGTCGCATTGCGGTGTTACACAACGTTCTGCTTACCAAGTACCATCAGGATGTCTCTGACCATCGAACCCTTATCACGATTTCTTTCTTTTTTTTTTTTTCTCTCTAGTTCACAGAACTTGCGGACAAAGATTCTTTCGGACAGAAAGTTGGACCTTGTCCAACCTAAAAGTAAAATGTTCCCAGGCAAACAATACAAAGTACCCTGCAGCTTTAATTCCGTACCATCGACGACAAAATGAAGATTGTCCTTTTTATATCGTCAAGTTTGTCTTTTTAACTCGATCAATCTCGATGATTAACGCCAGGTTCTAAATTTTTAGTTTTCATTTACTAAAAATTTTCGAAAATGTTTCATTGAAATCAACGATTTCGATCCTTCTTGTGAAACGATAACCCCGCTATGTTTTCTATTTTTTTTTTTTTTTATTTTTATCGAAGTTGTTGAATTATAAAGGGTATCTCGGTTCAAACACGAGACGGTTAAAACGATGAACTTTTCCAAAAATCTTCTCCCACCCTGCTCGATTGGTCTGATGTAACGCGTCTGCGCGTTTTGCCATCTTCAACTGGCACCCTGTCAACGCCCGCCACTTGTCGTCTCCACCGCTTCCGATTAAACCTAGGCACTTCTTCCTTCATCTACTCACATTCTTCCCTATCGATGGCCATGTTTCTTTCTCCTCGAGGCTTCTACTTCCGTTTCTTCCTCCCTCTTGGATTCGAGGGAAGAACGAAGAAAACGCGACTAGTTCGAGCCGGGATACGGCACTCGGGGTACAGGATTGACTGCGGACCAAGCACTCGGCGAAAAGCGAGAGTTCTCTTTGAGGATTGCTTGGCAGATGACCAAACTTGAACCGGCTGGATACTATATTTAACCGCCAACCAGCCGCCAATCGTCTCTGGCTTTTTTGGATTCTACCGCCAACGAATTTCTAGTTCAAATCGGTACCCGTACAGTTTCGATCAATTTTACATTAATTGACCGACAAACGTTGGGAGAGAGAATCTTGCGAAGCTTGGAATCTCGGAATTTTGAGGGCTTGGAAATTGGGAATTGGGAATGGAACTTGGGAATTTAAAATTTGAGGGCTTGGAAATTGGGAATGGAATTTGGGAATTTGAAATTTAAGGGCTTGGAAATTGGAAATTGGGAATGAAATTTGGGAATTTGAAATTTGAGGGCTTGGGAATGGAATTTGGAAATTTGAAATTTGAGGGCTTGGAAATTGAGAATGGAATTTGGAAATTTGAAATTTGAGGGCTTGGAAATTGGGAATTGGGAATGGAACTTGGGAATTTAAAATTTGAGGGCTTGGAAATTGAGAATGGAATTTGGAAATTTGAAATTTGAGGGCTTGGAAATTGGGAATTGGGAATGGAACTTGGGAATTTAAAATTTGAGGGCTTGGAAATTGGAAATGGAATTTGGGAATTTGAAATTTAAGGGCTTGGAAATTGGGAATTTGAAATTTGAGGGCTTGGAAATTGGAAATTAGGAATGGAATTTGGGAATTTGGAAATTCGAGTATTTGAGAATTTGGGAATCGTAGAATCTTGGATCCATAATTCATGTTATATATAACTTACGCGACTGGTGTCTCACAAGTGTCTTGCCGTGATAAGGCAAAGGCTTAAGAAGGAAGACAAATATACAAATTACCAAACTGTTTATTCATTCGAACGGCATTATCCGCAGTCGTCAAGGAAGTTAACTGGACGTAGCAGCGCGAAAGGGAAGAATGATTCAAGAAGCGGTTCCAAACTCGGTAGACAGCGTGGTTATGCAATGATTATATTACAATCAACACTGTAAATGATCGTATTACCAAGTCGAAACACACATCTAATACTAGAGGAGAATACAAAAATTGATTGGTGAGTCATCGAATTCGATTACGATTGATTTTTGTCTACCGACTGATCAGAAGTCACTGCTCAATGTAACTTACAGTTATGAATTTATTTTTAATTCTACTATATAAATGGCACTCAAAATTCATTTAAAAATGCTCGAGGGACATATTGGATCTGAAAGAACGAACAATAAGGCGTGTCTCCATGGAGAAGTGTTGGCGAAAGTATTCCATTGTGCATGCAAATGGAGTCTTAAATGCCTGGTCTCCCTCCTGTTAATTGAATATATACACCAGTGGACCTTATACTTTGTACGACATTCAAGACAACGATTTCCATCGTGAAACATTAGCTAGGATAAAGAGCAATTTAGTCTGAAACACGTCGACGAGATAATCACGTCTGATATGCTTAACACCTTGTTTGCCACAGTAGAAATGGACATCAATGATAAGACATGTTAACATCTGGTCGACACCGTGAATCTTATCATTTTTAATAGAATTAATATTGTGTAGCTATACTAATTCTTATAGTACCTAATGGATACTGATGGGTAGTCAATTATTTCATTTTTAAATTTGAAAATTCTATATTTCTAGATTAAAAAATTTGAAATTTATATGTTCCTAAATTAAAAAATTTGAAATTTCCATATTTCTAAATTAAATAATTTGAAATTTCTATATTTCTAAATTAAATATTTGAAATTTTTATATTTCTAAATTAAATAATTTGAAATTTCTATATTTCTAAATTAAAAAATTTGAAATTTTTATATTTCTAAATTAAATAATTTGAAATTTCTATATTTCTAAATTAAATAATTTGAAATTTCCATATTCCTAAATTAAAAACTTTGAAATTTTTATACTTCTAAATTAAAAAATTTGAAATTTCTATATTCCTAAATTTATAATACTCGTCTCACTCGAGTTAGATCCATTTCTAAATTAAGAATTAATTAAGAACTAACTTAAAGAGTTACGGTACTGGTCATCGTCGACCCTCTTGGTAGTCAATACATTACTTTTATCACATAGTTATCAATGAGCAAACATTGCCGAGTCAATACGCAGAGAAATATAATAATAGACTTGTAATCTTTCACGGGAAGTTATTCAGTCGGTTCAAAGGTCTTTGGAGAATCAAGAGAGACATTTCAACGTTGTGCAACTGTGCATTACCATCCAGAACATATGTACATGTTTATTCGATCATTTTCATTTATTTTTATCCTTTTTTCCTGGACATATTGAACTTGTCTCAACGTGGTTGTAAAACTTGAATACGATGATTTTATTTAACATTCTGACGACCAACTACTGTAATTTGCAATGACTTGCAATCTCATGTTCCTTTTTATATCTGAACAAGATTCAAAACTATGACTTCTATTCTGTTTACTAATAGAAGATAAAAATAACTACAGGTGATCTGAAGTCATGCTAATTATGTTGCTATATAATTAGCCATTTTCAATTTGCAATTACTATGTAGTGGCAATAATCAAAATGTTAATAAGTAATTCATATTCATTGGCGTAACTAGGATTTTTTCAAAGGTCAGTTAGGTCTCCTAGATTTACTAATATATTTTATAATCTTAGAATTTTATAACAGTGAAGGGGGTCAGGACTGCCCCCTTACATATTTACACCAATGCAAATATTTTCCAACATGAAAAATATTTAGTCTTTTTTTCGTTACGTGAAATAACAGCATTTTTAAGGATGAAGAAGTGGATCATCCTGTATATGATAAACACTGCATAATAAAAACAGAATATGCTATTTTCGCTTATACCGTCTTAATGTATGCCAACGCTTAAAGATAAGAAAAATAACTTTATGCAAAATAAAAGAACACATATAAGCCTGAACGAAGAACATCGACGTCGAGGTTTTTCTCTTACCTTTTGGATTCAGTCTATCAGGGTTAAACCATGCGTCTGTAAAGAACAGAATCGAAACATGTTAGTTTTTCATAATCGACAATCACAGATTTACTTCTACTCTACGATGATTCGTGACATGAATAAATGACGTAAGAGTAGAAAAAAAAAGGATGGTCTGTTGATTGCTGAAATGGTAGGTAATTTTCACGTCGAACAATCACGATGACATTTTCGATTTCCAATCGACAACTGTTATAAAAATTCATTCTGACAGTAGTACGTTCCATGGTAACTGTTTAGTTAAATAGAAACATTAGAATCGGCCAGTACGTAATATCTAACCCAGACTTAACCGCAGAAAAATGTTCTGAAAACCACACACTGAGATATCATTTTTACATTTCTGCAGGGAAAGTTTCCTAAGTTTGCTAATTAACGCAGAGTTTAAAAACAACTTTGAAATATTATTCTCAATATCACATCAATTGCGCGCTTGAAACAAAAATGAATTCCAGAATTATGCTCGCGACCAAATCAGGGTTCCCTAGGAAAGATGCAGTGATTCTCGTAATTTTAATTTTGACGATGTTAATATTAAAAGTGTTTTAAAAACAAAATAGCATTATTTTTAATCATTATATATTATACAATTTAGTATACGACTGAAAAATACGAAGAACAAAGTAAATACAATTCAAATTTTCCCGCGCGAAAACATCTATACGAAAGTGGTCCGCCACATGCCTATATATAGGGAGTTCCCTGCGCTGCACCGTCATTTCCTCTTGGGATGCCCAAGAGGAAGGGTGAGAAGCGGGGGCGTCATTTTTCCCGGGGGAACCTGATTTCATCGCGAATGTGCCGTAAAATTCTTAAGAAAGTATCATAAAAATAATCTGTCGAGAAGTAAGGTAAACTTGAAATAGTAATCGATTGGCAAGAACCGGCGTAATTAGCACACACCGTAAAGTATTATGCAATCGGTGACCTCGGGATATCTATCTCTACATCTCTGTGTACTTTGAACAGGCTATCCGTCTGAAAATCCGCACACGCAATTTTTTTATTACTTTTCATAAGTTCTTGAAATTATTTCGAGTTTTACTGCCAAAGCATTTAACTGATGCTTAATTATCAATTTTTTTTGGAGTTAATTGATTCGGTAAATGCAAAATGAAATACAATCTTATCACTCTTATCAGAAGTGAAAAATATGATTGAAAATATGGTTTATCTTGTAGATTACATGCAATAATCGTAGACGTGAATTGCTTCTTCTTATGTAATTCCTACTAATTGATTGTTATCAACATTTTGTTTCAAATTAACTGGATACTTATACTGCTGTATCATTTCATGATAACAAATTAACACGTACTTGATCTTTGATAAAGTAAAATTTAAATTTTATCAAAATCTATTAGACCAATTGTTTGGGATTTGATTTTGGGAAAAATTTGTATGTCTCAGAGCTGCATGATTCATTTCAAATGACTTGGGTTACAAATGACCAGTCATTCTAAGGCTAATATTGACAGGGTCTAAGAATTAAATTTGAAAACGTGACGATGGAATTTGACGATAAGCTATCTATTTTGATAAGCTTAGAATTTATCTGCATTATCATTACAATCATTTATATAATTTTTTTTTACCAAAAAAATTCGATTGATCTACAGCTACTTATTATTATATAAAAAATTACTATTGGTAATGTTCAGTGTGCAATATATTTATAAAAACCGATAGCCGCCGATCAATAACCCACTTAGAAATCGCGTGTCCACTGCGCATGTCAGACAGTCGATTCACCCGGAGCTATAAAATTGTATATTTTTCCTCTTCCTTTTTTCCAATTATCACAAACGATCCGTTATCACTTCAATTTATATCAGAGGCATTAAATGAACAAAGTTTTTTTATCTATGGTAAAATGAACAAATTCAAGTACTGAGAGTTAAATTGGAGCGAGGGAAAAATTTAAGAGATTCTTCTCTTCGTGGTATCTTAATATTATTTTTGGTATTGATAAATAGCGTGTTAATGACGTACCGTCATAAAATTTGAGATATTAATTAAGCTCTAAGAAGCTTAATTAAGGAGCTAAGATTTTCTTATAATAGAAACCAGATTCCTGAGTAGTATAACCTTGGAAATTTGCTGATCTTCTGTAACTATGCATAGTTATGTTTTTTAACACCTTATTAAAGGTAAAATTCTTTTGATAGTCATTTGAAAGAATCTTATATTTTAAAATATGCAAATGAGAATGTTAAGTTTTTTTACTGTAATTTGATAAATTGTTAGCATAACACATTGATTTTATCAAACAATATTCTAATTAATACATTAAATATTTAATGAATCATAAGTAATTCATCACTCGAACATTTTAATATAAATAATATTAACAATATAAATCGGATAAAGCGCTCCTTTCGTTAGCAAACGCCCCACTAATCAAGACATGTAATAGGCTTCCTACGTCAAACTTATGCGTGACATGTTTTATACTTCGACCACCATCATAGATGAACGTCGTATCGAATGAAAGAAAAGTAATAAATAAATACACGTACACGGATCAAGAATATTCCAGAAGCAAGGACTCCCATTAGCTACACTGGAACATGGCTTCTTGCAAACAGCACCAGCGTCGTCTTTTTCCTTAGCAGGTAAATTTATAGGGCACACCGGCTCCGTTTCCATCTTCACCTAACCTTGCGTCGCGATGGAACTAAAGACGTATCGCATTCGAACACTACCTCGATAATCGAATTTAACCAGCGCGGAACAAACGCACTTTCTTACACAAACTTTTTTCTCCCTGATTTTTATTCACCTTTACTTATCTTGACACTGACTTATTTGCATTCAAGTATTTCCTGGACCGTACGTCCGCCTATCTGTACGAAAGAATTGAAAAACTAGCGTTAGAAAAAAACTTCGTGTAATTTAAATTACGAACTCCTCCAACGACACTCTACACCTCGAAGCTAGAACAGAACTAACGATTATTATCGACCCGTAGACAGTTCGAGTTATCCCCACCACTTCTACGATACTATTGGCTATGCCGCGCCGCGTAGCGGCGAATGGAAGACGATAAGGCTTCCACTAGTTACATTTGATTTCAAATAGATGGCACGCTACACGGCGAAAATGTATAGTAACTTTTCGTGTACGCTACAAGATGGCGGTAATTATAAATATAACTGGTCCCTGTCAAGTAGAAACCGGTAAACGAAATTCTACAAAAATAAATTAAGTTTCATTAATAAAAATAATGAATGCTATGTATAGAATAATAAAAATATATTTTTATATATTCCATCTCTCCCAAATAAGATTTCAGGAGGTTTCCCTCTCAAATGTTAGGGGCGTCCTCGGAAAGAAAATTGCAAATATTTTTGTATCAATTGTTTAGGCATATATGAATTTTTATTTTCTTTCAAATATCAAAAAGAAGCTTAAAGAACAACGTGATTTGTTGTGTGCGACGGTCGAAAATATCTCGTGAGTCAGAGGTAAAATTTTTCGCTCTGAAATAACGTATAAAAATACCTCTCGAAGAACGAAAATCTTACTTCGAAAACAGCTTGCTCAGGAAAACTTATTTTGGGATACAATTTCATTTCCTGGAAGGAATAAATCTGATGTATCATTCTTCGTCCCTAATTTTGTCTGAAACAAAATTTTAATCCAGGATTCTATGGTAAGGTTAAATTTTCCCATGGATTGAATGTTCCCATTGGTTCAACCGAAGGACGTCATAAGGCAGCTGGTGGATCAATATACAGAGAGGATACGGTTGACTTCGATTCACGGTGAAAACCATACGCAAAATGTACACCTAGATCCCCTGTATGGTGTGATATACCGTAACTTCACCCAAGTCCTATCCCCTCTAAATCTATTGTATTGATCAGACCTTTCATCCTTTACTTCAAATACCAACGTTGAAGGCTAAATATTTCTTAAACAATATTCTTCCTCCGAACTGATGATGAGAAAAAACCAAAAACATACCTCCATTCGCACAGTATCTCGCGCATTGTTCTACGATGACGCATACCTATGCGCGGTCTCAAGTTCAGAGATCACTAATTTATTACCCAACTATTGTATTATTCCAAAGAAATTTATAATTAATATTAATAATGGCGGATGTTCATGAGACGATGTTATAAGGTGCTAATGGGGCTATGGTACTCCTAATAAGACAGAGCTAATAAGAACCATATGAATATGTGCATACAATTACAAACGCGAAATCTTTCACTACCGTTACTCGTCGTGTAATCGTACACAAGTAACGGTATAAGGACACTATTTATCTCTGAGAACGATGACTTCGTATTACGATAATAGGATCGACTTGAAATTACATAATTGTATACAATTAAGATACAATGATACTAATCGCGATTCATACGGGAATAAACATTTATTAAACGTTAATAATGTTGCCGTGAAAAAGCAATGCGCAGTTATCAGTGAATCATGATCTGAAAATGCGCAGTTTATCTGCGCAATCAAATATTTTCATTTCGAAGCTGCGCAATCTGTTTGATACAAGGCTCTCAAGTGTTTCTTCTTTCTTCCAGATGACAGAATTATATAGAACAGAAGGCGAAAAATATTTTTCGCGGATCGGATTCTTGTTAAATTGGCAAGGGAATAAGAAAACATCTTAAAAAGGAGCGTGACGTGTATGGAATAAATAATCGCATCGTTACGGCTCAGAAAAGCAATGACGTTGTAGCCAAGCGGAAGTGTGGCTCACTTCGTGCAAAGATGCTAAATTAATTAATACTCTGGTACACATGTACCAATAGTTTCTGCTTTCGAAACTTTGGAGGTCGTCAATTATAATATGGTGTCTCAGAAATATTATATTAATATACTATAACTATCATACGAGTCAACTTCGACACCGGTTATAGATCTAACCGGTGATTTGCTAATCTATCGCAGATATATGTAAACTTTCTGTATTGAAAAATCATATTTAAAAAACAATTAGACGTACATATGTACTCACCAATTCCCATGCTGCTGAAAATCTCCTTTGGCGCAATTTCCACTTCTTCTATTCTTTCCGTTCTTGAATCTTGCTTTACAGACTTGAAGCTTTTCGCCGGCGATTCTTCTAGTTCCGATTCAAATTCAAGTTTCCTGCTTACCGGCGCACTGATTTGTTCCTTCTTTCCTGTTTCAGCGAGCACATATTCACTGGCACTGGTATCTTTTTTTGGTTCCTTCGAAATAGATTCGACAATCGGTTGAGATTTTTCAATAACATTCCATGCATCGTCCGCTTTTTTTTCCGTGGAAGAAACGACTGCCGGTTCGTGATCAACGATTTTCTTGTCTTTAATTTCTGCTTTTTCAACGGGTTTCTGTTTTTCTTCGTCCTTTTTGCTGATCGGTTCAACGTTCATAACTTCTGAGTGATCTTCTATCTTATCCATCAACAAATCGTGCTCCGGTTCCTTCGGTCTAACCTCAAAATTATCCTCCGCGGCCGGTTTACCTTTCTCCGACTCTAACAGAAGCAGCGTCGCTTTTCTAGGATCTTCCGGTTCGTTTACCGTTTGATTAGGTGAAAAATTAATCATATCCTTTTCCATGTTCAAACTGTGTTCCTGATTTTCTTGTACTTTTTCCGTATGGGGCTCCAGATGACTTGATTGTCCATCCTGGACGTGTTCGAGATGCTCAAAATCGTCCATCGAATCGTGCTCCCTTCTGATTGGTTGTTCCTTCAACTCGGCCATCTTTGCTACACGCGAGGAGACAATTATCCTGTCATAGAATTCAAGTATCCTTTTGGAACACTTTTAATAGTTTTCGTTTTCTCGAACAACTACTAAATAAAAATTTGATTTCAACTTGTTTTAAAGATCTCTCGGCTGTCCAACGATTAAAGTCTTTGAAAAATATCTCGTAACGATAATGTTAACGTTCCACTTCGTTTTTATCACCTTGTTATATATGAAGTTTCACTTGTACGAACTTTATTTCATTCAACAGTTTAACAGCTCTTTTTCGCAATATTATTTACGTGTTTTTAATTAACACACAGCGTTTTGTTTAAACTTTAACAATGAATTACAGACGTTAAATAAGAAAAAACCGGTTTAACGTTCACTCTCACGGGTGGGTTCGATTCTAAAGCACGTCTGTGACAGAGTATCTCACACAGGGTGTGCATAGGAGGGTTTCCTCCCCACCACTACCGTCAGTGCCAGGGATGTATACATAAAGGGTGATAAGTCACGCAAATAAATGGTTTTGCAAAATATATCTTGCAAAGATTACAGATTTACTTATATCATTTATTTAAGTCGGTTGCAATTTGTTCAACTATGAATAAAAATGTGGAACAACATAAGTACAATACTTTTGAAATGTAAAATGTAAAATTGAAAAAAAACAGTACATGTTGAATACTTCTATTTATTATTACTAAATATAAATTTTATCTGATAATATTGTAGGTTTTAACGCTGGAACTTAGTAATTGTTGTTCGTTCCTGACTAAGCCAATAAAAATTGAGCTTGTTTCTCCTACCACCTTGTTACAAAGCTGGAGGGAGATACGGGAGTTAGAACAATGAGTCACATCAGAAAGTCTACGTGTGGATGATGATTTCACATGTCATAATAAAGTATTACGTTAAACATTGATAGACACTAGGAAAAAGATCATTGAAACAGTTACTTAAGTAGTATGACGTGTAAAAACTTTTTACTTTTTAGGTTAAAAACTTTCCAAAGTGCTCGACTGCAATCCTTTCAATATTTTAGTTTGAAACAATGATTTATTTCATCATTACTATTATCATTTCGATGACTAATCCATTAGGTTTAATTGAAAAATAAATATAAATAATCGATATAATGTGTATAGATGTTTCATTTGCTACCTATAAGTTGTTGCGGCTTTTCGTATATACAGATGCGAAAATGTATACGAAACACCAACGCGCATGAGCAGGCCAGGTATCCTGCATTAAATCATGGTCCTACAGCGGTGAATAACGAATTTTTTGAAATATGTACTCGGAAAGTAAAAGGGAGCCTATAAATAATCTTTTTAAAGATGTGAATTTATATACCTATATGAAATTAATAAATACTTATTGAAATTTTAAGTCGGCACTTATAATAAAGCTTATAGAAATATACAATAACACATAAAGAAACGTAAATATTTTTAACTTACATTGGATTACTTGTCAAATATAAATTGAACGGTATATTAGATACATCATTTTCAAATTTTAATTACGAATAAAATAGATAAATTGATTTATGTTGCCTTTGATTTTAATAGATATCTTTGTTCTTGAGAGTTATTAAAAGCTAAATTAATTTCGATCTAGAAGTTCATTAGTTTAATTATCACTATTCTCAATTGTGCACTAATTCGTAGGAATAATCACACTAATCCATTTGCAATGCGCATGCGCAGGACCGCGTATCCCTGCATTTCTCCGTAAATCGCGGTCGCGAAATGCGCATGCGTCGCTAATATCTCGACGCGTGGCCTGAGCGTCAGTCTTTGATTGTACTTCGTAGGGTGTTGACGCGTGCACTCACTGTTTCCTCTTTCTCTCTCCTTCTCTCTACGGTCCTACAGCGTTTGGTGAAAGATTCGCCCTTTGCAAAATGGCGACGCAGACTACCACCAGGAGAAGGTTGAATGAGCACGAAGAGAAAATACGCAGTAGAAATGGCTTAACCTTTCACGAAGGCGTCCTGGCTAATGGTCATGCCGGTTCGCAAAGCAATGGACGTGTACAGGTTAGATCGTCACTTGTCACGCGTATTAGTTTTGTTTAAAAGTTCTGTTATTTAACGAAAATTCAAATGATGGAACTATCACGATTAATATTTTTAGTTTTCAGTTACACACGTAAATTACTAAACACTCAATATTTTCTACTGAAAAGCGAGCCAACAATGCCTATATCATCCGTAACAGAGTCTCCTACTTGAATATTAAAGCTAAAGTTCTTGAAGTAGTGTGTAAAGATCGAATTTGAAATTTGTTTTAAAACATTTCCAATACAGTTAGCTGTGCCTCTGAATTATTTCTATACCATTTCAAGCAAGTTTCAATTCACGAATTTACACTTGATAGTGTTAATCCTCATTTTACCAATTCATGAATGTTACCATGTACCTTTATTTAAAATGTTGTTATAATTATAATAAATGTATCTTTTCCTTTTGCGTCTAATGAAATTACATTTGTTCGATAATAGAAACTGTACAATTACTGACAGAATTCCGTAATATTCAAATTACCAGAAACTTATCGATATCCACTTTTAGTGGCACAAATTTTAATACGTTCTCGCAATGTTGATAAACATTTATTTTACCTAGAAGCTATTATTTACAAATCTTTTATAAATACCGTCACGTGACGAGGATTCAACGAAATATTTCGATTTAATGTACGAACGTTCGCTTTCAATACCATGTCGTAAGATTTTCCATCTTGCCAATTAACATCGACATTAACCTCGAAGCCCAACAGTGATAAGGGAACCTTATCGAATAGTGTTGACTTATAAGAATGAAGTTTAAGGTGACTAAATGTCGCTTCAATAAAGATCCTCTTAAATCACCAGTCATTTAACTGGTGAGAAGATCGGTTCACTAAACGCCTCATTGGCGACGTTTAAAATGTTAAAAGTCAAAGATGTCGTTATGTAATAGTTGGTTATTAACAGTATTTAATTCCCGCAGAAAGTTACGAGAGAGAAAAAACGAATTAAATAAGAAATTAAAAACGTTCAAATTATTTATATCTATTCTCGTTTGTAACGAGTATTAAGATTTTAATTTTTCGGCTTTCGTTTTCGTTCGTAACGCGTCAAAAAGCCGTACAGTGACGGGGTTATCGATTTTGGCGTTTTTCTCTCTCTTTTTTTTTGTAATGTGCTGGAGGCATTCTCGCTTGCGATAAAAATTTATTCTAACGCTTATCTGTTATGTATTAGTTAATCATTGCAGTGCTTATCTGGTAATAGTAAATTATTACACCATTCTTCGATTCATGTTTATAATTTATTCAAAAATCCTATTTTTCCTATTAATACGTTGAACGCCATGGGGGTCACCGGTGACCGACACCGCAAATTACACATGCCTGAATAATTAAAAGAAAATCAATAGAAAAACATTATTTTAAATAGAAAGCTTAAAATTTGAAATTTGAAAATTAATCATTAATTATTCTTAATAATTAGAGCTTCGATACGTCCTATAACAAATGGCCATTTTCACTGTGGCGATCAACGTGTTAAAGATCGCAATATCTAACATTTCAAGGAATTGCCATTATCTTATACCTTTAAAGATAACATTATTTATCAGCAAAGTTATCGTTAATAACTAGGCTCTTAATGGTTGACGATAGGCAATAGCCAGCTGAGACAGGATAGACCTAGTAAATAAATTAAGAAAGTACATGAATTCAATTGTAGTTAAGGAAAATTTGGAATATTTAAATAAAATTTAATTTTCTACCATGCTGCCTAGAGAAACTACTTATTTCGTTAATAATTGAACCGAATGATAGTTAAATGTAACTATGTGCAATTTACGCAATAAATGACAAATACATGTTGAAATTTTAATTAGTTTCCAGATAAAGAAACCAAGTCGGAGCCGGTTACATCTAGGTCGAAGGAGTCGTTCGAGAGGGTACCGTTCATCACAGCTGCACTGACCCACCTCGGCTTCTATATTCTTATGTTCCTCGGTTTTATTAACCAACTGTTTTTCACACCGAAAGTCGCGAAAGAGTACAATAGAGAGGTAAGATAATCATAACTTTGTACCATTAAAATGCAAAGTTATCCGAAGTATCAAACTCATTTTTATTTATAACGGTATATATTGAACGTTGATTGGTACGCCGATTAATTTTTTTTGCACCTGTAGAGTTTGAACGTGAGTCCAGTGTATCGTTAGATTTTTCTAGGAAAAAAAGGATCGATGAAAGGCGCTAAGAATGTTTCAAGAGCAATCTATTCTATGACACTCTTCGAACAAGTTCACTGACTTTCTTTGTTCAAGAATATACAAGATACTCCAAGTTTCACCTTTCGCCTCTATTATTATACCAGAATTGCGTTCTGAAGATGCTATTCATTGGAAAGGACCTGGTCCTCTTCCCAAAAGTGCGGGCTTTCATTCGAAAATTCTAGAATTACAAAATTCTTAAAATTTCAAAATTTCTAAGGAACCAGGTCTATCCCAGAAAGAAATTCTCAAGTTCAAGGTGTTACAGTTTATAAAACGATTGCAATTGTAAAATATACATGGACCTAGGTATGAAACCGATTACTGAAGGTCGATCGAACGAATACCGCAACGTTGGCCGACGATCGAAACGAACTTTTTGCGACGATTACATGCGGAAACCTATTATCCTCTTTTCACGCCGCAGTTTCGATTCACCACGAGTACACACGATAATTTACTTCATAGAGATAAAGGGAGCTTCTCGAAAAAGAAAATTTGCGACGTTTTCTTAGACCAAACGAAACTGTTGCTGAACGTTTGAATAAAAAGTTGCACGTAACCGGGAATATTTAATTATAAATATAATTATCTTTCCAGGAAATTAAAAAAAAAAATTCGTAATCGATTGATTTTTCAAATTTATTACGTTGCGGTTGGTGTCATTTCTTTTACTTTTGAATTTCGAATGAGTCATTAAACGCATGATTAATTTGAGTTATCGATAATCTTGCAGCTGTATGTTATTTTATTATAATCGTTATTATTTAATCGCGAAAATTGATTGTTACAGGGTTACGCGCCGCTTTATGAACATTTCGAAGAATTTTACCTTCGATATGTTTACCGAAGAGTCAGAGATTGTTGGAACAGGCCGATATGTTCTGTTCCAGGAGCCACTGTTACGCTTAAAGATAGGATAACACGAGATTATGGATGGACGTTTCAGTAAGTTAATGAATTATGAAAGAAAAACCAAGCGATGTTGGTAATCAAACGTTAAACTCACATTATTTGATCAAAAGTCATTGAATAATTGATTATTTAATTAATTAGTTTGCCGATAGTTACAGACCGAATGTTGAGAAATGGACTTGATTTATAATACCTCAATCATTTATTTATTATGTTACATAATCTGAATGAATCATAGCATAATATCTAAGCGATCCCATCAGATATTTAGTCCATTGCCAGTGAGAAACTGCACAGATTTGAAAATCGTAACGCTATCGGTGATACAGGAAGGCAGACATTTGTCTTGATTAAATGTAATGAAGAACTGGATGAGATTAGACGGCCAGCGAATGCGAAAACAGGCTTATAATTTGAAAATCAAATTCGAAAACTCCGATTAGATTCACCGCGTTTCATTGTTAAAACAATTGTTTTTAAACAAAAGCTCCTCCCCTTTTTTCTTGTCGTTCTAATATTAATAGCTCGGTGTTGTTTAAATTATTATCAAGATAGTCGTTTAACTTTTTAATTCTTGTTTCACATGTGTACATTTCAAAATAGTGCAAGATAAATTTGTTTCTTTAATATATTGTTCTTTAGATTTACAGGAACGACCACTGAATGTATCAATCTGGGATCGTACAATTATTTAGGTTTCGCTGAGTCGGATGGCAAATGTGCCGATCATAGTATCGAGACTTTGAAAAAATTCGGTTGTACCACTTGCAGCTCTCGCCTCGAGCTTGGTAATTTACTCTCGTTCATTGTTATCATCAATTTGATACTCCATATTGTTAGATTTTCATTGTTTGTTGCTTTGTATCTAGGAAACATGCCAATCCACGAAGAATTGGAACAGTTAACGGCCAGATTTCTGGGCGTGGAAGACGCGATTGTCTTTGGAATGGGCTTCGCAACGAACGCTCTTAATTTACCTTCGTTCCTAACTAAAGGATGCTTGGTACTCAGCGACGAGAAAAATCATGCCTCGTTGATACTTGGATTGAGGCTGTCCTGTTCTACCGTTAGAGTGTTCAAACACAATGGTAGGCTTGAAAGTAAATAAAAATTCTTCCGAGGTAAACTACAGATGAATAAATAAAATTGTTTTGGTTTAGATGTGAAGCATTTAGAGACTTGTCTGCAAAATGCAATAGTTTATGGTCAGCCAGGAAGCGGAGAACCTTGGAAGAAGATATTAATTGTTGTAGAAGGTGTTTATTCTATGGAAGGTTCTATTGTACATTTACCTGAAATTATCGAACTTAAGAAAAAATACAAAGTAAATAGAGTTGTTTCTGTATAATTGTGGTAATCATTCTTAATATTTAATTTTAATTGTCTATCGTAGGCTTATCTTTATTTGGATGAGGCCCATAGCACCGGGGCATTGGGTAAACACGGAAGGGGTGTTTGTGATTACTATGGAATTGATCCACGAGAAGTGGATATACTTATGGGAACCTTTACAAAGAGTTTTGGATCTGCTGGTGGCTATATTGCTGGATCAAAAGTAACAGTCATGCATATATTATCTTGCAGTGAAATATATATTTATATTTCGTTATCGTTTTCAAAAGTAGCAATAATAGTGATTGTTGTACGATTCTAGACACTAATCAATCATTTAAGGATATACAGTCACGCGCATACTTATGCGTCCGCCATGTCTCCGCCAGTAGCTCAACAAATAATTACTTCAATGAAAATAATTGCTGGTGAAGATGGTACGGACGAAGGGGAAAAAAGAACGAAACAGTTAGCAAGAAACACTAAGTATTTCAGGCGTAGACTCAATCAGATTGGAGTCATTATTTATGGAAACGAAGATTCGCCTGTTGTACCTATGTTAGTCTATTTGTTTTCTAAGATTGGGTATGTATTCAACATTGAGATACTGAATAGTGAACTATAAAACTGTAATTGTTATTTAAATTAATAGCGCAGTCGTGCGAACTTTGACGACGTATAACATAGCGGCAGTTGGTGTTGGATTTCCAGCAACTCCTTTGATGGAAGGCAGAATACGGTTTTGTCTTTCTGCTGCGCATACCAAACAACAGTTAGATTATGTAAGTGAAACCAGCGGTTTTTTTTTTAAACTATAGTTTATTTGCTTCGTATTACAGAACCTGTTGGTTTTGATTGAAATTTTTATTTTATTTTTATCATCCTAGGTACTCTCACGCATTGAAAGTCTAGCAGATTCTTTGGGCTTAAGATATTCTCGAAAATTTCGTGACCCAGCTCCCATAGAATATTATTCCGATGGGGAAACCGAATGACCTACTGCGTAAAAAATAGACTCTAGGATATTTACCTTGCTCCAAAGAAGCATTTTTTACTTCTATGGAGAGAGACACTGCCTTGGAAGAACTCTACACGCATTCTTTTATATGCTTTTCCATTGATGCACAAGTTATGCCGCTTAATTAAAGTACACCACAAATGATTAAGATTTTTCATCGATAAAATCGACGAGCATCTCTTTATCTCAATCTAATGTAAAATTAAGAATTAATGATCCTTTAGTTTAGAAATTTTTTCTTCTTCTTCTTCTTCTTCTTCTTCTTCGATACGTACAGCGATGTTAGATGTTTTTTCACGATCTCTTAAACAGCATACAACGAATTATTAAATATTAATGGGGAAGCCAAGAGTGCGTCAGAGTTCGGTTGCCCCGTATTTTACGTGCACCAGGCTCGTAGAGGCATATGCACATATCGGCGACTGTGATATGCCAACAGATTCTATATAGATCCACAAGGTAGTTTTAACAAAGTAATTCGCAAGTAGATTTTTAGTTTTTTCTCCAAGCCAGTAGAGAAACTAGAAGTTCGATATTTTTCTAGAAAAGGGGAAAGGTCGAACAGAGACTTTATTCTTTTTTTTTTCTTTCTAATACTTGAAGCTTTTTGCCGTATTTTGCATCGGCGCACTGCCGCAACTGCATTTATTTTATACTGAGCTTTTACATCAAGCTTTAATCCTTTTGCTGTGGTGAATGTTTTAGGTAATAGCACATCGAACAGAGCTTTGCCAGAATCGTCTATATTTCATAGCTAGTATTTTTCCGCATATATTTATTAAGAAACTTAAAACCGTAGTAAACAGCTAAGGTGAGTACTTGAAACATTTAATGTCCATATTAACTGCATAAGACAAATATATTTGTCAAACTCAATGGCCACAGTAAAAGGTTTAAAGTGAAAAAATTCGATATGCTTCTCTTTCCTTTCAAAATTGATATCATGACACTTTAAATTATGTGATAGTAGTCTAAAATTTCTCTCTGTAATCTTTTGGTTTCCTTTATGTTTTTAAAATTATTATTGTAAATAGAAGTAATTCATTCTAAATAGAGCATAGAAATGCGCGCACATTTTTAAAATAACAGATTCGGGTACTTTTAATTTTCGAATTACGTATTTAAATTATTAAAAATGTTATAGGGTTGATTGTTTTTTAAACTAAAATTCAGAAATTTTGAAAAGAACTGTAGAAGTTATTTTAACATACCTCTACTAAATAAACTATTTATTCTTAAAGAGTAAGATATATTTTGTTCTGACAAAATAAGTCTAAGGTCACTTCGTCTAATAAAAGTAATACAATTCAACAATAAATTCAACTTAATTAATTGTAAATCAAACGTTTATCTATTATTAATTTATATCGACGGAGCTTTACTTTACATATCTAAGATAGAAAAATATTTTATGGTAAAAAAAAACAGAATTTAAATTTTAAAATAAAATTTTTTCAAAACGAAATTGTATTTCTCTGTAATTCTTTGATTACCTATTTGGGAAACATCTTGAATTAAAAAAGCAATTTCATTAAATGATGTAACAGTTTTTAATTATTGTATTTGTAAACAATGCACACGATAATTAAAACATTAATCAACTTCCCAGTTTATTGTTTGAAACATTAAGTTGAAATGCGGGAAAGAAGATTTTGAATTCTTCCTAAAATAATGCTATTAGCACAAATACAATCGGTAGGCTCATACGGCGGTTTTATTGAAAGGACATTTTCAACCGTTAAAATATCACTTTCTTCTTTTACATCAAACCTATTTTCTCGAAGTATTTTTATCACAGCATTTTTTCGTTCTTCTAATGTCGATCGAAGAATATTTGTTGGTGCATTCATAAACAATTCTGGTAAATCACATGGTTTGTCCATGCAAATTTCTATGTTTTTTATTGCATGACCAAACACGATTTTTAAATGATCTTGTTGGCAATCCTGTAGCAGTACAACACTGTAATTTATCAATTATTGTAAATATAACAATAAATAAGAATTTATAAGTAAATATAATGTTAAAGCTTCTAACCTCTCTGATACAGGATCAACTGTATAAACAACGCCGGAAGATGTGGTACCATCTTCAGTCAAAATGTTCACTTTGAAACCAACATAATTTTTAAATAATACAGGATCATTTTTGTAAATATTATGAGAGAAATGTGAACTTTCTTCCATAATATAAGTATATTTAGAATTGTGGAATAAAAAGCACGATTTGATAACAATTGTTCAAATTTTATATGTTGGTATTCTCATGAATTACAAATAGGACATAACCTAAAAAATAATTGACATTGACAGTTAAAGTATAAACAGTAAAACTTATAAAAAGCATATTGTAAATGTGTGCTTAACAATGGTTATTTACGGTGTTTATATCGTATCAAAATCAGGTGGACTAATTTTTAATCACGATCACAATGTTCCACGAATTGAGAATGAAAAGACATTTAATTACCCGCTAGATATAAAGTTAGGTTATGAAAACAAAAAGGTGGTTGTATCATTTGGCCAAAAGGATGGAATAAATGGTAACAATAAAATTTTTATTTAGTTTAAAAACAAATGATAATTATATTAACCATTTAATTCACTTATTGCAGTGGGTCATGCATTAACAGCAGTAAATGGAAGTCCTGTGGTAGGAAGAGAATTAGAAAATGGAAAAGATGTATTTGAACTGCTTGAGCAGCCGGAAAATTTTCCTGTATCGCTCCGATTTAGTCGTGCCAGAATGACAACGAATGAAAAGATTTTTCTAGCATCTATGTTTTATCCTTTGTTTGCAATTGCTAGTCAGTTAAGTCCTGAACCACGTTGTTCTGGAATTGAAATTTTGGAAGCTGATACATTTAGATTACATTGTTACCAAACATTAACTGGTATCAAATTCATTGTCGTCGCCGAACCTACACAAAGTGGAATAGAAATTTTATTGAAAAGGGTATTTGAATTATATGCGGATTATGCTTTAAAAAATCCATTTTACTCATTGGAAATGCCAATCAGATGCGAACTGTTTGAGTCCAATTTACAGACTTTGTTGGAGAATGTTGAAAAGTCTGGCGCTGGTACCGTTTAATGAAATCTAAAAGTAATCTATAAAATAGATCAGACACGTTTAATACTGGTGCCGCTCGAATGGGGTGAATTTGTTAAATATGTTTATATTTGACAGTGTAACATAGGCTATGTTGTAAATGATAATAAATGTAAACGATTTAAGTTTTCATATTTAATATGAAATATATACAACAATTTATTGAAACACTTCAAGAAGGTACATCAATGGAAATGGAAATATTATTATCAAAGTTCTCTTAATTTAATTCTTCATTCTATGAAGATTTTTTTTTAAGCTCCTCGTTTTTTTTCACGAAGCTGAAAATATCATCAGCTAAAAGTCTTGGTTCTTCAAAAGCTGCGAAGTGACCTCCACGCGGCAAAACATTATGTTGAATTATATTAGGATATCTTCCTGTAAGCAGACTCTGAGGCAATGCTAATAATTCAGAGGGGAAAACTGCACAAGCTGTAGGGACTTTTATAGGTAATCTGAAAGAAAATCCATATGATATTTTCCCTGTCTAATATATCGCTTAAATGTATCTTATAAAAAGTACTATAGTTTTAAACTTACTCGTCAATTTTCAAAGCTCTATTTGGCGAGCTAAAGTTTTCCGCATAAAGACGAGCACTCGTAGTAATACTGTTTGTGATCCAGTATACCATTACGTTATCTAGAAGTTCATCCAGTGTGAATTTTTCTAACAATCCACCATCGTCTCGTGATCTGTATTCTTTATTTGTCCATGTACTGAATTTTTCCAAGATGTATGCTGCCAAACCATCTGGTGCGGATGATAGTCCAACTCCTAATAGATAATTTTACAAATTTTATGAATTTGAGTTCGTATAACTCGCTGATTACTTTTAACAATGTATATGCAAAAATCTCTCACCAACTGTATCTGGTTTGGTAGCCTGTATATGGAAGTATCCAGATTCTTCCATTAATGTGGTGAAATGTTTACTCACAGGATAATAGAGTGAATAATGTTCGCTTCCTCCTACTAAAGACGGGAAGTAAGTGCCAACAAGCAACCAGAACCAATTTTTTAGTGCAAGTCCAGTACACATGTTAAGATGTACACCTGTCACCCTAAAAACAAATGTATATATTTCTTGTGCGTTTGAAAAGTTTAAATACTATATTTACTAACTTTTCTGGATAAAGAGCAGCCATATTGGAGGCGATCAGAGATCCCCAATCTCCGCCTTGAAGGTAAAATTTATTAAAACCAAGCCTCTGCATCAGATTCTTAAATACCACTGCCATCTAAATAAGAAATATTTAAGCCCTCAGGATCGTCAGTCGTTTGAATATTGTACTCAAATAGAAAATTTTACCTGGGCTGTACCCAATCCTGGACGTGCAGCTCCTTGTGAGAATCCATACCCAGGTAACGATGGTGCAATAACTTCGAACACAAAATCATGATTGGGCCATGGTTTTGTTAACATGGGTATTATTTTTTGAAACTCAACAACAGATCCAGGCCATCCGTGTAGCAGCAGTAAAGGAAGAACTTTCAAGTTCTTATCCTTTGGAAGATTGGTCGGTTTCACGTGGTAGAAGTGTATATCGAGACCTAGGTATTAAAATTCCATACAATAATTTATACAAATTAACAAATTCCTTTCCAGATGCTTCTTCTCCCTTTTTTTTCACCTTGGATAATTGTCTTGAACTGAGGGTACTTATTCAACAATGCTTGTCTCTCGGTCCAATTATACTTGTTCTTCCAGTAATCAAGTACCGTATTGAGGTACTTGGTGGAAATTCCGTAAGTCCAAGCTGCATCTTCTAACGGTTCCACGTACGTTTTACGATTCTCGAGACGATTTTTTAGATCCTCTTGGACCTTCGAAAGAATTTCAATTTTACAAACGTGTCTTGTACAGTAAATAAATATTATTTATATTATTACGTACCGATTTCGGTACATCGATCTTAAAAGGCCGGATTTCGGTAGATGCTTTCGCAGCCTTCTTCGGGCCCCAATTTGGTTCCGGTAAAGTTGGTACATGGTGTTCAGTTGGGAAGCTGCAAATAAAATATTATTAATTCATATAAAGGAAGAACAATAATTCTTAATTTATCTTAATTCTTACTAAAGTCACACTAGTGATGATATTGCATAAATTTTGTTATGATACATATTTATTACTGATAAGAAATCGCTCGACAAGATTAGGTGAAAATTAGATAAAACAAGTGATAAAATTAGTATATTAATTTTCGAAAATCAAATCGTATCGAAATATTTATCGGTATAGTAAAAAATAAAAAACTGCTCCTCAGATCACGTCACAGTAAACCTTGTCGATTAGATAACACCGCTATTAAATATAGTCTCCCAGAACGTGTGTATTTCATACATACGTGTCACTCAAGGCAGCTGCGGTACAATTCAAGATAATCTTACAACGTTATCAATGAACTTCGTACTTTATTGAAAATAAAAAGCAAATAATATTACTGTTTGTATCGAAAGGACTGAGGAGATACCTAAGTGGAAAGTAACGAAGAAACTTTCATTTATTTTATTTGAAACATTGAACTTCGATCGATTGATATGAAATACAATTTCAGGGTAATTAATGTACGTACACCCTGTCGCAAAAGTATTCGTCCACCGTTTAAAACGGAATACCTCGTTTAAAATTGGACCAAATGACTTGAGGTTTCTCGAGAAGCTATACAAATTAATTTATTAAGATATGTGCCTTTGTCGTTTTAAAAAATTTGTTGAAATCGTGAAAAAAAAATAGTGAAGGATCATTTTTCAACTTTTTTATGTGAGCCTATAATGAAAATTTAAAATAAGTTATGTTTATGCTGAAAATTTCATCGAGATTCGTCAAATGCACTTAGAAGTTATAAGTAATTAAAATTTTCGACTTTTCATCTAAGAACGTGACTAGTTCCGTTCATCTGTACAGCATGTATCATAGTGTCCGTTCGTCTACTGAAAAAGTACTGACTTTGGAATCCAAGTTTAACTGCAACAAATATCATAAATCTAATTATTTAATAAAAGCGTTAAAATAACATAATCATCTGATAAAAGCTTTAGAATATTCAATAATTTATTTGAAATTACAAAATACACTAGACGAACGGACACTATGATGCATACGTAATTCTTGAATATAAACACGTCAAATTTATTAATTTTGATCAACCATCTGGATAAGTAATTATCTAGATAATATTTGATAACTCAATAGATGAAGCAACTTTCTAGTCGATAAAATTTTGACCAGATTGCAGAAATTGAAAATATATTATTTACACTCGATTATTAACGTTAAATGTTTGATCACGTGATATCGCGTTCCCGATTATATGGTCGCTTAAACCTTGCGGCATAGAGTGACCGACCTATTTTTTGCACTCGGCAGCAGTCCTGTTAGAACAATTAAGTATTTGCTTATAATACTAAACAGTTAAGTTATTTTGCCTGTTCGAAATACAAGAAAATAATTGAACAGGATAATATAAATAACCGTGCAATTTTGTTGTTTATTTGATTTGCAAATGGTACACGTATTGAGAGCGAATTTTGACGTCATGGTAATGGTAATAACATTAGCATAGTAATTAAAAGGAAACATTTATATGGTAAATTTTTAATGTTACATATGTATATCATTAATCAATGACACTTCAGAAAGCAAAGTACAAATCGTACGGACAGGGCCGGCCCTGGGCCTAGGCAGACTAGCTGGCCGCCTAGAGCCCCCATAAGACGACTTTGCGTCTAATTGTACAAACGCAAAAAGAGGAATGTTTACTTGAATATTAATCGATGTAAATGCAAATCTAAATTAGTTATATAAGCTTTAATGTTAATTTTGTAAATTTTATTCAAGGTACTTTTTTTTATGTCATATATGTGAAGGGGCCTTTTTTCGAAGCTCACCTCGGACCCCCGAAATCTCAGGGCTGACCCTGCGTACGGAGGAAGAGTTAACGTAATGAACCTTCCGTATCATGCTGTTTTTTTAGACGATTCTGTTCGATATTTCTTTAGAAAAATGTCGATTAAGAGTTGTTTGTGTTGGATCGAGAGGTCTTTGTACGATGAATAACACGTCTCCGTTTGATTACTGAAATTTTTCGAGACAGAATGAATATGACCTTCGCTAGTATTTCCTGTACTCATCCTAGATATACATATGTATGTGTTGCGTGTTGTAATCAAAGCAGTACAGACGCGTGAATATTCAGTTTTTAGATTTGCAATCATTTTTCTTTAATTAGCGTCAGTTCTTTAATTTGAAATCATTAATTACATAGTGAACTAAATTAGTAATGTTGAATCCATTATAAGACAGATAAAAACTGTTTGCATATTTTGTTCTAAATAAGATGCGTTATATAAATCGATGATATTGCAGAATA
The DNA here is from genome assembly GCF_051020975.1 of Osmia lignaria lignaria. NCBI lineage: Eukaryota > Metazoa > Arthropoda > Insecta > Hymenoptera > Megachilidae > Osmia > Osmia lignaria. Next base: position 3,265,394 of record NC_135040.1, read on the forward strand.
TATCCTGTCTACCTAACAGAGCTGTAATGGATAAGAAATATGACAGCAGTAAGATTTATATTTAGAAGATATGGTAGTTGTAATCAAATATTTGAATTACTTTTAAAAAACTCGACGACCGGTTTTCGAACAGGTTTTTTTTTCAATATGAGTTTGTAACATAACAAAATATCGAACTTTTTTAAAATCAAAATCTGTTAAATATCTTTTATAATCAGAATTACGTTTATTATTTGTCTTCTCTTCTTAAAAAGAGAAATACCTGTCAGGGTCAACTGAAACGTTTTTGTAGAATAAACACAAACATAGTATTAATCTAAGTTTTAATAAGCGGTTTTTCTTGAAGGTCTTATAATTAACCGGTAATTATGAGGCAAAATCAAATGACTTACTTCAAGTAAGAACCTATCCCAATAGCGGCAAGTGTAAGGAACACTATAGATTTCCACATGTTACACTCGGTACCTGTAGATCGGTAACTGAACTGTTCAACCAGCAATACACGAATGTGTAAAATCTTATCTGTTACAGTGGATTTGAAGAGAATAATAAAGATCCTAAGGACAAAACAATCACGTCAACCAAAAAGTGAGGGAACTTGTTGTCCAGCACCACCTAGTGGCCACTCTAACATCATCCATTATTTGTACAGTGATTACAGATAGTCTATCTGTAGTCACTGATTTGAATTTGAATACCTCCTGTTCTTTTTTAACCGACTTCGGAAAAGGAGGAGGTTACTCAATTTTATCAGTATATATATATTTTTTTTTCTATTTCTAAAGTACAACTTATATACTTGACGTCGATCAATGTCATTGGTAAAGACTTAATCATATAGATAATCTTTGGAATAAGGATAATTTGTAGTTTAAAATGTACAATCATAATCCTTTGAAAACAACAGCAATACTATTATATTCTGTTACATTTCTACAATATAAAAACTTTGAAGATTCATAACTATAAGCGAAAATAATTAATATTAACTTAAAGATAACAATTTCATTTGTTACATTATTGAAAAACAAGAATTACATTCAACTGATAATTAGATCAGGAAGTAATTACATTTATGATAAATTAAATTTATTGATAACTAAAGATCGCACAGTTTATTACTTTAAAATAAAGAGATTTATATTTAATCACTATTATGACAGATTTTTTGGATAATAATTATTACAATTCCTGTATGTTATTATGCGGAAGTCGTTTTACTCTTTTCGAATCTATATGTACTTATGGATCACATCTAAATGTATAAACTTATGATGAAAATCATTCGGAAGCGATCTTTGGCAACTTGAACAATTTGAACGAGTACTATTGTGAATATTTCTAATTGACTATCAAACATGTACATATTGTTACAATTTTATTTCTTCTCTTCGTACTTAGTACTGAATAAATGAGCTTATTATTTCGATCTTCTTAAATAACATTATGTACAAAAATTAAACAGGGAAAAATATTTGTCTGTTCAATTGAATTCTTCAGAATATAATTGTTGCGCAATATTTTACGCGAACGCATGCGCATACGGTAATAATGATTCAATTGATAAAACTAAAATTCGTTTTGATTTAGAAACCCATGGATTTTTGCAAAAAATTATCTCAAGCTAAATTATGTTTGCATATTCGAACACATTTCTTTTGATTGATTGTATAAAAACTTACTAACAGCAAGTACCTAAAATTAGTCTAAGAATTTTACAATTGGAAGCATTTGATATATAAATATATCTTTAAAGCACCTTCAATAAGCAGGAAACATATCCTTAATAATTACTTATTATAGTTATATAAAAACAAGCCTACGTTTTATTTTGATATTCATATAAAAGAATATAAAACGGAAGTATCTTGTTTCAATGATTCAGATCTAAAATAATACATGTAAAACACTGGAAGAAGTATTGCATAAAAAGTTTCCTTATTGCTGAAGATCGAAACACTTTTATGTATAACAATAACAATGCCTAATCGAGTATAGTTTATTAAATGTGTAATTTACAATTGAAAAATGAATCAACGTAGAAAAATTACGATAGAAATTATTTTGTGGCAGATTATAAAAGGTAATTCTAGCCATAGCACACATCAAATGTTTCTAATTTCAACCACTACGTTAGTTACATGACAATTTACATAAGAGTGTTTCATATCATTCTTAATAGTATACACTTTATTTATTTTTTTCATATGCGCGCTAGTTACCAGGTACTGATTAATGTTTGCAACAAAATGGAATATATTCCTTGTGGATATAATACAATTCTCTCTACGGGGGAAAATTGTGTACCTTTGGACAAGATTTAAGTTTTATAAATTATTCGATATATAAATATATGATCATTATATTCGATATAATATCATTGATTCTTAAATTAAAAACACAATCATTTTGTGCCACTTAATTAATACAATATTCAACAATCTTTTTTATCCATAGATATTTATGCTTTTGATTTTTAATAGAAGATTTATGTATGGCATGTTTTAGAATACTTAGCCATGATTCAACACTAGAACTACCAAAGGGGTCAAAATGACTGCTTTCCAGTTTCTTATTTTAAATTATCAAGTTTATCAAGGTATTTTTGCTGGAATGTATGTTGACTATTGTCGAGATAAAGAATTGATATATACATATATTAAATTATGTTTCATCTGGTATTTATTTAATTTTCTGTATTATTTTCAACTTAGAAATTAGTGTGCATCAAACGTCGATAGTTCTAGTGTTAAGATATTTATATTTTCAGAAAACATTATTGAAATAATTTAATTATTTCAATATTTGTTAACACTATATAAAGATTCATTTTTTTTCGATAAATTTAGTTTTACTTGGTAAGTCCAAAGGTATGTACATATATAAAAAACATCGCTTCACAATCTACAGGTATTGATAACTATTAATGAGCAACCAAATATTGCTACAAACTTGAAGGAATTGGTATAATCATTAATAGTCAACGGAAAAAGAATGAAACGCGATTAACCTATCTCTGGATGCATTGAATATTTTCTACTTAAAAGTAATTGTCAATATAATACATATTTTCATTAGATGTCATAATCTCAATCAATAGACAACTTCAAAATTATTCTGTGAAGACGTTTACCCTTTCAGACTACAACATTTACACCTTTTTTTTATCTCAAACGAGAGAATGCAGTTTAAAGTAATAGAAATTGCAGCTATTCGTGTGATATAGAAGTCCCGAAATAATTTCAACTGCGTGGGCATGATTAAATCATCGCTAAATATAAAACTTAAAACTAGTTACGTGTTATTAATAAGCGAAAAGTCAAAAGGCACCATGTTTCCCAATATCTTAAAGATACTTCATTGCACTTTGAAACTGATCGAGACGTTTTTTGGATTTTTTTTATAATAGTAAATTATACTTTTATATAACAAACGTCAGATCGTTAAAAGTCTTCATTGTTTAACAATAAAAAATAGGATTCAGAATTTTTAGAAACTATAATCTCAATGAAAAATTCTAAATTGGCTCATATTCAATCACTTTCTTTCCTTTTTTTTCCATTAAATAAATTCAAAGCGTTATAATAGAGGATTTTGAGAACTTTTATACGTTAAAATTTTAACACTTACTCTATAAAATCTCGATCGGTAGGTAGTAAAAATGATCGAGTCTAGCTGGAACGATTAAAATTGTTAACAATCTATAGTCGATAGATGTAAATGAATAATATAACAGATCCATGGCCTAATTTGTTATGTTTAAGACTAGAAGAAATCCTCCATGGAGTGCGTTAAGACGATAGCGCGAGACCCAGACGAGCGAACGCCATTTCCTTCCGTAATCGTGTAATTTCCCAATAAACATCGTGAACTGTAAAATGAAGATATTCAGATTCAAGTAACTAAACAGAAATAAGTATATCGTACAATTTACCTGAACTTTTGACAAGGCCACGCTCGATATAACGTAGGTAATTCAAAAAATCGCAGACCGCTATGATCTATAGAAATGGATATCTAATATTACATCCAATACTTGATAAATTTCTTTAAATATAGAATTGAAAAACTTACTCGATTTCGACAAATTTGTGATATGCTGTACCACTGATTTTCTTGATCCCCGAGCCTCATTCGATAATAACATTGACGCGGAGCTTCGAGTAATACACATTTTCTAAAATACAATGAAAAATGTATTTGTTAAAATATGATTAATATAAAGGTTCGTACTTTGAAATATATTAATTACTTTGGAAATGTAAATTTAGTTTTGTCACTTATCGCCTCGATGAAGATAATACCGTCGAGAACAGCTTGCCTAACCTTCGTTCCTAATTCTTTATTAGGGAAATCAAGGCAAAGATCGATATCTTCTTTAAATACTCTACCGACAAAAGGATCACCTTTGTCCACGCATGGATTAGCTTTCCATTTAAGAAATTCTGTATGAATTCTAGGATCAACTTCAAGGCCGAAATCTTTACATTCTTTATCTTTCTCTTTGTCTGAATCTTTCTTCCAATCCCTCTCGAGGGATTCTCGATCGGATGGTAAAGACGGTCTTTGTTCTTTTAGCGGAGAATCCGGTGGAGAATTCTCTCGACCGTATTTTAAGTTAAAATGCGACGGTGACCTAGAATGAAAAAGTATTTAAAATTTAATTTACGTAACAGCTGATGTTTCTAGAACAATGAAAAATTGTTCCACCTTCTGTGTTTTCTTGTAAAAAGACCCTGTTGACCATCCTCGCTATTTGAACGACTTTTCGTATCGATTTGCGGGTGTAAATGAAAATTTGGCTTAGCCGGCGTCGAAGTTAAGACTAACGTTTTCAATGCTGCTACTTCAGCAGCTAGAACCTCGGCTTTCATACGACTTTCCTCTAATAAACGTTCCGCTGTGGCTTGACGTACATTCGCTTCTCTAACCATATTATGTGCCTCCTATTTAAAATGTAAAATTTTGTTTTTTAATCAGTTTTCAGTTTCTTTGTATATCTTAACTTATGCGGTTTACTTGAAAGAGACTGGCAGTGAGTTCCTCTAATTCAGCTTCGACATCCTGTTTGATTCTCGAGAGCCTTGTGACCTCTTCATCTTTCAATTTTAACTCCTCGTGTGCTCTTTTAAGTTCATCTTGCAATTTTGCTACAGCATGTTCCTTTACCTCTGCTATGGCCCTACCCCATTGTAGAGTAGTCGGTGAAGGTGGTTGCTGATTAATTTTTTTCAACGAACATGGTTCCTCTTTCTCCTGAGACTTCTGAAATCCATCGTTAAATGAATTTAATATATTAAATACATAATCAGTTAATAATAAATATTGAACCATAAGAAATTACTTCTGAATCCTTTAAACATAATAACGCTTTTGAGGAATTGTTACAGCAATTAATTCTCGTTGAATCATCAACGCAATCTTGATCGTTTATTAAGTCTTCACCATTTTCTTCGTTAAATATAATAGGCAACGGTTTTGTGCAATGATTTCGGTTTTCAAACAATTTATGTTCATTTTCATTCAACCTTGCCAGAGTGTCACAGGATTTTGTAAGTTTTCTTTCTTCCATCGTTGATGAACTTCAATATCACAATAGAACATTGTGGAGTTTTCTGGTTGATGCAAATACAAGAGCGGTCTTGGTTGATCTAGAACTATGTAAATTAATTATTAAAAAAAAATTCATTTTTTTTATTTAAAAATAATTTAATTTAATAATAAATTCTTTCAAATGAATGCCTAAAATATTCTACAAGTGTAAAGAAATGATTTTAAAATAAACACAGCTATGTTACACAATAGCAGATATATGATGATCTTTAAGTCTAAAAAAAGAAATAGTACTCTAAATAATCTGTTGCCGCAATTTAATTTTTAATACATTTATTTTTCTCTAAAAAATAGTTTCAGCAAAAGAAAAGTAAAATTTCAACAGTGTTCTTTCAATTTATAAAACGTACAAGTTCAACAAAAGTAGCTACACTGTCGCGTACCTTTCATAACGGAACATCTTAATTAATAGTAATTTATCTCGGCAATTAGAAGCGCGCTGGAAATAATTCCGCTGAATTGTCTTTATTCCATAGAGAGCGTATCATTTAATCCGATACAAAGAGTTTACATGTTATTATAATAAAGAAAAATTGAACAGCATCCATTGGTAAGAGAATTCATCGACGGAAGAAGAATCCGCGCGTATCGATCCAAAACTTACAATGATTCTAATGCTGTAAGCATCTACAACCTACCCGTAAACCTCTCTTCACGCAACTCCCCAGCCATTAGTGATTTTAACGAAGATCATAAAAGTATACCAGAGAGAAATACGAATACGTATTCGACAGGAGAATTCTACAATATGTCAACTTCGTGTCACTATCTTACGGGACACATCACCCATCACCCTTTTCTGACCCGCACACACGGTCCGACTGATGGGTCGCCGAGAATGAGTGAACTTTCAAGCGCCACAGGTTATCCGCTGCTAAATGCTCGTACTACCTCGTACCAGCTCGTACTTGTGCTCCGTAGATTATGAAGTCATTGTAGTTGATGCGCGTCTTAAAATTAGGTAAAGAATTATGAAAGTGAGCGCTATGTTTGCGTACGTAAAATTTTACCGCAACAATTACACTATACTTTCCGTACATTCTTTCGTTATTGCCATAACGTAATTAGGCTAAAACGATTTCAATTGCATTCAATGTCATAGCAGTTCAGAATGTAAATTCTTTTCTCACGCTCTCATTTCGCATTATTCTAATCGTATGAATATCAAACCGTGTCCGCATTGCGAAAGTACATTAGCAGAGATAATATTTCGCGTTCAACTTTTTTCGATGTAACAATACCTTGATTTTTATCAGCGATTGATGGTAATTTCGATGTCTAGTAACTTCACGATTTTCTTTTGGCTCCTCCATCAATGGCCCTTCGTACTCTCTTCTTTACCGTTACGACGCGTCTGCTGTAGCGTTTGATACTTTTCGTGCGTGCCTATGCTTTCAGCATGTGCCTGCCTCTGTGTCTGTGAGACACGTTCCCAAGCTCGAAGGTGATTTCAATCAAATCCAGTGAATCGAATGTGAATCACTTGTTTCTATAATAATTCACGATTTATAAACAATGGATGTTGATAGTGAGTATTCATTGAATTTTTGTATTTAATATATCTTCTTTTGTTCATTTAAAAATTCTATCCTACTTTGATAATAACTGTAATTTGGGAATATTTGTCTGTTAACAAATATTTTATAAGAATCAACTTAATGTTTCATGGGCAATTATACCTTATGCATGATTAACTTTTTATATAACAGGATTAACCAGAAAGAAGAAACGGGTCAAACGCGATGGCAACCTTCAGCAATTAGCTGAAGTTACCAAAGAACTTGGGGATGTATATTTTGAGACTGGAAGGTTTGAGGATGCTCTACAAGAATACAAAGAACAATTGGAAGTCTGTAATATTTTAGAGGATAAATTGAACATTGCTGTAGCTCATAGAATGATTGGAGAGATATATGCTAATTTAGGCACCTATGAGGAAGCATTAAAGCATCAGAACTTATACTTGGGTTTGTTTTCTTAAATGATCAACATCCATAATATAACAACACAATTGTAATAACAATATTCTTGTGTTAGGCAGAAGGAGCCAAGGAGATAAAGAATTTATTAGAAGAGCAACGTGCTTATGCAACATTAGGTAGAACATATTTTTGTTGGGCTGAAAGTTTGCCTGAGGTTGAGAATAAATCTGATGCTCTAAAAAGTTCAAAAAAGGCATACGTGAAGAGCATACGTCTTTGCAATGAGTATGTCTTCTGTACAAATGTATTAATTTTCTGAACAATATTTAAGGTGTATATTAAAAATATATATTTTATTTAGATTGGAAGATACAAATATTGATTTGAAGGAATTGATCACTATGAGAGCTAGGTTGCTTTTAAATTTGGGTTTGGTATTAGAAGCTCAGAAAGATCATCAAGAGGCTGTTGATTTAATGGAAAAGGCTGCGGCGTTATGTCAGACTCACAATTTAAAAGAAGATTATCATAGAACACAAATTGCTTTAGGAGGAATTTATGAGCGGCAGTGCAATTACGAATTAGCGCTGAAACATTTTGAAAATGCCACTGAGGTTGATAATACGTCTCTAAAAGCGGAAGCACGGTTATTTCAAGCGGAATTACTTTTGAAAATGGAAAGATGGCATGAATCACGGAAGATATTAGTTTCTCTCTACGTTTCAAGCAAGTTGCCAGAAAATCTGAAGCACCAAGTTGAAAAATGCCTTAGAATAGGTACGTTTGTGATGATATAAATTTTTATATAGCATTAAAAATTGTTATTATTTATAATAGCATAATAGGATTAAAAATTGTTATTATTTATAATAGCATAATAGAATTAAAAAAGCTATTGTTTTGTTATAGTTGCAGCACTGCACACTACCGAGGAAGCTTTAAACGCGGAAGAAAGTACAAGTGGTAAGTTGAAACTTTACGAAACGTTAGGAGACGCATCGGTTGCCGCGCAATGTTTTGAAAAAGCTATCGATTATTACAAGAAGATGCTCGAGTGCGCTGAAGAAATGAAAAGTGATCGAATAGGAGCAGCTTTGTTGAGTCTGGCGCAAACTTTGAAAGACGTTGGACGATACGATGAAGCGTTAGAATTTGCTCAAAGAGAATTGATATCGTGCACGGATCCTCGTGAAATATGTAGATCTGCTTTATTTTTAGCGGATTTATTGATAGCCAATAAGGCAGCCGATGAAAAAATCGAGGAGACATATAATTTAGCCCTGAACAATGCGAAAGATAGTTCAAATATTTCCTTAGAAGCGTCCGTCCTGAAGGAACGTTTAAATTTCTTTAAATCTACCGGTAAAACTGAAGGAATAGAAACGCTCGTAGAAAGATTGAAAGAGTTAGAAAAATATTCTACTGATACAGATAGCGAAAGCGAATCAGAAGAGCAGATTGGCGCAGATATTCGCTTGGAAGATTTATCTGACGTAGAAGCGGAATTGCAAGCTAAGGGGAACAGCAGGGTGAGTAGAAAACGGACAAGGAAGAAATCAATGGCGATAAAGAGAAATGAAAAGGGTGAAACGCAGCTTCACGTCGCTTGTATTAATGGAAACATTGAAACTGCAGAAAAATTGTTGGAGGCTGGTCATCCAACGAACGCTAGGGATCATTTTGGTTGGACACCTCTCCACGAGGCTGCGAATCATGGTTACGTGGAGATTGCAGAGTTATTATTGAAGCATGGCGCAGATGTAAATGACCCTGGAAGTCTCATGTGCCAAGGGGTTACACCTCTCCATGATGCAGCATCTTGTGGTAACATCAGAATGATGCGGCTTCTAATGCAGTATGGTGCTAATGTAGAACTTAAAACAAATGAAGATGATACGGTACTAGATTGTTTAGAACAGTGGAGAAATCGTGTCGATTATTTATCCTCCGAAGATCAAGAGGAGTACGATGAAATGTATAATATGTTGTCTGCGATCATTCCAGCAAGTCAGAGGAAAAATTTCAAACGGTCATATAAATCACCGCACAATTCAAAAACTTATATCGTCGATAAGGATAATACTGTAGAGAAAATATCTGCAGGTGAAGATTATAAGAGAACTATAGCCAGTTTAAAACGTAGGAATGATCCAATTGGGGCACCTCTATCTCGTAGTAACTCTAATGTAAATCCTCTTTTAAACAGCGAAGAAGTTCTTCTGGACGATTGGCTGGAAGACGACATTAGTGAAAATATTAGCAGTAGAAGGTGCTCTGATGAGCTTTCGATTATAAAAAGGAAATCGAGTAGTGGTGATATTGATTCTGAGAAAACTTTAAAACGACAAAAAACGAGTAATGAAAGTTTTGTAACAAAAGAGAAGGAATTTGATTTAATAGAAGAAGATAGCAACGAAAGTTGCGACACTGTTGTAACATGTTCTTCCAATGCATCAAAATCTCGGAGGAAAAAGCAACAGGTGTCTTTGCTGTCAATTGGATTTTCTAAAAATTCTGTTTCTCGAACTCCTTCGCCTGTAAATCCATCTCCTACAGAATTTGAATTTCGAGAAACGGGTGCTATAAAATCAATTATTTTAAATGTTTCGGTGGAAGGGAAAGTATTCAAAACTCAGGTAGAGTTTTCGAATACGGCAAAGCCATTAATTCAAGATATTTTAACTGATATTAAAACGAAATTTTACAACGACAGTGGATGTAAAGCTAAGTTTGAATTAAAAACTGTGAGCGGTATTGCAATAAATAACAATAACTTACTTACAATTTTAAACGAAGGAGATGTGATTAAAAATTTGCAATGCGAAATAATTGAATTAGAAACGCCGTCTATCGTCGAACGATATGGAATAATTTGTAAAAATTACAATATAGGTAAGAATTTCGTAATAACTCGTTAAATTTAATTTTTTTTATTAATTGTCGTGTTTAAACTTTTTAGATGTTCGTGAATCCGTGTCAAAATGCTTGAAATCATGTGAGAACACATTTATTTTACGCTTGAAACAAGAAGATATCAGTAAAAATGAATTTATATCTCTATTGAAGACTTTGGAATATCAAAAAAATGTTCAAATATTAGATTTATCTGGTGGAGAATTATATGAATTAGGAAAAGTTTTAAATGATTGCATTTTGAAGTTATCGACTTTACAAGAATTGTGCCTGCAAGGATGCGATGTAGATTCAAATTGTTTAAACAAATTAGACAAGCTACCTGTACAGCTCAAGCATTTAGATCTGAGTTATAATCCACTTGGGCCAGCAAGTCAGGAAACTTTGTCTAAACTTCTTAGACCTTTGATACAGCTTCAGACCTTAAATTTACGATATTGTCAGTTGAATAATTTCCAGTTTATTTTAAATAACTGTAGCCTCGTAAACCTAGATATATCTTGGAACAGTTTCAATGAAAACGGCCTGGGTACTTCTTTACAGAGACAGTTACTTAATTTAAATTTATCAAATACTGCTTCTTCAAGTGAATTCAATTTAGTCAAAAATATTTTTACTAGCACGAGTTATTCGTTTTTAAATTTAGAATGTTTGGAACTTGCTGCCTGTGATTTAATGGATACCGACGTAAGAAATATATTATCGCAAGTATCAAATCTTTCTAAGTTGGTACTTAGAGGAAACAAAAATGTAGGAGTAAAATCTTTGCATTTATTGTTAAATCATACGCCAACGTTAAGATATATAGATGTTAGTGGTTGTAAAAGTATTACTGAATATCCTGATGTTGAAATATTTATTGAAAATCCTGAAATTTGTACATTAATCGTGAATATGTATCCGGAAGTCTGTGATTGTTGGATTTGTTTATGGCGAGGAAATGGTGTTGTGAAAAGATTACCGCATAATCTTGTTATGTTTAAACCTATTAGTGGGATTGGAGGTTGAGATTTAATTGTACAGTAATTGTACATATCGTCACATGTGTATAAAGTTATAAGTTATAATTTATATAGTAATCTATACAAAGTCAAATTCAACAATTTTTAAGCAAGTACTTTATAGAAATAACTGCAAGCTGTTAACTCCAAAAGAATCTATTTTTACATTGTAATAATAAAACTATATTTGAAAATGCAATTCAATTTGAAACTTGCGCTACTTTACTTTCAGCAATGAAATCAGTAATTTAGATAACTGTTTATCAAACAATTATTTTAATCATTCTTCAGTCTTGTGCTGGTTTTGAATGATATCTAAAAGATAGAATCAAAGGGAGTCAAAATTGTGTTTTTTTGAAAGAACAAAGGCATGTCCAGTCTTTTTGTATTTGTATTTCCCTTCCTTTAGCAAACATTAATGTGAATGGGACTAAACTTGACATATCCCAGTTCAATGTATACATGTAATCAAATTTGATTGTTTACGATAACCTATTCGAGTTAATTTTTTATATATGAAACTCTATTAGTCATTAAAAATGGATTTGATTAAATAAAGTAAATATCTTAAATCTATGTACAAAATGCTTTATATCGTTGGGTCTCATAATGCATACTAAAAAGATTTGTTTCAGATAATAGGCATTTATTAGTCGCAATTATTAATCGTTGTTATCATTATTGTCAAATGATTGGGATCATTTCCATGTAACAATGTGAGTAATGAATACAATTATTAAAATTAATAACTGATCGAATGGTAATAATGAATATTTTGATATATTTTTTCAGAAATTGTTTTATTAACACAAATTACATTTTTATTATTGAATATCACCAAGATGTTTGTATACCTAAGCAAAAAGATTGCAATACCAAACAATTTTCGATTAAATTGCATAGCATGGAATCAAAGGGAAGGTTATATAGCAGTCGGAGGAGAAGACGGTCTCTTGAAAGTACTCAGAGTAGATTCCAGCGTAAGCGGATCTAGCAGTGGTGGAAAATCTCGGAATTTAACTGCTGCCAGTAATTTAAGCATGAATCAGACCCTGGAAGGTCATAATAGTCATGTACAAGTTGTTACCTGGAACGAGCAACATCAGAAATTGACCTCCAGTGATCAGAATGGCGTGATCATAGTTTGGATGTTGTACAAAGGATCCTGGTATGATGAAATGATAAACAATTGTAATAAATCAATAGTCAAAGGAATGGCATGGAGTTCCAACGGTTTAAAAATTTGCATAGTCTACGAAGATGGAGCAGTTATCGTGGGTTCTGTCGATGGTAACAGAATTTGGGGGAAAGAATTGAAGAATATATCTCTGGCTGCTGTACAATGGTCTCCAGATGGAAAGCTATTATTATTTGGCTTAAAAAATGGGGAAGTTCATCTTTACGATAACCAAGGTGTATTTTTAACAAAGTTACAGATGGTTTCTCTCAATAGTCAGATCCAAACAATAGTATCGTTACAATGGTACGATGGAAGAAATGGCTACATCGGTTTGGACTGTCCAACTTTAATTATCTGCTACAGAAACGGTAAAATACAACTTATGAGAGATACAAACGATGATAATCCGATCGTAATAGAAACCGGTATGACCGCAGCATGGTGTTGCTGGAACAGTTGTGGGTCTCTGCTAGCAGTTACAGGAATGATGCCGATGTTAAGTAATGGAGAGACAAAGGATACAAATGTCATTCAGTTCTATACTCCATTTGGTAAACATATGAAAACTTTAAAAATACCTGGTAGAGAGGTGACGTGTTGCGCATGGGAAGGAGGCTCTCTCCGAGTAGCTTTGTCAGTGGATTCGCACATATATTTCGCGAACATCCGTTTAGATTACAAGTGGACTTATTTCAGTAACACAGTTGTGTACACAAACGAAAAGATTAGCAAAGATGGCATTTGTATCATGTTCTGGAACACAGTGAACAACACCTGTTGCACGAAATACGTGAAAGCGTTGATATCAGTGTCCTCGTACGGAGACCACTGTGTTCTGGCTGTGAAGAATGATCTTGTACAAGGCTCTGAACAATTCGCCCTCTTGGTCTGCAACTCAATAGCCACTCCGATAGACACTAAATTTATAGATCTAGAGCCGTTATGGGTTACCATGACTAACAACACCATCATAACAGCGTCAAAAAATAATTTCTTAGTATGGAATCATCGTACTCCTCGCAATACCATGTTGCATGCAGGTCGAGTCAAAAGGGACAAGATTTATCACATAGATGAAACTCCAACTGGTGTGACAGAAGTTATTCAAGATTTAGATAAAGATAGATCATTTGAAACACCTATTAATACAAAGGCTACTATGGATCCTATTTGTTGTCTATATGCAACTGAGAAGGTTTTATTGATCGGCAGAGAATCAGGAATGATCCAGAGATACTCTTTACCGCAAATAACTCTCACGAACAGGTATAACACATCATGTAAATTGTACAAAATCGCAATCAATTGCGACTCGTCACGCGCATCCTTGATGGACACCAGTGGCGTATTGACTATGTTGGATTTAGATATCGATTTGAAAAAGAATTTCAAAAACGGAGATACGGAGGATGATATAAATAAATTTGAGAGGAAGGACGTTTGGGCTATGTGCTGGGCGCAAGATAATCCGGCTCTGTTGGCGATCATGGAGAAGACCAGGATGTACGTGTTGAGAGAGTTTGATCCTGAGGAACCGATATCGTGTTCCGGATACATTTGTTCCTTCCAAGACTTAGAGATACGTTGCGTGTTGTTGGACGATCTCATGCAGAAGCCGGACGATACGAGGAATGAATTGATAGTCGATTTAGAGGTAAAATCTTTGAGGGATACCAGGGAGTTACTGACGAAGGTAGGATTGAAGGAAGCCAACAACTTCATTCAGGACAATCCTCATCCACGATTGTGGCGCTTATTGGCCGAGTCAGCGTTGCAGAAATTGGATCTGGAAACTGCGGAGAACGCGATGGTACGTTGCACCGATTACCTGGGTATACAGTTCATAAAACGTTTGCAGAACGTGCACAACGATCAGTTGAAGAGAGCGGAGGTGGCGGGTTTCCTTGGGAACTACGACGAGGCAGAGAAATTATACTTGGACATGGACAGAAGGGACCTGGCGATATCGTTGCGGCAGAAATTAGGCGATTATTTCCGGGTGATTCAGTTAATGAAGATGGGGATCGGTGGCTCCGACAAGCAGACGGAGCACGCTTACAACAAGATCGGCGAGTACTATGCTGAGAGACAGAATTGGGAGGGTGCGAGGGAGTACTACGAAAAGAGTAGGAACTTGGAGAAGTTAATTGATTGTTATTACAAGCTGGAAGACTTTGTTCAATTGGCAGGAACCGTGCAACAGTTGTCGGACAAGAGTCCTTTATTAAAAACAGTCGCGAGAATGTTAGCGTCCGTAGGTATGTGTTCTCAGGCTGTTGCGGCTTACATAAAATACGGAGACGTGAAGCTAGCCGTGGACACCTGCGTTCGCTTGAATCACTGGGATCAGGCTGTGGAACTGGCAAGAACTTACAAGATGGCTCAAATAGGGGAATTATTGAACAAGTACGCCAATCATCTTCTATCGAACGGTAAAATGTTACAGGCGATAGAGCTGTATAAGAAAGCGAATTACAATCTGGAGGCGGCGAAATTGTTGTTTCAATTGGCCGAGGAACAGGCGATGAGTCGAACGAATCCATTGCGCGTGAAGAAGATTTATGTTCTTGCGGCTTTGCTGATCGAAGATCACATCAACATCACGCCTGCGACCAAGGGCGGCCGCAGCAACATTGTGATGGGTTTAACGGAGAACAATGAAGACTCTCGCGTGATAGAGAACGCCTGGAGGGGCGCAGAGGCGTATCACTTTCTTTTATTGGCGCACAGGCAGGTATACTCGGGACACTACGACGCGGCTATGAAAACCGCCTTGCGTCTCAGAGAGTACGAGGATATTCTGCAGCCGGAGGATATTTACTGCTTGCTTGCACTGTCGAGCGCTGTTAATCACGCTTTTGCTGTCTGTTCCAAGGCGTTCATCAAGCTCGAATCGCTGGAGATTATCTCGGAATCGGCTAGAGAAGAGTACGAGGATCTAGCGGTGGATATCTTCACCAAGCACAGTCCGAAAGACGTTCGCAATTCGAAAGCTGAATGCGCTAATTGCGAGACAATGGTACCCGACTGGTGCGTCGCTTGTCCAAATTGTATGACCAGGTTTCCTCCTTGTATCATTTCAGGAAAGCCATTGATGGATCTCAGTAACGCGTGGATTTGTACCGTTTGCAGGCATCATGTTGCTACGGAACGTGACGTGGTTAATATTAACGCTTGCCCCTTGTGTCACAGCACGGTTACGTACATGTAATTTACACGGGTCAGTACGTGTGGACCAAGCATGGTAAAATAAATATTTGTTACTCGTAGTTTAATCAACGTGTTCACGGCGAACATTGATTATGTAGGAAGCACGTTGCGCCTTGATATGGGTGTATGCTACTTAAAATAATTAGAATATTTGTTTATACAGATTTTGAAAATTATTTGAATAAATGGTTCTAATTATTTTGAGTAATGCATTCCGTTAGCTTTTATTATGCTAAAGCATTTACACATCACAGCATATCAATTTAATGTACTTAATTTGGTTGAAAAAGTTTATTTTTGATCTCATTTGTAGGTTTATAGTTACTTCATATTGAACGAAATATTTTTTTTCGTGAGTATCATACTTATTTGAGCATTTACATGAATCGAATCAGTATTAATTATTTTTATTCTAAATTATAACAAATATTAATAGACTATTAATTCCGTCCAATAATTTTATTTTTTTTTTAAACGTTTAGAGATGTAAGGTACGAAATAATAAGTTGCATTAAAAATATTTGAAACTACCTTACGCGTATTTAATCTTGTACCCTAAAAATTTACGTAATTTTTCGAACCTATAAATCAATTTTTATAAATAAAATCAAATAAATAAATTTACCGCTTCGCGCATGGCAACTGGTTTAGCGCGTGACAGATTTTCGTTTGTGCGCATGCGCGTCAGTACCGGCACGCGCTTCCTTCCACGAGTCGGCTAGTGCGTCTCGAGCCAGCAGAGGGGAAGCATCGTTTCGTGTCGCTTCCTCTGTTACAGATAGTTTTGACGTTTCTTTTCAATTTTCTCTACTTTTTCGTGAATATCGTCGTTTATTTCGAACTATCACGCGTGCTTGCCGAACTAATTCGCAATTATAAATTTATTTTTCCGCGAATGTACAAATATAACAAGTGCCACGTTCCGCGTATCTGTCGCGTTAATTCGTGAGTGTATCGTAAGTGCTTTTAAAAAAGAAGAATAATGAGTGGTATGCTGTCGATGTTGTGTGTTATCCTGATCCTGAGCGTCGGGACGACTACGGTACGCGCCGGATTAAAATGTGACGCTGTCAGACCGTACTTCGAATCTCAGGGCTTTCCTGTCAGTGATATTCCCAAGGAGGCGATTTCATGTAAGTACTTGTTTAAATATCTTGTTTCTAATTTCTTACGTCACATTTTTGAGTTTCAATTTGGAGAATTCCGTGTCATAATTTACTGCAAAGTTATCACTTTCAAAAGTTTCAAAGTAACAGTGTACTTGTAAGATTTACAACATTAATATTGAATTACCATTGAGTGTCGTTGATAAATGCATAAAAATAGTTAAAATCGAAACAATTTAAGATAGAATTAATGAGATTTGACAAATTTTATAACTGTATTCCGAACCGTTTAGTCGCTCAATTGACCAGTGACGCAGTGCGCGTCACTTAGAACGAGAGATTCTCAAGTGAAACTACGGTTTCCTATAATTCAAATTTAACACAGGTTAATTTGCTAATGCGGTAAAACAATGATATCAATTGAATAAAAAAGAGAATAGAAATAATTGAAACTCAAAATTGGGACTATTTTACTTATAAATCCTCGCAATTCGTGATTTATCTCGCGACATTTCGTCGAAGTGATTTACAAAGGCACATGTTCAACGAAATATTTATGCCCGATGAATTATGGGCAGTGTTTCTTCGCGAAGGGGCTAGCGAATAGGGGAAATACGAAGGGAAAGAAAAATTCTAGGAAGTTCTCACGTCGAAACTCGACACACGAGACACGCTCGAGTTAACCTTAAATGTGTTCATGTATACACACGCGGCTAAGTGTCGAAAACGTGATGAATGAGAATAAACACTTTTCCGGTTACAGTTTTTCATGAGAATAGTTAACTTTTGAGTTTCCATAGTAATAAAATAATACTTTACCACTGTTCGACTTAAAATTTAGACGTTATTAACCAGAATAGATAACAGTTTTATTTATTGGTTCCCAGCAGTGCATAGCTGGGGGGCTTCGTTTATCAGCCAGATATAAATACATAGAGCCTTTCTCTGACGTTATCGGGCAATGCAATCAAATACGTTCAATTTCGAAAGCATATTTACTCGGATCTACCAGATAATAAAAATTTACGATATCAACATGATTTACAAAGAACGAGTAGTATTACTGCACTACAAATGTTATGATGTAACATATTTTTTGTTGTAAAACACGAGCTTTATCGAAACCCTTGGATGACGGACCAAGGAGAGAGCCCCGATCAATTTCATTCCTACATTTCATACTGTACCTTTAAACATTATTTCTTCGCTATACGAAGCTCTTTCGTCTAAAAAATGATACATCTGACTTCAGGTTAATATCCTACTATATATTTTGTAAGTTTGGCTCCGCTGTTCCAGGGTTAATCTATTTCTTCTTCATCTTTTATATCGAGGATACATATTCTTAAGAGAGTCAATGTACTCATCTTGACTCTGTCGATAAAAACATGCATCACATGCGATATTCTCATCTTAACCGTAACGCAATCGTTTTTCCACGTACTCTTGTCAATTATATTTACTCGATACTCTTTGCTAACACAATCTTATTTACCAGAAGGGATAGATTTACTCTAAACAAATTGTTTTGTTAGGAGAATAATAAAAATGGGTCATAGATACAGATTTAATTACTAATCAACACAGATTTAAATGATCAATCTAACTAATCAACTGATCAACCATTTTCAATCATTTACCTAATCAACAACATAGATTTAATTACTAAAATAACAATGCCCATTATTTCCGCGCGATCAATTAACGAAAAGCAAACTTAACGAACGCGTTAAATATTCTTCCGTATGATTTTTGTTTCCTTCACCATTTCCCGCGGGGGTTCATTGTTTACAACCAGACCGGCATTATTTCCGTCGCGATTATCCATCGGAAAAAAAATAATCGAGGCGTCGTTACTTCGAAGTCGGTTAAGTCGCAAGGAAGTTGGTACAAAGTTGATATAAACGCGCGCATCCGTTCGCGTATGTACACTAGATACAGTCGTCGCGATAAAACGTGAAACGAAGCGTTTCGAAGCGTTCCTTTTTTTCACTTTACCTACGTGTACAACCCGTTCACTGGCTCTCCGCTACCTCCGGCTCTTCCCAGCTCTTTATCTGCCGCGAAACCAGCACGTTTCTCCTTTCATCTCACCGATAAAACCCGCCAGTGTTTATACGCGAGCGTGAAAAACGATCGAGAAGATAAATCAGAGATGGCGAAGTTTCCGAGAGGGAACGCGAGTTTCGAGTATTTTCCTCGGTACAGATTTTATATAGGAGGTAGATATTTGGTTGAGAGTAACTCGCGCGAGTAGCTTTCGATAGCCGAGAGTCACTCTCGGTGGACTAATAATCACTTTCAACTCAATATATTTTCCTCGGTATAGATTTATAGAGAAATGGGAGCAAAGGGAGTAGGTCTAACTCGTGCGAGTAGCTCTCGATAGTATTTCTTGCGAGTGGACACTAAGCTGAGAGTCACTCTCGGAAGACTAATAATCACTTTCAGCTCGGTATATTTTTTTCCTCGGTATAGATTTTATAGGGGAGGTAGATATTTGGTTGAGAGTGAAACTCGCGCGAGTAACTCTCGATAGTATTTCTTGCGAGTGGACAATAAGCTGAGAGTCACTCTCGGTAGACTAATAACCACTTTAAACTCGGTATAGATTTTATAGAGGAGGTAGATATTTGGTTGACAGTGCAACTCGCGCGAGTAGCTCTCGATAGTGAGTGAGAGTCACCCTGTAGACTAACAATCACTTTCAGTTTATTATATTTTCCTCGGTATAGATTTTATAAAGCAGGTAAATATTTGTTTGAGAGTGCAACTCGCGCGAGTAGCTCTCGATAGTGAGTGAGAGTCACCCTGTAGACTAATAATTATATAATCACTTCCAGCTCATTATATTTTGCTCGGTATAGATTTATAGAGAAATGGGAGCAAAGGGAGATACCTGGTCGAGAGTAGGTTTAACTCGCGCGAGTAGCTCTCGATAGTATTTCTTACAAGTAGACAATAAATTAAAAATAATTATTAACTTTCAGCTGAATATACACTTGCAAGAAATCGAGAGTTACTTTCGCAAGTTTTACTCTCCAACGAACACCTATCCTAAAGATTACGCTAAAATAACTGAGATTAATTAAGATAATTAGCTGAGAATAACTTTTAGCGCAATGTCCATTTGCAAGAAACATTTTCGATAATTCCTGCCTCGAGTTTTCCACCCCTCCTCAAATCCTTCCGTTCGTTTTACTCGAATGAAAATTGGGGTCCACTTAAGACACTACATCCAAGTTGAAAATGCATCCACGGAAGGATGGACGTTGTTAGCCCAGGATGACGGTAATCCCTGCTATACGTCTTGTTCCTAGTCTGCTCTGCGTTAACGACGAGACGTCGACGGTTCCCAGACAGAGCGATCAATTGACTAACGTTAGAGTAGTTTGCGCCACGGAAACCGTTTCAACTAATCCGAACCAATCAGCACGCTCTGCTTTCATTTGTCCCCCGAGTAATCTCAAAAGCGTTCCTCCTCTCGCACGATATCGGGGGCAGTGTGCGTTAACGCGATCGTAAAAAGCGTGTCGAACAAGTTGTTAAAAGGAGCGAACCGATGACGTAGAGCATCCGGCAGCGAACAGGAAACAGCCTTGACCCTGCAGGTTTTTACTCTGACCGTCTTCCTATCGGTTCGATCTTCCCTGTCGCGCTTACCTGATGCAAACCTTCGATGACGACCAGCTGCGAGAGGTCTTCTTTACCTGGTCCCCAGGTTCATTATCTCGTAAAACGTGCCACTTCGGCTTTTACGGGGCCGAGAGTCCGTGCCGATTGATTCGCACGACAGAAGGATAACTGATAAATTCTAAAAGAATTTAAAGGTCCCTCGGCTCCACTCGTAAAATTTTCTCGTTAGATTTCACTTTGAAGCATCCTACTCCCACTACATCATCATTTGAAGTGGAAACTTAGAAGTTTGACAAATTTTCCACTTTTGCATCCCCAGTTCACGAATATGCAATATATCGAGAGTCTAACGTATCACAAAAAAGAAGTCGTTAGAATTCTTGTTTCTATCGTTTAATCGACTTCCTTAGGGCACAGGGTACGTTAAGAGGAAAACTGATGCGATTCGCGAGAAATCCTCTGCGACTGGTTCTCCAGGTAGTTTGTCAGGGTTTAAGAGGCTAACAAATGCTCGGACACGTTGGACAGGATATGAAAGGGTGTTCTAGGATCAGCAGACGTCTTAAGTATTATCCAGGATCGCGGGTAGTATTGCGTTTCGTTTCCTTAATCGCGAACGATTCGTCTTCCCAGGGATGCTCGATCTTTGAGAAGGAACGATTATTATCCATTAACCCAGCTAATTTATTCTAACATCCGTGACGTTGGAAGTTGGAGGACCTCCCAAAGAGTTCCCTGACGTCCTTCGTTATTCATTCGTTTCCCTTTTGAATAGTTTGGAAGACTTTTCTGCCCTTCCGATGGAAATTGTCGAACAATACCGACAAATAGGTCAAGATTAGGGTTTTTGTGTGAACGAAACAGGTGCGCGAACACAAGTATCTGTCTTTGGCTAGGATCAAATGACTCGACGAATATATTCGTCGAGTTCGGTTAAACGACTATTGTTAAACTCCCGTGGAGTTTGTATCAGGTAGAACCAACCGATGAGTTGGCTAGAATTTTCTCCAGCATCGTCGGAGTTTCGTTGAAAGAAAAGCCTTGGGCGAACTACGGGGATGAACTGACTTTTCCTTGGACTTTGTGCTCTTACTCTTCGGCATTGTTCCCCTTCGAACAGAGCCAAGTCGCTTCCTTTCCCCTTAATTATTCGCCGGCTCTTCCAGCCGTTGGAATAATTTCATATCGAGGTATTACGACTGTTTATAAGGAGAAAGCGGTTTTAATGAAATCGTTGATTGCCTCGACTTGGACAAGTTTATTGTAAATGTAGCTCCTTTTGTATTTTCGTTGGTGTCTTCTTAAAATTGCTGTTTCTTAGATTATATTCCAATTTTTTTGGAATGCCCCTTATTGTTATAAAATTTTAAGGTTCTAAAATTTTAGAATTCCAGTTTTCCAAATTTTCTAAATTTCAGTTTTCCAGAATTCCAAATTTTCCAAAATTCCAAGTTCCAGTTTTTCTGGAATTCCAAACTTCAGTTTTCCAGAATTCCAAATTTTTCAAAATTCCGAATTCCAGTTTTCTGGAATTCCAAATTTTCAAAATTTCAGTTTTCCAGAATTCTAAATTTTCCAAAATTCCACGTTCCTGTTTTCTGGAATTACAAATTTTCTACATTTCAGTTTTCCAGAATTATAAATTTTCCAAAATTCCAAATTCCAGTTTTCTAGAATTACAAATTTCAGTTTTCCAAATTTTCTAAATTTCAGTTTTCCAGAATTCCAAATTTTCCAAAATTCCAAGTTCCAATTATGTATTTGAAATTCCAAATTTTCCAGAATCTTAAAATTTTAAGATTCCAAGTTCCAAATTCTTAGCCTACTGTCTAGAGTTTAGAGTCTATAAATTCTCCAATATCAGAATTTCTAAAGATCCCGAAAATTTGGAATTAGAGAGAACAGAGAAGCTCGTAGCAGTATCGATTACAAGGACCAGCGATTCGATTACAGTGTGAGACACAGCGGTGGCAGGACAGTTAATTCACCTGGTGTAGGTACATAAATGAAACTGATACTAGACGCTATTACCAGGGACCGAACAATTGATTTATGGATCACGATATACTGGATCATGGCTGATAAACGATATGTTTCTTCATTAAGCCCTTGTAGAACCGGTACTTACATTAATTGTCGTGCCTTGTAAGGACAGCGAAAAGAGGGACACGATTTCTTTTTTTCATTGATTAATTAAACATTCAGATATATTAAATAACCTTGAGCTTACCAGCGTTCTTTCCATATTAATTATAAGACATTTCAATAAAAACAAATTTGCATATTTATATGATAACTCAAATGGGATAGCTTTCACCATTCGATATTCGATTTACGACACCGTACTCTCTAAAACGATTTCGATTATGCCATATAATTTATATACCTTCTCCGTTTGAAGAGGGACAGAAATCTTTCCATTTCCTTTTAAACATTGAAATAATAATATTTCAAAAAATATCAAAAGGTATAAATTTAAATTCTCATTGTCTCATAAGTCAGTTCAACGCAAATAAATTACTCAACAGAAAAATATTTATTTTACGATAAAATTCTGTCGTATCAACTCTGACACAAACCTTGAAATTATCTCTTATCCAAAAGAGAGTGAAAAATAAAAAAAGGAGTCTCATAAATTTAGTATCCAGAAGATATTATATCTCAAAAGAAAGAAGCAGCGTGCAGTTAAACATTTCCATTGAAATGATTCCTTTAGTATTGATACGATGGTATTTAACTATGAAAAGGATTTTATCCGAGGGGTGGGTTTCGTTGATACGTTTCCTGCAAAATGGAGTATCACGAGGACAGGGACGCAACAGAGTCGACGAAGAGTTAAGTTATGACAGTCAACAAGTTCTGGCAGGCTGAAACTGGCTGAAACATGTCGCCAGCAGCAGCAGCCTGGACGTGGAATGCAGAAAGCAGCCTTTTCATAGAGATATGCAGGCCCTGGTAGACTATAACCGGCCGAGCACGCTTAATGGTCGCTGTTGTAACTTAGAACTTTTTAAATAACCATCCCTAGCCGAGGTGTTCCCTCGGTTAGCTTGGAAAACCAGCTCACCTTGTTTGCCTGTTCACGATGAGTTTCTACCTGATATATACGGGAACGTGTTTGCTGATACAATGCAACCAAACACTTGGACGATTGTGAACGCGTTATTTATGTCTGTACTTTTATCTTCTAATGCAACCTATCCCTACGCTTTATCTTTTCTTCAGGAGATTCTTTGTGAAAGGTGATTGAAGGTGGAATTTTTAAAAATATAGAAAACAGGGTGGCATTATGGCTGCTCATTTAAAAAAAAAATAATTTAAGAAGGGGGTTAAATTGTAATATTGTCCTTTATTGATTACTGCAATTTTGTTTGATGAATTTTTTAAATTTTAGTTTATTTAAGGAACAAAGATCAAAGTATTCCAGGTTGTTTAAATATTCCGGATATTATCTGTTGGTGTATCTAAAGTACATCTTCGAATTTGAAATTCTGATATAGCTGGACGGTCGTAGAAATGATGCCCATTCGATGCATGCAAAGGTCCGAGGATGCATATGCATTGCTTAGGAAAAAATGGGGAACACGTTTCCACCAGCAATATATGGACATTTCTGCTTGATTTTCTTCGATTTTATATGCAAACTCGCATTTCACTGATCATCTTTGCTTTTCCTTTACTGCATATTGATAGAATTGCATAATTACAAAAGGATCTCTTCAACATTTTTTAGTTCTTGTACATTTTTATATTTTTCATTAAAACAAATGTTTGACCCCTTAAGGATAGTTATGGTTGCATCAATGATTTACTAATTCTTATCTTAGCAACTGGCTATTTTCATACATTTTTCATAATAAGAAAAAAAATGTTTAAGCCTTTAAGGATAATTATGGTTCCATCAATGATTTATTCATTTTTATCTTAGCAACTGGCTATTCATTTTCATACATTTTTCCTAAAACAAAGTAAAATGTTTGATTCCCCAAGGATAATTATGGTTGCATCAATGATTGACTAATTCTTATCTTAGCAACTGGCTATTTATTTTCATACATTTTTCATAAGAAAAAAAAATGTTTAATTCCTTAAGAATAATTATGGTTGTATCAATGATTTACTAATTTTTATCTTAGCAATTGGTTATTTATTTT
The DNA here is from genome assembly GCF_051020975.1 of Osmia lignaria lignaria. Lineage (NCBI taxonomy): Eukaryota > Metazoa > Arthropoda > Insecta > Hymenoptera > Megachilidae > Osmia > Osmia lignaria. The sequence goes on from NC_135040.1 coordinate 3,290,129, forward strand.
CATACATTTTTCATAAGAAAAAAAAATGTTTAATTCCTTAAGAATAATTATGGTTGCATCAATGATTTACTAATTTTTATCTTAGCAATTGGCTATTCATTTTCATACATTTTTAATAAAACGAAAAAAAATGTTTAACCCTTTAAGGATAATTATGGTTGCATCAATGATTTACTAATTCTTATCTTAGCTATTCATTTTTATACATTTTTCATAAAGCAAAAAAATGTTTGATTCCCGAAAGATAATTATGGTTGTATCAATGTTAAAAAATTTATAAAAAGAAAACTAGCATTTATCACGTAAAACGTAGCCCATAATTTTGGACGAGCTTGTACCCGCGTTACGGACTCCCTTCCGTTACCTGACACTACTCCGGAATGTAGCAGGGCTTTCTGAAGGGAGGACACAACGTGCTTCATGGTACTTTGCACACCGATATTACCTCGTCTTTGGATCGGTGTGTATACCATGGGTCTACCATCCTGACAGGCAAACTTTCGCCCCTGCAAGTACGCAACAGCTTCGTCGCCTATTGAGGATGTCGCTGACGTGCACGTCATTATGCGACTTACATTTGCCCAGGACAGGGCTATGCGAACTTCTGTCCCTCCGAGGAGAGAGAAGCTGCTCCGTGTTCGCTAAAAGCCAGCCTAAGGACTCATTGTTAGTCACCGAGTGGAAAGGGACACACGCGTCCGAGCGTCTACCGTTTGCTTTCGAACGATCGCCTTCGGCGAAACGAAACTCGACCCTGAAGAGCAAGCGAAATTTCGAAGCTCTGCCTTGGGGAAAAAAGCGAATCTCGAAATTGCTAATATTACAATGTTAATTAACCGCGATAGGGATTCGCAAGGCAATTACGAATTTCGAAAATATGATACTCCGAGTCGCGAAGTACTACGTCAGCCTTAAACTTCGCGAAGTCTCTTGGTACTTGTTAGGGAAAGTAATCTTAATTACTCCGGCTTCTGATATCTGCTTTTAATATTTCGAATCTCTTCGAATATGGAAATTTTTTAAATTGTTCCTTCCGATATTTGTCCTTTCACTGTTTTAATTACGGATACCAGGAATCAGAGTAATTAACCCGTAACTGTAGCGTGAAAAATCATGAAGCTAATCAGGTTGCAACGCGTCGAAGAATGGCCTTTCTAATTGAACCACATGTACATGTGTATAGAAGCAATCCGCGTCTCCTCGAGTTAGGTTAATTAAGTTTCATTAAAGTGACAAGCTCGGTATGCCAGTCATGTTTAGGTAGGTGAAACTGAAACCGGGCATAAATATGATATTCCTCGGGTTCTGCAAAGCTCAAACGCTAATTAAATAGCGGATCGAGTCTGTGTTGTATGGTGCGGGGCCAGGTAGACGCGTTTAATCCAGAGGCGACGACTGATCCGGCTCGTGGATTAGGAAGTTCTTGGTGATCCAACAAATTAGCTGTTCAGCCTCTCGAATGGATCTTTCTTGACCCCTCGACACTTCTCCTGTTACTTTATTAATTTCTTTGCTACCAGTAATTTCGTTTATACCAGTAGCGTTTATACCAGTAGACTCTTCGGTGGAAGAGTCATTAAGAAATTGAAATCTTTTATTTTAATATTTTGGAAACTTGTGAGCTGGAAAATTCGGTATATTTTAAGTTGGAAAATTTGGAAATTCGCGAGCTGGAAAATTGCAAGTCGGAAAATAGAGGAATTTATAAATTGGAAAATGGGGAAATCGCAAGAAGGAAAAGCCAGAAATTTGCAAGCTCGAAAATTTAAAGTTGGAAAATAGAGAACTTTGTGAGTTGGAAAATTCTGGAAATTTCAAGTTGGAAAATTTGGAAATTCGCAAGGTGGAAAATATGAAAATTTTCGAGCTGGAAAATTGCAAGTGGAAAATTACCGAAATTTATAAGTTGGAAAATGGGTAAATCGCAAGAAGGAAAAGTCAGAAATTTGCGAGTTCGAAAATTTCAAATTGGAAAATAGAGAACTTTGTGAGCTGGAAAATTTGAAAAACGAAAAATTTCCAAATTAGAAAATAACACACTTCTCGTACTCAAAGACAGGAAACGGTAATGGGGAAACACGTATAATTTAAAATTCCTTTATTCACAATTTTATCCCACGGTCGCTTCGCTTTATTCTTCTTCCTTGCTGAAAATCTTTGTACCATTCTGATACGGTTACCAGTCGTTTCTGTTCGAAATCTCTCCTTTCCTTTCGGCTCTCCTTCTTTGCATTCTTTTCACGTAGCCGAAGGCGACTATAATCGGCTACCGTGAAATATCTCTCGTGCACGGGCAACGACTATAGTCTAGCGGCAACGAGTGTATTTCAAAGGCTGTCGTGAAAAATTGCTCCAGTCACGGTGAATTTTCTTGCCTGCTGCCGCATAACTATCCAACTTAATGCATATTAATTTTCCATTCAAATTTTAACACCTGCAATTCACTTTGTCGATGAAAACACTGAAAAGTAATCAAACAGTGAATTTTAAAATTTCCCTCAAGAGGGGGGGCATAATTCCACTTAGTCTTAGACGTCAGGGTAGTTCGATTGAAAAACCACGTGAAGTCTAGGCAGTTGATACGAAGGTGCAAAAGAAACAGAGAGAGGGGGAGACTTATAATAGTGGTCGGGGGTTGGAGTGTATGGAAGTTGGTATAAAGAGAATTTTCCATGCGCGCTGATTAAAAGGCTGCTGCACGACCACACCGGTATTTACACTCCGTCTTCTTTTGCCGTGAAAAAAAGTCTTTTGCGTTCTCGCCGGTACACGATTGTCGACGCGAAACCCCGAGCGGAAGGGCAGAAAGAACCGGAAGGGGTGAAAAGTCCGTCGCGATTTTTCTCGTCTCGCCAACGAGACACAGGCAGAAAAACCGTTCGAACTACAGAAACAGATCGGTTGTTTTTCCCTTTCTATTCTGTCTTACATAGAATGTTTCTCGCCGTCTGACCCGTTTTCTTTCAATTTTTAATCTGCTGGGAGTTGAGCAGAGATTTGTCCTTTCAAAGAGTGTTTCCCGTTTGTCGGCTAAAGATTCTCTCGTTACGTTTAATGCTCTTGTTGGCTGCTTTAATCATCGACGAACAGGTTCGACGATTCGAATTGATCGTCAAAGGGAAAATCTGATTAACGGATCTCTTAGTTTCTTTGAACGGGATTATGGTAAAAAGAGGGGAACGACAAAGAACGATACGATATTACGTTCCACTCGATCTCGTTGTTGAAATCGCGAGAGTACAGGCTTCATTCCGCTTTCGACGCGTTCAAATCACCGCACACACGAGATTCATCTCGATGGTTACCTTTGTTAGAAGCTAATTATTAAATTTGTTCGATCTGGGTATTATTTGGTGATTTAGATTGTATTAGATTCGAAAGTGTTGAAATTTTATTTTATACAGGGTATAAAATATTGTGATTTCGAAAGGATATTTTATTCTTTGTCGTTTCTTCTTGGTTACGATTTCCGGACGGAGGGTGAACAATGTGCATTTCAGTTTCGTCGAAATTACTTGACGCGTTCGCGGTGAAATTTTCGCGGGGATTGCGAGATCTCTTTTTTCTCCATTGCCATTGCGACCCCTCTCGAGAAAATGACTTTCTGTCGACTGTTCCTCCTCTGAACTGAACAATAGTTGGGCAACCACGAGAAGTAGAGAATACTAAAACCGTGGATATTAGTTAATGAAAATTCATTTTGTAATAGGTAGTCAATTTTGCAATTTGAAAATTTTTCATTTCCAAGTTTTCAAGTTACCAAATTATAGAAATTTCTAAATTTCTAAGTTTCCAAGTCACCTAGTTATTAAATTACCAAATTTCTAAATTTCCAAGTTTCCAAATTACCTAGTTATTAAATTACCAAGTTTCTAAATTTTTAAGATTCCAAATTACCTAGTTATTAAATTACCAAATTTCTAAATTTTCAAGATTCCAAATTACTTAGTTATTAAATTACCAAATTTCTAAATTTTCAAGATTCCAAGTTACCCAGTTATTAAATTACCAAATGTTTAAATTTTCAAGATTCCAAGATTCCAAATTATGAAATTACTAAATTTTTAAACCTGAGAATTTGAAAATTGGAAAATTGTGAAAATTGCAACCTGGAAAATCCCCAAATTTACATGTTGGAAAATCAGGAAATGTGCAAGCCGAAAAATAGAGAAATCTACAAATTGGAAAATGGAAAAATTCGTAAATATATAAATTGGAAAATTTCTCATTTCGAAAATTTCTTTTCTCTCCCATTCGTGTCTCATACATCGCAGAGGTCTTAGATTACAAAGTGTTAAAAGGAATATTTCTTTTTTTTGCGATAACAACCGAGTACCTTAAAATTTTCCTCTGGCTTTGAAGCAACGCTTCGTTTCTCGTTACCCCGGTAAGTGGATTCTTCAGCGAGTTTTCCAGTCCCTGGAGCAAACGTGGCACAAAATGCCGTTGCCTCGGATATTTACACTCGCCCACGGTATCATCCCTCTTCATGTATGCACGTGCAACAGCCGACATAATTTTAACTTTTACGACATTCTCCTCATGCTTCCTTGCCGCTCCTTACACTCATGGAAAGGACATGATATACATCCTCTTAGATACCGCGTACCTTTCACATGCCCTTTTCCTTATTTTCCATAATCATATTTCAACGATCGGATACTTGAAATCAAAGTTCATCTACAATACAGTTCATTTAGTTCATGATATTTTAACTATTCTCTTAGATGGAATTACTGTTGGTTTAAAGAAGTAATAAAACGAATCCCGTTGGACACGTATTACATACTTTTCCTCGGTACAATCCTCTGGGGAAGCGTTTCGAAAGCACGTTCCTATGGTCCAGATATTAAGAATTATTAGGTTTGCTGGTTGAAAGACGAAGTTGCCTCGGAATTACAACGTATCTTTCAGACTTTCAGACCATTATCTATTTGCAATTATTTCTGTTTTCGATATTTAATTTGTAAGAGGATCCATGGTTAAGATTTCTAAGTTAATTTTCTATTTCAAGTTAGAATTTGAAAATTTGTAAAATTTTCCTTAAATTATTTGAAACTGAAGTAACTCTCTCACCATAAATACAGGTCTGAATTCTTTTATCATGAAATAAATCAAGAAGAGCTTCCTTATCAATATCATCCCCCGCATTTCTCACCCTCTTTCATTCCGGAAAGAGCCTTCAGCCATTCGCAAACGATAGAGCCACCCTGTTCGATGCTTGTCATTTTTTTTTTTTTTCTAATCCAATCGAAGAGAAAATTTGCCAAGTTTCGAGCAGTAAATTCCCCGCACGTGTGTACAGAAGGGCGCGTGCCGTTAAATGACGTCGCATCGGCGGGTTAGAAGATATTGGAAAAATCGTGCCCGATAGAGCGAAATCGAGCTTAACTCGATGCGACACGGGGCAAACAAAAACTTTCACCGTCGACAGAGGGATGCTTTTGCTTGGAAACTGTTCGATTAATCGAAAGGTATCGCCCCGTGTTTTCCCTCGTGGCTTCGTTCTACTTGTTATTCGAGCCACGATCCCAGGGAAACTGGCGGCCCCTTTTCACCCGCAAAATCGACCGAAACTAAATTAATTAACAACCATCGTCCCAATGAAGTCTCGTTGATCCTCGACTTTATCCGACGATCGAATCCGTGGAATCGGAATCAGTTGTATTCTTGAAAATACGAAGCTACACGTTGCTTCGTAAATCAATGGAAAAGAAGGGAAAATAAACTATGAAAATAGTTGGGTTGATTTACGACTCGAAAACAGTGCAACTTTTATGGGGCACCGAGGCGTGATTTCATCCCCCCTGGTTGCTTATCTATTTACACGGCTCGTTGAAGAAACGCCTGGCAGAAGGGTAATTAACGAAATCTCATTAGGCCACGTTCATCGGCACGCACGATCGTTGTTTCTGGTCGGTGTGCGGTCCGTTTCACTGTTACTGAATTTTACAACCTTATTTCCTGCTCGTAAAAGCAAACGTACGCGGTTTTAACGACTTGTTTATTGGAGCCACGGGAATTTCGATGAACGCAGTTGTCGCTTTCATTTAACACTGATTGTTACCTCGTATTAATAATTAAATTATTTCGGGCGATATTTTCAACCCTTCATTTGAAATTTATTATAATTACTTAGAAATCGAGAAAACGAAGCTGATAGAATAAAAATAGATAATTAATGATGCAGTTTTGGAGCCAGGGAAATTTTAGAGAACGCAATATTGACTGCTGTCTCGTATTAATAATTAAATTATTTCGGGCGATGTTTTCAACCCTTCATTTGAAATTTATTATAATTACTTTGAAATCGAGAAAACGAAGCTAATAGAATAAAAATAGATAATTAATGATGCAGTTTTGGAGCCAGGGAAATTTGAGTGAACGCAATACACTGCTCTCTCGTATTAATAATTAAATTATTTCGGGCGATATTTTCAACCCTTCATTTGAAATTTATTATAATTGCTTAGAAATCGAGAAAACGAAGCTGATAGAATAAAAATAGATAATTATTTTAGTGAACGCAATATACTGCTCTCTCGTATTAATAATGAAATTATTTCGGGCGATATTTTCAACTCTTCATTTGAAATTTATTATAATTACTTAGAAATCCAGAAAACGAAGCTGATAGAATAAAAATAGATAATTATTTTAGTGAACGCAGTACACTGCTCGCTCGTATTAATAATTAAATTATTTCGGGCGATATTTTCAACCCTTCATTTGAAATTTATTATAATTACTTAGAAATCGAGAAAACGAAGCCGATAGAATAAAAATAGATAATTAACGATGCAGTTTCCTTTTAAAATTTCAATTTCCCCCGAAGAAGATGGAGTAATTTTAGAATCTCACAGAATCCTGTAAGAATCTCGTAAGAATTCGGGGTTAGAATAAATCTGCCGAGATTCCGTTGGCGATGATGCTTTTTGCGGGCCGTTCTGTCCGGGGTGAGGCTGGGCGTCGCGGCGCGCGTTGTACGGGCGTGTCGGTTCGTAGAAGAGGGACGCCTCGTGTGCATGCGTGCACACTTTTGTTGTGACGGGACACAAAAACCGCACGGTAGATGGAAATTCTCAAGGGACAATGCGCGTAGGGTGCCAACAGCTCTCGCCGGAGACTCAGGAATATCCGGTTTCCTTCGGGAGAGGATGTGCATTCTGCGGCCAGCATTCAGAAGTCTCTCGTGAACACGTATACGCACGGCGTGAATTTCGCGAGGCAGATTCGATATGCTGGTACGCGTCGTGGAACTTTCATGGTTTCGGTTCCCATGAACCACCACCACCCCTTGGACGTTTTCGTTACGAACCGACGGAAGTACTTGCGGCTCCTTTTTTTCTTAATCTAACCAAGCTAATTTTCACTCCAAGTTTGATATTACATCATTGAAATTCAGATTGTCGCGTACGTAAGAGTTCATCGGACCAAAGGTGTAATAGAAAATGTGAAATGCGCAAGAAACACGACTCGACTCGTATAACGCAAGCGTTGTCATTCGCGTATCCTCTTCCCATACGAGCAGCAGCGTCTTTTGTTACTTACCTTGCTTGGAAATTTTAACTGTTCAAATTTAACAGATCGCGACTCTATTTCCTTCTTGCCTTGGATGGGTAAATGGACCGGGGTTGTAGAAATCACGGTAACAAAGATACTTTTATGCAAATTATTTATTAGTTCAGACCAGGGGTGGCCAACACGAGGGCCACGGAGCTTGGTCAAATGAACATATCACCGAGAGAATATTATATCATAAGCGATGATGTGGTCGAAGCTGTAGCACGCTTGCTTGTTTACTTTAATTAACAAACAAATAATTAGGTGCGTGGCCCGACAGGAAATATTATTTCTTAAATTTGGCCCGTCCTGCTGAAAAGGTTGGCCATCCCTGGTTTAGACGGTGGTTAGCGTGTTACCCGAAGCAAAAATGACGCTTTTCACCTAAATTCTACGTGTATTTATACTTTAACACTAGAACTACCTAGATTTGATGTACATTTTTTTTAAGTTAAAAATAATGTAGATAACGAAATAGATAAAGCTCGATTTTTAGCTCGATAACAGCCAACATACATTTCAATAAAAATATCTTGATAAAATTTATAATTTAAAATAAGAAAATGAAAACTAGTCATTTTTACCCCTTTGGTAGTTCTAGTGTTAAGGAAAGGGCGACGTGGAAGGATTAAAGAAAGGAAAGGAGAAAGGTGACTAATTGTAGCAAGCAAGGCAGGATGAGTATGAGGATGACTGATTGTTTATGGAAGATATAGTAGATAACAAGCAAACGGAATGACTGTTGGTGTGATTTTGCCCTTTGTCGAAGATAGGGAAATTTATCGAACATAAATTTCACGCGATTCTATAATATATACAGTTAATCGCGAAAAATGGTGGAAACTCGTTTTCCCCTAGCGAGATACAATTAGAACCGTTCTGTGATGCCCGGATTGATCCAATACCTTGATCTTGGATGCAGGAAATGGGGTATCACTTGAGGGTCCACCCCAAAATCCCGACACCCAAAAGTTTGGGTGTCCTAACCTGACCCTAACCCTAAGCTAACCAAGAACACGGAGTTTTGGCTGTCGGGATTTTGAGTGTCACCGATCACTTGAATGTATTTAATTAGTGATCGTTACGTGGAAATTAGAAACTTTATTATAAACTCGGCGTTGTTACAAAATGCTGTGCGCGTGACAAAACTAAAATTCCCCGAAGAGCTGAAAAATAGGGATATTTAAGGATTTCGGAAGGTGAACTTTGGGCTTTGGCTGTATAGGGGAGAGTTGGAAGGTAAAGGGTCGAAAGTGAGTAACGGTGAAAGTTGGTGACTAGTGAAAGATAAAGTTTTGGATGAGACAGGAATGAGTAAAAGGAAATATTTCATTATGAGTGTATAACAGTTCGATCAGCTTGGCCGAAACCGGCTGGAACAGCGTGTCGGTGTCGCGACAAATGGCGTATCGCAGCGACAAAAGCCTCTCTGCCTATTCGGTTAAATATATAACCCTGTCACCGTGGGTACATAATATTCCGTCGGATGGTATAATTGCGAATGAAACGGACTTGTAGCGAGTGGTTCGCTATTAGCGAGCGAACTGGCGGCGAAGAAAATCGATGACAGGGAGCAACGAACTTGACGGTAAAGCTCTGGTGGAAAGCCGCTGGCTAGGAGGAAAGAGCGGCGAGAATGAATGACACGCTGTGGTCCGGTCTGACGCGTGCACGTGACACGCGTCAAATGCATTCCCCTGTTGTTGCCTCGTGCGCTACGCTTCCTCTTCTGCTCGCGCCAAAGCGTGCCCCGATGCCCCACCGGTTCATTTGCAAATCAAACAGAAGGTCATTACGCGGCAACTTTGATACATTTGCAAACATTCGCAGGATTTTGCTGAAACATCTGCTGACCGGTTACTGTGCTGAAAAACAGAGAATCGGTAAAAGGGAGGAGAACTGATTTTTTAACGAGAAAGGATGTACAATCGTTGAATGTAGGTCGGAAAGGAGATGGCCATCTCCATACCTTAGTCGACCCCCATTGTCCCGGCAAATTTTTATCCCATGGAATCTATAGAATAGACCGCCAAGATGATCTGTACCAAGTTTTATCCAAATCGATTAATGGGAACATGGTCAAAATGGCACCCAAAGTTGACCATTTTAACACGGGGCTCTATGGAGAGTGGTCGAAATCGTGCTTTCGGCATCCTAGTTTCCGGATATGTTAAACTAGACGATAATACCTTTCAAATGAGCCCATGGGCATCAAAATCGTGAAACGGGAACTTGGTTAAAATTCGCTGAGTAGTTTGGTCAGAAATCGACTTTGAAGATTTTCTTCATTTTTCACAACGGGTTTTGACCAATTTCCCGTTTGACGATTTTGATGCCCATGGGGTCATTTGAAAGGTATTATTGTCTAGTTTAACATATCCGGAAACTAGGATGCCGAAAGCACGATTTCGATCACTCCCCATAAAGCCCCGTGTTAAAATGGTCAACTTTGGGTACCATTTTGATCATGTTCTCATTAATCGATTCGGATAAAACTTGGTACAGATCATCTTGGCGGCCTATTCTAAGGATTCCATGCGGTAAAAATTTGCCGGGACTAAGGTATGAAAATGGCCATCTCCTTTTATATATTACCAAATTCCCGTTTGACGATTTTGATGCCCATGGGTTCATTTGAAAGGTATTATCGTCTAGTTTAACATATCCGGAAACTAGGATGCCGAAAGCACGATTTCGACCACTCTCCATAAAGCCCCCTGTTAAAATGGTCAACTTTGGGTGCCATTTTGATCATATCCACATTAATCGATTCGGATAAAACTTGGTATAGATCATCTTGGCGGCCTATTCTATGGATTTCATGGGATACAAATTTGCCGGGACTAAGGTATGAAAATGGCCATCTCCTTTTATATACATATTAAATAGAATTGAATCGTCCTGGCCCATCTGGCACAGATGTAACACGAACTCGGTGTAAAACGAGGCTGGGTCCACTTGAAAATAACAGACACGTGTATTCCTTTCGTAGGAATAAACTTTTCAAGTGGGTCGCCGCAATCTGTCAGGACTGTGTTCGTTGAGGTTAATCATCCCACTGGGTTTTAGGATTCCTAGGGTTCTACCGAAAATTCCACGATCCTCTCTCCTGTTTTCTCTGTGTTCGCACTTCGCCTTTCAATGTTTAACCCTTTCAAGTTCAAACACTCTAAATTTCTAATCAATACTTTGCATATCTCACCCCCCTTCTGTTAAATTCATAGTAGGTCGAGTGTCTCGAGTGACCCACTGTTCGTGAAATACTTCTGAAGAAGTGAATTCTTTTCGTGCTCGTCGAGGCGCAATGTTTGAACTACATTTTTCGAGGGTCCTCCACGAAGCACACGCGTGTGAGTCACAAGTGTCTGCCGAAAACGCGACCTTAACCCGTCTGAACTAAAACAGTTTCGGCGTGTTCCCTGTACAGCTCGTTCCTTATCGTTTGCATCACAAACGAACGCTAACTAGTCACTTAGGCCGTGGCACATGGTCCAAGTACCGAGGCTCTTTCTCCCAAACGGTGCATACTCGACGCGCGATACACAATGGCCCAGCCACGTATGGCGTCTGGGGAATGTGTCATTGCGCGCATCCAGCTCCCTTATCCTCGCTTCTCCTCCCCCTATCGCGTCCAAGATAAATACAGGAGCGAGAGAGCGAGCAGAAATAACATGGACGATAGTCGACCGGGGACGATAGTGTACCGAGGGTGAAACTTGGGTGGCCCTCCCCTGGATATGTACACACGTACACGGACGCCTGTGTTTCACCCTGGGGCTTGTTTCCGTCCACCGGTTTCTCAACGCGACTCGATACACCGTTGAGATCACAGCTAGCTTCCTCATCTGGACCTCTCGTTACTTTGTATCGTCGTGTTAAATCGGAACAAAGGGAGTAGGAAATGAAATTATCGGAAAAATAAATGATCACAGTTAAATTAGAACGAAATTTTCATGCTTTTTGTTAATTTTGTGACGGCGGACCATGGAGAGAGTCCGAAGACGGCGCGGACCAACGCGACTCGATACACTGTTGAGATCACAGCTAGCTTCCTCATCTGGACCTCTCGTTACTTTGTATCGTCGTGTTAAACCGGAACAAAGGGAATAGGAAATGAAATTATCGGAAAAATAAATGATCACAGTTAAAGTAGAACGAAATTTTTATACTTTTTGTTAATTTTCTGACAGCGGACCATGCAGAGAGTCCGAAGACGGCGCAGCGGACCATGGAGAGAGGCACAATTCTAATTTAATTTGTCTATTTCATATCGAGTTAATGCGATTTAATGAATTATTATTCTATTTTAGAATTTTCAATTCTTGAATTTTAGAATTTGGAAATTTAGGAATTCTTAAATTTTAGAATTTGGAAATTTGGGAATTCTTGAATTTTAGAATTCAGAAATTTAGGAATTTTAGAATTTGGAAATTTGGGAATTTTAGAATTTTAGAATTTGCAAATTTGGGAATATTATGAATTCTATTAAAATTCTAAGCTTCTAAAGTAGTTGAATTCTAAAAAAAAAAGGAATGATTGAAAATAGGAGCTGAAGAGGCGAACTCGAGACAATCGGAAACGAGCGGTGCATTTGGATTTCGATAGGAAAATTGTCCGGTCTCGAGTGCGCGTATCGATTCCCTGGAATCCAGGTGAACGTATGCTCGATTCGAAAATGCATCGCGTGTCCGGGTTCTCTTTTTTTCTCCAGCTCGAACACGGCGGATCGAAAATCGAGCACAGCTCTCTCGTAAAAGCAGAGAAATAATATCGTTGTCCGCGTGTTCACGACCAGTTTATACCTTCTGCTTTCCCGTATCCTTGTTTTTCCAGCCAGGATCCTCCGCTCTGTTTATTTGAAAATGTATCAAACGTTGTTGCTTTTTTTTTCCCCCCTGCGCCAGCCACTTGATATCGCTACTCCGATTCGTGTAAACATTTTGCCCCGTAACCGGGAGAAATTGCTTGCGTACACGTTGCTGCTCGATCTCCGAGAATTTTTCCGGCTTGAAACGACGCGGCGGAAAACGTTTGGTTACATTTGTATCTCGGAGACTTTGTTTCGGGAAGAAGAATGAAAAAGAGCCGAACCGAGGGTATTTATTTTCCGGCCGACAATATCCGCATGCGTAACGAGGAGAAGTCTCTGCGCCGTTTTAATTCGACGAGTTTAGTTAATGAGAAATGTCTGTCAAGCTTTCCCGGGGAAAACTCCTTCGTCGAATATAACAGGAAGTCTCTGCGATTAAACGACCAACACCACTCGAGCGAGTAAGATATTGGAGGGTCGATCGGGCACTTGAATTTTACTTAAATTACCCGGCAAGTTTCAATGATGAACGCGTCAATCAGTACCCGGAAGCTTCAAACTTTCAACGGAGACTTATTAAAGAATAAAGAAGACGCGGTACCAGCGCAGACAAATCATTTCGAGAAAATTACAGATGCTTTGTTGGATGATTTTCAAGATTCTTACGCGTCGCTGTAACTCTGTTTTATCGAAGTTCCATCGACGTTTGCAGTAAACGTTAATTGCGGAGATTCCTCTGGAATAAAAGTTAATTAGAAATATTGTTGCTTAAAAATAGCGAGGAGAAAGGTATTGTTTCACGGTTGAAAGTATGCAAATGCCCGTAATAAAAAAGTGCGCGAATTAAGAGAACAAAGAAGGGGGCAGAGAAAAGGATTGGGAAATGTATTAATTTTTTGTTGCTCGTTTAAGTCATCTATCAGAACGTAGGTTGAATTAGAATTTTAGAATCTTACTTCAAAATTTAATTAGTTAAATATGTCAGAGTGGAATTTGGGAAGGTATTTACTTGAATTAACCACCATTTTTGCATGGATCGAGAGGAGGGTAAAAGTGCTTGGAATTCAAGCTCCCTTTCGCGAATGTAAACGTGGTGGCAACGGAACGGAAAGATGGAGTAAAAACCAGTCAGGATGCTGATCACGACGATTCAAACGGGACAAGTGCTCGTACAACTCCATTCGAGAAACAGATTACACTTAATTCGGGGTCTTCTTTTTTCAGTCAAACTTCTCAGACGGAAATCATCTTCTCTCGTAGTGGAATTTCACGATTTTGCAATTTTACAGTCTTGAAATTTGCGAATTTGGTAATTTTAGATTTTGGGAATTCTAGAATTTGGAAATTTGGGAATTCTTAAATTTTAGAATTTGCAAATTTGGGAATTCTTGAATTTTAGAAATTGAAAATTTGGGTATTCTTGAATTTTAGAATTTGGAAATTTGGGAATTCTTGAGTTTTAGAATTTTGAAATTTGTGAATTCTTTAGTTTTAGAATTTGGAAATTTGGGAATTCTTGAATTTTAGAACCTTAAAATCTTAGAATTTCAAATTTAGAAGTTTAGAATCTTGGAATTTGAAATTTAGAAGCTCAGAATTAAAAAATTTTGAAATTTTAGAATGACAAGAGAGCCAATCCATATATTTCAAGGGAGGGTATTTCACTCTGTAATTATTTTCCACACAAAATAATACAATAATTTGAAATAATAAAAACTCAATGGAAGACGGATTTTGATCAAACCCAACACGATATCAGCAGATTTCCTGCAATTTGTCCGAACAGAAAGAAAATCTGATCGTAAGGGGTGGAAGAATCTTATCGAATTTTCCAGCGTCAGAGAAGATCGTGTTTCCCTTGTGTTTCGGAAGACGATGCTCCCTCTGTAGAACGCCGGTCAAAGGAAGTAAAGGGCGGGGAAAATGTTTACCGAAGGGCCCGACGTTAAACAGAATACGGTCATGGCATAGATAATGAAACGCGAACGGAACTTCGCATGCTCGCCTTTCAAACGGAACGGAAGAAAAGGCTAGCCTCAGACAGGAAAGTGTCCAGCGTTCAAAGGGCACGAGAAAAAGGGAAGCTAAAGAACCCTTTCTGACAACACCAAGAATAGCGAAGGTACAAAATTCAAGCACCGTTCAAGTGGTCACTTTGAACGTGTTTCAAAATAATTTTTCGAAGATTCTTAAGAATTTTGAAAATTCTGAAATTGAAAATTTTCAAAGAAGAGCAGAATATTAAATGATTACTATGAAGTAAAAATAAGGCAACGAGAAAGTCCTCTTAATTAATAAAAAAAAAGTGTGTACCTTGAACGACCAGGCGGAAGATTAATTAAAGAACTCGGACTAATTAATTCGATCCACCTGGTCGTTCGATCGATCAAAGATAGAAATCACTTATCTAAAAAAAAAGTTTTCGTACATATCTACATTGGACATCTCTTTCAATTTTTACCGACCGGTTTTAACAATTAGCCATCGAACTCTAAAATTCATCCATTCGATCACGATCTGGAATCGTGAGAACGATCGATTGCCGATGTGTACTAAAATGACTGTTTGACAAACGATTCATCAACTTGGTCCCCTTCACGATATCCTAGCTTCGATATCCCGTTCGATCCAGGGAAGATTTTTGAAAACTCGTAGTACGCTCGTTTCCTGCCATTTCTCACCCTATGGATTTTACTTTCTCCCGCGTTTCTGTTCCATTTTCTTCTGCATTTTACGTCCCTTCAAACGGTAATGTTATTCTTTTTTATTCTGCGAATAATTGCGAAATATTAAAATTTATAAAATTCGAAAGAAAAATTGCAAATTAAAGGATCCATCTTGTTTTGGATGCTTAAAAAAAAGGCTATTTTTGTAAATTTTTTAAGGAAGTATTATTATAGATATTGATATAAAGTTTATATAGCTTAACAAATACACTCTCGAAGTACATAAAAAAATTTTTTATTAATTTTTTTTAACACTATTTATACATAAAAATCGCAGGCAAACGTAACTCATCGAAAAGTTGATGTGTCCCTGGCGGCGTGAGAACGATCGATTGCCGATGTGTACTAAAATGACTGTTTGACAAACGATTCATCAATTTGATCCCCTTCACGATATCCCGTTCGATCCAGGGAAGATTTCTGAAAACGAGTAGTCCGTTCAGGGTAGAAGTTGGCGTACCTGCATTCTGACTCGTTGCCGTGGCATTCCTGAAGTCTGGTTCGCTCGGTAATTATGAGATATTAGCCGGTAATTTATAGCCGTCTCAGGGACCTTCTCGAAGGTAGAGGTTCTCTTCTTCTTCTTCTTCTCCTCTTGCGTCGAGGGGTCTCCTATCGAAGAATGGCGTTTCAGGGAGAATGCCGTTCCTTGCCTCGAATCGGGGTCCAGAAGGTCAGGCATGCATTCATTCTTCTCTTCCTTTCGTTCTTCCCTCGATTCTTTTCTTTTTTTAATTATTCCTTTTTCGTTCTTTCTGTGCGAGGGCTCGTTTGCCCGATTGGACCTCCTACGACCGGAAGTAACGAAGGGATATCGTTCGATTAGCATTCTTTCGCGGATGATTATACACGTGACGGGATGAGAAACTCGAGGGGAAGCGGTGATTAACGACAGGGATTCGGATACCTCTGCGGTGAATTTTCATTTCGTTTCTTTGAATAACTTTCTGAATCATCTATTCAAACGACTCTATCGTTTAAGAGCCTGTCGAGGCTCGTTTTCGATCGCGAGCGATCTTAGATATCTTAATGCGATTGTTGTGTTCCTTTTATCGTCCCGTTAATTGTACATTTTTCTGTTCTCAGGTAAGTACCAGCTGAGCTACACGCAGAACATCTCCTGTAATCTTACTGGTGGGCGTTTGTAAGGTAAAAAATGAAAATTTGTTTACTCTTTGCTCTTCCGTGTTTATCGAAGGGTTTACCACATACGGAGATAACAATAGTCGTGGGTTGCATCTACTGATAAGAATTCAGAGCGTATTCGCAAACACGAAGTTTTGCTAGCTTCCGGAGGTTTCGTTTTAGCTCGCGATGTTTATTGATAAACATCTGTTGTTTCATTGATAAGATGCGAAATATTTTTGTTTCTTGCTATCGAGTTTGATACACGTGGATCAACGGAAATTAATTTTTAATTGAAGGCGTTATCGCGTTGAATGCTGTGTCACCCATATTTGGGTGACACTTGAATTATCAAAGAAAGCTATTGTCTATATTATTAGGAATTTGATTACTTATCTAATTAGAAATATTTTTATTCGGTATTTGAAATAACAAAATATTCGGAAAATAATAAATAAAATTTTTCAAAATTATAATGAAATTTTTAATAGCCTTTGCCTGGCAGTCAACGTGTTAATGAAGTTATAATTATTGTGGATCAACGAAAATTAATTTTTAATTGAAGGGGTTAACACGTTGAATGCCGTATTTGGGTGACACTTGAATTGACAGCAAAAGCTATTATCTATATTATTAGGAATTTGATTACTTATCTAATTATAAATATTTTTATTTTGTATTTGAAATAACGGATAATGGAAATAACAAAATATTCAGAAAATAATAAATAAAATTTTTTTAAATTATAATGAATAGCGTTTGCCTGGCAGTCAACGTGTTAATGAAGTTATAATTATTGAATGTTTCCTAGGAATAATAATATTCGTATCCATCAGTGGTGACTTAATATTCCACGGAGAGTAACAATTATATAAAGCTAATTATAAACGAAGCACAAGCATTGCGCGTTATCGGTGTCACGAAGAATCACTTCGCGAAGCGGGAAGATGGATTTAAATATCGTAGAACGGTTCAATGGCTCGAGATAACCAGGAGCTTTCTGTTTTCTCGATTTTCTATCGCGTCCCGAGCAATAAATCTGATAAGAAGGCGTCGAACGATCGCGACTAGTCACCGTGAAATGTTTGTCCAAGAGTTGTTTAAACTATTCTAGCCGTTTGTCTGATAATGTCGTCGAGAGTGGACGGCGCTTATCTGTAAAATATGCTGTCACTTATCTTTCGAATATTCTCATTTATCCATTCTTGTTTTTTGTTTTTCCTTCTTTTTTTTTACAATATTTGTAGTAAATTTCAAAAACAAAAGGCTATCTCGTTACAAACGTTCGTTAAAAAGTCGTTTTAATTATTCACAATTGTCGGAACGTTTACACTACCCTTTTAATTCCAGCCCGACGTGCAAAAGGGTGGATCAATTTTTTCATTACTGTCGGACGCGTTGTTTTCACACGTCGTCGAATGACTTTTCACGAGGTACGAGTTCGTCGAACCGCGAGGGTGCAGATTGCGAATATCGCATCAGAGAATTTTTGTCCCGATCACGCGGAATGTAATTATCGGGACAATAAATATCGTTTCGTACCGTGCGACAGTCGAATGCGTAAATTTCACGGTAACTCCTGTTGCGTCGATAAATATTTACGGACGGACTATTTAATTAATTAATTAATCGTTCGACTCGCGCAAGAATTTTGTTTTCCTTTCGCCAATCGGATTTCGATCTGATCCTCGCCGTTGAATTTCCAATCTTTACATAAAAACGGTAATTACGAATTAATTAATCTTAGGGTAATTAAGGACGTATAATTTGTAGAGGGATTTCAATCAATAATTAAAGAAATTTTGGTAGTTATTAAAGTAAAGTCGACGAGCTTAATTACACGATGAAGTTCATCAGAGACAAAGAAGCAACAAACTTTTCGTCTCGTCCTGACAATTAACGTTCCGACCAGTCGTTGCCCCGTTTCAACCCTTAAATTCGTTGTACCTTTTCATGGTTGTTAGGTGGTAACAAAGACACAGAGAAGGCGAAGTTCAGTAATTAGAGAGTTCCCTTGCAGGAGGGAAAATATGTGACGAACGTGTCTTATTTCAGGCGTCGGTGTTAATCTATCAGTGCGTAGATCCGTGTACCAGGGCGACCTAATTAAAACGTGTCGAATTCCATGTGTAATTAAAGCTTAATCCGACACCAGGGCGAACGCAACACGCAAACCTGCCGGTGGAACATTAATGAAGGAGCTTTAGCCGAGGCGAACGACGGTAATTAGTGAATTTAGTGGTTGAGAAGGCGGGGTAGAAGAGGGACTGTCGATGTAATATCGTGTCAAGTATTGAAAACGGTTCCCTGCTACCGCTGATGATGCATTGTAACGTTATCACTTAATTGAAGGGTTTTTCGAGAGAGGGCTTATTAAATCAACGGAATTACCGGGGATAAACGTCGCGCAGCTCCTTTTTACCATAGATAATTAACTGCTATACAGTTTTGTAGTTTGTTATAATCTATTCGAAGAATTTTAGATTCTTTCAAATGAAATTTGGGAATTTTCTTAATTTTTTCAAATGAAATTTAATTATTTTTCAAGTACCATTTTTTTTAGCAGAGCTGTTGAATAATTCTCGTAGTTTGTTAAAATCTATTCGAAGAATTTCAGATTCTCCCAAATGAAATTTGAGAATTTTTTAATTCTTCCAAATGAAATTTCATTATTTTTCAAGTACCATTTTTTAACAGAGCTGTTGAATAATTCTCGTAGTTTGTTAAAATCTATTCGAAGAATTTTAGATTCTTCCAAATGAAATTTGGAAATTTTTCAGGTACCATTTTCTTAGCAGAGCTGTTGCATAATTAATTGCTCACGAAGAGGTTAATTATCAAAGATATTGAAAATAAAGTTTCAAGATTTTATTTTATCTATCATAGAGTGAATGTCACTTTTGAAACGGTGTTCGATAGATTCTCGATCGTTTCTCAATGTCGTTTACGCGCCAGTAACAATGGCCGACAGGAGGATGCCGAGTCTTATGTAAATCCAGCATCTCCAACTTTTTCCTCTCAACGATTTCACCCAGCAATTTTCGGCCATTGTTCCGGCCGCGAGCTATCCTTCGCCCTTCTTCCGCCTCTCTTCCCATCTCTTTATCCGGAATTTTTATCTCCTTCGCCTTTTCAACCTCCTACATTTTACATTCGGCTTTCTCGTGCAACCCGTACACGTCTAGGAAACAGTTGTCTTATTTTTATTTATTTATTTGTAGAACGATCTCTGGATCGTTTCCTTTTCCCATTTCTAATTTATACGCTCGTTTCCTGCCATTTCTCCCCCTATGAATTATACTTTCCCCCACGCTGCTGTTCCATTTTCTTCTGCATTTTACGTCCCTTCAAACGGTAATGTTACTCGAGCGAATGATCATTTATTAATTTCTTTTTTATTCTGCGAATAAATGAGAAATATTAAAATTTTTAAAATTCGAAAGAGAAATTGCAAATTAATTTAGATTTCGTCTTGAGATATTTTAGACTACCGGCAAATGGGGGGTAGATGTAGCGTAAAAGGTTTTTAAACGATGCAAGAATGTTTCCAGCGCTCGTTCGTCAAGATGGCACGGTAAAAGCACGAAACATTTTGTCGCATCATCGGGCAGACGTGGTACGGAAGCGCAGAAAATAGAGCGTGCCGTGTCTGTTGAACAACGGAAGTGGCGGTTCGTTGTTTTTCACGGGGCGGCAGCCGGTTTTGTCGGTCTGAAATAACAATGAAACTAATGAATGGACTTCCTCCACCGACACCGCAATTAATGTAACTCGGTCGTTCTGAATAGCCATTTAAATTGATCAGCCCGGAGGTGGGCGCCGGTGATATTCGTTTCGTTATTGTACAGAAAGAAGCTCTTGACGGACTAACGAAGGTCTTTTATTAAAAAAGAATCATCGTTGCGTAAGCAATTGATGGATTTTGGTGACGACAAAAGGTGCCTATTTTAAGTCTTTCAATTATTATCGCATCATCGCCGAACGCTCTATCAACGGTCCGGACCATGGAGAGAGTCCATTATTCTTCCAATATACGGAAGAAGCTCCGGTGTTCAAGGGTTAAGGATGTAATTAAAAGAAAAAGAAGAAAGTAGATCCTCTATTTCGGGAGTTCTTAAACTTATGTAGTTCGAGGACCCCCCCTCTTGAACAACATTTTTCTTGCAAACCCCATCTCAATCCTAGGCATTTTAAAAACATGAAAAAAAGTCAACTTCTGACAAAAATATTAAATAATTTTTAAGCAATATGATATCAAAATAAAAAAAAATATATAAAAAACATAAATTATATAAAAATCACAGAACATAGGTTCATGTTATATTTATTGTCTTAAAAATATATTTTTTATTGGGGTCCGAGGACCACAGTTTAAGAACCTGTGCTCTATTTCGTATTTCTAGAAGGGATGCGCGATTGATACGTAATTTTAAAGAGATTTCCAGCAGAATTCTCGCTCCGAACGCTCTATCAACGGTCCGGACCGCGGACCATGGAGAGAGTCCATTATTCTTCCAATATACGGAAGAAGCTCCGGTATTCACGAGTTAATAATGTAATTAAAAGAAAAAGAAGAAAGTAGATCCTCTATTTCGGGAGTTCTTAAACTTATGTAGTTCGAGGACCCCCCCTCTTGAACAACATTTTTCTTGCAAACCCCATCTCAATCCTAGGCATTTTAAAAACATGAAAGAAAGTCAATTTCTGACAAAAATATTAAATATTTTTTAAGCAACATGATATAAAAATAAAAAAAAAATACATAAAAAATGCAAAAATTATATAAAAATCACAGAACGTAGGTTCATGTTTTATTTATTGTCTTAAAAATATTTTTTTTATTGGGGTCCGAGCTCTATTTCGTATTTCTAGAAGGGATGCGCGATTAAAACGTAATTTTAAAGAGATTTTTCAGCAGAATTCTCGCTGATTAAACACGTTCGAGGCAATTCGTTGTAAAACTGATGCGGAGGTACAAATGAATCTCGGTTTCGCATTTAAAACGCGGCGTCGTTTAATGCGTCAGATTAAAATTCTTCTTACCAATGGTCACAATGAGTCTGCCTGAGACGGGCGAGGGATTTTCTCTCGTTAACGAGTCGTCTGATACTTTTATTACGATTAGACTGCATTCGCTCGCCGGTGGCCCGGTGCCTTTCAGTTTTCCCTCGTCCCTCTTTAACCCGACTTCCTTCTCCGTGGCTCTCGTCGATTTTCTTTGAAACTCGGCTGCATCCCGCCGCTTTGTTTAAGCTTGTCTGGGCTGCTCTTCATTTTTATATTATTTCAACGGCGTTTCTGCTCGTTCGCGTATCCTTAAGCAAGAATATATTGAGTCAGTCGCTGCTGTGATCTAATTTAACGGACGAATTTTTCCTTTCAATTTATTTTTATCTTAAACGCTGGTAGGTCTTTATTTTTCAAAAATGTTTAATCGGTGTCTCGATGGGAATCAACTGTCGCGCGTGAAAGTAATAAAAAAAAAGAGAAAAGTTTACAGATCGACGCGGCCCGGCGTAGGTGAAACTCGGAAAATCCGGCCGTCTGATTCGATTCGGAATTTCTTCCGGCTGTTGCACACGACGGGCGCATTTTCACCGGGCCGTCGGTCGCGTTCGTTTATCGCTCGAATTGTTCTCAATTAGTCTGCGCGCACCCCTGGCTCGCGGTACACGCGCCAACTCGCGCGATCCTGCCCGACAGGGTAGATCAAGATTCTAAAATTCAACACATTAAAAAAATTTGTTTCTATAGAGAGCTATAAAGGGTATAGCCGGGTATAAGCAAAATGGCCCTTGAACCAAATTAAATTCAGAATGCGTCATTTGATAACATATCAAAAGAAAATATTCTACACCAATTTTCAACCCTTTATCTTAACCAGGGGGGGACAAAAAAGACGCCAGATGGTGCCCCATTTCTCCTATTTAATAACATCCGAAATTAGGGAATTTTTTCAGAATTTTTCATTGCAAATCCTACTTGTAAAAAATGAAAAACCGAATAAGCAATCTGAAGAAATGCGATTTGTTATTAAAAATGTAAGAGCACTACTTTTATATTACTGTGGTAATAACATATTAGTATAACTATTACTCTTGAATTTTTTCAGATTTTTTGTTGTGATGCAACGTAGTTAAAAAAATCAAAAACCAATTATTTCCCATGAAAAAGTAACTTCTACTTTGAATTTTTATTTCCTGTTTTTTTCAGAATATGTATTAAGTACTTTTAAATGGATTCACATTCATATTCTAAAGGAATATGGAAATAAAGGGAATAAAAATTCAAAGTAGAAGTTACTTTTTCATGCGAAATAATTGGTTTTTGATTTTTTGTAGTGTATCAAAATTTTTTCAGAATTTTCGGATGTTATTAAATAGGAGAGATGGCCCCCCCTCACTGCCCCCCTGGTTAAGATAAAGGGTTGAAAATTGGTGTACAGTAAATTGATATGCTATCGAATGACGCATTCTGAATTTAATTTGATTCAAGGGCCATTTTGCCTACCTTACCCGGATATACCCTTTCCCCGAGAATTCGGAATGTTACGTGGTCAACGCGTAAATTGTAGCGCGAATGGGGTCCATTTAAAGGGTGGCGAACAGTGGCGTTCCTAAACGGGTCAGACTTTACGTTCAGCCTACTGCCGCGCGACGCTCTAAAGAGAAACCTCGAAAGATATTACGGCGGTGTTCCATGTAATTAAACTTTCCACCGGCACGACGGCGACTAGCGGTGACTTTAAAGCCAGGCCACACTCTGGTCCGGACATAAATTTTACCCCGGCCTCAAATATTTGAACGTCGCCACGAGAAGCCTGTTGTTAACCTCCTTCTCTTTGTCCCTTCAACCCGATCCTTCTTCGGAGGTTGCATCCACCCCGAACGCCATAAGTATTCAACGCAAACTGCTTCTGTTCGTGAATTACACGCGCATCTTACTTTCGTCCGCGATAAAACGCTTATCAAACGACGAGAGTTTCTCGTGCGATAAGGAAACTGGGCCGGTGTAATTTGGATGGGATCTCCTACTACACGTCCCTTGGGAGGGAAACATA
This sequence comes from Osmia lignaria lignaria, assembly GCF_051020975.1. Taxonomy (NCBI): domain Eukaryota; kingdom Metazoa; phylum Arthropoda; class Insecta; order Hymenoptera; family Megachilidae; genus Osmia; species Osmia lignaria. Next base: position 3,313,413 of record NC_135040.1, read on the forward strand.
GGTGAATCGTGTATAGTTGCAGCCTGTTATCGGGGTTATTATCGCGTTCTAATGGTGCATTAAATTGTACACACAGCTTCCATATCAGTGGGGTTGGAAGTTTTCCATATGGGGTGCTCGGGTGTTCCCGAGTTCTTTGCTGATAGCTTCGGCTCTTTTCATTTGCGGAATAGTACTTTGTAATAATAATAAAAATATAAGATTCTGTATTGCAAGAACTCATTATCAGTCTTCTTGGAGTCATCAGCAATACGTTTTGTCACGGACTTATTTTTCCTTTTTTTGGGGGTCGCTCTCCACTGTAATTCCGCCCTCGGTGCCGTACCTGAGAGTTGGAGAATTTGGATAGTGTTACCGGAGGAAAGTGAGGCGTTTAAAAGACGAGAATTTTTGCAGAAAAAATTTTAATGCGTTCTGTCACAGGCTATTTTTTTTTTTTTTTAATAATTTTGCAATGTGGTCGGGAGGCAGGGAGGGTGTGCGGGCAAATGCTCGCTTACCAACTAATAAAAATGATCTTGGCGTTACCGACATGAATGTAGTAATTGGAAGATTTGAGTGAGGAGAAGGAAAATTTTCAAAAAACCCGCTAACAAAATAATCAGAGTAGGAAAATTTAGGAGCTAAGTTGAAAGAGCATTGGGGGCACCAATGCACATACAGGGAAAAGCCAAAGAATGTAATTTAATGCGTTCTGTAACTGGCGATTCAGATTGATAGGGTTACCGCTCGGACGACGGACCATGGAGAGAGTCCGCTCTTCTCCCAATATACGGAAGAGGCTCCGCTGTTCAAGGATTAAGGGCGTTATCAGTGAAAAAGGTTGCGAGTGAAATCGAAAGCAGAATACGCGATTGAAACGTAAACGAGAGAATTGAAAAAACTTTCTTCCATTGATTCGAGTCATTCGGATCGGCAGCCCTCGCGCCCTTACACGCGTCCCCCATCGGCATCAGACGAAACGTGCAGTTAAATGTGGGAGCGCCTTAGGTCAGACATAATAGTGTGTTGGGCTGCAGGTTAAACTGGCCGTAGCCCAGCAGGCAGGTTGAAACGAAGCAAGGAATGTCGTTGGAGTGACGAAGAACAAACAGGCGAGAAGGAATCCGGTCTTCTTCGTCTTTCTATCCTTCCTTCCTTCTTCCTTTTCCACCTTTCTTTTCCATTTTGCTGAAACGAAGCCTCCCTTTACTGTGACATTAGAAGTCATCGTTTTCGATGTCTCGACATTAATCTCTCCATAGATAAATGATTTACCCTGAAAAATAGGCCGCCTTCCCACGATTCTTCCATCCGGAGCATCAGCGTGTTTTCCACTCTTCCTGTTTTCCAATTTCCCTCGATGTCCCGGCGTTTTCCACGATCGATCCGCCCCGATACCGGGGCATTAATGATTCATTATCTTCCTCGTGGCTCGTTCTGCCTACGTTCGGTTTGCTCGACGAAACGATCGTCGCTTAATGCGAGCTTCTCCATTTTGCATGCTTCGTTTTACCATTTTTCCATCTGACGGATCGATGGGTATTATCTCGAAAGGGGGCAGGTTTTTTCGCTTGTTAAACGCTTTTACAGCAGTACCGTAGATTTTTCAACGTTACTTTTCGTTATTATAAAATTTCGTCGCTTTTATAAGAGCGCCGAAAGGGTTAATTAACCAGAAGGTCGACATGCGTGAACGTTGGCGCGATCGAACGCGAAGTCCGGTTCGATCTCTGCCAATCGATCGTTTCGCAGATTGATCGATGATTGAGATCAGAAACACAGGCCTCTTTCTGCTCGATTATGCGTGAACGATACGCGGCAGATATTGCCGGATCGTCGTCTGATAAATCTTGTTCGATTGCCGTCCAAGGCTTTTAAAGTCCTCGTTCGTTCCCCTCCCCCCATTAACCGATGCAACGTGTTACTTCTTTGTCTGAGATTTCATTTGAAATTCAATGAGATACTCATCGCGACGTCGCCGTTGCGGGATTTACGGCGGTGCCTCGGCCCGTTTATCGAACCGCTAAAAATTGGACGTTCGTGAACTCGTTAAACGATCGAGGCTTCTTATTCATTTTTTTTCCAATCGAGGATAATTAAATTAAGTCGCCTATTATCGTGATTGTCAATTGAATATCGAGAGTGCATCCTATTTACACGTCGAACATTAATTTATTCCAACATATAAACACTCGGTTATCATCACCTTTGTGTCTGGCCGGTTCAACGTTCGGTCAGAAAGTTACAGCTGATCTTTTATGCATCAAGAAGAACGGTAAAGTCGATTTCACGGATAGCAGGGGCTGGTGCCTGTTGGAAATGAAATAAAGAGAGGCAGGGTGTCTAAACACACGCCTCTAGACGGATGCAATTTCACGCGAAACGCGCCCGGAGCTACCGGAAAGGCTCGAAGAACATTTCGGCACAGGGGTTGCGGTTCGATGTACACGGGCGTAGTTTCAGCGGGGATGCAACCGGCGCGGCGCGGAAAGGTGCAACAGCAACTCTAGCGACAGGGTAATTGAACAGGGTACTCGGAAGAGTCAACGCGATTTCAGTCTATTAATTCAACGGCTTGTTAGCGCACTTTGTACTCGAGTGCGTCTACCATCGGCTGAGATACTCATCGATTTTCCACTTTGTCGGCCATCGCTATCTTTCCAGCATCGAGACAGGACTTGATCCCTCTCTCTCTGGTTATCTACACTGGGTGTCCTCTAAACACGAAGTATTCTTTAGATTAAAAAATTTCCAAATTTTCTATAATTTTTTATTTATTCATTTATTCACTATACGGGCAAGGCCCTTTATAATACGCAGTGTTAAAAAAGCGGAATATATCATCGGAATGTGTTAGTTGGAATATAATATGTATACCGCAGTTGACCAGAGTCCATAACTGCGAAAAGACCAGTTTTCGTTCTTCGCGTATCTCCAGTGCGCATCTTCGCCCTGATTGGCGATACTCCCAAACGAAGTAGATAGCGATTAGCGGAGAGCTCGCTGCGTTCCCCCACCACCTTCCCACCTGCGCGCCGCAGTTATGGACTCTGGTGAACTGCGGTATACAGAAGTAAAATGTAAAATAAAAGAAAAGAAAAAGAAAAGGGAACATAAATTCCAGCTAGTAGTAACATCATAGTAGGTATACAAGCAACGTAAACGTAAATATGCGCATATTGTATATGTAGTATAGACGAGATAGTCTAAGGTTATGAATGAAAAGAGCAAGATGGCGAGAACCGTGTTGTGAGGCAATTTGGAATACCGCATACCGCAATTTGGAACACACGCGGGGCGACCGCTTGCGAGAACACTGATCCCCGATCATCTCGCCGCCACCTAGCGGCCTCCGGCCCGAACCAAAGGCGCCCGTGAAGACGAAACCCTTCTCTCCCCTCCACTAAACGCCTACAACAGAGATATTAAAAATTCTCAAGTATTTCAAGTTCACAAACGCCCAGGGTGTCGAGGGCTGAAAATCAAGTTCGAAAAGATCCTTCGAACTGCTCGGGCCGTTCGAAAGTTCACGAGAACTGGGTCCCGAAACGTCCGGTTGAATTAATGCGTAACTTCGAGGGAGGAAAGGAAAAGAAAAGAAGGATAGGGAGGATGGAGGCGCATGCAAGGTAGTGGGCCAGAGGAGGAGGTTGGCTGTCGACTCTGCAGAAGGAAAGTAAAAGAGCGGACAGGGGCCCGTGTACTGCAGGGGCCCGAGGAACGTAGGTGTGTTAAATGAAGGAGACGGAGGAAGAGGAGCGTTTCAAGGCATGGGAGAGGAATGTGGTCAACGCATAAACTATACCACCGTGCATTCCTTAGGCACAAGGGTGCCTATAGTTGGCGAATCGTATAATATATACGTGCACACGCGTGTACGTGGCCACCTGACCTGAGAAACGTATCCTTGCCAGCCGGCTGGATCCTTTCGCCGATGGGCCTCCTCGATGCGATTCTCGCTCGAGCAAATTACCCTTTTAAAATCTTCCCTATCTGTCCGTTCGTCTATTTAAGGGGAACGTCGCGAAACGAGGTATAGATCGAGGGTGAAATGATGGTCGTTGGAAGAAGTTAATCTAGTCGACGATAGAATGGTCCATTGGAAAATATCGAGTATTTAAAGTTTACGATGTACAGGGTGTCGGGGACTAAAAATCAAGTTGGAAAAGGTTAAGAATCTTTAATTCTAATTCTAATTCTAAAAGTAGAATTTTTTAAGTAAAATAGTTATTTACGAATCTATTATTTACGAAGTTTAAAAATCTCTAATTCTAATTCTAATTCTAATTCTGATTCTAATTCTAATTTTATTTCTAAAAGTCGAATTTTCTAAGTATAAAATAGTTATTTACGAATCTATTATTTACGAAGTTTAAAAATCTTTAATTCTAATTCTAATTCTGATTCTGATTCTGATTCTAATTCTGATTCTAATTCCAATTCTAAAAGTCGAATATTTTAAGTAAAATAATTATTTACGAATCTATTATTTACAAAGTTTAAAAATCTTTAATTCTAATTCTAATTTTAATTTTAATTCTGATTCTGATTCTAATTCTAATTCTAAAAGTCCAATTTTTTAAGTAAAATAGTTATTTACGAATCTATTATTTAAAATTTTAAAATCTTTAATTTTAATTCTAATTCTAATTCTAAAAATCGAATTTTTTAAGTAAAATAATTATTTACGAATCGTGTTACTTTATCGGTCGTTAATGCGAGAAATCAATTAGTCTCGTTCAGCTCTTCCGGTGAGAAAAATCTCTTTCCCTTTATGGCGTCTCGCGTGGATGGAGTATTTATGGATACATCCTCCCATATATCGGCGATCACCCACGCGGACGATTCTGATCGTTCATAATGCGTCTCGCAGATTTATTGAACGTGCAATTTATGTCGCGAATCGTTTAAGACGGTTTAGCTGGGAAATTACGAGTAACGATGGAATTGATCGGAGTGGACGGTGAAAAATTATCAGGTACCTCTTCTTTTTTTAATCGAGGATTCATTTTTAAAGAGTCATAACTTCGATTTCGTGTCTCGTTCGAACCTTCTCAGCCGTGTCGAAACTTCTGCACGTTCGGTGCGTTAATACCAGCCTTCCTTTTATTTTCAACTTCCCTTTTTGGGCCTGAGGTAGATCGCGGGTCGCGTTGTTCGATTAATCGACGCGTTCTTCATTCATCATCGAAGCAATTAACGTCAATGTCGTAGCGTGGAGCGCGGGATCTTTGTGCGTGCTGCTCGAATCGGTTTACACGAGACGCGTTTTGGCAAGTGGCCACCTCGTGGGCCCCGTCGAGAGGAACGAGTCGATAATGAATTCGAGATGAGACACCGGGTAATTGAATACGGAATGTCGATGAAACACGATTTATGTCGTGGCGGAGATCGATGGCCGCGTTGAATTACCCGGCAATTTTCTCGTGCGTTAACCCTTCTTTCTCTTCGCCTTTTTTTCATATCTGCAAACACGATGATTCATTAGACGATTCAGCTTTCTCGTGTGACGAACGTTGATGATTACGATTCTAAATCGAATAATCAAATAGATTTTTTGTTTTGTTAATACCAGACATCTGGAGTCATTTATGATAAATTTATCATCCACGACGGACCATGGAGAGAGCCCCGAGACGGCGGACCACACAGAGAGCCACGATTCTAATTTCATTTTATATTTCAATTTAATTTTTATTCTCTAAATTCTACACTGTTCTTCTAATAATTATTCTTCTAATATATGAAACTCGTTCGTTGAAAAATTATATATTTAACTTTAGCACCCAGGCTCCGCCGTTGAAGGGTTAAAATCGTCCAGTCGATTCGAGATGGTTTTCCATAATTCATTCGTAGCTAACGGATAACATCGATGGTATTCATTTGTAAAACGTTCGATTGCGGGGAAGCTCGCAATAAAGGTCGTATTGTTGGAACATTAAAAGAAGGATCACGTCTGTAAACTTTGAGGATGCCTCTTCGTTTCTTTGCCAGCGAGCCGTCATTTGCGATTCGACCAGTTCCCGTGGTACTTCAATTCTCGACGATTAACGATGAATTCGACGTCGACTCGTGCAGACGACGTAAAAAAAAAAAAAAAAAAAAAAGAAGAAGAAGAAAATAAAGTCGCAGAGGTAGACAAAATATTTGCCGGGTATGAAAAGGAAGCGAAGGATTTTCGAGGCTCTGCTCCTTCGGATTCTTTTTTTCTTTCTTTCTTTTTTATATTTGCTTACTTTCTCACGTAGACTTCCTTCTCTCGTTATCCTCTCCCATTATATTCTCTTCTCCTCTACTTTTCTCTCTCCGTCAGCCTGCTATCAGACACTCGTCTGCGCTTTAATTACTCCTCGAAGCTCCTTTCTCTTGCGTTTCTCGAGATTAACGACGATCTCCTCGATTGCGAGCCATGAAAAGAATCCAGGAACACGGAGAGAGGCCGGTTTTACTCCAGCGTCGCGCGTCTCTCGTTTTCGATCGAATCGCGACAATGGACGAGCAAGGGAGAAAGGAGAAAGAAATTTGGTAAAGTTTCAATAACGTTAAAAACGACGGCTGTCCTGGCGAAGCCACTTTTGCACGACAATGCCTGGACGAAGGAAGAAAAGAAAGGAAGGAAGGAACACTCGCGGCGGTTCATTATGGAGACTGTTCGCGAAAGTAATGCCTCCGAGGGATCGTTTCCACTCCAACTTCCGGTTACACTCGATGATTATGACCGGATGATCCTTTTGGGATATTCAAATTTTATCTTTTTTGATCTGACGAGTTACTGCGTTGCGATCTTGAAACTTTGATCCTTTTTTTAGGGGAAACTATTGGTGGGAAATAGGATTTTGGATGGAGCGGAGCAGGTCTAGAGAAATTTAGAATCTTAGAATCTTAGATCCTTAGAATTTCAGAATCTTAGAATTTTAGAATCTCAGATTTTTAGAATTCCAAAATTTCAGAATCTCAGAATTTTAGAATGTCAGAATTTCAGAATTCCAAAAGTTTAGAATCTCAGAATTTTAGAATTCCAAAATTTTAGAATCTCAGAATTCCACACTTTTAGAATTCCAAAAGCTTAGAATCTCAGAATTTTAGAATCTTAGAATTTTAGAATTCCAAAATTTTAGAATCTCAGAATTCCACAATTTTAGAATTCCAAAAGTTTAGAATCTTAGAATTTTAGAATTTTAGAATCTCAGAATTTTAGAATTCCAAAATCATAGAATCTCTGAATCTTAGAATTCCAAAATTTTAGAATCTCAGAATTCTAGAATTCCAAAATTATAGAATCTCAGAATTTTAGAATCTTATAATTTTTGAATTTTTGAACCTAAGGATAGAGGGACATGCCTGCCTTGTTATATTAAACTAATTATATTAATGTTTGAAACGTGTGAATTACTAATTAGCCTTATTAACAAAATTTCACTTTGTCGCTTCTGAAGGATGAAACGATTTTCTGTGGTATTTCTCAAGATCATTCCCATTCAAGTATTTCGCGGTTGTGCAAGCGGCTTGAAAGGAACGTTAATGGCACAAGTTGAAATAATATGTTAGTTCTTGTGGAGGGGAAGAAATAAAACGTTTGCTGCTCGAACTGGTTGTATGTTTTACATGTTAAGGTTGCACACCGGCTGTACGTTCTAGTACGATATATTATCAAGTTATTAACGAGTATGGTGTAACACGTTCTCGTGGCCGCGAACCTGTTTCTCATAAATGAGCATAGTCTCAGGATCAAGCTGGTGTGTACACAAGGAATTATCAAGCACGCCGGAGGAATAGTTAATTTTTCAGTAGAAGAGTTAGCGAGCATCCGGTAAATCGCTTCACGAACACCCACGTGGCAGGAAAGTTGAAATTATTTCCAGGTTCGTTTCCACTTCAGATTGAACATCTCTATTCCGAACATTTCAAAGCAACTTCACAATTATTTGTAGAAAAGTTTGAACAATATTTTAATTAAATTTATACATACCGAGTACCACTAATAATTTATACTCCAATATTTTTTAATGATTCTATTTAATTATTCTATTCTGTTGCAATTTATCATTTTCCCCACGACAGAAGTGATTTTCTGAAAAAAGATCATCAATTTACTGTCAAGTGAAAAGGCGTAACTCTTTTTTACGACACCCATGGTAAAGAAAACGTAAGAGGGATGTTTGCTCGAAACACGTTCGTTCACACGGAATCGTGATTCAACAGAGGCAGGGCTAGAAAATTACGCACACTTAACTAGCCCCGCCAACCGAACTTGCTCTTTGCTAACTACTCTTCGTTCTACATCCTCTCTTTGTCCGTCGGTGGTCGTTTCGCTGGTTGACACGTGTTGGCTCGATGGGTGTGAACCACAGCACGTGTCTTTCTTCCGATCGTCGTCTTCCTTTTACAATCAGCTGCAATTGCTCATCGCAAATGCGATGTCCCGAGGAATTGATCCATTAAATTCATACGTGTTTTTCAAAAATTTTCATTATTTTACATATTATTATCCATTATTTTTATTATTATTATTTCCATATTATTATCAAATTTCTAAATTTCCAAATTCTCAAATTCCCGCATTCCTAAGTTTGCATGTTTCCAAATTGCTAAATTGCCAAATTTTCAAATTCCCACATACCCCAATTCCAAAATTCCTGAGTTTGCAAGTACCCAAATTGCTAAATTCCCTAATTCCAAAATTCCTAAGTTTGCAAGTTCCCAAATTGCTAAATTTCAAAATTCCAAAATTCTCAAATGCCTACATTCCCTAATTCCAAAATTCCTAAGTTTGCAAGTTCCCAAATTGCCAAATTACCAAATTTCCAAATTCTCAAATTCTCAAATTCCCACATTCGTTAATTCCAAAATTCCTAAGTTTGCAAGTACCTAGATTGCCAAATTTTTAAATTCCCTAATTCCAAAATTCCTAATTTTGCAAGTTTCCAAATTGCCAAATTGCCAAATTTCCAAATTCTCAAATTCCCACATTCCTTAATTAAAAAATTCCTATGTTTGCAAATTCATACGTGTTTCTCAAAAATTTCAATTATTTTATTTTTCTTATATCCCTAGCTACACACCACTGGTAAAAAATACCCTTTTCATAGTGATTGTTGCGTTTCATCTAAGAAAAGGGGTGTTCTCTTTCAGTGAATACGATTTGTTGTTTCAGGGTGTATCAAACCTCCGGTTTTACGATGGTCGTTAACGAAGAAAATTGTGGCGGTGACGATAAAACACCATGGTCGCACTATTTTCATCCCGTTCCTTCGTTTCCACATTCTACTCAGAAAAAATCTCAAATCCTTTTACAATTTATTTGCTAATCACGCTACTGAAACAGTTAATAAGATTAGGAATTGTCGCGGTATCAAAGCAAGGATTATCGATTCTGTTGGAATTGCGATTATCCACTATGGAATGTCCCGATTGTTTGTTAATTAGCGGGGGCGGAAGCAACGCGTGCGGTTAACAGATTACACAGGTAGGCAAGGGACCAGGGTGGACGCGCGCGAGCTCATAACCGGCTAACGAGTCTGATGCTTTCTCAAAGCGATTGATTTGCTTTAAAAGCGCGGACGCGTTCCATTTCTATGGATCAACGAGCGTATTATCGGCTGTCGAAAACGCGGCGCGTACATTTTCCCGGGAAACGCAAATCGATAGCGTTTGAAGTGGATGAAAGCCAAACCCGTCCCTTCCCGTTGCTACATTTCGCTGTGCATTTAGAATCGACTGACTGTCCAATCTGTCGCATTGATTGCTGATAAACTTCATTTTAAACCGATATCTCGAAGATTGCGCTCGTACAATGGGTGATCAAATTATTAGAGCCATGGTATGAAAAATCGGTTTACATTATGTAACTTTTAATCAATAATTTTCCACTATTAATATACAAAAGAATACTTATAAAAATAAATAAATACATTTATTGCACCTTTTGCTGCAATTACTGCCTCAATTCTTTTCGGTGTACTTTCGATTTTAAGCAATTCATTTTGATTGATTTATTTCTAGCCCATACTTCTATCAAACGTTCAATCAATTGACATTTATTACTAATAACAAATATTTCCACAAATGAGCCATGGTATGAAAAATCGGTTTTTTGTGTTTTTTCATTGTGTAACTTTTAATCAATAATTCTCCACTATTAATATACAAAAGAATACTTATAAAAATAAATAAATACATTTATTGCACCTTTTGCTGCAATTACTGCCTCAATTCTTTTCGGTATACTTTCGATTTTAACCAATTCATTTTGATTACTTTATTTCTAGTCCATACTTCTATCAAATGTTTAATTAATTGATATTTATCACTAATAATAAATATTTCCACAAATTTTCGATGGGGTTCAGGTGCAAAGAATTTCTAAGCCAATCAAGAACTTTCACTCATCATAATTTTACAAGCATCAATACATCATAAAAAAAATAATAAAAACTCTATTTAACTCGGTTTTCATTAAAAAATTAATAAAATCATCAATTTATGCAAGTGGCTCTAGTAGTTTCACCCACTATTATTTGACGATCATCCATTTTATGTTAAGAATATCAACGAAGCGTTTATACAGTCATTTTGCTTAAGCATTCAGCTTTAATTCGATATACAATAAGTGTTATTTCATTACACTTTTATGAAATCGTATCGACGAAATATTCTCGCGTGAAATGGTTTCCGTCAAACAGCATCGTCCCCGATTCGCTATCACCCTCGGTAATTATTCTTCAGTCAGTCAGTGGGAGTGCGAAGAATGCTCATAAAAGTCTCTGCCATTGATAAATCAGTTTCCGTCATGTCTGCGGGCCCCTCCTCGGTCTTTCACTGCGGCGTAAATCTCGAGTATTTATACCGAGCAGGACGTTCGGCTGCACGTGCGTCTCCGCCCTCGGTCGCGTGTTACCCGCACGCTTATTTCTTGTACAGCTAGCGAATTTTGCCGATAACACCGCGCACAGGGATACGGAGTCCCCGTTGGGGATCCCCTTTTGTTTTGACTGAACGCCAGCAGACCGTGATCCCTGGCTTTCCCTTCGGCTCCCTACGGCCACTCCGGTTTATCCGGTAAACGCGTGTTCCTCGGCATTTGATCAGCAGCCGGTTGCAATGTCCTCGAGCGGAAGGAGAATAAGCCGAGGTTAGGGCAACGCTTGATTCGTTAGACGAGATCACGTCCAAGGGTTAACCGTTCCCGCTTTATCGCTCCGCCGTTCGTGATTCTTTTACGAGTAGACTCTGTTAATGTCGGTGAAAAATTTTTTTGGACTGCTCTTGGAATCTCGCAATTTCATTGGAAACAAATTTCTGGAGATTTTAAGATTAGACTCGGTTAATATCGGTGGAAAATTTTTTTGGACTCTTGGAATCTCGCAATTTCATTGGAAACAAAATTCGGGAGATTTTATGATTAGACTCTGTTAATATCGGTGGAACATTTTTTTGGACTCTTGGAATCTCGCAATTTCATTGGAAACAAAATTCTGGAGATTTTACGATTAGACTCTGGTAATATCGGTGGAAAATTTTTTCAGACTGCTCTTGGAATCTCGCAATTTCATTGGAAACAAAATTCTGGAGATTTTACGATTAGACTCTGGTAATATCGGTGGAAAATTTTTTCGGACTGCTCTTGGAATCTCGCAATTTCATTGGAAACAAAATTCTGGAGATTTTACGATTAGACTCTGGTAATATCGGTGGAAAATTTTTTCGGACTCTTGGAATCTCGCAATTTCATTAGAAGAAAATTCTCGAGATTCTCCTCGGTCCTTTTCCCTTTTACCAGGTTCTATTATTCCCGGAGGGAGTATAGGAGGTGTAACGTTAACAGGATTAACGAGATTAACGATAGAGAAACGGGGACGGAAAGCAAAAGCTTGTTAAAGGTAAAGGCGCGGGCGTTGAAAGTGATACGAATGGCACGTTTTTACCTCGGCTCGATGAGAATTAATGGCCTGAATGCGGCGAATCTGCTGAATATCTTTTATCCGAGCCACCGTTTGACCCTCGAAAATTGCCAACTGTTATTCGGTGGAAACCGGCTAAAAGGGGAAATTGTTCGACTTTCGTTCGCGAATTAGACGTACGTTTTGTTCGTTCCACGTGGTGAGGTTTAACGAGGCGTCGCGTCGTGTCGTGTCGAATTATTCGGATGTGTGCCGAGCAAGGGAATTCGAGTGCTGCTACTCGAAACAGTGGCGGGGATCGGGTTCCTTTGTTGCGTGAAATCGTTCGTAGGAACGAGACATATCGATCGCGAATTGAAATGCTTTCTACCCTGTGGATGTTGTGTCTGAACCGGTAACGCGAGAACCAGTGATAACGCCGGGTGATAGCTTCATTCTTTTTCGCTTAATTGAAACGTTGAAACAGTACGAGATATGGTCAAGGCACGTTTTGATAAGAATTAATCCTCTGTTAACCCTTTGAACGGAGGAGCCTAGGTCAATCGTATGAAATATAAGATTAAATTAAAATTCGGGCTCTCTCCATGGTCCGCCGTCCGAGCGGTAGCCTATACTTAACACATTGAACGCCACAGTGAAATTGGGCGTTTTTTGTGGGACGTATTTAAGCTCTAATTACTAAGAATAGTAATAATTAAATTTCAAATTTCAAGCTGTCTATTTTCCATTTCACATTATTTGTACTATAGTAATATTACTTGAAATAATGTTTTTCTATTGTTTGTTCTAATTATTCATGCTAAGAATAGTAATAATTAAATTTCAAATTTCAAGCTTTCTATTTGCCATTTCACATTATTTATTGTATAGCAATATTATTTGAAATAATGTTTTTCTATTGTTTGCTTCTAATTATTATAAATTGCGAAGTCGTTGAATAATAATTTTTAAAGAAACAGTGTAAAATTTAAAAAATGAAAATGATACGAAATTAAGGCTCTCTCCATGGTCCGCCATCGGAAGATACACCAAATTTTTCAATTTGAACATTGAAAAGCTGGAAAATTTGTTTGAATAAATCTTGAGTATATGTTGATTGCTTGTAATTGCTGAATTCTCTCATGTCGCAAGCTTCTTTTTTCGTCTGCATATCGCGTTAACTGCAGATGGAAAAAGAGCATCGTGAATCAACGACGCCAGGCGTGATATTTGTTCGGACAAAAAAGGAGCGGCCCTCGATAAGAATCTCCTAACTCCAGTAGTCTGACTTTTTGCGAACACTGCTTGACGTTTCGTGCGAACGCCGCTGCTACTTGCTCGCTTTTCTTCGGCAAACCAAGCAATTTCGAGCAGCCACTCCTCCTTAAGTACTTCTAAGTGCTTGCTACTTTCAGAAGAGAAAAAAAGATCATTAACGTTCTTTCGTATAAATCGAGAAATCTGAATGAAAATTTTAAAAGGAATATATAAAGTTGCGTTCTTCTTTGAATTTGAACATTTTTCAATGCAAAGTCTGCGGTTCAGGTTTGAAACGCGGAGCTTGGCCAGGTTAATATCCACCGTGGAAGGACCAGCGAGGATAAGGATCAGCCCGCAGGATATAATTTCCCGCGAAACGGACAACGTGTTCCGGAGCTCGGCCGATTCCGTTTTTAAACCGTATCTGCGAAGCTAACGTGACGGGATCCCTGAGAAAGGAACGCGCCGTGCCTCTCGGACCTAGCTGACTCCTTTTATCTTTTATCTTCAAAGCGTTGCTCCTCTCACGACTGGAAGATAAAGAAGCGAAAGCGTTTTTACGACAGATCAGCATCGACTAGTTTTTCACCACTCTTCTGGGTAGATTAATTAATTATAATCGGGTTATTTTATCGTGGGTAATCGGTAATTGTTCGAATTTTGAATTTGGAAATTTACCAATTTTCCAGCTTTCGAATTTGGAAATTTGGAAACTTAAAAATTTGGGAAATTGCAAATGTAGAAATTTTGGAAATTTGGAGCGGGGAAAATGGGGAAATTTGGAAAATTGAAAATATGGAAATATTAAATTTTCAAATTTTCCACCTTTCGAATTTGGAAATGTAGGAGTTTAGAAACTTGGAAATTTGGGAAATTGGAAATGTAGGAGTTTAGAAACTTGGAAATTTGGGAAATTGGAAATGTAGAAATTACGTAAATTTGGGGCGTGGAAAATTGGGGAATTTGGAGAATTGAAAATGTGAAAATATTAAATTTTCAAATTTTCCAGGTTCCAAATTTAGGAAAATCTAGCACAGGATATTTGAAAAATTAAATACCCTTAAATTATTCCCACTCAACTGAATTACACCGGTAGAAATAGCTATATCTAGCCCAACAGAAGAAAGTATGAATTATAAACGATACTAAACATTTACCTGCTAAATTTGTCTGGCTGATCTGCTGCCTCTCGCAGCAATTTAAGCATAATTCTGCAAGGAAGTCAATGCTCGAACAATTCAATTACAAAGACACGGTAGGAAAATTTAAACGAAGACGTATCGAGTCGTTTCAATGGAACGGAAGTCCTCGAAATAAGCAAACGAATTCAAACGCACTACGTCTATGGTCATTCATTCTATATCCTTTTTACTTTCAGACACCTATTCAACCCCCCGTTTCACGTATTTTCCACGTTTAACCGAGCGGAACGCAATAAAATGTGGCCAGAATTGTTTTCGTTCCCGTCTAGACTCCGTTTGTCTTTCAAAACGTTACCAAGAACTGGAGAACATCGAACGCAAGGAAAATTAGCTGTTCAAAAAATGGTGTCACGCAACTATAGACAGAATAAAAGACTCGATAAAGATTTCTCAAGCTCCACGAAAGAGGCTCGCGTGTTCGAACATTATTTCGTGGCTGAATCGAAACCTGATTTCCGATCGATGCATGATCCAGCTCTTCATAAAAAGAATTTTTCGTTTTTCCATTCCCATTGTTGCAGACCCATAATCACTGTAATTTCGTTCGAATAGACATTCTCCATGGAACGATTTCAAACTCTATGGTTAAATTTCGTAGAAAATTTGTTGGTTTACAAATTGTATACGTGTAAATACGCAACGGCTCCTTTATAATCCCATTTCCATGGTTCAACGAGGTTCCTTCCTCGCAATTGGATTACCAGACGGGTTAACACAGTAGCGTTTAACCTATCCCCTCTGCAACACATGTCTCGTTAACAATAATACCGCTGTGTTTCTATTAGCATGAATTTTTATTTTTCTTGTCAAACTTATGCAAAAATATTTTACAAAAGTTTCCCTTCCCACATTCGATTCGCATTAACGAGGGGAACTACCCAAGTGTTACACTTATTTATTAATGAAACTTTGCCACCTTGTAGAGCTCGTCGAGCTGAACATGCCTATACCTCATTTTGGGGGCAGAGGGCTAATTGTTTAAAAGATATTAACAATTTAAGTTAGTTACTATGTACTTAGATTAGTATGACAAACTCACAAGTACGAATGATGAGCTTCGTGGTCAAACATATAACTGGTAATCTAAAGGTCGGCAGTTCGAATCCTATTGGCCTCAATTTTTTTTTTTTTTTTTAAGATTATTTGTCTCTTTTTTAATAATTATTACAGCTGTGCTATAATCATTGCATTTATTAATAATTAATTAAATATCTTTTAATCAATTAGCCGTCTGCTCCCAAATTTGGCAATTTGGTAATTTGGGAACTTGCAAACTTAGGAATTTTAGAATTCGGGAATATGAGAATTTGGAAATTTAGAAATTTGGCAATTTGGTAATTTGGGAACTTGCAAACTTAGGAATTTTAGAATTAGGGAATATGAGAATTTGGAAATTTAGAAATTTGGCAATTTGGCAATTTGGAAACTTGCAAACTTAGGAATTTTAGAATTAGGGAATATGGGAATTTAAGAATTTGGAAATTTAGAAATTTGGCAATTTGGGAACTTGCAGACTTAGGAATTTTTGAATTAGGGAATATGGGAATTTGAGAATTTTGAAATTTGGGGGCAGTGTTCAGCTCGACGAGCTCTACAAGATGGCAAAGTTTCATTAATAAGTGAGCGTAACACTTGGATAGTTTCCCCCGTAAGATCAGCAGAAGAGGAAAGAAAAATAGTTGGAAGTTTCAATTTTCCTTACGATTCAAAATCAGGATTCATATAAACGCAAGACTAGTCTTGCTTGAAAATGTTCAGCCAATAGCGACGAGTATATACGTCTAGGCAATCGTCGAAGTAACTGAAAAATCGTGCACGCATCGTCGAGCAGAAACGTCGTGCCATTGTGGCAGACGTTGCAACCCCGTCTAGCTACTAATGTATTTTCATTGTCGGGATTCTTCTTGACGGAGCCGGCTGCGTCGAGTAAACTTTCCACCACAAAAGACGAGGATAAACGCACAGAGAACTCTCGGCATCGTCCTCCTCGTCGTCGTCGTCGTCTGTTCGCGGTTCCATCGGCGAAAAGTTGCCAGATAAAGGGGGTGGTTCTCGCGCCAGTCACACCGACATTGTTACATAAATAAACACGACTCTCGTCCAGACGTCGGGGTTTATCGGCTCGCTTCTATTCGCCAAACTAACACACAGACCACCATCACGAACAGAGTCCTGTCGTTTTCTCGAGCCTCGAGATCGTTTCCTGTTTTCACTTCCGGAACAACGTTGAAACGCTTCAGCCTCGTACAGAGCATTCGATTAAACTTTCTGTTTAAGCTGCGTTAGGGATTCTGTCGGTGTGCGACAATCACCAACACTCTGATTAGTTTTCTAATAAACGTTTCTGCTTTTGCGATCGCGACAAGTAGGTTGGTGCATTGTGCACTCGATGCAATTGCTGTGTGTAATTTTTTCATTTCCAAATTTCCAAGTTCCCAAATTCTCAAATTCCCACATTCCCCAATTCCAAAATTCTTAAGTTTCCAAGTTCCCAAATTGCCAAATTGCCAAATTTCTAAATTTCCAAATTTTCAAATTCCCACATTCCCCAATTCCAAAATTCTCAAATTTGCAAGTTCCCAAATTACCAAATTCCCACATTCCCTAATTCCAAAATTCCTAAGTTTGCAAGTTCCCAAAATGCCAAATTGCCAAATTTCTAAATTTCCCAGTTCTCAAATTTTTAAATTCCAAAATTTCCAAACGTGGAACCTAGAAAGTGTGAAACTTTCTAAGAAAAAAAGCGGAAGAATGAAAGGCTTAACTTTACAAAATAACACTCTTATGCAAACGCAAACGGATCTTACCGGTAAGACAAGTGGAACGGTTTGCTCGAGCTGTTAAATGATTATAAAAGCATCGGAAAGGAGTGAAGGAGGCGAGTAATCGCAGGAACAGATTGTTCATAGCGAGTAAGAGGGAATCGTGGGGCGTTAAATCGCTTACTTATTCATACAGCAATGTTTCGCACGCGGTTGAACGCGGATTACAGTACTTGAAACGAGCGATCACGAGCTAGAAAACGCGAGGAACTGATCGCAATCACTGACATTCGAATCCGACACCTTTCCACTTCGTTTCCTACTTTCTGCTTGGCGGAACAGCAGAACCGATAGACTCATTCCGATCGATCAGCCTCCATCTAAATTGAGTTTCTCTTTCATAATCGAATCTATGGTTTAATCGCGGTCCGACCAGGCAAACGTAATTTCCTGCGTAAAGGGGTTGGTTTAGAACTTTTGGCGAGCTATAATTTACATTTATAATTTTCAGAACTTCAATATTTCAAATTTCAATTAAAATATTTCAAGCTCCTTAATTTCTAAAACCACCCTTCTTTTTTAGGGCCATCCTAAAAACCTAGATTTTAGGGACAAAATAGAGGTGTATATAAGCAAAGCTTTCACACGCGATACAACCTCGCCCACTTTCCACGAAAAAAGAAAAATCACCGTTCTACTTTCATCCTCCAAGCTGGCTATTGTCTCCGAAGTTGAGCTACGGATGATCGAGCATCGCATCGAAATATACAGATAGGTCTCGATTAGTGCGAGTATTAAATCCCAGAAATTGTTCGCATTATTTGAATTCGTACTATTCGAATACTTGAAATACAGGTGTATTCCTATATTTCCTATATTTCAAGTATTCGAATAACGCAAACAATTTCTGGGATTTATTACTCCCACTAATCGAGACCTACCAAGAAGGAAAATTTTTTACTCCGACAAACTTAATTGACCCAGGGCGAAAGAATACTCGAACCTCTATAAAATCCAAACTTACCCCGAAGAATAGAGGAGAAAAAGTTTCGCAGGTGGGAAATTGTGAGGGGAGAAATTTGGAAAATTGAAAATGTGGAGATATTAAATTTTAAAATTTTCCAGCTTTCGAATTTGGAAATTTAGGTGTTTGGAAACTTGAAAATTTGGGAAATTGGAAATGTAGAAATTTGGGGAATTTGAAGCGTGGAAAATTGGGAAATTGTCAGAGAGGAAATTTGGAAAATTGAAAATGTGGAAATATTAAATTTTCAAATTTTCCAACTTTCGAATTTGGAAATTTAGGAGTTTAGAAACTTGAAAATGTAGAAATTTTGGAAATTTGGAGCGTGGAAAATTGGGAAATTGAAAGCGTGGAAATTTGAAAAATTGAAAATGTGAAAATATTAAATTTTCAAATTTAGGAAAATCTAACACAGGAACAATTTCTGGGATTTATTACTCGCACTAATCGAGTCCTACCAAGTAGGAAAATCTTTTAAACGGACAAATTTGATTAACCCAGGGCGAAAGAATGCTCGAACCCCTATAAAATCTAAACTTACCCCGAAGAATAAAGGAGAGAAAGTTTCGCAGGTGGAGGAAATTTTCAGTCTGGTTTCCCTTTCGACCAGCTTGTAGCAGGTTTGCAGCGCGGCAGGTACAGATGGTCGAAAGCTGAAAAGTGGTGTAAAGGGAAGGGAAAGGTACATAAGGTCAAGGGGTTGCGGCAAGTGGTTGGTGAGGTTGTCGAGTGTCGGTCGATTCAACCGCGAAGCCCTTTTCGTCTCCTTCTTTCAGCATTTCCTTTTTACCCTTTTCTTTCTTCCTGCCCTTTTCCTTCTCTTTTCCTTCTCTATTCCTTAAGTATTTTTATCCTTTTCACTCGAGCCACCGGCTAACTCCTTGGCCCTGCTGATTTTATCTATCCGTTGGGCTTTCTGGGTCAAGTGTGCGGGCCACGCTTCAGGGATTTTATAAATATTAAATCGCACGTGGAAAGGTTTTGATGCCCGTGCTAGGTTCGTGGCTTATTTTTTTTCATTCTTTATGGCTCGTTAACTGTTTGAGTTAGGTCCTTTGGATGGATAAGCTGCCACTGTTGAAAATATACCGTCATAAGTATTTCCTGTATCTCGTTTGTCCATCTTTCGTTCGTTTTAACAGAAATTAATTTGATGGATCAATGAGGCAACCAGTGGAGGTCAAGAAGGTTCAGTAAACCTTCTGTTTTTCTTTTCAGGAATATTTTCAAAAATTTCAAGAATAAAAAGTTCCAATCAAACGTTGCAATCTTGTTCTCAGGAAATTGTTCGATCGCAGTTGGAAAAAGGAAACCACAGCACTTGGTTTCTTGTTTCTCTTTCAAAGGGAAAGCTTCTTCGGAAAGCTCCCTGTTTCAAGTTTCGTTCGAGTAACCAATATATCCCGGCTCGGTCAAAATTAAACGACGAATTCTTATTATTCGAAGGGGATGCCTCGGATTCCTCTCGTTTCCTCGTTCGACGACTTTGACGTGAAGTAGAAATTCGCGAATTCCTTCGGCAACTAATTTCAATTACCCGACGTCGAACAATCGAAGCTTCTCTTTATCCCTGATCCAGCATTTCGTCCGCGTCTTCGGATTCCATTGACCCGACGGCATTCCTGCATAATTTCTTCCAGAAGCCAGTTTCGCCGGGGTAGAGCGTGTCGCTTTCGATTCGAGTCTCGTTTGCCAAAAAAGGGATATCTTAATTCTTTCACCAGCTGCCCACTCTCGTTTGCATATCTATTTTTTACCATTTTTTTTCTCCTCGTCGATTCATAAAATTCCCCCTCTCGTTTCGCTAACTCTGATTAAAAGAAGGGATTATAATAATTATTACATTAAAATATTAAAAAATAAAGTTTGCAGTTAAACAAAGTTTGCAGGTAAAAAAGGGACGAAGTGTAAGGTAGTCGTTGAAGGCAGCACGTGGGCCGTTGGCCGGCTAACGATTCGCAACGCGTGGGAATTTATTTGACAAATTTATTTGACGTCCGGTATTCGTTGCATTCCACAGGATCGAATTAACGGGCGAGGCTGAAGTTTCACGGCAATTCGAACCAGCCT
Source organism: Osmia lignaria lignaria (assembly GCF_051020975.1). Lineage (NCBI taxonomy): Eukaryota > Metazoa > Arthropoda > Insecta > Hymenoptera > Megachilidae > Osmia > Osmia lignaria. The sequence goes on from NC_135040.1 coordinate 3,333,592, forward strand.
TAAGAGAGAATCGCGTTAGCGTTAGAATTATCCTGAAATTTATTAGCGATAACTCAGGGAGCTCTCGACTGGTGTTATCAGTCGAGAAAAGTTGCAAGATATTTCATAATTTCATCTGGGACTATTATATTAAATTTTCACTTGAAATTATAATACAACATATTTTGGTAATTCCCTAAAATGTAATTAAGATGTTCAAAATTTAATCACTTTTTCTTCTTTTTTTTTCAATAGCAAGAATAAAGAAATGCGAGGAGAGGGTTAAATCCATAAAATATTGGTAATTTTGGTAATTCTCTAAAATATAATTTGGACTGTTAAAAATTTAATCACTTTTTCTTCTTTTTTTTTCAATAACAAGAATAAAGAAATGCGAGAAGGAGCGGGTTAAATCCTTAAAATACTGGTAATTTTGGTAATTCTCTAAAATATAATTAAGACTGTCCAAAATTTAATCACAAATTTTAATTCTTTTTTTTCGATAACAAGAAGAGGGAGAGGGTTAAATTCATAAAATATTGGTAATTTTGGTAATTCTCTAAAATATAATTAAGACTGTTCAAAATTTAATCACTTTTTCTTCTTTTTTTTTCAATAGCAAGAATAAAGAAATGCGAGGAGAGGGTTAAATCCATAAAATATTGGTAATTTTGGTAATTCTCTAAAACATAATTAGGACTGTTCAAAATTTAATCACTTTTTCTTCTTTTTTTTTCAATAACAGAAATAAAGAAACGCGAGAGGGAGAGGGTTAAATCCAAGAGACAGAAAGTTTCAACGGGGTGGAAATAAAGGGAAGAGATAACGTTTCTTTTCTTCGAAGGATTCGTGATCTTCCAGGTCGCTTTGTATCGCGGCAAAGCTCGCTCGCGATTCGTTGTCGCGTTATTATTTTTACCTTTGACGCACTCAGATTGGTTCCACGAGGAGAGCCGACACCTTTTCACCCTTTGCACGTCTTTTCCTCTACCCTTTTCTCTCCGCTTCCGTCTTTGTTTCAACCTCGCTCTTGTATTCATCACCCTCGCGTACGAAACGAGTTACTCGTCGCGTTTCCTCGAGTAGGAACATTGTTTGACGGCTGAGACACGCAGCCCCCATCGGCGGCTGCTACATCGATATTTTAAACGAGTCGACTCACCTCGAGGGTGTCTTTCAATTGCTTCGTTTCGATATTAACCCTTTGCACCCTCTGCTTCTCTTTGAAACTATTTAAATAAAAGTTTCAAGGGGATGCTCTAATCGAATTAATTTCTTTGAAAAAAACTTAAACTTAAAGATAATTAATATATTTTTTAATTTCGAAATTCGAACGATAGATAAAAAGTTTGAAGGAATCCCCTGATGGTGTGAAAAAATGCCTCCATTTTTCATCGGTTAACAAGGAACAGCCAAGTCGACTAATATCGCGTAGGTGTCGTAAATTTAATGGCCACATGTAAACTGAACTTACAAGAGAAACAGTCTTCGCTTTTCCCACCCCACGATCATTATTCTTCGACGTGGAGACGTTTAACGTATCAAAAGGGGCGAGTGTCGTGTGTCTCTGGTCGTAAGTTTTTTCTTCTAACACCGATAACCCCTGTTGGCATACATAAATATTACTATACGAATAAATTCCTCTGAAAATTCAATTATCCCCGTCGCCACGATCCCTCTCTTCTTTTATATCACCAACGATTTCACGTACACGCGGTCAAGGTAATTAAATTGCAGAAGGAAAGGCGAGAGGAGAAATAAAATCACAGTTGTAAAAAAGCAGAAAAAAATTTATTCGAAAAATTCAGTTGTTTGTTTTACAACAAACATATAGTGGTAATTAAATTGCTAAGGCAATTTAAAGAGAAACGAAATCGTAGACAATTTCATTAGCAGACTCTCTTTTTCGAACCCCGAACCTTCGAAATTGTATAAAATTTCTAGTTGCCGACGAGGAGGAATGAAAAATAAAAAAAGAAATGAAAAAAAGGATTTACCAAGCCAGTAATAACCACGAGTGCTCTGGCAAAAGATTTAAATGCGGTACCTTCTGGTGCGCTTCGACGCGGCTGCACGCATCGCATCGTTCCTACGGTCACCGATGGCCCTCTGTCTCTCCTCTCTCTCTCTCTCTCTCTCTCCTCGTCCTCTCCCAGTGAGTTGCTTCTTTTCGATTCTCCCAGTTCATGGGCCTGTTCTTGGTGGCAGGGCCGACTAGCGATGGCCTCAACACGCTTCCACTCCTTGGAGATATTTCTCCCTCGGGATCGATGGTTTTTCTAAAATCTCCCGAAGTGTCGAATAACTTTGGTGATCGATCGTGTTTTCATACAACGCTGGCGCCCTTTTATCGTTTCCCAGATTATCGGAGATTTAACGCCTTCGAAATTTCAATCTTATCTGAACTTCGTGTCGAGATTTCTTTTTTTTTTTTCAATTTTTTCCCAACACCAGTTTCCATTATTCGTTAAAATATTCCTGTCGTTGCTGGAAATTTATTTCTATCTTCAAATATTAATATTACCAATGGGGAAAAAAAATCTGGTGACTCCGGAGATGATGGAAGATTTCGCGGGGGATGATGCCCATCACTACCGACTGCACTCGTGGCGGTCAGGTATGCGAGACTTGCAGACGAAAAAAATCAACCGGGATGAAATAAGAAAAGACAAAAAGAATGCAGGGACGCGCGCGGCGAAGGGAGCGAGACGGAGCGAAGGGTCGGATGGTACGATCGACGAGGATAAAGATAGAAAAGGGTGGGTGGGCGATGCGGGAAAGGGTGGAAAAAGGAAGGAGCCGCATCGGTGATGCGCGAGGAACGAAACGAGCGAGAAAAAGAGAGGTGGAATCGGGATGAAAGTAGCCTAACCTGAACGACCCATCGAGTCTAAACAATCGGACGATCGCCCTTCGAAATATCTCCGGCTGCTGGGAACACGTTTATGCGTGTCCGTTCGTCCTACCTGTTCCTCGACTGTTTGCTCGAACGGGCTACTTGTTTGCCGGACTTTCATAAAATTCTTTCTTCCCGCCCGGATGACGTTCACGGTAGTCATCCTCTTTTATGACACGCGTGACCACCTTCCTTTTTGCTCGATCCTCTCTTTACACGGGGATTAGGACTTCAACTGGTCTGAGAGAAATTGAATGAAATCGCTGGAAGTAGACTCTCGTTGTATCGCCGCGGTTGGTGTTGCAGGAAGGGAAAATTTGTCAATTTTGGAGAACTTTGAGAATTCAATTCCGTTCGTCTAAACAATTTCAAATCGATGGAATAAGAATTGATAAGAAACACGGGTTTTCGAATGAAATAATAGCGACGGTGCCGTTGGTAATCGGGATGGAAAACAAGGAGACGGTGGTGGTTTTCGCGGAGAGTCAGCCTCGGCGAACCGGCTACGAATTGCACTCGAGTTTACACGTGGCTACGGTGTAAACGCCGCTGCTGGGAGTTTAATTTGAAGCTGAGAACGCCAGGCCGGATCGGGGTAAACCCGCTGGAAAACCGCAGCATCCAGCGGCTGGATACTCGAAATCCTTCTGCGGACGGCTACCAAGTTTTCCTCCGTTCGTTACAACCTACCCAAGGATTTACTACCGAAGAATAATTTCATTCTGTCCTTTTCAATAATACGAGAGACGCGAAATAAAATCTGAAAAAATGGAGAGAAAAAATGGAACTAGCCCCTGACGGGATTTGAACTCGAGCTACTCGCAGTTCATCGAACCTACTTTACCCGTTTCCCTAACACAGCTACCAGAAAATGTATTTACTAATTTAATATTTAAGGAAATCAGAGAATTAAAATATTAAATATGGGCCAAAAATGGGTCAACTTATTTTTCATCAAGATTCACCAGAAAAGGCTGGTGAAATCAAAACTGATGATTCATCAGCTGTGAGCCCTCCTTGTCAGTGTTCAAAGCAGGTGGTATCTAACGATACTAATTCGAGAGTGAGAAGTCGTAAAAATGGCACGTGAAATAGAGAGACGCAATCTGTCACAGGATTTACACGCAAGCCGACCAAACAGCCGTCCAAATAACGTCACAGAACGACGTCTCTTTAATTGATTTCATTCTGGAGGGCCTTCCAGTCGAGGCTCGAACCAATTGACAGGGTCAAGCGGTGGTACTCGTCATCTACACGAAATGCCATCGACGATGATGCTTTGATATTTTTTTTCGCCCCATTCATGACACTCGCCTGGCAATTCTCCTCGCTTCATATACGAGAGATGATCGTCAGGATAATTTTTTGCAAATTTTCTTCACGGGAAACGTAATGATCCCTCTGTCCCATAATAATTATTAGCAAGTGAATATTTAATTGGGAATTATGTTGTAGCGAAAAATTGCGAAGCCTTCAATCAAAATCAATGTTTCATGATATCTGTCATTTGTTTTCACACATTTTTCAATTTTTAGGGTAACCTAATTATTAACCGACTTCGAAAAAGGAGGAGGTTACTCTATATTCTTTTTTTCAAATTTCATTCGCTGATCGAAATCAATTGTTTTATTTCAGTTGAATATCAACCCATTGTAAAAGTAAGATGAAAAAAAGAGTTTTCAAGCAAAGATCGAGTTGCGATTGTCCAGTTCTTGCCAGTTTAAAATGCAGTAACGAAATTATTGAAAAATCGAGAAACTATCTGAACACTCAAAATAAAAATTAGGAGTAATATTTATAATTTATTATTATGAGACAAATTAAATTCATCAACTGCTACTATTATTATGGGACAGAGGGAGTATTATTTTAATTATTAATCTATGATCGAAAGTTCGTTAGGAAGTTAGAAAGGATTCTATTCGATAATGTAAAATGTCCTCTCGAAGACGGAGGAACTTTTAAAAGATGCGAAGAAAGCTTGCCCCGACTTCCGCTCACCTGTGCAAGGTTGAGCACCATCCCGATGGAGCCGAACTCTCCCACGCGTCTACCTCTGCTGCCTCTTTCTCATCCATTCTCTCCTCTCCTCGTTCTCTTCCTTTCTTCTGCTAATGCGTTCCTCTCCAGAAACAACCGTTCGTCTCCGTTCAACTCTCGCGTTTCTCGTCCCTCTTTCGCTCCGTGGTATGCTTTGAAACGTGCCGCCTCGAGCTGGCTCCGTCCCGCGGGCTCCTCGAACAGCTGATTCGCGAAAGGGGTCAACTACCCCGAAATCTTGCCGCCTCCTCCCTCCCTTTAATATCCTCTGCGCCAGCACGATAACGCCGTCGTTCGAATAATTTAGCGGTATCTGGCCTTCGCTAACGTTCTCTCGAACACGTTCGAATTGCCCGACCCGGCGCGGTTCGCGTTTATTAACGCGAAAACCGCTCCGGGCAGAGAGCGCGTGTGATCGCTGGCAATATCATTTTCCCTTCTCTTATCAGAATCCTCCAGCTCGAAGACCGTGCGAATTTTTCTAAACTCCAGATTCGTGGAATTTTTCTCCAATTGGAAAACATTGAAAATTAAGAATCATTATCGACGAATGAAATGATCGCGAAAGGGTTGAGAACCAGCGTAACCAGCGGTGCGACTTGCAGAAGCCGTAACTGCTCCTTATCCGCGATCTACAAGTTACAAAATACATTAGTCCACCATAAGTAGAAACGTTGGCCGATCTCCAAACACCGTGCAACCTTCCAGGTTGCCAAGTGTGCCCTGTACAGGCTGATTCATATCGAACCTCGGATCGATCGAACAAAGTGTACATTCGAATGAATTGCTCGGCTCTGTCCCGGCCTTTATACGGACAGCGTTAAAATCCATTGAATGTCAAACGCGCGGTGAATAGAGAAAAGAGCGGGACAAACGTTGGTAGTCGAAACGTTCTCTAAAAGGTAATTTTCAAGGAACTAGGAAACGCGTGGGTGGGAAAGATGCGAACGGATACACGACCGTTTCAATGGGATCAGTCCGCGAATTTCTCCATTTCTGCCCACGCGATGCAACGTTAGAGGCTTCAACGATCTAATGGAATTAAAGTGACCTTTTGTTCCCGGCGACCTTTCGAGTATATCTCTCTAAGTCGTTTTACCCTGTACGCGTTTTAACATCGTGCGCTAACTTAATTCGAGGCATAAACCACCATTAAACCGCGCCATTACCGGCCTCTTGTAACACCGCGGCGGACATTTTTCCGCGACGAATCTGAATTCCTCGTTCGAACGTGACCCGCAACTTTGCTTTCTCGTTTATCGCAACGTGCGTGACGTTATTCGTTGTGCAATTACTTGAAAGTTTATCATTTTTGTCGAGTTGTTTTTTGCAATCAGGTCGGGAGACAGGGAGGGTTCCCCATCCGTCCTAATAAAAATTATCTTAGGCAACATGAATGTAACTATTCGAAGATTTCAGTGGGGAGCAGGAAAATTTTCAAAAAACTTGCTAGCAGAGTAATTGGAGTAGGAAAATTTAGGAAACAGGTTGGAGAGTTTATCATTTTTGCCGAAGATACTCGCGTTCCTCGATGTCGACCCAGCGCGGACCAGGGAGAGAGCCCTCTAATTATTAAGTATCGAAAATACGTTAGTTTTCTCGAATAAGAAATTGAGAATAAAACGTGATACGAATCACGGATCGAAGCTGTCTCGAAGATGTGAAAGAGGGAGGAATAGCGACGAAGAAAAGGACAGGGTAGGATTCTAAAGAAAGAAGAAAAGAAACGATGGCGTGAAGTGGTGATCGAGTGGCGCCAGCCAACAGCAACCTTTCTTTTTCTTATTTCCTATATAACAACATTGACTTCCTCTCGTCTTGGTAAAGCGAAGAACAGTAATGAAGGGTTTATGTAGCCTGTTTTATCATACTTTATATTATTTCAAATTGATATACCATAGGTGCTATTTTGTGATGCAGATTTTATGCGTTACAAAATTGCTCACAGTTTACTTTAACTGGTAATTATTCATTTTTTGTTAAAAATTTCGATGGTGCATTTGTATAGTTATTATCCTTAAAGTTTGAGCTTTAAATTGACGCGCTATAAATTGTAATCTGTGATACTTTTATGTGATGAAATCTTGCCAGATTCTATGCGTTTCAAAATTGCTCACAGTGTACTTTAACTGGTAATTATTCATTTTTCGGTAAAAATATCGATGGTGCATTTATATAGTTATTTTCCGTAAAGTTTGAGCTTTAAATTGACGCGCTATAAATTGTAATCTGTGATACTTTTATGTGATGAAATCTTGTTAGACCGTATACGTTTCATGATTTTACGATTAAAACGTAGCCACTCGTTTGATTTACATTGATAGCGAGGTTAGGCTTAATAGACGAAAGAAGAATCGTCGTGTACAGTGGGTAGATAATTATATGGCAGTCTGTCGGGTCGATAATTGGGCGAATTGAATCGCTGTCGATCATGGTTACGTTAGCAGAGGCGGCCAATTAATTTGCGGTGGCCGCAATAACTGCGGCTCGACTCAAATCGCGTTCGTGCACGCGTCGTGCTAATTACCGATCTGTTCCCCATTAACGAACATCGAAATTGCAGGGCAACGACCGTTTGTTTCTAAATCGAAGTTGAACATTTAAATTTTCTTATTAAAATCGATGACTTATTTAGTAATTAAAGGGTTAAGAACAATGGTACGAAAATTAATGAATCAGGTTGTCAAATGGTTAACCTTGGATGAAAAATATTTAAGCCTTGAAAATTTCAACTTTTTCAGTGTTGCAAGATGTCGTCAATCTTGGCCGTATAAAAAAATTGAGTAGCTTTTCAAGGTTGTCTTCTTGGTCTTCAAAGTGTTGTTTTTTGCGGTTCGACAGAGTCACGCTCTGGAAACTCGAAAGATCTGTTCGGATCGAGCCTCGATCGCTTGTTAGTGAAGATATTAAAAACGAAATCTTAATGCTCGAGAAGGAAGCAGGAGGGAACAGGTTTTCGTGGCTGGCTATCGCGATTTCTTGATTCCCGTAGCCCCACCTTATTCTGGAATGAAGTTTATTTTATCAAACAATGTATCGATCTTCGATTTAATTGATAAAACGATGTATTAATCAGATGATCACTTAGAATTGGGTGGTAGACCAAATTACTTAATATTTAAGACACCGTTAGAGGAAGAAAATTAACACATAGGGTAGAAATCAAAATTACAAATTTTAATTAAAATCACAGAATTTTAGATTATTAAAATATTCAAAATTCTAATCTAGAATTTTAGACTTCTGGAATTTGAAAATATTAAAAATTCTAATCTAGAATTTTAGACTTTTAGAATTTGAAAATTATAAAAGTTCTAATCTAGAATTTTAGACTTCTGGAATTTGAAAATATTAAAAATTCTAATCTAGAATTTTAGAGTTTTGGAATTTGGAAACATGAAAAATTCTAATCTCGAATTTTAGACTTTTGGAATTTGAAAATATTAAAAATTCTAATCTAGAATTTTACTCTTGGTATTTGAAAATATTAGAAATTCTAATTAAAAATTTTAGGATTTTAGAATATTAGAACCTTAGAATCTTAAATAGTAAGGGGGCCAAATCCACCCTTAAATTTCCGCTTAATCCAAAAATTTCAGTATTCTTAAATTAATCATAGCTCGATTAATTAATCTAACATTTTCTTTTTTCTGTTTCAGGTGAGTATCAAAAACATGCCAAATTCAACATAGAGTTCACATTCCCTTCGAGGTAAGATACAATTGAACAAAGTTGATTGATCAAAAACCGAATAGAAATGAAAGAAAAGGAAGGTGAATCGGTTTGTAACACGGAAGAGACCTCGATCAAGATGGAGACGTAGATCGAGGCTCGTTTGATCGATGAAAATTGAATTCTATCAATATTAATGAGCCGGCGGCGTGATCGCGAAACGTAGCCATCATTATCGTATTTCGTGTACTATAACGCATATTAATTAGCCGACGTCGACGGTTATTCGTAATTCAACGGGTCCGTTCGTAGTTTGCTTTATAATTAACGAGGTACCGGACAATTTTCGTACAATGACCGGCCAAGAAATAAAAACCGTTTCCTCGTGGAACCAGTTTCGATACCGCTCATAATTTGTCGCTTTGTTTAATTTATCGACAAGTTCCAAGTTTCTTATTTAAAAAAAAAAAAAAATCTATTAGGGTATAATTTTAGAATCTTAGGATTTCAGGATTTTAATATAAAAATAACAGAAATCATTTTTTTCTTTATCTAAAATTTTATTAGACAAAAACGAACATGTACAAGGTATATAATTAACAATAAAGGTTCTCGGAGGAATGGAAGATTCTGAGAAACATTTAAACTGGTGAAACTTATCGAATAGCCGAATTCCCTCGAGCCATCGTACGTTTCGGTATTAATGCCAATGTTTGTTAGAACCGTTTGGCATTTGAACCGTTCTGACAGAAATTCTCTTTCCGTTTGGGCTGGTGCGCGGTGTTTCACACGATTCGCTGATTGCCGATTGAAAGTGCATATTTGTACAGGTGCAAATATCAACGCGTATCCGCGTTTGTTCAACGGGATACTTGATGCACCAGGGAAATTACAATTTGTGTGTTTTGATGCAGCTACCGTTCGATTTCATGGTCTTTGCCAAATTGTCCATTCAATTATGATCAAACTTTCACACAAAGGTTCGTTTCATAAATATTCGATTCAGATGATTTTTCATCCCTTCAGATTGGTCTTACTCGTAATTCTGAAAATGAGAAAGATCTTTGAAATTTAAATATAATCTTTTCAAAGGAAGATGTTACTTATTATTCCCAGGATATAATTAAGAATATCCGTGGTAGAGACTGACGATATTAACGCGAGGAAAGAGAAAAGAGGAAGATGTCGGTGTAAGTATCCATAATAAGACGAAAATTATTTGAAACGACGGCCTGTACGTTTGCCGCGGTAATTGCGAGCCAGTCGTGTTTCGATGCTGTAATTTCAAGCATGCGCTCGCATATCTTTCCTCGATATCGACGTGCATTAACGTACGGCCAATTATAGCCGCTTGAAATTTTGATTGCAACGTTCGCTATCGGACGAACGACGTTGAAAATTCTCAATTATTCAGGAATTATCGAGTCTCGGTGTCGATAGAACGGTTGTCTGGTTAAATGCGAATCAACCCTTAATTGCGTGTATTAAGGGAGATTGCGTTATCTGACATTTCGAGATTTCCAGTTCAACACCGGTGTCGCTATTTAAGTAGCAACCATTCTTCCCTATTCTAAAATTTTTTAATTCTAAAATTTCCAGATTCCCAAATTTCTAAGTTCTTAAGTTCACAAGTTCCCTCGTTTCTAAATTTCTAAAGTCCAAAATTTGCAAGTTTCCAAATTCCCACCTTTCTAAATTTCTAAGTTCCAAAGTTTGTAAGTTCCCAAATTTCTAAGTTCTTAAGTTTCCAAGTTTCCATTTTCTAAATTTCTAAGTTCCCAAATTCCCACCTTTTTAAATTTCTAAGTTCCAAAATTTGCAAATTCCCAAATTTCTAAGTTCTAAAATTTGCAAGTTCCCAAATTCCCACCTTTTTAAATTTCTAAGTTCCAAAATTTCCAGATTCCCAAATTTCTAAGTTCAGAATTTTCCAAGTTTCCACATTTCTAAATTTCTAAGTTCCAAAATTTGGAAGTTCCCAAATTCCCACGTTTCTAACTTTCTAAGTTCCCAAATTCCCACCTTTTTAAATTTCTAAGTTCCAAAATTTCCAGATTCCCAAATTTCTAAGTTCAGAATTTTCCAAGTTTCCACATTTCTAAATTTCTAAGTTCCAAAATTTGGAAGTTCCCAAATTCCCACGTTTCTAACTTTCTAAGTTCCCAAATTCCCACCTTTTTAAATTTCTAAGTTCCAAAATTTCCAGATTCCCAAATTTCTAAGTTCAGAATTTTCCAAGTTTCCACATTTCTAAATTTCTAAGTTCCAAAATTTGGAAGTTCCCAAATTCCCACGTTTCTAACTTTCTAAGTTCCCAAATTCCCACCTTTTTAAATTTCTAAGTTCCAAAATTTGCAAATTTCCAAATTTCTAAGTTCTTAAGTTCCCAAGTTCCCACGTTTCTAAATTTCTAAGTTCCAAAATTTGTAAGTTCCCAAATTCCCACGTTTCTAAATTTCTAAGTTCCAAAGTTTGCAAGATCCCAAATCCCCAAATTCTCAAATCTCTAAGTTTCCAGCTTCCCAAGATCGGGAATTTCAAAATTTTCCAACTTCACCTGAATAACCCTATATCAGCCCGTTCACCAAAGTCTCAGTCGTCTAATTTTAACAGCGTTCAGCGAAAGAACAGTAAGTCCGAAAAAGCACAGGGGTTAGAGGCAAGATGCTACCGTGAGATATTTGACGACATTCTAGGTCCTATCTAGAGGCTGCATTCGGTGGCTCACGCAATCGTTCGTGTTGAAGAGACACACACCTGTGTGTTGGTGAAACGTTCGGCCCCTTTGATATTACCTGTTACGCGCGTGGGTTCCTGCATCACCGGTCTGAAGAAAAGTGGCGCTGCCAAAGAATGCACCTTGCCTGGTCCCAGGTAGTTGGTGAGTCCGTTTGCGATCCACATCGATGGGCTTCTCACCGCGTCTCGTCACGTTCTTGCGCGAAAAACTTGCTTTTTGCTGGCCTGCATCACTTTTCGACAAATTTTTTCAAACGATCTCCCTGACATTTACATTGTTTTTTATGAATCGGATGTTACTTTCACGCGTTAAAGATTGATGACGCATCATGTGCGTCCTATACTTTTTCTCACGACGCACCATGTGCGTCCTATACTCTTTCCCATGACGCACCATGTGTGTCCCCTATATACTTCTGCTTCGATGAATTCTATAACTTCAAACTACCTTTGAAACCTAACAAAAAAATTCCAAAAAGATTGTCATTTGATTCTCTCCATCGCAGAAACGATGGCTACCATTATTCATCTAATAAATTCGATACTCTTTTCAAAGCCCTTACAAGTGTAAAAAGGATGCCTCAGAAATTGGAACTATTCCTCTCGCAGAGATTTGCGGATGTTTCCTCGGTTTGGAAGATCCCCGCGAGATTAACCGAGCGTAGCAAGTAAAGAAGAAGGCGCGCAGCGATAATCTTGCCCGATTCTTTCGCTTCGTTCTCCTCCTTTTTCCCGTCGTTTCTCCTTACATACGTTCCTGTTGCCCAGTACCGAAAGCTCGGCCGGATTCCTGGCCTCTCTTTGTGTCCGTGTATCGTTGCAGCTGCAAGCCAGGCTGGCAACTGCAGGGCAGGTGATACAAACACATGCTACGCGGTCCGTGCACCGTAACTTCCTTTCGTACACCGTCAGAAAACCAGGCAGCAACGAAGAATTTATTTCGTCGATAGCTACGATCAATCTCTTATTTCACGAAAATCTTTCCGCTCTTGGAATAAAATTTACTGTGAATCTTCCCATTTCATTCCACCGCGAAAGGGTTAACGACGATTCGGAAGCATCACGGACCATCGATTGCCGAAGTAGCAGAAAATGTCACGGCTGTCGGCGAACGTCGGCGGTCCGGTTGGCCTGGATACCACGTGTGGGATCGTGCGGTGGTTGGCCAAATAAAAAGAGAAGACGTACGGTCAGATGGTCAAGCCTCATTAACGAGATAACTCCCGCGGAGGAGTTTCGTGGTCCCCGTCTCTTCTCCGCGTGACTCGTTTTCATCCTCGTTCGCATGCGTGCCAGACCTCTTCTCGCCGTTATTAACGTCTGCCATTATCATTTCAACCGCTGTCTTCCTTGGTATTTTTATTCTCATATCCGTTCGATAATCGTCCATTGGAAAACGTACACTTTTCTACGCCCCCGCGTCTTCCATCCCCCTCCGTCTCGATGCTTTCACGCTGGTATCTGTTCAGTCGCCGGTCTGGAATTCGAAGGGACTTCGAATTATGCCAGTCGTCTGCCTTCTTTTTCTTGTTTTTCACCCCCGCGGCCACTTCCTGACGCGGACGACCCTGATCGATACGCTTTCCCGCGCACGAATAATCTCCCTCGGCTATTCCAAGGTCTCGGTTACGAAATAGTTCATCGACGTTTCGTCGACATTGATCCTGGGATGAAATACAAATTTTGAAAAAGGGGTACGAGTTTGTCGCACTACGAACTGGATTGTGCAAATGAAATCAAGCTGGTAATTAGACAATAGGACCGTACGTGTGACTGGTGTTAAACAGGGGTTGCATTTGCATCAGAAGTGGATGTGTGCATTAAATTACCTGATTATTATCACGGAAATGGAGATAACCGCGCTCGGATAATTTATAAATGATATTACTCATAGCAAAATATTAACTTATTAAGAGGTTAGGCCACTTTAGAATTTTGAAAAAATTTTTTTTTTACTTAAAAGGTGCCTTAATGTCTTAAAAGTTTAGCACTACAAAAAGGAGGCGTCATCGTAGAGCCCATATTTTGACTTGAATCTCTACACAAAAATTAATTTCATGCTTACAGAATTTATTCTATCATTTAAAAAAAGAATTCTCAAAATGTACCTATTTTTTCTTGCTCTAGAGTGGCCTAACCCCTTAAAAATAAAGAAATTAAACACTCCAGACTTGAATACCTCGTTTAGTCTCTGTTCACAGAGCTTAAATGATCCTTAAAAAAAAAAAATTGACATAATTTCCTAACTACGTTACGACAGAATAGCCGCAAAGAGACGTACGCTGCGTGCGAATAATGAAGCGAGCAAGGCTGAAACGATTGAATGAAGACGCGCAGCTCGATGCGAAAGGACGCGTCCCGTGTTCTCGAAAGGAAATTGGAAGATTGCCCGGCGCCGTTCCTTCCTCCGCCAATTCTCCACGGTCCATTATTGTCAATCTACGAAAAACGCATCCGGAATTTTCCGAGTAGTCAACAGAGAAGCCGATGGCGATCGAACGTACTATAGAGAGATGGAAAGAACATTAGGAAAAGTAATGCGGGTACGATTGGTCCGAGTCGGTGCGTCAGGTCTCGCGCGCATGCGTACTAGATTATCGCGCGCATGCGTACTAGATTACCGCGCGCATGCGCTCTAGATTATCGCGCGCTATTGGCCGATGCGATCGCACACTAATCGCGTCGCCTGACAAAGAAGAAAGATGCGACTTCGCGACAAAGCGGGATAGTACGAAGTCAGCGTTGCGGCGAACTTTGAACGCGTGGATCAAACGTGGGGACAGGACGGAGGGTGCCAAGTGCTCCCTTTCCCCCTCTGCCGTCCCGCTAACGTTCTTTCCATCTCTCGACTGTACAAGGAGTTGCGTGCTCGGAGAAGCTCTCCGAACGAGTGGGTGGCCACGATAAACACGCGATCGAAGCTCGGCAATCGAGACAGGGGAAGGTTAATGCAGTCGAGCGGTTAAGAAGTTTTCTCCACGTCGTTGCCTTTAATTCTTAATCGACTGCGGACGTCTATATCGCGGCGAGCCGACATCGCCGCCGCATGTATCCGATGTTTCACTAAACTTTCTTATGCCATGTCGCGTTTCATCTAATCTTTCTTGCTAGATCAGGGCATAACTAGGTAAAAATAGAACCAGACTCGCTGTAAAGTTAACCCCGGTCAGACCGGAAGTGACAAAAAAAAATTTTCGGCCATTCGTTGAGATTTTGGCGCAAGAATTTTTTGATAACTCTAAAGTGACTGAAGGTCTAAATGCTTTAGCCCCCTTCTAAAAATTTTCAATCTTTGATACAGGTTGGCTAATAACTCGGGTAATTTCAGGAATTCGCGTGAAAATTGAGAAAATTTGTCGCACATATTGCACCATGTTGTTCGCAACAGCCGGTGAAACGGGTTCATCGTCGCGGCAGACGATGATTCACAAGAGCAAACTCGAGTGAGCTCATCGTTTTCACCAGCGAGCATGGACAACCTCGAAAACTGGACAATATGTCCCCGTGTATACCGCGTATTCCTGCTTCCGGTCCAGCTCGAAACTATTCATAAACATAAATTAAAGTTTGATTCGGTCGTCGCAGCGAACAGAGGTAATTAACGCGGAGAATATATATGTCCGGGAGAAAATTGAATTCTTTCGTTTGTCCTTGTGTCAGACCACCCGCTTTGTTCTCATTTTTAGCACCGTCTGCGTCCGAAACTGTACGAGAGAGCTAAATTTCGTATATTTTAATTACAATATTTTTGTCGAAAGCTCTTTTTTTCAGTCCAATTAATTGGACGTTGTAAGTGAACGATTTTTCTCTCGGCTCGTCACGAACCATTCGAAGTCATTGTAGCGTGCGAGTATTTATAGGCAGACGCATTTTTACTCGCTCGACACGTGGCAGATTTATACGCCGCGAGAGGAGGCAGTTTTTACGGCTCAATCTCTGTCGCCACGGGGGAAAAAGCGCGTCGCGGTTGTCTGAAAACCGAGGGAAAATCTTGCCTCGCTAATTTTCACACTGATTCATCATCGTTGCTCCCTCCGACTTTTACTTCCACGCGAACGTTTTTCCTCAAATTTTACTTATGAAATACTTGTTGGCGTTTAAGTGGAGGGGGAGAGGAGGGCTTCGTTTCCCCGGACGCTTTTAGTTCGGGCCGGGGACCGCTAGGTGGCGGCGAGATGACGGTGTTCTCGCTAGCGATCGTTATAGGAGTTTCGAATTGTGGTATCATAGGTGTCTAGGGCAGGGATCGTCTGTTGTCGGCCCCACAGACGATCCCGAGACTAAACCCCTTTTTCTCCCCTCTCCTACATACTGAAAACAACCGTTTCACAAGGGGAGGACGCGATCGACAGGAAACGGATTTTCTTGAAACTTGCAGTATTTGAAGATGTCCTCTCCAAATTTAATTTGGCAAAGCAGTAGCGCGGGCTTTAATTTGCAAGATTTTCCGAGAAAATTGCATGAAAATTGCATAAAAATCGCTGTACTGTAACGTGAAATACTGGGATGCAATAAGTAGGTTTTTGTTTCTTTTTTTCCTACATAAAATGGCAATAAGCAGATATGCGATAAAGTACAAAGTATAGCATAACATCTATATTTTTGTAAAATTTATTGTTATGTAAATAAACGTTTTTGAATTGAAAATTGAAATACTGGTAATCAGTAAGTTGCTGGTTCGAGTCTCGCTCTCGATATATTTTTTTTTCTTCTTTAATTGATACCTACCTCAATTTTTAGCTTAAAATTTATGAAATCTGCACCAATGAACAGTTACTTTTATGTTTTATATAGAAAATGCATGTGTTTTTTGTGGGCATTGGGAAAAAAATCGAACATAAAAATAATACATAAAAAAAAAAAAATATCCAGAGCGAGACTCGAACCAACAACCTACTGATTACCAGTATTTCATTCTTATACGCAAACTGTTTATAACGAAGTACAGCGATTTTTATGCAATTTTCATGCAATTTTCTCGGAAAATCTTGCCAAATTAAAGCCCGCGCTACTGCTTTGCCAAATTAAATTTGGAGAGGACAAGATCAAATACTGCAAGTTTCAAGAAAATCCGTTTCCCGTCGATCGCGCCCTCCCCCAGATCTTCTCGAAACGTTGTAGGAAAATAAAATTTGTAGAGAATCACAGGATTCTGGTGTTGACGGGACGCTTCCAGCATCCCACGAGGCTGGTGTAAACGCACGGAACAAACGGGTGCGACAAGCGTGGGTTCAAGTGACGCGTCATTTGCATAATCTGACTCGTTAAGCAATTAAGTCGTTCCGTGTTACCCCGCGACGAGTGAACTTGGAATTTCTTTGATGGACATTTTCTACGTCCAATTTACCATTAAATCCCTCTCAAATCATTAGTCTCGAGCATACACGAAGAGATTGAATGAATTTTTTTCTGTATACACGATTAATTGGTGAAAAACCTACCATCGAAAGAATATCACTGGCAGACTTGTTGCCAGAGTGTTAACGTTTTCAGAGACGAGTCACTTTAATTCGAATAATTACGAATGCAGCAAAGGGTCGTCGCAAAGAGCCACATACGTGCTGAATGACTGTGCAAACCTTTGGAACAATAGGGACCCAGTCGACGTGCCTCCACCTACGTTTTAAATAAAACCTTCCTCCCTGCCCGGTTTATAAAGCGGGGAAATATGGCTGTGAGTTTATCGGTCCGAGTTTAGATCGGCGGCTGGTCGCAATGACCAAAGGCCAACAACGTCCAGCACGTTTTCTAAACATAGCGATACGAGCTGGTCAGTGAACTCATTTTTCATCCACAGGATGTTGATCGTTAAAAGAGGATACCCACCTTCGTTCATACATATTCTTCCTTACGACGAGCTAGGACGCGCACCTTTGTCGTTGCTCGACATTTATTATAGACAAAATTGATTTTACGAGCTAGAAATTCCTAAACAGTCGGTCGTTGTACGATTTCGAAAGGAAGTTGCCTTCGTAATAATTTATCGATATTTGACACGTCGAAGGGTTGGAAGGATTTTATAGCAAATTTTAGATAAGAAATATTTGAAGGATCAAAGAGGGATCGTTATACGACAGACGTCTAGATGGGGAAAGGGTTAAGGAATACTCGGATTTCCGTGTCTTTCCGTCCCTTTCCACGAAGGGCGACGCACTTTTTCCAAGGGCTGCATGCTAATTCGAAGGGTGGAGAGGTGGCTTTATAGAAGCATCGCGACGCGGTGTCGCCGACAATGTGGCGCATCACGAAATCCGCTGGCTCTTATTTACATTTTCAAACATAAAGGGTGAAATGGGTGATTATTTCTTTTTTTGCTACTCCGGAAGAGGGGTTCGAGGCCGGCGAATTCGCTTCGATTACAGGATACAAATCTACTGTTCACTTTTCTCGAAGAAATACGTGAAGAGAATGACGACCGGTTTCGCGATCGCATTTGTATGCGTCGAGCAGGTGAAAACATTTTTTTCGGACAGAAACATTTTATGCCCGACCATGGAGATACGAGGCCGCTCGTATGTGCTACTACCTAAATTATAATGATCCCTGGACGGTGACTAGTTGTCCGCTAGAACCGATTCCTCTTCGAGAATACGAAACTAAAATGCTCCTGTGAATACGAATCACGATGAACTGTTATATTGTTTCTAAGAAAAGATTGTACTGCGAAGAAAAATAAAGTTGATCGAATAATTAGCGCAGAAAGCTTCGAAAATTTCCTGCTTCCGTAGGGTGCGAATCGTGAGAGGCTTATTAGAAGCTTTACTATTTTATGGGCCACCTGTTAGACCCTCCAGCACTCCTCTTTTGTTATTACCTTTTGTCTTCTCTCCCCTCTGTTGCTTCTCTATATTTGAATTTCTCGATTTTCAATTGGAAAATTTCAATTTTTCTATCGAATTGAACGATTAGAATCGTTTAGAAAAGATACGAAGATTTGAGATCCCTTCTTCTTGTACCATTTCACGCACCGTTACCCTTAAAGTCGTCTAACGAAAGGTTAAACGATTTGAAAAGTTGTCCAAGGGGTTGTTCGTTCAGGTCAAGGGTGCACGGGTTGACCAGATTTGTTGGAGACGTATCCAGGATGGCAGTAGTCGGCTGGAAGGTCAGTAAAGGAGGTGTATCGAAGGACAGGTTTGTCATTTTCTAGGCAGACACCCTCGAACTGACACAGGAACAGCTCTCGGTCTCGTGCAACCAATTCACCGTCCCCTACGAGTCGCATAGGGTAATGCAATATAACATGTGAAAGAGGGTGTCTCCTAGCAACCCTATGTCTTCTCACCCTCCCCCCGTTCTCTAAGCTTCGCCCTAGAACACCCTAAATCCGGTGCACGCCGCGAAACTTTCCCTCCTCGTGTTTTCGCAGGTGTCTGAGCGCCGATGTGGATGCAGCTCTTCAAGGTTTCCGCGTTCCTGAAATTGGAACTGAAGATCGTGTGAATGAATTTCCAAGGGATTTAACCCCTTATGAGAGGGACGAGGGGTAGGAATAGGCTGAAATTTGGAAATTGAAAATTAACATTACTATTCTGAGGGTCGAAGATACTGAGGTTCTAAAATTATAAAATTGCAGTATTGCAAATTGTACTATTCTAAATTGTAGTATTCCAAATTGCAGTATTCCCTAATTGCAATATTTCAAATTGCAGTATTGCAAATTGCACTATTCTAAGTTGCAGTATTTCAAATTGGAGTATTCCAAATTGCAGTATCTCAAATTGCACTATTCTAAATTGCAGTATTCCAAATCGCAGTATTCCCTAATTGCAGTATTTCAAATTGCAATATTCCAAATTGCAATATTTCAATTTGCAGTATTTCAAATTGCAGTATTCCAAATTGCAGTATTCCCATAATTGCAGTATTTCAAATTGCAGTATTGCAAATTGCACTATTGCAAATTGTTCTATTCTAAATTGCAGTATTCCAAATTGCAGTATTGCAAATTGCAGTATTGCAAATTGCAGTATTCCAAATTGCAATATTCCAAATTGCAGTATTGCAAATTGCACTATTCTAAATTGTAGTATTCCAAATTGCAGTATTCCCTAATTGCAATATTTCAAATTGCAGTATTGCAAATTGCACTATTCTAAGCTGCAGTATTTCAAATTGGAGTATTCCAAATTGCAGTATCTCAAATTGCACTATTCTAAATTGCAGTATTCCAAATCGCAGTATTCCAAATCGCAGTATTCCTTAATTGCAGTATTTCAAATTGCAATATTCCAAATTGCAGTATTCTAAATTGCAATATTTCAATTTGCAGTATTTCAAATTGCAGTATTCCCATAATTGCAGTATTGCAAATTGCGCTATTGCCAATTGTTTTATTCTAAATTGCAGTATTCCAAATTGCAGTATTTCAAATTGCAATATTTCAAATTGCAGTATTCCCTAACTGCAGTATTTCAAATTGCATTATTCCAAATTGCAATATTCCAAATTGCAGTATTCCAAAATGCAGTATTCTCATAATTGCAGTATTTCAAATTGCAGTGTTCCCTAATTGCAGTATTGCAAATTGTGCTATTCTAAATTGCAATTTTCCTAGTTTGAGACCAAATCCGAAATTCCAAAATTTCAACCTTGGCACTGTTAAAGTTAAGAAACTCGGCCCATCATCTGCAGAAATTCTAATTACTCCGATATCAATTTATATAGAAAAACGAATTAAAAGGTGGTATATGTAACGCGAAAGTACTCAGCTTGTCTCGTACGGTAATTTACGTGTGAAGGCTGGAAAAGCAAAAGTCTGTCGACCCTGAGGGTTCGCACACTCGCGTCGATTGTTTCGCAAGCGGTTGCCTCGTCAGGGCTTTTCTTCGATTATCGAGCGCAAACGAGTTTCGATTTTCAGCTGGGGGACCCGTGAAACTTCACAAATGCTTTTCTTTCAGCCTGCCTAACGAACACAAGTCCCGTCTGTGCACACGAACGCTCTCCTATACAGGGTGTTCCTCTTTCGCTCCAAACAAGCTTGCTAATTGTTTCTTTTTCACTTTGACCATGCTGCATGTTCGATCCTACAATATCCAGATGGTCGGTGTTTTTAATTCATTTGTTCCCCGGATCTGAATGAAGGTCTGCGAAGCCATTCAGTAACAAAGTAAATTGGGAAATAAAGTTATTTCTGCCACGATACGGATTCGTTAAAATCGAAGGTTCTGCTTGATTTTTGTTGAATCATTTGAGGCTTTGATTAGACAGTGTGTTGCAAATTATTTGCAGGGGGTGAGCTTAAGTCCCTTCGCTTTATTTACTGTGTTAAGGGTTTAATACCTTGCATTTTGCAAAATTTTACAAGAGAATTTTAGAATTTTAGAAGTGTAGAATTTTAGAATTTTAGAATTTTAGAAGTTTAGAATTTTAGAAGTTTAAAAGTATAGAATTTTAGAATTTTAGAATTTTAGAATTTTAGAAGTCTAGAATTTTAGAATTTTAAGATTTTAGAATTTTAGAATTCTAGAATTTTAAGATTTTAGAATTTTAGAATTCTAGCGTTTTAAAATTTTAGAATGACGATGAGGCCCGTCCTGGCCCCTACCCCCCGAGAACCCCGGAACCTCCATTGAGAAAATATAAAACACCCAGTGGATTGAACGTACACCGGCATTCGAGCAGGGGGATGATGTTTGCACGCTCGCAGGGGTTCAAGAACGACGAGCTGGTCTCGCGAGCGCGTCGACCGTGTCAGGATTTCCCCTTTCTTCACGCTGGCACAATTATCATGATCGTTAATTTCGCTCTTACACACACGTACACCCATATTCTTTCCTCTTGTCGTTTGTAAACCATAACCAGCGCCCGGTTACATTGTTGCACCGGTAGTCCCACTTTAGACAGTACTGCCTTTGTCGTGGGTACGTGGGTCTCTATGGGGTCGAACGATCGATAAAATCGTGCGTTTCGTTCCTCCCTGTATATCTACCCCTGCCGACATTTCGTAGTGTCTCGTTGTCTCTGGACATTTTCGACGCGCGCTTTTGTTAAACGGGTCAGCCCCTGTTTTCTGATCAAAAGCGACCAACTGTGGGCGACCGCCTACCGTTTCACGGAAAACTCTTTTTCTTTTATCCTTTGTCATTTTCCGGCGGAAAATTAACCCTTTAACATTCGTTTATTCTACGCGTTAAAGTAGATATTTTAAAATATCAAAATTCATAAACAAATTCAGCCTCCATTGCTTTCTCGAAATTTATTTTATAGTACCCTCTCAGATCACCTCGCAACGGTTCTGTTTCATATTTATAGAAAATATTCGAAGCGTTTTACCGATTCATCACTGGAAGCTAAAGTATACAGCGGTTTTCGTCCATTCATCGGGCGTCGGTGCCAAATATTCCTAGGGCATCGAACGAGACGAGAAACAATGAGCGCACAGAGGACAGAGAGGATACTGGCTAGCCATCGGAGTAACTGTTCCTCTCTGCGGGCTATTCTTCAATGTTTTTCGGTCTGTAGAACAGAAGCGTGGGTGGTGTGCGTGTGTGCGTGTACATAGACCGGCAAACACGGCTGCGTTTCACAAAGGATCCACACCATTATAGGATACCAGCATGAATCTCCATTAAATATTTACGAGGTAGCCGAATCGCATCCGAGTGACGGGCTTCTTCTCGCTAACGTTAGCGTGCGATCAATCCGACCGCTGCTTGTCGCCGAGGGGACGCGTCCAGACGACCAGCGTCGTCTGGCGTCCTCCTGCCAGCAGTTCATCGTTCTCCGTTCCAGTCAATTTTCAAACCGCCAAAGTAACATCCATCGTGTCGCGATTTTCACGGAAGAATAAAAAGGAAATGGGAATATCGTCGGTGCGTGGGACGATGATTAACAACATCGCGGTTAATTAACAACTGTCGCGAATCATAGGAAGACGAGTCACGCCATTCCGGATAGAAATCTCATCGCGTTCAAACAAAATGCTCACGCGACCGGAAACGTCCATTAAACACACGCATCGCGAATAACAATCTGTCCAAGGTTTACGCAACAAGCTGTTGTGCAGCATCTATTTGCGAAACGCCGCGCCGTTGGAAAATTTTCGTTTGAACCGTGAAAAAATTCCGAAGAAAATACTCGTCTTCTATTGGAATCTCTCTCAATCTTTTCTCGTCGAAAGTGTCGGGAACTTACTCTCCCTCGAGTTGTACGCGAGGAAAATTCCCTTTTCCAATCGAAGGAAGTGGGATCGAAGGAAAACAAACCGGGATTCACCTTTATGGAAATGCCGTTGGATCGGCAGGGTGGTCAAATATTTGGCAAACCAACGCCGGAACTCCCATTAATTTCCAGCCTGTTTTCAATTTCCCCAAGACGCTTCTATCTTTACTCGTGGAGAACAGTCAACGATCAGCATTCCCCCTTGAACTCTTCCTTTTCACCCGGTTCAAACATTTTACTCTCTTCCTCTCTGTCTAGTCGGGTTCGATGCTCAAACAATGTCGTACTTGGAAAGAGAACAGTCTCGCTTGTCATTTGTATTCCAGGCGCAACCACGTACCGCTTTCGGTAACTGTAATTTCATCCCCTAAACGGGAAGAGGGAGGGGAAGCACTGCTTTCGTAAACTATATACACTTATAGATAAGTTACGGGAAGAAAATTTAACGTTAGAAATATAGAAATTTATAAATTTTCAAACTGATAAATTAACCAGCTATCAGTGTATTCGAGTGCACGATATTACGGGCTCGGGTGGACTCGGAAAAAGTCGGGCAGGCTCGGGTGGGCCTCCGATACATGCGTGCAGTCGAGTATCCCGACTATTTCGGGCCAGGTCGGATAAAGTCGGGCAGACTCGGGCGGACCTCCGATACATGCGTGCAGTCGAGTATCCCGACTATTTCGGGCCAGGTCGGATAAAGTCGGGCAGACTCGGGCGGACCTCCGATACATGCGTGCAGTCGAGTATCCCGACTATTTCGGGCCAGGTCGGATAAAGTCGGGCAGCCTCGGGCGGGCCTGTGATTCATGCGTGCAGTCGAGTATCCCGACTATTTCGGGCCAGGTCGGATAAAGTCGGGCAGACTCGGGCGGACCTCCGATACATGCGTGCAGTCGAGTATCCCGACTATTTCGGGCCAGGTCGGATAAAGTCGGGCAGCCTCGGGCGGGCCTGTGATTCATGCGTGCAGTCGAGTATCCCGACTATTTCGGGCCAGGTCGGATAAAGTCGGGCAGACTCGGGCGGGCCTCCGATACATGCGTGAGGTCGAGTATCCCGACTATTTCGGGCCAGGTCGGGCCAGGTCGCTACTTTAGGCTCTAAAGTTTAAGGTTCGAATCGAGGCACGTGGTAATTTTTAGAAACACTTGGATTTAATCATTCTCGATTACGCTACGAAGGGTGAGATATACGAAGGTGGACAACGTTAACAGACTATTTTTAGTTCGAACCTCGAATGCACCTTCTTCCTTCTTTGCGGTTTATGTTGTTGTAAGTTTGGCCGGATTTGTATGTTGCCTTTGAACGCGACGCCTGCTGAAACATCTTACACGGCTTGGATTAATCTATTTACACTTCGGTTTTACCTCGTCGTATATTTTGCTTAGCGCACTTGTGGATCCTCCGAATATAACTCGTTCGTTCCTTGTCTGGAATAATTTTAACTCGTTTCTGAAGGCAACAGGAGAAACGAAGGATGAATATTCAAATGAACGATGTTTGTTTGTTAACCATGAAAAAAAAAAGGAAATCACGTCGAAGAGATTCTACCCTGGGGCAATCGTATTTCTCTACGGTTTTTCGCGTTTGCGATCTCTCCACCCTTTTATCGCCGTGAGATTGCCTTTTCGCGGCGTTATTCGCGAAAATCCACTTACAATGGAAATTTCCCAATTTCCATGTGTAACGCCTTTTTAAATGACAGTTAAAAGAAGTTTGCTTGACGTTCTTTCGATTCGACTCAGTGATAGTCTGTTTATTTATTTACTTCAACCAATTTGATACGATCTTAAAAATCAATTTCTGACATTTCTAGAAAATTGTAAGGTTTGCAACAATGTTGCACCGGAAATATTCCCGTGTAAGCCCACAATTTGATTAGAAGAAATCGAATCTTCGAACATCCCTCGTTCCATGCTATTGGCTTATTTCTAGAGATCAGAGACGGATCCATCCAGCTTCCAATTCTCGTTTCTCTCCCCAGAAAATTGGTACATCTGCGTATCGAAGAAGGAAGGGTGATTTCTAATCGAATCTTAACCCTTCTGGCTGAACCTTGAAAGGGTTGTATCCACGTGAAACGAAATACTTATTCGTTTCAGACGTTTCCAAGTGAATTTACTATTCCAAGTTAATCTCGTTATGATTTACCACGTTTAGATCGATTTATCAGAAATTAAATTTTCTTGTGACATTTGATCACATTGGAAATCATTGTTTAAATTTTTTTTTCTTTCGTTAGTCTTCGGCCACGGTTTCGTGTGTGCTTTACAGAATCGGTAGACCAAAGGAAAGCTGACCTTTCGTCTAAAAAAAAAAAAAAATAACCTGCGAGTTTTTCACGGTTCGATTGATCCGGAATTAATCGACTGTTAAGGTTTTCCGATGGACGAGGTCGACACGTGTAGAACGGAATCGATCAGAGGGTTGATCTATGTTTAGTAATCGAGGCTACCCTCTTTTGAGTAACCAGCATCAATCGCGAGATACGTGTTATTTATAAGAATTATATAATAGATAGGAAGCGATAATTATTGAGTAACGTCATCGTTAGTTGCGTGACTTGGATTTTGGATGGGGTAGATTAAGTCCCTTAGCTTTATTAACAATGTTAATTTTAAAATTTTTAGAATATTAGAATCTGAAAGTTTAGGAATTATTGAAATTGTAGTATTTTAAATTTCAGTATTCCAAATTGCGGTATTCTAAATTGCAGTATTGCAAATTGCAGTTTTCCCTAATTACAGTATTTCAAATTGCAATGTTCCAAATTGTACTATTTTAAATTGCAGTATTCCAAAATCAGTATCCCGAATTGCAGTATTCTCTAATTGCAATATTTCAAATTGCACCATTTTAAATTGCAGTATTCTCTAATTGCAATATTTCAAATTGCATTATTTCAAATTGCAGTATTTCAAATTGCAGTGTTCCAAATTGCAGTTTTCCCTAATTACAGTATTTCAAATTGCAATGTTCCAAATTGTACTATTTTAAATTGCAGTATTCCAAAATCAGTATCCCGAATTGCAGTATTCTCTAATTGCAGTATTTCAAATTGCACCATTTTAAATTGCAGTATTCTCTAATTGCAATATTTCAAATTGCACCATTTTAAATTGCAGTATTCTCTAATTGCAATATTTCAAATTGCAGTATTTCAAATTGCAGTGTTCCAGATTGCACTATTCTAAATTGCAATATTCCAAATTTCAGTATCCCGAATTGCAGTATTCTCAAATTGCACCATTCCAAATTGCAGTATTCTCTAATTGCAATATTTCAAATTGCACCACTGCAAATTGCAATATTCTCTAATAGCAATATTTCAAATTGCACCATTCCAAATTGCAGTTTTTCCTAATTGCAGTATTTCAAATTGCAGTGTTCCAAATTGCACTATCCTAAATTGCAGTATTCCAAGATCCAGTGATTGGAATTTTGGAATTTTAAAATCTTGGAACCACGAGAGCATCCACATTTTTGGGAGGTCAACTTTGCCTCCCCCAATTCATCAGAAATTTAACAAACTACTCTAAAAGTAATCTCACGTCCCTTTATAACGCATCAAATAAATATCATAAAAGTAACAGCGATAGCGTACACTGGTCGTATGAAAGATTGAAGTAAAACAGAAAACGGTATTGCTTTCCCGCCGGGGAAATGGCTGTTTTATATCCTTGGTAAAGTAATCGTAACGGATTACTTTTCCTCGTTAACTCTTTGCATCGGGTTAGCAACGGCGAGGTTGAAACGAGCGGAAGGGAAGCGGAACACGCGAGCGACACGACCAATCCCGCGGAAATGAATCGGGATTACTTTTACGGCGCGTTTGAAAGTTCGCGATGAACGAGACGAGGACGACGTGGTTCGAGGGTTGAGGGACAGACAGGGGTGAACAGAAGGAGAGAGAGAGTTTGACGCGAAATTCCGAGTGGTTGGAAATTAGCTTACTTAGCTGGAAATATTGGCAGATAAGCGATGTAACTGGCGATCAACCGATAAACGAACTGTAGGGTTGTTCTGGTCTCTCGATAGGGCCCTCCAGGAAAATGTAGCTTATTGTAAACGCTGCTTCTCGCCAGTCAACAGAAATTCAATATTTCTGAATGTAAGAAATATTGTACAAACATTAACCCGTTGATGGGCCATATTTGGGTGTCGCTTAAATTTCAATAGAAACCCATCACTTATACTATTAGAAATTCTTTGACTTACTTAATTGGAAACACTCGTATTAGAAAGTTGAAATTATGGATAAAAATATAATGAAGTATTTTAAAGATATTTTAATATAAAGATTTGTGAAGACAAAAGTAATACTTATGTTAGATTTTCAAAATGATAATTGAAATAGTAAATAATTTATTTAATTTCAAGTTTAATATATGCTCTAATTTTATTTTTATAATTTCAAATATTTTATTCGCTAAAATTAGTTTATTTAAATTAATTAGTTAATAATTAATTAATTAAATTAAATTAAAAATGTATTAAATAGTATTTGAGCATTAAAGCGTTACACGATCAATTAAACGAAAAATTAGCTCTGAAAGTTATATCAAAAGAGAGTAGGAGGAAGGGTTAGAAGAGAGAGGCTTGTTCGAGAGAAGTTCGAAACAGGGTTTCCTTTAGCGGTATCAAAAGCAAACGACTAGCAGGCAGCCAGGTTTTTCCAAGGCTCGTTTTAATCTCGTTTCTCGTTTCGTTTTTCCAGCAAAGGAGCTGAAAATATGCGGCAGCGTGAGAAGCGGCGGAGAGGTATGCTGTTCCGCGGACATGGAAGTGAGATTGCAGGCGAGGGCACGTGACAAACATGAGAAAGCCACCAAAGAAACTCTTCAACGACTGCATCAGGTCCTGTCGACCAGAGGGACCAGGTTTCACAGTAAGTAGAACCTCCCTCTCGTAACCTTTGCGATTTTAATCACTTCACAGTCAACTCGGCGTGTAATTTTGCTACCTGCTACGCTCAACTATCGCCAGCCTCTAATTAGTCCAATTTCATTCAATCCGATTGAATCATTTTTCTTTTTTTCTTTTTCATTGATAAACGCAACGAGAGTGGTAAAACGAAGGAAAACGCGAAAGAAACTGGTCGGTCTAGAAAATCGAACATCCCCGGTCCATTATCCTGCTTCTCTCGGGTCACAAAAGGACTTTACAGAGTAGTTTAATCGGCCGGACGTCCTCGAGGCCGGCCGGCCGAGTGGCGTCGACAGGCAGAAACGAGATTTCCAAGCTCGACACCCAAACAAGTGTCTCGAAATGAGATTTCTGGAGTAACGGCGACTCCGCGTCTACCTTTTCTCGCGTGACCTCGCGCGGATGACTTCTCTTGGCTTAATTAACTTCGCTGGAAAATTAACCGATGTAAACGCGTCGTGCTTGCGATTTAACGAATTTTATTCGCGAGGGTAGAAACAATGGGTGGATTAAAAAATGCGGAAGAAGATTTTTTTCTAGAGCCACTTGCGCAACAACGGACAAGCGTTCCTATGGCTAGTCTTATTTTCATCCCCAACGGCCGGCTACGCCACCCCTCGACGCGTAACCTCGCGAACGTCAGAGGACTGAACCCGTTCTTATCGTCACTTTAGCCGCGAAGAATGTGATTAAAATTCCTTTTAACGACAAGAGAGAGAGAAGAGGGTAGGAGCCGGCTGTGTAACGAATCGTCGACGGCGGTGTCGTCGACGCCTGGGTAAAAAGCCCTGGAAGCCGCCGTGTGAAAGGGGAAGGAAGCACTTAGCGCCGCGACGACTGGCTAGAAACTTTGTCGGCGCTTTTAATTCGCGATATGCTACTCTACTCTGCCTTATCCGCCTACAGACTCATGACTAATTTTCTTTTTCTCTCACCCGAAAATCGTAGGAAAAATCGAAGAGTCTAATCAAATTCATTAAAAAATTACTCCCTTTGTTTCATAATGATAGTTAATATTTAAATGGGAATTGTTGGCGAATGCAGTTGTAAGTTATGTTGCGAAAAATTGCGAAGCCTTCAATCAAAATCAATGATTCATGGCATCTGTCATTTGTTTTGACACATCTTTCAATTTTTAGGGTAAGCTAATTATTGCGAATTATAACGGTAAATATTCGGAAGTGTCACTCCTGCTAAAAAGAGGCTGTGCATTTTTTTATCGCACACGAGTTGAACAGTAAGATATTTCATTCGTTTTGCTTTCCCCCTAAATACTACATTAACTAATACCGATATCCATTTTTAATATAAGGAGTGAACGCGTACATGCCATCTTCGATGCTATTTAGCAATTTTATAATGAAGAATTGTTAAAATAGTTTGTATGTCTATTGTATTTTGAAAGAACAGAATATTTCCTTTAGAAATCTTGAAAAAAAGTTCGAAAGATCGACGAATAAAAATCTTTAAAAGGGTTAATCAATTCGATCAGTATATATTCTTTTTTCAAATTTCATCCGCTGATCGAAATCAATTGTTTTATTTCAGTTGAATATCAACCCATTGTAAGATGAAAAAAAGAGTTTTCAAGCAAAGATCGAGTTGCGATTGTCCAGTTCATGCCAGTTTAAAATGCAGTAACGAAATTATTGAAAAATCGAGAAACTATCTGAACGCTCAAAATAAAAATTAGGAGTAATATTTTTAATTTATTGTTTAATTTAATCTAGCTTTTTCATAATAAATTATTACGGGACAAATTAAATTTGTCAACTGCTATTATTATGCATCCATTTTATATAGGAAATTCAAGTTGTGCAGACTTCTTGTCTTCAACTGTTTCTTCAAATTTCTTTTTCATCCTCTTCTTTTTTTGCTATCTACCCATATGCATTCCACACCCCATCACTCTCTCACTCTCTCTCCCTTTCACCCTCTGTTTCACACTATCTCCCAGCGCCGATCCGCGTCTCGCCACTTTCCACCGGCTTTTGCTCCCTTTTCAACGCTCTTTCTCTCTGTCAGCGTACTTGTAAGCTCGGCGAGTGGCAGGTAAAGTGGGTACACGTAGCTGGATGCAGCTACGTGGTAGGTGGCTCAAAGGGAAGCACGACGACCGTCAGAGAAACCGTGGTCTGGCGGAAAGGGCAGGAGAAAGATTGAAGCTCGAACAGGGTAGGCCAGGCAATGGGTGGCGCGAACTCGCACGCCGCGCCGCCAAGTAATTTCGTTAATGAGAATCGTTAAGGGAGAGGGGGGGGGGGGGGAGGACCCTGAGGTTTTCACCGTGGCCTCCGTCTAATTTCCGTTTGCGATCGCCAAAGTCACTCCGCTCCTTGATGCACTCCTTTCGTTTCACCCATTACCTACAGACAGGATCCTCTCAGAGGACAGTTTGCAGTTTCCTTTCTCTTCGAAACTTCGGATCGAGTGCCGCTCCTCTTTGAACTCTCCTCGATCGTCCACAAGATTACGTCGGGAAATTGCAAGTTTTTAGTTAAACGTATTATAATGCTTTCTCGCGAACACCGAACGTTGAGATTTTTCAAAGCTTCACATTTTTCCCGGGCAAAAGTGAATAACGAATGAAAAGTACGACGGGCTAACGAGATCGACGAGCGCTGGGTACGGTATCAAACGGGAATTACGTGGCCGAAGAGGGGTAAGGATTAAAAGATTAGCAAAATTACTGTTCCAGCGTATCCATCGAGTCACTGTAGGGGTGTTCCCAGAATTCCGAGAATTATTTCCTTCGACCTTTAGTCATCTCTATTTGCATGAAATTCTGAATCATTTAAACTTTCATTGATTTTTTTAAATATTCTAATTTGCACTTACTTTTCTCAAAATTTCAAGTAGTCAAATTCGCGACAGAGATGACTCAACGGAAATGTTTTACGCGCTATCGAGAGGCAAACATTGTTAACGCGTGATCAGTCATTTGAAGAGGGATCGAGACTGTAATTGATACGCAAGCCTCGAATAACAAGGTGTCCGTCTCTCGTCTCGATACGAATCCTTTCCATTCGTAATTATCGCGCGACGAGGATATTTCAAACAACGGAATCACCGGCTTCGAACGGTGTGGGGGAATGTTGCAATTAAGGAAATTACATTTACCCTTCGCCCTGAGAAAGTGATTGGCATTTTGTAATAGATTATCGATAGGGAGGAAGAAATTGATTTTTATCAGTGACATAAAAATTATTATTATTATTATTATTACTTGATCCAGACAATACTTTCGATCCAGGGCCAAATAATTTAAAGATAACTTAAAAATTATAATACATTTTTTTAGAGAGAAATAAATAAAATTAATAATATAATTATGAATTAATAAATAATTTATTGATTATATATTGCAGTACTGAACAGTCTTCTATATTGAACTCACCAGCAGCTCATAGTTACATAGTAATCACTCATACTTATTTTAATACTTATTTTAAAACATTTTAATAACATTAACAAGGAATCTGCTACATGACTATTATTTATTAAGTAGCATGTCTCTTTTACGTAATTAGTTGTGTGTATTGCGTGTTTGAATTTATATCATGAAATATATTAAACTCTTTTATAAATTATATCCCGTCGAGTAATAATTTAATGTCATTTTTATTATCGCTAACATTTCTTTTTCTTTTTCCTGTTACAGATTTCTTTAAGGATCTTCTCGCGACTAGTAAAAGAGGATTCCACGAGATGTTTAAGAAAACTTATGGCATTCTGTACGAACAGAACGCTTACGTTTTCACGGATCTATTTAAGGAGCTGGAAAATTATTACGCCAAGGGCACGGTGAGATTTTATTTAAACTAAATTAATCATCCAGGAAAATTCAATGTTTCCACGGTTAACGTTTCAAATAAAATTCCGCGATAGAATCG
This sequence comes from Osmia lignaria lignaria, assembly GCF_051020975.1. NCBI lineage: Eukaryota > Metazoa > Arthropoda > Insecta > Hymenoptera > Megachilidae > Osmia > Osmia lignaria. The sequence continues at coordinate 3,364,906 of NC_135040.1, forward strand.
ACAGGGGGTGGCAGGTCTCGCTTTTCAAACGTCCAAGAAATTCACCCCCGTACATACGTTCCGTCCCGTGTCTCTTTTGTGCTGCTACGGCAGGTCGCAGGAACTTTCGGAACCGGCCAGAAACGACCCTCGTCCGGTCGAGTTTAACCGCGAGCCAACGGGATTTGCCGATAGGGTTGGCGAAGGTCTCGTGCGAAGTCGAGTTTAATCAATGCTTCTGACGTTCCAGGATCGTGGCGTTTTCCAGCGAACGGCCAAAAAGTATCCTCCCCAGGCTCCTTCGTGTCCACGAAAATTCATAGACTCTTATATTTTATTTTCGAAATCGTCTTCCGAATACGAGAAACGATTCGAATGTTTCCGTCTTAAAGGGGAACTACCCAAGTGTTACACTCACTTATTAATGAAACTTTGCCAGCTTAGAGCTCGTCGAGCTGAACACGCCTACACTCCCTTTTGAGGGCAGACGGCTAATTGTTTAAAAGGTACTAACAATTACAGTTAGTTACTCCTTACATTCTGAAGTATGACAAACTCACACATACAACTCGCAATATAGAGATCCACAGTTCAAACCCTTGGTTCCCAACACTTTTTTTTTTTTTAATAATAATTTGTCTCTTTTTGAATAACTATTACATAAAAATTATCATAAAAAAAAAAAAAAATTTTTGGGAACCAAGGATTTGAACCTGGGACCTTCAGATTGCGAGTCATGGATCCGCTCCGGATGACTCGCAATCTGAAGGTCCTCGGTTCAAATCCTTGGTTCCCATTTTTTTTTTTTTTTTTTTAATTTGCCTCTTTTTGAATAACTTAAATTCTATAAAAATTGCAATGTATGTAATTCATTATTAGTAAATGCAATGATTATAGCACAGCTGTAATAGTTATTCAAAAAGAGACAAATTATAATTTAAAAAAGAAACTTGTGAACAATGAATTTGAACCGTGGACCTTTAGATTGCGAATCAAGCGTTTTACCACAGAGTTAACCGTTTGTATGTGTGAGTCTGTCATACTTCTTAATGTAAGTAGTAACTAACTTTAATTATTAATATCTTTTAAACAATTAGCCGTCTGCCCACAAAACGGGGTATAGATGTGTTCAGCTCGACGAGCTCTACAAGCTGGCAAAGTTTCATTAATAAGTGAGTGTAACACTTGGGTAGTTCTCCGTATTAGAATTCTCCGAAATAATTTTTCACGGTCGTTGCTATTCGTGGCACGCGTCGGATCGACGCATCGCCTCGCATCGATCATGCCGAACAAAAAGGTGGATTAAAACAAAACGAAAGAATGCAAAAAAAGGATAGAAACGAAAGGAAGAGAGGAATTGAGACGACATTTCGATTGTCATTCAAATGGTTTGGAATTATTCAACGGCGCCACTTGGACCTGTTCAGGTTGCCATGCCAGGGGTATAGCGTTCAAAAATGGTCCCGCATGAATATATTATTGTCGCGATCGAGCGTCCATTCTGGTAACGAATTTATGCCGATGATATATCGCGTCTATGTCACGGCTATCCGTAGGATACGAATTTATCCGTTCCCTCTCTCGTTCCTCTGGCAATTTTTCCCTCGATAATACGTCGAATATAATCCTGAAATAATTCTGCGATCGCTGCGGCCCCGGATATCGAAGCCCGGGAATAGAAATTAAAAAGAATCCCCGATTGAGAATGGCTGATCGACGATCTGCCCTTTAAATGAAACCTTTCCTTCTCCTTTTCCATCGCGATTTTTCATATTTTTGCTTCGACCCCGTATTTCAGGTCGACCTCGATGATCTCATGGACAACTTCTTTAACACCCTCTATCAGAAGATGTTCACGGTGCTTAATAGCCAATATAACTTCGACAATAAGTACTTGGAGTGTCTCGGTGATCACATGAAAGAGATGAGACCATTTGGCGACGTTCCGCAGAAATTAGGGGTGCAGATAAAGAGGTCGTTCGTTGCGACCAGAGCCTTCAGCCAAGCGCTCACGGTTGCCGCTGATGTCCTGAAAAATATGCAATCGGTATGAATACTGGTACATACTGTTTAACCCTTTCGCTGCCATGCGAATTTTTGAAGTGGGCCACAGTATAAATTTCGTATTAAAAATTTTATAATGGCAAAGAACTGCGAAATTTTAAGATCTTGTAAGTGAAATTTTTATTTTTTATTATTGAGTAGCTCACTTTTTAATTTATATTTGCATAATTTTTATTCTGATCTATTTTACGATCGATACAAGTTCAGTTTTTGAAACAGACCAAAATCTATTCAAATATCGTGGAATCTATTTTGTGATCGATATAGATCTAAAAATATTGAGATAAATTTTCTATTTAAAAATTTAATTTAAATGGTTAATTAATCCTTCCCGAATGAATTTTATTTAAATTTAATTTGGATCTGTTTAAATATAAATTGTATATTAGTGGATCGATTTTTGAAATTGAAATCTATTCAAATATCGCAGAATTTATTCACCGATGACCACTATGGCCCAAATGAAAAGACCACCGTGGCAGCGAAAGGGTTAAAAAAAGAAAAGTGTCCTCTTTCTAACATAGTTTAATCATTACAACCCGTCTGGTACTACTTTGGAAATCATGATTCCTTTCTATTTAAAAATGCAGTTGAAGCCGTCTGCGGACTGTGCAGCTGCACTCACCAGGATGACAGTTTGTCCGTCGTGCAGCGGGATCACTGGGAACGTGTTAGCATGCGGTGACATGTGTGCCAACGTGATGAAGGGTTGCCTGGCTCAGCATGCGGCTCTGGATGCTGAATGGAATCACTTCGTCGGTGAGCAATTTTCCGTGCATTGTTCCGTCGCAATTACACCCAACGATACTCGATCGACCGGTCGGTTTATTTATCGTCAGATCTCGTGGGAAAAGTCGGTGGACGATTTTGGTAGAATCCTTGGTAGCTGACTTTCACGCGTTCCATCGATTCGATCCCTTTACTTAAATACGTGTTTCCTCCCTGTCTCGATCCGATGGACCGTTCGAAATTTTCAGAGGCCGTGGACAAGGTGGCGGACCGACTGTTAGGACCGTTCAACATCGAGATGTTGGTGCGACCGATCAATCTGAAAATCTCCGAGGCGATAATGAACTTCCAAGAGAACAGCCACGACGTCTCTCAGAGAGTGTTCACCGGTTGCGGTCGGCCGGTGTTGGGCAGACGTAGACGAAGAGATAACAGGGAACTGGAACTAGAGTCGCTGAACTTCGATCAGGATACGTTGACCGAGGACCGTGCCTCGACCGCCGCGATCCTAGATAAGCTGGTGAAAGAGACCAGGCAGAGGGTTCGGGATTCCCGGCAATTTTGGGTTCTCTTACCTTACAAGCTTTGCAACGATGGTCTAGTCGTTCCGCCCAGCAACACGAAGGAGTGTTGGAACGGCACACACGTGGACAAGTAAGTAGATCGCACCGTGCGTCCAGAATTCTTCTGATTGTGGAGCTCTATCTATGGAGGTTTTCTTTTTCCTTATTATTAAATTCACTGTATTCGTTGTTTTTCATAGATACATATACCCGGTGTCGTCGAACGGAGAGACTCAGATACTGAATCCGGAAGTTAGGAGCTCGGGACCGAGGCCGACCATCGTGAGAGATCAAATCTACGCGTTGACAACCATCACGAATAGACTGAAGTCAGCGTTCAATGGCCAGGATGTCGACTGGATAGACACCGGTAAGTCGATTGATCCCTGGAACTCCTTTATCGAGTAGATTGTTGAGACAGCAGAGATAGATCCCGATGCTGAATGCCTATTGTTAGTCGATGATTAGATATTGAGTATCGTTTGAAATTAGAAGCGATTGTACAATTGTATCTTCAAAATTGACCAAAAAGGAATATCAAACCTAAGGAACACTTATCAGTTGCTCGATCACATCCCCGCAAGCACATACAGCACTCACGTTTTCCTCTTCAATCTCCAACCACCACCGAAATTTACGAAATCCAAGGAATCCACTCAACAAGAACACCTCCAGCCTCCGCACCTTCGAGCTATCCTTCAAGAAAATCCTCTCTTCGCCAAACTCATCAGCTGATCCATAGCGTCACCGATGTTGAATATAAATTTCAGAGGACACAGAATGGAACGGTTCCGGTAGCGGATCCGGCGACACTACCGACCAGGATCCGATCACCGACGACGAGGACGGTTTCAAGGAAGGCTCCGGCTACGAGCCAAAGCCCTCGCCCCCGGAGGTGCCAAAGCAGTCACCTCCGGCGGTGAATCCGGATGTGGTGCCTCCTCGGGTCGACGTGGAGCCGAAGATGAACGGCAACAGCAACAACGGCACGTCCACCGTGGACAATGGGGCGAGCAGACAGAAAATGTCTCTCTCCCGTGCCTTGACGACGTACCTCGTTCCCATAGTGGTTATGTGGTTCGGTGGTTGTCTCACCGAGTGGCTGTGATCATGTGGTGTTTCCCCAAATATATACTTCAATGTAAATAATATTATCCGCGAGCGTAGCCTCGTCTCCTCGACGAATTCGTGAACGAGATAAAAACCTCGTGATTCTCACCCAGACCCTGGTCGACCAGTGTTCCTCGATTTTGGGCACACGCTTTCTTTCAATCGCTTCTCGCAAGGATGCGTGTATTCTCGAAAGGATAATATACCAATGGGAAAAGATTGATCTTTACTTAACCCAGGAACGAGTCCGTTCGAAGAGAAGACCGGACTCCGTCGTTGGACGATTAGAACACGGACCTCTGGGGACATTTTCACGACTGACGAGCGTGCCTTCAGGACGAGTGGCATGGTCGGCTCAATTTTCATTGGGTTCCAGGCTTTTTACGATCTTGTTGACGATCTTCTCTGAGCCACTGTGTTTGTTTGAATAACAAAAATCATTTGAAACGGATTCGTACACCTCCCTGACTGTTGGGAATGTCTTTTTTTCGAATTGGAATTTTTCAAAATGACACAGTGTCGTAAGAGAAGACGAGGGTTTCGATAGCATCGAGTCTATGTAGAAACGGAACCGAGTATACGAGAAGCACAAGGATTGATTATCGAGCGTCGTATTTCCTTTCCAGCTGCCTTCTTCCCCTGAACGTTTGAAAGATTCATGGCTCGAAGGGAGAGCTCGGGACGACTGTTGGACGAAAAAGAAATCGATTAGGATAGGGATCTCGATGACGCGGGACAGTGGTTCAATTTATTTTTACGTTCATCGAATGATTTTTTATTTACACCAGGCGATAAATTAATTTTGATTTGAAGCGTATCGATTAAAGAAGAAGTTTAAGGTTCTCTTCGTTAATTGCTTTTTATCACTCGCCGTTATGATACTCGATTGAACGTATCAAAGCGTGACGCTGAAACGCAATAGAAAATGAGCTCCTGTGATAAAATAAGAAAAAGAAAAAAAGAATAACGTGGTTGCCTTCACATCCTGGCGACGATGAGCTTAAACGCAGGCGAAAGAGACAATTTTACAAATCTAGTGAAATATTCAAATAAATATTATGAATAATTATTTGTAATTATTATATTATATATAAATATATATATATTATAATTATTGTAAAGTGAAATTAATATAAAAATTATACATTGCGTGTCGAGATACGCTTTCGTGTGGAAACAATAGACGCAAGAAAAGGACAGGGATCATCTGTCCATTGCTAAACGGTATCTCGTGATTTTATTCATTTATGTAAAACTTTTAGAGAAGAGGATCGATGATGATTTTTCAACCCTTTACTGCATGATTTTTTTTAACTCTCTCGATACGACTGTGCGAATTACAGATATAAGTTATACAAATTAAGAATTGAATTAGAAAATTGTGTAATAGTTGACGATGGGAGTATACGCAAAGATTAGAAGGATACAAAATTAATTTTAGATTTTTGCCATTTTCAGTGGCGCTAGAAAAAGACTGTCGCCAATTACTGCCCATGTTTTTCTATAAAAATGAACATTTGTATGGGGAGAGTTAGACAGGGTAAACACATTTGAGTGAAATACATTTACGTTCTTTTATTATTATTCTTAGTAATATATTTATGTTATTCGCCATTGTAAAAGGTAACGAGCAGCGATGATTTACGTGCAAAATATTACTTCGCCTAATTTTCCTTATTTTTGAAATACTACGTTGTCCTAAGGATCGAAGGGTGGCTTTCGAAGGGTCAAGCCGTCTATGCCATTCAACGCGAATCGCAAATTATATCACATTTCATTCATGATATTCGATCTACAGAATGTTAGAAAAAAGGGTTCAGGACAATTATATTGTTTATAAACACGAAGGAAAGTGTACAGGTATCATCTTCTTATTTTGATATTTGCGAATGGTGTTCCAAGTACTTTCTTTCTATTTCTACACTGTTCAAGATAAGAGCATTCTTTTAATTATTCAAGAAGTTAGAAAAAATTGCTTGTTTAATAAAAATTTCAAGAGCACGTGGAACATCTCTTGTAAATATTTCATCAAGAATATGTTCATCTAAGCTTTTATTCGTGCAATTCTGATAACAAGTCCTGAATTTCTTCCTTTATCGAACACTTTGTGAAACAAAGTTGTTCAAAGGAGAAATATTAAGAAGATAACTCGCTCGTCCAACAAAGGACGTATATATGCGACAGAGGATCGATTCAACTCTGTAAGTACCATTTTGTACGATCGTAATTGTGGTGGTTTTTCTGAACTATCGCGATGAAAGGTCGAAAAACTGTGAGGACAACTAAAAGGGTAAAAGGAATTTACGTAGCCAGAGAGAATGAAAGCGAGACAGAATGATGGAGAGAATGAATGAGTCCCTCATACAATTATCATAAGAACAATTAAATGTTGCCTGTTTCTCCTCCTACGATACGATTAATTTGTTCGAAACTTGGAGAAGAATGATAGAGATGATCTCGTTCGAAGAGGAAAAAAATTCAATCCGACAGATTGTAATAATTGTGCCTAGGATAATTTATAAAAAAAAAAAGAAAAGAAAAAAAAATGAAGAAATTAAAGTGAAATCTTCCGCCTTCGATTTCTACTCGGCCTTTTCTGTTGTACATACATAAAGTTCTTTTTAAAATTCTCGTAATCGCTGGATGACGAGAGGGAAAGGATTAAAACAATGAAAAGAGGAGAATTTCGAAAGTGCTCCGATACGAAGGAAAAGAAGAAGATTTATATAATTAAATACGCGAGATTGTTTAGGAAAATTGAGAGAGTGTTGTGTGTGCAATCCATGTTCATTGAGTTTCTTATTTTCTTTCTTTTTTTTTTTTATTGAATTCCTTTTGTAAAATTATTGCAACACTTTGATGGCTAGTGTAAAGCAGAATTTATATTATTATATTAATTGTATCATGCACGAATTATACTTTGAAATAATTTCACGTACAGTACAGGAGCAGCCAAATATAAATCTATCAATAGCCTTAGTTTAGGTAGGGAAAATTACAATAGTCGTAGATCCTGTGTGGCTATCGAAGTGTTGAAAATTCTTTCGAAGGTTTCATTTCTAATCAGCTTTAGTAGATACAGCTATTGAACTGAATGTACACTAAAAATGAATCTTTTCAAGGAAATCATTACTGTAGATCCTTGGTAGATCCTTAAGTTGACGAACAAATCCCTGATTGAGGAATAAAATCAGTGATCAAGAGTTACTAATTAATCCTTGTGTTAATAAGCAAATATTCATTTTCAGATTTGTGTTAAAAAATTCATTGTTTCACTCTGGATCTTCGATTTTTTTATTTTATATATAATCTAAAAAAATAATGTATTATAGAAATGAAATATTTTATAGAAAATCATTAACACAAGGGTTAACGATCATCGTGTGACCCTTTACGACGAAGATGAATAGAGAAACGAATGTGCCATAGTTGGATGTGGCTGGAACATGAATATTCTTCAGTAGCGACATATTACGTTTTACACGTTATTATTATTAATATTCATTGAAAAGTCTCTCGCTATTCGCTGTGCAGGCTTGCGAGTGTTTCCGTGTACAGTGTACAGAAAGCACCTATAAGTCTCGCCGTTACGTTCTTACAGTGTGCTAGCATCTAATTACGAGAATTTTATTTAACGACCGACCGTATGGAATAAATTGAAATATTTAAAAATTCATTCGTCTTATTTCAATTCGTTCGCATGATCGCTGCCTAAGAATCTAACAATTATTTCTAGAAATTATTCCAAAGGTAAGGGATTGATAATAAAAGAAATTAAATAATTTTAGATTATAAAATTATATTTTAAGCTCGAAGAAAATTACAATATTTTCTACACTTATAAAAAATACGATCGCGTATTGCACATTAGGAACTATTACGAGTACAAAAATGAAATAATTAAATACATATAATATACACAAAGTACGAAACAATTAATCACTATTTCTGAGATAACTCTTATGCCTAAATATTTTATAATATCTCAAATATTATAATTACAAATAGATTTTACTTCCTCTTTGTCAATTAAAATTAAATTACAACAATCTTAAACTATGTATCACGGTCCAACAGTGTTAATCAATTATCAAATGATAAATGTACCGTTTCGTCTTCTCTTTCGACCAACACTGTTGGAATTTTCTTTTAATTTTCTTCGCCTCTCGGGGCTTTCTATATTGGATAATACTTTAGAAGAGTGTCTTCTAATTTTACTGCTCCCCTTATCTACTGAATCCTCGTTCGAGTTAGTGATACTCGTGATATCGTGTAATAGTACGTTTTGAATAGCCTCATTGGATTCCTCTTTACTTTCGAGAGACAATTTGGCTGCCACGCTACGGGTTACTATTTTCGAGGACGCCAATCCGCCAAAAATACAGCTGATCGATGGGAAACGTTGTTTGCCCTTCGTACGACGCTGATGTCGACAATTCCTTAGTTTCTTCGCTGGTTCGGACCATTTCCATGCATAGTAAAAGTCTACCAAGTCTTTCTGTAAAATTATCGAAGGACTCGTTTTAGGGAAATTTTTAGAAAAATTTGGAGTGAACGCGATACTAGGGAAATTATGGCTGCAGTTCCACGTTTCACCGTCCGTGGAACCAAAATTAGGATATGTCCCCTGATAGATCTCAACGAGTCCCAGGTTGCGCAAACAAATAATGAAAAAGTTATAATCGGTTAAATTTTTGTATTTTTTAAAGGAAGTTTAATGTTTTTATTTATAATAGCTGTTGAGTGGCGCATAGGTTAAGGCACTTTTCGACTGCGAGAGCGGGAGTTCGAATCCCCGAGGAGCAAACAAAAAAAAACAACAATTTTTTTCCGAAAACCATACAAAGCTCAATCGCATTTCCTCTCTCGATTTAATTAGGTTAGGTTAGGTTAGGTTTGGTTAATTTTTTCCATTTGCGCAACAGGGCTCGTCGAGACCTTTCAGAATATATTTACAATATCAATCATAGTGTAATTTCAAATAAATTATTGAATATTTTAAAGCTTTTATCAGATGATTATGTTAATTAATTTAACACTTTCATTAAATAATTTGATTTATGATATTTGCTGCGGTTAAAATTGGACTCCAAACTCAGTGCTTTTTCACTAGACGAACGGACACTATGATTGATAATGTACATATATTGTCCTATCTGTACACGAAATTATTTTCTTTCTTTGCATACCGTGTCCTTTTCCGGCAACAAATCCTTCCGTATGTTTGAGAAATTCTTGCCATGTTTGGTGATACCCTTGATGAAAAGCTCCTGTAATAGAAAATATGAAAAAGGAAATTTAGAAATTTTGAAAGAGGAACAATTTTGAGCTGTAGATATTGCAGGATGCTTACGATATCGGTCGATGTCCACCTTGCGCACAATTTTCGTGGTAGTTCCTTCGTGAACAAGGTCCTCAGGGCCGTATCCGCCGAATACTCCGAGTCGTGGAGAACATCGGTGATGTATTGTTCCGCATAACCGGTGCACGAATTCTCCATTGCTTCCCGGTTGGAAATTCCTCGCCTCTCTTGGACGAAAGTCAATACCGAACGAGCCATAAAGACGTAGAAGGGAACCCATTCGTTCACTTCCTCCTGCGGCGTCCAAATTTTCTCCTCCGGGAAATCTTGGTACTCCCTATCTACGTCGATTTGTTCCCGAAATTCCGGGATCTCCGCGACGCCGTCGAAACATTTCTGAAAATCCAAATTAGTCGCAAAAAATGAAAACGAAAGATAACAATTGATTTCTTCTTTTAAACGTGATGTCACCGGGCCGTTCCGACTTTGAAAAATTAATATTTCCCTCGTTTTGCAATTCAAGGATCTCCTCTTCTAGTTTTCTTATACTTCGCAAAAAAGAATTGCTAATAACGAACATTGGACGCGATAGAAATAAATGAAACGAGGAAAACCCATTTGCAAAAAATAAAGATAACAATTCATTTTTGAGGAGCCGAATTCTTCTTTTAAACGTGATGTCACTTTCGACTTTGAAAAATTAATATTTCGCTCTTTTTGCAATTCAAGGATCTCCTCTTTTAGTTTTCTTATACTTCGCAAAAAAGAATTATTGCTAATAGCGAACGCTGGACGCGATATAAATAAATGAAACGAGGAAAAGCCAAGCGCAAAATATTGGTAACATAGCGCGATAAGGCTGAATATTTAAAAATTAATTTCTCAAACACATCCGCAACGAATTAAAGATTCTCTGACACAGAAAATTGATTCAATCGCTTCTCCAAGAATTTCAACGCGCAATCAACAACGTTCTGAGATCATTAATCAAAGTGGCTATTAGGAAACAGATATTAAGGAAAATAGGTCACAAACCTCGTTTCTCTCGACTCTCTCGACATCCGTCGAACTATGATCCATCTTCTGTTTCCTCTCGTTCTGATGGATACCCATTGCGAACTTTTCCGGAAATTTCTCGATAACAACGCTACCAGGTCCAAGGACTTCAATGATCAGGATAATTGTCGTAGCCGCTTTATACGACCTGCAACGACCGCCCTTAGAGAGGAGGGTGGATATTACCCCCTCCACCCTTACCTCTCCACGCGGTCAAGGCAGACCCTTTCGCAACAAGTTACACGATTTTCGTTTTCCAAGTGCTTTCTTGGAAATGTTTTCCTTCACTTCATCGATCTCGACCAATTGGACGATGAGATCCGACAACTCCTTCGAGCTCAGTTTCTAAGGAGGGTAAAAGAGTTCCTTGTACGAAACGATACACCTCTGAATTCGCTGAATATTTTTATCTTCGTATTCGATTTGAAAAAGAAAAATGAAAAGAGTTTTGAAATTCATCGAATAATTCTCTGAATTTGTACAAATATTTTTAAGGAATATTCTGCGATGCATAAGATTTGACAAGAAAATAACAAGTAAATAGATAAGGAAGAAGATTGTTGATAGTACGCTCACCTTTTAACGAGAAACCAACGAGAAGCTCCGGTATTGTTGCTCATTGTTTTCACAGATTTTTAGCAACAAGAAGAAGAATAAGAAGTCACGTAGATGAAGAGTTATCCGAATGAAACATCGATGATATAAAAATCAGAATCGCGTGTCACCAGCGTTTTTCGTACACGAACAAAGAGATACGCTCTTGCATGCACGTTCCCCCTTCGTTGAATGACCCACTCGTCGAAAGAAAAATTGAAACGTTCCGTTTATCAGTTGTGTACGTGCAGTTTCACGTGATTTATTAAACTAACCACGAGCCCCAGAAGAAAACTGGACGGAACTACGGAGAGCTCTGACGAGAGACACCGTGTCAATTCCGTGAGATAAGATAAGCCCAGAGGATACATCCACAACTATACAGGGTATTTTTTCAAATCTCTTTCTCTTCAATTAATACAATTTCACGACGTCCGAAAGTATCCCTGATTGTTTTATTATAAACGGACAGTTGAAAAATTTCATATTTTTATAACAAGATTAATTGATACTCTAATTTATCTGAAATATTAATCAGTGAATTTGGAAAGACAGTTTGGAAATAAAAAGATTCTTGAAGATCTAGAAAGAAATTCTTGTTAAATTTTTATAACAAGATTAATTGATGTTCTAATTTATCTGAAATATTAATCAGTGAATTTGGAAAGACAATTTGGAAATAAAAAGATTTTTAAAAATCTAGAAAGAAATTCTTGTTAAATTTTTATAACAAGATTAATTGATACTCTAATTTATTTGAAATATTAATCAGTGAATTTGGAAAAACAATTTGGAAATAAAAAGATTTTTAAAGATCTAGAAAGAAATTTTTGTTAAATTTTTATAACAAGATTAATTGATATTCTAATTTATCTGAAATATTAATCAGTGAATTTGGAAATAAAAAGAAATTCCAGATTTTCTGACGGAGAAAATTCTTCCTTTACTCTGTTCATTTATATCTCATTTGTTATTAACATTCGCGCCATTCTTCTCCCGAATGCGTTTGATCCGAAAGGACACGCAACCGTTTTAATGAGTCACGTTATTTGCTCAGATTGCTTTCGATTCCAAAGCCTACGTGACATCATTTAAGCAGAGTACATGCTGCTAAGTACAAAAGGGATGTGTAAACAGCCACCGGAAGTTTGCATCCAAATCAATAATATATCAATAATATTATTCTCTAAAATTTCTTCCTCGGAGCAACCGGCTCCTAACCAATGTCACGTTTATAGGGTCGATCGCTTGTTTTCCTCTTTCCATTCACAAGAGGATTCTGCGAATGCTAATTGTACAGCTGGGAAATTCACGATAATAAGTCGGTCGTTGGTGCACAGGTAGAGAAAGGTGCAGATTATACAGCAGGTATACGAAAAGGTACGCGAAGCATTAACACGCGTACGTGTAACTTCTGAAATGATCAGGTTTCTTACAATTTACAGATGCATTCGTGTATTTATAGTCGTTTATACAAGGTTTATTCGTACGTATTTATACTTAAAGAATCATAATAATGAACGATAAAGTGCTCGAAGCGTTATCTTTTATCCTACGATAATAATTATACATCACACAAAAGGTATACTTCATTTTTCTTTTCAACGATCATCCCCATTAAAAATAAAGTCATCGCGAGGATCATTGCACAGCCATCGAGTACATAAATGGAGCTAGCGAAGAATTTCGAACGCGAGGAACCGACTTGGTACAAAAAGGCGTGAAGAGTGAATGGGGAAACACGTTTCTTTCAACAATCATTATATTACTTGTCAAAAGCATTGGTAATATCGAATAATAATGTTCTCTCGATGCTTCTTACACGCTACCTACCAAGTAAAATGAATACAATTCATAATCCATTCGATTGGATTCGCAAAGAAATGATAATTAGTTAAACGATAGCATAGCGTTCCCGTATCGGGAACGAGTAAAGCTACAACGCTAATTAATGAACAAATGCAAACCTTCTATGAGTCGATATTACATGAACTTTCATGTATACATATATAATATAATACAGATTAAATGAAAGTCGAAATTACTTTCGAAATTGTCGAAAGTATACCGATTGTTTTGTACAAAGTAGAGTGCTACTTAATTGTGTTAGCAAGAATATCATCGTCGACGAAAGATTGTGAAGAAACTATTGAAGTAGTCGCTACTGATTATCTCGCGTTTACTTTTCAATCTACAAGTATGTTATTGCTACTTAACGATCAATGAACGGACGATATTCTTGCTAACGTGCAGTTAAACGCATCGCTAGAAGAGAAGGAAATTTGTACATTTGCACAAGATTACGACTCAATCTCGTCTACGCCATGTGAATTTTGCTCTTTGACTTGACGGTTCCACCGTAGCCGGCATCGGATGCGAATACGGGCATGCCGGTTTCGTGCAAAATGGATGATACTTGCATTGTTGAGCGGGATGAGAGAACACGCATCCCAGTTTTGTGCAGGATAAGCCGAATTTACATTTCGGATGCTTGTAAGCACATTTGTCCCCAAATTTGCACGCCGGGAACGCGCTGCAATTGAAAGAGAAAAAAATAGTATGATTGAGAAATTTTGTAATACAGTTAAAGTAACAAAGAAAAATTTTATTCAGAAAATAACCTGCACATAACAGCCGGATGGAGATAGGAGCACTTATTTCCTAATGTACAATTTGGCCAGTATCTACATTTTTCTTTCGACTTATCTATAACCGTTACTGAATTCTCCGTTGATGCCTTTTTTTCTAATCCTAAAATCATAAAAACAATATTAAAGAATCTATATGATATATAATAAAAATGTATAATTGGTATTGCTTACGTTTCGTTAGTACTGAACTTGTTACCAAGGTGTTAGACTTTAAATCTACGGGACTCGGTGAATGGGATCTGTTATAAACAATTGGACTTAATTTTCTTCTCCTTCTCGGTGGCTCTTCGATCTTCTCGACATTTTCGGTGTTACAATTCTCATTATTTTCGTCGGTTCTTTCCTTTAAATCGCCCTCTTCTTCTGCTTCTGTTATTTGAAAAACAGACGTTTCTGATTCATTTTGGACATACATATCATTTTGTATTGTTGAAAGTGCAAGTTCATCGTCTTCGTTTACCTGTGTAGAAAACAAGGGAGATCCCTATCATAAATTGTAAGTAACAGAAAAACAAGTAATCGTTCACTGAGCATAGTTACTAGCTACCTCCATTTCCAAACGTTCCTCGTCGTCAGACATATTTTTCTCATTCACGTGATTGTTGTTGTATCCGTTCAGTGTGACTAAAAATTTCTGGTTATCGTCGCTCCTTTGGAATAAAGACATTACGACCCCCATATGCTCCTCGGTAACTGGTTGCGGTACATCTATAGACCGTATAATACTAAATATGTTAGAGAAATAATTTTAGGTGTTACGTATATTTGCATACACAGACGCGAAGAATACTTACAAGGTTTTGCTTTCATTTCCGTGATATCTGTGTTTAATTCCACTTGTATCTTTTCCATGACTAATCTCTTATTAGAATTGAGATGTACCGATAAATTTTGACCCACGTCCCTCACCGGGGCAGGTTTAAGACGTTTCAACGTTTGTTTCTTATCCTACAGGAACAAATGTATTAATATAAATAAAACACGTTTGGTATCTTTATTCATAATAATAGATTGTTATATAGGAATATGTTTATTGTATTATGAAAACTTATCTATTACATTTTATACACACCAATAGAGATGGCTCTGGATTTTTTTGGGTAACAACCGACTGATTTGCTTCTGCAACAGCCCTTAATAAAAGTGACTGCGTAGCACGTTTCTGTGCAGGTTGCAATGGTTTCAATGGTCTTGGTGTTACGATTACTTTACTAGGTATCTTTGTTTCTTCCATATCCTCATCCAGATCACTCGATTGTTTATTTCCTCTTTCTAAAGACTTCAATCGTTTTCTTTCAGTCTTAATTGGTGCAGGTTTATTTACAGCTATTATGTGGGATTTAATAGGACCAGAGTTCCCCACTGATTGGGCATCATCGTCTAATTCCTCTTCTGCACCTAAGTTCAGATAATCATCGTCCTCGCTACTTTGAGACTTTCGAATCGACGAATTGAAAGCACTTTTAATATTTAATGGTTTGAAGTTATTCTTTAATGGTCCCAATCTATTCTTTATGTTTTTGTTGATAGCTGAAGGATCACGATCTTGTTCCAGAGGTTTACTTTTAAAATCTATCGGTTCTTTATTTCCTAGCTGTTTTGGTAATTTATTAGCGATTCCTAAACGATCTTTAATTGTACCCCCTGTTTTTTCTACTGATCTTGATTTTACAATAGAATTAACTTTCTCTTTTAAATCTATGCTTTTGGGTGTTTTGTCAATCTTAGTATTTCCTAGTCGAGTTTTAATGTTAATAACTTTATCAGACTCGTTGTGTTTTAAATCAGTTTCGCGATTTCTTTTTGACCGTTCGTCCGCATCAAAATTCCTTCCCCGTTGGAAGTTACTACTACGATTACTATCCAATCTGTGCTTCTCAAGATGCTTTTCATTCTGTCTATATCGACTTTCGTTATCCATCCTTTCTCTATGGACTTCGAATTTCTTCCTGGGAGATACCACTCCTAAACGATTTTTAACAGATACAACTGAGGTAACTTTTGGCTTGTTCACGCAAGATTTTAATTTCTTTGCGTTATCTTCTGTTGTATCCTCGCCATTTTCTTCAATTTTGGATCTCTTCGCTTCAGTCTGTTTCTTTTCTAAATTGTCCTTATAATTATTTGTCATCTCCAATGGTCTTTTGAGATTTCTGGATGATTTATCATCGACTTTTGGTGGATCCCCAGATTTGTTGTTCAAAGTTTCAATGGTAAAAACTTCTTTATTTACACCGACACTTTGATTATCAGTAGTCACCTGCGTTCTTTTTATCACAGGCTGCTGAGAAACAACATGATTTGGTGTGCCATCCAATTTGCTTTCATGACTTATATTCTTTACAGACTTGTCTATATTTTTATTCTGAGTTGTGTCCAATTTTTGACTAGATATGGATGCTTTTGTGTTCTGCTTATGGAATGATTTGTCATCCTTCAGGTTCTTATTGGATGACTTATCGGTAGTCTGATTAACGGTTTGATCATCCAGAAAGGAAGTTGTGCATGCCTTTTTCTTCTTCCTTTCCTCTTCCTGTTTAACCACAACTGTGGGCACAAACTCTCTCAACGATTTCTTTTTAGCTACAGTGACCTTTTGCAATTTTTTCAACACTTGATCGTGCAACCAATCCACAAACGGCGTTGTACAGCTCTCCAAGAACAAATACAAATCCTCATGCATTTGCTGACGGGATTTTTTGTTTACAACCATCACTAAAATATAATCCGGTAGTTCTTCATCGTATCGTACTCCGAGCTCCAACAATTTAGCACGAATTGCACTCTGCAATTAAAGTGGCATAGATTAAGGTAATGTAATTAAAATAGAAAACATTAACACTAATTGATATGCGCAAATTGTGAGGAAGGAAATAAAAACTCATTTTGAAACTCAAAATTATTTCTGCTGCTTTACAAAATATAAATGTGTATTTCATTTTACAATATTCCATTTAATATATTTGCTTAAATGACGTTTACATAGAAAATTATTAGAAGTTTAATCAACCAATACATAGGAAATAGTTTTGTTTTACCATAACTAACGAGACTTACAATTATATTATAATAAATTATCTAAATGCGGGCAACAATGATACGGTGGAATCGTGAAACTATTAAAGAAGGGCTCGCTGAGGATTCTGTAAAATTTATTGAACACAACTCGATGAGTAGGAAAAGGGAATACCTAACTAAAACCACCGATCTTGTACTTACTCGCAATTGATTCGTGACTTCTATTCCACGTATATCCATGTCTAATGATTACATTTAATGGACTGAATACACGGAAGAATAAAGCAACAGTCGAATCAAAAAATCGACGATATTATTATGGATATTAAAGAATAAAAACATTCTCCGCCACGAAGAATCCAAATGCTTCTTTGCACCGCCTAAGAATTTAACTCAGATAGGATACTATACGATCATTCTTGGGAACATTCTAAATAAACCTTTATTTTCTCATTAATCATTATCTGTACGTAACTAAATCAATAACCAAATGGTAGTATTATTAATTATTATGCAATTGTATATTATATTTAATTAATGTTCTTTTCATAGTAGCTGCAATATGCAGCCATTCATTCTGCATCGTTCAAAAGCCTCTATATTCTTTACACTTTGTGGTTCAGTGGAGGCGCGAAGATATAAATCAAATTTCTCTTTGAACCAATTTATTAAAAGGTACATTTCTTACACTTTACCTTAAATTGATTTATAACTGATTTGTTAGTTTATTTTATAGAAAATCATTAGTAAAACTTTATATATTAAAAAGTACTGTGTATAGTGCACATCTATGAAGTTTCTAATTAGAAACAAAGTAATACCATAATTATCGTTTGTCAAGGAATTTAATGAAAGTATTCGATCGGTATAAACATTGATTGATATATTTGTATAGTGGAGTAATTAGTTTCATGATGAAAAATTATGAGAAAATATATATTACTATTTTACTTATATCGCAGTAAAAGTTATCATAAACTCACGTTTAATTATAAAACTATCAATAATAACCTGTTCAATTAATTACACCAAGATGCCCAGTGTAATGAGTATCTTTAAATCCTCTCATTTGCATCTACTGTACGATCTCTTCCGGTTATCAATGAGAATAGCTTTTGCTATGATCCTAGCCACATTTAAAGTGGTTTTACCTTGTCGAGGAAAGAGTTTGTTAGGAGAAACGGTGTTGGTAAATGAAAACAATGTTCTTCCAAGAATTTTACCACTTCGATTACATTATTTTCTATTAGATCACCGGTGCTGGACACGGAATTGGTCGCGAATTGGCCGTTCAGTTAGCTTCTTTGGGTTGCATAGTCGTTTGTTGGGACATTGATATCGAAGCGAATCGATCAACAATTAACACGATTTCAAAAAACGGTGGAGAAGTAAGAAATAAACATTTATCAATGTATTTTTCCTATGTCAAATATGATAAATGATTTTGAATAGGGATACGGTTTCGCTATTGATGTGTCGAAGAGACTGGAGGTACGAGAAACCGTGCGCTTGATGAGGAAATCAGGTATACCGGAAGTGTCAATTTTAATTAACAACGCAGCCGTGTTATATCATCGTCCTTTCCTGAAACAAGATCCAGATATCGTGGAGAAGACATTCAATGTGAATGTTTTGTCAAATTTTTGGGTGCGTTCATTTCCGTTCACCTTAAGGGTGTCTCGATGAGCAAAAATACAAATTTAACGCCATTTATCAGACGATCGAAGCTTTCTTACCGGCCATGATACAAAACGGAAAGGGGCATGTAGTATGTATGAGCAGCATGTGCGGAATATACGGAGTGTCGCAAAAAGTAGCATATTGTTCGTCCAAGTTCGCGGTTAGGGGTAGGACTCGAAATGAATTAGAAAACAATTAGAGAACAAATTTGAAAATGGAATTAGAAAACATTTCCATTCGTTAGGATTAATGGAGGCCCTTCTCGAGGAATTTAGATTCGATTCGAAGGCTTCCAATATCAAATTCACCACTATTTATCCATTTTACATCAACACCGGTTTAGCTAGGGATCCAAAGTACAGGTAAAAATGAAATAACTTTAGGAGAGGGGAGAAGAAGGCGTTTCGTCTCGGGATCGTTAGTGGGGATGACAAGATACGATCCCTGCCCCAGACACCTATGATACGGCAATTCGGAACTCCTATACAGGGTGTCCCGTAACTCCTGTAACTCCCGGAAATGGGGGGCTGCTAAGGTGATTCTGAATAATATTTTCCTTTACCAAAATATGGTTTGAAGTTTCGTCTTTGAGTTATTAATACTGGCCAATCAGAGCGCGCCTTTAAAGAATAAATGAATAATGAATACGTTTGGGCTGTAGTTCCGGATACGACCGGTCGCCGATCAAGATTAAATTTTGAAGGGGCGGGGGAGGGGGGGGGGGGGGTGGGGACCCCAAATATAAAGTGGTATCTTTGGCTTCCTATTAGTTTCCGAGATATTAATTAAAAACTTTGCTAAGTATCAAACAGCCGTTGATGCAGCGGGGGTTCCAACCTGACTATCTATAGGGTGTCCTATATAAAATATTGAAGATACGACGACTGTTGCAGCGTTGCCGGTCGGAAATTTATTTTACTTAACCTATCCTAACCTAATCTACATATAAATGGTAACTAACGGTAACTTACGACAAGGAAAGGAAAATGTTACGAAAAGTTAAAAAAAAAAAAAAATGGATTTTACATGGGTCACCCTATAGAAACGGAAGCCGATATCGCTATGTTGTGAACGACTGTTCGACACTTGACGATGACGGTTGCTACAGCGAGGACGGTAGTGTTAGTTGCGTCGGTATAGGAAAGATTCTATGTTTTGTTCGAAAGTTTTAAATTAATATCTCGGAAACTAATAGGAAGCCGAAGATACCACTTTATATTTGAGGTCCCCTCCCCCCTTTCGTATTCGGAACTTTATCCTGCGTTTGTGCCATTGTGCCGTTTGTTGCGGCTGAAAGCCAACGCTCTCGTTTTTCGTTAATAACTCAAAAACGAAGCTTCAAACGACATTTTGGTAAAGGAAAATGTTGTTCAGAATCACCCCAGCAACCCTCAATTTTCGAGAGTTACAGGAGTTACTCTGTTTTTGGGTGCGTTCATTTCCGTTCACTTTAAGGGTGTCTCGATGAGCGAAATTACAAATTTAACGTGTCCCCAAGGGACACCCTGTATATTTGGACTGGATGCCGGGCGACCACCAGCGAGAACGCTGTCATCTCGCCGCCACCTAGCGGTCCCCGCCCGAACCAAAGGCGTCCGGGGAGACGGAATCCTCTCCCCCTCCACTAAACGCCTACACAATACCTTCCTCGTTCTGAAATATTATTTTTATCCTAGGTTTCCTTACATATTCGGAGCGATGTCGCCGGAATATGCGGCGAAAGAAGTGATTAAAGCGATCCGGAGAAATTATACCGAATATTCTATACCGAGATGTCTTCTTACATTAAACGCTATCAATAGGTATATATCATTATGTACTTATCGCTAGACCTTAGTGTCATTTTCGCCTTCCACGTTTACGGTTTCTAGAATCGTTCCCGAAAGCGTGATGCGGTTGATCCTGGATTTTCTCGCGGACGTGGAGCGGAAACAAAAGGAAGCTACTCGTTGTTTGCAAAAATGATATTCTCGATTGCATAAGACGTCACGATATTTGATTAATCGTCTGCGTTTCACTATTGCGTTTCACGATCACTTGTGTAACATAGGCATTTTAATATTACTTATGATTTATTTATCGATAAATGTTTATTAAGAACTGATCAAAGTTTTTATCAAGCTTCGAGCTCCAATATCTTTGCGTCATCAAATCAGGAGAATTTCATTAGATTCTAAGTTCATCTGCGTCAGTGATGTGCATCTTCGATGAAAGAGGCAGTCCTTGACCATGGACGTTGAACTGAACTGGTTCAAAGTCTGCATCCGTTCGCTTTAGTGAAACGGCAATCAGCCGGGCAAAACGTCTTTGCTGCAGCTTCGCAAATGGATTACGTCCGACCGTGATTCATCCGCCAATTTATGAGGTAATCGAACGATTTGTTTTCGCCGTGATTTTATTCTGCAGGTGTAACTTTATCGCTCCGTGTCCGGAAAAGAACCAGTTGCTTCTGGAACTTCAAACTCGCACGGCGAAGTGCATCCTGCAGTCGCATTTTGCATCGTTCTTCGCTGCATCTAAGGTACTTATAAAATTTTTCTTTCTTTATTTAATCGTTGTTTGCGCAATGGAACCTGACAGTTTAATAGCTATTGAATATCCTTGCGGGCAGAGTCAGTTTATAGATCACACGTTAATCGTGACAAACAAGCCACCTCCTCGACAGGTAGGAGACCTTTCCCAAATAGAAATCCATCTATGGCTAATAGAACATTCGAACAGTTTCACTACTTCTTGGAAAGGATGTTAAATTTGCAACGTTCACGAGATCACACTTTGGTTACACCTGCGCTAAATTTACCAATCTTCCTTTCGTAATATCTTCTCGGGTACACATTTCGTTCCCGAAGAAATTGAATTTCTGATTTTTCGAAAAATGCAATTTTTTTTGTTCTTGTATTTGTGAGATGATCGAGCAGCTTAATTTAAAAGAAAAAAAATCCATTATTGTAACATAGAATATAATTAATTTAAAAGAAGTATCGAATGATTCATAAAATGCTTTTAGAAATAAAAAGTGTAGTATCATTAATATCAAAACGGGTCGGTTCTTTCTTGCTCAAGGATCCCCCGAAACGGTCGAAATCAAAAGAAAAAGATACTTTTGCTATTGAATTTAGAAAGAGATGGAGCAGGACGAAAGAAGGGCGAATGGGATGGCATGGCTCGACTTATTTAGAAATACATATGTATATTCAAGCGGATCAGTCAAGTTCAAGCTGCTCGAGCTGTCAGATACACAGTTGAAATTTACATTCGTGCTCTTCGTTTCAAATTATCCAGAATTTGTTTTCAAGTGTAATATAATTCAGGGTGATGTTGCTCAATTAAATTAGTGTTTTCCAATTGGTAAATTGGAAAAATTTTGGTAAATATTCGGAAGTGTCACTCCTGCTAAAAAGAGGCTGTACATTTTTTTATCCCCCACGAGTTGAACAGTAAGATATTTAATTCGTTTTACTGACTAAGGGGCTGAGCCCCCCCAGACCCCCCTAAATGATACCGATACCCATTTTTCATATTTTTCACCGAGCACAGTGAACGCGTACGTGCCATCTTCGATGCTGTTCAGCAATTTTATAATGAAAAATTGTCAAAATAGTTTGTATGTCTATTGTATTTTGAAAGAACAGAATATTTCTTTTAGAAATCTTGAAAAACAGTTCGAAAGATCGACGAATAAAAATCTTCAGAAAAATATTTATTGACATTATTTTTGTTGATGCGCTGCCATAATAATATTATATATGATATTTTCTAACTGTAAGAAACCACAAAAAAAAATCAGCTCGATTCTGACAGGAGTGACACTTCCGAACATTTACCAAAATTTTTATTCAACTATTTTTTTAAATGTGTCACCAATTCACAGGAATTGGGAAACTTTAGTTCCTAATTAACAATTCTTAATTCCTAATTAATTAATAGACCTTGGGGATCGTTTGCAAGCCTTGTAACAAACACGTGCTGTGATGTAGAATTCTTTCTTAATCAATTCGGCATTGATCATAAAAGTACAATTTTTTCTGCTTATAATTCAAGGAACTACAACTGGTTTTACAGTTTAGATTATCGCTGATCGAAGCACATAACAAGTTGTTGCAAAGAAACTCAATTAGATCAAGAATATTTTGAAAAAGGAAAACATATGACAGTGATGAAATTATATCTAGTCATACATCAACTTGCATGTACGTTATCTTGTTTATGAATCTTGAATTATAGAGTTCTGGTTTGAATTCGTCATCGTTTCCGTAATTGCTCACTTATCTGGTTTCTTTCCACAATCGCAATTAATTTTCAATTTCTATTCATCTTAAAATTGGACTGACTTGATTTTTAATGACAGGAAAAATTTCAAATAAATCTCTCGACGATGGAATTTGCTCTGTGGCAATCAAGACCAATTATTGAGCGAAGCTCAATCTCTCCCGAAAAATGTATTTCGTTTTCCAGAGACTTATCCGATCTTGACCAAATTTGGCACTGCGCACCATGACCACAATGTAATAGTTATAGGCTATTGAAATAAAAAATCGGACCAACCATGGTGGAATAATCACCAAAAAACTGATCTTCAAAGGAAAAGCATTGAAAAAAGCTCAAGTCATAACGCGTAAATTTACAGTTAAATAAATTAGAATTGTTTTTTTAGTAATTTTATGGTACAATTGAAAATGAAAAAAAAAAAACGCCGCTCTGCCGTTCTTGTATCACCGCGAAATTTCGCTGTATGAGAGAATTAGAGGAGAGAGGACCGAAATTCCCCTCGAATCGTAACGTTCCTTCGAACCGATTTTATTAACAAACGCGCCAAGGTTCTTCGCTCTAAAAATTCACGCGGAAAAAAGTTGCTAAATTTACTATTACTTATTAATCAAGCCCTTGATCAAGCCGAAGCGGACAACAGATCTAGTAATAATGATTCATAATTCCAGCCGCGCCTAATCATAGTTTACTCGTGTACATATATGTTAATATAAAGTAATAACTAGGTAATTCCTACAAAGGAATTACAAAGTAATAACACCACTCCTTTGATCTGATATTCTAACAACAGCATCATTCTGTAATCCATCTCAGAGGTCTAGGTCACAACTGACTCAGCATCACCGTTCCAGGATTAACAAGTTTTAATACAGCGATGGATTTGAACTCGATGCTTCGTGTTTGAAGAATTACTTTCTCGTCCACGATATCAATCTTGGATGGCCAAGTCAATGATTCCAAGTCGAGTTTCCTGATTCGTGGATTGTTCACCTCAGCAGCGAGGCACAACAGGTTCAAGGTAGGAATTCATTCGTTTATTTTTCTTCTTTCTCATTGTAACTCAAGCAAAACGAGCGTGATTTATGGAACTTCATGCTGCTTCGTGCTCGGAATTGAAAATTCATAGTATTTCAAGTAAAACGCGAAAACATGGATTTTGTAGATCGTTCTGATCGTGCGCAATGATATACTACTGTGTCCAAAAAATAAGGTGACTGTTTAATTTAAACTTCGCGGCTTTATCCTAATTGAAAAATGTTTTCTCTGTAGATTGGCAGCTCTATGACTGTCTTCTCTTTCGAATATAACAAAAGTCACTTTATTTTTTGGACACAGTGGTATACCTAGTAATGGTTCTTTAAACCATCTCTTTTTCTATCCTGTTTACGAAGGCTCTTTCAGGGTAGCATAAACATGTTGTGCAACTATGATCGACGTGTATGATATTTTGTTAACAAAAACCGGGATTTTCTGTTCTGTTTCGGTGAACTGCATTTTATTTACACTATTCACGGTGGAGTGCTTTCGAAGTCGATGAAGTCATCGAGTAACAAGAAGTTACTGAAGCAACACTGGTGGATAATGAATGTCAGAAAAGTTGGAAGTCATTGCGTCATTGATAGAACATTGAACTTGTTTAAATCCATCGATCAAGGTTTCATAGATTTTATATTTTTCTAAGGTGATTTCAATAAAGAAGCAATTGGAAAAATTTCAAATTACTTTTCAATAATGAATTTTATATTTTTCTAAGGTGATTTCAATAAGGAAGCAATTGGAAAAATTTCAAAATACTGTTCAATATAGAATTTTATATTTTTTTAAGGTGATTTCAATAAAGAAGCAATTGGAAAAATTTCAAAATACTCTTCAATAAAGAATTTTATATTTTTCCAAGGTGATTTCAATAAAGAAGCAATTGGAAAAATTTCAAAATACTGTTCAATATAGAATTTTATATTTTTTTAAGGTGATTTCAATAAAGAAGCAATTGGAAAAATTTAAAAATACTCTTCAATAAAGAATTTTATATTTTTCCAAGGTGATTTCAATAAAGAAGCAATTGGAAAAATTTAAAAATACTCTTCAATAAAGAATTTTATATTTTTCCAAGGTGATTTCAATAAAGAAGCAATTGGAAAAATTTCAAAATTCTCTTCAATAAAGAATTTTATATTTTTCTAAGGTGATTTCAATAAAGAAGCAATTGGAAAATTTTCAATATTCTCTTCAATACAGAATTTTATTTTTCCAAGGCCTCCTCTTCAGGCCTTGGCCTGACTTCTTCTCCAACATCTCTCATTTATCATCATACGCGACTACAGAGCTTCGATACTCTTTAATAAAGAAGCAATTGGAATTGGTCCCCGTTTTTAGAAATTTACCGAATCAATAGGGGAAGGATGAGGATTAAAAGTTGATCGCCCTCCTAAATTACTCTCAGTCAGTGCGACTCCTTTCTCCTTGAAACGTCGATTTACCTGGTATCCGGTGCGGTGAACGATTCAAAAATCTGGTTTTTAGATTCGAATTCTTAATCATGGTGAACAAGCACCGTTAAGTCATTCTAATTACCATAAATCGAATTGCGAGCGGTGAACGGAAGTCGGAATATACAGGTTTGCCTTGGCAGATACCTGAAGAATCTAGATACAAGTTCACGATAAACTTCGCACGAACTAGACAGCTGGTTACAGTGTCTCCTGGCCAATGACACCGAGAATACAAGGTTGCTCTCTGCATTCGAGCTTCCTACACCATCATTCTGGAATCAGGCCATTTCCACCAGTTATTTTCGCAGCAAGTCTGGTAAAATTCTGGATGATTCGAGGTATAATGCTTTGAGATTGAAATATTTTTCTTCCAGATAAGTTCATTGGAGCTCTGCTGTTAAACGATTGATCGGGATTTTTGTGAATTTTTAACTGAAAATCTAGATTATCAATTTTGACCATTCTCTGCAAGCCGATCACAGTGGTCACTGTGAGCGTTTATATAGAATAAAATCAGAGATCGGTGGTGTCTTTGAGGAATGGTCACGGAAACCGATATTGCACGAGCTTTGAATTTCGTGTTCCTTAAATTAAAACTCTGGTTGTTTTGTTTTGATCGACTTTTAAATCATAATATCGCTCCAGTATGACAGCCACGAAGCGGATGGCGGCCTAGTGTAATATAGCGAAGACAAACTGGAACACCATATGTGATACAATTTAAGTATAAGAAAATTTTGTTAGATAAATAATTCTGGAATTCAATTGTTTATTAACAGAATGAATTAGATCGTGCGATTGCTTATATCTTCAACTGTATTTCTTCATTGATTACGCTTCTTGGGAAAGACGGAAGTTGTTATAATTATACACCCGTCTACAGCATTAGGAGCTCGGAGAAAGCTTAGTTATTAATTTTCCTCCGCACTGTTATTTGCCCCAGAAATGAAGAGTAACTTAAAATTGTTTCAAATTCAGAAATTATTAATTTTGAACCATGATTTCTCTTAGAAGGCGATCGACTTTCTTTTCCAGCATTCTATTTCAAATCTCCCATTCGTTCTGCAGAGACAAAAGAATTCACCATCGATTAGAACAGGTTCCAGCAAAAGAAAGATAAAAGCGTAATAAAACGCGGAAGCGATTAACAGGGCATGCAATAGCCTCAGCACGTGTAGCAAGTAAAATTGTACGCTCGTATGCAATCATTGAGACGGGCAACGCTTTCACGTAATTGCCAAGATATTATGTAAGCATAATACAGATTTTGTCGTTTCTGATTTGACCGGCTGATATCCACACCCTGTATCGCACCACGTGTTTCTACAACAATCAACAAAGTTGTCGTTCTGCGTGGTTTAAACCTTTCACTTTCACTGATTTTTATTCATACAGGCTATTTGAAATTTCGACTGGCCGAGTGAATCGTGGTTGCATGTTACAAGGAAATTGTTCGAAGGGAAAGGAAATACTTAAATTGCCATCAATTTTTTGGTTCTTACATATTGGATAATTAATAAAAGATTAGATCGCGGTTAATCGAGGCTCTGATTTCAATCCGAGTAATTTCATTACTGTGTCCTTTTTTTCATTGATAACAGTATCAGGATTTTGCAACTTTCATTTATTTTTATTTTCAGCAGACTATGATCTATTCAAGAGACGAAGCACTGATCGTAAATCCGAGGATGATCTACCCTTCGTCGACCTTCTGGCTATTTTTCACCGTTGAATTTTTAATCGGAGCACTTCTATCCGCTTTTCTTGCTGCTCTCGCGCTATTGAAGTCCCTGTTACCGAAACCGCCTCGAGATTTAACCGGAGATGTGGTCGTAGTAAGCATTCGAATTTCCTATATTAATAAATCATCATTTCTTGTAGAACCTCTTTTTGTCAGTGGATTTCTGAAATTCATTAATTCTTCTACTGACAAAGTATTTTCCTTTTCAGGTAGCAGGAGCCTCCTCGCCCCTCGGCAAATCCCTGGCCGAAGAATTCGCGAAAAAAGGATGCACCGTGGTTTGTATTGACAGTGACTCCAGATCCATCCAGGAAACAGCTTGCAGATTGAAGGCAACTCGTCCTAGCGTTGAAGAAATCACACCTAGACACAGAAAGGACGATTCCTCGAGGCACGAATCAATGATATATGCTTATCAATGCGATTTAATAGACAGGAATGATATTCGGAGAACGGCAGAGAGGATCAAGGAAGATATTGGAAGGGTTGATATCCTGGTTACCTGCGTTGGTAATCCGAATCAGGATATCTTCGATGCGACTAGTAGGACTCTGATGAGCCATTTTTGGGTAGGATTATTTATCTAATAAGAGAAAATTTCTTAACCCTTGAGTTATTAACCCTTTAAGGACGGAGCATTTTTCAACTTGCATAGAGTCAATGGCAGTGTGGAACTGTAGCACCCCCTATTTCCTCTTGATATTATCGATAACATTTAATATAATGGGTCCTTTTTTCTTTAATTCTTTCTTTGTACTTGTACAATATATAATCCTTAAGCTTAATATCAGTAGCCAACCCCCAGTTTATGAAAAAAATACAAAAATCTTTGTATGAAACTGTGCGCTTCACAGTTCCAGCGGCGTGGTGTTTAACTATCGCGCGCATGCGCACATAAGAAGCTGCGCGCAAGGCTGCGCAGTAGAGAGAGCACTGTCGCTCCTGCAGTGCCAATTTTTTAAAACAAAAGCTAACAATTTTCTGGAACAGCACCCCCACTAATTTTAGCTACGAGCCGCCACTGCATAGAGTATTATTAATTTAAAGTAAAATAAGTAATAATTCGATCCTTCAAAGCAGATATTATAAATCTTTACTGTCTACACATATAGCTGTGTTTCGAATTAAGAATATAATGCAACAGGTACGGAATTATAAATTACTGTGACAATTATATTTGGATCGTCCGCAAAGGGTTAAAGGAAAGGGTACTATAACAGCCTTTTTCTACTTTCAATTTTTTTTGGTTTATAGACAGCCATGGCATTCGTACCATTAATGTTGTATCGCGAACGAGCTCATATCGTTGGCGTAACTCCCGTTGCGTCGAGTCAAGATGCGTTCCATGGTTCAAGAGCAGCGATAGTCAGTCAGTTTTTCCACTGTAACATACTTTATCATAATACAATCTTTTTAATAAAGTAATTGACGTTGGATGGTCTGTACAGGTCTGAAAGAAAGTCTTTGTCAAGAATTGGGTAATTTCAGCAGTCAGCTGACGTTCCTGGCATTCACACCGATCGTCAAATCCAGGTCTAATGTTTTCAATTATGTAACGACCAGCTATCAGATTTGTTAATCGTGAATACAGAAATTTTATTCGCTGAACCTTTCACAAATTACAATAGATTAATCTATTTCTATTGGTTCTTAAAGCACGCCGAAGGAAAGCGAAGAACAAGTGGCTCGTAACATCGTGCGTGCTGTTAGAACGGATCAGAATACATTGAGCACCGGTTGGGTGTCCAGATTCTTATACCAAACAAGGTAAGAAATAAACACTGCAAATATTGAGACGGGAATAATTTAATTTTATTATTTCAGCTGTGCTGTTTACTATGGAATAACGCTCGTCACTCAATGGATCCATTCCCAGGGATGCGATTATTCTACATAAGTTTTATTTATAAAATAAAATCAATAGAAAAAAGGACACAGTAAAGATGGACAGTTCGATGGTCTGCAAACGATGATCGGGGCAAAAATTCAAGTGTTTTCCGTTACTATTAACAAATATGACACCAATAGAGATATTTATCCTAATTAAAAAAAGGAACATTAATTTTTCAATATTTCTGCAGCACGTCGAGACAACAGAAAGTGATCGAATTTATATCAGGCACAGACATTCTCTTCGTCGAAGAATGCCCGTCATTCGGGAAACAGAACGTCGTAATGACCGTTGTCCGAGTTTCCGGTGAATAATAGCCTGGCGGTCTCGTATCGAGAGCTCACGTGATTATGGAACACTCGTTTCAGCTCTTGCCTTTCGTTGATTTCCCGGTAGATCGATAGATTCATGTAGTACATCTTCGTTGCCACGGTGCACTCGAGCTCGCTGGCGAACGTGCCAACCATGTTCATGTAATCGCAGTACGTCTGACGGTCGGATATGTTCCATTCGGCCATCACAAACGGCCCGTACTCCTGCCAATTTTCTTTGATGTGTTGTACGACCTGTTGAACACCGTTCACATTGAGTTTTATACATTTGTAATAATCTACTGTGCGTTATTCGAATGAGCCAGAAATTAATTCTTAATTAACATAATACGAATAAATATTTGTATTTGAGAAAAATATAAAGCACACCATTGTACGTAGGTAGCGGTGCTCGTCTTCATTCCGCCAGAGGATGTAACTGATCGCTCGGAACATGCAATTGCCATCGCCGTAAATGCTGTGCACGCGAAACGTGCCCTCGGTGCACCTTAAACGAGCCGTACCTAATGAACGTAGATATAAATTAATGAACTTAAACAGAAAAAAAAAGATAGTGAAAATTAATCAGGGTACCTCTTTTGAAAAAGATAGAACGCTCGTTTTTGTTTTGTTTGATCCAACTGGTTCTAGTGTCCTGTCCTGGGAATTCAGTGTAAGGGATCCAATCGTTCTGCCGGAAGGAAACGTACTTCGCTCGTCGAATTCTCGAAGCGCTGCCAATGCTGTTAAAGTCTCCACGGTCCAAATACTGTTCGTGTCCGAATCTATTATACCTTTTTGCATTCTTGACCAGCGACGAGGGACGTACGCATCTGTCTATTAATAAGATACAATA
Organism: Osmia lignaria lignaria; assembly: GCF_051020975.1. Classification (NCBI taxonomy): domain Eukaryota; kingdom Metazoa; phylum Arthropoda; class Insecta; order Hymenoptera; family Megachilidae; genus Osmia; species Osmia lignaria. The sequence continues at coordinate 3,395,212 of NC_135040.1, forward strand.
ATAAATAGAGAATCGTACGCGTACGTTCACTTTGAATGAAGCTGAAACGTTTTATTTTATGTATTCTATAATTTATATACTATGTTAATTAGGTACTTGAGATATTTTCTAGATTTGTTTCTTTTTTTATTTACTTCGTGAGTAATTAATGCGTGTTTGCTTGATTAGCGTTGATTAAGCGATAGAACAATTAGCGTCGACCGAGCCAAAGATTATTATTATTATTAATTCGTTGCCGCTTAGAATAACTTACCGTCCTCGAAGATGTGGCTGCAGAAATAAAAGCACCACAGGCAAGGTAAAAAGAGGGCTTTCAAGAATGCTAATATACGGACTTTGGTGATGTCCAGTTTAGGTTTAGTTCAATACCGAGAGAATTTCTCAGCTTCGTCAATTGCCGCATGTTTTGGTAATGTACAAACGTGACTCAGAACGAGTGCAACGTATGTATCCCTTCGGTACGTTCGTTCACGCGTGCATAATTTATACGAGCATAATTTTTTACGTTGCCATCCGCATTTTTGAACGACGTGACATCTAAATTGATTTTCTAATGTCTTTCCATTTCGAAATGCTCGAACTTCATTACGTATTATCAGGAAATCAAAGTGTATCTTGTAACCTATTGATCAATATATGACTGAAATACATTTAGGAAAGGTAAAATAATATTCTTGGTAATATTGTAGTATTAAATATTTTATTATCACTTTTAAAATGTTACTGTAACCATATCTTTCCGGGAAGCATTTTCTACAACTTCCTTTATTATTTTATCCTAATTGTCGATAAACCAATTCAAAATTCAATACTGTCGCCATCTATTAAAAGATGGCGGAAACTACTTGCCAAATTATCGACACATCTTCCGAGAGTCGGTAAACCAATTCAAAATTTGATACTACCGCCATCTATTAAAAGATTGCGGAAACTACTTGCTAAATTATCGACACATCTTTCGAGAGTCGGTAAACACAAAAGATTACTTGCCGTGTCTATCCCTTTAAAGTTGTAATTTACTTAATAAATACATAAATTTTATATTCACAGGACATTATAAATATGAGTTCTGCTAAAGATGATGAGGACTTTTGGTACAGCAGTGAGAAACGGTCCTTCTGTTTCGAAAACAATGAGGTTAGGTTTAGGTTATATTAATTCTTTTAGTAATTTCTACATCAAAAACGTAGTCAAAAACTAATAGGATTTAATTATGTAGGTGGATCAATTGTTTGGAGTATCTAAGACTGATACAGATAAATTATGGGCTGGTATTTCAAACACCTCAACATCAGAGGCATCCTTAAAAACTACGAGCGATTATCAGCCACTTAAACCCATGTTATCTGTTATCTCGGAGAAAACACTTTCTTGCAGTATGTCAGTGAAGTCATCTACAAGTCAATATTCGCAGTGTTTGAAATATATTCTATATACATTGCTTATATCAATCATAGATCATGATAAGATGCATTGTGTACAAACATTTTTTTGTTCACAGTTTTGGCACTCGATAAATTACAGAATCTCCAACCAGAACCAACAGTTGTACAACCAGACATAACACTTAGAAAAATTTTACTTGGCCAGTCTTATTCTTTGGAACCATACAAATCGATTGCCAGCAAAACTGCCTTGTTAGATGCAGCTATAATAAGCGGAGATGGAAATGCAATTTTAGTTGTAATTGTTTTCACTACTCTGATTGTTTCAGTTGTTCTTATTAAAATTCATTTTATACATACTCCAATGTATGTTTCAGATTATATTATTTCTTACAAATACTCTTAAGAGATCTTTGGTTCAAAGAATATTAGCAGAAAGACCAGATGCTGTAAATGTTTACATAAGATATCTTTCAACAAGGATGCAAATAAATGAAATTACCGATATCTTGACGTATGTATTCTTTTTGATTTTTATAACCACATCATTATGTTTCCATTAATTCATAATTCTTACAGAATGCTAGGACAAACAATGGATGCTGCTGTAAGTTTCTATGTAATAGGATGTTTTTAACTGTTCATCGTATGTAACAGTTATGTTTTTTTCTAGATGAAAACTTTACACATTATAATAAAAAATACACGCGATCCTGACAGACTTTTACAGAAACTTCGAAATAGTTATAAGACGCAATTTTCGGCTTTAAATGATTGTAAAGAAGCTTCATTTGTTCAATCTTACATACAGTTACTGGGTAACTATCTCTTTTAAATATTAAAACAGTAGAGGGATCCGTAATTACAAAATTAGCAATGAAAACAGTGACTTAATTGGATTAATGCATTAACAGAATGGCAAACGGTAGTAAAGAAAGTAGATGGAAACGAAGAAATCGAACTAAATTCATCTGTTCTTGACTGTCTAAGACATGCATGTAAAAGTCATTGGAATGTAGCAGAAGGGACATTAATGTCTCCTACAAGATTATCTCAACAACACGATATATCTCCTAGGCAATATCAGAAAGTTGCATTAGAAGTTAGAACATCAGCTGGTGAATGGGATGATATTGATAAATTACTTTTAACAAAGGTGACACATAAAACTCCATATCAAATGTTTAAATATCGTAATAAAACTAACTTATGTCAATTCGTAATTGCTAGGGTTGGCTAAATAGTAAAAAGTTACAAATCCATCTGCCTATTGAAGATATATTAAAAATATTGCAGAAAAGCAAGGCACCCTCCAGTGTTCTTGAGAAATATTTGAAATACGTAGACAATATAGAGAGACGATTGGAATTAGCGAGAAATATGCATTGTTTTAGAATAGCAATCGACGTAAGTATAAGATCATTTGTAATCGATAGAATTTATACTTTAATGCGACTATTCTTTTTAGATACTTGTACAACAAGCAGATCGTGCTACATTAATGGAATATAAAACAAAGTTGCAACCACAATCAGAGGAATATTTTTACGCGGAAAGCGCTTTGCGTTTACCATCAGTTAAATGGAAAAACTAGGATTAATATTTTACTACGTTTAAATATTTATTATATAAAAAAAAAAGGACCATATATCTTTGTACAGTGGAGTTTGATTTATGCTTTCATATAATCTATATAAACTGCAATCCCTTTACCTTTGTTTTGTAAAATATTTTATTATATCAGATATCAACAGATGATAACAAACATGGCGATAGTAAAATTTACGTCAACCTCGCTCGCAATTTTTGTCCAAAAAGGGTTACTGTGATTGGCGAATAAAAACTCGCCGCGATGGTAATATTGGACACGTTGTGAGCTAGGGTTAAATATTTATCTCCTTCGTTAACGGGTATCGCGAATTCTTCGATTTTGAATGTATGTACATATCTCAGAGCAACGAACTCGCGTACCGGCTGAAATCTCTAGAGCGCGGTTGTAGTCGTTTGTTAATTCTTTTGACAGACGCGTTGAAATTGTTGTTGCTACGTGGTTAGTCCAACGGAATAGCTTTATCGGTTACGCGGTAAAAATAGATGCTTTATAAAGAAAAAGGGTGAAAAAGGAAAATATCCTCGCAAGTATCGTAGGATTTTTTTCTGCATCCTCCAATCGTTATTGAAGGAACCGTTAGAAGTTTCCGTTGTGTGCGCATTTGAACGATCTAGTTATACATTTGTCATCTGCGTGCGGGAACCACTCCCGATTGGTGTTACGGTGTTCCCACGATATTCGGTAAGCTTTTCTTTAAGTATTTTAATGATTAAAAATATTTGAAAGCTTTTTTAATGCGTTTTTAAGCTCGGAACCAGTGGCTAGTGATACATGTTGAAAAAAATAATAGGTGTATCGAAGTCGAGGCACGTCGAAGAATGAACCCCGAGTATGTCGACTGCCCAGTGTTTCGAGCCAAAAAAGTGAATGGAATGTGATTCCTTTTAAGTCTGCTTTAAGATCAACCATTTAAGGACTATCAGTGATCACTTTCTGATTAACCGATTCATTTCTTATACTAAGCCACTGTGTTTAACCGCGGGCTTTTTAACCAATCCTTTCTACATGTAACATATACATCTTGTACAGTATAAGCATACCGATAACGTGTAGCTAATTTCATGTTTTATCAATCATGAATCATTATATTTTAGTTGCTGACTAAGGAGAAGATAACAATATGGCTGTTAATGTATATGCTACAAATGTGACAACCGAAAACTTGAGCCGGCATGATATGCTGGCTTGGGTGAATGACTGTCTGCAATCGTCTTTTACCAAAATTGAAGAACTATGTACCGGAGCTGTTTATTGTCAGTTTATGGATATGCTCTTTCCTGGAAGTGTACCATTGAAGAGGGTAAAATTCAAGACCAACCTCGAGCATGAATATATACAGAATTTTAAAATCTTACAAGGTGGTTTTAAAAAGATGAATGTAGATAAGGTAAGCGATCAAAATGTTAACACGATTCATTTAATAATCCTTAGGTGAGAGATGAGAAATATTTAGAAATTATTTCATGGTGGATTGACGATTACGCTATTAAATTTTAAAGTATCTTTATTTTTAAGTACAATAAGGTAGCAGTATTAAGTAGCAAAATAAAACGTTCTACTATAACATGAAATGTTACACCATAGAAAAGTATTGCGTTAAGTGCAATGTGCACAGACATGTAATCTTGTTACAAAAATGGTTCAGGTAATACCAGTGGACAAATTAGTAAAAGGCCGCTTTCAAGACAATTTTGAGTTTTTACAATGGTTCAAAAAATTCTTTGACGCAAATTACGATGGCCGCGAGTACGATGCTTACGAGGCTCGTGGCTGTGTACCATTGGGTTCTGGTGTTGATGGGACGCATAACTTGTCAAATCCCCAGTTGGTACCTTTACCTCCTCAATCAAAGCAGATGCAAATGCAACAAAAGCATATTCAACAACGTAATATTGTCCCTCGCCAACAGCAGGGTATAGCAACATCGTGTCAGTTCATTAGCAATGCTTTTGCATGTTTTTATATTGTCGTCTTTATAGTTCAATAAATCATCATGCGCTCCATAGAAAATGTACTCTGGCTGTGCATAATTGAACTCATAAAGCATTTTCATGTCTACAGTAAAGTAGAAAGCACTTTATGCTTTTGCAGTTTTTAATCACATGTAAATGTACAGACACACAATTTGAAATTTATAGCACAGTGTTTCTTTATATGTTGTTTATCACTTTTGAGTGTAAGTAAGAATCATCTTTTATGTTTCTTCCATCACATTTGTTTTTATGTTTTACATGCTTTTAATTACAAGAAATAGTTCCCTATTTTAGGTGGATATAAGTATGGAGTGTATAAATAAATATACTAAAGTGTGGGTGGGGGGGCAAAAGATTGTCTAAGGGATATAATATACTATTTGCTAGATTTAATCTTTAACCCCTTTGATATATTTCTTTATTTTACTGATTTCTCTCGTTTTACGTTTTAGGTATTATGAAATTTAATAATAAACGAGTAGATCAATGTTTGATTTTATTCTTGTTTTTCTAGTTTATTAAGGTTTCAGTTATTTTTTTATTTTGTTCCACATGCTTTTTTGCTAATCATTTGCAGATTGTTCCAATTGATAGGCTGGTGAAAGGCAGGTTCCAAGATAACTTTGAATTTTTACAATGGTTCAAGAAATTCTTTGATGCAAACTACTCCAGAGCAGAGCCATACGATGCACTTGCTATGCGAGGAGGAGAATCTATGGGTAGTGGTGGAAATAATGCACCGCATGGCACTAATGCAAAACGCACAACACCACGTGATGTAAATCCGTCTAAACCAGCTGGTCGTATTGGTATATTACTTCAAATCCTTTTTTCTTTCATTAAATTTGAATTTGTGTCAGTAATCAAGATACAGAAGTAAAAGATAATTGCAAACTTAACAGCGAACAGTTTAATCAAGTTCGGCTTATATACTAATGATTTTTTAAATTGTGAACACGTTCCTTAAAGATTGTGACGAATAATTAACTTGCTTTGCTTTCATTAAATCCTTTTTAAGCGATAATTGTATATATATATATAAGAAACAGATTTACTTGTCCTCATGAAATAAGAAATAGAATTTTACTTCAGGTCAAGGATCTTCACCTCCTGCACCTGCCACTAACATCAAGTCTAGTAATTACTTTTTTTTATAATTTCGTACTTGTTTTATTTGAATTTCTTTTTCTTTTATTATTGAAAAGTTTAAAAGAAGGTATTCATACAAAAGTATTTGTTAAGGTGTTGGTATTTTTAATTGAAACAATGAGTGAAATAATTGAAACCTTTTAAAACAGTTTGGTTGTCCATCCTTCATTTAACTATTCAAAAACTTATATTTACAGGGTGTATCGTAACAAGTTGTTACCATATATTATGATACACCCAGTATATTACGTTAAATTAACTGTTGCATGAAGTATAATAATTTATAAGAATTAGAACAAAATTTTATTCCAAGTATTTTGATGATTTCAAGAGATTTATATACACAGTTCGTTTATTTGTTTATTACCAATATCATGCATAATTGTATTCAATACCTGCTTTTTTCCTGTTGTACAGTTGTTGGTACAAATTGTTATGCTTTTCATCAGTACATTTACACTGCTTGCATAAATGTTTACATAGTATTATTTTCTTGTCAAAGTAGATTTATTGTTGAGTAATTTTGATTTTTTTTTTTTCGTGTACATATAGTAGAAATAGTAGTAAGTAATGTATACGAAATAATAACGCAAAGAACTTTCAAATTTAGTTAACAAAGCACCAGCCCATCGTCCACAAGTAAAAACGGGAGGCATTGGAAATCGTGGGGATCCTGGTAAAGTCGAGGAACTCAGTGCACAGGTAAAATAAGATACATCAATGTTGTTTGTAATGATAACTTTTTATTAAATTGTAATGTTTTATCATAGTTGATGGAATTGAAAATGTCCCTGGAAGGACTGGAGAAGGAAAGAGATTTCTATTTCGGAAAATTACGCGATATTGAAGTTATGTGCCAAGATTGTGATAACAATGGAGATCCACCACCAATAGTACAGAAAATCTTGGAAGTCCTTTACGCAACGGAGGTACGTAAACTCTAATTGTAAAATTGACAATGAGGTATGTTTTTATCTTTAAAAATTTCTTGTTTCTTATTTAATATAGGAAGGATTTGCACCACCCGAAGAATTAGAAGGGGACGGACTCGCGCCAGACGAAGAGGAAGAATACTAACTTCAACCTTTTGTACAATCATTAAAACGAAAAAACCACAGCAAATTGTCCAAGTGCGTTTCAGTTTATTATGTTTGCGAGCCAGTATATACTGGGATAATTAATAAACTACAGTATCAGTTGCATAATTAATAAACCTACTTTGTATAGCTATTTAAGCATTTGCGCCTTCATTTTTGTTACAAAGTTTTCACCGAGGTTCGCACGTGATTAGGATAGAAAAATATCAGGAAATAATGCACTTGAATAACTTGTATCCTATTGACAGGTAATTATTATTAAGAAAGGAACAAAGTTAGCAGTCATAGGTCTTTATCGTAATGCGAAATAACGGTAGAGTTCTGAACATCGACAAGTCATTAAAACTACGAAGATTATAAGAAATGAAATGTTTGGACGGTACTCTGAGTCCATTTTGTTATACAGTGAAGTTATGTTAACTATGTTTCATTAATGTGTGAATGTTTTTTCGTTTGTAAATGCACTGGTTTTATTACCGATGTTTTCGGTTTGTCCTTTCGTACCTCGTTGTAGTTTTCTCGAAAATTGTAGACATGTTAAATCCAATGTATTTTAATTCACTTATCTTGTGCAATCGTGCAACAAAGTGAATGATTACGACCGATTATTTGTCACAAAATGTACTGATTTTTCCTGTTGCAGAACGATAATGTATGCCAAGTTTATCTTAATGCGCAATTAAATTGAATTTTACAAGTTTTATATTCACCTTATTTTTGTTTCTCTTAATTTTAGACTTTGCGTGAGAACACATTTTGTCGCATAATTGTACATTTGTAGGATGCGATTGTGGTTTTCAAATTGAATCAAGCGGCGATACGCGTACGTGTTTCAAAAAAATTATGATTCGACGAGTAATCGCTTCTGTTCCCATAATTGAATGAATTCTGGAGATGCGAAAGATTGCTAGATTTGATTCATTGAAACACGCTGTTCGTTTTAAGAATATCTTCGCATCTTCACGATCCGTCTTTCAGAATAAGAATGGCCTTAACGCAGCGATGAACTTGAGACGAGAAAAACAGAGGAATACTCGAATTATTTAGTGAACCAAAACGCAAACTGTATTTCCAACATGTTTGTTAATCGCCTTTCGAGCAAAAGCGATGCAACGCGAAAGATAAGTGAAAAAAAGGAGAAAATTTGTAAAATTGTATGGACGAGAATGAGTGAGAGACAACGAATGAAAGATCTAACACGTAAGCAATAATTGTACGATTATAATTTGCTACGTGTCTATGATGAATATGCGTGTTCTCTGAAGTAATCGGTTCTCAATCATGAATAAATTATACATAAATCTTTTTTTCTCTTTAGATTCTTAAGAGTAAATAGAATATGAATATTAAGGCAACGATTATCGTTATTATTGTTTTACTAGGATCGCGTTACGTGTAAGCAACTTTCAAAGATAGAGATACAACGCGTTCTAAATTGCGCTATGTTCATTGCTCTATATGTGCGTATACAAATGCGTTTCCTCGCGCGAATGTGCTTCAAAATTGAAATTCTAATGATGAGGTAATAAACGTTTAATAGGATATTCAATGTTTAACTTCTTCTTTTATTTCTTAATGTTAGATACAGATTTGTAATAGCGTTCTTTTTATGTGTAATAATTTTAAATTGAAACACGTTTTATTTATCCGTACAGCTTGGCTAGGATTTTATGATGGATCATGATTTTGGGAGTTCCAGTCATTCCCATACAACAGTCGTGCTTGTTTCACCAGCTCCTCTTTTACCATACCTTGCACTGACAATTGAAAAGACCCAATTTTCACTCCCTCTGATTCTATTTTCTGACAAGTCAGACAAAATCAGTAAAAGACCGAAAAATTATTAGAATAATTATTTGGCAAATATATTTTGAGAAGACCGCGTATTTTTAAAGTTCGACCACTGCGCCATCTATACAAGAGCGGCGGAAACTACTCAACAAATTACCGACATATCGACTGAACTTCCGACAGTCGGTAATCGACTCTTCGGCAGTCGGTAAGTTGACGAGTAGTTTGCGCCGCTTGTATATAGATGCTGCAATAACTGATGGTTTGGGGTGTTAGGGACCCCGAAGCATCGGTGATGCTATTTGCATATCGACATTACTGCATCCGGGGTGTCGAGGACCCCGGTGACTGCGCCCGACCTAATATCATCTTGGGGTGTCAGGAACCCCGGTGACTCTCTCGGCCCAACGATAAAATATCATCTTGGGGTGTCACGAACCCCGGTGACTCTCGGCCCAACGACAAAATATCATCGGGGGTGTCAGGAACCCCGGCGACTCACTGCGTGCTGCGCACCGACAAAATATCATCTTGGGGTGTTAAGGACCACAAAGCTAAAATGTGCGACCCATAGACTTTCTATAGAAACATTAAAACCTCTGTAACTTTTGACTCCGACCACTTAGCCGCACAAACGCAACGGTTTTGAGTTAGTCCCAGTGAGACCTTTTTAACCACGTATACATATAAAGTGTATCTCTAACTTTAGTAGTTCTCAAATTGAAAAGAGACACGGACGGCTCTTTGCGCTTTATATATATAAGATAATTGTTTAAGAAATGTAAATTCACTTCATGTGACTTGGTAAATAAATCATTTTCAACAAACAATTGAGTTATTCCTTAATTTATTCAATTTCCTTTCTGAATTATTTCTTGTCACAGTTATTTATTTATATAACATTCAGTAACTGCTTGATCCTTACTAAATTATAAACATTATATACAAACATTATATAACATTATATTCTTATAACGACCACCGAGGAGTGAAGATCTATACTAGTCAAACATACATATACCTTCAATTTGTTTTCTGAGTCCCTTTTTCTTTGTCTCCCTTATATCCCTGCATCCCTTACATCTCTACATTCTTTACATCTCTGCATCCCCTACATCTCTACATTCCTGCTTTCTTCACATCTCTACACCCCTTACATCTCTACATTCCTTACATTCCTATATCCCTTATATTCTTACCTATATCCGTGCATTAATTATACCCTCGCATCCTTTACATTCCTGCATCTCTTACATCATTGCATCGGAGAGCAAAATATCGAGGCAAAATTTTGCGAAATATAGTTCCCCCTTTCCCGCTAGAGGGCGCTGTTCCGATCTGACAATTTTAGTACGCATTTTTGCCGCTAGAGGGCCAAAATTGGTGCAAGGTTTAGTTCCTTTTTTTGCCCCCAGATGGCGCTGAACCGACGTCGAAATTTTAGTTCACATTTTTGCCGCTAGAGGGCCAAAATTTGGGCATGGTTTAGTTCCTTTTTCCGAAACCAGATGGCGCTGATTCGACATCGAAATTTTAGTTCACATTTTTGCCGCTAGAGGGCCAAAATCGGTGCGTGGTTTAGTTCCTTTTTCTCAAGCCAGATGGCGCTGATTCGACATCGAAATTTTAGTTCACATTTTTGCCGCTAGAGGGCCAAAATTGGTGCGTGGTTTAGTTCCTTTTTCTGAAACCAGATGGCGCTGATTCAACATCGAAAATTTAGTTCGCATTTTTGCCGCTAGAGGGCCAAAATTTTTGCGAAATTTAATTCGCAAGGGCTACCTGGGTTGCTCAGATGTAAGGGTTGGATGTAAGGGATACAGGAATGTAAGGGATTTGGGGAAGTAAGAGATGCAGGGATGTAAAGATGTAAAGAATGCAGGAATATAAAGAATTCAAGGATGTAAGGGATGCAGAGATATAAAGGATTCAGGGATGTAAAGGATGCAGAGATGTGAAGGATGCCGATATGTAAGGAATGCAGGGATATAAGGGATATAGGGTTGAGCTCCGTAAAGCCCTCAAATGGGGGTAAAATAATAAATAAGAGGATAAAATGATAGGTGAGGCATACAAGAGTAATAAAACGAACACGTTCATCCTCCTAATGAGTTTATTCAATAAGTTATTAAGATAAATACAGCAAATTTAATGAACACAGACGATAAAATAAGGGTATATGTACAAACAGGTTGATTCGCATCACTCGGCGGTCGCTATAAGACTGAGGTCCATAAAGAGGAATAGGATAATAAATAACTGGAAAGGATGCTCCCCGAGAAGCCCATAAAGAGGAATAAAATATTAAATAATTAGGAATTTTGGATCCTGGCTCATAAAATAGGATAAAATAATCAATAACTGAAAAGGATTTTAGGCCTGTAAAGAAGGATAAAATAATAAATGAAGGGGATGGTTTCGGAAAGTCGATCGGTAACTCGTCGAATAGTTTCCGCCGTCGCTGTATAGATGGCGCATCGATCGAATTTTAAAAATACTTAATTCTAGGCAGTCTTTTTAAAACACAAGTCTGTCAAGAAATAAAATTAAGAGAATCTAAAATCTTGTTTCTTTATCTAATACAAAAATGCGTCCATAACATAGGAGATATTAAGATTTCCAGGACCACAGTCTTCAAGATTAAAAGATTCTCTAAATAACTTTCCAAGCGTCTAAATTATGTACTAGCCTCTATGAATCGTATATATCGATCAAAAACCAATAAATAAAAAGCAAGTAATAATAATCCCAGCAGTTTATCAACGAAGAACGAAAACTTGTCGAAGATAACTGAAGGCGGATACGAGTTTCTCGTTGCCGATCCTCGGATCGTAGAACGGAACGAATTGCGCCGGGTGTCGCAGCAGAGGAGATCGATCGATCCTCCGCGTAGTCTGTTGGCCATGAACGTGCGTGATCACGAAGAAACCGCAGAGATACGGAGTCGGGCAAAGGTTCGCTGATCAACGCTTCATCATCCAAGTTAGTCGTTCCAGCGAGTTGCTGTCGAAAAGCACGATCGGGCGAGTTCCTTTCAGCTTTTCGAAGGAAGAGGGAGAGGGAGAAAAAAGGATCGCCTCGAAGGGAGCGCCGGAACGCTCTGAGAGCGTACAGGAAGTACCTCGGGAGAGACGTAGTTGGCGCATGCGCGGTCGAGTCTTCATCCAGGTGAGACGCAACGGAGCAAAGCAGAAGAAGCGTACCTTATTTTCTCTTCAATTTTTCCTACCGGGTTTGTCGTTCGTATTTCCCTGCGGTTTCTCATGGTAGCAACAGGGTACGCAGTGACTCGGTTATGTAATAGATATTTGCGGTCTTTCCTCGATACCTTTAACGCGCGTGTGTTGCAGTATTAAGTCCAGTTTCAAAGGCGTTTTGCGAATCCTCCAGAGTTTACGATTGTTTAGTTGTACTCGATTTTGGTGAATGGAACGAGGCTTCGGAATAGATTCCTGTGGAAATAAATGTAGGAAATATTAGAGAACAGATAAACTGTAAGTTTTTTTTTATTATTTTGAATTTACATGGAAATGGAGTTTATGAAGTTTGACGTTTAAATTTTAATCGATACAGTTATTTTTATAATAGAAATCAATTTTATTTAAAAATTTATATATTCAATTTGGAATAAAATTAATGGAGAACGAGTTTCGTACAGAAAAGTTTCAAGTTGAGGAAGTTTTTTTAAATTATTTTCGATTTACATAAAAATGGAATTTATTAAGTTTGACATTTAAATTTTAATCGATACAGTTATTTTTATAATAGAAATCAATTTTATTTAAAAATTTTTATATTCAATTTGGAATAAAATTAGTGGAGAAGAAGTTTCGTACAGAAAAGTTTCAAGTTGAGGAAGTTTTTTTTTATTATTTTGAATTTACATAAAAATGGAGTTTGTTATATTTGACGTTTAAATTTTAATGGACACAGTTATTTTTACAATAGAAATCAATGTTATTTAAAAATTTATATATTCAATTTTCAAATAAGATCAATGGAGAAGGAGTTTCGTACAGAAAAGTTTCAAATCAAGGAATTTGCTTTGATTTACAAACCGCTCTGTCCTCTGTCCTCGTCGACCTAAACACTAGAAAAACGGGCTTCGTACAAGTTTGCTAATCGTAGTCGAACGCTTGTTCTTCTCCAACGATCATTATTAGGTGAGTGTCTCGATTTCTCAAATTCTAGTTTCAATTTTAAGTAGGTAAAATTTAAACAAAAAAAAGAAAAAAAATATCGCAGAGAATTTTGGGAAGGCAGGTAATTGTTAATTTATATTTTTAAAATCCTCCTTTTTGGTTTAAGCATCGCGAAGAATTTTTATTTCGCCTCGTCGACGAGAATTTCTGCGTCCCTGTGGATAACGTTAGGTCATGCCTCTTCGATAGCAAATTATCATCACTATTCTTATTGTTTATTTATGACTGGCTCGTTCTGGGTCCCCGAGAAAAATTCTTACGCGAACGTTCATGCGATAGACGACGGTATAACATTTGAAAAAATTCAATAGGTGACAGTTTCAGAAGATAAATATAACAAATTTGTAAGATTAATGAACTCTGAATAATTCCAATCATTGGAAACACAAAATTCTAAAGAAATTATTATTTTTAGAGCAATCAGTTTTAGATAAATTTGTTGATTCGGAGAAAAAATTCTATCGTTAAAATGCTATAATTCATTTTAATATCAACTTAATTTCATCTTAATGAAAGTAAAAAAGTTATCTTCTTATATTTAGAATATAACGTTCTATGAACTTTGATTTACTTAAGAATCCGAAAAAATGAATGTAAGAACATTGATGGATTGAAAATTCGCTGTGGAATCGATGATGTCAGAGTCAATAATTGGACGACGAACAATTGTTGTTGTTTTCGTCCGTTTCAATTTCTTTTCTCAAGCCCTCATTTCGATAAATGTAATTAGCAGAGAGTACTTAAAATCATCCTTGAATATGTCATTCTATAATTACTTTCGTTTTTATAATCCCTCATTTACGAAGATTATTCATGGTATTATCCAACGAAAACACGTAAGTTTTCGATGCAACAGAAACAAATATGATTCATCGTTTAAAAATAGATGATTGAAAGCTGTAACACTTGTAGTTTTCATGAAAATTCATCGCGATAAGTCGCCGAGCGTAGATGCACTCGATTTATCAATAAACTAATTCATATTTTCCATATTCGATGCATCTCTAAATTCCTGAATGAAAAAGGGGTCGATAGAGACCCGGGCCGAAATTTAAGAATTCGTCGTGTTACGTTTTCATGAATGAAAGTTAATTAATGAATGAACGAAGAAAACTCTATAATCAGTTCATTTTTTTAAATTAACGATCAAAGTTCGTCAATGCATCAGTGTTATAAATACTGTTCTGTAATAATCGGGTTAACAGTGATATTTTTTAATCGTCTACAAAAGTGTTGTCCAATAAATATATTTCAGAGATGAAAACTAATTATTCAAACTTCCTTGCCACCTTAGGATGAATAATCAATAGCTATGTAACTTTAGAATAAAAATTATTCGAAAAATAATTATCATCGTTGAAAATAAATTTTTGCAAAGATTCAAACGTTCATTTGTTCAGCTGAATTATTTTTGGAATGATATTTTAACAGAGACGCCAGGGTGGTGTATCTTTTTATTTTAAAACATTTTCCAACGACATAAGCACGATTATGGGAGTTTCTGCGCTTGGAACGATAGTAAGGGGTCATGCCTCCACGATAGCGATTTATCACCGTTGCATTTCTTATTGTTTATTTATAACCGACTCATTACCGTTTAATGGAGAAGAGAGAATTTTATTCACGTGAACCCCGTCAACGAACTGTACGAACGCTCGTGAACAAAGTCGAAAATCTTATTTAGGTTCGTGTCATAAGGCAAACGTGTTTCTATCACGAAAGCTCTACTTTAGGCGAAAGCTATGTGTCTTTAATTAACTATACAGAGGATTCATAAATAAAAATTAAATGCTGGACCGATTTGGCTAATTTCTTTTCAAAAATGTTCCGAATAAGGTTTTTAGCAAAAGTTGTCCGGAGAAATGGAAAATTCGGGCTTTTTTCTATGGGATTTTATCAAGGAACAGCATTTAATTTTTATTTATATAGATAGAAAATAATAGCTCATTAAAATTCCCGGGCAGAGCCGGGTAACGCAGCTAGTAGAAAATAAATTGATAATTTTAAACAAAACAAGGTGAGATTTCATATGGTTACGAGACACAATGAGACAAATATTTCTGAAACTTTTTTATTTCAAATGAACGTCTCAGCGATGATAACCCCCGCAAGATTTTATGGTAACCTTTAAACCGTCGGACGTTTATTTAGCTAATTTCCCGCCAAGAAGAACAATCGGTTCGAGGTCGTACGATTATGGTGTTCGAATCGTGTTTCATTGCGTTCTGATTCCTCTAACTTCCTCTTTTTATATTAAAAAAAAATAGATTTAAAGAAAGAAGATTGGACTGCGTTAATTACGTGAATGAAATAATTATTTATCATTGGTTGTATCATAGTTCAGAATTTTAATCATCAAATTTATTGATACTCATAAGCAATATCTTCGTTAGATTTAAATAGCCTCGTTTACAAGGGTTAATAATGTTATCATACTTGTTTAGATTGGCTTTTTGTAAGCGATTTGGATTCCACATTTTTGACTAGGTTTTACAAATTACGCTTTTATCGAAGAAATAACGTTTTCCAACTAACACGCATCGTGGCTGATTAAAGATTAGAAAAATCATGTTTCTCTACAATTATGTTAATTGTAATATTTTAATTAAATTCATCTGCCCTGGATTCTTTATGCAAATGGATCGCTTCTAGCGTTAATTAATTCTATTTTATTCATTAATTTCCAGATTGAATTTAACCATGGAGAATGAGGGATCTCCATCCGTCGTAAGTACCAAGCATCAATTTTAAATAAAATATGAAATTAAATAAATTAATTCCATATGATTTTTCTGATTAATTAATCAGATCATAAACGAGTCGACGGAAGGTATACGAGGGTGGATAGAATCGGTGGTAATCACAGCATCGCAAACCTCTGTGGGTCAAGCATTGTTCAAACTCCTCGATTCGTTTTTGTGGGTCGTCGAAAAATCCGCTCAGTGGAGTTTACCGTCTCACGAAGTCGCAGCAGGTATTTGTTTATTAAAAATGAAAAATTATGAATCTTTCAAAGTTTCAAGAAAAACGTAACACCATACGTTCTAATGTTTCATTATCATTTACAGCTTATTAATAGCTTTTGATAAAGATTGATGGTTAATTGGTTAATTGTGTGGATAAGAAATAAGAGATTGCTAAGTTTCTAATCTGTATAGTATGATAATATCCTGACCAATTGAATGATATTAGATAATCTTTCAATTTAATTAATTGTCGTTCGATTGCAATTATTAAGAATACATTTATTTCAAAACAGAAGAGAATGGAAAGGTGTTTGGAAAAATTGAACTGGTCAGACCATTGCCATGGGTCCTTTTTCTACCAGGATTGGTCATCCTTCGCATCATCAGGGTGGGATTGAACGTGGGTGCCTTCGTGCTGGGCTACCCAAAAATCCAACCAAGTGGAATGGTGTGTAATTAAATTTTATGCAAACCCCTATTTTTTATAAGAGCAAGACTGAATTCATCAAGGATGAAATTTTCAATTAAAAATATTTTTACAGGTAAAATTTGTTCAGAAAGGCCGCAGACGATTAAGAGCCTTTAATTTGAAAGCAGTGAAGTCTGTCAGACGTACCAGCAAGGTAAACCCCAGAAAGAAATTATTCTCGTTTCGTACGTTTTTTAGTTGCGTTCATTTCGAGCATGAATCCTAAGAATTTTCAATGTTTTAATTGTTCATTTTATTTATGGAATATATTGGAAAGGTATGTTGTTTCCTGGGTCGGTTAGTTTTTAGACAGACTATTAAAATTAGCACGATAATAGTTTCGGTGATGGATGTAGGACAAGAGATTGACGATGATCGAGGCGAAGAAAGCCCTGATCAGATCTATCAGACTGACTCTGTCGACATTGTCTTGTCTGGATTCGTCTAACTCGTCGCCGTCGCCTCCGCCCACCAAAATTCATGTAAGCAAGATGGAACTTGAACCGGTAAGCAGAAAAATAATATTTGTGATAGCATGCTAAATTGGTAGTATAATAGTAGACTGTGCATCTATGTTGTCTTATGCAACTGGGCTAAATAAAAACTCCATAATGATGCAACATAGAGAGAAACGTCATTAGGGAAAATTAAATGGTGCCAAACGGAGCATCACCTGATGCATGCACCGGCACCGGAAATGGAAGCGTTCCAAAGATTTCTAGGTTACCTCTATTCTTTTCAATGGAATTATATATCTTGCGATACATCATTTTCTGCGTCTTTTAATCCACTATAAGAAAGTATTAGGGTGCTTGGGTCGAAAATTGAGTGGTTCAAAAGATATCCCAGGGAGAGACTGCCGGTCTCTCCCGGTCTCTCCCTAAGATATCTTTTGAACTAATTAATTTTCGAGCTAAGTACCTTAATAATTTTTATAGGGAATAACAATATGCAGCGGTTGACATCAAAGGAAGTTCAAAATTCCAAAAAATAATTTTCAAATTTGGAGGACCCAAGTCACTCCTTAAGATATTTTTTGAATTAATTAATTTTCGAGTTAAGTATCTTAATAATTTTTATAGAGAATAACAATACGCAGCGGTTGACATCAAGGGAAATTCAAAATTCCAAAAAAAAGTTTCCAAATTTGGAGGACCCAAGTCTCTCCCTAAGATATCTTTTGAACTAATTAATTTTCGACTCAACTATCCTGATACGTTTTTATAGAGAATTAAAAGACGCCTCGATCGACACCTGGCAAAGTGAAAAATTCTAATATAATTATTTCAGATGAAATTGCACGTTTTGTTAATTAATTTAACATTTTTTTATGTATACATGTTCCTATTACATTAGAGGTATTTAAAGTTATTTCTTAACAATCATAGATGGCTACTCCAGATGAAAAATCGACTACAGAATCAGTCGGAAGTCCCATAAACACGAAAATCAAGCGGAAGTTCTCCGAGGTGAGTTCCGACAACGAAAGCACTGATGAATCAGAAACTGAAACCCTGGATACAAAACTCGAGAGACTCGCACTGGAAAGTAGCACGGATGATCCTGATTTCAATGTAAGTAGAAAAAAATAGAACTACCTCTAATTACCACTCGCAATTAAAACTACGAATTAATTGAAAAATAGATGATTTGTTAAAATTGAATATTCGATATTCAAAACAAACTTCTCGAATTCTTTGAAAATGGTGTCCAAGCTATTAATATTAACCGTGACATACTTAAACAGAAATAACATTCTCTGAGAGGTGAGAAGATACTCGCGTGGTTCGTCTTGCGATCAAAAGACGAGCAGAAAACGATGAAGAAGACATCATTTTAAAAATTCTAATTAACGATTTCTTTTTAGCCAGCCGAATGCAGCACGGAATCAAGCTCGGCGAGTAGCGAGAACGAAGTGGAAAAGGAAATGAGCTTTGACGAATTGGTGGAAGTTCAAGAAGAAGCTAAAGAATTCTACAACAGCGGCGAAGAGAAGCCTCTCATAATATCTCTTGAAAATCTGGTAAAATCAATATATGTAATAGTATTCTGTTCGTATTGTATCTCGTTCTTAATGTGGGAATAAGAAGACATTTCAATCGACTTACCGACATCGATCAGCCGAAATAAATAAACTTGCATCGAAGGAAACGAAATAATAATTTAACTCATTGAAAAGAAAAAAGAACTAGAGATTTATCATAATCTAAACCAAACTGAAAATAGTGTAAGGTCGATTTTCGTATCTCGCGTGAGGAAGGAATTCCCGTACAATTCTGTCGATAAATTACAGGAAAACAATATTAGTCCGCATTAGCAGCTATAGAAACCGTACAGATAAATCCAGACTCATAGTTCATCGGTTCTTGATACAGACACATGTTTGATATATATAAAAAAAAGAATAAAAATAAAGTCACTCTTAATCATCTAATTACGAGAAACGTTGGAGATAACACGGTGAACAGGATGTAAATAGACGTTTGTTTTAATCATTTCTGTCTCGTTCGTTTCGAGTAATCAAATCATTCTTGTTTTCTTTTTTTTGCTACGATTTACATTTATAATTAGTGGAATATTTTAATAGAAACGGTAGGAGGGGTGGTTTTTAATTATGAAAGGAGGAAACTGTAAAATACTCTGTTCGAAAACTGGATACGACGCACCAGGTGCGTCTTACCTGGTATAACACACGACGCACCAGGTGCGTCTTACCTGATATAACACACGACGCACCGTGTGCGTCTTCCATATAAAATTATCAAAAATTCAAATAAAATAATGGAACTCTTAATTAACTTTTAATTTATGAACCTTATGAACACTGGACTTCAGTCAATTATACATTGTAAAATTCAGAATATGATAATAATTAAATTTAAATTCGATTGATTCGCGATCGATGGAAAGTAGGGTATAGAAATTTTCTTTTATATATAATTTCCAATTTTGTTACGCTTATTTTATATTGTGTATTGTCGTGTTAATTGCAGAAAAGGAATTCGAGGAAAGATGAGGAGTTGGGAGAAGAGGTGAAACACGTGGACAGTTCGGGTGAGTCCGTCTACTCATCAGCAATGGAATTTGATGAGGACAACGACAGCTTGTTTTATTCAGCTATCAGCTGGCCGAGTGGTTCACCGGAACGATCACTGAACAACGATCCGATCGTTCCGGTGAACCACTCCTCCAGTAGATAAATAACGATCGACAAAAATTTGCATTTTTTTTTCTTCCATTTTTTTTTCTAATCAATTCAAACGATTCGAATAAAGAGGATTAAGATATTTTTAAGCGTTCTCGTGGACTGTTTACTTCACGATGGCCTTTTATCCTAAATGCTTTTTACAGTCATAATAATTAACCCTGGTTAATTACCCCGAGTTATTGAGTGGAAAAGAAAAATCTGAAGAATTTATATTTTAATAACACAGAGTATAATTTTGTAGAGTCTCAAATCTGTTGGCTTAGAATATAATTGAATTTGTATCAAATCAAGGAGTGAGATTCTTTTGTCAAAAACCAGAGAAACGAGAGATTCCAGAATCCTAGATGTCCTGATTTTGATCAGTATAAAAATTTTCCGATAACGCGGATACTCGATCGATTTTCGAAAACGAGTTTTGCAAACTTGTGTTTAGAGATTTATCCTATTTTTCAATTAATTGGAGTTACATTATCGTCAATAAAAAAACAGAAAGAGAAACGAGAATTCTATTCAAGTTAAGTACAATTTCCTTAGTCACCTTTCAGTTTCCTATTTTAATTGTAAGTATTAGTAAAGAAGTTATGGTATGATGTAGAGTATACAATGTGTTAAATCGAAGTGATGAGAGAAATTTCTTATCTTTATAGAATCCAAGGTGGAAACAGTCAGCAGCATAACAAACGAATTCATCAATGGAGAAATCTGTTCCACGATTGATACACGATTGACAGGTACCTTGATTCATTTTGATTCTTTCTTTTAATAACTTTTTCATAAATTCAAGTTCAAAATTCCAAAATTCAAACTGTCTTCACGCGATATCGCGTGCGTCACTGTAAATTATCGCGCCACTCGATATCGCGTGTTAATCGCAGAAGATTAAACATTGAGATACACAACGAAAAAAAATCAATTAATATTAAAATAAAAGTTCTTCCAGAAGAAGTACCACCACCAGCACCTGTACTAGCACCAGCACCTGTACCAGCACCAATACCATCACCAGCATCTGAACCAGTACCAGTACCAGTACCAGTACCAGTACCAGTACCAGCACCAGCACCGGAAGTCATCGAGAAAGTGTCCCCCAAGAAATCACCCCCGCAAATTCCAGCAGCGTCTCATTCACGAAATTTCATTGCAAAAGAAAACTCGTCCACGATTCCAGAAAGAAAAGGTTACAAGCACAAGAAACCAGGCCGAAGAGAAACCAAGTAGAGGACCCTCTATGCTGGAACCGGAAATAAGAGTCCTTACACGTTGATTTTCACGAAACGAATTTTCTTTCTTCTGCTTCTTATTCATCTTTTTTTTTTCTTTTTTTTTTTAACGAACGTTGGCGAGATTGTAAAGAATCAATTGATAGAGAAACTCGTTAATGATTATTTTTATTATCATTTCTTTTTATATATTCAGGAAAAATAGTTTCGTAATTTCGCGACGCGATGACGGCACGTTTCTTCTTTCTTTTTCATTCATAGCGATAAGAAATTGAGAAAGATGGTTAATTAAAAAATATTTTACAAACAATTGCTGCGATTCGATTGAACAATTTTGTACGTTTGCGTGTTTATGAACGAGTGTATGTATTTACGTATTATTAATTTTTCTTTTGTAACAGAAATATGGTTATTTATTCAACTCATTTTTTCATCGGTATAATATTTGTTCAGCAAAGAAATATGTTCAATTTCAGGCTGTATCATTTTTCTCTTTCTCTGAGATTTCTTTGAAATTTGCGAGTACGTCAGTGTATATACGACTAATCTTAATAAACTTTTCGTATGAAAAAATATTAAATTCTGAATAATTATTTTGTAATACTTTTAGAAGTAAAGACTGCTCAATATGATCAAAATAAAAAAATGAAATATTACAGTAATATACAAAAAGATATTGTATATTAATATTACATGCAATAATTAAAATATACATACGCTAATTAATAGAAAATGAAGTCTAATTATTTTGAACATACCGCACCGTATTAATTAGAAATTCAAAACACGGTCTAGAAATTGTTTTTCTTACCTTGATCGATCTTCGATAAACATTTCGACTGATAAAACGACGATCTCAAAGAGATAGAGAGAGCAGAATTTCGGGGAACTACTCGAAGCCACAATGTGGTGTCAACTAGATCAGCACCTAGAAAAAAAAAAAAGAAAAATTAGTGAATGTAATAATTGATAATAGTTACGCGATCCGTGGAACAAACGGAACGATTCTAGACGTTATTGTGCAATAATAATAATAAAAAAAAAGGAACGTGATCTATTGAGCGTGGTGTAAAGTTCCACGACGATTCTCATTCTGCTCAAAGTACAAAATGGGGCTCGTTATCTCAGTATGATAATTCCTGTGGCTATCGTTGTTGTTGCAAATTTATTTTTCCTTTTTTCCTACCAAGAATTGCTAAGAACTCGATATTCCAAAAATAACATTCCTTTTTTTTTCAAGTTAATCCGATGGTTTAATTTTGATTGATTTAATCATTGCTTAATTTCATCAAATCTTTGTTTTCTGTTTATCCAATTTTATAAATAATTTTAATCGTTCATCTTCATTTTTAGACAATGAATTATTATTCTGATCCTCTTCAATATTTTATTACGATTTTTATGCAAATTAAGTAGATACTTTTAGTCTAAGGAACATTGAACCAACGTGAATATAAATTGTTATATATTGTTCATAATTTTAACAATACAGATACGTTCTGTCTCGCAAAAATAAAGTATCTCTTATCAAGAGTCACGATAAGTAGAGATTACAGGCCATATGTCGTACATGTGCTCGATCGACAGATAACTGAGTTACACTGTCCTAGAAAATGATCGGAAGAAAGCTTCGTCTATCGTTATTATTTGTGGGTCAACGAGAACTCCAATAGACACAATGTAGGGAACTTTGTTTGGGGATCAGCTAGTTCGCCTAATTATTCTTTAACACTAGAACTACCAAAGGGGTAAAAATGACTAGTTTTCATTTTCTTATTTTAAATTATCAATATTATCGAGTTATCGAGCTAAAGAATATGTTTCATCCTTTATCTATTTCGTAATCTACATAATTTTTAACTTAAAAATAAATGAACGTCAAAGGTCGATAGTTCTAGTGAAATATAATTCTAATATAAATCTGCTGAATAATTTCTAATATTGATTTTTAATTAGTAATTAATTTTTTATGTGGGTGGAGGGGTGAGCCACTGAAAATTTTCGGGGGTGACTCAGACTCATCTTGCATCCTACTTATTCAATGATTTACATTAGCGTTGAGTAACGATGGAAATGTCACAATTTTCTGTTTATTCATAATCGAATAATCAATTCCTTTTTTTTGACGATAAATGGTACTTAATGTGTCCAGTTAAACTTGAGTTAAATTTACTATAATAAATGAAATAAATAAAATAGTAGTCCAATGGGTTACGACTATATTATTGAAATCGATGACCGATTATCAATATCGTTGCATGCATAAGTGTTGATACTGAAGGAAAGGTTTCGTTTTATCAGTCTGCACTCACGACAGACTCTGTTCGGTAGCACTTGTCGGTTAAGCCTTGATACTTCACCTCGAGGGTCTCTTGTCATTAACAAATTGTAAGGTAGAAATGACCTATCGAGTAGCAACAATTTATTAGAGTCGGTTATCTGTCGATTTTTCATCTAAGCTCCAGCCACATCCTTGACATTTAAAGCAGACATCGTCTGGAGGATGAAATTCAATGATTTACATTAGCGTTGAATAAGGATGGAAATGTCACAATTTTTTGTTAATTCATAATCGAATCATCAATTCCTTTTTTTTTTGACAATAAATGGTACTTAATGTGTCGAATTAAAATTGAATTAGATTTTGTTAGATTTTGAGATTTTGCTGATTTTGTTAGATTAGATTTGAGTTAGAATTAAGTTCTCTTGATTAAAAAATGAGTCAGTTAAGTTTGCATTTGAAATGTCTAGACAATGGTTAAATCAGATCTGGATGAAGTTGAACGAAGATAATGATCTAGTTTAAGTATTGGTAGACTCGGATGGATCTTAGTTAAGACTGACGAGAGATACGAGTTAGTCATAGGATTAACAGGATTGAGCTACTTATTTTGCGAAGGTAATTAGATCTATGCTCGAGTGGTTTGATTCTAACTTGAAAAAGATTATTACTACTATCAGTAACTTAATTACTTAATTATCCTACATCGAGTAGCATAAAATCATTACCGGTAATGATACTAGAAAATTGTTATCAAAGTACTAACAGCACTACCAATAATGATTTATCTCAGATATTTACAATAGTGTCGTGTTTCTTATTTAATCAGCCTATATTAAATAATATAAAATTAACAAGGGTTATAATAATCTATCAGAATCTGAACGTGTCAATCGCAGCATAGAAACAGTAAGACAGAAAATTATCATTGGTCCGAGATATCAATAAATCGTCACACCTGAAAGATAGGGCAATCAATTACTTCCTCGTTGCTCCACGATTTTTCTATTTCTCCTCGACTTTTCCATCGATCGCTCAACTTATCGATCAATTTATCATTGTTATATTATTGCAAAATTATCTTCGGTTTCAAGTATATACAAGAGATCATCAATTAAAATTTTACTTTTGAAAATCAATGAAATCAATTAGAAAAGTATCGATTACTTACTCAATAAAATGTAATCTCTTTTTATCGATCTTTCATAAATAATATTGACATTTTCATGTATTAAAATATTTTATAATTCTAAGATTCATCATTTTTCTACCCACTGTTAATTTTTAAAAAATTTCTTTTTAATGTAATAAAATTTGCCAATGGCGTAAGGATTAAATAAAAATCATCCTGCAGACAAATTACGAAAGTTTCTGGGAAACCATTGTCTCAAAATTGTTCCCATATCAAAGTTATCATTTGGTACTCTGACGTTACAGTAGTCAAACTAATCTATAAAGGGTGTTATCGAACAGATAACGTTGCTCGGAGCTCCTATCTGGTAGCCATATTTTCGATACAATATATAGGTGATCGATATATATATCCAGGTATAATTCTCAGTAAGTAAGAACACCTATCGCGGATTGGACGAGGTGAAAATCATTTACGAGTGCCATTTCTGTGTTCTTCTACCAAAACATCTTCTCGTGGATTGAAAGACATGCAAGAGTGCCTCGTTTCGTATCAAAATAATAAATCCATGCATCGTTGGAAAAGTTGAAAAGAAAGGATTTTGCAATTTTGTAACTCAAGTGAATCAAATGTGGTTTCATTAAAAAATAATATCGTTTCGAATGAACTGTTCGCCAAAGATCAGTCATTTTCGAATCAGAAAGTGAACGTAGGGCTAGATTTATCTAAGTGCAAGACTATTCCCGTGAAATTTCAAGGAATTTTCCATCAAAACGGAAAATTTGGAAAATGGCAAACGGATACGACGAATGCTATGACGCCTCCTGGCATCTGTTCCCTCCGGACTACGTCGAGGACGAGTACAGGTAAGGATTTTTCACAAAGGTGAAACAGAAATTTTTGTAACAATACTGCTTTACGATTTCTCTTAAAATATAAAAAAATAAATAAATAGAAAATAAAAGCGATAAAAATTACAGAAATTGTAACTCGACAAATCAATGCTGTTATAAAAGATACCGATTTCTATTTCACGATAACGTCCTGAAGAAATCATTTTTCCTAACAAATCACTAATCTAGATCGAAGATTAACGGTAGGAAAGAAAAATATCGGAAAGAAATGGCACGATAGGAAAACATGCTTATCTAAAATGTCTTCTGTTACCAAGAAAGTTCCATAAGATGTTGCACAATTGAGAAAATCCTTTGATGGACTTAAAATCAGATGGCAAGGTGGCGATAATAGCCGAGGGTCGATTAGCATATCTGATTAAGGAGATAGCACCGGAAACCGGAAGTGAACGTTTAAGAGCAGTCACGCATATCGGTTTTGCCGAATCCTTCGGCATAGAGTGGTACGCCTTGTTACACGGCAGGACACGCGAGAACTGAAAGGGCCCAAGTGCCAACACCTGTTGGTTTCCACCATAAATTTCGGATTAATCGTAACGCGAGATCCCCGTATTTCTACTTGCGAACTCGAACTCGTCGATTTTCAAATCGCTTTGAAATCATCAATATTCTAAGAAATTTTTTAATTTTTCTATTTCCTACAAATATGAAGACCTTAGGTAAGAAGAAAAAGTAGGTGATTTGAAAAATTATCATCGTTCCTCTCTTCGATTGAAATCACACGGAATTGTTATGATTCTATTCTAGATAAAAATGAACATTAGATGCGATCGACTTGCGACCTACATTCGCCTGATTGCCATTGTTCAATGCAGATCGATGATACGTTCATTTATTTTTTTTTTGCATTACTGTCCATAGTGTCTCTTGTGATTGATGATTAGATAAAATTGATAAAATAATTTCGAAACACCATGAAATATCGCTGCAACCTTTTCGAAATCTCTTCGGCCCGTCAGTTCGAAGGATAAAGAAAAAAACGAGTCAAATATAACATGGCGATGGAAAATGGAGTTCTACGTTCATTCATGGTCCATCGACAATGGAACAGCGGATCTTGGAGTCATGAATGAACGTAGTACGTTCTCGTAGTAGACGCCTCGACGGGTGGCCCTTTCGAAGAAGTCTTCTTTCAGAGGAGCTCTTTCTTTCGACAAGGCCTCTTCTTCAAAGTCCTGGAAGCCACGGGGCCAAACGTGACCCAAACTCGGCACGGCTCGTTAAGGACCAGCCACCAGGCATCGTTTAAGAAACGTTTAAGAAGTTATACTCGGTATACAGGGGAAGTTCCATTCACAATTTTCCATTATTCAAAAATGTTAAGGTCGAGAAAAAAGGACAATCGACAAGTCGGTTCGTAGTTTTCTCAATTTTCATTCGGGCTACTATTTCATTTTATTTATTAAAAATTTTCCAATATTAATAAATGGCACTTACGGCAGCCACTCGAGGGAAGCACTCGAAGGTTTTCGAGTTTAATGGTACTCGAGCTGGTTGAACATTCAAATTCAATCGGAAAGGAGAAAAAGAACGGTGGAACGAGGGAGGAGGTAGAAAATTTTCGAGGAAATCTTGCAGAGGCACGTACAGGCAATAAATAAGGACTATGGCACAGGAGCCTCAGGTGTTTGACCGACAGGTACCTATATTGTGATGTTAATAGAGGGATAGGAGGAAATATTCTGGTAAATGGATGAAGCTCCATTCAGCTTGGCACGTTTCATCCTCGACACCTGAATCTTTCTCAGGTGGTATCAAGTGGCCATTCGAGACGAGTACGAGAAGTGCAAGTGTGACCATAAACTGACTCGCGAGACGTTCTCGAGTACCATTCGATGACTTTCGAGTGTCACTTCTGATTCTTATTTTTCTTGCACCTTCATAGGATAAGATAATCGAGAATGCCAAAAAATAGAAGAGTCTAAAATTAAATTTGAATGATAGATTTGTAGTTTCACCTTTACAACCCCCCTATTTCTCATCGAACCAACGTTGCCACCAGCCGAGTCATAAAATTTTCCTCCGATGGGAAAACATGGTCGTCAGCCAACGACAGCTACGATTTATAACACATTGTTGCGGTACAGAGGGTTTTATTGCCACTAGTGTTGGGTCTAATTGCTTTACCAGGTGGCCAGGTAAAGGACGTACCTCGCCACTTGCAGCTTCGAAAATAATCTCGAGTCGACGTTGTACGATGAGCTCGATTGAAACAGATCCGATTAGTTGTTGAAGAGAAACGAGTTTCTTCAAACAGTGGATTAACTCGACCATAAGGATGGTTTAAATCGTGGCTCGAGTTAATCATTGTCTTGAATGCTGCCACCAGATTAGGGGGGATTTAAATTCCAAAAATCCCTCCTTTATGATTTTCTTATACCTGGGTATGAAGGATAGTGATAATAAAATTATCAGCACCAAAAGTATAAATTGGAACAATTCATTTTGAGTTACTGAAAATTTTATTAAATACAATTCTTCGAGAAATTAGGTTCCAAGGAATTTTCAGGTAACGCTCGATCATCGAAGGATGGTGATAATAAAATTTTCAACAAACAAAAATATAAGTTGAAGCAAGAAAATTTTATAAAATGCAACCCTTTGAGAAATCACGTTCGAAGGAATTTTCAAATAATGCTCAATCATCGAATGATGATGATAATAAAATTTTCAGTAAACAAAAATATAAGTTGAAGCAAGAAAATTTTATGAAATGTAACCCATCGAGAAATCAAGTTCGAAGGAATTTTCATCGAAGGGTGGTGATAATAAAATTTTCAGCAAACAAAAATATAAATAGAAGCAAGAAAATTTTATCAAATGCAACCCATCGACAATTCAAGTTCGAAGGAATTTTCAAATAATGCTCAATCATCGAAGGATGGTGATAATAAAATTTTCAGCAAACAAAAATATAAATTAAAGCAAAAAAATTTTATAAAATGCAACCCTTTGAGAAATCACGTTCGTAGGAATTTTCAGATAAATCATCGAAGGGTGGCGATAATAAAATTTTCAGCAAACAAAAATATAAATTGAAGCAAGAAAATTTTATGAAATGCAACCCATCGAGAAATCAAGTTCGAAGGAATTTTCAGATAACGCTTCGATCATCGAAGGGTGGTAATAATTCCTGGCACGATTCGAACCCATCGACCAATGGTCGGTAAAACAATGAAACGCAGACAAATTGGGTTGCGTGCTCGAAACAAGTTGGCACAGCTATCGCCAAACAGTCGTGGGATCCGAGCAAATGTTGCTCGATTGCCGTATCTTTCCCCTTTTTGTTGCTCGCTGACGCTTACAAGTCTGCCGAGAAGAGAGTGGGAAGAAATAAGGGCGCTTGTCGTTGGAAAAATCACGAGAGCGTCTCGTTGAATTCGATTCTAACCGAGTTAATACGATGCACCATGGAAATGGAAGCGTTTCGTGCTACTTCCGTTAAAGAACTCTACATGATGACCGTCGTGCGTGATTTTATGAGATTCATTGATCTTTGTTGTTTCTAAGTAGCATTTAAAGGACATTTATCGTTTCTTTTGAACGAAAATGGAATATTACCAGAAAAAATTTCTACCTATTTGTAGGGGGTGGTTTTGTTAAAAATAAATCTCCACATTTTTCTAAAAAATTTCCAATAATCCAGTGACTGAAATTTGTCTCCGATGATAAATTCAAAGGTGGAGAAAAAAATTAGCAAGGTCAGCACCGCCCTTCTGTACTTTTTGACTTTTTCCTCGAGCAAGCACCCACACTACCCAACAAAAGGGAGCCTGAATGGACCGGAAACCCGCTTCATCCTCACCCTTGTCCCTTACCTGTTCTCACTCTGAATCACTCTGATTTTCGAACCATCCATACAACTACAATTTCCCTCAGGAAATTCTCGTATCTCTAGTACTTTCCTATTTTATATTATATTTATATTCATGCGGGTCATTTTGGTACAACCTGCAGGTCCATTATCCTGTTGAACCTCACCTGAATTTAATATCCTTCGAATATGACCCGATTTGTACAAGCTTTCGAAATTTCAATTTTATGGAGAATTTTCTTATGGTGATAAAGAACCCGCATAAGAGTAAAGAAATAGAAGAAATGGAAAATATTAAAAAGAAGGAATTTCTGAATTTCTATTCGAAATAATAATAATAATAATGAAAGGCATAAATGGTCGGGAGTTAACAGTGAACGGTGTTAAATCGTTGAACGATCGTGACTACGCCCGAGGACGCTTCTAACCCAGTTTCAAGCATCGATAGAAGGGTGAAAGGGAGAAAGAGAAAGATAAAAGGTATGTAAGATTGACAAGAAGAGAAGTAGAGGAGAGAAAAAAAAAATCGAAATGACACGGTAAAAGCACCGCTAATGCCCTTTCACATTAACACTCCACGTAAAGTATGCTCTCGGTGTAAAAAGGTCTGATCGATCGAGCGATCCGATTGGTCGGTTCCCAGGGAGGGCTGAAATCAACCCCCGACGCGTCTCTCCGCGATGATTCTCGACGTAGTAGCCTCGGATTGGCCGAAGGCAAGCTCCACCCCTTTGGAAACTTACCCCCGATTTCAACCACCCCGTCCGATCCTACGATTCACCAGCGTTCCTCGAGCCTTTCGCATTTCAATAAATTCTTATTCGAACTTCCGCTACGTTGCACTCACCGTCTTCAAAGTAGATTGCTGTTTTTCATTCGCGAACAAAGAATCCCCTCCGATTCGAGTGTTCTTTTCTTTTTTTCAATGATCTGAAATATTTTGAAGGGGTCGAAACAGTTATTTCAATAGGATCGAGTTAAGTTTCAGGTGAATTAATTTTGCACTCCCCTTCTCACTTGTAATTTACTGTTTAATATATAGAAGGGTTGTTCTGTTTGCATAAATACAAGTACCTGACACCAGACTTAATCCTTCTCAATTCAGGTCTTCGACCACAAATAATAGACTCACTCAATATCAGAAAAACTTGATGGAAAATTAATCGAAACTCCTCTGATTTAAATTAAAAATATTTCATTTGTCCAAGGACAAATATGGACGAATGATTTACATACACTCGAAGACTCGACGATCCACTCGAAAGAAAAAGCAAATTTAACCATCCCTTCCAAGCGCGTTCCCTGTCCGAATGACGATCACCCTTTCGATGGATGATTCTTTGGAAAACGTACCGTAGGAAGTAAAGATCGACCAGGTCGGTTGGTCGTGGTTGATATAGTGGAGGAGGGGTGGTGGATCGTCTCGAGCGAGGGGTGAACCCGGAATCTCCGCCCCTGCGAAGATCCGCCCTCGGCTTCGAGGGTGCTTGACGAGCGAAACTGCTCGGAGGTAGGGAACACTAGCCGTCAAGTGCTCGTCGAGGACACTCAAAAACTACAAGGAGAGCTCTTCACCGGGAGAATAAGGAGAGCCCGACTCCTTCTACGATCGTTAACCAAATATTTCTCCGATTTTTCCATCGTTCTGATATTATTTGAATAAGAGTGATTCACATTAAAAAAGAGTGATATTCGTGAGTGCCTGGATCGCACGATGACGATCGTGAACAGGAGGTTCAGGTGTACGGGTGAACGTTGAAGGACCGGAAGTGACTAGTGACAGAGACTGGACAAAAAGTGGACGAAGTGATAGGACGAGTAGAAGGTACGAGAGAAGAGAATTTTTGAAATTAGAAAAAAAAAAGATAAAGAGAAGCCACGAGGACGTGGTAAATATGTACTGACGCCGCATAAACAGCTCGAAATCGTAGCAAAAATGGCGGACAAGAATAAGATTCTACCCTGGCCGCTGCTATCGTATCCAACCAGTCTTTTGAATCACGTCTGGTACAGCCAGCTCGCTTTCAATAATAGGTAAACGAACCCAACGCATCAACCCGAATACCACGTGTACCAAAGCTTCTTCCTTTTTTGTTTCACGCAATTATCAAAGCATGCAGTTTTCATTTCTATCAGTTTTGATTTATCATTTCCAGAAGATTTCGAAGAATAGGGTAGAAATGTGTACCGATGATTAACGGGGGAACGAGAGGAGAAAAGTTGCCAGGGAGTCGATTGATAATTTTATCGATAATATTGTTGTCTGGTAATCGAGCGTAGATCTTGATGGCCCTCGAATTCTTGCACGTGGCATCGGCGAGATGTATCGGGGCTTATCGAAACGAGCATCCGTTCGATTATCGGTAGATATCCTTGAGTGAAATCAAGAACAACCGTTGCCTCGTCGATTAAACTTTGCATGATGATCGTAGAAAAGAGAGATAAATTCAAACAGCCGGGTGATTTAATTAAATATTGAAATCGCTCAGTGATTTCAACGCTTAATTAATGAATCTTCCCTTTTGTTAAAATCTTTTAACGTCCTTCTTTTCTTTATTCTTTGTCCAAAGATTTAGCGACTAGCTCTGTTAACGAAGTTCAATTTAATGAAAAGTTAGGAAGAAGATACACAGTGAAGTTTCTTCATTAGACTTCCTCATGAGGGAAATAATTTTCTTACATCGCTTTAACTTTTCCTGTTACTTTTAGAAAACTTTAGGTTAAGCTTGAAATTCTTGTAATATTGGATTAAATTAGTAATATTGGAAAATTAAGAAGTTTTAATTCTCCTAGCTGGCTTTAATTTTCATTGAAAAATTTTTTAATTAGTAATATTGGAAAATTAAGAAGTTTTAATTTTCCTAGCTGGTTTTAATTTTTATTGAAAAATTTTTTAATCAGTAATATTGGAAAATTAAGAAGTTTTAATTTTCATTGAAAAATTTTTTAATTATTAATATTGGAAAATTAAGAAGTTTTAATTTTCCTAGCTAGCTTTAATTTTCATTAAAAAATTATTTAATTAGTAATATTAGAAAATTAAGAAGTTTTAATTATCCACGAAAAATTGTCCTTGAATTTAATTTTCATTGAAAAATTCTTAAAAATCAGGAAATGGAAAAAGTATTTTACCAGTTGGTTATGGTGTTTTTATCGACAAACAGGAACGTGCCGTGATAATGGATCGTTTGGCTTAAACCGAAAGGGCAGAAGTTTGCTTCTGTGCCGGGGACAGGTTGTTTGGCATGAAAACTGCAGGTATCCGCGAGCGGTGTGTCTTTTGACGAGAAAGACGCGTCTAATCGGCTCTTAAGTGTCCCGCTGGCTTCTTGACGCTCGTCGTTTCCAAGCCGACGGGCAACTTTGAAAATTGGATTGATTCGGAAACCGAGCTTTGTGCCGACTTTTCGACTCGCGAAACCCTTTCGTTCAAACCCAAAATTAGAAATCTTTCTTTTTATTTAAAAAAAAATAGAAATTAGAAGTAGTCCACCTCGACTAGAGAATCCTCGAATTTTATAAAATTTT
Source organism: Osmia lignaria lignaria (assembly GCF_051020975.1). Classification (NCBI taxonomy): domain Eukaryota; kingdom Metazoa; phylum Arthropoda; class Insecta; order Hymenoptera; family Megachilidae; genus Osmia; species Osmia lignaria. Next base: position 3,427,953 of record NC_135040.1, read on the forward strand.
CACTCAATTTCTCGTCGACATTTTTGTGTTACAGAATACTGGAGAGCATCAAGATGCCTAGGACAAGTTTTCACATCCATGACATCCTGCAGTTGGACTCCAAACCGTCGCAGGAAGAGACAGAAGTCCAAGGTAAAAGAATAACCCACCATCGTTTCCACGGTGGTTGAAATTAATTTCGCGTTATAATTAATTTCTATGAAAAATTTCTTTAACCAGGCAGCACGACGGTTTTACCGACGACGAACGACGTACCGTCGGCGTACCAACAATTTTTCGAGCACACGACGGCTATGTTGCAACCCGCGATATACGCGAATTTAAACAGGGGTACGTTACCCCCTCCGCCACCTGGATTATTAGGCTGGCCCACCGGTCCAACCTTACCCACCACCCTACCTCAACCCTTGGAGGAAGTAAATGGTAAGTGATAAAACATTTCGCGTGGGTCGTCGATGGTCTACGACCTTATCTTTGCACTTGCAAAAATTTCACAAGAAGCGACCATCTTTTCTTTCGAGGGGGCAGAGGGGTAGAAAATTTCTTCTCGATCCGCAAAGCTCGCGCAGAAGATCCGTTGATAAAGGGTCCCACCTCGAAACCCTTATTTATTTAACACCCTACAATTGGCCCGCGTCGGCTAAGCAGGATCTAATGGTCCTATAAAAGGTCCTTGTGGGTCCTGTGTGCCGATTGGTTCGAACAGAGGAACAGATGTCCCTTCGAGGACAGATGTATGTTGCTCTGGATGAATCGAAATTGTCACGCCCAAAAAATCCTCGGCTAGCCTATCCGATCTCTTTATCTTTCCTCTTTCTCTATCTATGTTTCTTTTCGACCATTGAAATATGTCACCTTTTTTTAAGACCGAAGGGGGTACACGGGGTGCAGGTAGAGAATCCTTTCCAATTTTCAATGTTTTATTACCCCGATGATAAAAGGGATCAGTTTCGTAAAATCAATTAACGTTTCTCAAACAAGGATCCAAATTAATCGTCGAACGGTATCTTTCGGAGGACGCTAACGTAGCCATTGCGAGTGGCTAATTGAAATCACGACGAGACTGCGACTATAGCCTAATCTCCCGTGAAAATGATACAGTCGATCCCATGGGGTGCAGTAGGGTATCAAGCAGGGCTGTATATTGCTTCACACCCTCCCCAACCAGGCTTAGGGATCGTTCACAAAGCGTATTGTACGCCGACCAAAGACAGGGGATTCGTCGTTGTACATTAAATTAGCGTGTCTCTCGGCCACCGTGGTATTTGCCACTTTACCGTAGCTCTAATCAAAATATTGTTGCATCAAATCCCGTATACACGCTACAGGATTCCGGTATATTTTTTGAAAACTTTCTTCTTCGATTCGTCTGACTTAGAAAATCAATAGAAGCTTCCATCTGCCTGCAATCATCGTTAAAACCCAGCTGCAGATCTAGTCATTTATCCAATGACCTGGTTAGTTTTCTAAACCCTCATCGATTTTCGAGCCTTAATTAAAGTTCGAAAGCAATCATCTTTCCCCTGGTGTTTAAATTCAAATTTCAGTGGTTCTTAATTTAATTAAAAACCCTGCGAAGCATCGAACTGCACTTACGTGCAATTGCAATGATTCTTGATTTAATTACAGACCACCGTCGTCCCTCGAAATAACCCAGCCAATTTCACCATTCCAGTGCTGCAGCAGCCGGACTCGACCAGCCCGACCATCTCGGACCTATCGTTCCCACCGAAACAGGAGACCAACCACGACTGCAAGGAAGAGGAATCGGCCGACTTCGAGGACGAGCAACAGACGAACGAGACTCAACCACACGAGACCGAGCACAAGAAGAGGAAGAGACGGGTGCTGTTCTCCAAGGCGCAAACCTTCGAGCTGGAGAGACGTTTCCGTCAACAGAGATACCTGAGCGCGCCGGAGAGAGAACACCTGGCGTCGATCATTCGACTGACACCAACCCAGGTGAAAATCTGGTTCCAGAATCACAGGTACAAGACGAAGAGAGCCGCTACCGAGAGGGTAGAAGCTGGCGCAAGCGGATGCTCGCCGAGAAGAGTCGCTGTACCGTTGCTGATCAAAGATGGAAAACCGTGTCAGTCGAAGTTGATGGAACCAGCCAGTTATCCCAGCGCCGGACAAGTACCCATGCCACCGTACATGCAGAAACCATATTGGTGGTAAACATGGGTGAAATGGGTGAAATTTTCTGGCAAGATTTCGTCGAGGATCGTGCTGATTTTGTGAAGTAAATTATTCGGAAGCTTGTGAACTTCGACGAGGGTGTTGGGTTTTGTGATATTTGTGAAATATTGCCGATGATGATACCGATGGATTTGTGAACCAGTGTGATCGATATGGATCAGATGATTTTGAAAGAAAACTAGAAAATTCGTGAACGATGATCATAGTGATTAATCCTCGTTATAAAAATCAATAATTCCTAATTGATTCATAATAAGAGTGTTAAGAATCAAACGTATTATTAGCATAGATGTCCATACGGTGAAGATAGATTCTTGAAGAATGTTAAAAACAAGTAATCGTTTGTGAAAAATGATCACGTTGTTGTTTAGGGTAACGAAATATACTGCCAGTCGATGACCAACGACCATCTAGATGCGTTTTAATCAACGAGGCACAACGTAAATGTAATTCGATGAACTTTTGTGAAAAGAAAGTATCATCAGAGTGAAATGATTAATACACGTTGTATCTCGAATTTAACGTGGACACTTTTAGGGTTGAAACCAAAGATAGCGATCTGTGTTGAATTCGATCAACATATTCCATTTACAAATAAACGAAATATTTCTGTGAATATTATGGAAGATTAAAGATTTTATTCCTTTCGATGAATCTTGCTAATATCAGAAGTGTGTATATATTAAATATTCTTCATTTTCTCATTGTAATAAGGATAAATAAGCAGAATCCTTAGATTCTCTCTTTTCTTTTCCTTCTTTTACAACTCAAATCTTCTGACTATTCATTGTAAAAATTCTAGTGTTTTTTACATATTATTGCACTTCGATGATCCATCAGACGATTGTTTGAACAGATTAGATAATTGATCCATCGAATGGAGAAAACAAGCAAACGCAATGTGATTGTATAGAAAATAGTGAAATGTGTGAACAGTCTGTTAAGAGATCCCAGTTTATCGCCTTTAATTAGGTAGAATGTAATTATATTGATAGGTTGTATATATGTAAATTGTGTATAATACATAGTAGTCTAATATATCAGATAGATATTTAATAAAATCGAATCTTAAACGAACGATGCATCGATTCATTTACCCCTTTATATTAATTTATTCATTATTCTTTCTCAATGTAAATGTAGAAATATCATTCGATACGATTAAACAATACACTCGAGACGTCCTCGTCCCGTTTCCACCCTTCCTTTCTTTTTACTTCTCTTCTCGACCGTTCCATAACGCTTCCCTTTTTCAGGACACGCCGGAAGCCAGTGTAGCTTGAGTGACAAGCTTCCGGTTTCCGTTTCCGAGCAGCCATCTTGTTACCGGTTTAGATTTCCTGAGGGCGTCCTATCAAGCTTCGATGGGGAACACATTTCGACTTCTGTCAAAAACTTTTCGTTTCAATAATCGGTATTCATCGTCTTTGTAGAATATTTCAATATTAATAAATTTTAAACACTTTTTAAAATTCCTACATACTTATGTAACATGTAGAAAATGCGAGGAGATAATGTTTCATAAAAATAAATAAATTGCATAACGTAATCGACTGATAATTCACAAGAAAAAAAATAAAAAATGAGGATGAATAACGTAGATATATTAACACCACGTACAACCGACGACACGTGAACACAAAATACATCGTCAGTCGATTTACGCAAGCGTTCTTATCGTGAATCATTTTTTTTTCCACCTGATCGAGATCATCAGCTAATCAGATTAGGTGGATATCGGATCGTTTTTACTCATTTCGAAAAAAAGCACTAATCAATCAACGATTCCGTATCTCTATTGTTTGTCAAATTATCACGATCGTTACCAAATCGTGGGTTAATTTGTCGTATAAATAATTCCACGTTTCCATTTCTCTTAGAGGAAGGAGAACTACTAAAATTCGAATTTAACAAAATACCCTGATATAAAAATATAAATATAAAGGAAAGTTATTTTACTAAAATTCAAGTTTCCATTTCTCTTAGAGGAAGGAGAACTACTAAAATTCGAATTTAACAAAATACCCTGATATAAAAATATAAATATAAAGGAAAGTTATTTTACTAAAATTCAAGTTTCCATTTCTCTTAGAGAAAGAAGAACTATTAAAAATCAAATTTAACAAAATACCCTGATATAGAAATATATAAATACAAAGGAAAGTTATTTTACTAATATTCAAGTTTGCGAATGATCAGATAAGTTTCATTTTTATACCGTAGTAATTCATGGTGTATCTTTGTCCCTATCCGTCGATCCCTTTCTCGTGGCTAGTTATCTTCCCCGAGGCCAGGGTAACGAGAGAGATGACGTAGCAAAGTAAATGGAGTGGACAGCGGGCAGCATATGCTTTGTGCCGGTCCTTGTATAAAACGAAACCACCCCTGGACGAATATTCTGGTGAGCGCGAAACGTCGGTGCGTCGAACCGGAAGCGCGAGATAACATTCAGCACCGGTGCTAAGCTGGCCATGATTTATATGACCAGCCGTAATCTACTGAGATTTCGACTCGGTTACCTCGATCCACCGTAGCGAAGAAAGTGCTTGCACTTCCGGTCAGTTCACTGAGCTCTCGAATCTCCCCAAAAATGAATTAAATTTTTCGAGACAATGTTTTTTAAATAACAATTCAACGTGAGAATTGTTTCGATTCAAAAAGAGAATTCAAGAGTGTCTTGAAGAAAAGGAATCTCTCGAAAAGAAAGGGAAAATTGTAGGGTCCGGTAACGTCACGAGGTCCCAATCAATGAAAGAAGAAAATAAATTGATAGTTTGTCGAACGACGGGACGTCCCCTAATATTTCCGAATGTAATCGAGGGGGTGTACACGCACTTCGAGAACCAAGAAGAAAGAAAAAAAAAATAGAAAGTGGATGGACAACGAGAAAAAAGGGAAGAAAAGCGAAAAAAGTTTGACAATGCAGTTATGGGTCAGAGAGGACGGGGGTGAGTGGACGGTACCCATGTTCAGGGGGTGTTTTATTGGCTGGTTTCCGTGGGGTAGAAATTCTGCGTAATGTATGAGATGTTTGCCTGGACTCTTTTAACCCTCTAACCTTGCATACGTTATCGTTCTGTATTTGTCCATTGGTACACCCTTCTTCAAGTGTATTCAACGAATCCTTTGTATCTTATGATATTTTAATTAAAAAATTGCAAACACTAATTTTCATCAAATTTTGTAATTTTTTCTAGGTAAAAAAACAATGGAAGTAATAATTATTTTTTATACAGAGGGTCTTTGTGATTAAGGAAGTCGCTAATTACTTACAGGGAATCGCGATAGTGCATCAGGACTACGCTCTATTTTTGATAACCCTTCGGGTCGTGTGATCCAGTCGAATCGCAAAGTCGATTCTATTGTCTGTGGATTGGCGTCGGAACCGGAAACGACGTTCCCTCTTTATCAACGTTTTTTAAAAGTCACAGTAGGACACGTGGCAACAATATACGGGGGTGCAAAGACACGTGACCGGAAGAAACATCCTAATTGATATCGATTCGACGATGGTGTGTGCTCTTTTTCAGCCTGTATCTTCATCGTTCGATCTTAAAATTGTTTCTTTCCTTTTAAATAAATATAGTATAACAACAGAGATATTTTTAGAATTCACTGAAGTAAGTCATTTTCCAGCTATCGAAATGATAATCCAATTAATCCTTTTTCAAGATGAACGATATTAGAGCGAAACATGCTAGAATCCCCGGAAATGCACTAAATCATGCACTTTCATGCACTGCGCCCGTAATCTATGCAACTGTTGAACTCCCAGCATCAGCCTTCAAACTTCGCCAACAATGCATCAGTTTGATCTATTGCTCGTTCAGAATTCGCAATAAAACTAATCAACCGTCACCTAATTGCTATCCCACAATTTCGCATACCGTGAAACTGTGTTTTCTTACATGAATTTCTTGTTTGTGAACGAAGGCGGCTTTCGGAAGGAAAAGTCCGAGCACGTGTTTGCGAAAGACGCGTGTACGAAATGGTTAAACACGCGTTAAACAAACAGAAGTTCGTTTAAACGGCAGTCAGCGAGTTGTTAGTCACAGTTAAGTGATCAAACACCGACACCCGATATCTGTGATCGCCCTCTCGATTATTATATGGGGGGTTGAAAGCGCTCATCAACGTATTAAGTTTTATTATTTGAAAGAAAAAGAAAAAGGAACCTAATTTGAGGAAAATATATTTTTCTAACGCTGGAATCGACACCCGATATCTGTGATCGCCCTCTCGATTATTATATGGGAGGGTTGAAAGTATTAAATTTTATTATTTGAAAGAAAAAAGAAAAAGGAACCTAATTTGAGCAAAATATATTTTTCTAACGCTGGAATCGACACCCGATATCTGTAATCGACCTCTCGATTATTATATGGAAGGGTTGAAAGCGTTCATTAACGTATTAAATTTTATTATTTAAAAGAGAAAAAGAAAAAGGAACCTAACTTGAGGAAAATATATTTTTCTAACGCTGGAAAATTGAAGAGAAATTTCAAACGAGAAAGCTAACGTTATTATATTTCTTGCGATTACTTCTCGAGTGCTCGTAACGAGGCTCGAGCGAAGAAATACGCTGGCACTTCCGGTGGTCGGTCGCCGTACAGGAAGAAAGGATAATCGCGAGCGTGGTCGGCAGTGAAAAACGAATTAGTTTTCCGTACGGGACTTTATTGATTAAGTAATCTTAATACATCGCTGAGCCGCAATGTACCATAAAGAGAGCGGAACCGGAAACGATCCATTCTTAGCGGGGAATATGCTTTGTCGGTGGTCGCTCGTCGCTCGGAATTTCTACTTTGATTAATCTTACCGTTCCCTCTATCTTTTCCAGCCACGGGCTTTCTATTTTTTTTTTTTATCTGTCCGCAAAGAGTTATCATCTCGAGCGATGCACATTTTTTGGCAATATTCCAGTGTACTCTACGCACTTGGATCTTGCCTTTTGACTTTCCTTGTGCAATTTCAGGATCTTTCTCATTTTGAAAAAAAAATTAAAAAGAAATTGTCAATGATATCGTTCCATGAATAATTACAAGTTTCCCATAGGCTTTTTCGACCAGTTTCGAATCGGTTGTTGGACCATTCAACGTTCGTAAACTCCTTTCAAACTCCTAACAACACAATGAATCGGCGATCAGAAAGTTTTCGGGATTGAAAAACTTTCCACCGAAATTCTTTCTTACCCTCCAGTGGTCCAAGTTGGACGGACATTCAGATTTCCGTCGGACGCAACCGAGAGAATTCGGATCGAACGAACACTAAATACGCCTTTCGGATGATCTTCGATGAAGAAAAACTTTTAGGATTCCTTAATCCTTAACAGAATATAATAAATATACATTCCTTAAATTGAATAAAATATGAGGGAATGGTGTAACTGGAAAAACAGATGAGTTTCGTTGAAAAATATATCAATTTTCCCTGCTTAGGATCAGAAACGCAAGCTGCGAAACGATTTCCTTTTCAACCGAGATCAAGAGGGAAAAATTGTATCAGCTAAAGGAGATACGTTTTTTTCAGTCCTTTAATCTCGACTACTTTACACCATTGCAAGGGTGGCTCACCCTTAAACGTTTCCTGGTTTCGCGGGTAAATCTGCTTAAACGGGCGAGAAAGGAGCTGTTACAACTTTTTTCCCCGTCCCATCCATCCTTTTCCGTCTTTGTCCAGTGATTTACGGGAGTTTGCATCTTCTATGGGTGTTGAGTACAAAAGAATGTCATTATCATTCCAATAAATACTTCAAACAGAAGAAAGAACATTAATTGTTCTAAGAATAATTAATCCCGTAAAAGATCTCTCGAGTTTACAAGATGAAGACGTTTCTCAGATACCAACACTTGTAAATCGTCCCTAATAGGAGTATCAGGATCGCGTGTGATTTAAGGCCACCGGTAATCACGATTAAAGGGCCGTGTCGAGCGGTGCGCGACGGATCAGCAGTCGGAACACCCTAATTTCGCGGCTACCGGCAACCCTCCCACGCCCTATGGGGGTTATTTAGTCCCGTGACAATGGGACGAACACGCGTCCGACCCATTAACCGATAGTTACGCCGATATACGAAAATGTTTGCGAATCAACGACGACACCGTCGCGACCCGTGCGTCGCCGACTTTCCGGATGAATTTTTGGTACTCGTAAAACTGAGTTCCTCTCGAAATGGAACGAAATATTTTCCAAAATGAAATCCTATAAAATCTCGTTAATTCATAAAATTATTCATGAAATATTTCAACCGAAGGTAATACAATTTCCTAAGAGTTCAAAGGAAGGATCATGGTGGCAGAGTATTAATACCGGCCCAAAGCTCATAGAGATTATCCTACGGGATTGCTGGCCGCTGGAAATTCATGAAAACAGGACATTCAAACCGGGCGTTAGTGCATGCATTGATTTGCCGCTCAATTTCCTCCAAACATTTCTTCACGGGAATCTGGCTACCCAACGTACCACTGTTCCTAAGCCGACGTTTACTCGAATTGAGACACAATACGGGACTCGGTGTTCCATGAATAAGCCTGTTAAACGCGGGCAAACAGTGTATAAACGCGTGGAGTTTCATAGAAATGGAAACTGCCTGCTAAAGTAGGGTTGAACATTATTCTCCTTGGGAATTATTGAAAATTAAGCGAATTTTTTTTCTAATGAAGAAAATTAATCATTGGCACTTGCTAAATGCGTGGAGTTTCATAGAAATAGAAACTGCCTGCTAAAGTAGGGTTGAACATTATTCTCCTTGGAAATTATTGAAAATTAAGCGAATTTTTTTTCTAATGAAGAAAATTAATTATTGGCATTGTTAATTTTAGAAAAAAGAAAAGTGTAGTACAAAGAGTTGATATGAAATTATTCTATGTTAATTAGTGACCAAGTTAATCATTAGAAATTGAGGATAAATCGATGAAGACGATCGTCTTTAATTTCCTCTCGAGGCAGGTTCCCTTCTCGTGCGCAACGACGTTCATGTGTGCGAGGGGTGCACCGAGGGGTGGAAACAGCCCTGAATGTTCACCTGGGCAAAGGCGTGGCTTTCGCGACAGTGGTCGATAGCGAGGCTACGACCCAGCGAAGCACACCCCTATTTCAGGGGTTGTGGAGAAAAAATAAAAGGGAAGAATCAGTGGAACCAGGAGGGAAAGGGCAAAGGCTGAGGACTCTTGGTAATCGACGCTTCGACGAGGACTTTCCGACGCTTCGAATCATCGACGATGGTGATTAATTATTATTGAAAGAATTTTGAAAATCCGAAGCGGCGATTGGCAAAAATTTAAGCAAAGGGGAAAAGTGAAAAAAATATAACGGAATGATATGAAAACCGCTAAAATCTTGTTGTGATGTATTTTTATGGTGGCCACATCGACTGGCTTCGATCCAACAGTGATATCGTTAATAGCCTTGCTGTCTCGATTTTCTTGCAAGCACGTCTGATACTTTTATTTTCTCGTCCCAGTTTCCACAGTGATCACAACTATTTTTAAAACGAAAGAAATTCAAGGAAAAAAATAGACGATTCGAGGCGATCAAATCGTTCCAGTCGAGAATCAACAGTTTAATATCTTTTTAAAGAATTCACTGAATCGAGAAATAGAAATTATTTATAAACCCTGACCAATGAAATGTAGAATTGATTTAGAAAGTTTAGAAATAAATTTGAAAGTTTTTAGAATATTACCATTTAGAATTGTTTTAATTAAATGCACAGTTTTGTTTTTTAATTATATATTATAAAACGTCTAGAATGCAACAGGCGTATCTTACAGAATGAATGCAGCTCCTGTCTTGAGTAATTAAACGTTAAGGAGCTGCTTTCATCGAGGGTGAAACCTTTTAAGATCTCGTTCAGAAGCCGACGGTGAAAACTTCCGACGAACGTGAAGAACCATCATTCTATAAGTCTCCATTTGATAATTGCAATTATTTTGATTAGAATTCTATGGGAATGAACTAATTGATCTAGAAATAATCGATAGAATATTAACCGGATATTTGGAATTGAGTTCTTTCATAAGGATCCAAGCTAAACACATCGTGTCAGCGTTATACTGGTAAAGTGCTAGTTGGTGTTACCGGAAGCGACGTAATAGCCAACATGGAAGTTCGTCCTATATCCATCCATTGTCTCGAAACTAGCGGACACGGTGCTAACCATCATTTCCTCTTCTCAGAGAAATTTCACTTTTTCCAATTCCATTCACGAATTAATTTGATTAACTCCCGAAGGAACCCTTAATTGCATTAAGATTCAATTGCAATCTAAATGAATCTAAGTTAGTGAAAATTTCCAGAAAATCATAAATATTTTCAGCACTCTATCACAATCAAAGTCAAATGAATAATGAAACTTTTTGCAATGCCATTCACAAATTAATTTAATTAACTCCTGAAGAAACCCTTAATTGCATTAAGATTCTATTGCAATCTAAATGATTCTAAATTAGTAAAAATTTCCTAAACCTGAATTTTCCAAAATATCAAATATTTTCAGCACCCTATTACAATCAAAGTCAAATGAAAAATGAAACCTTTTCCAATTCCATTCACGAATTAATTTAATTAACTCCTGAAGGAATCCTTAATTGCATTAGGATTCTATTGCAATCTAAATGATTCTAAGTTAATAAAAATTTCCTAAACCTGAATTTTTCATAAAAACATAAATATTTTCAGCACCCTATCACAATAAAAAAAAATTTTTTTTTAAATGAAACTTCACCCAACTTCCCCTATTTTCTATCAGTGACTTCTGCATCCTCTCGATAGTCAGGTAAAAATCGACATCCTTTTTCACGGAAGAGGCGTGCACGTCACTGGCACACGGCTACAAACGACCCCTAACATGACCACAATTACATGCCTCAGCTATGGTCCATGGTAGGCGCGACAATTGGCCGGATGTTTCCCCATTGTGATAGGCGGTATGCCCTATGGCATTGTCCACGGTTATGGGAAGAGAGAGGGTGCATCCTGAAAAGCGGCGATTTCGAAGGAAATGCCATTTAAACGCGGAAAATTTCGGCATTGTCGGTTACGTTGCTTCTGTAATAAAATTACCACCACGCTCGATGGATCGGTGTTCGTTTAAGAGCTGAAATATCAGTGAGACTTCAAGTTCAGCAAATGGAACGAAGAAAACGGGGAGGGGGGTGCAAGCTACCCTATAATTCACCCTCGCTATCCGATAACGTGACACGATTTTAAAGAGGGATTTTAAAGGCAAATTTAAATAGCGGTTCACCGTGATTTCCGCACGATCCGATCTTAATTTTCCGGCTACGAAAGAGAATCATACGGTCGAGCGAGCAGCAAATCGACAACAACCGGTTTTATGTTTTCATTTGGAAAAGTGCACCCCTGTCGTTCACCCCAGAGTCGTATCGGATTTTATCGATGTCTCCCCCCTGAACGATTTTCCTTCCTCATCGAAAACAAAGACACCAGAAACCCCCTTGAAACGAATATTACAATTGTATCCTATTAATTTTCTGAATTCATTTTTTGGAATTCCAACTCGAAATCCTGGAGCACTATTTCGAAACAGGAAGCTGTGTACTTACTTAGGACAATTCCATCGCTCTGCTCCTCTCCAGGACCCTTCTCGAAGGGGCAAAAGTCAGGATGGACGATAAATCAAAAATCGTTGGCCAGCTGGTGAATGTTGCGAGGCCGGTTGCGTGTCGTCGGCATTGTCACCGGTATGGTCGTTTAAATCCATTTAAAGCGTCGTAATGGTGCGACGTGTCTAGGGGGGTTAGAAAAAGGGAGGATCCTTAGGTAGCGATTTCTAGAAGTACAAGAGAGAAAAAGGGCGATTCCTGTACTGACAAGGCGTGTCCCGTGTTTCCGTCACTTTTTTTTTTAACTACCCCTCTGCTTTTCCATTTTCCAACGACAGATCGATGATCCATCGACGTTCAAGAAATTTCTCTTCATATATTTCTGAACAGACGATCGATTTTATTTGAAATTGGAAGAAATTTTTAAATGAAAAAAGAAGAAATAATTAGTATAGAAAAATTAGGGATGTTAGAGGAGAAGAGGGTTTTAGAGGTGTGTTCTCTACTGCATATATTTCTGAACAGATGATCGATTTTATTTGAAATTGGAAGAAATTTTAAAATGAAAAAAAAAGAAATAAGTAGTATAGAAAAATTAGGGATGTTAGAGAAGTGTTCTCTACTGCATATATTTCTGAACAGATGATCGATTTTATTTGAAATTGGAAGAAATTTTAAAATGAAAAAAAAAGAAATAAGTAGTATAGAAAAATTAGGGATGTTAGAGAAGTGTTCTCTACTGCATATATTTCTGAACAGACGATCGATTTTATTTAAAATTGAAAAAATATTTTTAATGAAAAAAGAAGAAATAAGTAGTATAGAAAAATTAGGGATGTTAGAGAAGTGTTCTCTACTGCATATATTTCTGAACAGACGATCGATTTTATTTAAAATTGGAAGAAATTTTAAAATGAAAAAAAAAGAAATAAGTAGTATAAAAAAATTAGGGATGTTAGAGAAGAGGGTTTTAAAGGTGTGTTCTCTGCTGCAGTCAGTTCGGCCACCCTTTTAGCTTACGGGTCGAGCACACACCCCCGAAACGTCAAAGGCTAATTGATATAAACGCAGCGAGTAATATACTTGTCATAGAGGCGAGACCTCTATCGCTACCCGAAATGGAAAGAAAGGGAGAGAGAATGAGTGTTGGCTGAGGCTTATAAGCCTGGATTACGTTACGAGATATTAGAATCAGAGGTTCGATGTTGAACGATCGTCGTTAACATATGAATGAAGAGATTCAAATCTTTATTGGATAAGGCAAATCAAATTTCGACAATTTTTGAAACACTGTATGTAATTTAATAATTCTTTTTGTCTTTATTAACATACTACTCTGCTATTGTTGAAAGGTAGATTCATCGATTAGGAAAGATATACAAAGTCATCGGAAATAACGCGAAACGACAACGATAGGAAAATTGAAGGAAAGCCCTAAATGAGACACGAAAAGAGGGTTGAAAGGGATATTAAGGCAAATATATCATTGACAGTCAGAATCTGTTTCCTTGATATGTAAAAATAATTTGGTTAAATAATTGATGTAACCTTGTAATCCTAAGATTCACCCCTTTTCTTTGCACCCTTCGGTGTAACAAAGATTTACGAAAGGTTCGTGGAACGAGTGATGATTCGACAGCGGTCGATTTAAAAAGCCTCGTTAACCGAGCATTGTCCCATGCCTGGCATCGCACGCACCGTTTTTATCGAGCATTTAATTAAAGCTCATCAATCTTTATTAGCCGAGTACGAGGCGTTCATATCGACAACGGTGATTCGGTGACGTTTCCACCCCATTCGCACCCCTGTTACAGCCATGAATACGTTTATGGGAAGGGAGAGAGTTTCGAACCCCCTGTCAAGCCTTCGAAACTCGCCTAAGACAATATCCGCTTTCCTCGTTCCGCTCGTACCCTCCCGAGGATTATCCTGTCGACGATCGTTGTTCCCGTTATTTGACGACATTATTCCGTAGGTCAGAAGCGAAAACGATCGCTCGATATTTTTTAATTATTCGAAGGATACTTTTTTGAATATTTAAAGAAGATAGGCAGCGACACCTTCTTTTCGAAAGGTGTCACCCGACATATTAAGGTCGATTTGGAAGAATGGATAGAAAGGTGCGAGTGACTCGCGTCCTTTTGTTACGAGGCATCTGCCCATTGACAATGGTAATGGGCGTGAAATTTTCGGGAATCTTTGTTGGTCCTAAAGTCGAATGGATCGTTGACAAATTCTGTTTTATGGTAGCCAAGACGACCAGCTGGCCGAAAATTATATTCTTCAAAGACACCTTTGATACCTTGGAATGATTTAAACCTTTGCTAAATTTTTAATCGTGTAAAAATAATTTCCAAAGAGGATGGTAAAAAATATAGAAAATGAAACTGAAGAATAATCTAAAATTAAATTCAAATTATCCAATTGTCCAAGGGTTGATTTTATAAATATTCTCAGTTAGAAGAATTACCCAAACCAACACCCTGTCTGTAATCTTGTATGGAAGTAGAAAATATAGAAAATGAAACTGAAGAATAATCCAAAATTAAATTTAAATTATCCAATTGTCCAAGGGTTGATTTTTTAAAATTCTCAGTTAGAAGAATTACCCAAACCAACACCCTGTCTGCAATCCTGTATGGAAGTAGAAAATATAGAAAATGGAACTGAAGTATAATCTAAAATTAAATTAAAATTATCCAATTATTGATTTTATAAAAATTCTAAAAATGAACCTTATCCCTTTACCCAAACCAACACTCTGCCTGTAATCTTGTATGGAAATAAAAAATATAGAAAATGAAACAGAAGAATAATCTAAAATTAAATTTAAATAATCCAATTGTTGATTTTATAAAAATTCTCAGATAGAAGAATTCTAAAAGTGAACCTTATCCCTTTACCCAAACCAACACCCTGCCTGTAATCTTGTATGGAAATAAAAAATATAGAAAATGAAACCGAAGAATAATCTAAAATTAAATTTAAATAATCCAATTGTTGATTTTATAAAAATTCTCAGATAGAAGAATTCTAAAAGTGAACCTTATCCCTTTACTCAAACCAACACACCCTATGTGTAATCTTGTATGGAAAAACATATCGTTCGTGTAATCCTGCCATTAACAAGGATCCTTCTCGAGGAATGAATTTTTTCAGCTGCAGTCCAAGAAGGGGAAATGTGTAGCGATTTTGGTGTCACTATTGGCAAAGGGGGGGCGTCGTCGCGTGAAATCGTATCTACCCAAAATATTTGTATTTTCCATGTATTGTCCATTGACGCTAGGTATTGTCGCTAGCCATGGGTGCCCTACGGTGCCTTCGAATGGCCTGTGGCCAGGAAATTTTCCTGAATGAGTGCGCCGAGCCGACGGTAGCCCACCCAAATCGCTTAAATATCTTTGAATGTCCGAATCTGACAAATAGTTAACAGTTGGATACCCAATGAAAAACTTCTATCCACCTAAACGCTTTGGAATACATCTAATAAAAAGAAAAGGAATGTCGATCGATAAAAATTGATCAAAGATTCTTATTCGTAGAAATTTCTTAGAAATAACCTTCCTAAAAAGTCTATGAAAGTTCTGGAAGGTACATACGTAGCTGTAATAGCGAAAGAAGTTTAGAGTAGAATATAGTGATAGAAGAAGGAGTTAGGTTACTGCGCAAGAAATTCAGGAGCAGAGGTCCTGTGAGCGCATGATCCTCCTGAGGCTCATAAGGTGAGGAGAGTAGCTAATAAGGCGTATCAGTTACCAAGGAGACGAGGTCTCCTTAACGCTGAAGAAGAATGGCGGAGCGAAGTAAGAAGAGGAACCGGACGGCTTGACGCTTGGAAAACTCATAAGTTTCAATTTACCCGGGGATCAGCGTCCTCCGACGAGCTTTACAGGGTAAAGACTCTGCGCCTTATATTGATTTTCCAACATTCTCAACCTCCGCCAGAAAATTTTCCAATTTTCGCCAAACGAATCCTTAACCCCTTAACGCACAGTTTTTTTTGAAAAAAATCGGTCAAAAGAAATCAATTTTTTTTTATTTAAATACAACGCCGCTCGAATTAACTCGAGCGTACAAGTTAAGGGGTTAAGGGATAATTTTGATATCCGTGAAAAATTATTATATTTGACAAACGAGGGCCGCTAATAAAATTCCGTCTAACGGTTTAAGGAACGCGGAGATTTTCTAGCACCGGAAATTAGAGGTCTGCGAGTATTCGAATTTCGAGTGAAACAATGATCGGTCGATCGAGTCGAGTTTGAATTTGCCGAATTATTCGAAATCGACGAACTGTTTGAAACAAAATCGAACTACTCGAATATTCGAGCTGAAAATTCATCTTCAAACAAATCGAAGTTTTACGACAGCTCGAATTTTCGAGTAGCTCGCTTTTGTTTCAAATAGTTCGTCGATTCCGAGTAATTCGGTGAATTCAAGCGCTCGACTCGGCTCGAACAATCGAAGCGAGTTCATCACTGGAAATCGATTCCAGGATAAGGTAATTCTGAAAATTTCGATTCCAAGCGTAACTATGCAGAGACGTTTGTTTTGCTGCGGTCACGATTCGCGATGCGAACACCTTCGTCATCGGTTCAATTTTAACTAACTGTCTCATTCATCGGCTTTCGCAATCGTTCGCCACCCACGCGTCAAATCCTTTCAGGCTCATTTTTAACTCGTCAAGGTAAACGAGCCTTGATCTTCGACAAGGTGATCCCGTGTTACGCGGTGTTTATTCCAGTTTCGCGGACGCGTGTATGAAAATACATTAAACCGACGAGAGAAACCGAGGAATATATTCCACCCTGTACATAATGGCAAGGATGTGGGTGATGAAAAACGTGGACGTCTAAATTTGAAACGGAATTGATACGAAGAGCTGGGAATTGGGTCAAGCGCTAAAAATTAGCCTGTTTTAATAGTTTTCTAAACTATAAATTTCGTAATTCTCCTTTTTCAACTACCGTGTATGCGTGCCAACAGGAAGTCTTTGTCTATTGTATAATATAAAATTTGCTTGTAGAAAATCAATCTTAAATTGATTTCATTAAAATTTAATTATTCCCAGACCACGAATATTTATTCATGCATATAAAAAATAAATTGTTTAATACTTTTATAGAAGAACACCCGGTATATACGAGGTGTAGGAGGTCGTAACGAACGACTGAAGAGTGCCAAATCTGAAAGATCACATTTCTTCTTCTGAACAAATGTACATTCCCTAATTATTTTCCCCCTTTGTAAAACTTACATTCTGTATTGAAATTACATTAATAACTGAAAATTGTTTTTGAAGGAAGGTAAATGTTATGATAATGAAATTATGAGCGCAGCCTTGAAGAAGGCCTCTGTTCAAGGAAAGAGAACATCGAATACTGCCAATGTTATTTTGCCTTCACTCTTCTCGACATTTGACAAAAATAAATAAATAAACATTAACATTGCAACGAAGCAATTAGCGCATAGCTATATAGACATCTACTGCCAATGATTCACAGTGTATATAAAACTAATTAGATAAATATTCTCTAAGATAGTAACGTGATATTAATGGTTCTTTGGCCGTGGGAATACACGGACAAATTAAAGGGACGTTTAATTAGCCACAGTGACTCATCGTCAAATGCTTAAATGATTGTTTACGATTGAATCATTGCCTTGTGATCATTGAACACAAGGATAATATTTTTGTTTACCGTCCGAATACTTTCCTCGTTGTGAAAGAAATAAATTTCTTCAGCGATCGTCTGAGCGCCAGATCGACGCGGGGAAATAAAAAATAGAACGCTAATGACGACTGATTTAATTAAAGACTATAAATTAATTTCAAGAAAGTATTGTAAACAAGTAACTTGATATTCATAATAAAATTCCTAACGTAGATGTAAAAGTTGCGACAACCTCTTGACGTCATAAAACCTCATCCACCCCCTCGGATTTCTGCGATCTTACAAATCGATGCAATACACCCGCTAAGAAAAGAAAAGAGAAACTCGCGTGGGTGCGTAAAACAGCGACCGTGAGGACACGTCGAGGTTGAAACAAGCGGACGCGAGGTGTAGTCAACTAAAGAAGAAGATTCTGAAGAGGAAGAAACTTCGCGGTTGTTCGACCAATCGGAGTACGTTGGCGGGGGTTGTGCCATAAATGTCTCGGGGCGAGTAACGGAAACCCACCGACAGATCGGCGCCACCGTCCCGACGTCCGGTATACTAGTCCACATTTTTGGCGGCAGCCGCCCAGTCTAAGGTCCAATCCCCGAACCGAACGGTCGTCCGAAATACTTAGGTAAAAAGGAAAGGGTTAATTTTCAATTTACCAAAAATCAAGTTTATCCATCGACATTTTTTTTTTTTAAATTCCTTTTCTCTTCATTTAATTTTCCTCGCGAAGAACGAAACCGAGAGTTTCGTCGGTGAAGAAAGAGATTGAAATTTGAAAAAGAGAAAATAATTTTCATATAATAGGAAATAATCGTGAGTGCAACGATAGAAGTTGATCGAAGATTTATCAAGAGGTCCTTTCACGAGAGGGAAGATCCGTGGATCCTAAATCACGTTCGCAATTGCATTTTGTTCACCGTGTGTGCGACAGTGTGATAATTATATTATTTAAAAAACGTGGTCCTGTTTTGCCACTTATCCTTTGTAATATATTTAGCAAAGGAATTCGTTCGTCTATTAACCCAAACAGCTGTTCCCAATTTCACTCACCTTCTGCTGTATATTTCATTTTGCTACGCTCTGTTGCGCGTATTTTTAGGACTAATTGGCGCTACTAACCGCTCTAGATAGAATAATCTAATTGTAGTGAGAGAGAACAGATCTATGCTGCTCGATACGTTCCCTGTGCGCCGATACGTTTAAGGGTTGTCGAGGGGCCACGCGGTATCGAGTGGGCGGCAGCGAACGTGTTGAGTTATCTCGAGATAGAAACGATCGATTGAAAATTAATAGCCTCGATCATTGATCAATACCGAACGATCGTTTCAATCTCACCTATGAAGATAATACAATTTTCCTGTTGTTTATATTGAATATTTGTAACAGAATAATATATGCATGAAAATACTATGAATTGTTCATTAACATCTAATCCAAATCCTAATATTGTACGTTTGTCGTGTGGCAAGATTAATTAAGAAACCAAAGTGCAAAGTACGAGGCCTGGGTCACAGTTGATTAACACCTTTTTCAATTCTAAACGAAGATTATTATCAATACATAAAATTGGTAAATTGAAGATTACTGAGACACTTAGTGCGATTTATTACTCGACCATTGGGGGTATACCATAACCCCGTTGCACAGGTTGAAAGAAAAATATTACTCAGCTTTGTAATATAATCGGAGAATTATAATCAAGGTGTTAAAAAAATATAATAGAAAAAGGAAGGACTTAATAAAAATCAGTGTGACCTAAACTAATTGTGTTACATCATCGGTCTCGTAACTCTAGCGTCTTATCAAAAAGAGGAATCTAATAAATTTTTCAAATTAGATTTTTTCGAAATTTCACGATCGCGTTTGTCGACAAACACGGGACTACGTCCTGAATCGAAATTCTAATTTCGTGGAAGAGCCCGTTCGCAATAGTTGGCGCGCCTCGCTTCTCGGTTTCGCTCTGATCGCATACCAATTCGAGGCAGATCGACGGTCTGCTCGAAAGCTTTCCGAATGATGGACATCCACATATACGTACAGGCGCATGGCCGTTGTCGAGTTCGTGCCAGTCACAATCGGGTGAATTGTTTATAATAATTGGCAGCGATTTGTTTGACAGTTATGTAACGCGAGACAGAAATAGTCAGGCGGCTTCGAGTGCCGCCAAGTCCGATGGGTCTGTTATAGCCGTTCCCTTTTCCGTGGTTAAATCGCGAAACACTTTTTCGCCAAGAAACCTAGCTGTATCTACGGTGATCCAGATACGAATTAAGTTTCACTTTGTAGAAAATTAACTTTGCAGTTAAAGAAACGGTATTCTAACGTTATAAAGTTAGAGTCGCGTAACTATGGATTTTTGTAAGAATAATATATAATGAGTATAGAGTTACGAATAGCTTAAATGACACGCTCCAGATTACTCATTCTCTTAATATCATAGAATACGTCACAAGTGCCAAGAGGCGCCGCTTGACAAGCTAAACTGCGCGTCTGACCGAATTAAGGCGTCACTACTTTCGGCCACATCCGGCTAAATATAACGCCGCGAAAAGGCTAGCCGTGGCAAAACCACCAATCAAAACAACTATAATCGATCTACGTCCTCCAGATTTCAATGAAATTCTGATTAAAATTTAATTTACATTCTGCGACATAAATTAGCGAACGGTGATGATTTGTTAACATAAAATTCTCAGTTACATGGTATTTTCAATACTTTCAATTTTATAATAAAAAATAAACACCTTTCAGTGGTGTGATTGTTAGACGTCTGATCAATGGCTGACTAAAACCCCTTGAAAACCTCGGATCTCTTTTCACTTGGATCTCTAAGTATTAATCCTTGAAGATCAACAATTTTTTGATAACAATTGTTGAAAAATAAATTGCTCGAGAGGCCATTTCTTTTGTTTCCTTCGATATATCTTTGTTCAGGTATTTTGGCAAGGAACAATGAAACAACAGGTGGAGGAGCACCTATCGCTATCGACTGTCGTCACCTATGACCCACGTGTCTGCCGTGAGTCTGGCAATCGTCTCGTGATTATTTAATTCTTCTGCCATTTAAACGTACGGCCACGATGACGCAGCTAAGCGAAAACTATGCTATCGTCTACGTAGCAAACGATAAAAGCTATGCCAGCCGAGGCGTATTTCAGTTTTTGGATCTATGCCCCAGATGATTTGCTTGACCGTCCCGAGTATTTTTAGCAGCCATCTAGATTACACGCGAGTCCGGATGAAGATACATCTTCGTGTAACTATCGCGTCTCGCCCCACCCCCGATTACTCTATTTTTCCCCCGTGACAAAAATCGGACTCTTTAAAATTAAACAAGCGCGTCAGAGCGACGGCAATGGCCTCGAGGACCTGATAAAATTGCGCCACCACTTGTGATTCATTATTTGGAACGACTGAAAGAAATATTTGATGATGTTAAAAATCAGGGGAGGTAAAAGAGAAGATATCCTTCTAAGAAGATTTAGTCAGACACTGATCGGATATTTAAAAATGTTAAACAAATTAATTCAACACTTTTATACATGGAATCCCATGGTTTCGAATGTGACGGTCATTATCGCGAGGATAAAGTAGTCCATTCCAACGGGATTAGCGAAAATCGGTCAAAGTCAGTCGGAGACTCGTCGGCTATGCTGCCTTCGTACAGCTTGGATGTCCACCTGTTTCCGACTAAAAACGGACCGGGGCCCGGGCAGCCTAAATATAACGACCGCGAATCCGGGACTCTTACGTCACAAACGCATCGCTTCAGACCACCACGACTACGACCACTGAACCTTTTCTTATTTTCCCTTTTTCCGGCTCAACCCTGAGCCAGTATTGCCAGCGGTAATTTAACTACCGCGTGTGGATGAAATGGATAGGTCAGAGTGAAAGATTTATTAAGGGACAGATACCTTAATAGTAATTAGAAATCTTGACAATCTTAATTTTAATCTATTAGAGATGATTTATAATTATTTACCATTACGAAAAATAATCATTCTCAGAGGAAAATATATTAAATAATATTTTTGTACCACTTACCATTTGTTGAACTCCATAAAGGGTACTCTGAGTAGTTGCACCTCGTTTCAGAACTGCTACGAAGTCTGCAACACGTGCTCCTTTGGTGTAACCTTCAGAGCCACCTGTGAACATAAACACGCATTAGTATCTGCTCTGTCTTATCCTGTAAATAAGTTTAACACTTATTTTCGAAGAATGCATGGAATATAAGATTAAAATGATAAATATTTTCAACTACTTTTAGTAGACATATGGAAAGTTATTATAAAATGTTTTATCATTGTGTAAATTATTGATAAAGATAACTAACCTCTATGGGTGATGCTCTTGATGTACGTCAATCATCTCCTTTAATCGCCAAACGCTGAATTAACAAATTATTACACACTAAATCATGTTTTTACTGTCAAATAACCACTGTCACTGTTTTGAAACCAGTAGTACTAACTTAAAGCCCAAAAATCTGCCATGTTACCAACCGAACGCTTTCAAATCAAAGTAAACGTTCAATTAATATTGAATTTGTAATTTTATCTTCCTTCAATTTGCAATATTTTCATTTAATTGCTCAATCAATCAAATATTGTGTATTAATAGTTAAAGGAAAACACGTGTCGTCGAATTGGAATACGTATGATTATGGTTACACGCGATCATAATTACCCACGATCAGTCAGTTCGCTAGAAATAAGCATTAATGGACGGCGGTCAATTTAGATCACGTATTCCAAATATATTTCCGATGACCTTCGGTCGATCTTGCCGAGAATGAAACAGGAATACGTGCGAAATAGCGTTCGAATGATCCAGGGCGGTATGAAGTACGCGCGTGACTAAAATTAGCGACGGCGTTGCGTCAAGGAAAAGAAAAGGCGATGCTCCTGTTCGTGTCGCGCGCGTCGATTGGCTGATCCGAGGAATGCCGCGACCAATCGCGGTACACGTAATACCGCTCGGTATTCGACAACGTTACGGCGCGATTTTCGCGTACGACGGCCAAATTCGAACTTCCTTAACTCATTCAATCTGTTTTCATTGATATTTAACCTCCTAATGAATATATTTAAACGCTTTCAATTAAATAAACTCGTTAAATGTTAGTAGATGCATTGAACTCGATTAAATTCGTATGATATATCCAAGATTTGTACAAATCATTTATTAAGGGAAGGAAAGTGTCCCAAGTGATTGCAAAATCCCGTTTAGCAAGAAATAATCAAGAAATCGACCGTGAAAAATGCAGGAGGATATATTTGGAGAACGACGCGATGCCAACAGAAGGCTCAACGAATTATCAACGATAGTTCTCGTATTTTTAGCTCGTTCACTCAGTCTGCTGGCAGTTACGAAACATCGAAATTGTCGAATTCGTGCCATCGTACTCGTGCTTATTATAAACTACTCAAAATCGATTGCCTCGTAAATGTTAGACGTCAAAGAAAAATTTTCTGATCCAGCAACGTTTCGAAATTATTCTAAATACATTTCGTCGGAAGACTAAAGTTATTTTCGAGATTATTTATACGAACTTGCGTTAGAACCGCTGGACGCGTTTCAACGATTAGTATCACTTCTGAAAAGCACTTTCTACGAATCCGTCTTCGCACGGCATTCGTTTACAACAGTGGCAAACAAAGGAACATAGAAAACGAATTTTGCGGGATAATGGATCGCGGAAATGGGTTACCGTTTACAGAAGCAAGGTTAAAAAAGCACTTCCAGGTTATAAATATAGCGTTGCTTATGCAATCGATGTTATGCTATTACGCCTTCGAATTCCTGCCAGCAATATGCTTCCAAGTTCCTCTAACCATCCTCAATCTTCCCGTTTCCTTCGGCAAAGTTTTTCACTTAGAAAATGAACAAAGTAATGGATCTTCCCTCTCTGATGCGAACAAAAGGATTTCAATTCATTATTATTCCATCGAACCGAACAGTAAAATAATTGCCAAATTTAATACGGATTATTTTTATTAGCTAACGAGTGTGGTAAGCAGTTCAGTAGAGCGGCAAAATGGACGCGCGCTTTAGAAGCAATCTCGACATGATTGGGCGCAACGAGCCCATCACAAGGAAGGCCAAATTCTGGCAAAGTTATGTCCGAGCCTTGAAAGGTACTCCCTCGAATATTAATGAAAATTTGAATAAATTGAAACCTTGACGTATGAGGAATTGATAATTTTTTTTTTTTTTTTTATAAAAGGCACTGATGACATGAGAGCTCCGGAACACACGCACAGACCCCGCAGTATTTTCCGCTCGGATTATCCTGAGCTGCATTCCACCTCGTGGCCCTTTGGAAAATCCATCTTTGAAAACCCCCTACACGCGGCCGATCGCGTCAACGTTCCTGGATACAGGTATTTTTTCTTATTTTTATAAAATTATAACACTCCATGTACAAATTGACTAATTAACTAATAGTTTGAAAGTACTAAGGATCACTACAGGGCCGGCGTTAGGGGGGCGCAGCCCGGTGTCCCTAGTTTATTCATCCCGTTTAGATTAATAAAGCTGCTATGTAGTTTAACAATTATTACAATCTAACTACAGATTTATCGTTTCATATTATTTCCTTGTCTTTTTTTCTTAAAAATTTTGAACCCCTGAATGGGATAATCTTGCCCAGGGCGCCAATATTGCTAAAACCGACCCTGGAACACTAATATTTCAAGACTTTAGAATACTTAGGCTAACTTTTCGCTATTAGGGATGGTTGTATAATTATCCAACCGCGTTTTTGAAGAGCAGACGAGTCAATAATCAAACAATTAATTTTCTACTCCTTGAATTTAATTAGAATTGTATTTTTTTTTAGGTACCTGCCCCTCCACCGTGACATCTACGGTTACTCACCGAGGCAGATCTACCCGCATCAATACAAACCTGTAGAACGCTTCACCCCCGGTATGTACTAAAGAAATCTGAGCAAAAAGCAACAAAAAAAAAAAAGAAAGTCCAAAAAGAGTGAACGACGTAATAGAAAAGAGAATATATCGAGAAAAGATAAAACGCGAAACGAAACGAACAAGTTTGAATGCTTAACGTTGTATATACGAATCTCGAACGTTCATGAACGATAGAGAGAAAGAGAGAGAGAGAGAGAGAGAGAATGAAAGTCTTAAATAACGAAATCAATTAAAAACAACGAAATGATAAAGGAAAATACCTACGCGAGAACGATACGAGAGATCATCGCACATCGTCACCTGTAATCTAATAATTTATGAATTCAATAACTACTCGTTCTCCGGGTTTTCCTAGATAATAATTAAGTTCATGTTGTTAATGTAATTATGACACCAGGTGCTTTTGGCTTCTGGCAGGGAAAAATGACTGGTGATCTTTGAAAGGGAAGAAGAAAGGCAAAAAGACAATTCTCTGTCGGAAGTTTAAGTAACTTAAGATTTATAGATTTATATGAAGTGTTCCAGATTTTCTTCTAATTAAATAGAGCGTATTCTGTGAGGATTAAAATAAGAAAAAAGATTTTCATATACAATCTTTTCTTCTTATTTTTATCTATAGAATAAAAGCTCCATTATAAAGAAAAATTGAAACACTTTGTATATCTTAAGATTCAGATTTTCCCTCCAAGGTATTTCTCAGAAGCCAGAAACGCCGTTCGGAGGATCCGTCTCGTACCCCAAGCCCTCCACCTTTGCCTGCACTCGATCGTGACTAAAAAAAAAAGAAAAAATATTAAAAAAAAATATGGGATGCTCCGTTCCTGAAAACCTTCGATTGTTATGTGTCATCCCTTTCGACGTGTGAAATGCGTATGCACTCTTGGACACGTAAAAATCGGATCATGTTAATAACTTCGAGTTCATTGTTATTGATAATCCGTGTACCTCTACCTTCATAAATATTAAAAAAAAAAAAGAAACCTACACACAGACATAGACACACACATCATACCATATACGTGTAATACTAATTGCTCTATTACGCACACTTTGTATCTAAGTTATTATACTTATATGTCGCTATATGAGAACATGCATCAACATAAAATATATAATATTATGTTTAAATATGCCCATCAATTATCTGCCTCGCGACTATTCGATCCATGATTATTTTTTTTCTAATTTATTAATTGGGAGTTATGATTTAATTAACACGTTCATTGCCACCGACGATAAAATAGTAAATTAGAATATTTGAAAATTAGCCATGGATGTTTCTAATGTGGCAGTGAACATGTTTAGATGATAATTATATTTTTATAAATTCATCAAACGTTAAACCATCGGTGGACGTGTCTCAACGGAAGTGACGATGGATGAAAATGGGGACCGATCTACGTTCAGACGACTGACGATATTCAACCATCATGGATCATCGTTCATCGATCACTGATCATCTAACGTTTCGTTCGTCAAGAAATGAAAGATCATCATCATCCTGTCGCTGGTTATTGCACTTGAGATAGCCCGACGAACATAGAAACCGCATGCAGCCTCTGATTCTAATTTCTTTGCAGGCGTTAAACCCGTCAAGTGGCTTTTACTCAATCGCCTCATCGATATGAGCGACGTTAGACGACGACAAATTGAACGAAACTGGCAGATTAAAGAGCGAAACACGCTTACG
This sequence comes from Osmia lignaria lignaria, assembly GCF_051020975.1. Classification (NCBI taxonomy): domain Eukaryota; kingdom Metazoa; phylum Arthropoda; class Insecta; order Hymenoptera; family Megachilidae; genus Osmia; species Osmia lignaria. Next base: position 3,454,015 of record NC_135040.1, read on the forward strand.
AGCCGAGTGCGACTTCGTCATTGCATACGAAGGAAGGATCACACCCTAATATTCGAATAACATCCCCTTATTCATTAGTCATTCGTCTTGGTATCTTGAGCTTCAGAATGCCAGATGTAGTAGTTTTTCTATTTTTCATAGATTCTAGAAATGATTTTGTTTGAATGTATACAAAGGTACGAAGTGTGAAAAGCTCAAGATATTAATTGTGATATTAGGAGATTAATTGGTGATAGCTAATTAACATGTGACACTAAATGCTACACGATTACTTTGAAATTTTTATTATATACTGCTCGAAATTATAAGCTAGCAAATTTTAATTAATAATTTAGAAATAGTAATTAATTAATTTAGAAATATTATTTAATATTAATTCGTTTATTATTTAATTTTGGGCAGTATGTATTTCATCAGACAAATGTATGAGATACATCTTCCCCAAAATCAAATTAAATTTTCTTAATTTTCTTTTTTTTTTTTCAAAAATGAAATAAGAATTTCCAACAGTATTTCATATTTTTACTTCACAATAATATCTACATATTCGCAATAACTTTGCCATCCACACTAACGTTCCAAAGCTTATTTTTAACACAAGAAACAATCATACATACACAAAACTCACATACGTGTCCCTGTTTTCTCTAAATCAATGTGCTCAGACAACTGTCGAGAGACTTTCCATGGTTCACCATGAAAAAGGAAGCACTCGAAGCCATCATGAAACAGTGGCTGAAACAACTGGATGAAATACAATCTAGAAAGCTGCTGTACACTGTGTAACAGAAATTTTTGGAATAAAAATCGATAGCTCAAGGGAACGAACATTTTTTCCAAGGATTTTTCATTTTTCAAACACTGTAAATTTTCTTCGTCATCGACAATGGTTTTTGCATTCTCTGAGAATTTTTGCAATCTCGAGGAAACTTGAGAAGACGTTAACTCTTGCAGCTGAGGTGGAGGTCGCAGTTTAACACAGACGACTCGAAAATGGATGAAAAATCATTTTTATAAAAGCGATATGATAAAGAAAATTCAACCGAGGACAATGTGACAGCTTGAGAATGATTGTAGTAGAAGAATGAAGTTACCATGTTTATAGCCGTGAAAAAAGAATGAAGAAATATAGAAGGAAATTCAATGGCCGCCAAACTTGAAAAAGCTGGAAATTTTCTCTCGACGCTTTTCGCGTTCTAATTTTCAACATCGTTCCTTGTCTCCTTTCAATATTACATGATTTTTTTTATTTTTCTTAATTGTTGAATTACATGTTCTGTAAACTGGCCTTAATTAAACAACCAAGTTAATTAATGCTTGCGGAAGATACAAGGACGATGTAGAGCAAACAGATAATCAACAATATTAATCACTATATTGGTAATACACGCTCTAATAACGCACGCGTATCCGAGTATTATTTTTCCGACTAACAAGGGGCAATTAATTACAACCAGACCCAACAAAAAATTTCTATCTTTTTCAGGAGATGGCATGTACGTTTCTTTTTTTCCACCCTTACTCTTTCCTACAAACTTGCCAGCTTGAATAATCCACCGCTGATTACGCAACCGTAATTCTGTCCTTACTCTATTAAAACTTAATTAACGAAATAAGGAGACAATTACATATTTGTTGAACAGAAAGTTGCAATGACGGACAAGCGCGTTCTTTAATTTCGCGACGTGGAAAATACATCACATTCGCCACTTGGTGGACGAGTTTAGCAGACCTTTGCGCTCGTATAATTAATATATTTTAATTATGGAGAGTAGAGAAATCTGGCCCGTTAATTGAAGAAAATTAATTACCACATCTCGTATTATATTAAATAAGCTATTGAAAGGAAAAAGATCTCAGTTAACGGGTTAATAGTGTCCTCGAGCTTTTTTTGTCAAATTTCGATGCAGCTTTTTCCCTCTCGTCGGGGAGGGTGATTTTTCGCAGGCGATTTTTTATCCTCCCACCAGGTTAGTATACTTTTTCACGTGACGTCGTGTTATCTTTTTGTGAGAGCGAACTATCTTTTTTTTTTATTTTTGTTCCAAGTTCTTTTTCTCTTTTAGAAGGAAAGAACCGTGCAAATTGTATCGAGTAGGAGGAACACGCACGGCTTCAAAATCACACGAAACAAGGACAGAACCCTTGTAAAAGCTAACATACTTTGCACTTCCAACTAGTTTCACCTTCGTTGAATCTTTTCTTAACAACTACATGTTCTGACATTTCTTTATCTATTTTTTTTTATGGATGTTTCGAACAAAGTGTAAGAAATTTCATGAATTATTTTAGGAGATCTTGCTCTTTTTCATTATTTCATTTAATCTTCATTTTGCTTGTCTTTGTATAAAAATTTCTTACACTTCTTGTTTACTGATGATTTCCATGAATGCAGCATGAAACAGAAGCCTCGAATCATAACAGAAACGCGCTAATTAACAGAGAAACAAATGTTCTATTCGCGAGATAGACGCTTATAGCTAAAACACTAAAATAGAGAAAATGGATCGCAAATATGATAATACATTTCGGCCAGATTCGGGATGAAAAGAAACCGATGGTACGCACGGTTTTCACAATTAGGTGTCGTGATTATTCATTTTAGATTGATTGTTGCATACATATAAAACGATTCATTGAAATACGACAAAACGGAGAAGAAGAATCTCGAGCCTCTTCATAGACTAGTGATATGTTTTTTCAATGTGGACCTGTTACTTTTCTTTCTTTTCTTATAGAATATTTTATATGCATGTAGACGTTTTTCAAGTTAAAAAAGAAAAATCAATCATTTATCGTCAGAATAATCAGAACTCCTTTTTAATTGAAAGGCGTCTATAAATTTATAACAACTCGAATTTCATTGAATAAATGCAACCTTGACAATTCAAGATTTTCAAGGTTGCATAATGCAATCCATTGTATTCCTGCAAGGATAAAGCTCTGACGAATTTGCGAAAATAAAACAAATTAAATTGCAAAAAGTACCTTATTCTAAATAAAATAAAATGACGAGCTGTGACAATTACCGGGTTCATCAATCAGATAATGTAACCAGAGAAGATTTGAAAGATACACAGAATACAATAAATTTAGAACAGGTGTTGATAACCTTCTCAAGTGTCGGACATCGTGTTGACAATGCAATTTTCAAGTAGCCGATCCTTGAGCAGTGAAATAACTGATTCGCCAAAACAAACCGGCAGGAATACAACTTTCATTGCCACGAATATTTGTTTCATTGCCACATTTATATCACGATACAGCGAGACCATTCGACCCTGAGAAAGCTTGGACCGACCATCTGAACCGCTTGGCAGACATCGACAGGCTGTATCCGAGCAGATCGCCTTTGCTCTCTCGGCATATCAGCCCTCCGCTCAGTACCAAACGACTGTTCGACATCCACGGTGAGTACTTGACTTTGCTTGTCACTTAGTTCCTTCTTCAACTTTGTCAATCTCTGGTATCACTTTGAAAGATATGCCTTCTTGATATACCTGATACGAGATTATTAACACAACTTTCCAGATTTCAATTCTCTACTTTCCCTATTTTCCAACTTTCAATTTTTCAATTTTCCTATTTTCTAGATTTCAATTTTCCACTTTCCCTATTTTCCAGCTTTCAATTTTTCAATTTTCCTATTTTCTAGATTTCAATTTTCTAATTTTCCCATTTTCCTTGCCTATTTCCAACTTTCAATTCTTCAAATTTTCCCATTTCCCAATTTTCTAATTTTTTCAAATTGTCAATTTTCTAATTTTCTAATTTATAATTTTCCAACCTGTCAATTTTCAAGTTTACCATCGTCTGATCTTCTAAATTTTCCAAATTTCCAAATGAAACCTCGAGTCCCAATCAGCCTGCATCCAGTACACCAGCTTTGAACTTTGGAGATCTGAAACAATACATAATGATTGATTAGTATAAAATAATTGCTTTTCTTTTAATTCCTAGGTAACTTGGTGACCGATTACGATTATTTACCGTCGTTCCCTTCGTTGCTTCGCAAGAGACCATTGTTCGAGCTCCTCGAACCATCACCGATGGCACCGATCAGTGCTTTCACCAGAGACCCATGGTGGTACCCAGCTTTTGCTCCCTATATTCCGAGCTATGCTGCGAGAAGCACCCCGTTTTTCTTGAGGGACAGTTACCTTAGTCCTGTAAAACGTAGCTACCTATGGAGCCGACATCCGATCAGGCCTTTTGGTACGTACTCTTTTCCTTATTCATACTTTCATTAGAAATATTCGATCACTCTTTATCTGAACTTATCAGGAAAGTAGAATTTTTTAAAATGATCAATTTAATTACTTTCTCAGACAAAGAGTGAAATTTTAACGAATTCAAAGCCACGTTAAATATTATCACGTTGAATGCCATGCCATTCACATTTGGATGACACTTGAATTGTCAAAGGAAGCTATTACCTATATTATTTGGAATCCGGTTAATTATCTAATTAGAAATATTTTTATTAGGTATTTGAAATAATGGATGAAATAATAGTAAATAAAATTTTTTTAAAATATAAATATCTAATGAAATTTTCAATAGCGTTTGCCTGGCAGTCGACGTGTTAATTAAAATGAATTTCAACAGTGTAAATTTGTTAGAATGAAATCTGAAATTAAATTGGATTTAAACAATAACATCCTAAGATGATCCGGTTTACAAAATTATTTCACTGCAGACTAAGTAAACAATAAATCAGATATACAGGATATCAATGTCAAGCAGTGATACAATAATACTTTACAAACACGATTATTTTGAGATCTCCTTCACTCGGTTGCATAAGATTAAAAAACACTCGATGAAATTACATTTGGCATTGTTTGATCATTCGTTTACCGTTTGGCACGAGTGCAGATATTGTTGTTCCTTTAAACGATCTGCAAAATTCGAGCTGCCTCGTGCCAGACAATGATCCTCAACTTCCGTTCTCGAGCCAAGTATTTCTTCCTCTTGGCACTTCATCAATTAATTAATTATCTACCTCCTTATTTATCATTATTATTATAGCCTCTTGGTAGCCAAACGACGAAACAAAAATGTATTTAAAAAAATGAAGGAACATCTCAAAATAATGATAACAATTTATAGATGAGTAAAAGTTGCACCTTTATCGGAGATAATAATGGGATCAATAATACAGTTTATATATAATAATAACTTCCGGTACTGGGGGCTGGCTGAAATGCCACGATAATGTCAAAGAATGAATTTTAATAAACCAATGAAATCTGATTGATTACGCAAACAATTCCCGGAATAAACACCTCGAAAATCTGCTTTGCAACTTTTACTCATCCGGGTCGGTAACTTCAATGACAATACCGCTGACTTTGCAGTATTGTTTCGTATTGAACGGGCTTCATCTGTTACCCGAAGCCTTCTATTTGCTAGATTATTTTCTCAACACTGCATCACCCTAAAACGTACCTCTTTCGGTCAACATTTCAGGGTTAAAAAGAAAAATCCGCGAATAGATGAAAATTAAAAAAAAAAACAAAGATTCATCGGTAAACGGAAATGATATGCAACCTGAATATGTCTGTTGTATTTCAGGTTCGTTATACTACTATTATTCGCAGCCAGTTCCACGATTTCACTTTACCCGCCCGTGGTACAATAAACGTACCACGTATTAAGAAAAAAAAGTGAGCGATAAGATAAAAATCTGGTCAAGTGTTTTTGCAACCCCCTCTCACCCTTACTCGTTTAATTATGTGAACAAAATAATCAACAGAGAGGAGAGACGATTACCCCTGTACATATTTCCGGCTACGATAAGACGTAGTAATTAACACACAACTAAACGTAACAATGATTAATTAAAAAAAAAAAAAAAAAAAGATGAAGAAATCACAGGGTGGTGATTACCATAGGCTGTTCGATAAGAACAATACCAACTATTGTCGACCTTTTAACCGTGTCATTGTAAAAAATCATAAACTATGTGATCATCTAATTAAAACAAAGAACAATTGTTATAAAACAGCGTCACACAGCTGTCTTGGATTTTCTACGTGACTTATGTGCCTGGATTTACAACGTCCCCTCTAATAGGTCTTTCTTTCTGTTTATTTCGAACGTGCCTCCTATATGTACATTTCACTTGACTAATACACATATGTATATAAATTGTGTACACATCTGAACGAAAAAATCGAGCCATCATCTACCCCTTCATTTGTTAAAAATATATTCTAATATTTATCGTGTATCTATTGTGTTCCAAAAAGAGCCTCGAGAATTCTATAAAATTGGGGTCACTGCTGACCCAGAGCCTGCGGAATTAAATAAAAAATAAATAAATGAAAATTCGACGAAGAATGATTTTTATTTAGAATTCTCGAAGCTATCGTTCGTCTTATCATTGATTCTTTTGTGTCTGATCGCATAATCGGTCTTTTTTCCAGCTCACGCCTACTGATGACCGTGTCACCCAGCATGGAACGCGTGATACGAAAAAAATCAATGAAAAAATTCAAATAAAGCCACGTAAAAAGATATGCAACGTATCCCAAGCAATTATTCGATACCTATCGCCTGACTATTATTTTTCTCACAGCGCGTATCATCGTCCACGGAGTTCTATTTATTAATTATGTTTCTCGTCGCCATGGTTTATTGTACTTTTCGTTCGTTCTGTCTACGAATAAAATAAACACTGCCCAAATTTTATTACAAGATGTTTTTCTTTTTCTCACGTCGAAACGTGTATGTAAAGTGTCTGATTAAGATATTCCGGTTAGTATGGGACGTCTAACCGGAAAACTAAACGAGAGCAGGTTTGTACAACAATATGCATGTTTATTATCTGAAAGTTTTACATCTTTAGGATGTCATTGCATTGCCGTGTTCCGTCGCAATTCGATCGATGGACAAAATAACCCACGCTTTTAATTACAATCCACCTTCTTCGTTCAACCCTGAAGAACCATCATCGAATCACGACTGACCCGCCGTTTACAAATATAGTATATCTGTGTATATAATTCACGATTTTCGGAGGAAAAACGCATTACCGAGGGATCACAACCGCTTCTTTTTTTTTTCTTCTTTTTACGATTAAACTTATACATCAGAGGGAAGAAGGAACAGGGCTTGAAAAGTGGCGGGAAGAGAACAGCCGCTTCTTTTTTTTTAACGACCTTGCTTTTTCTGCAGGGATTACACTGAAGAATTACTTCAAACGATACTGTCATAAATTCCATTCATAGTCCATAATTAATAATTAAACGTCTCGTGAAGAAATAAAATTGACAATGGCTCATTTTCACCGTTCAAGTAACAATTTCTCAAAAAAACATAAATTACAAAATCACTGGTCGTATCTTTTCTTTTTTTTATCGTTTAACGATACACATTGAAGTTGATTATTTCACTTTCAGATAATACGCGCGTTGATGCTTTCTCGCTTCTCGAACTAAGTTTACTCTGACGATACAGTGCAATCTAAGGTAATTCTTTTTTTCCATTTTATAATTTATTGTTTCTTTTTTTGTTCTTTTTTCGCCTTTTTTATTTTTAATATATATATCCTTTGTAAATTCTTTTAAATCCTTATCTTCTATACAGGTCAGTATTCAAGTTGTTTTTCGATACTTTCTAATACGCGTTATTTTCTTTTATGCGAACTACATTTGCATAAATTTATTAGAAAGAATAAGTGTTCAGCGTAGAGAATAATCTGAAAGAAATAAATGCCTTGCAAAATGTAAACGGAAATGAAATAATATAATCGCTATGCTATTCAAGCGTGTACTGAAAAAAATTAATTAAATGCTGCACGATGCTTAACGTTTAAGCTGATGATAAAATATGATATTTCAAATGAGCAACGAATCGAAAGAAATACTGACAAAACATCTGAAAGTGAAATAGTAAGTTCTTAGAAGTGACAATCATCTGAGTGCATTGTATCCAATAGAAAGATTAATTATTAGTTTGAATTATATCCTTTCTTACAGACAACCTCTTAATAATAATATTCTGCGTTTCAAACGATTATTTTGAATTCTCATTTTACGAGCATATGTAATCTGCATAGAATCGTTATCTTAAAAATACTGCTTCTCTCTGTTCCTCTCTGATTTATCATTCTTACTGAATAAACGATTCAATATCTCTACAACGTATCTTGGAACGTGCTGTCAATATTTATAGAACATTAAAAAGTAAAATATTGAAATCTATATGGGCATGAGATGAAAAAGAAAAGAAAAGGAAATAAACACATGGAGCGAAAGAAAATGAATATCTATGTACATAACAACGCGGTAGCACGTTGTTGAACGATTATATGTAATTAAATCAGCTGCAAAGCGATGGCAATAATAGTAGAATTATTAGGAATAGTCAGCAAATCTAATTAATTACACTGAACATTTAACGATGGAAGCAATAAATAATCAAATGAGAATGTCGAAACTTCATTAAACGCTAATGGCATGAAGGATCACCCGCATCTGGAAGATACGCGTAAATAATTTCCCAGAGAATGCGGAAGTGATCCTTGTTCAAAATTGAAGAAAAAAAAAAACGTATCGCTTTTTTAATTATGTTACTTATCTTATTAAGATGTAATCAAGGAAGATGTAATCTTACACACTTCTCTTGACGTCTTCATGCTGAAACATGAAAATTAATACTCATGAAAAGTATTAGCAAACTTAGAATTATCTTTTTGTTTTTCCTTTCTTTTTTCTTTTTGAACGTTCCCTTAGAAACACACTCGAACAGTTTCTATTAATACACGTATAACGTTTTAATCGCTAATCAGTCAACATAATAATTTACTTAAAACGCTAAGATTTAAATGATACGAGGCGAGAAAAGAACTGAAATCGCGTTTCAAAGTCTCTCACAATCACAAATAATTGCCGACGATCAAACACCACTACCATGCCTCACCTTTTGTTACTCATTCTCCGGTATAACGACGTTATCCCCTTAATGTTAATTAATTAACGTAAATTTTTCTCGGCCTACTAATGTTTACCTTAGAACATTAATAGGAGATATTTCCTTAAACGTAAAATCAGTTTACCTAACACAAGAGCATCCGCTAATGGCGTTGATGTCAGAAGATGAGTACAAGGCTGTCATTTCTTTTTGGCTGGATTCCTTTGTGGCGTAGATGGTCTTGTCGCTTGACCTGTATTCATGCTTAAGTACTGGTATTTAGCTTTCTTCTCGGAAGGTTTCAAGATCTGCGCACAAACAACGTGTTATCATTAAAATGGAAATACCGAGCCACCTGTGTGTACTGTCGAGAGATGGAAAGAATATTGATCACGCCTCGCGCACATGCTATTCTAAATTATCGCACGCTATTGGCCGATACGATCACACAGTAATCGCGTCGCCTGACAAAGAAGAAAAATGAGACTTCGCGACAAAGCGAGATGGTATGAAATCAGCGATGCAGCGAATTTTGAGCGCGAGGATCAAACGTGGACAGGGCGGAGGGTGCGAAGAGCTCCCTTCGCCCCTCTGCCGTCCCGCTAATGTTCTTTCCATCTCTCGACTGTACCAGGGCCGCATCGAAAGCTTCTCGAGCCCTGAGCATACAACTGAAAATCGGAGCTCTCCGTATTATTTATTTTATATCTATTTTTGCCTGGGATGAACAGAAACCCGACCTGAAAACTGCACATTAACGTTTCATCGACGCTCATCATTCCGCCGGCGTTGTCGAATTCTCCGCAATAATTCGGTGCAGAAAACAAAGTGACCAGCTGTCGTTTCGCGAAGAATTCATAACCATCTTCAACAACTTGATGCGCTCTGCATATCAAGTCCATATCGTGACGATTTAAAAATTTCGACACCACGTCTGGACCAAAGGTGAAAGATACACCTCTGTCATTTTCACCCCATCCCTGAAAGAAAATCATGTAGTTAGTCGTAGGTTTAATAAAAATATTTAAACATTTATACCTGGACCTCCTTGTCCGGATCCGACCACAGCAGGTCACAGAGAAGGCCAGTATCAGGTACATCGGTTGGGCGCATAATTCTTCTTATTTGTTCCATATTCTATTAAATAAAAAATACCTTCTTAGTTTTAACATTCTCCTTACGTATAAATAAAAAATCGATATTTCGATCGGTCGGTTTCTTTCATAAAATACCGCGAAAAGGAAACCAAGAGCTTTTAATATAAATGCTACGTGAACTATATTTAACTGCATATTATTAAAATTTAATGCGACATTAGAACGCAACGCATGAGACTCGAAAAACGTTTTTAGAATACCGTCATAAGCGGAACCTTCGAGCGAATATAAATTTGGCGAGGATCGTTTGGAAAATTTTTCAGTTTTCATATATAAATCGTTTATTATTTTATCAATTAATCGGTGGTAGTTGGGAAGTGTTCTTAACCCTTTCACTGCCACGTGAATTTTTGAACTTGCACCAGGGGGCCACAAATTTCATATTAAAAATTTTATAATGGCGAAATATATTAAAATAACGGTACAGTCTTGCCAATAGCATATTTTTCTTAGTGGTGGTCACCGGTGACCGCCGTGGCAGCGAAAGGGTTAAAGGTCGCATCTATTAACGCGATACTTCCGCGCGCAACGTTACGGAAATTACTTCCGGTCTATAATTCGAAATCAGTTTTCCCTTGGGAGCAAAATAATTAGTAAAATTGTCCAAAAGAATCCTCTTGAAATTCCACGATCGAATCACCTGAAGGTCCGGACTGAGCCCGCCATGGCAACAGAATATCTTCTCGTCGATGATCGCAGCGATCGGCAAACAGTTAAAGCAGTCGGTAAACGTCTTCCATAGTTTGATGTTGTACCGTCTTTTGCACTCGTCGTAGAATCCGTATATCCTGTTTATGCTTGCGCACTCGTGATTACCGCGCAACAGGAAGAAGTTTTCTGGGTATTTGATTTTGTACGCGAGCAGCAAGCATATCGTTTCCAACGATTGCTTGCCCCGATCGACGTAGTCACCGAGAAACAAATAGTTCGCTTCTGGCGGGAAACCGCCGTATTCGAACAATCGTAGTAAATCGGTGTATTGGCCGTGAATGTCGCCGCATATCTTAAGCGGCGCCTCCAGTTCGAGCAGGATCGGCTGCTGAAGAAAGATCTCCCGCGATTTCAGGCAAAGGCCGCGCACTTCGCCCTCCGACATAACAACGGTTTTTCCTGGTCGGCATCCTCTGACTGCGGCCAGAAAATATGTTCACGTTTAAATACGTTTTTCTCTTCAAGTTTCGTCGACGCGAGGTATCGAAGATTCGTTTTCACAGGTACATCGAGCATAACTCTACGCTGGAGCATGAAGGTGGCTGACTGTCGAGAACCGATTTCAAAAAGGGGAACAAGGGTAATACGATTACACGGATTCCACGGATCGTATCGTCTCATCATTTCAATTCCCGTTGCGTACATACGCTCCTGTTCTGTTACCTAAATTTTTACTTTATTATTCGTATATCAGATTTCGCTTGACTCTGCGCAGGAAAGTAAGTGTATCTTGGTTAACCCGTTAATGACCCAGGTCAGGGCCAACCCTGAGATTTCGGGGGCCCGAGGCGAGCTTCGAGGGCCCCTTCACATATATGACATAAAAAAGTACCTCAAAAAGTGAACCTTGGGGGGCCCTAGGCGGCCGCCTAGTCTGTCTAGGCCCAGGGCCGGCCCTGACTAAGGTAAACACCTTATTTGTCTGCCGGCTCCAGAAGCGAGTTGCGCGCGCAGCTACGTTTAAGCGTTTACAATGGGAATTAATGGGTTAGAAGGCTTTTTTTTTTAAATAAAGAAATTACTTTTCGAATGATCCAATCATTACGCGGATAAGGGTTGAATACTGTTCGATGACACGGAAGCATTACGTAGAAGATCGATTGTAAAAACATCAAGCAACCCGATATAGGTTTTCTCTTGATGCAATAACCGAGAAAACAAAAGGTTGTCGCACACATTGTAGTTATAATGCTTCGACCGGATTAAGTGGTTATATGAGTTCGAATAATACACTGGTACGGGTATACAAACTTGTGGAACACTCGAAAACAAAAGGCCGGGGCCGGTTAGTCACGTGTAATCACACTGATCGCGATATATGAATGTAGGACGTAGTAATAGGAGGAAGAATAATGAGAAATTTCGTTTTTCCCTAGATTGCTCTTTAGAACCTTGTATCAGTGTCACTAGATTATTTATAGCTATAAAGGAATTCACGATGCGGCTAAACTGGGCCGATGATGGTTATTGGAAAACTGCATATCAGCAAGGTCACATCAACAAGAGTATTTAAGCATCATGATTAATAAACAAAAAGATGGAAAAAAAGGGGGGGGAGGTATGATAGGATGATTCTAAAACGGCAAAATGTCGGAAACGGTGTCTATTAATATTTGCGGTTATTTACGGAAACGGAGCGTACGATAGAAAAATTGAGTCATCGTCATAATTATATTTGATCAAACGCGGTAGTTCGAATCATCAATTTGCGTATCGTTTTTAATAAAAAGAAAATTAAAATTAGGGCACGCAAAAAAGATTAAAACAAGATTATTCTTCGCCAAGCATTAACATCTTCATTCTAATTGTAACGAATTTCTTGTAGCTCTCGTGAAAAAGAGTTGTCTTATCAAAGAACAGTGTATATATAATGAACACATTAATCTCTGCGAAAGATAACAAGTAGTTGCGATACCTATATGCCAAGTGAGACACTTATTTTAAATATACTTAATAGCCAGTGTTGTAGCATACATTTATTAATGAGATACATTGAGAGAAACATGTGCCAGGATAACAAACATTAACATCAACAATATGTTCATAAAGGTACATCAAATTGTGCTGTAAGACCTCCAAAGAGAACATAATATTATTTCCATATAAAAGACAGCTGATTTGTTGAGAGAAGATGAGAAAGACGTAATGTACTTATAGAAGCTTGGTCATGAACCAACACTGACAAATATCATATCAAGCATGCAAGTAAACTAATTTTCATTCAAGCAATAATTTACGTGCAAATTGCATCGTTACAAGTTGTATCCTTTATGTAACTATGGTCTCTTATTCGAAGAAATGCGATTTCAATTTAATGTCGTTATTAAATAGATAGTCCCAAAAGCTTTATGCTTAAATGTAACCAAGTTTCAGTACCAGCAATGATAAATACGCTCTGTTTACAAATATAACACAAAGAACTCATAATTTAGCACAGATAAAAATATAGTAGAATCAGAAAAGCTAATGGGACGTTAACAATATGATGATACGACTAACTGAGAACGAAGATGATATCTTGGGAGAACTTCAATGTTGCAGGTGCCACAATACTATATCTAGCTTCTACATCATTTTACATTGTAAATCATAAGCAAACGATGGCGAGCGTTCACGCACGACGTTGAGACAGGTAAAGACGCAACTAAAAAACGAAAAGAAACGAACTACATGGGGTGGATTTTTCCTTATTGCGTACCGACAAAATCCGACGAGAAAATATCTTTTAGCTTGGCTTTCTTCTGAACCTGGTCTTTCTGCGTGTGGTATACTTTACCGCAAACAGTTCCGACATGTAGCATGAGAAAAAGAAAACAAACAAAAGAAAATAGTTTTCGCCTTCTGAGAAAATAAAAAAAAGTACGGAACAAATCTGAAGACATCTGACAATGTAAGAATTTACGACGAGTGCAACACTAGAAGATCAATATCGGTTTTTTCTTTTTTCTCTTTCAGCGTGTTACCTTTTTTATTTTTTTCGATCTACAGAACGCAAGTAAAATAAACAATCGACAAACAAAGAGCCACGAAGAATACCGTTCACGGATTCGTAAAGCACAAGACATTTAGATGTCATAAAGTATACCGCGCAACGATTTAATATTGCTTTGGCTGGAAAGAAAATTTGTATGTATATACTCGATGTACGCGGCGCGACTTCGCTACGAAACGATCTTCAGTGGGTGTTTTGGAAAAAAAAATAAATATCGTTTAACTGTACACCAAATCGAAGATGAAATTACCGAGAACAATTTCGCACTTTCTTTTCACAGAGGCTTCCTTTTTATCACGTACCTTCCAACAATCTTTGTATCAGGTTGTCGACGTTCAACTCGACATCCGCCATTTTTTCTTGCCACTGACTGACTGAACCGATGTTTGCAGGCTAGACGATACGTTTGTGTATGTACGCATTTAACTCTATATATAACTCGCGTCGATTTCGCGTATATACGAGCTGTTATCGACTGACGGTTCTAAGTAAATAAGGAAATAAAGAATACGATAGGCAAATCCCGCAATGCACTTTTCTGTCACCCACATAAATCACTACACTTTTCTAATAGTTCGACTAGGCGACCTTTCCCCGTAAAATTTACACCCTTCATCAAAGTATTTTAATCGGATCGATACAGCAGTAAAAGAACATCGCGTTATTGTATGGTAATTGATATAATTAACAAGAATTATTGCGCGGTACTTGTTTTTACGCGTTTCCCGACTCCCCATCGATGCGCGTTTTAAAACCGATACGACTTGCGCTATCTAGTGGCGGATATGAAAATTGAGCGGAAGCGTTTATTTTTTCGACGGAAAAACCAGAAATCTACGTATAATTACAGCTTATAATACACATTTTAGTTGTAATAATTTATAATAAATAAAAATATTAATAAAAAATTACCTTAATGGGAAGGAAGTTACAGATACAATCCTCCTAGGTAGCGTCGAAGTTCAGTCCTTCCGGTTTCAATGATCTGGTGGAAATTAAAAAGATTTATAAGTCAAATGTCCTCGAATACGTATAAAATTGTAATTAGGTACAGTAAAGTTGTAATATATGTATGTTTACAATAAATAAATGTTATTTTAGTTTAAATTAAAGCATATAGCGTTAAATGTATTATATTTTTTCTGTACATGTCAAATAAAAGATCGAGTTTACAATTTAAAATACTTTTGGATAATATTTAACAACGTGTAAAATTTGTCAATTTCGTTACAACCTATTTTGTATAAAAAGTAATTACAACAATGTCAGTACACATATTTTTTCGAACAAATATTGCAGCTGCCATGTAAAATAAATCTGAAATTACATTATTGCTTGAAGTAATTAAATGTATCAGTTTATTTATACTAATCTAGGCATATTTCCTATGATAATCAGGTGGTGAATCCGCATAATCTTGCTGCAAATTGAACAGTTCAGCATTGTTTTTCTGTAAATACTGTAAAAAATCGTGAAAATGGGATAGCAGCAATTGTATACTTCTTTCATCCAGTGTAGTGTACGACAACATTCCACCGAGTCTCACTAAAAAAATTATTCGAATAAACATCATTACTTCCATTAAGTATCACGATTTTAAGATACAAATAAAAGTAGTACCAAATAGCCTTAATAAATGAAATGCACCATATAACTGGCTGGGCAGTGTTTCAGGATTATCATTCATAATTTGAATGAATTGTGGACGTTCCCATTTATACAGTAACTGTAAACCTAAAGATATATTGAAGTATTCACGAATTCCTTTAGTTATTTCTAACGTACTTTCTCTGAAAGTTATACATAATATATATTAAATAAATAAATAAATAAATAAATAAATATGTCTATATAAAAATTGTTGGTATAAATACCTGACAGAATCATTTTTTCCTGATGATTTTGATTCAACATAATCATCAAGGATCTTATCAACTGTATTCTTTACAGGTAAAGCAGGTAATTTATGATGTTTTAATATAACTTCAGACTCATCTATAAGTACAAATTTTAATTCCTCTGGAATCTTAATTTTAACCTCTACTTTGGTGAGATATTCTTCAGTTTCACCAGATGGCTCTAATCGGCTGCAATAAATTTTAATTGCCTCAATTAGCATGATACAAGTTAATATGCAATTAAGAAAAGTTTGTTTAATACAAACCTCCGTTTTTTACGTGGAGCTTCTGATGTAGAATCATGAGAGGATGATGGTGTTACACTACTGCTTGTGCCTTTGCTAAATCGGCTGACACCTTTGTCAACCGTGGCAACAGGAGTGCTAGCTCTACTATCAGTGTCTTTTTCACGTACACCTTCACTCCTACGTCCCTGAGTTTTAGAGGAAGTACTGCCTTTCTTAGTTTTTTGTGCAGATTGTTGATTAGAATGTGCTCTTTGAACCTCTCTTTGTCTCTGCACATTTGCCTCGTTGTACTTGAGAACTCTACTTTCCGGAACCCACTCGTCCCAGCTATTTACATCATATTATGATTTGTAATTTCAATCACGTATGGAACAGATAAGATGGAACCGGATACCTACTTTTTATTCCAACCAGCATAATGAATAAAATATTTGATCTGTTTTTCTTTAGTAATGGAGGACTTTAGACATTTTGCTTCATAAATTAATGGCCCATGGAAACATAGAACCTTCTCCCCTATAAACGATCGTATAACGATTGTAAATAACATTCAAAATCCATTATAAACAGAAAAAATACGTAATATTCAGTTACAGGAATGGATCTAACGTACACTGGAACATTCGATAGAGTTGTATTAAAAATTAAGTGTCTACCTTCTTGAAATTTACACTTGGGTGGCATACTTGTGTCCTTTGAATTGCTTATTTTGGCTATTTTATTAGAATCGTCAGTTTTAAACAATACCTAAATTTAATAAATCGCTTGATAATTCGCGCCAACGGAAAACAATTGATTGCTAGCGATCAATTTAAAGCACACTTTGAAAGCGGCGTCTGGATATTTATTTTATGTTTATATGCGTTAAGGCTAGTACACAATGCGAGCTTACGATCTAGGAACATGGCTACCCTACTAGAGAATTTTCGTTTCTACAATTACTTAACATGTACGAGGAAATCAAATTCAATTCAAATTTAAATCATCAGTTCGAAACCTCAAATAGTTTTTCGATTTAAGCTGAATGATTGTTCTAACAAACTAATACTAGAAAAACATTTTATATTTTTAATTGAAATAAAATCAATGGTTTGTTACGACTGTTACAATTATAATTCATTTTATTTCAATTTATAATATTGTGGTGTAATAAACAAGCATGGAAGTAGACAATAACATACACCATACTTAAAATTTTATTTCTGTATATAATACCGTTCTGTATATAAAACGTCAAAATATACATAACGCAACAAGACGCACCTACACCCGACAGCCGACGGCGCACGACTGACGGAAAGCCGCCGGTGGCGCGCATCTAACCAGAACCAAACGCACGCGCATGCGTACTTCGCCGTATAAGAAAAGGTACTTTATTCAATATAATTAACACATTATGGTCAATGTTTTTGCACCTTCCTCGACATTTCTGTTATTGAAAGTTTTTATTAAAATAATATATCTAATAAAATATTGCAAGATTACTTTATTCATGCAAAAATTCATAAAATGCTTTAAGTGTTCCGCTACTGATTCCATATACGTTCGTAACGATCAAAAATTCAAGTTTCGACGTTTTATTCTCTCAATCGTACCGTTTATACGTATTAAACATACATAAAAAATATTTCTTCTGCGTATACTATAGTATTCGCTATTTTGATATAGACATTTGCAAAGCATACAATTTCCATTGAACGTGAAACGGAACTTTTCACGCGAAACTATCAGAACGAACTTAAATTTAAAATCGAGTCTCAACGAATGATAGGTCTTACTTTTATAACAAAGTAAAAGGGTTCTTTTTTCATCGAAATACTTCTTTTCATTATTTGCACAAGACAAGCGAATACGAAGGTTATGGAAAATTAAAAAACATCACATCTCCCTATGACGTTACACAAGGTTATATTTTGTAACTTCGTCTTCTCTCTCTCTTCCTCTCTTTCTTTTTTTTTTTTTTACTGTCTTTCGGCGGGTCATGCCCGTTAAAATATGACAAAATTCACGTTCGTCATATCGGTTCATACATCGTTCAATTTTTGTTTTCCCTAAGACAATCGAGCAGAATTAATTTTCCTTTCTACCATTACTTCTGTACAGTCTCTCAAATACGTTCCTAGAAGAAAGTACGTTCCCGTTTTCTAACAAGACTAAATTTCTTTTTCAAATGCAATTTCATTTAAATCGTTGTTACTCGTTGAAATAATTTATTTCCGATGCTGTGCCTATAAAAGTCTCGCCAAATGAAATTCAAAAAAAAAAAAAAAAAAAAAAAAAAAAAAAAAAAAAAAAAATAGAAATGAACGTACTCTGTAGCCTGTGTATAATACAAGAGGCGCCTTATTCGACAGACTGGCAGAAACGGGTGGTAGTAGTTTTACGAATATCGGGTTAAAAACGAAACGATGGACTGCCATCTTCATGATAAGTTATTATAAAAAGATCTGAGGAAGTCTGAGAACGTTTGAAATCAGTTATTCGTCTCATCTTCCGACTAACTCTTTCGAAAGAGTAAAATTATGAGAAGTCTCCCGTGCTCAGACTTCGTTAGATCCCCGCAAATATTATTCAGGTAGAAAATATTGTTAACTTCTCACTGGTTGTGCCAGGATCGAGATCACTGATCACCGAACATTCGAATCATTAATATCATTCGTTTGATCATCATTCACACATGTGTACCATTCACCCGTAATTTCGCTCTCACTTTGCTTCCCCTCTCGTTGCACGATGCGTATGAAAAAAAAGCGCGATGCCACCAATGTACAATTTGAAAAAAAAAAAAAAAAAAAAAAATAAGAAAAAAAATCAGAAACGAAAACTAATACACAATCCTCTCTGTTGCGAATCGGTGAATTGCGTGTCGAATATCGTGCAGAATAATCCATTCGCAACACATTTTTATATCCTCCTTCTATCACCCTTTTCCCCCTCACGACGTACACGCTATTCAATTGAAATAAATACACGTAGCGATAAAAACATTTCTTCTTTATACAAATATCATTCATCGAGTCTGCCTACACTTTTACATCTCATTTATAAAAAAAAAAAAAAAAAAAAGAAAAGAAAAATAAGAACGCTTGCTAGTCTTCTCTCTTTAAGTAATCCATTAAGTCTCTTCATTTTATTCTGCACGATATTCATTTTTGACTATAAAAAAACATACGCACTTATTACATATATACACGTACATATATATAATAAGTAAAATTTATAAACTAACATCTCTCCTCCGTCTAATAATTAATTATTAATAATAATTAAAACTAACTAATCGGATAGTTTGTGATAACCGTAATGAGGTGTATTTTCGCAGCATCTGGTTTCTCTCTTTTGTATCCATCGGGGGGGTCCTCACTTCCTTACACTTCTATATACACACACACATATATATATATACACACACACTATATAAATGTATATATATATATATATATACTTTGCTTTTTTTTTTTAATATATTTTTGTATAGTATGTAAACTATTTACAGTTACAGAAGGGTGTGATCATTATTGTGTAGGCACTATGGCTTTGGACGTACACTAAGTTGTACGTTAGAGTACATCCTTAAGAGACTTCCAGCTGAGACGATTCTCTCCAGTGCATCCTTGAATTATCTTCTTCAGGAACATCGAACAAATATCCTCAGTTTGTCTTATATAGGAGTTATATTATTATATTTATATATGTACGTTAAGACTCAAAGCGTTTTCTTCGTCGGTGCTGTACCAAGCACGGTTGAAATTCAAGTTGCACTGGCTTCAAAGTTCTCTTTGAAGAACCCCTTTCTTTTCACTTTTTTTTTTTTTTTACAAATCAAGTTCTGAACAAGTACTGTTATTCCTGAAAGGAATCTTAGACCTTCTCCGTCGTTACGAATCGAATTAAATACGTGTGTTACATGCGCGAAAGGTTACAGTCTAAGATTTGTTTCTCTCTTTCTTGTACGCTCGAGTTCGTCTCCGTGTGTTCGTGGCATCATATTCGATGCTAATCCAACGCGATTCTTTAATTAGATTTATATTATCAATGGTACCGTTGGATGACCGTGCGTGTATACGTGCCTGTATAGAATCAATGAATTTCTTATTTTCCCCATGGATCGAAATATACAAAAATTCGCACCGAGCAATTACAAAAGTATATAGAATAAAAACTATGTCTCCCTGACATACGTTTTTTTTTTTTTTACAAACGATTCGCAATCGACAAGCTACACTATCGTACCGATAAATTTACCCGAACGCGATTATTCCTGAACGATGCTCTCTCGTCTCGACACCTTACCAACCGGAAGCTTATCACCAAATTTAATAATAAACACTTCTGAATCGAAGCAATAAAAATCACGTACACCACAATTAACGATCCGAGTGTAAATAACATTAGACTGATTGAAAAATAGAATCTATAACATGCCATTGAAAGAATCGAGACCTTGTTAAAAAGCAACAGTGCTTATCTATTTTATCTGCTAGCGATGGGTAAGGTGTCAAGCACGCGATTTCAAAAGAAAGAAAAAAAAAAATAAAACAAATAGAGATAAAAAAAACGATTCAGTCCTAGCGACTAGAGAAAACAACCGTCCAGAAATTTTCCTCGATAGAAATATTTATACGCTAGGAGGGAATTTCATTTTTGATGAATTAATATTCACGCGCTATTCACTTTATACAATTCAATGATCGCAGAGGGGGGAAAACGAAAACCGTTATAAATTGTTCGTCACGAATCTGCAGTCTCTCCTCTCTTTGAAATTCTCGAATACATCTCCGTCTCTCTTTCCCACGCTTTTACTCTTACCTCGATATACAGTATTATTACAGATTGCACAGAAAAAAATTGGCGTCGTTTCGCCAACATAATTTAATATATTCCACAAAACTCGATATCGGCGTGAACCGTATCAAGCCGGAAATACTCGACCACCGCGTATTAACAAGTTGACCGCCAGTAGAGATACATCATGGATCAATAATAATTTCAATCTAATTGGTTGCTTTAAAATGACTAGTGTACATTTTTTTAGTAGCATTACGAATATTTCATCTAAATTGAATTTCAGTCGCATCGCGGTCAACGTGTTAACACCAGGCTACCATAGTACATTAGCAAACGATGAACGATAAACATTGACAAAAATATTTCTAACAAATGCGTTTCTATAAATTGGTTCACATAGCAAGCGTCATTTTTGGCTTGAAATGATTTGAATCGCAAGCGACAAATCTTGATGCATCTTCGTCGAGAAGACAATGATTTATCGCTTTAACGTTCATCCTTAATCGCTTGCCAATGTACTAGTAACCCGAGGCGTGATATGTTTGTCCCTTCTCTTCGCTTCGCAGTACTTCCCTTTGAGATCCTTTCAATGAGGCGGAATTTCGAAAATCACCGACGTGATACTGTATACGTGTATATGTGTGTGTGTTGCTGAACGAATCGCGATTAAAAAATAATTTTTTTTTAAAAATTGTCGGCAAAATACTATACGGTATCGCGAGTGATAAACGCCTTCTATTTATGTACACGATCGCGTATTTTTATTCTTTTTTTTTTTTTGTTCTTTTTTCTTTTTTTGTAAAACTAAGAAGCATGACTAAACCAGCGTATCAATCACGTTTGATCAGATCACGTTTGAGGAGGAAAAAATAATAATAAAGATCGCCAATCGAAAATAATTATGACGTAAAATCGGTCATCATTGGATTAACAAAATGATCGCTATCCGTTCGAATGTTAGGGAGGCGAACTCAGAGTGGTAGTCCAAAAAGACAAAAGTGCTATCACGATTACGACAATCAGGACGACATCTTTAAAATTTGAAATCAAAAAGATCCGACAGCCCTTCCTCCGTGCCTAACGAGAACGAATAGTCGTTTTCGGAAAGAGGCGGTTCCAGGGACAGCAGGTGTTCTCCAAATTCGAAAAAACTTAGATCTGTAACAAAAAGAACCAGAAGATAGTTGGGCTTATTTCAGCCACTGTCGTGGGACATCCTCTGCTTTTAATATTTTCTTTCTTTCATGACTGGTGGTGTCTACATGTTATTTTATTTTAATTGGAATATCAATTGATCACAAAAATTTCAGTTTAGTACAAAATTAAAGGGCAATGCATCATAGGGCACAGATTAGAGGAAGCAGTTAGGGGGAAATTATTGTGCAGCAGATAAATGCTAGAAAAAGAAAAAAAAAAGAACGAAGCACATATTTGCGTTAATATACAAATAAGCAAATGATTGTTTTACCCATGAGACGTACCTTCGCGCGACACGAGCTTTTGTTGTTTGAAACCGTTACCTAATTAGAACTCTGCCTGTGATGTGATTTTTATTTATTTAACACACAAGTCACAGCCAGAGCTCCATCAGGGTACGGCTATCCTCCAATGTTGAAAAGGCAGAGGAAGAAGTAAGGAAGGTATAGCTTGAGTAAATGGAATTCAAATCGAAATAGAAAATAATTCTTCCAGACATGCACAATATTTCTTTTTCAAGTTGAACTAAAAAATTGTAAATTTATAAATTTTTTCACTATTTGTGTACGAAAAATTATTTATCCGGAAGTCTCGAAAGTAAAAAAAAAAAAAAAAAAATTCAAGTATACCTCTGCAGTGTGTAGGTGAAGTATTAATTTATTATAAACAACTAAACGATTGAAGAAGATCAGAATAAAACTTGTGTATCATTAGTATTTTATGCCCAGCATTTAAAAAAAGATATAACAGTGCTTACATGCAGAGGAAAGCAACGTTCAACGTATACGCGAAACATTATAAAATAAAGAAAAATAAATATTATTAAATTAATAAAGCATTGAAATTAACGCAATATACAGCTATTTCACTTGAACGATAACGAGAAGAAAAATATGTTTAAATACATCTTAATTCATAAGATGGACGCTATCTTACCTGGAGTGTTGATTTGATCCTCCGTTTGAAGTTGGAATTTGCCACCACCCATTGGTCCATAGTCATCAGATTCGCATAACAATGCGTCCCTCATTCCTGCTAAACTGGTAACCGTAGATACAACCGGAGTACACGAACGAGTATTCAACGTACTCTCAACAGAAGGTACTGGTTCGACCCGAACCCCGCTTCCTCCGTTGACCAGCAGTTCAGGAGGGAGATCGGGTATTTCGGATTCTTTTGACGAAGGCACAGGTTGCGTCGTCGTATATCCCGGATTGGGAGACGTTTTAACTGTAGGGTCATCAGGACAGAGGAATACCTCTATTTCCCCATGAGACGACCTCATGTGCATTTGAAGCTGGAAACAGATCAATGGATACGTTGATTGCAATGAATTTTCACTCGTCTAACTGTTCGCATAGGAAGCAAGTAGTTACCTTTTGTTGGCCAAGATTATTGATAGGTTGCGGAACATGTAAAGTGGCTTCTGGCGGAGCTTTTACTGCCATTATAGCCTGGTCTTTGTACATTGGGACAGAACGTAAATCGTGATACGTTACATAAGCGTATTGTCTATCGGCGCACAATTCCCTAAGGTTTTTATCTGCACCATGAATTAACCGATCCAAAGTATTTTCTTTAGCTTCTAAATCAGCCACCTCTCTTCTGAGATCAGCGATATCGTTCCTATCGTTCGGTAACTGACCGCCCCTATAAAACACAATCATTATGTTCCATATTTAACCCAGATACATTCGAGATACAATTTTTTTGTCGGTAAATAGTAAACAACGTACTTCCATTGTATATTGTTTTTACTTTTCTTCTCCAAAATACCTATACCCTCCAACACATTTGTAATATCGTATATACGACGTTTCTGTACTTCTAACTTCTCAGACGCTACATTTAAATCTACAACACCGTCTTGACTGCTTTCAACTAAATGTATGAACTTTTTCGTAAGTAAGCTCAATGATGTATCATACCGCGTTCTCTCTACCGTTTTACCTGCAATTAAGGTAATATTTCTTTTTCCTAGAAGATGTATAACAAGTGAAACTTATGAATAAAACAAAAATACAATTTACTTTTTGTAGGTGTGTGGCCAGTTAGAGAATTCGAACCAGATCTCCTACGTTTACCTCTAGGAGCCTTAAAGGCAGATTGGCTGGGACCTGTTGCTCCCATTTCCAAATTCAGTCTTCGTTTCACCGCCTGAACCGATATTTGCTACAAAAACATACCAAAATAAGACGGTATTAAATGATTATCATTAAACGTTAGTCAAATATAAAATATACAAAAATCTGAATATTAAACTAGTGCATTAAGAAAGCAACATTTCTTGATGGTGTTTAAGACCTTTAGTATATAAAAAGAAAGTTACCATGTTTGAACAATCATTTCACTAGTGAACCTTCTTAAAAATTATTGGTAAATACAGTCTTATTTACTTCAGTTCGTGGTGGTGGTTGTGTAGGTTTCCTTGTTACTTGATAACAAGGTGTTTGTCCATACTGATGGTCTTGAAGATGAGGACTTGGCGTTTCTTCAGCTACCTTTTGTGCTTGTACTTCATCCAAAGAGCCATCATCCAAGAATTCTGTTTTCACTGAAAATAATTAATGTATGTAGAAACATGTAGTGAAATTACAGAAAAGTTATACAGCAAACCTGCTGTTAATACATACTCAATTTGGTTTCCACCATGTCTGGTGTAACAGGCCTGGCTGGATCTTCCAAGACCACCTGTCTCCTTACTCGAGGCATCTTTATTGTTTATAAGAATCTACAACAGTCAAAATGAGATATATTAAATTATAGTCATGGGGAAACAGTCACATATAGTACATCAACAATTCTTGTATCTTTAGAACATGAAAAATCCTCCCCCAAGTGTACACTGATAGCAATAAAGTTTACCTTTATAATCACAAACATTTATTTACTTTATTTCAATGAACACATTTTTCTTTTACAATCTATTATTCTATTTTAATACGTTTATTTAAAAACGTTTTTCCTGTTTTCGTTCTGCAACGTTGAAGTTTCGAAATTTTTTAGAAAACGTGCCTCACATCGTCCATGAAGGTTAATAAGTGTACACTATTTTGGCGGACACGTATTTTTTATTTTTTAACATTCGATGTTAAAAGACAGTTTCCTTATTTTGGATTTGGCATTATTTGTGATGTGATTAATGAAATGTCGAACGTGAAGAATGAATGCGAACCTATAAAAATTGAAACTGCAATACTTAAATCAGATATCCAGATACCTTGTTAACCTTGTCGATAGTACGCTTTATCAAAAAATAGCATTCATATATGAAAATTATTGACAGTTAAATGTGCAGATTCATAGAAAACTTCTACCGATCGTCGTCCCTTCGTTCCCGAGTTTTTGTCATTGTCACTCATTTCTGACTGTATTTTATTCAGTCGCGATAACACATTTAAGGAGAAGCTACTTTTTAGATGCATATCAAAGAACACACAGTACAAGGGACAGCCTTTTTGTTCTGAAATCAAGTAACATTGGTAGATCCTAATAATAGAATTCGTATTTCAAAGAATTTTACATGCGTGTTCGTTGAGAAAACAACCAACACCCATGTCAAATAAAAAGAAAAATAAATGCTTAATGACAAAACATTGATTGCATAATTATATCATCTAACAGGAAAACCAGTGAATGAATTTTTAATATATCTATACAATTTGTATATCATAACAGTTGTGATTTTTTAATTTTTAAATTCAATTCCAATTTATCGCATTTAATCGTATAAATTATAACTTACATCCTAATTTAAAAACGCATTTTATATATAAACATAAAAGAATAAGGATAAATGAAAGCATTTGGAATATAAACGTGTATGTAAGTACATATGTAATCGTTCTATGGAATAACGAAACGGAAGTGGTGTCGAGCAAACGGCAAAGTGACAATTCCGCAAGAACTGAACATCTGGTGAAAATTACAGGTCAATTTCCATGTTGTACTGTAAGAAGAGCGTATAAAACCTCCAACTGCCGAGAAAGATAACAAAGCAAATAATAAATAAATATAAAATTTTCATCGCATGACTTTCCCATTTTATTTTATAAATTTTAACAACAATTAACAACAAGATTTCAATCTCGTATCGGTGTTGTTTCAAAACCAAGCCGATAAGCGAAGACCAATAAATCTCTGTACAGTATTAAGTATGCTTAAATGATATTTTTACATTCTCGTTTAATAACGTGTGAACGATTGAAATTCAAAAACAAACAAAATATAATTATTCAAAGTATGCAACAGTTATCCAATAAAAATTCGTTGAAAAATTCCATCGAATCAATTTTTTGTACAACACACTGTTATATTATCTTTCTCGGTTAGAAATAGGGGACTAAACGAAATTGCCGCGAAAAAGAGTAGAATATTCCATCCTAAGGTCCCCGTTTTCAAAAGGCTGGTTACGCGCCTGAACAGGAGAGACCCACAGTGCGGCCGTACGAGAATTTTCGAAAAAAAGAGCAAGCGTCTCGAGTACACGAGGCAAGCGTTCCGGGTGTGGTTTAAAGAGGCATGCCGCAGGATCGTCGTGTTACAGCAGCCTTGCGTTGTAAGCAGTTTTAGAAGCAAACTCCCGGTTGAACTGCGTGGTTGTCTCGTTTTCACTTGTTTGGCCGGGTACACATCGCCGCGCAACGTACGAGATGGTGAGGCCAATAGCACTGTAAAGCGCATTCGAAGGTTGGGAGCAATGCACGATGCGGAGGCATTGATTGGTAGGATATTATCTCGAAGATAAAACCGGACTAGTGTAACTGGCGTCGACGGCACTGGATGTAGAGAGAACTAGCCGTGGCCATCGATTGGTAGACAGACCCGATGCTCTTTAAAACACGAATATTATCCGTTCTGGCGTCCTTTAAGGAGGTTGCAATAATTCCAATTCTTTTCTTTCGTTCGAAAACATTTTTATAATTCGTGTGAAGTATAAAAAAAAAAAAGATATATACTACACAAGAGAAGAAAATACACCAAAAAGACGTCCAATGGATATCGTACAAATAAACCGGGGCATGCCTCGTGTGCACGAGGCTTCAGGCCCCAGATGTGAGCGATGAACCTTACTGTCCCCCCTTTTTTGTGTTCTTCCGCTCGTGGAAACCGCACAGGTCGTAATGTCTATCGACGGGATCCCGAATTCTTCTCTTTCTCTTATCATAACCAAGTGAAGAAAAATAAAAAACCCCGTGTACATGAGGTAGTTCTGCTTCACACACATACATAGAAGTGGCCGCGATCAGCTGTTAACGTCGATCGAAGGTGTATGGGGTGGTTTTTTATTCGTTGTTCCTTTTGCTGAATACCGCGTGTCGAACACCAGTTCACGATTAAATAACAGACGAATTACGATCGTATTGAACGCGACAATGCGTACTCGCGCAATCCGCACGCTACGCACCGAAGCGGCCATGCATACGAGAGCAAACGAGCGAGCGAGCGAGCGGACAACGAGGGAGCGAGATTATGCGAACGCGCGCACACACACATAACATCGGTAGCCGCACAGATACGCACACAAAGAAACGTTACGATTCGCACGCAATACGTAGAGCCGTTTAAAGAGCCAAGCCGGGACTAGAGTATCCCTAGTTAGGCGTGCTACCGGCACGGTCATGAGGAAACCTAGAATCAGTGCACGCTTTCGCGATTGATCGTGTGAGATGCCAGCCACTTTCAACGCACCAAATCGGTTGCGCTCGAAATAACGGACCATTTTTCCATCTTTTTTCTCTGTTTATATGCTTCAGTAAGCACATCTTTTTCCCCTAGGATTACGAGAAAGGAAACAGTGTTGGCGTGCACACGTTTTTTTTTCGACAGGCTGGCTTGGAAAACGGGGATAGTTTTGAAAGAACTGCTAATTCCAGGGGTCACGATTACACGAAACAAATGAATATTGAAACGAATTACGCGTGTTTATTCACTTACTTGGCTCTCGAGTGTGCGGTACAAAACCACACACAGTATTTTGAGACGAAGGCCCACGCTCTCTTCCGGGAGGTTCAGCCAGCACACGGCGCGGCGCGTGTCACAGCACCGAGGAGCGAGGCATATCCGTGCCTCCTCGATGGCAAATACTTCGCCGTGGTGGTTATGATCGTTGTTGTCACGCTGTGTCGATAATTCTAGATGAAATTTTCACTGAAGCCTGTCGATGACAGGACAGGATAAAAACGTGCGGCTCGGGATGTCGAGTTTTAACCCGGTCTCCCGAGGCTAATCGTGCACGAAATGTTTCTCTTGCTTTTCGCTACTGTATATCATACACACACTTCGTACATACGATTATAATCCCTCGCCCTCGCTCGTTTTCTCTCCCTCTGTCCTTCTTTCTCAAACTTATACCCGTTGTCGTCGTCCTCCTCGTAGTCGTAGTAGTTGCGTGGCCTTTATTTCTCTTTCTCTCTCTCTCTCTCTCTCTTTCTCTTTTTCTATATATCTCTCTGTTTCGCTCTGTCTCTCTACCGCACTGGTGCGGTGTCCATTTTCTGCGGGGCCGATCTCGGCAATAGGAACGACAGCCAAGCAGACCGAGGGCCCGAAATAATCGAGTATAGGGGCCAAGCTGTTCGAGTATTCGTCGAGTTTTCAGCTTCTTAGGAATGTACGGGATCTAAAGTTCACGACAAGCCCCGCCTCGGTATGATCCGTCGAGCCACCGGCGAGAAAAACGAACCTTTTCTATCGGGGTGTCGCGCGCGCACACGAGGCCGGCTCGTGCGTGAGCTGGGTGATCGGATGGACGGGCTGGCTGGCGCGCTGGCAACTGGCTCGGGCTACGAGGCAGATAGAACCGCTTGTACCAGTGGTAGTAATACCGAACCGCGTGTCGATGGGCTCTCACAGCGTTCTATGTTAATGTAGTAGTGGCCTTCTACCAATGCTTCGATATGTTCTTGAACGCGTCCCTGTCACAGTGGTAGTACGTGCTTAGGCGCTTGTCATGTTTGGTGTGTTCGTGGACGCGCGCCGGCCATCTGCCGGTCGCACACAGGAGTCGAGTACGCGCGCCAAAACCGTCACTTCGCTTTTCTCCGTAAACCACCGCGCCGCCAGCTATCGCAGATATCCAAAAAAGTTCCTAGACCGTGTCAACTTTTGATTTTTTTCAACGAACTTACGTCTATCCCACTGTTTTATTCCTTAACCGAATCACTTGATACGATGACAACTTTCCAGAATTCGACACCGATGTTTGTTTGTATTTCTTAGGGTTAGATGTTCGACGATAGGCACACAACGTTGTACTTTTCCGGCATCTCGTGTCACGTTCATTTAGACGAAAATAATTGGAGAAAAACGATGGATCCATGGAACGTTTCAGGTAATTATGGATATTAACGAGCACACGCGCCAAAACTCTGTCCGTCCCGTTTTCCACGAAACTGCCACGCAAGCTCCGGCATGTAAGTGAAAAATCCCTATGCCACGACTTTTCCAACAGACGTTCGTCTCGATTCTATCGGTTATTACTTTCTGACATCTCGGAACGATGTTATATATTGTTTTTATAAATTATTACCGTATCGGTCCGCCATGGTCAGGGGTGTGCGCTTTCGAAACAACGTCCACGCTTGATGTTGGCAGTGAGTCCCTTTAACGTGGGCCTTATCACGTAGGAAAGGGGGCAAGGAAGAAACTAACGAGAAAACGCACTCTCGAATTATGTAATTTCAGAAACTCTTTGATTCCCTTTCCTCAATTGCACACACTTCCGAAGATTGGGAGGATCCCACTGCCTGTCGTTTCTTGCCCGAAACTAAGCGGGCGGTCGTCGCTTCCTTCACGATGGAGGGGTGTTAGAAGCAGGGCCGTACACTTTGCACGTGTAAAAGTAGGTCTCGGTTTCGTCCTCGTTTCACTTTACATATGCTTGTTTTTCAGATCAGAAGGTTATCTCTATTTCAACTTCTGTTTTCATCGATTCCTTCCAATTGAAATTTCACTCTACTCGCCATGAATATCAATCAAGATATTCATTATTAATTGTTACATATGATAACAAACATTAGAAAACGGTCTTTATTTAATGCATACAAAAATACACCGATATTCGATGGTACATATTTGATATACTCTTTGGATTTCAAGCGCAAATAATTCATTATTATGGTAGCTTCTGATAAAAATAATGAATCAAGGAATACTTACAGAGAGTAATATTAAAAATAAAAATATTTACATATGGTTAAACGTTGACAGAATTAAGTTGACGTTAAACAGTGTCTTTAATAAATCCAGGGTTCCGTGACTCCTTGACACGTACCTGAGATAGGTCGCCAAGAAGGGAGCCCGGTGTTTTCTTCGTAACGTATTTATTTGAACCCTACGCAACTACAAAAGGATCGTACCCTATGTAGGATGTAAGGGAGGTGTACCCTCCCTACTTGCTCCTGTATCCATGCGGTCGTACCCACTTTTGTATTTAAAGTGTTAAGCCAAGGGCGCGTCAAGAAATCAAACGAAACACCGAACTGGGCCCAAAACAACTATATGTCAACGATCACGAAAATTTCAGGACGTTCCGTTCGCGGACGATCGAGGATCTGCATAGCTGAATACGTTATAGCTTTTACTTCAGCATTCTGAGTATGTTTCCCTATTGTAAATTCTTCTCCATACGCTACTGCGGTGATCTTGAAGTTCTCGCGGTCAAACGTAACGATATCCACTTTCTGACAACATAAAGTTACCTTTCTTACAAACGGCTACAGGAAATTCTAAGAATACACTTTATTTTGTTGCTTGGATTGACAACGAGATAATAAAGCTAACTGCAGGATGTATAAAAGAAACAATATTTCATAAACAAGCTCGTATAGTCGGAGGTGACGACTTCGGTATAAAATCAAATATACCTTTGCGACGATGTATGGCTCAGCACTAAACATGAACAATAATTCATCAAGGAAATGAAAGAGAAGGCTCTCCATGTCGTGCCCTTCAGCTTCCACTTTGTGTACCTGTTTTATTTGAACCCGCGCTAAATCCGTCATTAACCCGAACATGGCCATTGCACATTGTTCAAAAGCTTCCTCCATAGTATCACCCCATGCGTGTAACCTACAAAAATCGACAAACATTACAATTTATACTCAATTAACAATATTAAAACAATTTCTCAAGATGTACTTTTCTTTTTTTGTTAGTCTTAACAATTCGTAGTCCCGTATTTCGTTTTAGGTTATCCATGTAAGTAACCTCTAAAATACATCGGTCTTCATCACGGAGGATTAACAAATTGAATACTTACTGTACATCCGCTGTGTGATCCAAATCTACAACAAAAGAGTAACTCATGTCTTAGCTTATTTAAGGAGAAAATTCTCTATGAAATAAGGTTCTAAGGTTAATGTTTGACGCTTTCACATGTGGCAAAATGGATGCCGGTACAATGGCGCGCCGGCTGCCGATTATATCGTTATAAATAGGTTAAACTGTCTTTTATTGAATTTACTACATTGTTACGCGTATGGGATAATGAATAGGTACTTACATTCGTATTTAACTGGGGGTATCACAAAATCTTCTTCCTTCAACGCGTCCATGATTGCTCACAGCTGATCTAGCGTACGTGAATAACTGATCAGCTGATTCACTGACAGGTTTTATCAATGGTGGTCCAGTGGTACCTGGAAGGAATTATACTATGAAGATGGCGCTATGTACAAGGCTGCATTTTAACTAGATTACCGACCGAGCATAGCAGATTCAAATTTAGTTCCTTATTAGATAAAAAAGAAATTAAAAAGTGAGTAATTTTTAAAATTGAAATTAATCCTTTTGTTATTACGGATGATTATAGTTGTTCTCTGAGTACGACACTCGAGCCAGAAGGCATTTGCACTGACGAATGTAGGTCTACTTTACTGTTTATAAATTACTATGCAACAGTTCGAATTTGTGTCATTTGCGCGCATTAGTTTCCATGATAGCGGCAATCACCGTTCAGTGAGCAGTGGACCGCATAAATAGCCTGTAAATGCTAATCAGGAGACCTAAATATTTTTCTTCTGAATAAATGCGAGATGTAGTTGGAATATTTTCCAAAAATGCCAGCGAAAGGAGCAATGACACTGTAACTTTATTCTTAAATATAACAAATAAAGTCAGATTAGAAATTCTTTTTTTAATTTCCATTCCATCAAAAGCTATTTAAATTGAGGTATTTTATACATTTGAGTGCAAAGTATAACAAAGTCTAACAGAACTTAGGACCTAGGTTGGAGGAATCCTAGGGGAACTTAGGATATAGATTGGGGGAACTCTAGGGGAACTTAAGACCTAAGTTGAGGACCTAGATTTGGAGAATCCTAGATTAAGATTCCACCCTAGATTCTAAGTTCCCCTAGGATTCTCCCAATCTAAGTCCTAGATTCTCTTATTCCTAGGGTCCCCCAAAGATCGAAAGTAAATGGTGGGAGTCTCCTCCTCTTACCTTAACCAAGAAAAGCCTACTTTGCTCTGGAATGTACAATGGATTAACTGTGTCGATCGAAGAAACGAGTGAGAGCTCGACCGATCCAGGCATGCACCGTACCTACGTATATGTAGTACGGTTTCGTTGGACGTTTTTCTTTGTCAGTCGTCTCCCCGATGAAAACTAGTTTCTCATATCGATGCGATGTGATCCAAGGGCGTCCACTTCGAACGCTCGTAATGCCTGTTACATAAAACTACGTAGACGGTACCGTACAGTACATCCATAGGGACATCTCGTCATCTGTTTACAGTATCCGATCTCAATGCGTGTCGAGTCCAGGGAAGGGGGGTTGGTATTTTGCAATGTCACAAGATCATGGATGTCTACTTTTTTTAATTGATACACACGTGATCTACGCACGATCTAAGAGACACCGAGTTTTGTTGTTTTCCATTATTGTTCTCCTGATAGATCAGGGATTTTACAACCCTTACTGTTTATATGGTATCTTGTTTGTTCGTCTAATCGTCTAGACTCTAGTGGCTCCATTTAATGTAGGCTATTGATCTGCTCTATAATTCTATCATGTATCATTAGTTATACTTGCATTACAGATACTATTAATTGATTCTAACACTGTGTCATTAAGTGAATAGCTGAATTTGAAAGTATGCTAATTGCAATTCTCATTATATGCCTTATTAGATCTAGATCAAAGAAATCTAATACATTTTATTGAGATTTCTCAACTTGAACTTACAACCTGAATCATCAATTATTGATAAATTTTTGGAAATCTAGGCCCACTTTGGCTCCTGCCTAGTCACGTCCACGGATATTACGTTTTTTTAATTTCCTATTGATTAACATTTCGTCTGCTCCTCCCGTGACTCTTGTTTTCTGAATTGCGTGGTAATAACGAGTAATACAGAATTTTTAAACATTGGGTCTCGAGTTCCCTCACATCTAATTATCTCTTCATTGTACGAAACAGCATCACAATTTGAAAGCACGCAGAATTATAAAAACTACGTCGAATGAATTCAAAAAATAATTGCATTCTCATCCTTATTTGACTTTAATGTACAAGTTACTCCATGCAAATGGGATGAAAATTTTTCTTTTCAATTTTGAACTCCCTTGACGTCAATCGCTGCGTATTTAAATTCTATGTAAGAAAGTATTAAGGTACCTAGGTAAAAAATTGATTAGTTCGAAAAATATCTTAGGAAGAGACAGGGAGATTCCAGCGGTCTCTCCTTGGGATATCTTTTTAACTATTCATTTTTCGACCCAAGTACCTTAATATATTTTTGTAGAGAATTTAAATACGCAGCGAATGATGTATAGCAAAGTACAAAATTCAAAAAAAAATGTTCCATTCCATGTTAGTAACTACCCCTGATTGAGACACGATTATACCTCGGTTAGAAATATTGAGAACGTCCGAGTTCCATGGAAAAATAACATGATAGGAGGTAAACAAGCGTTGAAATTATTCCGACAACGGTTCCGAGAACGCCTGTACACGGATCGACGATCGCGAGAGGAAAGCGAAGCGAGTCATCGAGGCCGGGATGCCGATGCAGTGACAGAAAAGTCGAATCCTAGATCAACCTCCTCGTTCATAGAACAACTTGATCGATTTGTTGTAACAAAAGATCATGCAACACTCGTTACCAAGAATTACATCGTCGTTTTAAGAATTTTATCCTTTCTCATTCCCTTACTTTTAATATTGAAACTATGATCCTTGTAATTTGAACTATGCGCTTATTAAATATTTTTTATTATTATTCATCACCAAGAAAATTTAATAATTCAACAATTTTAAATAAAATAATTCTAAACCTTTTTGCATATTTCTAATATCTTAGTACTTACATTTTGTATAGCAACGTTATAAGTTAATGAAAAAGGGTTAATGAGAAGGGTTAATCACGAAGCACCCTGTCCAACAGGTGCAACGCTAGGGCGACACGCTGTTTGCTGATTCTCGCCTCTCACGTGTTGGCGCGCGCTTTAATGACATGCAATTTTGCAACGTAGCTCTGCCCGGAGTCCTTGGGGCTGGAAACTATATAAACGGACCGCTTATAATTGGCTAAGCTAGCTGGAAGATTTTTAACCACGCACCATGTTGTTCCGCGCGATTCGAACGATCTCCTTTGCGTTTGCCGTCGTCGCCCTCGTCGCTGCGGATTATCAGCTTCGTAAGTCAGAAAAATTTCCTTTTTCCATTATAAATTCTTCCATTTTATCTTCATTTATAATTACACTATAGATTTGTTTCGCTCTTCTTCTAAATTGCAACAGAAAGAATTTGGAGTTAACTGTTTATTATAAAACCGATTGGCAACTTTTCCTTTGCACTGAATTACAAGTAAAAGTTTCTGTGATTGCTTCCAGTGAACTGTCGAGTTAGAAAGTTACCGTAGGAAGTTAAATTTTAGCGAAATCCGAAAATTACCTCTCACTGCACAGCCTTCATTTTCTCTTCATTCATCGAATCATTTATTTTCTTCGTTCCTCAGCTCAGGGTGTGAAAACCTGCAAAAGGGATTCAGATGATTTCGCGTCGTGTCTGAGACTGGCTATTCAAGAAGCATGGCCCACGTTCATCGAAGGTACGTCATTATTTAATTTTATCATAGAAATATGGAAATTGTAAACAAATAATGTAGTAATCAAACGAGGTCTCTTTCCAAACTCGTCACAACCCAATAAGCACAATATTTTTCTTTTAATTAAACTTGTTTCGAACTCGTCCTTGCAACGATCCTTTTTCCATTTCTCTCTTGAATCATATTAAATCAAGACCGATTGCATAAAACATGATAAATAAATACTTTGTAACGTTCACCATTGTTAAGGATCTTTTTTATAATATCCGTGCTAAATCAGGCAATGGGTCATCGTTGTTTTTCTCGTTTCCATGATCTCACGATGATAAACTTTTTCGCCTCGAATTTGGCACCTCCGAAGTTTGTAAATCTTGCCGTGGTTTCTTAATTTCCCGTTTCAAATGATAAACATTCGCCGTTCACTTTGCGAATAGTTGCTGTTTTTTATTCCTTGCCCAGATATTCGAACGTTTTCGAGACCCGATGACGTGTCACGAATGCAAGTTCTCTAATTAATTTTATTTTTCGATTAGAAATTAACTAGATATCTTATTTTCGTATCGCGTCATTTCGAGAACTTTGATCGTGCTAATATTAAATATTTGCATAAAAGTGTTTACAAATTTTTGGCCATTTTCTCCAATATCTTTTTTTTTTTTAACCAGCTACTCGAATGCAAAACAATTCTTCGCTATGTTCGTGAATAATAATTTACTTTTTATAAATTTTGCAAATTAAAGGATTGCCAGATTTCGACATTCCACCGTTGGATCCCTATTACGTGGATTCCTATTCGACTGAGTACAAAAATGGCCAATTACGAGGAAAATTATCAGGTACCGATGTCAGGACGTACGGTCTTGCGAAAGCACGCTTCTTATCCGTGCAACCGGAAATGACCGACGACTTCTTCCGGCTGGAAATCGATCTCGAATTGCCGAAGCTCCTGCTCGATGGCAATTACGAGGGTGAAGGTTCATTGGATACCTTCAAATTCGGTGGCCAAGGTATAATTGAATAAACATTCATTTAAACAAAATTAGAAACATCTTCTTGCAATTTTAACACGAAAGATGCCCAGCTTATTAAATTTCTCATCAACAGGATTCTTCAATATGAGCATGGAGGACGTAAGGTGCTCGTGGGATATCACAGGACACGTTGTCAACGACCGATGGGTCATCGAACACTTCAGATTGCTCCCAAAAATAGGAAAAATGAGAGTCTATTTCAGTGATCTGTTCCATGGAAACGAGCAACTAAGTAAGTTTTAAAATAAATACCAAGAGATATATAAAAATTCTTTGCTAGACGCACCTGGTGCGTCACTACTAAAGTAAATCACTCATTAAAGAATCACTGTAAGAATCGATATATAACAATAGAAATTACAAATAGTAATTTTTTTATCGCTATGGAGAATGAGTCGGTATAATAAGCGACGCACCAGGTGCGTCATCAATTGCATTCGATTTCACAGAAATATTCTGTGAAAAATAATTTAAAGAATCACTGTAAGGATCGATATGTATTATAATAACAGAAATTACAAATAGTAATTTTTTTATCGCTATGAAAAATGACGGTATAATAAGCGACGCAGCAGGTGCGTCATCAATTGTATTCGATTTTACACGAATATTCTGTAAAAAATAATTTAAAGAATCACTGTAAGGATCGATATGTATTATAATAACAGAAAACAGTAATTTTTTGATCGCTATGGAGAATGACTGTATAATAAGCGACGCACCAGGTGCGTCATTAGGTGCATCGAACAGATTACGTATACGGCGTGAAAGATTACGACTCAATGATTGCCATAAATGACGATATGACATAATACGAAGCAGGAACAGTAATTTACTGTTTACTTAAGGTAATCACCAGGAATTGACACGATACTGTCATTAGTCGAACAACATCGTTCTGGCATCCTATTATTACATAATATCGACGTATACGAATGGGTAGTAGAGTTACAGGGATTTCAAGAAAATCCTGTGCCATTTAATTAACGTGAAATAGCTGTTATTTGTTGTTGGGGCTTTTGTCCCTGTAACATCGTTCATTTTTCATATCGTAACACTGATGGACTATTATGCGAGCTGTGACTTAACATGGATTCTTCGATGATTCAATATTTACCTTTTTATTTTATTTTCTTAAGGCTTTGCGTTATTGAGAGTAAAGTACGATGGATTTTATTTATTCAGAATCTGAATTTAATAAAATTGTTATTTTCAGATCGCGCTGCTCTGATCTTCATCAACGAATACTGGCCACTGATTTTCCGTGGAATGTTGCCCAAAATGATGGACCTGTGGGACGAATTCTTAACCGAATTCACCAATCGTTTCTTCTCGAGAATACCATTTTCGACGGTATTCCCTTGAATCAGTCGATTCATAGTTGCAAAATAATGAAAAGTAAGCTGAAGAAGGTATCGTGGGAAGTTTGAGGGATCATTGAGTCTGAAGAAGATGAAACAGCTGGGAAGAGAGAAGCGAAGATGGTTTAATTAATGTTAAATATTCTGGAGACACTTTGTAAAATTTGTTTAACATTTTAAAGCGTGCTCTTCCAGCACCTCTTTTATTTTTTTTATTTTATTTTAACGATGGATATTGCACGCTGTTGAAACAGCAATTTATTGTTTTTGTTATTGGACGAAGTCTGAATGATGTAAATAAATAGAAAATTAATGATGTATTTCCTTAAGTCTGCTACATTAATTACATTTTCTTAATCCTCTTAATGTGTACCCAAAGTTATTATTCATTGGTGTGTCCTAACTCTATTTACAACTTAGCTTGTACTAATTTTCATTTTGTAAAAAAAAAAAAATAATCGAAGTGGTTAATGGCCAGAGAGAAGAAGTACGTTTAAGGTAACAAAAATACTTCAACTGGTACGTGACGTAACAATTGATTGACGATACCAGCGAAAAGCGCAGACAACTTCTTTTTCAGCTGAGGTTCCATCACCTTTAACACTTCCTGCCCGTTCTCGCGGAGGAACAGATTGGTCGCTTCGGCTATAAATTATAATTATCTCGTTAAATAAAGATTGAATTGTACTTATCAGACATCAATGGGAAAAATCTGAAATAATCAATAATAAAAATCCAGCTAATTAAATTCTAATTAAGATACTCACTGAGAATTCGATTATTATTGAAAATCTTGCGAACCCTCATCTGCACGTGTTTAACAACCAATTCAACGTCGAGATTCTCAACATTCAGATACGTCTGCTCGTCCTTCACTTTTGTCGAAACGGTGCCTTTGACTAAAGCCTTCACGTCATCGAATTTCGCATGAAACGTTCCGTTTCCACTAGCTGGGAGGATGATCAGCACCCCCGAGCTGTTAAATTAAATAAAATATTTGTTAAAAGGATATAGAATATTTAATTTTGTATTCTTTCAATTCTAAACCTGGAATAATGGGCGTCCAAAATAAGGGCTGGCATTCGTACGACAGCTTCGAAGGGTGAACCGAGTTTAATGTCCTCTACAGTGTAGTTACTCGCTCCCTTTACGTATAATTCGCGCAGTTGAACCTTGTAACCGTTTATACCACCTGTCAGGGAGAGAGTTAGCTCGTCCATCTGTTGAAAATAAGCGCAAAGTATATGAAACAAGGTGCACATCTAAAAAAAAACATAGATTTTAGATAACTTGGTCCTTCATTTGTAAGCTACAAAAATTTCTTTCTAAGATTTTAATTAATTTACCATTTTATTATAACAGGATATTATGGAGTGTTATAAGCGCATAGTATATGAAATATGGTGCACTACCAAAAAGAAAAACATAGATTTTAGATAACTTGGTCCTTCATTTGTAAGCTACAAAAATTTCTTTCTAAGATTTTAATTAATTTACCATTTTATTATAACAGGATATTATGGAGTGTTATAAGCGCATAGTATATGAAACAAGGTGCACTTCTAAAAAGAAAAATATAGATTTTAGATAACTTGGTCCTTCATTTGTAGGCTACAAAAATTTCTTTCTAAGATTTTAATTAATTTACCATTTTATTATAACAGGATATTATGGAGTGTTATCGAACGGAGTTCTATAGACATAACATTGATTGGAAAGTTTGATAAGCAAAGTACTTACAGGAACAACATAATTCTATTAACGAGACAGGAAGTATTAAAGGTATAATGTCGAGCTTACGCGGAACGGTTCGACGGAAGGCAGCTCAATTTCCGGTATACCAACGCTTAAATACGGTCTCAGATGGTGCAGGGCATCGATCAGGCAAGCTTTCAACTTTGGGTCGCTTCTCGAACATTGTTTCACGTATTCAGCTGCAATTGAAACATTGAATAATTAAACAGCGTGAAAAAAAAAAAAAAAGAAAATGGAGAGTATTAATAAGCATAGGTCGAAGTGAAGCAAGCGAAAAATGCCAGTTGCCAGACAACCTATCATTTCTAACAGTATATTGTGAAATTCGAAGTTTCCGAAGGATATTTGCACGACTGACCTCTTTAGATTTATATAACGTTTTCAACATTCTCTAACATAGGCATCTTGTTTTTATTTTCTAACTATGTTTTATTTCACGTCGAAGATCACTTCCAATTTCGTTTATTT
The DNA here is from genome assembly GCF_051020975.1 of Osmia lignaria lignaria. Taxonomy (NCBI): domain Eukaryota; kingdom Metazoa; phylum Arthropoda; class Insecta; order Hymenoptera; family Megachilidae; genus Osmia; species Osmia lignaria. The sequence goes on from NC_135040.1 coordinate 3,493,596, forward strand.
ATTATAATTTTAAAAATGAAAAGAAATTAATTTTATATAGAGTGGAAGACAGAAGTTTCAAAAATTTATAACAAATTAAGGCCGTTTTCTAATTTACAACATAGCTATCCAATTTATGAAACTTTCACTCTGTTTTCTATAAACTTGACTCTGAAAGTGTTCACGCATCCAATCGGGTACCTTAAAGTAAGAGGACCGATAGCCAAAAATTCGAGTTACTCACGATTCGAATCAACAGAGAGAGTAGTCACTCCACTAAGGATCAATAGAAGACAGAACCAACTTGTTTCGAACATGATTCGATTCGGTCGAATAAAAATCTGATGGCGTTAGTTTTGATTGATTTTCAAATGTCTTCACTGGATAAGTTCGAAATCGAAACTACACAGCTAGAAGAGTTAGACTGACTATGCAAGAGGGCATTGACAGATGCCAGATCGTAACTGCACTCGGATACTTTCACTGCTGCAAGGTGCACCTGCGCCTTCATCGTCTGGGACGATAGACGAGTCTCGGCTAGGCCATTTTAGACCCGGTCGAAAGTATCCTAGATACTCTTCGATCTTTCCCTATCTCTGTGCATCGACAACCGGACTATTCGGGGTACAGTGGTCCACGAGACGTTCTTATCTTTCATTTTAATTAATTAGAAAAATTAACAAAAAAATTTGTATGCCAACACCTATTATTTAATTATTGAAAAGTGGAGTTGATGATCTATTTAGAACAATTTTGGAAAATTGATAATTAGAAAAATTAATAAAAAAATTTTGATGTGCCAACACCTATTATTTAATTATTGAAAAGTGGAGTTGATGATCTATTTAGAACAATTAAATTATCAATTTTAGAAAATTGATAATTAGAAAAATTAACAAAAAAATTTTTATGTGCCAACACTTATTATTTAATTATTGTAAAGTAGAGTTGATGATCAATTTAGAATAATTAAATTACCAATTTTCTTATTCTTTTGATTTTATTTTGAAGTTTTTATTATATTTTTATGAAAGTTGTAAAAATTTAATTTTGATTAGTATGTTATTAATTAGAATTATGAATGGATTGTGAAAGGTCTTCCATCATTTATACACTGCTGTATATCTGGTCATCTGTCGAAAGGCGTATAAAGATTCAGAATCATTCATAAATGCACTTCAATATTTTAAATGTTGAAAATGTTCACACTAGTATGCAAGATACCTTTCCAAGAATTTTAGAATGGATATCAAGGATTTATATAAAAAACTTGTACTCTATATATTTAACTGCGTGCATAAAATTTCATAATAAAATTTATCAAAATGCAATATCGTACAATTCTGTGCATTACATAAGTAACTTTCGCTTACGCAAATGTTACGTGTTTTCTTTAACTTTACAACACCTGCAAAATAAGATACAATCAAGTAAATTCCATATTCCTTAGAAAAATTATTGTTCCAACTCTTGAAGTACATCTATGCACTCTGTTAAAATAGATTCAATAACAAATTAAATGACGTGATTGATAAAAATTCAGACTTTGAACTGAAACAATAATTCATGTAAATTGTTCGCCTTCTACGTTAAGTGCAATTAAGGTTTTGTAGTGCGCACTTCTAAGAAAGCTATTTAATTCTTCTGTGTCTTTGATATGAAAACAAATTTATATTACACAAGATTCAATATCTGAACTTAATTTTCTAAATTAAAATTTAGCACTTAATTAATTACCTTCTTTAATTAAAATGCCTCATTTACTATTTTGCTATTTATTTGTAGAATTTCAATTGGCCTTTGTTTTCACTAAAATGAATCATCGAGTTTATATTCATTTGTTCCAATGTCCTCGCCAATTACACAAAAATCCTTTGTAAATGACAAACCTTTCTTCCGCGAACGAGCAGAAAACGCAATGTTCCTTATCATCCGACAGAAAATAAAGCAAGGAGAACATTGTATAGGAACGTTCCACAGAGCGAAATAGTTTTATTTTAATCAAGCTGGTTTCACGAGAAGGTAATCTCCCCCATGTTCCTCTCATATTATGTAAGCTCGATCGAAAATCCTGGCACAGAAACGCAACTCGGTTAATGGTTCTCTCAGATGTATAGTGGAGAGTGAAAGCGTAAGCATCGTTCGCGTGTTGCTGGAATTACGCCCCTCGTGTTCATCGAACGTGTTAGAAGCCGAGTAGATAATAAAAATTTTATTCGATTATTAACAGTGGTTGTTAGAATCAGAAATGCGATCAACCTTTGCTCTCTTTCTGTTCTTTATTTGCGGCAGTTTCGCCGCGGAATTCGGTGAGTAAATGGCACCTGAGGAAATTTATTTTTGGGGTAATTATGGTATTGAAAGAGACTATAATTGTTTATTACTATTTTTTTTTAATACAGTGTTGATATTGGGAAAGGTAAAGTGACGTACGTAAGTAGAATGTTGGTATGGTAATTATTAGAGCAATGAAGGTGAGTGGTATGTTGATATATTAATGAATAAGGCGAGGAATGCTGATGTGTTGATAGTTAAAATGATATTTCTGAGTAGAATGTTGATAGTTGAAATGGCCTAGGTGAGTAGAATGTGAACATAGTAATAATTAAGTTAAGTAGACTATTGATAAGAATGGCACCTAAGGAAATTTATTTTTGGGGTATTTATGGTGTTCATATGGTATTGAAAGGGACTATAATTATTTATTACTATTTTTTTTTAAATATAGTGTTGATAGTGGGAGAGGTAAAGGTGATGTGAAAGTATGTGAGTAGAATGTTGGTATGGTAATTATTAGAGCAATGAAAATGAGTGGTATGTTGATATATTAATGAATAAGGCGAGGAATGGTGATGTGTTGATAGTTAAAATGATAGTTAAAATGATAACATACTAATAATTAAGTTAACATTGCTGAGTAGACTATTGATATGTAACGTTAATGATTATGGTGAGTAGCCTGTTAATGAATTAAGAACCAAAGCAATGTAATTAAGTAGACTGTTGACAATGTTAATAACAGAGGTGGTGAGTATAATTAACTTTGTAAATATGCTCTGAATGTCTCCAATCTTTCACGTAACATCTTAGCATGTTACGCGATCGAAAGTTTCGACAGATTCTTGTCAAAATATTACCACGATATTCGGTAACGTTAACTTTCACCGTGTTCGACCCTAATTTATTTGCATCTCACCGAAATTTATCGAAAACATTTGCATAAATTAATCGAGGTTCATTGATACATAGCGATTGACGTATGTAACTCGAACAATGTAAAAGGATGGTGCAACGCAATAGAATGTGAATTATGCAAGCGAATAGTTCTCAAGGAATGCAAGAGGATGGTATAAAGAAAGAGACAGAAAGTTGCAGCATGTAATGTTAATTAATCGTCAAACTTGTTCATTTTCTCACTGTATATTCCCATACGCTGCAATGATGTAAAAAAAGGTACTGTTTCTAAAGAAATTGCGATTACTATGGAATGGGGTGATGATATTAATCAGCAAAAAACAAAGTAGACTGGTAAATTGGAATTTTTTAAAAATAAAAAAATTCATTTAATAATATGTGTTTTTACCATTAAGTGTTTTCAATAAAATACCACAAAAAGGTTTCCATAGCTCGAAGGCTTTTAAAAGTACGAATCCTTGAAACTTTCACAATCCTTACTTTTTTCAATATTTTGTATTCCAAAAAATAACATCAGAGATTAATAAATTATTTCTCTTTGTCTTTTCAGAGGATCATTTCAAGGATTGCCATCCAAACGTGCCAGGATTCGACTCCTGCATAAGAGAAGCATTAAACGCGATTCGACCGTACTTCAAAACAGGACTTCCAAAATATAATGTCCTGCCGTTTGATCCATTTTTCGCGAGGGAGGTGTCTGTGACAAGGGGAATGCCAAGTTTTGGCTTCACTATTACACTGAAAAACGTCACCGAGAGCGGATGGACTGCTAGCAAAGTGACGAAATTCGTTAGTGACTTGCCAAATTACAAGGTGATAGCTTTACTTCTTCTGTTTGTACAGATAATTAGGAACAATGATTCTTACAGCTATTGTGAATCTCGATTTTTTTAGACCTACCACCTTTGTTAAATTATTATTCAATTTCAGGTTGTATATACCCAGAGTTTCCCAGCAAAATTTCTGGCAGGTTCGTACGAATTTAAAGGAAACATGTTTGGCTCCAGTGTGAGCAACAAAGGGAAATTCACTTTGGCTCTTTGTAAGTAAGATTAAATATTAATTTATGCTTTAAATCCTTCCAAATCCTCTTACATCGCAAAATAGCAGTCCTTGCTTTAATCCTTTCATTTTGAATGTTTTGAATATTTTAATCCTTTCATTTCAGACGATCTCGTCCAGACAACCACCGTCACCAGAAGACCAGGTCAAAAAATAAAAGTCAGCGTGGACGTGCAAACGATTCGGGATCTGAAGCTTCACATAACAAATTTATTGTTCGGTCGACAAATTCTCGAGGATATCCTCGACAGGATAATAAACGAAGCCTGGCAACCAGGATTCGTGGTGACTAGACGTCTGATAAACGATCTCGTTTCTACCGGGTTCACAGAGATCTTTGGAAACGCATTTCGCAATTTTCCATTCGAGAAAATCATCAAACCAAAGCCCGATGCTAGTTAAAGAACGAGTTCATAATTATTTAAAGAAATAAGTTGGAAGATAGAAATTCACAGCAAATAGAGAAAACTATCTTCGATTATTTCGAATATATTTAGATTAGAATAATACATTTAGGAGATGGACTTCGCAAGGAACATCTTGTGATCTAAACAATCAAAGGAAACCAAGGAATTCTAATTTTTCATATTTTACAGCTGCACAGAGATAAGTGCATTCTGTGGTTAAACAATACTTATAAGTTTTCTCTCGGTAAAACTTTTCTTAGCCGTTAGTTCAATTACCTTTTCTTTGTCAGGCAATCTACGTTCAAGGATCCGTCGAGAGCTTGTCAGAATTGGCGATCTTCAGTTGTTACCGTAGGGAATACTAGCAGGGAACATAGGGCTTTCCTCTTCTCTTGTCAAGATAGCTGTTCGCCTTGAGAAGTTGACGGTCCCTGACCTCGCATTCTTATGGTGCACGCATCCTCAAGACGATTCTCATCGACTATTATCAATAATTTCCATTGAAACGAACGATGTATCTGAAGATAACGGAGCGTTCGAACAATTCCATCAGGAATCGTTAATGAATTCTTTACCCGTGTGAACGAAAGTAGTACGGTTCGATCCGCCTCATCGCGATCGATCATGACCGATTTCGATCGTCATCCTCTGTTACGGTGCTTATTAACGGTGCTTAACATTCTTTCCTCTAAGCACCACATCCGTCGCGTCTATGCTCTATGTTCCCTTAGTTGAAATTTTTATTAAAAATCGTTAATTAGTAATTTATTGATCAACGTTATAATTCATTATAATTTGTCAAATGATTATTTTAGAGAATATACCATAAAACAATTTATAGTATAATTGTAGATATAATAAGAAATGTAAGATACAGAGGTGCCAGATACCCGGAATTAACCCATTATCCGCCAATGTCCCATTTTTGGGACACATTTTCAAATTTTTTTCTTTTAAAAATTATTAGTTATTAAAAGAAAAAGATTATCTGCCAATGTCCTATTTTTCGGACACATTTTAAAATTGTTTTCTTTTAAAAATTAGTAAAGTTATTAAAAGAAAAAAACTATCCGCCAATGTCCCATTTTTGGAACACATTTTCAATTGTTTTTCTTTTAAAAATTATTAAAGTTATTAAAAGAAAAAAATTTGAAAATCTGTCCCAAAAATGGGACATTGGCGGATAATGGGTTAATAACAGCGATCTTGCACAGCAGTGCGCGCATTGAAATCATCGGAGTTCGTGTACCTTCGAATTCGGAGGCATTGAAATCACCGAGAGCGTTACTGTTTTACCGATAGAGATTCTAAGATATATTTTATCTTCTTTTTATCGACTCAGTTTATAAAACTTTCGTTACTCCTTTTTTTACTAAATAATTTGTACAACTTAAATTTGTAAAATAATTACGAATCTTTTTGTATTTAAAAAAAATACCAAACATTCTTAACATTGAACCCTTAAAAAGATTTCCTTAAAAATCGTAAACGAAATTCCTTATCCCGTCTCTGTTTACAAAACACCCTGGCACAATTGTCGAAAGAAGAAATTATATAATACGATGCTTTTGGAAAGTAATAGTAGCAGTGTCGAAGAAAGTCCTTGGGGTAGGGACAGTCAAGATCTGCCGTAGCTGGGATTCTATCCTGTCCTCGAACAGTGGAAGCCGAGGAAGGCATAGCGGGGGCAATGTCAAGGTGCTATAAGGCTTGGCTCATCCCTGTTCGTCGGTCATTCCACGCGGAGAAATTCGATCGAGTTGCTCGGTAACGTCGACAGAAATAGAATCAATCACGATGACCACTAGACTGATCGGTTTGTTATTGTGCTCGTGTTCGTTGTTAATTAATGTACAAGCAATCGGCAGGTACAGGGGTTTAGAGTTTTTGGAACCTTGCTCGAGGAGGGACCAAAATGTGGAGAGCTGTTTAGCGAGGTCGGTCAATGTCCTCACTGAACACTTCCGTCATGGTGAGATTCAAATCATTCCTTCTTCTTTTAATTAAACACTGCTTTTCAGCGCTGAATTTTTTCTTATTTGATAAACCGGTTAATTATTCATTAATCAAAAATTTCCAAAATTTTAACATAACACGTTACAAAATTTCTATTTTTCTATTCGTGAAGAAATCGTGGTCTCATTTTCGAAAAGTAAGAAAAGCAAGAAAGATACGGATGTCGAGAATAACAGATCTCTGAGAGCACGTGGTATCGTAGGGAAAAAAGGAAAAGAAAATTTTCTTATTTGATGAACCGGTTAATTAATCATTAATCAAAAATTTCCAAAATTTTAACATAACACGTTATAAAATTTCTATTTTCCTATTCGCGAAGAACTCGTGGTCTCATTTTCGAAAAGTAAGAAAAGCAAGAAAGATACGGATGTCGAGAATAACAGATCTCTGAGAGCACGTGGTGTCGTAGGGAAAAAAGGAAAAGAAAACGTTGGCGGTAAAGAAGCAGGTTATAACGGTGTATTCGAATGGTCACCCAGTGTCCTACATTCTTCTCCCTCTACAGACGTCATGGAAATAGGTTCGACGTGCTGACGTAGATTGAATAAAAGATCATTTAAATTCATTGTTAAATACTTTTTCACTGAACGGTATAAAGAAACATCATTTTTGATAAATAGGTCCCTCTCCTTTCACCTGTGCAAAGATAGTTCACCTGTGTTAAATGAACTTTATCTAAAAAAAAAGTGGAGGACTTTCTATGCGGGTGCTTGTAAAAGCATTTCAATTTGCATGCAATTGAAATGAACCATTTCAATTTTTTATCATAGGTTTACCTCAATTGGGCTACCCTGAAGTGGAGCCCATTATTTTGGACGAGCTCCACATATCTGTCGGGGGTGGACCGGAAGGATACAGAGCTCAATTCAAAAATATCACTGCTAGGGGTGTATCTTCCCTAAGAATAACTGGACTGAGGACCAGGATATCAGAGGACGAAGTTCAATTGCAATTAGCACTAAGTATACCGAAAATCAGAGCTGCTGCAAAATACAGATCCAGTGGGACTCTGCTTTTGGTGAAAGCCAGTGGGGCTGGAGATTATTGGGGCGAATATGGTAAGAATGGATGATTTCTTAATCCAGTGTCGCGTATTTTAACCCTCGAACGAGGAGAATCGGGTCAATCGTGACCCAGACCTACGAATACCATAGTGTATCATAGTAATGTCTTCGTTGAATGAAACTAGGTTACTGGAAGGATTAAAGTATCAATTAATGGGATTCGAAAGGCTGGGTATCGTGACTGTCGGCGGGCAAATTATAATTTGAAAGATAGTTGTAATAGAGAATCGTCCAGTGAAAAGGCGTCGAGTAAAAGTTGCCGACTTTCACCCGCCGACGCAATGCAAATTTGTATTTAGCTGAATTTTATACACATTTCGTTTCGTCGAATCGACGAAAATGTACTGGAAATTTCTGAAACTAATTAACGAGATAATACCCTGTCTCGATATTGTAAAAATTCGATCTGTCTTAAAGAGAACATGAAATTTCAAGGTTTGTCTTTATCCAGTTCACTTGTGAGAAACGTGTTGTTATTACCATGTGAATGGTACCATTGACCTGAAATCCATTTGCCTTGCAGAATGCAACCAGTTCGGTGCAGCTGCATCTCTCAGTGTCAAATGCATCAAGTGCATTTAAGCATTAATCTTTCTGAATCTCATCTTTCTTCGTTTGATTGTTCCATTTCTTTATAGAGAGTGTTAAGGCGAAGGTATTCATCAGGGCAAGACCATTCTCCTACCAAGGACGAGATTATTTAAGGTTGCAACAATTGAAAATGGACTTCAGTGTGCAGAATATCAAAATGGGCGTGGAAAATATCCGCGACAGCAACGCTATAATTAGTGAGTCAATTTCTCGAATAATTTCATTTCCGAGTGGCCAATCCTTTGGAATTCTTTGGAAATTTTTAAATAAATTATGCAAAGAATTCGTGAATTTAAAAAAAACAAAAAAAAAATTGGAGGATGGGCAGAAGTTTAACTGCTTCGAAGAAAAAACTTGGCCGATGTTTAAATTTAAATTTTCCTATTCTGAATTGAGAATTAAATACTTTTTTTTACCTCCTATTACTTTTGAAACTTCCTTCTCAATACGAGGAACTATCATATGGAAAAAAACATCTAAATTATTGAGAGATTCATGCAAATTGCAACATTATTAATGGAAGATTACACTACAGCTACTTTGAACAGTGAATGATTTAAAAGTGTAATTTACCAACGATTAAGTTTAATGACACTTCTTTTTTTTTCACATTTTCAGTCGCCGCACTGAATCTGTTCATTAACACAAACAGCCAGGAGTTGTTGAAAGAGATGAAACCGGATCTCCGAAGGAAATTAGTCCAAGTAATGTCGACCTTTGTTGAGAAGATTTTTGCTCAAGTACCATACGATGCATGGCTCACCGATTAAAACGAAGAAAATAATGTTCACCGTGTCGCTGTTAAACCGTTGCCTTGAAATCAAGGATGAAAAAATTTCATTTCCGTGAAGAAGAAAAATTCTTGCTCAGATAATGATTGAACGAAGGTTCGTTACGTGCAAAAATTCATTTATCCAATAATTAATTACTCGAATGAGCACGTTTAATTATCAGTGACGTAGGATAATTTGATATAATTTTGTTAAATGTGTGAAAATTTTCATGTAATTTACAGTATGTAGTATTATTATTAATACGTCAAGTGTTCTTTTTCTTTAATTTGTTATTTTAGTGTTATGGATGTAAAGTGTCACGTTGAATGTATGCTTTAAATTATTGCACGTATATATTGTTAAATTATACTATTTAATGTTTTTAAGAGTACTTATGGATAATTGTATCATTATGACTAATTGAAGAGTGCAAATGGAGGAAGTTATAATTGTTATTGCTTAGATTTTTAACTGTTTCAAAAAAGTATCATTTTGAATGATTATAGCTTTTTTATTTCCACTTTTCAATTTATAACTGTTGAATAATAGTTTATATTGGCGTTTAAAAATTATGTTATATACTATGTATGTACCACTTTTTAATTTTTTTTACGTATTTATCATAGGAAAGAATAAATATTATAAATATTATGAAATAAAATGTGAAATTCTTTCTCTAAATACCTTCTGTGCCTTGGCATTCGTAAAAGATGAATTAAACATTTCAATTGGTACATACCATAGGAAAATACACCCATCATTTATGAATTATTCATTGAAAAAGTTATTTTAATATAATCTGATCCAGAAACATCTTTAAGGGCAGTATATTTGAAAAATATTGAATAGCAATAAAGCACGTGATCATTTAAAACTTAATTATCCATTAATCATTAGAGTTGAGTATATAATAAGGAAACATTCTAAGATTTATAAGAAAGCGGAAACTATAACGAAAGAAAATTGAATAAATTTCTGCAATTCTATTTCGAAATCAATGAATAGAGTTCTGATGTTCAAGACCTTTGATGTTCTAAAAATTGTGTTCTCCTTTATATTAATATTATTCGAATACTTGCATCGCAAATGTTTTCTGCTTATTCCAAAAAATAAATTATTCATATCGCAATTCTTCCAACAGGTTATCAATAGAATACACGATCGATTGATTCAACGTTAATTCCTAATTACCTTTAACAAGAAATATGACTAGGAAATTAGACTGGAAGGAAAACCCCTCTAAATAGAAGCAGCATGAAGAATAATTAATCATCTAGTGGCTTGAAATTTCCGGAGACTTCAAGATGATTTCAATTGTCTGATGTTTGATATGTTTGGACTGAATAATTCACGAAAATGATGGATCATATAATCTAATTGCTATTGCATAATAATACAAAAGAATTAGACGAACTTTGCATCTATCATTAGAAAATTAATTTTATTTCACGATATAATTGAGTTTCTCTCAAAATTCTTGTTAAATAATTTTTCCAGCTTGGAAACAGGAACAGGTGTAATTTCATTGATTTCCAAGAAACTTTTAATTATTCAAAGCACTGCTATAATTTTAGGAGGGAAACATTAAAATATCAATTATTTAATTAGCAAACTTGCACCATCAATTTCTAATTATTAACACAGACTTTTAATTAAAGCCTAACATAACTGGAAGGTTAATTAGAGGTTTCAATTAATATTGGAAAATTTAATTCAGTAAAATAATTTTACTGGAAATTTTTCATCAGCTTGTCATTCCAGTTTCGTAAGGAACAAAAGTTCATACTTTAATATTTCATTTTACTGGAATCGTGTAAACAAGAGGGAACATTAAACGTGACTCGATTTCCAATTTTTAATATTAACTTCTCAGACTGATTCCGTTATGCTTTCGTTTCGCAAACGTTACACAATCTGTTGTTGTTTCTTAAAAATTATTCTAACAGTTTATCATAATAAAATATTATGTTTAATTCTGAATATAGAAAATTCTTTATTGTCTTCAATATGGGATTGCACGATCTTCTATGGTCCTGTACTAATTATGATAATTAAATAAATTCACAGTACTTCGAAAATTAATTTAATTATCACATTTCCATAGCTACTTGTATTTTCAAAAATTACAAGCGAGCGAGATACACGTGATTCCAGAAAAAGCTACCGACGTATCATTACAGGAGCTCGGATTTATTTTCTTAAGGAAGCTGGGTCAGTTTTAAGTACACTGTTTGAAGTACGTATAAACAACATTCTTGTTAATCCAATAAAAACATATTCAATAATTCATGCTTCGAAACACATGGTTCAGAACACTGGTATTCCTTGAATTTATTTTTCACTCGTCGTTCAATTTAAACCAAACGCTTTTTATATCCTGCTCCCGACAATTTCTATTTAAATAAAAAATATTAAAAAGGTTTCATTCTATATTTTTTCTATATTATTTCCCCTATCACAGATTCGTCTCTTTCAACGCGATGAATTTTAACAGAAAAGGTCGAGGAGGTCGTAAGAATCGCGACATCATCGCGGTGATGCATTCAAAGAAGCGAATCGCGTTTTAAAGCTGGAAGAATCATCTTGATTCTAATATTCCAACCGCGTATTGTCTCTTTTTTCCAAGAAAAAACACGAGCAGCCGCACGAAAAACCAGCCAACGTTTCGGTGGCTTCGTCGAAGGACAGGGTCAAGGTACCGAAATTCTTTCCGTTTCATTAATTTACCTGTTTACGACTTCCACGACGGTTTTTTGAAATATTCTAACGGTATCGTTTTACTGACAATTAATTTGTTAATTTAAAGTGTGATAAAAGGTGAACGAAAGGGGGTTAATTTAAATCCTTTAAGAAACCCACCCCGATATAATTAGTTTCTGCAAAATTAATTTTTTTCCATTTCCATGAAACATAGTATAATTTTTAATATAATCAGCGACCAGTGTGTAAATTTCAGTTACTCTGAAACACGTTTAAGTATAAATTTCAGTTACTCTGAAACACGTTTAAGTATAAATTTCCATTTAAAGGTACTATTTTGGATAGAAACATCTACGGTCAATGAACGTAAAACGTGTCATGGATCACGTACTGGAGATACTCAAAATTCCTCTTAAGTCGTCCCTGTATTCGCACGTAACAATGCTCAATTAAAATACCCCTTAACCGATTAATAAACAAATTTTCTTTTTCAAACTTTCCATCAACAGAAGAAATTATGTTGCAAATAATACGTTCTTTCTTATATTCGAAAATTGATTGATTAACATTTAAGGAAATTTTATAATCTCTGCGGGTATGCAAATGGAATAATCAAGTGGAAAAAATTCATAACTTATTCATACAATTGACCATTCACAATATACCTCAAAGAAGACGAAATTCAAATTGTACAAATAATTTTAACGAAATGTAATATTGAGTGTTACTCGAATCGGTGCTTAATATCAGAAAGCACCGTGAAACGTCCAATTAACGAGTAAGTACGTCATCGTTGTGTGCTCAAGGTTCAAGATCAACGTACAAATCCCTTTTACACCAAACAACATGAAACAGCAATTAAAGCAGTTCGCAGACCTTCGAGTTATTCTCTACATACGCGTTGGTCGTGAACCTCCATACGTGCTCAACATTCATAATTTATTCTCAAGTATGGAACTAACATACAGCCGTTCATTAACACGTTCCATCACGGTAATAAGGATTAATTTTTCAATTAAATATTGGAACCTTCATATTTATCCTCGAAAAGCACTCAAAAAACTCTTTCTTCAATTTTTAATTATTTTACTGAATGAAATTTTCGAGTATTAATTGAAACCTATAATTATTCTTTTAGCTATGTTTCAGCTCTAATTAACCTTCATATTTTTCCTCGAAAAGCACTCCAAAAAACTCTTTTCTCAATTCTTAATTCTTTTACTGAATTAAATTTTCGAATATTAATTAAAATCTCTAATTAACCCTTCAGCTATGTTAGGATTTAATTAAAAATTTCTGTCAATAATTAGAAATTGATGGTGCAAGTTTGCTAATTAAATAATTGATATTTTAATGTTTCCTTCCTAAAATTATATCCAGCAGTGCTTTCATTAATTAGAAGTTTCTAGGAAATCAATGAAATTACACCTGTTCGTGTTTCCAACAAAAGTTGGAACGTATTAAGCGTTTGCACGAGCACACACACATGCGTTAGCACATGCTCAGAATTCGTGATGGATAATACCTACCTCATCACGTTGATCTGGATGCTCTGGAGCGGGTATCATTGACGAACAACGAGAAACAACCGGCCAGAGGGGGGATAAAGGTAGATCTATAAGGACTTGGGGCTGACCTCCACCGTATTCATTTCAAGTCCAGCCATCTGATCGTTCGTGGGTGACGAAACAACCCTGCAGATCTTTTCCGCCTGTTCGACGAACGTCCGAGATCCTCGTTAATTTCCAATTTTTTCTTTCTAAAGGAAAAGATGAGGAAGATTGTGTTAATAGGACTGGTCGTCGCGACGATCCTTTCTACTACTTTTGCACGTGATTTGCGTAAGTGAAATTCTATTTTATTGCGACAGTGATTTAATAATAAAATTGATTCTCTTTTCATTTGGATCTCTAGCTTTTATAATATATATTATTATTTTTAATTGAAGAATTAATGGGAGTGCGTGGATGTGATTGAAGCAAATCTATTGCACTTTACAGTGATAATTATTTGATAATAAAATTTAGATCTTTGGAGTGTGTAATTTTAAATATAAGAAAACACGTTGCTAGTTAAATTTTTTACTTCCAACTCAAGTTTAATGACAGTGTTATTTTAAAAAAAAGTAGCAGTTTCTTCGTATTTGAATAATTACAAATAATTACAGGCATGTGGAATAATTACCAAAGATTTATCGGAAATTTAGTCTAAGCAAAGTTATGGCAATGATTAATGGTTTAGCCATTTGAATATAGAACTGTGATTACTAAGTTTTTATATGTTTACAATGTAACTTGTAACTTTTTTTTAAAAACACACCCACGTGAACTTCCCATGTCTTAAGTATATTAATTATAATAATCCTGTATACTTGTCACAATTCATCTTTGTATAGAATTCATTACTTCTGACATCGACTTCATTAATTTTATTAACATACTGTAATAATAAATCATAGATATTCAATGATGACAGCTAGTGATGACGTAATTAAGCTATTAAATATTTAAATATTATTTCGCGACTCCTGTTTCCTGCATTTCAATTTTTCATCCTCTAAAATCTTCCTCTCGAAAAAACACTTAAAATCGATGTTCGTCAAAAAGACTTCATTATAAATTATAATCATTTTTTTTTAAATCAAAGTTCATTGATGTTATTAAAAAATATTTTCTTTCATCACAGCTGATTTTCTACACGTTTGCAAAAGAAATGATCCAAATCTGGGTGACTGCATCAAGAACAGTGTGGAGAATTTCAAACCACACTTACACTCTGGATTACCAGAATACAATATTCCATCCTTGGAACCATTGTTCCTGAAAGAACTGGTGGCTACTACAGGAGCTAGCATCAGACTAAAGCTGTCGAACATTCGTGTCAATGGTGCCAGCAATTTTGCTGTGACGAGATTGAAGTAAGTTTTAAAAATAATTCCTATTCATTTTATTTAACTGTCATAGAAACAAAATTAATTAAAAAAGAAGGAAAGCAGATATAATTTTAAGAAGTGTTACTATTCATAGTGGGGGGTGAATATTACTACCACAGGGTAGTTGCACTAATTACTATTATAATCATAATTAGAAAATTTTAATTTTTAATTAAAAAATTGAAGGATGTATTTTTTTATTTACAAGAAGCTACAATTTTTCATTCCTATCACACTGTTCATTATTCATTTCCTGACTCTAAATCAGTAACAAGACTCATTGAGAAATGCAGTGTGCTCCCAGGCAATCATCCAACTCTTTAACGCAATTATTCTCCCTCGTGAGATGAATTTCAGCTATGATCATTGCGAAAGGTTTACGTAACCCGTTTCTTTTTTTTTTCCTAAACACACTGAGTTTTAAAGACAAAAGTCAAGATGGTCATTATGTCAAATTAAACAGAGAGTGACATATTCTACGAGCTCAATGACGAACGATTCGCCTTGAAACAGTGTCCGGAATCAAAAATCGAAACCCGGTCTTCAAGGACCAGCACGAAAACGAAGATATACTCGAGGACGATCGGATTAACCTCGAATCAAATCAATTCGATCCTATCATCTTTGGTACACGTTTGTTTCAGCTTTAAATTAATATTTAAAAGAAATTATCTTCGATCAGATAAATGAAATCTGCTGATTCGAATATTGAAAGGGATAGTGAATAATTGTAAGAGGATGATTTATAAATATCTAGGTAAATTAATGAAACCATCATGGTAAATAAAAAGATTCACTTTGTTTGTATTCCATGTGCACACCAAGAACCGGCCGTGACACAAACTCTTTTCCAATTGAAAATAATTTGTATGGTGAACGTGATAGACTAACCGAGAAAACATTGGTCTCATGGAAACCATGAAACTGTACAAAGGAACTGATAAATATCAATGATCTATTGATTAATTAAGCACTCGTTTATACTTGCTATTTTTAACATTCCAGATTAGTTGATAAATAATAATTTACTAATTTAATAAAATATCTCCTAGTTAAAAAGTTTTAATTTCTAACTGAAACAAACTCTTTTCCAATTGAAAATAATTTGTATGGTGAACGTGACAGACTAACCGAGAAAACATTGGTCTCGTGGAAACCATGAAACTGTCCAAAGGAACTGATAAATATCCATGATCTATTGATTAATTGCACCAGTTTATACTTGCAATTTTTAACATTCCCAAATTTTTAAATATTCCAAATTAGTTGATAAATAATAATTTACTAATTTAATGTATCTCCTAGTTAAAAAATTTTAATTTCTTACTGAAACAAACCGAGAAAACATTGGTCTCATGGGAACCATGAAACTGTCCAAAGGAACTGATAAATATCAATGATCTATTGATTAATTGCACTCGTTTATACTTGCAATTTTTAACATTCCCAAATTTTTTAATATTCCAGATTAGTTGATAAATAATAATTTACTAATTTAATAAAATATCTCCTAGTTAAAAAATTGTAATTTCTGACTGAAACTTACTAATTTGGTTCACGTTTCACAGGGCCAACGTGGACACTCTTCGTTTTGTCATCGAACTGGATCTCCCAAGGCTCTCCATAAACAGCGACTACGAAGTAGATGGAAAAGTTTTACTGCTACGAATCCAAGGAACAGGACTCCTGAATGGAAACTTCACAGATTGCAAAGCATTGGTGAAGATCCAGGCTGAAGTAACGAAAGGGCAGGACGGTCTGAATTACGTGACGATAGTCGACCTGAAAACAAAAATATCAGTTGGCAGTGGTGATCTGAAGTTAAACAATCTATTCGGTGGCGATCCAGTCTTAGGCGAAGCTGTTAATGGGGCCATCAATAGTAATTTCGATGCCTTCATCGACGAATTGAAACCCGCCCTTGAAAATGGTATTTCTGAAACATTCATCAAAATTGCAAATGGTATTCTATCGCAATTTACATACGAAGTACTTTTCCCACTTTCTTAAAAAATTTCTTTCATTCTGTTGTAAATTGACAATCGACAGAGAGTTTTGTAAAAGATGTTGATGGAAGTGAATATTTTTTAGTCTTCAAGCTTTTGCTTTATAATATTTATCAAAATGAAGAAGAAAATATTTTTGATTAAAAAATTTGATAAAAAATTAAAAAATTCAGAACTGTTTAAGTTTTAAGGTATCTTCTTTAAAGTTTCTATTTTATATTTTGTATTATTTGAATATTCGTATGTAATTTTTTAAATAAAGAAGATAGGATGTCATAGACCATCATTGAAATACTCTTTTCTTATTGATATTGTCTTATTATCGTAATTATAATAATGTAATTATAAGGCAAGGGGTTAAAGACCATTGGAATAATATTGAAATTTGAATATGGTTTGATAATTTATACTTTACTCGTGGAATATTTGTTGTAAATATAAACGATGAACAAAATTGGAAAAATTATTGTAGTATATAGTGTAATTGTTTTATACGTATAATTAAGAATCTGTCTTAATTACCGAATTTATATTCATGAAGTTATAATGAATTTAAAAATCCAAAAAAAAATTTTTATAAAAGAATTATGAAATTTTAATCTTTTAATGAAAATGTTTCCTATACTATTAGATCTCAATTTTGTTAATTATGTTAGAGAAAATTCTAATTAGCAATTATTTGCGGAGTAAATGAATTTTTCTATTTTTTTTAAATATTCGATTTTCTTTTAATCTAAAAATTAAAACTTACTCTTTTGTAACATAAACTGATTTGCAATAATCTAATTACTAATTAACTTAGAATTACATTAATTATATTTACCAGAAATCATGTAATGTTACGTGTAACGAGGCAATAATCGTGCCAAATAAAAAGTATTAATTGCGATTGTGAAATCGATTTTACATTTTCCCCAGCGGATGATCTAAATTCCGTAGTATTTTTATTTCATAAAATAGAAACAACGATACAGTGTAAACAAACAATAAAAATATTCTCTAAACATACATAAGTTAACAACAAGGAGTACAATTATAACATCATTAAATCTCAAACTTTTAATTAATAGACCAATTAGTTTTTGAATTTGTTAACACGTTCTTTTTACCATAATAATTTTATTCTCGATCCGGAAGCAATTCATCGTAGGTGAAATGCTTGCCGATTTTATTAGCCATACTTAAAACTGTCTCTGAAATGACTTTCTCCAGATTTGGTTTGACAGCATCTAATATTTCTTGACGACTGTTACCCAGAGCCTGGCTGATGGCATCGTGCAGAGAATTATCAAAATTTTCTGCTTCGAATTTCAGATCGTAATTCTTTACGTCCAGATTAGTGGTCATCGATGGGAAAAAGACATACTTTTTGCCTGCATGGTCAACGAGCTTG
Organism: Osmia lignaria lignaria; assembly: GCF_051020975.1. NCBI lineage: Eukaryota > Metazoa > Arthropoda > Insecta > Hymenoptera > Megachilidae > Osmia > Osmia lignaria. The sequence goes on from NC_135040.1 coordinate 3,511,714, forward strand.
AAGTTGAGATTCGCTTTCGCAGCCACGTTCTCTGAAAGAATAATAAGAGCCAGAATAATAAATTGCTCTTTGTTCCTATTTTTCATGTTAATTATTTTCTTCTGATCTTACTTGCTACGAGGGAAATCGGTCCTTTTCCAACAATAGGTACCAAAATTTGAGCAGTGATGTTGAAATGTGCATCCAGCTTATTTTCTTCGAAATAAACATCGATGTCTATCTGTTGTTTCTTCAGATCCACGTGCAAGAAATTAACATGGTAAGTCAAAAGACCACGGAGTATGATGTCTGTTGCAGTTGCCTTGAAACTCGGCGTATCAATCAGTTCCACTTTACTCATTTTTAATGGTTCCACAGGTGGAATATCCAGTTCCGGAATTCCATCACGAAGTTTATCGCGTAATGATTTCACACTGTTGATCACACACTCGTCCAATTTTGGATCTTTTCTCCCACATACATGGATGTACGAAGCTGGAAAAATAAGAATTTCAATCGGTAAGTAATTTTCTTCTCCCAATCGATTAGTTGAATTTTTGAAAAGTAGTTTTGCATGATTTATAATTTTTTTAATTTTAACATTGCTTAAACGATACTGCTGTTAATGCTCGTAAAGATTTCACGAGGAGATAACTTTTTCTATTACAGTAGAGTATATGTTAATGAGTAATTAAAAATCCTTGTCATTGGTTGTTGGACAAACACGAGAGATAATAAAATTGTGTTAATGTCAAAAGTAATAAGGAAAATTCACACTTCTCAGAATGTATTCAGTTGTTTGTAAAAGAGAGACGAGAAATATTCTCTTTACAAATTGATAAAATTTTCAAAAAATTTAAAAATCATTTATAATAAATCAGTATTTTTCCATATCATATTAAATTTTCCTGCTCTTCTACATTTCATTTCATATTTTCTTTTGTCTTATATAAAGATTGTTAACGAACAAAAAGAAACTCGTTGAATAAATGATCATTCAGGGTTTCTATTGATGTAAATTTCCTGTTTTTTCAATTGTTTTAATCAATTTAATCCCCTTGAAGAGCGTGAAAATTTTCTTCCGCATTCTATGATCTTATTGATCGTGATCTTCAATGCTTATGTTAATTATTTTATCGCAAATGTCAGTTTCAATACCAATCAGCACCATTTCCACAATATATAATTTAGAATGGGAAATGGACACATAAAAGAGTCTATTGATTTCAATTAAAATGCAAACTTAGCTTTTTTATAAACAAATGATAAATTATGTATTAATAACATATTTCGAGCACTTGAATTGATCAAAGTTAAAGCTTGTTAATAAAATTTTTATCGAAAATTATTTATTATTTTCGAGTCTATTGCCTAATATCTAAAAGATATTAGACACAGTTTAATTAATCAAATTTAATTTATCTGAGATTTTATAAAAAAAAAATGTACTCACGAACTTCGGCAACTGCCATACCAATGACAGTCATTAAAAATAAAAGTTGATTGGAGAACATCCTTGTTACTTTTTCTCTGTCTGGTTTCCTTTCTCAGATAATCACAAGAGAAGACTAATCACCGACCGATTCACGTCGATGTGCAGAGATCAGAACTGATCGTTGTTCATTCAGGAAGCTCATATATATATAGTCTTCGCGATTCTGATTCATCTAAGTCCGTGATCATGGTCGTACCCTCGTGAAACTTCTTCCCCACCAAAACTCAATTTTCATTGTCGACGAACAGGTTCCATGAAAATCAAGCCGAACAATACTGTTTTCTTTTCTCTTGTTGCAACAAGCTCTGTTCTTTCCCCTTCATTCAACTCCTGTTTGTTTCTCTTTTTTAATTTACATAAACCTAGTTTATGAGGGGTAGTTTTTGAGAAGTGGGGAGGAAAATTTGTGCATTCAATATTACGTTAAAAATGAAAAAAAAAAGGTATTCAAATTTTCAACCTAATTATTATACTTTAGCAGTATGGTTTTTTCAAAATTAAAAATTTATATTTTGCGTAAGCTCTTGAAGAATTCAAAAATTTCTTAATTTTTAGAATAATTTAATTTGGAAAAAAGATGGAATTTACCTGCTAAAGTAATTTGCATTTCTCAAAAATAAAATCTATGATTTTTCAGACCATTGGCTAAGCATTCTTTTTTTTTTTAAATTTATTAATTAAGAATAAAAATGTCTAATGGAAGATATGTTTAAAAAAGAAAATTAGTTCATTGTTTCTCTTCGTTTTCAATTCTCCTGACGTCACTGGAGTACATACGAAGGACGATTATTTTCGTGGGTTTGGAAACTTTTTTCAGCAATTATGCACGCCTTTCGACTTCCTTGTGCCGAGAAGACAGACGATCGTATTCAGGACACGTCATTCAGGATACAGAAATCGCTTTTTGCGATTCAAACGATGGGATGGAGGAACAATACTGGCGAGGCCACCTTTGTTTTAAAATTCAATCTAAATGATTGGAAATAAACAGGAACTATGAGTAAACTTATGCTTCTCATTTCCTGTTACACCTGTAAAAACAAAAGTCATTCCAAGGTAGAATTTATTTAAAAATGATTGAAACTGTAATTTTCGAAATAAAAATAATTCACAGCAGCGATATAACGTCTGGTGATACTTATCACATTGGTAATTTCCATCTTCTAGTCGTTCATTTTTTTTTCTTTTATAAAATGAATAATATTACCGAATGGTAACGAGAAAAACTACCTCGTGATGCATAATTAATCGTAAAAATCATCAGAAACTGCATTATTTAATTGTGAATTAATACGTTGACTGCCAGGTAAACGCTATTGAAAATTTCATTGGATAATATTTTTATGTTTTTCTAATTATATTTATTGTTTTCCGAATATTTTGTTATTTCCATTATCTGTTATTTCAGATACCTAATTAAAATATTTCTAATTAGATAAATAACCAAATACCTAATAAAGCTATTGAAAATTTAATTGGATAATATTTTTATTTTTCGAATATTTTGTTATTTCCATTATCTGTTATTTCAGATACCTAATTAAAATATTTCTAATTAGATAAATAACCAAATACCTAATAAAGCTATTGAAAATTTCATTGGATAACATTTTTATTTTCTTCTAATTTTATTTATTATTTTCCGAATATTTTGTTATTTCCATTATCTGTCATTTCAGATACCTAATTAAAATATTTCTAATTAGATAAGTAACCAAATTCCTAATAATTAATATAGATAATCACTTCCTTTGACAATTCAAGTGCCACCCAAATATGGGTGACATGGTATTCAACGTGTTAATACGAGTGAATCTTTTTATTTATTAATTTTTGTCCTTATCATACTCTCAATCAATTATTTATTATTCAAAGAGCAGTCAGCAGATATACAGCTGATCATTGCCATCATCAGACGTCAAGTACCAACTCTTATGACATTAAATTGCTATCGCAATTAGAAGAGGCAAAAAAAGCTGAACATTAAAGTTGCAACATCCATCCACGGAACAGCTGTACAATGATTAGAACTAGATTAGAAGTAACTAACTGTACTTGTTCGCATATTTTGTTACGGATCGTAGGATTTCGGAGTAACCCAACGTTGATCGTTACTTTCCCCGCTCTTAATGGGCTAGTAAAAATTCGTAGAAATTGGCGAGGGCAAGTTTTTCCCCTACCTCGATTCCATGCTGGAGTAAACGGAAGAATGTTGGCCTATTGAACACCAGCGTAGCCATTTATGAACCGGGCTACTCGAAACCTCCCCGAAATAAGGGTTGCTTCATCCTTCTTCAAGTTCTGTCACGATAAAAATGAATATTTAAATTGTATTGCAATTATGATTGAAATTATTATAATTAGCGAGGTTCTAGCGAAGGTAAAGGATTATGATCTTACTTACGCCAATGGTATTGGACCATGTGAATTGGCGATCACGCTGTCGTAACTACCGCTCGCTTTTTTCTCCTCTTTTTCTACCAGTAATCCATTATCATTAGCCAACTTCTTAACGAGCGGCCAACACGGAACAGAGTAAAAGTCCGACATTGTTTAGCGATTTTTATTTGTAGTTACTCACTTTTACAGTGGCACAACTGCGTATTATAGAATTCAATTGATGCAAATAATACTGCTGGCATAATTATGCACAATGTTGAAGAGAAACTGGTTCTCGAGGTCTAACGAAAGCGACAGTGTTGGGGGATAGAATAAATTCATTTCAATCTTTGGTATATCTTCTATTATAAAAGTGAAACGTTAAACGTATCAAAAATAAAATTATTCTTTGACAGAATTTTTAATGACTTTTTTGAGGAATTTAAAGTTTTACGATTCGTTCAATTCGAGTGTCCCTTTGATCCTAAGATTGTTAATTAAATTTTTCATCAGAATTATAAAATAAATTAATTTCAATCTTCGGTATATCTTCTATTATAATAGTGACACGTTAAATGTATCAAAAATAAAATTATTCTTTGACAGAATTTTTAATGACTTTTTTGAGGAATTTAAAGTCTTACGATTCGTTCAATTCGAGTGTCCCTTTGATCCTAAGATTGTTAATTAAATTTTTCATCAGAATTATAAAATAAATTAATTTCAATCTTCGGTATATCTTCTATTATAATAGTGACACGTTAAATATATCAAAAATAAAATTATTTCTTGACAGAATTTTTAATAACTTTTTCGTGGCATTAGAAGATTTGTTCAATTCGAGTGTCCCTTTGATCCTAAGATTGTTAATTAAAATTTTCATCAGAACTATAGAATAAATTAATTTCAATCTTCGGTATATCTTCTATTATAAAAGTGACACGTTAATTGTATCAAAAATAGAATTATTCTTTGACAGAATTAATTACTTTTTTGTGGCATTTAACACTAGAACTACCAAAGGGGTAAAAATGCCTAGTTTCCACTTTTGAAATTATTTTATCGAGGTACTTTTATTGAAATGTATGTTGGCTATTATCAAGCTAAAGAATGAATGTATATATTAAATTACGTTTATCTATTTCGTAATCTACATTATTTTTAACTTAAAAATAATTGTCGGTAGTTCTAGTGTTAAAGTCTTAAGAAAAGTGTAACCCCTTGATCCTAAGATTATTAATTAAAATTTTCATTAGAACTATTTTGGAATTTCTGTCTCTCAGATAAATACAATTTCCATTGAAATTATATATTAAAATTTACCAGATGTTTAAATCAATCAGCAGATGAAATACAACCTGGACAGACTGATGAATGTTAAATTCCAGATTTGCTGGGAATTCCAAGGAATCCCATCGCGAAATGTCAATGGTGAATCGAAAATCGTAGGGGAACTGGGTAAAACGCAACGAAAAATTAATTCGAAGGCGATCCATACTCAACACCGTTCTCCAGTCGTCAACTTCACTAAGTATCGGCGGACCAGGGCTGGACCAATGACCGACAAGTAGCACGAGGCAATCAGCATGCCTTCAACACGATAAGGCAATCCCTGCTGTTCGTTCGGGGATCGTAGGCTTTTACATATCATCCCCGTGGTGTGATCGACTAGTCGCCGAGAACCTGCTGACCAGCCGCGATGTACGCTCTTCTTGCTCGGGTTTGGTACGAGAAGATCGATCCTTTCTTTTCTTTCATTTCTCTCCTCTTTTCGTTCACTTAGGGCCAAATTTATCATTCTATGGGGTTGTTTAAGAAAAAAGGAAATACTGATTTCATTCAGTGCGGTGATTGATATTTCTTCTTGGAGAAAGATTGAAGTTTGAAAAAGGGTGAAGTGTGTTCAATTGATTTTATCAAGTGTCTAATTAATAGATTAAATAGGGTTGATGAAATAGAATTGACGAGGTTCATTTGATCATTATTTTTGGAAGAGAATTTAAATTTCATGGTGAAGTGTATTTTATGGTGTTTCAGGTGTTTGGTAATTAATTATATAAATTGTGGAACGAAAAGTGGATTATTATTGAAATTTGTATCTTCCAAAGTAGATTTTGAAAATGAAGAGAAAAAAGGAAGTTGCAGTTTTGCAAACCGCAGGTGCATATGTTGCGGTTTGGAAATGCACCTGTGATGCAATAATGGAGATCATGGGAATGTTGTTATTTCAACCTATTATTTAATAATAAATCATAGTGTAATAATGTCACACTTTCCATAATGATAATCTTCTAAGAAATGTAATTTAAAATTCAAAAATATCATTAATAATCCTCAGTGCCCTTTTAAAAATATGAAATCCTTCGAAAAGTAATAATTCAAAATTGCTAAATCTCATAAATTCATGATTGCTTAATTAAGATACAGCAAGGAAGGAAAATAACATTCATTTATGCTGCAGAAAAAAGGTTCGACCTGTAGCAAGATTATCATAGCTAGAAAAAAAAAGAAGCAATAGATCATGAATTACTGCAATTCAATTGCATTTTATATTATGTAAAAGTGGAAGATGTATTTATCATAGAATTTCCATCGTTTCCAGCCTTGGCACTATTCGTTTAAAGAGTTTTACAAACACAGACTTACTTGCAATATTGCTGGTAATAGTTGTGTACAATCATGATGCAACCTCTAGTTTGATGGATTTGTGTGTTGAAGTAAAAAAAAAGAAGAAAAAATATCAGAAATGAATATCTTTACTTGTTTCTTCTTTCCTTTTTTCAGCCTGACGGCGGCTCTGTTCTGTGAGGTCTCCGCTGTTCTACGTGAGTATTCCTAAAAGAAGATAATTAACACCTTCCAGGAATGAGGATTATTAAAATTTCATATCCCGTGTATATGCAAATTGAGAAGCATCATTGAACACGAATCGATATTAATTGAAGATCAACGAAGTACATGAACGAAGGTAGAAATATTGAAAAAAAATTAATTTTCCCAAACTTAAATTAAATATGAAAATTTTTCTCGTTTGTAATAAATGAAGAAAGTTAAATAAAAATAAAATTGACAAGACTTAATCGATCGTGGAAGACGTTGACATTAACCATCGATTACGAAATTCCAGTTCACCGTGTGTGCTGCAAGAATGGTAAAAACGTGCCATTTTCCAAATTTAAATTAAATATGAAAATCTTTCTCGTTTGTAATAAATGACGAAATTAAATAAAAATAAAACTGGCAAGACTTAATCGATCGTGGAAGTCGTACGAAATTCCAGTTCACCGTCTGTGCTGCAAGAATGGTAAAAACGTGTCATTTTCCAAATTTAAATTAAATATGAAAATCTTTCTCGTTTGTAATAATTGACGAAGTTAAATAAAAATAAAACTGGCAAGACTTAATCGATCGTGGAAGACGTTGACATTAACCATCGATTACGAAATTCCAGTTCACCGTGTGTGCTGCAAGAATGGTAAAAACGTGCCATTTTCCAAATTTAAATTAAATATGAAAATCTTTCTCGTTTGTAATAAATGACGAAGTTAAATAAAAATAAAACTGGCAAGACTTAATCGATCGTGGAAGACGTTGACATTAACCATCGATTACGAAATTCCAGTTCACCGTGTGTGCTGCAAGAAAGGTAAAAACGTGCCACATACATTTTAACGAGACGATTGCAAAATTCATCGTGCGCCGCTTTCGGTTTTCAAAACCTCGCTTGCACTGATAGCCTTGAACTGGTTCCGATGAAAATCAAGATCGTCGATTCTTGATCACGTTGTTCCCGAAAGTTGGACCTGAAAAGAAGACAATAATATTAAAATTTTCTTTAATATTTCTTCTCCAGCGCCATACATAAAACCGTGCAAGAAGAGCGAGCCAGACATCAACGAATGCATCACAAACTCAATCGAAGAGCTTCGCGAGAAACTATCCGTAGGAATCCCGGAATTAGAGGCGCCTCCGATAGAACCACTTCTCTTAAAGGAAATTCGTCTGACTCGAGGGCCAATCGGTGCGAGACTCGATGTCAATCTGACGAATTTGAAGGTATAATAAACGAGGTAACTCGTTTTGCAAAAAGGGCTAACTGAAAATAAATTAAACATAATTATTGGATAATTTTAGGTATCTGGTCCTTCGAGATTCAAAGTGAGAGACTTGAAAGCAGACGTGGAAAACGTGAAATTTACCTTTAAAGTATCCTTCGAGAGATTGAATTTCGAAGGGAAGTATCAGATCGACGCAAGGATACTTTTGCTGAAGCTGGCAGGAGAGGGAGATCTGACTGGGAACTTTGGTAGGGTACTTAATTAATTAGCACCTTCCCCTAAAAATTTTAATCGAATTAGCAAAGAATTTTTCTTTATTTTAATATCATAATTTGAGGAATTTCTTCTTTATTATACAAGTAATGTAAAATACTGACTGTTAAGTCCACAGCATTAATTCAACGAGTTTCTTCTTTGTTTTCAAGACAATTATGACTCCGACGTCGTTCTGAAAGCAAACAAAGTATTCAGAGACAACGATGTTTACCTGAATTTCGAGGGGATGAAGATTAAAATCAGAATTGGAAAAGCCAATTTACACTTCAGCAATTTGTTTGGTGGTGATACTGTGCTGGGTAAGTGGATCATCTGTTTACAATTTCAAATTCTGATTTTAATAAAAAAAGATTCAGTCATATTTAATGAATACTTTGTAAATTTTATTGTAGGTGCTGCCAGTCATGAAATATTAAACAGCAACAGTGAACTGGTAGTGGATGAAATAACACCTGTATTGGAGACATCTTTGGCAGAGCTCTTCACAAATGTTGCTAACAAAATCACGAAATCCTTCACGTACAAAGAATTGTTCCCTGATGGTTAAACGAGCCTTCAACAACAGATATAGTTATTTATAAGCATATTCGTGCTGATTGTTGAGATTCTATAATTAATTTTGTTACTGATTCCAATACGGTTTTGGTTGGTTATCTGTGTGATACGATATTAAAACTTCTATTAATTAAACACGATTCTTGAGAATAAATTATTGATCCTTTTCTAGAAAAAAATTTCATTGAAATTAAAATAAGTTTGTTTCGTTTTGTTACCTTTTCTAATACGATTAATCCTGCTGGTCCTTTTAATTAATCTGCAGAGATGAATGTATATTTTTTTCATTTTATTATTAATTGTGGAACAAAGTAGTAAAAAGTAACATTAACGTGAATACAATTTGTATGTAATCAAATTTATTAGATTAGGTGTATAATAAGTATTTCAATGATGAAGAAGAAACGAAGATTAAGGTGTATTATTATTCTTTTATAATCACTGATCTGCATAATTATATTCTTAATTTTCAATAATGAAATAAGGTTCATCCTTATTGCAAATCAATTGTACTTCACTGGAAGGTGATCATCGAAGAAAATAATTATTTCTATTTAGAATAAGAATAATCCTAGTAAACTGAAAAATAAATCCCATAAGTAATGCAATTTATTTACCAATAAATAAAATTCATTTTGCAAAAACAATTTCCTTTGCCCTCGTTTTCCGCAATGAAATACAAATTAAGAAAAAGTAATTATAAAAATGTTTACCATATCTACTGATCGATATAAAAGTACAAATAATTAATTTGCTGAATAATTTCAATTAAAGCATGCTATCAGTAATGACAGCGTTCTACATTTAATCACTAATCATCGAGTTGTACTCAACGTGTATCACGATCAACAAGACTCACTCGTTTCAATCAACGAAAGCTCGTTGTATTATTAGCCATAGAAGCAATTACTTATGGAAGAAGACTAAAAATAATTGTAGGGACTAGGGGAGTAATTCTTCTTTGGTGAGGGCACCCAATGCTCTGGCAGCCAATGCTCTGCTCACAGTTGCAGCAGTGTCCTCGATGATGGGGCTAGCAATGTCCAGGACTAAACGGGGATTCGAATTGAAAAATGTGGCTGCTGCATCAGCTGAAACAATAAAATAAAATATTAGCAAAATTAAAGAAGAAGACTGTTGGGATGCGAGGAGAGCTCTTCAGTTGGTGGAATCATTCTAAAAATGTTAATGGTGTTTGAAAATTTGATGTTCCTTTTTACCGGCTAATGTATGAGATGGAGGCGCTTTTAATTTAATATTTCCATCGCCAACGCGGATTTTTGTCACTAATTTGTCGATCTCGATCCTCTGGACTCCGTTCTTGTCCGTCGCCTCTTTGCCCTGGGCGTTTACAAACACTTCTGTGTCAGCTGTAACACGAATTGTAATAATAGAAATTTGCAATATTATACTTTGAAAACATTTCTAATATTCGAAATTCTAACAATTCAAAAATTCTAATATTATATTTTGAAAATATTTCTAATATTCAAAATTCTAACAATTCTAACAATTCAAAAATTCTAATATTCAAAATTTGCAATATTATATTTTGAAAACATTTCTAATAGAAATTCTAACAATTCCAAACTTCTAATATTAAAAATTTGCAATATTATATTTTGAAAACATTTCTAATATTCGTAATTCTAACAATTCTAAAATTCTAACATTAAAAATTTGCAATATTTCTAATATTAGAAATTCTAACTATTCTAAAATTCTGATATTAAAAATTTGCAATATTATATTTTGAAAATATTTCTAATATTCGAAATTCTAACAATTCTAAAATTCTGATATTAAAAATTTGCAATATTATATTTTGAAAATATTTCTAATATTCGAAATTCTGACAATTCTAAAATTCTAATACTAAAAATTTGCAGTATTATATTTTGAAAGTATTTCTAATATTCGAAATTCTGACAATTGTAAAATTCTAATACTAAAAATTTGCAATACTATATTTTGAAAGTATTTCTAATATTCGAAATTCTGACAATTCTAAAATTCTAATACTAAAAATTTGCAATATTATATTTTGAAAACATTTCTAATATTCGTAATTCTAACAATTCTAAAATTCTAACATTAAAAATTTGCAATATTTCTAATATTAGAAATTTTAACAATTCTAAAATTCTGATATTAAAAATTTGCAATATTATATTTTGAAAATATTTCTAATATTCGAAATTCTGACAATTCTAAAATTCTAATACTAAAAATTTGCAATATTATATTTTGAAAACATTTCTAATATTCGAAAATTTAATTCTAATATTCCAATATTAAAAATGTGCAATATTATATTTTGAAAACATTTCTAATATTCGAAATTCTAACAATTCTAAAATTCTAATATTATATTTTGAAAACATTTCAAATATCCCCATCACAAATATCAAAGGACTCACTGAAATTTCCCTTAAAACTCCCAGCACCATTCAGAGGAAGCAACAGTAGCCTTCCTTGCACATCGTAGTCGCCATTCACATGGACATGGGGCAGTTCCACTTTGAGTGTGACCGAGAGGTCATGAGGGTTCGCTTTCAAATCATCGATGTGATAATTTGTCGCCCCGTACACGCGTATCTTCGTCATATTCGCCTTGATCTTCAACGATTCCAGATTCCTGTCGACGGTTAGCGAAGGAAGGTACAGCGGGTCCAAGGCGGGCAGCTTTAAGGATGGGATACCGTTGGCGAGGTATGGGTTGATCGCCTGTAATTGTTCCAGCACACATTTGCCGTATTGTGTCAGGTCGGTGGTTCGGGGACAAGACTGTACACCAGGTGCTGCAAACGACAATCCATTGTGTCATTGACATAGTTTGTAAACAATTTGATTAAACGTTTGCAGATGTCGATTTCGAAATCGCATTTATTGATAACATTTTTTTCTTTATATATAGTCTAAACAATTTATGCTATTTTGAACACTGTGATTTTGTATTTTTTTTTATAGAATAGACAATTCCTAATTAATTTATTTATTTATTTATTTTAATGCATACATTTGTTATTTAGAAATGTTATTATAAAGAAATTAATTTTAAATTGAAAATTTTTCATCTCGCATCAATGCGCGCTTTTGAAATGGCACCACTAGCGCTATCTGGCGGAACGCGCCGGAACTAAGAAGAGCGCAAAACGCTATTTTCAAAAAATGAAAGATGTTTCAATTTAATAAATAATTGCAGAGCATTCTATAATCATAAAACTATTTATATAGTGTTATAAATGTGCTCTAGCATTATTAAAATTCATACCAAAAAAAATTGCAATCATGAGTCATAGTGCAATTATTGAAATCATTATGTGATTACGAAATCATCTACGCAAGCTAATTAAACTTCAAAGTCCTCATTCTGCAAAAAATGCAACGATCTACTTCAACAGTGTCTCTGTTTATTAGAAGATGACATTAGCAGTCCTATTTTCAATTTTGTATTAATCTCAATTAAAATGAAACAGTGACTGTTCATTGTACAAATTTTATACAAGTTTTGCAACATTGCAGAGGTAAAAGCTATGCTATTAGAAACGCGTTGTTACATGCGTTAACGGGGACACTGATCAAACAGGTTTCTCGTCAAATGGAAAATCACCTGTACACTCTAACAATTTTCCATTGAGTGCAATTAATAAAAAATCATTTATTTCCTCTTCGACATCTCTGTATCTGAAATACTTAACACCATAAGTGCCAATAGAATTAGAAAAATCATTTAACGATTCCAAAATTTAAATAACTAAAAAAAGCAACGGTGTAATACGATAAGAAGTAACGTTAGATTTCTGTAGAAGTCATCGTACCATGTTGAAACGACAGGTTATTGAACGAGTGGGGCCTCGATGACTAAGCCGTCATGGTGGAGTGCGTTTTTACCTGGTGCTCCCGAGGCCAGGCCTAAAATCGAAAGTGCGCTCGGTAGAAAGTGAAATTACGAATCGAGCCATGCCTTTTTTTTCCTATTCCTTTTTTCATCGACTATAAAAGCGAATTCCCGACGGTGGACCGAAGAAGAGGACGGAAACGCACGTGTTCCTACAGCCGGCTAGAAAGGTACGAACCACGTTGTTGATTGATAGATCGCCGGTAGCTAGAAACTGTACAACAACCACAGCCAATTGATCACTGAGAGAGAGGACGATTATCGTGAAAGGAGAGCTCTACGATCCAGCCGGTCGTTCGACCCGAATTTCTACGATAGAAACAGATTGGTGAAACCAGGGGAACAATGGGTGCTGAACGTAGAACAATTAATTTCGTAATTAACACGATGCACACTAATTTCTAAGTTGAAAATAATACAGAAAATTAAATAAATACGGGATGAAACATAATTTAATCTTTATCTCGACAATAGCCAACATACATTCTAGCTAAAAAATTTCAGATAAAATTTATAATTAAATGATTTTCCTAATTCTATTGGCACTTAGGGTGTTAAGTATTTCAGGTACAGATATGTCGAAGAGGAAATAAATAACTTTTTATTAATTGCACTCAATGGAAAATTGTTAGAGTGTACAGGTGATTAAAATAAGAAATTGGAAAGCAGTCATTTGGTAGTTCTAGTGTTAATTTTGCAATTAATTTGGAATTTTTTTGAAACCTACGCGCGAGAGTTTCGTTATAGATAATTATTTAATACGTAAATGTAAAAGGAATTCGAGGAACGAAGGCCTGTGATTGATCACATTCGTATCGAAAAATTTGTCTGGGTACTCTTTGACGTGTTCGTTACGTCATATTTTACACAACGCTCCTTTAACAGGGGTTTACACATGTCAAGTTTGCTGAGAGAGGAGAATGAAAGTTTCTGAGAATGTTTGATGAATTCCTTCCCAATCTGATGCATGCCTTCTGTCACGGTCATTGACTATCGTTTGTATCCTGATAGTTTAATCAGTTTTACCAATAATATTTAACATTGCAAATGATAAAACATCGTATCATTTAAATAGAAGTTTTTTTTTTCATTTTTGTTGATGCAATTGTAGATGCAATTTTAGATACAATTGTTACACTTAAAATTGAATAAAAGAATATTCACTTTCTAGCTTAATGTGACACCGTTTCATCTTTGATTAATTCATTTACATAAATACCGTCCTTGTAACGTTTCTACTCTTGGTTTCAGTGTAATTACACGTCTAAGCTAGTCGCGTGCCTGAAACTGGTACATCAGATTAAAGTAAAAGCATCGTCGACCAGTTGACATTAAAGTTGTCTCAAATGAGACACGTTTGAAACCTTCATTGAATATAAATTACATTGCACATCCCCTGTTTTCTTTGTTTCAAACAACAAATTTTAGTTTACATCTACATATTCTACTTCCCCTTTATTCTACACTATTCTACTTCAAATGATCATCTTATTTTTATTTTATTCTACTGAATCAACAAAAACCCCCATATAAATATTTTCCAAAAAAGGCTGGTGTCCATTCAACAAAAATTTCAATATTCAAATGTTCCCTGAATTGCATTGCACCAGTTTCAATTTTATATCTAATTTTCACAAGAATCCCATAACAACCCTCAGTCCACTCAGCAAAAATGGTCTCTAATGCTTTTTCTAACTCCACACACCATGTTCCTTAAATTTCATTGCACCATAATTAATTTTCACATGAATTCCATAACAACCCTTGACAAAAAATGATTATATCTACTCACGTAATTCAGCAACGGTGATACCGGTCCATGTGGCTATCGCTAACAACCCGATTAGCATCCTCATCCTGCAGCTGCCTGTTAGATGACCGATGATTGCAATTAGCAAGAGCGATATCGAAAATGTGCGCGATGGACCGCGTTACCTAGGTATATATAAACTAACAGCACTTTCTCCGCACCATGGATCGTCCCCACTTGTGGCAACGGTGAATTTATCACGGTAGAATGCCTCCTTTTAACTCAGTCAGGGCCGTAACCAGCCATCCACAAACGATGAAACTCCTCTTCATGATAGTTACGTGAATCTGACGTAGGTCAGGATTATTCTAATGATCGTTGGCTATACACAATGTTTCTTAATACATTCATACGAAAAATTATTTTTTTTTAATTACAGTGGAACAATTAGGTTTTCATTAATTACACGAGATCACGAGAGTGATTACACTGTTGTATAAGACGAGGACCCTGCAGAAGGTAAATTTTATAAAATAGGAATTAAAAATAAAAAAAAAGTAATTTAAAGTAATTTTCTCATCAATTATATTCCTCTTAATGACACCTCTTCGTTGAAGTTGAATTGACGACCAAGATTCTCGATGATGATCCTGCCTGCTATTCTAATAGCAGCCTCATCCTCGTCGCCAATTTTCCCTAATGCTTCCTGTCACAAATCGTGATTTCGAAAGAGGATAACGAGAATCACATTCCATGAAAAATAATTGCAATTTTTCCTCACTGCTATGTGGGTCATCCATGCTGCTATCTTAAATTTATTAATAATAAAACAATTATGGATGGAAAATTGCAGGAAAATTTTTGCCATCATTCTAAATTTGTCTAATGTTAAGGATTAACATTAAACTTGAATTATAGGTTCATTTATTTCATGGCTTCAAATAATCTTACACAACACTTACATAAACTTAATACATAACTTATTAAAAATTCATTAAATTAATCGTAAATATTCTTATGAATCTACGTTAAAAAATAAAATAATTCTCAAGCCATGAATATATATGTTACAATATAAATTGCATTGCAATGGCATAAACAAACTCGTTCGATCGATTAATAAATGCAGTGATCAAAATCGCTCCTGATTCGCAAAACTTTATTCCCTGTTTACAACATTCGTTCATCGACTACTTTCCCCGTCGAGTAATCCTGGAAATCGTTGGTGTAACACGTTGAATTTCCCAAATGCGATTATGTAAAATCTGACGGATCCGAGTGGTTCCGCTATGGCAAACCATACGTAACGTTTGCAAACCCGTTTGCAAATCGGGTGTGCACGCGTTTACGTATTATTCACCGGTATGACACAATCAAACATGCCAATTTAACGATACGATTCTCCATTAGATGAAGCATTAAAAAGTAATATCTTTGGTGACATTTTTAAATTTTTCTTTTACTTCATTTAAATATGAATAAATGATTCGAGAACTTGTTCTGTGTCTGTAAAGCACCTTTTTATAAAGATACCTTGCACTATTTCACTTTGTTCATAAATGAGCAAGTTTTTCAATCAAAATATGATTTGATGAATTAATTAAAAATTGTAAAAACTAAACTAATTTAAAATTTATAGACTATTTATAATACCTGCGTACGTAATGTATAACATTTGTGTGTCTCGTAACAATAACCTGTAATAAATTAAGCACAATACTAATAGTAAGTTAATAAGTTAATGACTACTCAATGTTATATCATTCTCTCGATTGAATACAGAATGAATAAATATGTATGAATACCATACAGATATATTGGTTAATAAATTAACAATATTAAAATTAATTTTAGCGAGCAATTTTTCAATATTCAAAATCTATTATTCACAGCAAGGGGGACTATTAATTCCCACGAATTAATTAAAGTGTTAGAAAACAATATTAACAGATTCATCAATCATTTCCACTGTTTTAATCAACGGAATCAATTGATATAAAAGAAAAACCATGCAACAGTGTACCGTAAAGAATAAACGTCCAAAATCCAGTCGAAAGTGTATCCTCCTGTAAATTAATTAACAGGAAGATTTTTGTACATTTTATAAATCATTGCGTCGGCTGTTCTGTCGTTTAAAGCTTTGGTTGCCAGGTCATCGGCGAGCATGGCAGCTACGGCTTCGGCAGCCATCAAACCTGTGAACGAAAGTCAACGTGAAACTATTATCAAGCGAATTCGTATGATGAACGTGGTTGATTGCGGGGGTGCATGAAAATGTTGCAGAAAGCGGACGCTTTTACTTTGCTTGATCGAAGTCGATGCACTCGTTGACCAGCACTTTTACCTTCTTCCTTTCGTTTCCTGGATTTCTTAACGATTTACCAATCATTCACTGCGAAGCACTGTTCTCCAATTTAAAAATTTAATATTTTCTTATGAGAAAATCTCGATATTCTCTCTGTTTGCTTTTGAAAATTACTTAAAAAATAAAGAATCATGGTCACGTGTGGAAAATTGAAGGTGTAGGGAAAAATAAAAGAAAGCGTTCGCGAACCGGCTCGTTTTACATAATTCCTTGGCTCGAACGCGACTTTCCGATCGATTGACATCGACTTTTCTATTTGGAATTTCTCATTTCTATTGGTCTCTTTGGTAATTGCTAATTACGGAAGAACACCGGTCGCACATGACGCAACGAAAACAGACGAAACCGCTTTTACGTAATTGCCTGGAACCGGCTTGCATTGTCGATGCCCGCGCTGTTTGGATTCTGCCGAGTTACCAACACTTTTCACTGTTATTTCCCTCGTGAAAAGCCTTCCTTCCTGTTTACGATTTACACTAATCGTAAGAAGTTTCCGTAGATCGATTCGTTTAATTAAAGAAGGAGGAAGCTGATTCCACATTTGACAATGAATGAAAGTTAATTAATAAAAGGTAATTAATGAAAATGAATCAATAAAATAAATGAAAGTTAATTAATAAAAGTTAATTAATGAAAATGAATCAATAAAATAAATAAAAGAGAATTAATAAAAGTTAATTAACGAAAATGAATCAATAAAATAAATAAACGTTAATTATTAAAAGTTAATTAATGAAAATGAATCAATAAAATAAATGAAAGTTAATTAATAAAAGTTAATTAATGAAAATGAATCAATAAAATAAATGAAAGTTAATAATGCATACTTACCGTGGGTGAGAATCGATTTTACTGGTCCCTCCTCGTCCATTCCCTGAAGGGAGACGTTTTGCTTTTTGGCATTTAATTTGCTCCTGGCTGCGCGTACAATTAAAACGTCCTGATCCTTCATCTTCTTCAATTCTATAGTGAAGTCACCTACCAGCTCGCCTAAACATTTTTAATTATCTTCATTTAATTACATATCTGACGAGGCACAGAATTCTAAGATTTCTCTATTGGAAAATGTTTTCTTTTTTTTTTTTTTTTTAATTTTGCAATGACTCAAGTTGTCCTTGCGGGCAAATGCTCGCTTATCAACTAATAAAAATTATCTTGACGTTGCCAACATGAATGTATGGATTCCTCTATTGGAAAATGTTTAATTATTCATTTTTCTAATCTTGGATGGCGGACCATGGAGAGAGGCACAATTATAATTATTTTCGTTTCTTAAATTTTACACTGTTCCTTCCAAAATTATTCTTCCCATATATAAAACTCTTGTTCAAAAATTGAAAGAAAATTTTCTTACTGAAGTTGCCACTGAGTTTTCCAGTTCCTCTAATCAATTCCTTTCCAACTTTTCCATTCAACTGATAATCCGACTTGATGCGAAGTTCAGGAGCACGTATCTTCAAGATCACGTGCATCACGTCGTCCTTGAATAAACAGCAATAGGATTAATTTAACCCTAAATCATTATTCTTTTCAATGCTTACATCAGTCTCGTTTTCTTTATGGGCACGTTTGTATCTCTTTCCCAGTTCAACTTTTTCATTCGCAGGATTTCCACCATAGTGATAAAGCAGTTGCATTCCTTCCTCGAAGTACCCTTCCTTCTCCTGATAATTCCTCGCGTACCTAGTCAAATTATTCAGGTCCTTCGAATCGAAGGCAGCCTTCACTGCCTCGTTCCTCTTTGTCAATGGCTCTCCCTCGGTGCAGTTATGGCTGATGCCCTTTCTACCTTCCAAAATTTCCTATTTCCAGAAAATTAATAATTTCATTAAAGGCCCCAAAAAGAAATCAATTTTCAGCCAAGTACCTTCCGCACATCCTTCATTCCGAACACCTGAGCATCCTGCTTAGACTCGATCCTTCCATTTCCGAATCGTTTCACACTGCCATTATTATTCCCATCCGCATAAACGATATCGATATACCCCGGCTGTTTCTCCAGTCTCCTATTTTCACCTTGGTACACCTGTTCCCTGCCAATATACGGAGGGAACACCCTCGGATCCTGCCTCCTCTCAACATTCTCAGAAGCTGAAGTTTCAGGATCCTCGTATCTCGTTTCGCTTCTCCTGCCACTGTGGTAGCCTCTCCTCTGGCTCTCCCTAGCCTCTCCCCGTCTCTCTCCAAAGGAAGCAGACCTACCTTGATCGTACATCTCCCTCTGCTCCTGGTTTCTCGCATTCAGAGCAGCATTAATAGCACTCATCGCATAGATCATCTGAACGTCCGCAGGATACCTCATGTTCGCAACGATTTGACTGGTGTCCTGTTTCGATACCACTTTAGCGCCCTCCATGCTGAAGGTTCCGTAATTTGAATCCTGAGGAGAGTTTTCAGATCGCTCAGGCTTTTCCTTCATTTTATCCGCTTGGATCTTCAACAGGAACGGATCGTACTGTCTGAATCTATCGAAACGGCTGTCCTCCGGGCTGGTCATGATCTTGCTCTCCTGGTTGGTAGCCGAGACGATGGCTTCGAAGCTCTCGTTCTGGAGCTTCGGTTCCTTGATCAGAGTGTGGAATCTGTACCTGATGGAGTCCAGGTCCCTCAGATCGCTGTAGCTCACGTATCCTGCCTCCAGCTCGCTCAGGTTCGACTTCAATCGTCCCCTAGCGATGTGGATGCTGTCCAGAGTGGACTCGTTCAGCCCGGTGATCTCCACGTTCCTCAGGATTATCCTATAGCTGGTGTCTCCTTCCGACTGGTCCACCTTGATCACTGGGACTTTCAAAGGGTCTAGTTTACCCGTTTTGGAGAATCCTCCCGTGAGTAACTTGGTCCAGAGTTCCTGGGACATCTGCAACAATGAACCTTGACATTTGACCAAGGATACAAAAAGTGCAACCAGGTACAGTGTCCTCAGTATCTTCGCCATTTTTGCTGATTTTTCTTCTTGGTTTTTTGAGACACTTCACTGCTGCGTTTCGATCTGCCAGACGTAAACGGGCTTGAATAATAAGAGAGTGACGATGGTAATCACGATGAAGACGAAGAGGAAGCAGAAGAGGGCGACGCACATCAACACTCGTGGGTGAAGGCGAACGATTTCCTGCGATTCCAGGATGATCGATCGAATGTCGATCAGAAATCACGGCGAAAGATCATCGGATGTTTGGTTCGAACGTACGGTCCGAGAGTGTGGACGAGGAAAAATGTCGTTCGTCAGCGAGTACGCCGGACGTTTTTATACTTCTTGCTGGAAGGGCATCGAAACTGGGCCATGGACCAGAGATTCTTGACGCGCATCAACTAGGTGATGTCTCTAGTTGCTACTCTTTCTTCTTCTTCTTCTTCAGACGCTGTCCTCTTAAGCTGAGCTCCCGTTGCGAGCTTATACAGGGCAAGGTCCTTCCCCGACCTTAAGTGGTAAAACCATCGACGACGATGGTCTGGGTGCAAAGCCGCAAATAGTACGCCATAGTTGTTCGGAATTACGTAATGGATTCTTCTTAAATGTACATCGCCGCGGGTACGCTTGTTCTGCATCTTTGTGTTTAATGGGGAGTGGCGAGGTGTTATAGATCGACTTGGTCATTTTATTTTAACGCGTTAAATGTTGGGGGGATCATCGATGGAGCAGCAAATTAGATATTCTGAAATGATTAAAGAATATTATTTTTAGTTAGCAAATTTAATAAATAAAAAATTAATTTAATTTAATTTAAAAAAAACTAGATATCATTAAAATTGAATAATATCTAATCTCTAAATATATTTATCATTTTAATTTCACAAAAAAAATTTTATATACTTAACCCTTTTAATTTCGAGATATTTAACTAATAAAAGATTTTTAAATCAACTCTGATACCAAAGGTACAAAATTTTACTTTATTTATAAAAATTTTAAAATTTCATTACTATATTTATAAATAAAATTTATTATTTCTTAAAATTTACTTTAACTTTTCATTATTATAAAAGCTTTTTCTAATATATTTTTATTTAATTCACAGTTCGTTTCACAGTAGTGAAACGAATAAGAAGTTTAAAGTTTGATATTAATTATTCCTATTCTGATCTCTTCGACGACGGACCATAGAGAGAGTCCCATTGTTTTCTAAGTTTTACACTGTTCCCTTACAAAATTATTTCTCCAATATACGAATCCCTTTCACTAGAAAATTATACATTTAATTTTAGCTTATTATATTTTAATTAATGTACAATAATTAATTTGCTGGACTGCTGAAAATATAACAAGAAAAATGCGACAAGCGTGATGCAAATATAGAGCCAAAGACTTGTGCAATCCGTAAAAGGAAGTGGAAGCGAAATAGAAATAACAATGTCAGCGCATTGTCGATCGATGGCACGTACGCAATTTTCGATGACAAACACAGTTTGGAATTATTCCGTGATCGGACCTCCTCGTAGCAACAATGAAGATCCAGAAATCTTTGACAATTCTTTTTCTATACATTTATTCATCTGCTTCTTCACCGATTCCAGAAATTCGTGAGTATTGTATTTCATAAAAAGACTTCTTTGCTTTTGATTGAAACCTATTTCTTTTTTTTTCAATTAAAAAAATTTAATGACATACTTCTCAGATGCCAAGTGCATAAGCCTGCATCTGGAGCGCGCACATTTAATTCACGATGATTCGTACAGAAAATCATGCAATGAACATTCAAAGTATTCAGGTTTACTGCACGAGCGTGTCTAATTTTAATTCTCGACAAGTTTAACGACAAATTAATACCGCAACTTCTCGATTTGCAATTGTAATTAATTTTTGGGTCCACTTTAATTTTCAGCATCATTTTTAAAAGTATGTCATCGAAACGATCCACAGCTCAGCGACTGCATCAAGGAAAGCATCAACTTGTTAAAACCGTACTTGAAAAATGGAATTAAAGAACTTCAAGTTCCACCGTGTGAACCTCTTCATATTAAAAATATTGACATCGATCAAAGCTCTGGACCTATTTACGTTCATGCGAAATATAAAAATATATCCATCTTTGGAGGAACTAATACCATACCAAAAAGCATCAAGTAAGTTCATTCAGTTTCAATTCTAATTGAACAAATTAATTAATGAATCTTCTTTCATTAGACTGGACTTCGATAAAAACCGAATGAGACTGAAGTTGTATATTCCAAGGCTCGAGATGATTACTAATTACAATCTTGACGGCAAGATAATGATGCTGCCGATCACAGGAAATGGTGTAGGACACGGAAACTTCACAGACATCGATGCAATTATCACCTTGCAGATGGAACGATACAGAAATCTGGATACACAATTGATTCATCAAAAAGTAGACGATATTTACGTGGATTTTGAAATAGGTCGTGCAACTGTGCACCTGGAGAATTTATTCGATGGCGATGCTACCATGTCCAGTGCCATGAATTTGTTTTTAAATGATAATTGGAGAACAGTCGTGGCGGAGATCAAACCGAAACTCGAAGAGACCATAGGCGAATTGATTAAGAATTTTATGAATAATATTTTCTCCGTGTTCCCCGAGGATTCTTTATTACCACCGTGATGGATTTTTATTGTCTGAAGAAAAGGTGTACGTTTTTGGAAAAAATAAAATTTTTAATTATATGCCTTTGTCTCTTCCTGTCTCTTCCTAGGATATCTGGTTCCTCCTCGAAAAATTCTATTTTATCGATGGATTTTGATTATAGAATTAGTACAGAATCATTTGCATATAATTATA
Source organism: Osmia lignaria lignaria (assembly GCF_051020975.1). Taxonomy (NCBI): domain Eukaryota; kingdom Metazoa; phylum Arthropoda; class Insecta; order Hymenoptera; family Megachilidae; genus Osmia; species Osmia lignaria. Next base: position 3,534,213 of record NC_135040.1, read on the forward strand.
AATGATTTGATTAAATATTTGAAAGCGTATAATTAATAGAATTAATTAATTTTTGGTAAAGGTAACACTAAAGAAAAATAGAGCTACTTTATTCAAAATAAAATTTTTTGAGTGAAATTAAAAAAGAAGTTTTTTAAAATTTCATTAACAGTTATTTTTTTATCTAAATGTTTAAGTCCAGTACACGCCTAGTAGAAGATAACCATTTTCTGTGAGTGTAAGGTGGAGTGCCATGTTACAGGCGCAGTTTTCAACTTGATTTATTTACTGTTCTGTTTATAAAAATTGATATCTATTTCTTTCAAGTTAATTAAGCTTCCCTATTAATACCAAAAACCTTGTGTCCTGAAACTTCTTTCTTAAGCAATAAGTTATTTGCGTCGCGTTCGAATTGTAAATTACAGTCTGAAACGAAGTAATTATTTTAATATTAGCTTCCGAGATGAGCATAATAATCTTACAGAATTACTGCTTTCGTAGTATAATGACGTTCTTGTGAAAGAGGAAATTAAAAAACGTTCGAGAAAAAAGTAAGAGTACCTTGATGTAATTTTTGCTCTACTGAGCGACTTATAAATATTTTTTACTGCGAGTGTTCTTTAAGATATTGAAAAATTCCGTCCATTTATATGGAGAGACTGTTACAAATTAACAAGAAGCCACTTAATAAATATGTAAAATATAAAAATCAATTTTGCAAATCATTTTATATATCAAAAAAATGTCGAATGTTTTGCTTACATAATGAATGAGAATGAAACGAAAGAGAATTTCTTCAGAAAATTTCGATACTTGTTACATAATTAAATAGCTACTAGTACTAATCTCTATTTATGTAACATCATTTCTTTGTGCTATAATTCTAAAAAATGAAATCATATTGACAGTAATAAGAGTAGCAATAATAATTATTACCAGTGTCATTTCTTTTTAATGAATACTATTTTTTATAAAATATGAAAGTTCATTTTATAATCACCGGACAATTTTTTCTCTAAAAACTTGTATCAAGGTGACATGGAAATTTCTTAAAAATCAAACATCTTTTTTTGATCCAGTAAATGTCAAAATATCTCATGGAAAGATCTTAAGGATCATTAAGATCGTTCACGGGTCGACGAGTCTCAAAAGCATCGCAACATCTGATTTGCATTTTCCAGATGCTCCTATCTTTTTTTCTAATACGTTAGAAAGCCATCTAAATTAAAGATACAACCGTGGACAGGTCGAAGGATGTCTGGTGAGCAATAAATTAGGCAACCTTCTGTTTTGGGATTTCTCCAATTGCTGTGAAACCAGAAAGTTTCAAGGTGTTCAAACAATCGAGAGGACTTGAAATTAGAAGAGTCGCAAAGATCCTTTTCACGCAAAAACCAATAATAGAGCCAGGAAGTTAGGTGAAATTCTTCGAAATTTCAGACAAAGATGTGTGAGAACTTTCGACGATTAGAAATAATTGAAAAATTAATTTAAAAGCTTAAGATTGAATTAGATTCTCCAGAAAGAAAATACTTGCAAAATCCACCATTCTTTGTTCCTTATTTCCGAGTAATTTGTCTTGTATGCAGCTCACGTGTTCCATCAAGGACCAATTCGAAAAGACAATGCGATATTAAAAATTCATGGTCAGCTATGCAGTGAATAGAAGATCGTGACTTACTGTTATTGTGTATTAATATCGTCCGACGATGTTACTTGAAAATAAATCATCGACTTTTGCATGATTATTCTATTAACAATTTAATGTTGCTCAAGAAAATCGTGGATAGGATGGCATGGGAGTAGGAAATACGCGAAACAAAACGAGAATTTCATAAGAAACGGGATGGTTGTGATCCCACCATGGGATTGATGTCATTAAAGCAGCAGTAATGACTCGTTTTGATGATGTAGAGCTCTTGTAACGAACTAAAGCCGGTGTTACGCAAAGTATACTATTCATTCGAAGGTGTACAGTGTATGCTATTATCTTTTTGCCTATTATACAATCGTCATGAGCTAATTTTAACCCTTTTGCATCCACGTGAATTTCATTTCAGACCTTCTTTTATTTTCATTTTCCAAATTTTGGAATATTATTTTTCGGACTTTTGGAAAGTTTTTCCTTTCAAAATTTTAATATCCAATTTTGATCAATATACATAGGAATAGATTACAAGTGTCTTAATTAATATTAATGAGATCCTTTATCTCAAAACGAACCGTAAATTTCCACAAAAGCGAATCACGAGGTTCGTAAGAGTCAGAATGCCGGTTCGAATGGTGGAAATAGAAAGAGGCGAACCCGTGGCGATGTTTAAAGCCGAACAGAAGTGGCCAAGGTAGGGGAACACTCTCATATAAGACAGAATATGAAGGGAGTCCGTGTTTAGTTTAACAGAGTCGATCCACCCAATCACCGCCTGTGAAATCCTTAATTAATCATCAATGTGTCTCATTTAAACAATGATATCAGAAGCATCGATCAAACGGAGTAATCTAACGAACAGTGAGAATCAAATCGACAATAAATCGAGTGTGTTTGAATAAAAGTGTATCAAGGATAGAAATAGATCATTGTCAAGGACCAAGGATATCGTACACATATTTATTCGGATTTTACAGGATTCTGATTGATGGAAGATACTGGAGGAATCTAATTCAAGGTCTTCGAAGTCAGGGAGTAATTTTCGTTGATACGTGGGCCTAATTGGGGTTAATTAGTCAGGATGATATCAGGATCAAGGATTGCTTGTGTGATGCTGGTTGGACTGTTAGCCGGTGAGCTGGTGTCCTGTCAGAAGAATGATCCTGTATTGAACGAACCTGATTTCGAAACTCGTAAGTTTCTGTGATATTTTTTTATTTCAATTTTGTGTCAGCAAAGGTGATTTGATTGAAATTGAACAAAGTTTGATATTTTGGAAAATGATAATAATTATATTAAATAATAATAAAAATATTATTAAAATTATTAAGAAAATGAAATAGTACACAGACTAATTACTAATGCAAATTAGACTCTAATTAAGTTAGCAATGAACCCTGCTACTCAGGAGGATATCTCAAACAAGTTACTAATTTTTCATGATAATTAAGTAATGAAACAATCGATAGATGATGATGTAGATATCAGTGACACTTGATTCGATGCAAGTACAATTATGCAACCACTCTCAGGGTTTCTTGAAGGTTCGATCGTTCGAGACTCATTTCCTTCAAATTAGCTTCATACCTGTCATAGACTTTTCTAATGAATAATAATTAAAAGGACATAATCCTGTCGATCAAGTAACAATAGAGTTTCTGATCAACGTATATATACGTCCTTGAAAAATCAATTGAAATTGTGGAAATTTTAACTAAATTGAGCAATAAATATTTTGGAAGTCCAATTTCATTTAAATATCGATGAATAATTGATGACTATTGAAACAGGTTAATGTGGATATCATCAAGAATTTCAATTTATAGCAATTTTAAGAAGCTAATAAATATTTATTATTCATTATTAGTGGATAAATTTTATGGCGATACTAATGGCAATCACGTGTTAATTTTAATTAAATTTTTCACAAGTGAGATAATATTAAAAATTATTAAAATCCATCTTTTTCCATTGATAAGACTTAGCTTCCTTTTTTTTTTTTCAAACGTAACAAGTCTTCATTCCAGACGTAACACGTAACAATGAGTCTACTCAATACTAAATCATTCCTAGTATTTTCCTTTTACAACCATTGAGCGTATCTGCCTTTCTCTTTCTTCGTGTAGGGTAATTGTGGGAAATGATTATATCACGGAAGCATATTCGCGTTTTTCTGTAAAATTGTTCTGTAGCAACATAGTAAGTACTTGAAAAAATTGCAGACAGCTAAACACTGTTTTCCTTGACAGACAGAATCGTTTAAATAATCGTAAATCGTACCGTGATACACCTGGAGTACCTGAAACGAATACTAATCGAAGAACAGCGCAATAACTTCGAAATTATTGATTGAGGGCACCATATATAACCTGAATGATGAAAGCAAAGAAACCATCAATAAATTTTTCATTTCACAATTTCTGATTTTGTAAAATTCAATAATGCAAAGCATTATTAATATTATGTATTATTATATACTATTATGATTATAATTATAATAAATAATATTAATAATGCAAAGCATTATTGAATTTTACAAAATCAGAAATTGTAAAATGAAAAATTAATTGATTATAATTAATAATATAAACGCGAACCTACCCTTATTTTCCATAACATCCCCATAGTAAATATTAAAAACACTAATTTTCACTTTCCCTTACTTTTTCAACACTCAATCCCGAATTTTTCAAGAACAGCTTCCAAGCCCTCCAGCTCATTACCCACCCTATCAGCTTCGATTCTGCAATCATGTGGGTCAAACGATCACGATCACGACCACGGTGGAACCGTGTCCATCGCGCAATCGTGTTCAATTCGTGCGCAATTGGTTCCGTTTCGAAGTAAGAAAGCCGGTTAGAATTCCGGGATGGTCTGATGGACATTCAGAGGTTGGTCGGTGGAAACGCTTAGAAAGACATCGCCTATTATGCGATGGCGTTGGTCACCGGCTGAAGATAATGGTAACGGGCATGGCGTAACGGCTCTCGATGGTGCGGCGAAGGTTATGTCAGAGATTGCATAACGAGAAGCCAAGGATCGACGGCAATCGGTCGGAGAAAGTAGCGACGGATCTTACACGACGCACCGGTATCCTCGAAACGTTCCTCCTCTTCGTGTATAAACGCTTCGAGTGAAAGCGATAACGCGGTACGTACACCTCGGGTGCATCGAGTGGTCCAGATACTTATTATTATTATTTCGGTCTTCGATCCTTTAACGGTGTTACCAAATTTCGTCTGACGTCATCTTGCGAAGGTCGTCCTGAATTTTCGGACACCCCGTTCTATTTATGAATGTAGGGTAATTGGAAGACGCTACAGAGCGGGGGTGGACAAACCGTGACGCATTAATTGCGTGATTAAATTATTCCTTTCCTCCCCTAAGCGAAGCAGATCCTATCCTCATCTCTATTTTTCAATCCTTAACCATAAACGTAAGAAGGTATAAAAAGTGCTCGAGTTATAGACGCATCTAAATTCGTCTGTGAAAATATTGGCGCAGGATATGCAAAAGGTTGACCACCCCTGGTACAGAGTTTCATTGAACACATGACACTACACGCATTGAAATTACTGACAATCATGAATGCACATTCTCTTCAATTCTACACGTATACAGGGGAATCTCATTAACCCCCGGACGGCGGACCATGGAGAAAGGCCCACTTTTAATTTCATTTCCTAAATTTTACAAATGAATACAAAGTAATAATTCATCGAGAAATAATAAATTCCAACAGGAAAATGAAAATCTATTCTTTATGACTTTGTGGTGCAAGTGGAAAAGAAAGTAGCGAAAAGTGAGCCTCGTAAATTTCCCCGACTGATGTAACAACGGTGTAATCATCGTGATCGGTTCGTATTGGAAGATTTAAAGAATTCCACGAGAGAAACGTAGTTTTCTACGTTAAACAGAATAAATTCTTACGATATTTGTCAGAATAATTTTGGAACAGGAACAATTTTCAGAGTAGGAAGTTTGTTTTCTACAAAACTACCCCCTCAGGAATGTTTTAAATTATTAGCAGCTGTTCTGTCGGATAAACAAGTTTGATTTCTTTTTATGGATACTAGAAGCATTTCAAATATTCTTCACACGTGATATTGTATGTCAAGATTAGTTGTTAGTCGAATACTAATGTGCAGTTTTACGAGGGAAATGCGCAGTGATTCGTGTCGGCCTTGAACGTTCAAAGGTTCTATCGAAAATCAAAATTTTTTATTTACAGTGTTTATTTTCTGTGAAGACCTCGGAAGTGAGAGTGGTTGCATAAAGGTACCGGAAACGGGAAAGCACCGTTGGAAAATCAAACCGCGTGACTTTATGCAAAATCAAGAGCATTACGAATATTACATTCCTTTCATCATTTTTTATTTTCACAGCCGAATACATATTACCCTGCAATAGGTCGGATCCAAAGGTAGAATCATGCTTCCAGAAGACTTTGAATCACCTACAACCATACTTGCTGAAAGGTGAGTATAAATTCTCCAAGAAAATTTTATAGTAGTAGAATAATTTTTCGTAGAAAATAACTTTTGCACGAGGTAAGTGAAGAGCATTAACGTAACTCATTTTAGATTAATATTTAATTATGTTAATGTTTATATAAGACACCTCAGTGCATGTAATTCTATTCTAGTTGAAAACCTTATATAAACTAGACCTTTCCTAGGTTACGAACATTAATTTTCAATTTTATAATTTCCTTGATAAAAATTGGACGTGAAACAATTAACCCTTAACAGTTTTTAATTTTTTTTACCCACCAACAACTCCTTTATTCATTTACAAAATAGATCAATAAAATGTTGTATTGCAATATTAAAACATTAAAACATTCAGATTAAAACATTTTTAATTGTTTTAAAAATTGCGTTGCATAATGTCGAGTCTAGCTCGACATAGGAGTAGTAAGGGTTAATAAAATTAGAGGATAAATGACTAACAAAAATTGACTTCGCTCTAATTTAATTTAAATTTAATAGCAATAAGTTTCATTGAAATAATAGTAGATCAATAATTTTCATTGTATAGAATAACGATTCCTTAGGTATCCCTGAATTGGACCTACCCCCGATCGAACCCTTAATCATCCCCGAGCTTGGAATGGAAAATGGGCAAGGAGCTGTTCGTGTCAGAGCTTTGTTTTCCAATATCACGGTTATAGGGGCAGGAAATTATTCAATTATGAAGACGAGGGTAGATATTCCGTCGTATAGGATTGACCTTCACCTAGGGTTCCCGAAGATCGAGCTTCAGGGTCGTTACGAGGTGGTAGGGAACGTATTACTTTTCCCCATTCAAAGCCATGGAGATTTTTGGGCACTTTTTGGTGAGTTACCTTTTGCATTCGTTAAAATTTAGCAAATAATAATTTGTTAATTAAACGAGCAACGATAAAACATTTGAAGAGGATTGCAAATTTAACCCTTTCTCTAGGAATGCCTTATTTTTAATGAGAAATTAATAAAGAAAATTAATTTTCAGGTGATGTACTCGCTATTGCAAGAATTCAAGGAGCAGAAGAAATAAGAGACGGTGTTCGTTACTTGAAAGTGGCAAAGATGCTGGTCGATTTTAGTCTGGGACGTGCAAGATTCCGTGTCGTCGACGAATTAAACGGGGAAAATGTGATAGGTCAAGCGATGAATCAATTTCTAAATCAAAATGCTAAAGAGATCATCGAAGAGATGAGACCGGCTGCCAGTGCGAGCATTGCGAAACACTTCAAAGACTTCCTTGGAAAGGCTTTGGTCAAGATACCATTGAAAGTTTGGCTCCATGACACGTAGCTTATTTTGACTGCTTCTCTAAATAGACAATGTTTTCGAGAAACAGCAATAGCATTGTTTTGTAATTAAGACGTGTTTTCATCAGGCTGAGTGATCGAAATCGAAGAATGTTGCGAAATGGTTTAAGAACTGTGATGATTTTAACACTTCGACGACAGTTTATTCAGATTATTAATTACTGTGGATATTGTCTGGATTAAAGACTCTTCAACCCTTTTGTTATTATTGTTGAAAATTTCATTGTAACATGTTGCAAATAAAATTCAATCGTAACGAAAGGGTTAGGTTAATTAGATAATTTGTACGAACCTTAATAGGGAAGTAAACTAGTATACCTCTCATCAATTTTTGTATTATCAGTGATTATTTGCACACCAAATACATGACATCATCAATATTTACCTAGCTATCAGCGTAGAATAAATAGAAAAATGTATGAAATTTTTAGAAAATATTTACGAGAAAGTAGAATTTCTTATTTCAGCTGATTAGTTCCATGATACAAGTTTCGATTATCAAGCGGGTGGGTCGTTTAATAACGCGAAACGTCATTGTAAATAGCAAGGGAAAGAAGAAATAAAGCAATAAATCATTCGATTCCAGTGGGTAAATAATTTGTCACGCATAAGCAAAGAAGATTCAAGATAATGATTGAAACACAAATTTCCGAGATAATAGAATTTTCTATTGTGCCGCATAATTCTAATGTTTCCTTGCTTACAAAGGTACACGAGGATCAATGATTACAGTAATAAAAAACAGAAAAATTATATTCTTGATAAAATGAATGAAAAAATATAGAACTGACCTCATTTATCATTGATTCTTCTGTTTATAGTAATTCAAAGTAATTTCTAGTACGATTTACATATTCGTATATGAATTGTTCAATGCAGACAAGATGATAATTATACGTTCAAACATTGTAATAAAGAAAAATTCTTTACTTCGTTTCCAAGTATCCAACCCTTAAATTAATATCTAAAACAAGATGCAATCACTCGATCTATACATTCATCGATTATCTGTTACTATCAAAGTTCACAAATTTAGTTAGAAATTAGCAGTAGAGAAACAAAAAATAATGAATCATTCAGTCTTAAAATTAGCAACTTAGAAAACAAATTAGTTAGTCAATTTTTACATCACTAATTACAATAATTGCATTATAATTACAATACCATCCAAATGAACAAACCTAATTATAAATTAGCAAGAAAATGAAATGAATAGAAATGAATAGTTAGTCAATTTTTACATCCCTAATTACAATAATTGCACTATAATTACAATACCATCCAAATGAACAAACCTAATTATAAATTAGCAAGAAAATGAAATGAATAGAAATGAATAGTTAGTCAATTTTTACATCCCAAATTACAATAATTGCACCATAATTACAATACCATCCAAATGAACAAATCTAATTATAAATTAGCAAGAAAATGAAATGAATAGTTAGTCAATTTTTACATCCCTAATTACAATAATTGCACTATAATTAAAATACCATCCAAATGGATAAATCTAATTGTAAATCAGCACGAGAAACTGAAATATCATCGTCAAGAAGAATTCTAAAATATATCCAACAATCCACCCCTTAAATCTCATATCATATAAGAGAACCCAATCTCTTCCCCATCATCCCCAAGATTCATTCCCACCCCTAAATCTCAAACTTCCTTCCAATCCTATTTCAATAATTCACCCCCCCATCAAAAAAGTGTGGAAAAATCATCTCGTGCCGATTCGGCTCGACTTGGAAAGCAGTTGTTTCGAAGGAACGTAACGTTCGAGTCTCGCAACGTAGTCCGATAATGAATTAGAACCATGGTAGGTCGTATCGTTCGACCTATGACCCGTTGTTTCTGTCTCATCACCGCTCGCACCCCTCGTGGGTGCCAGATTGGTCGGATCAAGCTGAAAAGTAACTTATGTCAGAAGCTGTTGGCACAGTCCGGTTGGAGTCACGCGTGCACACGAGGTTCTCGAAGGCACACCAGGACACGGTGACGCCTGGTTGCGTACTTGGTTTCGTCGTGATAACGGAAGTCGCGGTGATAAGTGCGCTTCGATCGCACAATTCCAGTCGACCGCTGCCGTTGCCACCGTTCCCGGCTGGTTCCTCGTGTAACACGCGCGAAAATTCATCTAAGGAAAGGAAGTTCTATCGTGTAGGGGAGACCAGGTGATTTGTGTTCAAGCATCATGATGGCTCAATTCACCAAGAGGCAGTGGCTCACGCTGATCGTCATCAGTCTTGCTGATTTCGCGAACGCGATCTGCGTTTCCCTTCAGGCACCGTTTTACCCTCAAGAGGTGAGCTGATTAATCAACCTGAGGACGACGAGCCCCATCAAATGAGTCCTAACGAGTTTACTCTTAAAATTTTCCAAGGTCTCGCCATCCATTGTTAAAAGCACACCTCGTTTCATCCCCGTTAGAAAGATAATTAATAAAAAAAATTTCCACTCTTGGAAAGATTGTGATATTCTTGATAATTTGTACCTTATTATAATGAACGTGTTGGATACTATAATATGATCTATCAAAGTTATTCCTGATATCTGGTAATGAAGTGAGAAAAACGAGGGAGGCGAATAATCTAAATTTCCAATCGTTTTTTCAACAGTACAAAGGGCAACGTTCGTTCAACAAATCGTCAATGATAATTTACGCTTACTCGATCAAATTGAAGTGTTTTGCGTGGAATCAATCGCGGTTGTCTCCTATATAAAGATCGTAACACGGTTAATAATTAATGCCAAACCCATGATCAGACGAGTCATTAGACATTTAATTAATTGTGTTTTGCAAACTTTATCGGGCAAACGTTTTAGCAAAAAGAATCCCTGTTTCCATGACTGTTTACACTGTTTAATGTTGGCAAATATTAATTGTTAATGATTTATTTATGAATATTAATATAGAATTATTGAAAGGGAATTTTTTTTTATTTTCATACAAAAAGGAATTACTGGCCTTCGAATTCAGCCATTTGAAACTAACACTGTGGATTTTTCTTCAAATAGCTACGAATTTTTTTATAGTTAAATATACAAACGTTGTTAAACGATTGATACCACTTTGCTGAAAAATTTCTTATAATGCCGATTACGTCAACAAGATTCGAAAGTTTATCGATACCACGGATTTTTTCGAATATTTATAAATAAATCAGCTCGAAAACACGTAATCTTCTTCTCCTTCGAAGAAGCACCACGATAGCTGCTGTAACGGAGGATAAAAATGAAAAAAATATTGTCACAAATATGTAAATTGTTATTCTAAATGAAAAATCATGTAATTTCAATTTTGGCAAGAAATGAATTTAATGCCAACTTTATGAGCTACAAGGCTACTTATATTTTGCGATTAATAAATAGTTAATTATCAAAACAGAATTATAAATGGACATATTCTTGAAAAGCCTGATGCAACGAGCTTCGAATATTTATTAATGTAATTGTGCATTCATTTTCAACCAATTAATGAATCAACACCAACAAAAACAACAGCTATGTAACGCATAATCACACGTATGAGTGCAACGTCTTCGATAAAAGGAGAGAAGCTTATGTGTAATTGGTAATTTAGATTGAATTATTAATTGCACTATAAATAAACAATCTGTGGTTTATTTGTTGTTAATCGTATCAATATAGGTTCGAGTACTTTTTCGATGAATCATTCGGCAAACCAGACATGAATTATCAGTGACGCATGCAGTAGCATTTCAATTACAATTTTAAAATATAATTATGTAATATAGTTGCAGATTAAACAATAAATCTAAACATAATATTCTGTTCTTCGTAAAAGAATTTTAATAATTATTTGTGGGATTAAAAATTCTTTGTTTGGAAACTTTGTGATTAGCTGCTCAAGTTTTCAACCCCTTTTATAATTCTGAAAAATAATGAATCACCCTTAATTTTCCTTCATTCATCATCACTTAGAAAGTTTCTTAAGTGAGAAAGCAAATTACAAATTAGCAATACACATGGAACAATCTCGATAATCATTATCATTTGATACAACTACGTTGTCACCATTTAACATAATTTGTCTATCATCTGGCAACAGAACGTAATTACACATAATAAACTTGTAATCTATCGAAGTAAAAAAAAAAAATATATATGATTAAATGGCAATGGCAATTTAATTCTGTACACATATTCGCTGGATTTCACAATCTCTATAAAATTCGATGGCAAAGCTCATTATAATCTATCATTATCTCAGCCTAATTAACTTTAACTAAAAAATTTCTTTGAATTGATCTAGCACATTGAATGACAACACTATTCTTTTAAAAATGATTTCTAATTAATTAATTATTAACGTCCAGTACTAATAATTATGACGACACTATTCAACCCGCAAACCATGCAATATTCAATCTTTTATTAAATAGTAGTGTTCTAAATAGCGACAGTTCGTTCCTAAAAGAATTTCAAAATAGACCCAAAGATATCGTTTTTCTGTCAAAGAACGATAATTCGGTTTGTAAGGATAACTGCGTGAAGTGTCTAAAGTTTATCAGGATTTATCTCGGCGAGTGTTAATTGCAGTCGAACGGGACGATAATGCGACCAAGTGCGTAATAATAACACGGAATCGTTTAACACTTTCAATCTCTAGCCGAAGAATCGGGGAGCTTTAAGGGCAATTAATTAATCAATGGAATGTTTTATTTGTTCACAGGCTGAGAAGAAAGGTGCATCCCCCTCGGAATATGGATTGGTCTTTGGGGTTTTCGAGCTGATCGTCTTCATAATCAGTCCTCTGTATGGACGATACGTGGGTGAAATAATGAAATATTCTAAAAAATAAATGTAAAATTCCACCTAATCGATGATGATCACCTAGCCTCACTTGCTTCGACGTTGATGATTTGCCTACTTCCAGGCGATTCTTTTTATCATGTTTTTTTTTTTCATTCTCCACTGATGAAATATTCATTGCTCTCTAAAAAATGCTTATCAAAGACAGGAGACGTTTCAAATCGTCGAATGAGATCTGTACACAAAACTATAAACGTTTCTTTATCTTCTTGTAACTAGCAAAAAATAAGGTAATCGAAGGGACTGAGATAGTCTATCGCTTTTCTGGCCTCTATTTAAAGCTATTTAAAGCTTTGTACATAAAAAAGAAAATAGATAACGTTATTTACTAGGAGAATTTCTCTAACCAGCAACAATTATTAGTACGAAAAGAGTATCAATTTTCACTTCTGATTGATACTCAATCACGAGTATCAATGATCTCAGATTAATAAGATCTATCGTTCCTCTAGTTACATCGTATCGGGCCAAAGCTATTGTTCAACGGTGGTATCCTAACGACAGGAACTTGCGCTATCTTCTTCGGTCTACTGGACAAGGTGAACGGTCATTATCCCTTCATAGTCCTTTCGTTCGTGATTAGGATCATCGAGGCGATGGGAAATGCAGCCTTTCTTACGGCTAGTTTCGCCATTATCGCCAAAGAGTTCCCGGATAACGTCGCCACCACATTTGCCAGCCTCGAAACCTTCTTCGGTTTGGGTCTGATCGTTGGACCCACCGTGGGTGGTGCTCTTTATCAGGTAAGATGAAACACCTTGAAATTATTTCAAGTAATCCTGTTGAATATTTGAAAGATTTTATTTTAGAAATGACAAATTGTTGCGTAGGTTGGTGGATACACAACGCCATTCGTTGTTCTCGGATCAGCTCTGTTCATAACTGCGGTTATGACAATTTTTATATTACCAGTTCATCCTAATAACAATGAGGCTGCTCAGGATACGGGAGGTGAAATGATGAAACTAAGAATTTTTAATGCACGACGAAAGAAATTCATTTAATTATCATATTTTTATAGGAGTGACCAGAGCGTTAAAAATCCCAGGGGTGTTAATTGCCACAGCGTCGATAATTGCTACCAGTATGAGCATAGGATTTTTGCAGGCGACATTAGAACCGCATTTACGACAATTTAACTTGAGCCCCGTTATTTTGGGCTTAATGTTCGTCATTAACGGTGGCACTTATGCCATTACCGCCCCCGCGTGGGGTTGGTTTTGCGATAAGCATTTCCATCCGAAGGTAATTAACACAAACCTTCTCAAATGGATAATTTATTTTTCTTTAATTTAATTCAATTTGATTCAAGGTGGCCACTGTAGCCGGGTGTATGCTCGTTGTGGTAGGATTCTGTTTAGTCGGTCCAGCGCCATTTATACCGTGTCAAACCACACTCTGGATGACCGTTTGCGGTCTCGTGGTTCATGGGTTGGGCATGGCTGCCCAGCTGGTTGCCAGCTTCACGGATGCCTTGAGGACATCGATGTGAGTCTCTAGCATTAATCCACTCCCATTTCTAATTACACATCATCTAAATAATTTCTAGATCCTACGGTTTCCCAAATAATCTGGAGACCTACGGTCTAATCAGTGGACTATGGACGAGTACGTTCGCCCTGGGTGCCTTTATCGGACCCTGTGTGGCGGGAATTCTCCTAGACAATACTGGCTTCAGAAACGGCACCATGTTCATCGTGATGCTCCATTTATTAGTGGTAAAATTGAATAATTTAAAAAAATTATTTCACCCCGTATTTTACCATTTTCATTTATCTTCAGGGTATAATAGCTACGGTGTTCCTGAGCAGTTGCACGGGTAAACGAAAGCCGTACACAGAGGTGGGTGCCTCGGACGACCTAAGGGCGCCACTGACCGATAGCAGTCAGTCGAGGAACGGAAGCATGCGATATGGTAGTCGCGGTCAGGGTGTACCGATCGACAGGCCCAGCGGCATGAATTCTTTAATCTCGTGCAACAGTTACTCGAACAGAGCTGGCGCTTGGTCCAGGGCATCGTACAGTGGTAGATACTCCCACAGTTACGGTTCCATCGAGGCTAAAAGGTACCTGGAGATAACCACGTGATGCCGATGGGTTTAGAACCGACGAACACCGAGGAATTAATATCTCGGACAGGGTCGTGACTACGGTACCTTTTCCATCACTGTCAGAAATCAGCAAAGTTAATCGTTATGTTTCTTCGATCGTAATGACTAATTTAAATCATCGTTTGAAGGGCTTTCACAGTTGCAACGTTTGAAGGAGTTTGATAGTTAGACGTACCATAGATTGATCATAGGTTTGAAACAGTATTCACCGAAGGCAGATATTATCTCGAACGAATACAATGAAAAATGTTGATTTTTAATTAGTAAATATACACGACCCTGGGATTGACTCCTTGATACAAAGGAGCTCTTGTGGAGTATATAAGAATGTTCAAAGCGATAGAAACCTCATTTTTATCAGTTTTTACTCATCAAAGGCGCCAAAGAAAGCCGCGATAGGATTTGTACATACACTCGCATATGCTCTTAGCCGTTTATACTGTATCGTAGTTGTGTGTTGCTCGTCATTAGATACCGTAGAATACGTTGCTCAACGTTGTACGTAATAAAAAGAAAGATTTTTATTTAACACGAAATTTTTCGTTTATTCAATTGTAAAATCCTTAGGGCTTTTAGCAACCGGCTGAATCATCGAAAGCTGAAGAAAAGTCCATCGATTCCACGGTATTGTTGCACATGCACGTGCACTTAAAGTCGCGTAAGAGTCAGACCGACGTGGCTATTGTTCCAAAGAATTCGCACACGTGCGTGGGTGTGTCACGTATGCGAGAACGTTATGGAATTTCGAGTGAACGTAGAGAAAACGTGTCGCGTTCGCGTGGATCCAGAGTGAAAATTATAATTTGAATTCAAAGAAAAGATGATCCTATTACCTCGCAGATGTCTCAGGTGTGAGATAATTCTGTAATTAACCGTTTGAGTCCCAAGCAGCGCGGTCGCGCTGTTTAGATTTTATGTCGAAAAGACCCAATATTGGGTTTATAACACCGCTATCTTTTTTTTTTTTTTACCCCTGGGACTCAAACGGTTAAGAAAAGAATAAAATCGAGCGGTATTTCTGCAGATGTCTCAGGTGTGACATAATTTGGTAATTAACCGTTTGAGTCCCAAGCAGCGCGGTCGCGCTGTTTAGATTTGTGTCGAAAAGACCCAATATTGGGTTTATAACACCGCTATTTTTTTTTTTTTTTTTTTTTTACCCCTGGAACTCAAACGGTTAAGAAAAGAATAAAATCGAGCGGTATTTCTATTACGTTATTTCGAAAGAAAAAGTGGTCGAAGGTAGCGAATATGGAACATAGGAACGAAAGGAAGAGGATTTGAATTATTAACGCACGTTGGGGTCAACGGTGTGCATCCAACTGTCCGTTGACGCAGTTTATCCCTTTTTTCCTCTCGGTTTCTTCTCCTTTTCCACGTGTTCCTTCAACGTGCAAACGCAAATTCCGCGGGATTGAACGTCTACAGTCGAGGAAGAAGCAGCACGGTCGAGGGCACAGCTAGATAATCATCTGATCGATGACTTTTTCCCTATCCTTTGTTCCTTACTTTGTACATACACCCTGTTTCTTACGTTGTTAAACAAAAGAATTTATTTTATTACACTTTTCGTACAATTTCTTTTAAACTCTTTACCATTTGTACGTTTACGTAATCAAATGTTACATACTGTCAGACGATTAAATAGTTGCATAAGCGTCGATGAAATGCATTGACAAGTTACGACGGTGATTTACCAGACAGGGGAAAGTTTACAAGAAACGAATGAGTTTATTGTTCGATTATGGCGAACCGTTCGGACCTATTGCGCCTAAAAATGTATTACTATGATGATTAAAGCGTAATTACGATGCAGGTATAAAGCAAACGTAATGAACCGTGCGACGAACTTATGTAACGAGATTTTCACAACGTTGTATGTATGTACAGCAATGTGTTACATTTTTTCGATCAAGAAACATTACTATATTTCAATTTAACTGTCGTTTATCAATTTGCAGAAATTTGCAATTTAGAACGAAGGAGATAATAGACAGAATGTTGAATTATTTTGCTTGTGAATTATTTAAAAATCCACCAGTCAAACTTACCAGTCGACAGAGAAAAATTATTCTTACGCCACTGGAGCGATAGGATTAGGAGAAGCTGCCATATTCACAGGTGAATAGTGCTCGGAATGAATAGGAACAGGTTCACAAAGAAGGGGTTTGCCAGGTACCACTCGTCTCTCGAAAATCGTAGCATATTAGTTACAGGGAAATGGTACAGAAAATGGCCCCTCAAAAATTATCCAAACTGTAGCTATAATAAATAAAATTGGACACATTCTACTAGTAAAACCTTCCAAGAGATGAAACTGGAAACGAAAGAACCTCTTAAACCATTTTTTTTTTTAATTCCACCTGGAAGACCTAATAAACCCGAGTCACCCAGCGACCATCCTTAATATAAAAAAAAAAAACCCTTCTTACGCCATTGTAATAAACACCGACCGAACGGTGTGTCAGGTGAGTTAGTGCTGCCACCTGAGTAGGAAAATCCACAGGTGAACGTTGGTTCGTGGAGTGTTTTATTCGTGAAAACGAACAGGTCCACGTAAGAGGGTTGCCGGTTCTCCCCCCCTCTCTGCCGACCATTTGTCATGGTAGTGGAGGGTACAGGACGCATGCGTGGAACGGTCTGGGTCCCTAACCGAGTGGAGCGGCCAGCTCGGAGGACCCAAAGTGTGTTTCCATCGCGAGGGAAGGCCTCGGGTCGTGTTCGTCTCGTTAGTGTCCGGTTAGTCGTCAATTTTCCCGCCTTTCCATCCACCCTCGTATCGATTTTTCGTCGATTAAAATTCGTGCGAGTGAAACACGTGATCCCGGGATACCAGGGACTTGGTGAAACATCTTTGAAAAACTATCCCCGTGGATCCTGGAACGATCTTGTCTTGTGTTTACCAGTGTGCTAAGTGTGATGGGGATCTAAGAACGCCGATGAGGGTGAGTTTATCGGTGAATATTTATCGTTTTAAACAATTCTATACATTTTCACACAGTTTAATTATTCCTGTCGTATAGTATCTGAAATCCTGAAGATTCAAACGGTTTTATATATGAAAAGTCGTTCCGATTGCGTTCAGAAAATGTTCCCTACGGAAACGCGTTAAGGTCTAGGGATTAGAACCATTAAATTTCCCGGCGCGCAACGAGATGCACGGCAACAAAGAAGGGTGTCTGGGAAGAGCACTGACCGGTGATTCGAATGCTTGATGCGGTGATAAAGCCACCTTCTTCGTTCTTAAACGCTCTTTGTTCGCCGGCGCCGCATAAAAATGAGCCGCGGTATTAGACCCCTCGTGGAAACGACACTCTAATTACGGAATAATTAATATAAAAAACGAGCAAGGTTTCTTATTTGCCAGTGACGCAAATGATGTAAACAAATAGAAGACATCGGTTTCATAGATAATTGCAGTAATTATCTATTTCTTAGGAAGATTAGAATTAGCATTAGACGTTTATAAGAAATCTTGTCGATATTATTTGAATTATAATCGAAAGAAAAAAGAAATGATATATTCTTCAAGAATTTCAAAGAAACATTGATGAGTAAAATTAGCGGTTGATCCGAATCAGGGTAGAGGAATGAATGTTAACGTCGTCCAACAAATGACTATGGTTTCGTCGTGTCTGTTAGAGGCAATCGGACGATCGGTTAGGGCATTTGAAATTGTGATTCCAGGCGTGTCCACGAAGGAAGGAAAGGTTAGGACGAACGGACGGACGTTCCTACGTGCACCTCCGTACACAGATCGAATCGTGCTAAGCTAATGCGAACATGTATTCGTTCGTATGTGGGTAGATGTATCCATGGAGGAATCTTAAGTATCCTTAAGTGTCCTGGGGCCCTATCGTGCCGAGAGAAAATCACCTAGACAACGTATGAAGTAGGGGGGAAAGCATTATGCTATTGGAACTGGAAGTCATTTCTTCTTCGGATCAAGGAGATTCTGAATTTATTTTTATTAGATGTTCTATTCAAATAATTCCTAATATAAAATTATTAATGATTTATCGTTCAGAGAGAAAATTGCCTAGACAACGTATAAAGTAGGGGGGAAGCATAGGTGTATTTCTTCTCCGGATCAAGGAGATTCTGAATTTATTTTTATTAGATTTTCTATTCAAATAATTTCTAATAAAATTATTAGTGATTTATCGTTCAGAGACAAAATCACACAGACAACGTATGAAGCAGGGGGGAAGCATAGGTGTATTTCTTCTCCGGATCAAGGAGATTCTGAATTTATTTTTATTAGATATTCTATTCAAATAATTCCTAATAAAATTATTCAGAGAGAAAATCACCTACACAACGTATAAAGTAGGGGGAAGCATTATGCTATTGGAACTGGAAGTAATTTCTTCTCCGGATCAAGGAGATTCTGAATTTATTTTTATTAGATTTTCTATTCAAATAATTTCTAATAAAATTATTAGTGATTTATCGTTCAGATAGCGAGTCGAAAAAACAGAGAAAAATTTCATGTTTCAAAGAAGGCGAAAGAGTCGCACACGATTAGCCGCGAACGAAACCATAACTCGTCATCTATATGGTTCCTGTAAAATTTCGCCCGAATCCGGTCGAGTCTCGACTGGTCCACGGTTTGCCGTTCAATCCCATCCATGTGTTTTGCATATGAGATCGAAAGTGTGTACGTGACGCACACGCAGCGCGAAAAATGGGAGCGTGTGGGTTGGCCGTTGCCGCGTGTATGGGTAGCCATGAAATGCAGTCGAACCGGCTGTGGATGCATGCACCGTGGCCCGGCTGCACTTTGTACGCCCAGAACACACGAGACACGCTGCTCGTGGATTTTTTTAAAGATCCTTCTTCTTGCGGATCGGGAATGGGACTGGGATGTAAATAATGGTCGATGACTGCATTCGAAATATACAAATTATTGAAAACTCTTGAAAATTTGAAGAAATTTTAATAGAATGTTCCAACTAATTTCTCTTCGTTGTAAAGAAATTATAAAAAACCTTTCGGTTATGGAAGCAACGTTATCGCAAGGCACGTGCATAGAAAACCTCGTCGGACGTGTTTGAAAAACAACCAAGCCCAGGACGCGAGTGTAACGCAGAGGGTTAATTCATTCGTTTCGCGTTGTTCCACTGTTCTTGCACGGCAACGTGCAGAACGAATAAACACGAAGAAGAAAGAACGAAGAAAGGCTCGTAAAGCTGGTCCGGAGCCGTTGCACCTCGACCAACATCCACTATGCCGCGAACAATGCATCCTGACGTCACGTGGTTACACCTGCAACGCCCTGCAGTTGCATGTGCAACCACCCCATAAAGTACCCAGTGGTCCTTTAATCTCGAGAACGAATGATTTCTAAAGCAACACCCTTCGTGCACAATTCTAATCTAGAAAATGATGAATTTTCAATCGATATTATTCCAAATGATTTTGTTCCGAACGAAAGGTATTTTCATTCTGTAGGACAATGTTTTCGGGCACGACGATCGGTTAGACTTTCACCATTTAAAATTCGTCTGACTCTGAGAAGCGAGTCATCGAACAGCCAGTTTCCTCTGGACCGGATCGAGAAAGAGGCCTCGCTAAATACCTTATTACTTTTGAATTAACATATCTGGGTACCAAGGTAACAGGACTTTGGTGTTCGCACGCTCCCCGATTCTTTCCTCGCCATTTGGGTCATTATTTCGGTTCAATTTCGAGACTAATTGACTTTCTTATCTTTCTGTTATCTATTTTTGACTCATCGCTAACTGCGTTTACTCGTCGTTTCATTTACATTAGGATAATTTGATTTATTCTATTTGGAAAATTATCTTTCACTTAAACGTCTTGAATTTTCCAAATGTTAGATCAGAAAATTAATTTATTCCTCTTTTTTTTTGCTCTGTTTATTTGCACAAGGACTGCAATGGTGACATAAATTCGATGAATATATTCGGGGTCAACCGGATTCGAATGACACGTTTGGCCCAGGAAATAGAGCACGCGATAAAGTAATTAATTAATAACAGAGAGCAAACGGTTATTTAAACAGGAGGATTTTATTTAAAACGATTGAAAAGGTGTTCAGGTATTCGTGGAACGCGCGTTCCCAATTCGATTCGTCCCGATTTCCGCAGATTTCTTTCCTTTTCTCCGTCAACGCTTCGACAGCGTTCACTTATCTCGTAGAAATTCCTTGGACAAGTCGCAGCAATATGTTAGCCCGTGTCCGCAAAAAGTTTTCTCATTCTTCGTTTATTACTAACGTTATACCTAATTGAAGAAAATTGCAACGCGAAACGATTCGTTCCTTTTTTAACTAATCATACATATTTTCCTGTCAGCCGTTGCTTTTTATCGAAAACATTGATTGTAATACTAGAGAAATATGTAGCAAAGTTTATTCACCTAACGCAGTCAAACACCAGTAAATAACAATTCTTCCAGGTAAAACAGGAACAGGTCTCTGACGCGAGGATAGAAATTCAAGTGAAAAATAAAATTGCAGGCAAAACAACGATTACCATAATGAATACACGAGATATCTATTGAAAAGTCGATAGTTGCACTTCGAAAGTCACCGGTCGCGTTGATAGAAACTCAAATGAAAGCTGCTAAGTGAGTAATCAAGCAACGAGAGGATTTCTTCTGGCCATCCATGGGGCGCAACAGGTTTTTCTGTTGGCCGTATAGAAATCCTCAGTCACGAGGACGAATCGTGATCGACTAGCAATATTCGAAGAAGCCACGGTAAACGTTCGTTTAATTGCATCCCTCCCTGCGCTATGCATTTTTGCACCGATGCAATTTACTGCAGCGCCGTACGGCACCGCCTTAAGCACGAACATTCCGCGAACGCGTAGCCAAGTTATTTATTAAAAATGATAGACGCTTTGAAGAAAAATGAAAAAAAAAAAAAAAACGGAATGCGATTAAAGAGGCGAAGAATCACGTTTTTGGAGACCGATCTCTCCTCGACCGGATGTTTCCTGCAGTACCATTAGCAGTCAGGTTGCATTTCCCTGCGAACGAGGTGCAAAGGTGATTTAATCAACCTTTTTATCGTAACGGTAACAGCAAGGACGTTTCCCTCTATTCTTCCTCGTACCGGTACATCAAGCAACGATTATCACACGTACCGGTATCGCGAGCATACCGATACCGTTTCCACGGAAACTGGAACACGAAAGCCGTGGAAACTAAGTAGAAGAGATCTAAGAAGAACGGGAAGAGTTTGATTTGAACTGAGAAGAAAACGTGACGATTTCAAGACAATTAGTCACTAATTATAACAAATTCATTAGAATATCTTTGTATTGTTAATTTCATTGAAATTCCTTGTTGAGAATTCTAACCGGATTAGACGAGGCGTTTCACTGCAAACACGAAGAAAACGACCTCGATGATGTCACCAAAACGACATTAGGACGTCCAACTTTCATTATGATGGTATCCAGCTGTTGCTGATTAATTTCTTTCGCCATTTCCTGCGGCCACGATGCTTCTCATATTTTCATCGAAATGAAAATAGGGCTTTTTGAAAATTTTATTCTGGAACATCCGTAATGTCTATGGGTGGAATAAAAAGAGATTAATTAAATTAACCTTTCGATGGTGGAATTGTCGCGGTTACATCGAATCGTCCTTGACGATGCGGTCGGGATTCCTTTAAAGGTTGAGTCGAGCTTTCTCCGAGCATAAGTCATTTCGAGTTCCCGGCAATCGCGACTGAACACGACTCGAAAGTGCAGTCGAATACCTGCTTTTTTCTGATAATTGCCAAGAATTTTCCACCTGCCACCTGGAGAATTCCTTTGTACGCCATCGTAATTTGTACTTGACCAATTTTTCCAAGGAAACTCTTCCTCGCTACGTTATTTCGTGTCTAATAAACATTACTCATTAAGTTCGCAACGGAGCTGTTTAATTAGATAATTAACGCCGAATTCATGAAGCGTCAAAAACGAGCAGAACGAAACTGAAGGTGTAAATGAAACTTTTTACACGATATTCATCACATTCACACGTTACATCATTCTTCGTATCCGTTACACCAGAAATTTCTGAAACTTTGTTGCTTTGGATAAGTTTCCGATTGGCCCCACCAAAATTGAGAACTCAGGTTCGGTATATAATCTAAATTCACTACAAAAAACCGATTAATGTTGGTTTCAGAGCTGGATGTCTTACTGTCTTTGAGATATCTATTCAATACTGCGCATGCGCTATTCGATACTGCGCATACACAGAACCTAACCTAACCAAACCTAACCTTACCACGATATCTCGAAAACGGTAAGACATCCAGCTCTGAAACCAACTTTAATCGATTTCTTATAGCCAATTTAGGTTATATATCGAACCTGAGTTCTTAATTTTGATGGGGCCATCCGGAAACAGAGCCGCAAATTTTTCAATATTCCTATAAAATTATTTTTCGTATCTCCGATGCGCATTCTACCTTTCGCAAATTGTATTTCATGCAGCCTAACTGTAATTGCCCGCATGTTCTTGTTTCTCCAATGGGCTCTATCCATCAATGGCGGAAGTTCAACAAACGTGCTCTACCATATAAATGACTCTCGCCGTTACTTTTTAAAATAAGAAATTACAGAAAATCCAGGAGATCCGGTTTGCATTAGAATCCGAAAAGGTGGCATTTTATTCTTCTCGGTCTATGGTCAGCCACTTTGGAGCGGATCTGGTATGCCCAGAACGCCCGATAAAGTCAGCATCCGCTTTTCTCAGCGTTGCATATGGACACGCGATACCCGGGCGCAAATGAACGCGAGAACAGGAACAGGAATACGGGTGTCGTAGCGTTCTCGATCGCCCGGTATGGGCAGATCGGTATGGCGGATTTCTAAGCGGCCTTACGCGCGTTTCAACGCGCACGCGAGCCAGCAGCTGCGACACTTTCACTCGCCCGTTGCCAATGTCCGATCGGCTACGAGCATTCGGTCCAATAGCTTTAGCTAGCGTTACAGTCTCGTTCGAATGGTCAGGGAACCCAATCTCCTTCACAGACAATCCGATCCAGCGAGGGGTCCCTTGGGACTGGATCCAAGAAACGCGTCCAAGAGGCTGAGAACCAGGATCAGAAGTTTCGTATCATTTCTCTTTTTATAATTTGAAAGCGTATCAATAAATACATGAGTCAACGAACATTTTATGTAAGATTTCTTTTTCTTTTTTTTTTTTAAATTCCATTCGAAGGATTGTGTAAGAATTTTACTTCGCCAATGGAGCATTAATAGAATTACTTGAACGGCCCACGGTTGAATTCCAGCCGACCATATTGGACCGACTGATTCATTGGAGAACGATTTGTCTACCTATCCCAAGCTTCGTATCTTCGTTTTTATCTTAACACTTGATTCATTTTTTTTCAACAAGATTCTTGACATGATTCCAATGCACAGTGGAATGTATTGATATTAGCAATAATTAGCAATTCTGTATAATGTATCTCCTTGACTTAGTTATTCATTTGTACTCATTTTTTTATCATCTTTGGTATGAATTAATTTCGAGCATAGTTTGTTTCGTTGCAACGATGATTAATTATTTTTGAACCATCGTCATGGTTGTTAACGTTTACAAGGATTATCTTGAAATTTGAATATAAACCATGCTGGTATGCTAAACACGAGTGCAGAATTCATCCTTGGATAGGATTTACGTGGAACGAGATTTATTCTTGTGGCTCTTATTTGAAATTCAGCTGGAAAAAACTATGCTTGATTCACCGTGAGTTCAGCTCGCACTTGGTACACCATGGTCATGAATATTGAACAGAAGTTCCATGTACGTAGCTATCCTTCATTCTGTTTCTTAACGGTGAGATAATACCATTGTGCAACACCTATTTTTCATTCAACGCGTTCTATTTTTATACCGATACCTTCGATTTTCTCGTTGAATGAGTTAAGGTAGCCCTGGAGGGAAAGGTCAGTTCCAAGGAGCATAAACTTTATAGCCGATGTTCCAAATCTACAGTTATCTACGGAATTGCCTCGGCAGGTATCTTTCCTCGCCGACATCTGTTCGCCATTCCTGTCTGTTTACAGGAGAAACCATCACGTGTTCCCAAACTGAAGACTTGGCTAATAAATCATAGTTTTGAGTAAAAATATTGCTTTTGAAATTATAAATAACACGTGTTCATGGTTGTATAACAGGACGGCGGAGGAGAGAAGAGCGATATGGCGCGGGAAAAAAAGAAGCTAATTAGAAACAGCAACGCGTTCATTTGTAAAGCGCCGTTCTTTGTACGTCAACGAACTCGTATCATCGACAGTTTAGCGGTAAATTATTGGACGTTCGTTGCTTCTGACGAGCGGAACGGAAATATAATAAGCGGTGTACAGAATTTTCTAAGAGCAGGTAATTCGCATTCTAATCGCCATTGAATATCAGACATTATTACAGGGAATTTGGAAAATTATTCATGAAAGTAAAAAGGGAATTATTGATACAATAACAGGAGTCCCTTTTTTCTTAGAATTCACAAAGACGTTCTCCACGAAATGGCACGTGTACGACCTTTCAATGGCATTTCCACGACATTTTTGCATGTAAATTTCACTGTTCCCAGGTACTAAAAGGGGGAATGTTATATAGATAAGATTTTATGAACACGGAAGCAAGGAGAGGAACTTTGAACGATGTTAGCCTGCAATCATCGATGATCAGCGGGTGCAAGAAATAAGATAATCCGTCGATTAGGAATCGACGATTTGTCTCGTGCTACCTCGACCGTGACACGACCATTTTCAAGGCTACCATTGCTATTCTACGAGCAACGTAGAAGATGATACACCCCTGGCAAAAAAACAAATAGCCCGATCCTCGTTGCAAATCGCTGCGAGTTTCGCTTGCGGTACACCTCGAGGAACGTGGATCGCTTAATGTCCATCCTGAGATACTTGATATATCCAGAAATTGAAAAAAAAAAATAAGAAGTAGAATGACTGAAAAATGAGACTTTAAAATTCGTTAAATTAAAACTGATAATCATAGAATTTGAGAGCCTCAGAAAATAATGGATTTAAAGTTGTCGGTCTTGGAATTATTGGGAAGGTGTTATTAAAATGATTCAGAAAGCATGGATGACTATAGAGATGCGAACGAGCCTTTAGTTTTAATGTATATGATCTCTGGTGCAAAGGTACTTTTAACCGGCTTAACAAGCCATTGCAAGTTTAATGAACTGTAATTGAACGAGAAGACTATTTTAATTATGCTAAAACCTTGTCAATTAGACTTTTCAACGACAGCAATGAAATTGCTACTCCTAAGCTTCAAATTAAGAAACCTAAAGCTTTTAAATTAAAAATCCTCCCCCCTTTCGATAGACCGAAAATCCTAATGAAATCCTAATGAAACTTAGAAGATAATAGACTTAGAAACTGATAGAGCCAAGTGTTCTCCAGCAAGCGTAACGAACTGTTTGCAGACAGCTAGAAAACGATCATCAAGACTATTTTAATTATACTAAAACCTTGTTAATTAGACGTTTCAACGATAGCAATGAAATTGCTACTCCTAAGTTTGCGTAAACCTCAAATCGAAAATTAAGAAAATTGAAAATCCTTCCCCCTTTCGATAGACCGAAAAACCTAATGAAACTTAGACGATAATGGACTTAGAAACTGATAGAACCAAGTGTTCTCCAGCAAACGTAACGAACTCTTTTGCAGACAGCTAGATTGAATGAAATTGAAAACGATCATCAAGACTATTTTAATTATACTAAAACCTTGTTAATTAGACGTTTCAACTAAGCTTGCGTAAACTTCAAATCGATAATTAAGAAACCTAAAGCCTTAAATTAAAAATCCTCCCCCTCTTTCGATAGACCGAAAATCCTAATGAAATCCTAATGAAACTTAGACGATAATGGACTTAGAAACTGATAGAACCAAGTGTTCTCCAGCAAGCGTAACGAACTCTTTTGCAGACAGCTAAGACTGAATGAAATTGAAAACGATCATCTACACGGTCTAGCCGGGTTAGACTCGTCCACAGCAAGGTCGTTCTGTATCTCCTCTCTCCATGGACTCGGTGTACTTTCATTTCGAAGTTGTCGGTGTCGTTGGCGGCCGTTTATGGCTATTAAATTAAATTCCACGTCCGTCAGCTTGTTCGAAGGCGGTTGCTCAACCGACAGAATGCAGAATGCGAGCTGCTAATACATGCCTGGCCATTATTCAAGTTTTATTGGAATCGCGGTCTAAACGCGCGTGCCCGGAGAGAAATCTCGACTTTTGCATGCTGGAAGTGTTCGAGGAAACACGAGGAATTATATTGACCGGTAATTTGCACGACCGGATTCGGTTTCGTTCTACCAGTCGGCTAGGTATTTCCTTTTTCTTCAGGTATACCCGGTAGCCATATGGAATATATGACAATACTACTGTTATGTTATACGTTTCGAGAAATACCCACGCGTGTACTTCGAGTGTGGGTTGGCAAGGACCCCGAGGGGCTGGACAAGCTTAGCTACCGGCGCTGCAACTTTACCTGTCCCACTTTCTAATCAAACCGATCCAGCCTGGTCCAGCATTCGGTTTCTGCATTTCGTTCGCCATATCGGATGATCTTTCGAACGTTTCTTCGATTTCAAGACACCCGAAACGACCGTGTTACCGATTCAATTTTAACAACGAAAGTGGAGAATGTACCTACGGAATTTCTTCCGAGATCTGAACTGATCTAAAATAAATTGAAAAATATGTCGTGTCATTCTGGAAAAATCTCGATGCACCAAGTGACTAAGATGGGATTTCCAAGACAGGAATAAAATTGTTCTTTAAACAGTATAAAATAATCAATTGCTACCTCATCTCGAACAGGATGTATCTGATCGATGCGATTAATTGCAGCAAATGCTATAAATTCTCTGGAAGTTGCATCGATTTTTATGGTAACGATATCGACGAGGAGGAAATAGAAATTCAAAGGAATAGAATTTTACTGGTAAAAATGATTTAGATTTCGCGACACGGTGCGTGCGCAACGAACCTAGAAGAACGTAATGAGGCAACAGTATGCGCATAATTAGCGATTTCAGTGAAGCAGCAACGGCTATTCCGCAAAGAATTCAACCTTCATTACACCGGTGCCACGCACCGTCTCGAAAGTAACGCGAGCAATGCTGCAATTAGAAACGTAATTTGAAAGGGAAACTGGACGTTTTGAAAACGAAAACGAAAACGAGACTGTAAACAAGATCCTTTCGCCTCTCTGAACACCGTTTCATTTATTCCATAGAAATCTATTGCGATCTTATAAATTTTCATCGAAATCAAATAAATGAATCATTCCGAGGCAATCTCGAAAGTAAATATGTAACTTGGGTAATTTTATAATATTGTTAAACGCGTTGCTCGACAAATTCGTAAAATTAATTAAAACTTTCTTTCAGTTAATTAACTTCGTTACCCATAATTTCCAGTAACTAATACAGCTCGTAAGTTGATAATGCGGTGGCCCCGTCGATAACAGCTCAACATAAACGTACGTACCGGTAATCGAGCGGTATGCCAACTTTTCTTTTGCAAAACGAACAACATGTCGATGTTTTATTTATACGCTCGAAAGGCTACGCACGTCCATACTTGTGACTGCGGTATATTGTTCATGCGTGAAGCATGTAGGCAGACACCCGGCTAGAAATGTGTAAAAATCGACGGTTAGATCAAGCGTGACGTCGATGATTCGAGGTGATTTCTTCCGCGGTCGCTAGGTAAATGATGGAGACGAAGAAAATTCCAGAAATAAATCCAGTAAACTACTCCTTATTCCAACGAGGTATTCCATCAAGGAACTATAGGGTTATCCAAATTGAGTATCACATCTTCAAATTGAAATAAAACTCAAAGTATTTGATTTTTGTATAGTTACTTTATTTCAATACAAAGTTTATTTTATGATCTTCTCCGCTTTTTTTTTTGCAAAATTGATATGTTTGACCAAATTTAACGAACGAGTAATTTTTCACGAGGAAGAGACATCAATTGCCACCAAAATCGGATGATTAAACACCATTAAATTTTTTTTATGGGGTTTATGGAAAGTGAAGTTTATAAAATCACAGTCGCTATTGATGAAATTGAATTCCACTGTGAAACGCATCGGGCTCGTAAAAAAAGCCGAGAAGGACATTTGAATAATATTGTCTTTGGTAATTAATGTCATACAGTAGACTTTGTGTTAAAATAAAGAAACCATACAAAAATCACATACTTTACATTTTATTTCAATTCGAAGATGTGACACTAAATTTGGATAACCCTATATTAATTCCAAAAGTTTACGCGAACCCGTTAACCCAGCAGCATTGTTTCCCTTCCTCGTGGGTACTTCTTTAATTAATCGTTTCCTTTCCAACGCCCTTACGGTTCCTCTACCTGCACGAAATTCTCACCTTTCGAGAATTTTCATCGATTCTACTGGAAAAATTGCCAATATACGGTTAATTAATTTCGTACGGTACATATTGAAAGTCGGGAAGTGATTACAGGCTCGTGCCGGCACACTCGATGAATTCTAGCGGTTAGGAGATGATTCACGTGGTAATAACAGCGTAATGATTACGGAACGAAGGCTTCGATAATTAGCGTACGTTCAGAAAAACCGGGCTCGCGTTTAGAAAAAATGAAACGAGACTCGGAAGAAACTCGACGATTTATTTTTCCGTCGAATGAATTACTTGATGGATTCGTTCTTCGCGTGTTATCGTGGATGTTTCTTTTTCTTGCAGCGGTAATTAAGCATTCCCGTTGCGTATCCACGATTCTATTCATCGCGAGCGAGTTATGTAAGTGAAAATATGAACAATAAATTGAGATAAAAATACACAAAGGATAAATATTGCGATTATACCGTTTCAAGTACGCGAACTTAGTAGCGAGAAAAGATTTACGGGCAATGTATTTGCATAAAAGCTATTCGTTTCTTATATTTCATATGAATCACAATGATTCCTAATGGAAAATACATCGGACACCTTCTCAATCATTTCCGATCACCGTAATGCAATTTATCACTGTTATTTCTTGCATCAATGCTATCCGAACGTCGACGCTCCTCGGAGACTTTAACGCGCGGTAAGCGAGCAACCGGTGATTTCAACGATGGGTTCATTACACGTCTCGACAATAGCTTGTCAACATCATCAACGTGACACACGGAAGCAATTGTTTGTAACTAACTTCAAAGAGAAGTTCTTCCTCGCTCTTTATCCGTTATGCAATAGGTTTTCCAACAGGTTTTTCAGTCGGAATAAAATTAAAAAGAGATGTTAAAAAATTAGGAAAACAATTACGCGAGAGACATTCTTGAATATCAAAGTGAAAATTCAATAAAATGTTATAAAAATTGTTTGATTTATGAATATTTTTAATGGTATGAAGTTCTGACCTAGTTTCTAAGGTGCTACTTTAATTAGAACGAAAGTTTCTTTTCTCCTTCGACAAATGAAGCCATTGATACCTCAACTAATTAACACGACACTGCAAATTAATCCTATGATTTTAAGAAATTTCTCTTGGCCCAATGAGCCACTTCAAAAGCAAAAGTTTCATCAAATCTATGTACATAAATAATTATATTATGATACATAGGCACCAATTAAATTGCAACGATATGGTTAATGGGAACGTAAAATTAATCAGAGATGGGAAGAAAAAGGCAAATTAAACGCGCATCCACGTGGCTAACCTTGCGAATCTGGTTACAGATAATTATCAGCGATAGTGACGTCGTAAAATGTAAAAACCACAGGATACGTAAAAATGTATTAAATTGATTGGATTATTTCTGGTTCGATGTTGTCGTATATTAATTCCTGCAGAACCGGAACATCGAGCTCGAAATGCTTTCGATTCCATTAATAGACTTGACCGTGCAATCTTATATTTAAAATTTCATATTGCATATTGGATTTGTAAAATCAGCAAACATATTTTCAAACTATCTTGTGGTTTTTTTTAATTTGTATCCTGTTCCTTTTTTTTCAAATAAATTTAACTTAGCAAATGATTCATACACCTTCTGATTCACCCACAGTCAAACACTCAAAATGCTTCCTAATTTTTTAAATACAAAAATCAAATATTGTTCTTAGGTAACACCTTTTGATGGTCATATATTTTATGAAATCATTGGTTATTTTTTTCATATTTGGGGATTTCTGTATCGCACTTTACAAAATTACCAATGTTCAAAGTATAATTGATACTTGACGCAATAATAAAATAGTAAGTAATTACTGTAATTATAAATAATCAGGTATTCCTCTATTTCTGGTTCGATAGAAACTCGATCGACAGAAACCGGAACTTCGAGTCCTTGCATCTAACAGTTCACTGATAGACTTGACCATGTAACAAGATGTGACATTTTAAAGAATTTACAATTTATAAATAGACTTCACGCCACGCTGCTGACGTCTAATTATCTGCTGTTTTTCCTTTTAAACGAAGCAAACATGAAAGTCCTTTGAATACTTCTAAGTCTTCCCATTGTGATTATTTTTTTTCTTTTTGATGACGCGATCTGATTATATCATTAACTTGAAATCTTATACTGATCTTATTGCAGTCCAGATTACCGGAGTATTATTACAACTGCGTTTTCGAAAATATTAAGTTTGATAATTAAATCCACAACCTTCGTATTTATTAAAATCCACCAAATAATAATGTTCGATCAAAAAAAAAAGTGAAATTCAATTGGGTAAATATTTGTCAATTAATTTTATAATGATCTGCACCGAATCCAATGATTCTGCTCGATTGCACAGAGACAGGTACACGGGCGCATTGCGTGGGTGTACGTATTGTCTCGTAAGGAATGTAGAAAGTAAAGTATCTTGGGTAACATAGACCCCTCTTCTCGATTCGAGCTAGAGTATAGGTTGTCGACTGGCGAGGATGCGCCTAGCAAAGTCCAACGCTATCATTATCATCATCATCATCATCGTCCCGCTGTCGACTGGTTTCGCGCGGTAGAAAGGTCATTCGAAACGGCTGACTGCGAGTGCAACCCGCAACGGTGGTGCATTCATTAGAAAATGACGTTTACTTTGGTCAATTCCAAATTTTCGTCGCTTGCAAAATTCGGGACTTAATGGGGCATGGAGAAACGATTATTACCGAATCGACAATTTGCGAGGAGAAATTTCATGTAGACACTCTTAAGTGACTTTTTATCCTGGAAGTTATTGAATAACATTTGTTGATCTCTTTTTAATGGCATTTCCTATGGGCTCCTTCTTGAAATTTTTAAATTGTATTCGATTATTTTATTAAATACCCAAATTTGAGGAAGAAAATAGAAAATGGCATTTTCTATGGACTCCTTCTTGAAATTTTTAAATTGTATTCGATTATTTTATTAAATACCCAAATTTTAGGAAGAAAAGAGAAAATGGCATTTTCTATGGACTCCTTGAAATTTTTAAATTGTACTCAATTATTTTATTAAATACCCAAATTTTAGAAAGAAAATGGCATCTCTTTTTAATGGCATTTCCTATTGGCTGTTTTTTGAAATTTTTAAATTGTATTCAATTATTTTATTAAATACCCAAATTGTAGATTGAAAATAGAAAATGGCATCTCTTTTTAATGGCATTTTCTATAGGTTCCCTTTTGAAATATTTAAATTATATTCAATTATTTTATTAAATACCCAAATTTTAGAAAGAAAATAGAAAAATTCCAAGAGTGTTTAAGGAAGAAAGATTTGTAGAGAGTAACCATTTGACATTTAAGAAATTCTAGAGAGCATCGTTGCACAATAAGTGCATCGACAAGCGCGTGGAATCATGTTATGTCTCCGACACATGTAATTTATGCGTGTACATATTAGTATCCACCACATTCCTCTTTGTGTGTAAATCTATTAAATATTTCGAACAATGCCTAATACACTTTGAATTGTTAACGGAAAGGAAAAATGACAGAAGGATGGATATCGTTTAAGATGGAATCAGTGGCTCGTCCGGCTAGCTCGTTTACCACTGATTACCATGCACGTGGCGGTGTAATTAAAAACTCTGACTGGCACACTTTGAACCGACACTTCGAAAATACATCATTGTTACATCAGCCTCGTTCAAGGGTTACGCACAATAGGGTGGCTGTGTTATCGGGGAACCATGAAATTGAACGGTTACACTTGTAATTAAGCATACAATAGTTTGTAACTGGTCGTTCATTTGCGTTTCAGACGTCCACAAGCTTTTACGACTTAACAATGGACGTAATTGCGGAATCCTAAGGACTTTCATTTTGCAAATTATTAAAAGAGAAATTGTATTTTCAAAATTCACCTTTTCTTTCTTAAAAAGTAAATTATTTACAAAATTAATAAATGTAATTTAGAACGTATACAGGGTGTCCCAGTTTCAGTGGTCCAAAAGCAAGTGGGTGATAGAGGACATCATTTCCGACAAAAAAAAGGTCCTATAATATGTTCGATTTTTGATGGTTCGAAAGTAATTTCAATTTTAGTGAGTTGCTCATTATTTCCTATCTCTCGCAACAAAATCCATTTGTAGTAAGATTATCAAAATTTTAAATGATTGAGTCCATGAATCGAGATAATTTTTCTAATAGAAAACCCACTTTTCGTGAAGACATTTTCTTTCATAACGATACTTTTAAAATTAAAGACGAAATACCAAAATCAGTAATTATTCCAAATAAAGAGATACTTCATAAAATTTTCTAGCAAACAGAAAATAATTTGTTTTTCTGTTTGGTAGCCACATTAATCAAGTACATGTAGGCTGAATTTGAAACCAATCCACCGAGTACTTCAATCATAGTGATCGATTTTGTTGAATAATTTTTGAACCATCAAAAATCGAACATATTATTATAGGACCTTTTTGTCTTCTATCACCCACTTGCTTTTGGACCACTGAACCTGGGACACCCTGTAATAATGTTCTGTCTGTGTAATGCGTTTATCTTGTGGACAGAAGGAACGGATCAGGTATAATTGCGTGCGAAACGGTCGTGGAACTGGTCGTTCCTTGGAAATCAGTTTTATTAGGGGCGGGTTCTTAGCGCAGGAAAAGGTGGACACAGAACTGTCTTTCGAGCCCTTACAACGACTAATAGTCATTCTCTACGGCACTGGCTTTGTCTAATAATACCGACGTTGGTATGGATTCGCGTAAGATAATATCCTCTTCTCGAATGACGAAGATTCCACGCGAACAGCGAGCAGGAAAACGCATTCGCGATCACGGAATGTTGAATTCGTCCGCGAAGACTTGAAATTATTTTTCCCAGGAATACGTTTTCGCGTGACGTTAAAAAAAAGATCTATTTGCAAATAATTTTAACCGGTTTATCGATCGATCGATGATAATTTTGTCGATTGATTTTCAGTTCCCTGAACATTTACGATCGTTAAAATTCTATCAAACGTAAAAAACAACATTGAAGGAGACAAAAACAAGTAATCTGAAAAATTCATCGCACGATCGAACGACGTGCCGAATTTTTGCGATTGGTGGACGCGTGAAAAATAATGAACGATCCAGGGGTGTGCTAATAGAGCGTGTTGAATTTCGGTTTCTACCGAACGCCTGCTATGCATAGATAATGCTGAAAAGTTGCGCAACATTTTCCTGCCCGATTACGATCAAGGTGAAAGTCTTCGAGTTCGCCGAAGCGAAACGTTATCAGCAGGCGAACCTCGTAAATTATAGACAATGTCGTTAGAGAATGTCCTTTAACGACGAGCATGGACATTTTCTAGTCCGAGGATAATTCCAAACAAATAGATATAATCATTAAATATTTTACCTTATATTACTCCTTTGAATTCAAATTTTAATTTTAAAAAATCTAGAAATCTGAAAAAAATTAGAAAAATCTAAAGATCTAAAGAAAATTAGAAAAATCTAGAAATCTGAAGAGAATTAGAAAAACCTAAAGATTTGAAGAAAATTAGAAAAACCTAAAGATTTGAAGAAAATTAGAAAAATCTAAAGATTTGAGGAAAATTAGAAAAATCTAAAGAACTGAAGAAGATTTAAGAAATCTAAATTTCGGGCCATTTTGATCCCGAGCTCCGCGATCCTTGATTACGTTACCAATCACGGTGAACTCGAAAACAACAGCCGGACTAGCTGGATAGGATTATGTCACTGGCGCAGAAAGAGCCTGCCAAGTCGACCTGGGTGAACGCCGAGGCTCCTTTCCTCGCAGGACTTCACTCTGGCCCCGGGGTGAATCAGTCCTTTGTGCCTGGCTCTCTCAGGGTCAACCGCTTTCGGTGCAGTATATGCCTGCAACGTTTACACGTACACGGAGCGAACACGTCCGTTCGTCTGACCGTGGTCTACAGGGTGTCCTAGAAGTCCTAAGTAGCGATTAGAATTCCTTCCTAATGGAGAGAGCCTCGATTTCAACTCAGTTTTGTATTTCACCTTTAATATTTCTTAACTCTAGGACGACGGACCATGGAGAGAGCCTGAAATTGAACTCAATTTCGCATTTCATCTTTTAACTAACGTTTCGTACCAATAGACAGGGGGTGTTTCATTACTGTGGATTCTAGGTAAAAATGGAATCTTTTCTAATTAATTTTGAAAATTTTCTTAATATTTTTATCGATGGTACTATGAATATAAGATACCATGGATACTTTATTATAGGGTAGTATAAAGTCTCAACTTTTTCATCTTTTTCTGACTCTTTCAGTCAGTATCTTTTAAGTTTGAAACGGAACTCGAGCGAGAACCTTTCGCCAGAGTATAAGCAAAGAATCTGAGTCTTCTTCAGCATCTTTACGTAACTTCGAGCAGAGAACGTTGCTAACTGCGATTTAGTACGCGACCCGATGCTTTACGATGTGCTCGTTTAAAGAATCTCTCTCTTTCTGTATATTCGTTAAAATTGAATTTGAAAATTCGAAACATCCTGTTTCCCCGAATTTTCAGATAAATTTTCATAATGGAAGATTTCATTTGTACGATATTCTACGATTATCATAATGAAAGGGTTTAGACAGAGACAAAGATTGCGTCGTTCGAGAGAGCGGTTTCCTTCGCAGCCGCAACTTATCCTGCTCCTTTTCTTGTCTCGGCTCTTTTTGTTGGCGCGACGTTTTAGCAAAATCGAAGAAAAAACACTTGGGAAGACCGTGACTCTTGCTAAAGGGTAGTGGGAGGTTCTCAGGAAACGAAACGATGACGAAGAGAGTATTAGACCGAGCAGACAAAGTGGTCGTATAAACTCTTTGGAGAATTCAACTATAATTTCATATATCAATAGAGAATATTATACCTTGATTATTGCAAAATGAAAAAAAATTTGTACTTCTGTAAAAATTCTTGAAACGTTTATCGCAAACACTAGTTCTACGTAGAAAACGGAATCGTTAAGCGGATAAGAATATCAAGAACGTGGACAGGATGTCTCATGGTTCTCACGTTCGTCTCGCTCATCTTGTGCGAAGATTCAAAATTGCCTCACCGCTGACGTCATCAGCCTAAATTGACGTAGTTGCAATTCAGTGCACGACAGAAAAACTATAACACCTCGAGTAGACTCTGATCGCCCCAATTTTCCTAATTATAATTAGAAGATTCTCGACGAGTAATTAATTCGAGTTTGCTCTATATGCACGATAGAAAAACTATGACACCCCGAGTAGACTCTGATCGCCCCAATTTTCCTAATTATAATTGGAAAACTCTCGACGAGTAATTAAACTTTTCTCTAACGATTTTAAATTCGAGTTTGCTCTATATGCACGATAGAAAAACTATGACACCCCGAGTAGACTCTGATCGCCCCAAT
Organism: Osmia lignaria lignaria; assembly: GCF_051020975.1. Taxonomy (NCBI): domain Eukaryota; kingdom Metazoa; phylum Arthropoda; class Insecta; order Hymenoptera; family Megachilidae; genus Osmia; species Osmia lignaria. The sequence continues at coordinate 3,570,414 of NC_135040.1, forward strand.
TTTCCTAATTATAATTAAAGAACTCTCGACGAGTAATAAACTTTTCTCTAACGATTTTAAATTCGAGTTTGCTCTATATGCACGATAGAAAAACTGACACCTTGAGTAGACTCTAATCGCCCCAATTTTCCTAATTATAATTGGAAAACTCTCGAAGAGTAATTAAACTTTTCTCTAACGATTTTAAATTCGAATTTGCTCTATATGCACGATAGAAAAACTATGACACCTTGAGTAGACTTTGTTCGCCCCAATTTTCCTAATTATAATTAGAGAACCCTCGACGAGTAATTAACCTTTTCCCTAACGATTTTAAATTCGAATATGTTCTAATTTCCAAGGTGGATTTTTGTTACAGAATCGAGACGCGTACCGGGCGAACGTTATCAGGTGAGGGCGCAGTAGCTTCCGGCGAGGCAATCGAAAGATGGCGGCCGTGGGTATGGATAATCCGGCGTTCGTCGGCGAGGATGAATGTACGAACGAGACGACGCAAAATGATAATCAGCAACAGGTAACCTTGGACCAGGATCGCAAGTCCGTATCGGAGAGCATCCCCGTCGAAAATGGCCACCAACGATCGTTTGTGTCGCAGCAACACGTGGAAGCCGGAAGAACCAGTCCGGAAACGCATTATAGAACCGAGACGAAGATAGAGGTGCCCGAAAGTAACATGGAAAGAACCGAGACGAAGATGAACGGCGTTCACGGAAACGGAAATAACAACGATGCCAGTTTCCTGAACAGCAGCACGACCAGCGTGCAGACGAATGGTGAGTTTTAAGATGCAAAGTCATCCCTTGATGATTTGATGACATAAAAGTATCGCAAAATAGCATTTGCAATACATCAATTTGAAGTTTAAAGTTTGACGAAAAAGTCTGTATAAAAATTTCATAATTCTGCAACGATAATCAAGTTCCTTATTCAATTTAGTAACTCGTATCTAGAAACGCAACTCATGGATAAACGAATGAAAAAAGGTGTGGTTTACGTAAGCGCAGACCACAGGCTCTTACCGACGAATGCAGAGAAAATTCTTCGCGACAAAAAGGCAATGCGTAGCCGGCTGTTGCATTTTTCCTCTTCGCTTACGTGCAATCCGCTTCGCGTAATCTCGCGGACTTGGTCGGATTTGTAACAAGTACCCTATCGATTTCCTATAATTCTACCTTGAATAAATGTAATAATTCTTTTTTTAAATTCAAAATACAAAACTATATTAATTAATGGTTCCTTTTTAAATTTCTATGGAGCTCTAACGAGAAGAATTCTTTTTCTACAAATGATTACGTTCCCATATAAGATCACGTAACAAAAGTTCAACGTTGTTTCGATCGAACGAAAGAAACATGTCCGGACGTGCGTAGAATTCGAAAGCAAGGTAGAACAGGTAGAACATTGCTGAAATCTGCGTCGATCGCGCGATTTTACCAGATATGATCGAGACGAGCCGAACTTTCGATCGTTAATTACTACCACCACCATCGTCACAACCATCGGAACTTGCCAAGAAAAAGTCGTTCGAGGTCGGTGAAACGCAGAAAGTATATGAACCGTCCTTAAAACTTTGAAAAAATTTCATTTACTTCGGTTCGAAAATTAACGAGCATTAAATTACTCGTTTGTCTTTCAATTAGAATTAGGATCGTCCTTAAAATTTGGAAAAATTTCATTTACTACTGTTCGAGAATTAACGAGCATTAAATTACTCGTTTGTATATCAATTAGAATTAGGATCGGCCTTAAAATTTTGAAAAAATTTCATTTACTTGTGCTCGAGAATTAACGAGCATTAAATTACTCGTTTGTCTTTCTATTAGAATTAGGATCGTCCTTAAAATTTTGAAAAAATTTCATTTACTTCTGCTCGAAAATTAACGAGCATTAAATTACTCGTTTATCTTTCAATTACAATTAGGATCGTTCGAAAATGTATAAACCGTCCTTAAAACTTTGAAAAAATTTCATTTACTTCTGTCAGAAAATTAACGAGCATTAAATTACTCGTTTGTCTTTCGATTAGAATTAGGATCGTTAACGATACGCGGTAATTAGCGATAAAGGAATTCCTATGGCAAAGAATATTTACCCAATATCGGTACATCGACTTTTGAACTATACACAGGTGAACACGCAATTAACTAACTTCTTCTCCTATTAACATCGATTTTACGGCACGCGAGGTTCCGCCCCGTAAATAAATACTCTGCCACGGATATGTAATTTCCACACCTGAGAATTACGTAAACTCGCACTTACTACATCCATCGACTAACTACTGTGTGTGTGTTTGAATTTATTTGCCCAGCTAAACCTACATATTATTTTGAAACTATGATTCGATGATTCTATCGATCAAGATTTTCCTATTTTATTTTCATAGACAATGGGAAGAAGGAGCAGATCGAAGCAGTGAATTTGGAGCTAGTCTCGATGAGGCCCTATGCAGGGAATAATCAGACCAAGGGTCAAGAGGCTTGCGAGGTCCCAGCTGACCCCTATGAGGAATACTTCGTTCCAGTGAACGAGCATCGAAAGTACATCAGGTAATAAATCTTCAAAAATATTTCTTCTATCTTGGGGTAAAGTTATTCGAACTTTCGAAAAATAATAACGGGGTTGTCAAAGAAAAGGAACGAGTGACAAATTAATATACAGTGACTCACGAAATTGATCGTCGTTATACTTTTTATTTAATCAAAATGTAGTGACTAATTATAGATCTTTTAATTAAGTTTTTTTTTTACCTTGTTCAAACGTTAACTGTTCTAAGAAAGCTATGAACATTGTTGCTATGTGATCAATTTCGTGAGCCACTATATTTAAAAATTGTACAAGGGAAATTTCAGGTCCATGAATTATTCAAATAAACTGATGTTTTCATAAAAGAAAATGATTGATCGTTTTGTTGATTTCGAAAATCTCGTTCCATTCATCTATTTGGTTTATTTGCCAGCGTGTTCTCCGTTTCTTTGCTTCGAATATTTGCAAATGCTAATGTATGCCTAGATCCTTCGCATTTTTGCAATATGGAAATTTTATGGTAAAACGGCTGGTTTCCTTTCTTGTAACAATTCCTGCATTCCACCAGCAAGTAATTAAAAATCTTACACCATAATGATTAATTCGGGTTTCAAATTCGTTTTCATACAAATACAGATCAGAACAAACTCGTCTCTTCTATCGTTATAAGAAGACTTCGCTTAATTGGAACGAGTATCGACGAGAAACTTGAGATCGGACAGTTCGTATCCAATTGAAAAACGATCCAGATCGTGTCGAACGTGTGAGAAATGCAAATGTAATGAATAAAAAGAGTGAAAAAAAAAAAAATTGCGGATACTGGCGGAACGAACGAAGGTCCTCGGATATTGCGGGTTTACATTCACCGTTGGAAGAACTTGCGAAACGAATGTGTCACAATATTTCATTGGAAAATGTAGGAATGACCGTCTATTGCAAAAATGATCGTCCTTCGTCAAGCGGTCTTAGCCAGACAGAAATAGAATTAGAACCCTCGCAATAATCACGAAATATTTAAATAATTCTTTTCACAATGTAAAGTAACAAATGTTAGTCGTAGTGTCGCGTTGTTCCCTTTCTCGCTTGCTTCTCGTTCGATGTGGTAGATTATCGATAATCGATACATATCGAAAATTCTATCGTTAGGTTAGATTAACGCGAATATGAATTCATGAAAAATGAAAGATAGATTTTCGGTGCGGTGCAATGAAGGAAGACAATGATTCTTCGTACAGAACATATGATTAAAAAATTGGTAATAGAACGTAGAAACTACAAGCAACGATTCAGAAACCTATAACCTAATGCCTGGAACCTAAAATTGTTCCCTTAACCAAGATAAGCCTACATTGCACCCGAGTGTACATCTGCGAGTGTGGACGAAGTGAAATTAGATCGATCGGCTTGATCGACGCGGAATACACAACGATCACACACAAAACACGTATACACAGGCCAGCTGAGTAGAAAGTTAGACGGTGTTTTTTCTTGTCACGATACGTAGCAGGGGTCCCGAGGCCGAGGTTGAAACAACCGTGGCTGGAGTACGTTTTGATTTGGGCCCCGGCGTTGGCCGCGAGGGACTCAGCCTGAGAGACCCTACCGCAGGACTGGTCGACTATTCCCACTGGCTGACAGCCCTCAGGTACTTCAAGGATGCTTACGAGCATTAGGAACAAGGGAGATGCTGCAATGAAAAAATTGGTGGATGCGCACGATCGCCAACTAACCCGCTTACACCTTGCTACTCCTACGATTTTATCCCCCTATTTTTGACACTTGACTCACCAGGGGCATTATTGTTCAATGTACGCTACTGATTTTCTTCTCATTTGATATACTCTAGATCAGCTATTCTTAACCGTCGGTCCGCGAAGAAGTTTAAAAAAATTTTCTTATTCAAAAAAGAAAAAATGATACAATTTTTATTTATAAAATTACGAAATAAAAATATTTTTAACTAATTTCAAATTTACGTTATTTATGATTACCTAGTAAATTTCTTTAATAGCTAGTAAAATCTTTTTGTTAAAAGAAAAACACCGATTCGCTGGCTAGAGAAAGTTGAGAAACACTGTTCTAGATTGATACCCCTCTGGGATGAGATAATATTAATATTAAAAAATAGTAGTCGAACATTTGAATGCTGTGTTCCACGTCAGCCTGGTCCCTTCCCAATGATGGAATGCAAGCAATTCACTGATCCCTAATTAGCGATTGCACCGTGACGACACGTGCTCATAGACAAGGCTAGTCCAGATGGAAAGTTCAATTCTTTTTTTTTCTTGCAAAAGAAAGAGACCGATGCTTCGAGGTTCGCACATTCCCTTAGTCGCAATACCAGCATCGCTGCTAGTCGTCGACGTGATGCATTTAAAGAAACCGATCACAACACTAGCGCCCCTACATACATGGACACAATCACAAGTATCCTTACAGGAACTCACGGTTGTTCCTTTGGTTCACGTGCAAAACAGACTTGAACAAATTCGAACGAGAGCAGGGTAGAATAAGCGACACATCGTGAACGAAATCGAATGAAATAATTAGACGTGTTTATTCCGAGTTAGAATAATGGAAGCTTCTAATACCATGATCGCTGAAGGAGGAACATTGACAAGCACAGTGCTGTACAAAATACGCTTACTTTGGGCTCTAGGATGAGGGTGAATAAATTCGGTGATTACGATGATTCTTAATCATTTGTGACATTGTGTTACAGGGGCGAGAAGCTGTATGTTACGAAGGACAAGAGATCTAGGAGCTCCTATTGGAGACGGATGGCCTGTTGGGGATGTGGTTTACTGGTCCTACTAGTTGCCATTATCATCGCCATTTTGGCAGCAAGTAAGGACCTTTGTATTAGAAATTGATTATACCTAGCGAGTGTTATTTCGCGATTGCTTTTATGCGAAAATTCATTCTATTTCAGCCGGAGTAATTTTAGCCCAAGAGGCGTCAGAACCTTTGGAAAATCTGGAACAAACGAAATCCCGGCAATTCGGCGACGTGCGAACAGCGGGAAGCCAAGAGTACGTGAAGAACCCACCGCCGAGTCCTCCACCCGCCACTTCGAGCTTCCCACCCTGGCAAACGACCGACGAGAATAGGTACCTATTCGTCGCGAACGCCTTGGATGGAGTATTGACATTGGACCAATTCACCTGGGACCAAGAATTAAGGAACCACACGTCGGAAATGTACAAAGCGTTCAGCTCGCAGATAGAAAATCACCTGAGGAACGCGATGCAACCCACCATGGACGAGACGACGGTTAAAGTGTATCGTATAATGAAGGACGGAGAAGTGGGATTTAGGATAAATTATCCCCCAAATTCTTCCCCGGAGGAAACGCAACAGAGGATGGAGGATGCGTTACTAAAGGATGCCAACATGATTGGACAGCATCATGTAAGCAGATTAGAACTCAGCAAGCTTTTGGACGAATGTCAGACCAGTTGGTTAGGCTGTTCCGAAAGTTGTAAATACAATTACACGAAGGGTACGTTCGCGTGCTATTGTTCGGATGGGAAAATGTTGGACGCTGATGGAAAGACGTGCGTCGATGAGAATGATCTGAGTAACGTGGAGATGGACGATGCACCGGAAGTTCGTACGGAGGTGGTGCACGACTATGCTCAGCCTAGAAGCAGAGGACCCGGTACTGTGTACGAACCTAGACGCCCGGATAACTGGGACCACATGGACCATGATTTACCCGGAGGGGGACACTACCATACCGAAGAAGACTCTCATTCGCCTTCGTATTCGGATGATGGTTCCTCGGAACCAGAGTCTACTCATGTGCATAGCGAAGATGGAAATCATGAGGTTAAAGATGAAGAGGATACAGTACATTGGATGCACGATCATTCGAATCATTATACTGTTGAACCGAAGGCAGAGCCTGAACCTTCTGATGGAGGAGAGCCTTCTAGTGAACCAGAGCCTTCTGATGTACCAGAGCGTTCTGGTGTAGCAGAGCCTTCTAGTGAACCAGAGCCTTCTAGTGAACCAGAGCCTTCTAGTGAACCAGAGCCTGCTGCGGTAGAACCTTCTGCTGAACCAGAGCCTGCTGCAGTAGAACCCTCTAGCGAACCAAAATTTGCTGAACCAGAGCCCTCTGGTGAACCAAGACATGCTGAACCCGAACCCTCTGCAGAACCAGAACCCTCTGCAGAACCAAAACCTTCTGCTGAACCCGAACCCTCTGCAGAACCAGAACCTTCTTCTGTACCAGAACCCTCTGCAGAACCAAAACCTTCTGCTGAACCCGAACCCTCTGCAGAGCCAGAACCCTCTGCAGAACCAGAACCTTCTTCTGTACCAGAACCCTTTACAGAACCAAAACCTTCTGCTGAACCAGAACCAGAACATTCTACTGAACCTTCAGCTCAGCCAGAACCTGCTACAGAACCTTCAGCTCAACCTGAGCCTTCTGCAGAACCAGAACCCTCAGCTGAACCAAAGCCTTCCTCTGAGGCAGAGCCCCCCATTGAACCAAAGCATACTACTGAAATAGAGCCTTCAGCAGAGCCAGAACCAGCTGGTCCTGTCGAACCTGAGCCTACAAGTGAACCACAGGCACCTTCTGATGAACCCAAGTCCACTGCAGGGCTGTGGCCTGCAGAGGAACCTTCGTCTGAACCGAAACCATCAGAAGAAAAAGGATCTTCAACTGAACCATCCACACAACCCATACCTTCTGAAATGGAACCAGTCGCTGAACCGAAACCTTCAAATGAGTTGGAGTCTTCAACGAAATCAACAGTGACAGAGCATCCTGAACTAGAACAACCTGAGTTGTCTCAATTTCCTCACACTACCATCAAATCTGAGGAGGAGGAATCTCCTGTTGAACAAGAATCAACAATGCCTTCTACAGAAATGATCCATAATGTTGAACATTCCACTGAAATGCAGGATGCTATGCAGCCACAAACAACTGAGATGCCCTCCAGTAAAACAGACTCTTCCATTGAATCTATGACCACGAATAAAATGATCGTTGAATCGGCTACAGAATTACCTGCTACTGAATCACCTGATTTGTCGAAGACACCTGAATCTTCAACGACCAGCTCTGAAGCTGACAACACTGGTATGCCTATAACCATGGAAGCAGAGTCTACAACACCAATGGTGTCTGCAGAAACAACACTGCCAAATATTGATAAATCCATGGATGAAATGGAAAATAATAATGCACCTATGCCAGTGATACCTCTGTCTGATGAACAAGAAGACAGTAAAACCACTGTTGTACCTCCAACAGATACAACAATGAGGGAGATGAACAATGAAGAGCAAATGGTGACAACCATTGAACCCAGCAAAGAAGAAATATCAAAAGTTGATCAAGTCACTGAAACTAATACACCTAGTGACGAAACAACCGAGTATACAACGATCAGTACAAACAGCGAAGAAAATACAGCTTCAGTGACTTCGTCCAGTAGCAAATCTATTCCTGAAACAACTATGAGCTCTGAGACAGCGTCTGTCTCAATGGACGCAATGTCAGAAAACACAACCGAGGTTAATTCTGTCTCAGACAGTGGTACAGAAATGTACAACGAAACTGTCGAGCCTAAAGAAGAGCCTAAGTCGCTCGATTTAGGTTCAACATCGCAGGAAGCGAATGAAACCAACGTCATCGATCACATACCGACAACGATCTTCCCTAATTTGCCAAAGAACTTCAGCCACAACATCGAGCCACTCATAGAACCGCTTAAAAACAACACAGACAACGAACACATTATGATCATCCCAGTGGTACATGGAACCCAGGAGCAAGATCCTCATTCCATCATTCCTGAGTTGATTCCAGAGAGCATTCAGTCTAGCAACTCATCATCCACGCGGATATCTGAGGTTACCACGGTTGAAAACACAGTTCAATCCTCAACAGAGAAGACCGACGTTGTTTTCAATCGTTCTACGATCCACCCCGAAGAGAATATCGTGTCCAGCGATCCAGGCGACTCTGTTCGCTACGGGGACAATTTGGATCACTCTACCAGTCATCCTCTGCACCCAGCTGTCTTCCCTGAGAACACGGTGGAGCATGTGACCGAGAAATCCGATGATAAACACGCTGATGACATGTCTCCCTTCTTGCCGGATGTCCAGAAGGAGAAGGAAGTGAAGAAGGCGCCTAGGTTGGACAAGGACGAGCAGGATGTACCTAATCCTTTCGAAGGACACGTCGAAGACGTGGTCACTGACAAATCTTTAGTGAAAACTGAGGAGAGGACGAACGAGACCGAAGCAACGGATTCTTTGAACGATGTTCATCCAGAAGTGGATAAAGAACACCCGAACAAGAGTGTGGAAAACGGAGTGGGTCGTGGATTCAAACAGGATGCCTTGGACGTTCTTGAGATCAACGACACTGAGTCAGGAATACAGAATGCACTGAACCCGTACGATGTTAACAAACCGGAAGATCAACGAATGATGAAGAGTGACGTGGAAGAGGACGAGGAGGCGTTGAAAGTGGTACCACTCGAAGAGGAGATCAAGGGTACGGAAATGTCTGTGAAATATGACGTGGATAAGGATAATACGGAAGTGACCGAGTCCAGTGCAAGCGTAACTCCAACGGATGATCAAGAAAGGAGGTTAAACGAAGCAGCTGTGAATAATACAACGACTACTTCTGAGAAGCCCGAGGAAAATGTTGTAGAGGATCAGTACAATGACATAAATGATGATACTCTGTCCAAAGGATACCAATCTGACGATTCGAAGCTTCACAAGAAGCTGGCTGATAATGAAGAGAAACTGTTGAAATCATCAAACGTGCTCTTCATTGATGATAAAACAAAGTCTACAATGAATAATACAGAAGTTACAACAACAGCTGGCAGTGTTCTAGATAAACTAACCACAGAAATACCAGTGCTGCCCATAGAGATACAACAGGACATGTCTACAACTGAGAAAATTGAAAGTACCACCGTTGCTGAAGAGAATAACAAAAAGGAGAATGATTCAAATCATCAGGTGAGCGCAGAAGCGACAACGCTTCAGGTACCAACCACTCAGATGCTTCCAATGGAAACTAAGACCACTGCTCAGGTACCAATACTCCCTGAAGAGCTTCAAACTACTGAAAGTGATTCACCGTTGACCACTTCATCTATTAGACCTGATATGAACACGACAAGCCCCCATATGGAGAGTACAGAGTCCCCAATTCACAATAAAACAGAAGAATTGATAAGCAGTGAAGTGGATGTTCAAAATAATCAAACAAACGACATGATAGCAAGTTCTATGCACCACTTTGGTGATAACAGAAGCATCAATGCCACCTGGTTGCAGATAGATGTCCCAATTTTGAATAACACGAACGAAAGTGAAGAAAATGTAACCACACCATCGACGACACACCTTGAAGAGAACACGAAGAATGAAAGTGTTGCAGCAACCTCGATATCTCTGGCTACCACCACTGTCGAGTCATATAAACAGAGCTCTGACAGTTCTTCTAGTACTACCGAGGATGTTAGGCCAGTCACTGAGATACTCGAAGACGATACACTGCCTGTGAGTTTTGATTACAGAACCCTGTTAATCACCACGACACCCAAGACAGCGCTGCCTGATCTGGATGTTGGAGAATTGTCTGAAGAGGATCTAAGGGTGATCCCATTGGAGAAAACATTAGATCTGAAGAAGAAATCAACGGATAAGAAGGTGGTTGATAAATACAAATACAAAAAAGAGAAGGAGCTGAATTTGGAAGAGCACCAAAGTGAAAATGTGCTGACCGAAGTCCCAGACCCAGCCACTGTCTTCTCCACAGAGGTACCTCGACCCATCAATGATATTCAGGATCACGATACAAGTGAAGTCTCTAAATCAGTGGAAGAGGATTCTTCGTCAATACCAAAGCTGAAGATCATTGAAACAACGTTTAATAGAACAGGAACAGATACTGAACAGAATAGAACTGTACCAGCTAGTACCAAGAAGTACCCCAGCTTCATCCCCGTCTCTGAGGAGATAATAGAACCAGAACCTGTCACAGAACCCTTCGTGGTCATCCGAAATTTCTATCTGAATCGACAAAATGCAGATTTCACCACAGAGAGCCCAGCAATGGTCAGTGAAGCCAGTATCGAAGGACACACAATGATGGAAGCAAGGAACATCAGTGAACTGGATAGCGTAACATCTTCTACGACTGAATCAGTCTCTTCGTCTACTCAAGATTTAAATGAAATGATGAAGGACCAGCCTGTAGACGCGACTGTCCCATCACTGATCCAAACCAAGTCCCCTGATACAATGGTGGAAAGCACCAGTCATATCGACGTATCTTTCTTGAATATACCTGAGAACGTTGTCTTTTCCAAGTGCACAACTGGTCAATTCCAGTGTGTCAATGGAACATCGAGGGATGGTGCTTATTGCGTTCCTCTCTCAGCAAAATGTGACTCTGAGAATGATTGTTCCGACGGTTCGGATGAATTGAATTGCAAGGAACAAGGTTGCCCGGAGAATTTCCAGTGTGCGAGTGGTCAGTGCTTGAAAAGAGACCTGGTGTGCAACAGGATCGTCGACTGCGACGACGGAAGCGATGAAATTAATTGCGAGGAATGGAAATGCCAGTTCGACGAGTTCAAGTGTCCCAGTGGTAAGTTTTCAGACTTTGTGTTCGAAGTAAATTCTTCACAATTGTTACATAAACAATATTTAAATGCAAAAATCGAAACGATAATCACGGAACGAAAGAAGTGAAAGGAAAAACTGGCACGCATTAGCATGATCAATAGGTGCATGTTTAATATTAATAGGTTTTGCAATCAGTCAAGCGATAAATGATCTAATACTCGCGTAGATGATTCTTAGAAACACGTATGTTATTAATATCGGTAGCTACCATCAGAGGAAATTGCTCGTAATGATTACGCGATATCGAGGTATCTCTGAAGCTGAATAAAAAATTTTCTTGCAATTTTAGGAAGGTGCATCCCAGGTATCTGGCAATGCAACGGGCGACCCGATTGCGAGGATCACCGCGACGAGTACAACTGTGCCGAAAGTTGCGGCAACGAGGAGTATCTGTGCCCGACAGAGAAATGGTGCATTCCGTTGACGTGGCACTGCAACGGAATCAACGAATGCGCCAACGGGGAGGACGAAAAACTCTGCGACTGTGGCATTGATCAATTCAAGTGCCAAACAGGAGGATGCATTCCAGAGAATCTGGTCTGCGACGGTATCGAACACTGTCCTGATCATTCGGACGAATGGAACTGTTTAACCATGAATACTGGCCCCGAAAGGAATTTAACAGACGTGCAGAAAGAAACCGAAGAGAGTAATGGAGCCCAAGAATTAACGGAGAGCACCTCTTTGTTAAAAATAAGGTAGCTATTTCACTAATTGGGCCTCCTTTTATCTCAGCACTTAGGCTCTCAATTAGAAATTATACATTTATCTGTTCTTATGCTGCAGACAATTTAACGGCGAATCTCGTCTGGTTTGTTCCGACGGATGGAGCGAGGAGTTCAGCGACTCGTACTGCCAGTCTCTAGGATTCTCCGGGTCCGAGGCGACCGACTTACAAACATGGGACAAGAATCAGAAGATCCTGAGACTGAAGGCAAATCCGAATCACCGTATGCCTTTGGTCGCGAATCTAGAGCAAGTGGAGTTCTGCGTGTCTGACAAAGTCGTCCAAGTATCTTGCCAAGAGTTTTCTTGCGGCTCCCACTACGGAGAAGGACCTACTGCGAGATTAGTTGGCGGAACTCCAGCCAGCGAAGGACAGTGGTCCAGTGTAGCCTTGTTGAAGGAACCGAAACAAGGTGCTGCTTGTACTGCCAGCATCTTAGGACCAATGCACGTGATCGCGAGTTACTCTTGTACTCACAGGTGAGTTGAAGAATCAAACTGGCCTATCCTCAGAATTACAAATGCAATATGGAAGAATCTTTCTTCTTATGATTTCAGGTTGAAACAGACCAACGGATGGCAATTATTCACCGATAAGAACCTACTGAAACCACTTCCAGTGAAAAGCATCATTCCCTATCCTCAAGTGAAGTACAATCAATTCTTGTACAACAATGATATGGTGTTGGTGGAACTGGAGAAACCTCTGACCTTCTCCAGAAACGTTAGCGCTGTTTGCCTTCCAAAGGATCCAATTCAGGTAGGTATTCAACACCGTAGATGGTAAAGGGTAAGTTGCGAGGATGAAACGAACGTCGCCTTTTAATGTTACAGCCCAGACAGATATGTGTCACGGTGGGATGGGGATTCCCTGTGAACGGCGAGGTGGATTTGCAGAAGTATCTGACGTTCCTACCAGTGCCAACCTATGATTCCGAGAAGTGCAACGCGACGAGTCATTACGCAGGATTTATCACTAAGGACAACATCTGTGCTGGATTCACTGACACGGACAAAGGACCCTGCTATGTAAGATTTACTTTCAACCGAAACTGTTTAAATTCTAGAAGAACATTGGTAGCACCTTTGCACTTTTGCCTGACTCTCGACAGAAATAAAAATATTCTACGTTTTTCTGTTCCAGAACGACGAGGGTGCACCTCTGATGTGCGTCAGTGAATCTGGTGGATCAGCCAGATGGGAGATCCAGGGTCTACTGAGCCACCATAGCAGATGCTCAAGGGGTCATCCAGCTATTTATTCTAGCGTCGGACCTGCTCTATCCTGGCTACGCAATTCTGTGCCCGCTTTGCAAACGCAAAGCTAAAGGCAATCTTTTAATTACAAAAGTTATTCGACGAATTCGAGAGGACAGACACACTTATAAATGCGGAAAGTTCATGGGAGGGAACCGACAGACTGAATGTTCCTGTTGAAATTAACGAAACGCAACGAACAGAGGATAATCGTGTACTTAATTCGTGTCTGTTTTTTATTTCAAACAGTATGTTCCTACATAAATGCGAAGAACACTGAACGGCCATAATTTGTTCCGCATTAGAAAAAGAGGTTCTGTATGTAAATGATATCTTTTTTTTTATGATAACTACTGATTAATGGGCTGATACTGCAATATTCCGTAGTTTTTACACTTACGACATCCGTGCAGGAAAATAAAAATGAATGACAGAGAGATATATATCGTATATAATTGGCAACACGATACTTATTTACAATTAAGAAATTTGTAAATACTGTATAAAGCGACTGTTTAATATGCTTAATGTTGTAAGAGATTTTTGTACGAAATAGGTCTCTTTAATGATATTATATAAGTATGACCACGAAAGAAATTCGGTACGTTTCAGACTCCTGTTTTTGTTCTACTTATTATCTGATGGTTTGTTCATTTTATATAATAACTGTATCTAGTAAAAATACTTGTGTAACATGTTCGCAAGTATCATTTAAATCTGGTTATTGTATAGAGATCAACAAAAAAATGAAAGTATTTATTTGAAACAAGAGACCAATATATAAATGCACCAGATTATTCATGCAACTGTTTATTTCAGTGATCCTAAGGGATTTCTGAAATGAATACTGGACTAGGCTAAGAGATAGATAGGATAAATGTATATAATATATAAGTATTTTAATTAATAAAATACATTGTTATAAAAAGATACAATAATAAAATATGTTAATGTATGCATAGTCACTGATAAATAAGTAAGTATTTTTATATACTAAGATAGAAAATAAATGTATTTTAAATGAATTCAATGCCTTCTTTTTTCAAATCCACAGAATTTTATTCTTAAAACCATCAGTTAACTATTATTGTGTATATACAATACATTCTTAATCTAATTGTTTCTTAGGCATAGCTGCAATTTCAGCTGCTGTTACTGTAGCATCTATAGCAATTAATGATTCAGAAATGCTAGTTATCACTTCATTGTACTTAGAAAAGATTTCATTTATATGATTATTTAACCCTTGACTTTCTTCGTACAATTTAAGGTATGATAAATTTAAATTACTAAGTTTGTTCGATAACTCTGGCACATCCCTTAAACAGTTAGTTTCTAATACAGGCATTAACTCCTGCATCTGTTGTAATAATTCATAATTTCTTTGAATCTCTGGTGCCATTGCTAGTAACAATTGGAGTTTAGCTTCAATAGGTATCTCTACACTTTCAAACTCTGGATCTAAATAACTATTTAGCTCTGGTAACCGTTTCATCATAGCATTTGCTTTCTCTCGTCCTGACAGTGCAGATGAGATTAATGTGTTTACATTCGAAAGCTGGTCAGTCATAGGATTTTCTGGTGGCATATCATTGCCTTGATTTGCCTTCATAAGACCATATATTTGTTTTTCCAAGTGAGCAATTCTATCCTCTAACAACTCAATAGTTCCCATTCTAGACACCAAAACAAAAAATATGTTTCCATACATGAGGTACAAGTTAATTGGAAAAAGAGATACACTGGACTTTGCACAACTTAATGAACTATCTTCCAAGGAGACATGTTAATAGCTCCTTTTTTATAGAATTCATAAGACAAAGTGATTATTAATGGATCAAGAAGAAAATATTCAACTCTACACTCCTAGTTATCTTTCCTACCTATTTATACTACTTACTTGAATACTCACTTGAAAACTCAACAACTGTATTTCAGTCTATACAACAAATAATTATAAATACCGATATTTATATGCCTAAAATTACAAGGCAAAACGTCAATTTTGACAACTGGAATTAGGTTATGTGTACACTCTGAAGTAGTGCAATAATCAATGGAATGCGCTCGGAGACAAGTGACTAAATTCAGAAAATGGCGCTAAATCGAATATGTTCCCACCCTTCAATTTCAATATATTTGACATTTATTACATTAAAACATTGATAATTTCAATAACCAGCAATCATAAATACCTAAATACATGATATAACGCTTATAAATAAATCATAAGACGTTCAAATTTGCTTGAAGCATAGCAATTAACCACACTCAATTTTTGCATGGTTTCTTGTTACATTCTTAAACAATATCAAGTATCATTATATTATATTTGCGTATTTAAATGAGACAAATGTTGAAGAATACGTATTCAAATACAATCGTTCTTTATGGTGAGAGGGACTTACCCCAAATCTTCAGCGCAAAAATAGGCAACGGTACCGCTTTAAATAGATTCGTCGTGGTGGTGCATAAGCATGTATATGCATATAAACACATCGTACACACTCCGTAAGTCTGCACTTTTAAATAAATTCTCCCCACTTCACTTTAGGAAACTGTTACAGACGAGTACCAGATAATGTTCGTAAGAGAACCGCGACCGACAAGTATCGCGAGAAGTAGCGGAACCGCGGTAACCGTGGTAGGGATACAGTATCTGACATGGCCGACGTCCGCTGGGAGCGTAGTTTTGGTCGGGCCGTAACGGCGAGTAGTACGCGGTGTATGCAGCAGTGAAAAAAAACATGGGGTACGATAATGGGCAGACGGTCAAACGAAGAAGGCGTTAGCGAACTCTCGGTCCTTGTACAGGACGATTTATGCGAGAGGACCGCGACGATGGAGTCACGAGCACGGAGGACTCGGTTACGTAGCGTTGTAGGGATATGTTTGTTTCTCGCGCTCACGAGTATCATCTATCTCGGCTACTTTTGTCCGGATCATGTATGCGCTCTAACGAGCCGCGAGATCAAGGAATCCGTAAGATTATCCGAGGGTCTGTCCGCGGGTCCCGGCTCTGGTTTGTCTTCCGTCTCCGTTGAATTCGACAAAAATGGCCTGCTCTCCGTACATCCTGCTTTTAGATTGCAGAGTATTCAAGGGAGCCTCGGTTACGACGATGTCTTTACCAATGATACCTTCCAGTTTGACATTAATGGTCATGATGTAATTGTTTTCTTACATATCCAGAAAACTGGTAAATATCACATACAAATATGTATAAATTGTTTATGTAACTTGTTTTTTCTTTTTAATGAATCTTATAATCCATGACAGCTTTTGTATTTATTTCAGTGTTATTTGAAATTAAATAAATTATTTTAATTTTAAGTTAACTATATGATATCAATATGAGAGAAAGATAATTAATCATGTAAACTGAATGATCCAAATTACTTTAAGATTATGGAATGTCTGCATAAGCACATATTTTTGTTTGACTTTGTACTTAGACTTCTTTGGACTAGTGCCAGCCAATCCTTTATCTCAATAAAAACAATGCAACATCCCTTCTGACCATTGTACAACTGAATCTTTGCATTATTCATCAGGCAATGTGAAACCTCCAAGCCCTATCTTAGAAAGAGAAAGAACAATTCAGGGATGTTGCACTGTTTAATATGCTATTCATGCATATACCTGTTTCCTTTTGTTTTCTGTGTGCATGTTTCTCAGTCTTTCCTTTATAAAAATATGTTTTGATGAAATATGTATTTATATTCCTTTTTGTTACAGGAGGAACATTATTTGGAAAACACTTAGTTAGAGATCTGGATTTGCAAAGACCTTGTTCTTGTCAGAGAAGGCGTAAGCGTTGTTTTTGTTTCCGTCCAAATCGCAATGAAAATTGGCTTTTCTCAAGATATTCTACTGGTTGGAAATGTGGTTTACATGCTGACTGGACAGAATTGACCGGTTGTGTTGATACAGAGTTAAATAAGATCGAAGGGGATGGGATAAAACGTAGATACTTTTATATAACTATCATAAGGGATCCTGTTGCACGATACTTGTCTGAATTTAGGCATGTACAAAGAGGTGCAACTTGGAGAGGTGCTAGACATTGGTGCGGAGGAACACAAGCCAATATACCACAATGTTATCCTGGATCTAGTTGGCAAGGTGTTTCTTTAGAACAAGTAAGTTATATAATGAATTTAATTAACTTCCCTAATTTAGAAATATTTCATTATTCTAGTATTCTCATCCTACATTCATAATAGTATAACTTCTTTCATAAGCAAAACATTCAGTACGTTATCTGAAGGCTTTCATATTTAGAAACACATTAAGATAAGCAATTGCTCTTATCTAAAGTCTACTTTTTCCTCCTTTATATGTATAGATATAGTTATTATGAAAGCAACAATCATTTGATACTGAAATTTTACAATTTACAAAAATCTTTGTTTATGTTGCATAATAAATATAAATAGAAAAAAAAACTGTAAGATTGAAATAGAATAAGTTTTAATTATAAGTATCTATTCCAATGTTTTGATAAGAAAACATTGTGGTTTATGTAGTTTATGGCATGTCCATATAATTTGGCAAGCAATCGCCAAACCAGAATGTTGGCTGACTTATCAATTGTTGGTTGTTACAACTCTACACTCAGCAGCTTGGAGAGAGATCGTCTCATGTTGGCTAGTGCTAAACACAATTTACAATTCATGCCTTTCTTCATGTTGACTGAGTACCAGAAAGTAAGAACTATTTTTTTTTTTTTTTATTGATACACTAACAGTGCATGTTGCATGTTCTAATATCATCACATCTCATTGAAATAATTTCTAATCGTTTTTCCAGTATTTCTAATGTAATGTATTCAAGAAAAAGAGATATCTTCGTATGTTAATTTAAGTTTTATGTTGCATATAAAAAGTTATTTTTAAATTCTTCCTTATAATTTGTTTGAATTTCGAAAGAAATCATTTTAGCTCTGACTTGCTTCAACTATTTATGTTAACAACGTATCTTGTGTTGTACTCGAGAATCATCTGTTGAAAGGTAGCTCTTAATGTAAATATTTGTCTTACCCACCGTACAGGGAACATAAAACAGTTTCCGCTTTTAATCATTTTGTTTTTCATTTAATCAAATAAAATGTTTTCTGATTTACACGCGCGGATTTTAGAATATTTATAAGCCCACAGAATTCATCCGTAACCCGAGTCAATGGGTTTTTTAATCATAGTTATGTGTGATAGAACATCGTTTCATTCCAACTTTGACCTTTTTATTATTCCTTGATTGACATGTTGTTGACCATGATACTGTATGTATATTATTGCATGTATAGAAAACTAATGCACTTATTAATATTCATGATTTAAACAATCATACTTTCCTATCCCATATGTATCTTGTTTAATAGAATGCACATTCCATCTACCATATAAATTGTTACTGTTATATAAATTTTATGACGTTGAATTCTAAATGGTATAGGTGGGACAGTATTCTTTTGAGGAAACATTTGGAATGAGATTTGCTGTTGCATTTGAGCAACATAATGCAACATTGAGTGCCGCTACAATGGCAACTCTTACCGCAGAACAATTAGATGCGGTGCGTAGATTAAATAGATTGGATTTGGAACTTTATGAGTTTGCAAAAAATCTTGCATTTCAAAGATTTAAACGGCTCAGAGATCGTGATCCATATTTCGTACAACGATTTCAACATCTTGGAGAATTACCTTCGAGGCAGAGCGTAACAGAATTCAATTGGGATTCTGTTATTGAAGATACAACGGATGTTGAATGATCTGTAAGTATCTTACTGCTAAATACTACTACCGATGCTTTACATTCACAAGCAAAGAAATTCGCTCTGAATCTGAGCATCTCAGGGATTCATCCTTGAAAGAAAATGTTTTACATAGAATTATTGTGTGCAGTTGTCTGCATGATGTTTACCAAAAGCGTTTATAGGAATTAATTTGGATAAAAACCA
The DNA here is from genome assembly GCF_051020975.1 of Osmia lignaria lignaria. Taxonomy (NCBI): domain Eukaryota; kingdom Metazoa; phylum Arthropoda; class Insecta; order Hymenoptera; family Megachilidae; genus Osmia; species Osmia lignaria. Next base: position 3,589,571 of record NC_135040.1, read on the forward strand.
AAGAGAGCTCAGAGGATCTTAGTAAAATCCGTGGTATCCTCTTTTAGTAGTTATATGTAAAAGTGTATATTAAATAATGCCACAAATATTTTATGATTTTTACAATGTTCATAAATTCTCTTTAAAAGTTCTTCCATTTCATATAACTTTGCTTATGATACTTGTTTAAAAGTCAGTTCGAAAAGATATTACTATTATAAATTGGATATTTATTTTCTGAATACGTATTTAAATTGGGAAATTTAATACACTCAGAAAGTATTAACATGGATGTGTTCTAAAACATGTGTTTGCCATGTAACATGATACTCATTATTTTAAATATGTTTTCATATTTTTTTAAACGTGGTACAAATTAAGTTTATGATCTTATAATTAAAAATACTAAGTGCATTCAATATTACGAAACATATTCGTATTATTTTCTTTTCGTCTTTCTATGAATATATTTTTCAAAGATAAGATATTTTCTCATATATAAAGAAAAGATATACTTTTGGTATACTACTATACTATAAATTTGTCAATAATACTTTAATCATTTTATTATAAATTAAAGGTAATACTTCGATTTTCAAGTAATTAAGTAAATTTAATATTAGAAAGTTTTCTCCTAAATAAAAATATTTACGTTTGAAAATGATTAATAAAAAAAAATTTCTTGCTTCAAAAATGTATTAAAAATGACAAATTAGGTCATTATGTACATTCCTAACTATACATCAAGGAGATAATAAAAGCGACATTCAGCATATATAAAAATTTCTATTTATAGCAGTTTTCAATGGAAGAATAAATATTAAAAATTAATTTTGTAAATATATCTAAAAGTCTATATTTTTTAACAGAATTATTTGCAATGTTATTTGAATGAAGTGGTATTAGATTTAATAAAAGAGATCAGCATAGTATAGGTGGTAAAATGTTCATGTGAATGTTGGAATGAATGATCATACATTGGATAAACGTGATTAATAATAGGTACTAAATCGTGGGTATCTATTTGATAATATAACAACTCACAACGGTCTTTTTTATTTAGTACCGGTCTATGTTTTTCTAAAATATCCGATTCCCATAGTTTGTCACACTAAATTAGCAAGTCAAAAATTATAAATTTCATTAAGTTAGAAAGAATTATGCAGCTGTATAATCTATTAGAATTGTATGTGCAATACAATGGGTTACCATTATAAATATTTCATATCATTCAGTCATGAAATAAGTGTAATATATCCTATATATACATTAGATATGTTTAGGTAGTTTGCATTAAATCATTATGAAGCAAAATGCAAATGCTCTCTTTAATGTGCTATTCATCTTCTGTATGATTACCGTATTTATATTGTAAGTTAGATTGTAAAATGAGTGCCATGAATTGTATAGGACAAATTAATCTGGTTTTATCCTAACTTTTAAGTTTCGTATTAAACTCAATTATATTGATAATAAAATTGACAAATTTCTTTCTAAAAATTGTTCGTAAATTTAAGGCATTCATTGCCTATGTTAAATATTTTGTTGTTGATTTATAAATGATAATTGCAGTTATTATTTGTCAACTTTTCATGTATTTATAATATTATAATTAGTGCCAATTTAATTTTGATAAAATTAAAATACTTTTTTTTTAATGCAACTTGGTGATTTAGACAGGAAAAAACATGAAACTACTACCTTCTTATAAATCAACAACTTGTATCTATTCATAAACATATATATTAAACTGTAATATGATTAATGACAATGATCATTTAAAAGTAACATTAAGGACCAAAGATTTAATAAGTTTTTACAAAACTGCAGAGAGCTTGTTACAAGCAATTGTAAAAAGTTTTTATATGTTCTTAAAAGAAGCAATTATGATAATTGCTGTATATGAAAAGATATATTGTGCAACATCTTTTCATCTATATATATGTACAATAATTAGAGGTATTAACTTGGATGAAAACACAAATGATCTTTTAAGCAATCAATGCACAGAAACAGGTTTTTAGCAATATACTTCTATTTTTTCATATTTATCTTAACTATGTGTTAGCATGTTCTAAATAAATGAAAGATAATCCAATTTAAATCACACAGGGTAGGTGAGGTATTTTAAAATTGTTAAGTGTAATACTATTGCAAACATTGTCTGCTATTTTAACAACTTCATTTTTTTTGTCAAGTTTCATCACTCATATTATCATACATATAGGAAGTGTTTATCTCATTGTGCGTGCAAAGGAATGTCTGTGGTTATTTGTAGGCAATTATTAGATTAATAGTAATTTGAGTATTTGCATTATCAGCATTGTAAAAATGCGCACTGTCCAATTAACATAAATGAAAAATTAGCTTTAACATGTAATATGAAATTTTTAGCACGAAATTAATTTAATTAATGAAAACAAAAAGCCATGACAGTAGCCTAATAAAGCAAAGTATAGGCCTAAGCCAATGGTACCTTATGTAAGTCAGTGTACATACCACACCATTAACTCATTAAGGAACAATAAATTGTTGTGTACACAATATTATATACAATCTTATACAGACATATAAATACATAAATATATATATATATTATATAAAAATATATGTAAGTTGTACACATATATTTAAAATTATGTTATTTGGTTATTAAACAATTATATAAAAAAAAATGTAGTTATTTTAAGGTATATGCCACGTTCAGAACCAGTTCCGATTAATCCGAAAAATCTGTACATATCCTTTTATTCTAAATATTATCCCAAAGGTATGATTGAGAGTAATGAAGGCAAAATATAAATTAAAATGTTTATTTTGCACTTGCTAATTAAATATATTTGTACATTATTTTTAAGAGAAATATTGTTTATCCATAAAATTACGTTTTAAGATCTTTTTCAAATAAGAATAATTTTTGATTCTGTACTTTAATGTTAGACAAATACAAGATGGATATACATAAAATACTTTGATAATGTCAACTTCCAAAGAGTATGACATTAATGTATTAGTACTTTTTTGCTAAAGCAATGATTGCTCTAGCATTATCTTTTCAAAACCTGTAGGTGGAGGATGAGCAAAATTATCCAAAATTAAGTCTAAAATGGCCCCATCGTCCACTAAAAAGAAAAATTACCCTGTATACTTGTACACGAATACCCTTAATTCTGTAAACTCTTTTGATCTGAAAAAAATTACCATAAAGTACTGGATACACAGTCCCTTTTATGCCCATTATAGGGGCATCCATTGATTTTCCATTTAAATAGAAATTAAGTTCTATGTGGTCATAAGATACACCCTGATAAACAACATATCATTAGTTTATCATTGTACGCATTCTTATATCATTCCTACTTACAATAATGTCTCCTTCTTGAACTTGATTTTGTATTTTATGTATTTCTTGTTGATTATGCCTTATAATACCATCGGAATTAAGTGCCCAACTTTCTGTATCATTTCCCCCAATAGCAACATTGAGATCTGTGGATCTTGTGGCTAATCCAATTGCCCATATACCACCTTGTTGTATTTTAACTTCAAAATAACTTTTACTTTGGGCAAGAGGAGCATTTGTTAAGGCACCACCACGACCACATACTCTTAGACCGTTTTTTACTATCACAACTTCATGTCCTGTACCAATTTGACAATTTCTTTAAATTCTATTACATTAAAATAACTCTGCATTCCTTATCGTTAATTAGAAGTTTCAACGTGACAATAATAGATCATCAATATCCTTAATTTTGGAATGCGGAAAAAATATAAATTCTATGCAAAATTCGATGATACAAATTTAATATTCTTAGACATTATCCTGATCGTTAGAATAAAAATTACCCATGAAAGATGTGTCTAAAGCTATAGGATTTGGTTCTTTCTTCGGCATTTGTGTTGCGGCAAAGCCGAGGCCGTCAAAACAGTTTCTTAAACAGCAAAACATCATTGTCATTTTACGATTCTTTTAAATAGATAATTACGTCATCATGATGCTTCTAGGAGAAAAATTGTTTTTCCTCCTGTAGAATTCGAACACCTTGCAATATTTACTTTTGTTGCACAGAAACTGTTATAATACTTAAATATAAACGAAACGCAGTGATGCGCGCATTTGATGCACAGCATAAAGTATATAGGCTTCCTTAGAGAAAATGGCGTTACAGAGGAAGTAGGAATTCTCAAAATCTTAATTATGATGATATTAATATTATAAATGATTTAGAAACAAAACGTTATAATTTTTAATTGTTAAATTTTATAAAATTTACTGTATACTGTGCTTGATATTGGTCGCGTATCTCGTTGGGTGAGCTTGTGGCGCCTCTTCCCATATGACAAAAAATATTTCAGATGTCGGTGTTTCAGATCATGAAACAAATTCCGATAAAGGGTTACTCTATGTTGTACCTCGTTTATGGTAAATAGGGCACCCTAGTGACATCTTTCAACATTGACCGTATAACCAGTGTTTCTATTTCTTTTTAATTGGCACGTTATATCCGGCATACAGAAATTTTGGCAAACGGACAATTGTTGCAGCAAGCTGACAACCTGTAACGAGTCAAGGTAGATTTAATAATATTTAAGCGGCATACAATTTACACGCACAGTTTATCAGTTTGCAACATCAACGACAGTTGAATTAGTTGTACTTTGCTATATAATCGTCAAATTAATCGATCAATACGGCACATGGCGGATTCGTGTTAATAATATTCCAGTGAAAAATTTACTGTTTGTTCGAACGCGGTTGCATAAACTATTGGCTCATTGGTTCGTAAATGGTCCCTTTTAATTTCGTTCTTTGATTGATGTGATATATATTTAATTTATAGTTATAACCTATCGTACACGATTTTATATATATTACAAACATCTGCTTTCTACTCATGACAATATTTAAAGTTTAAATGATCTAAAAACCTATCAGCTTCTCTTAAGCTATGCTTAAAAATCTTGAACAAATATTGGTGTAGTTGATGGTTAATTTATAAATTCCAGGAACTAAAGCCAGAATGTCAACTTTTCTTGGGCTTATTAAGGAGATACCAGGCATCTCAGTGGATCGTTTTGATGGAGAGAATTTAACATCTTCTGTATTTTTTCTTAGTCATTGTCATTATGATCATATGCATGGTTTAGCTGACCATTTTTTCGAATATTTAGATGAAAATAATAAATATCTATATTGTAGTCATATCACAAAAGCACTGTTAAAAAATAAATTTAAATTTAAAGATAATTGTGTAAAAGAAGTAACTATTGACACATCTATTGTTATAGAATATAAAGTACAGAATGAAGATGAAATCCTTATTTCTGTAACTTCTATATCTGCAGGACATTGTCCTGGATCAGTAATGTTTCTTTTCGAAAGAAATAATGTTTCAGTATTATATACTGGTGATTTTCGTATTAATCCAAAGGATTTCTCAAAGTTGAAAAGTTTACATTATTGTAAAGATTCTAAATTGTTTCCTAGAATATTTACCAAAATCTATTTAGATACAACATTTCTAAGCAATGATTTTGCCTTTTTTCCAACTAGACAAGAGACTGTACTGAAAATATGTACAGTTATTAAAGACTGGTTAAATAAGGACCCAAGAAATGTTGTTATTCTGGAATGTTCAGCCACATACGGTTCTGAATTTCTTTTTATAGAATTATCTAAAGTGTTAAATATGAAAATTCATGTAAAAAATTATGTATATGAAACTTATTGTCGCATTGAACAACTATCATGTTGTGTTACAAATGATCCAAATAGTACACCAATACATGCTTGTAAGCAAAAAATATCTTCATCAGGTTTACATTGTAGAAGCAATGTAAAAAAAGAAAATATTATGATTATTATTCCATCTGTAATGAAATGGAGAAAAAAAGATACAAGTGTAATAGGAGAGTGGGATACAGTGAGAGAAAGAACTTTCAATGTATGTTATGCTACTCACTCTTCTTTCAATGAACTCAAAGCATTTATTCAGTATTTTAAGGCATTAGAGATATATCCTTGTGTTGTTAAAACAGAAGAAGAACAAGAGGTATATCATTTGTTAGATGAAATCGCAAACAAATCAGATAAACAGATAATATTGAAACAGACATATAAATTAAAGCTTCCAAATAAAGAAGTATCAAATAAAGTTCCATTTAAATCTGAATATTTTAGTAGCGACGATGATAGTTTGTGATACTAATTAATATTTGTTTGCTAATGGACACTAGATACTAATTAATATTTGTTTGTTAATGGGCACTAGATACTAATTTTTGCAATATGTTGTTATATGATTTTAAAAATCTGATAGATTTATACAATATTGTATATGTTTTATATGTATTTTATACACAAAGTTGTATTTTCAATAAATACAGTTAACTAAACATTTTTTAATATATTTATTTTTCATATACAAGTACATCTAATTTATACATGTATTTCAATCTTTCATACTTTGATGTAATTAAACTAAAAATTTATAAAGAATTTCAAAAACTTCTGAGATTGGTAAATTTTCATGTTACAGAAATTTACTTGCATCTTTATTATTGAATAAATCATCTAAAACATGGAAAAATCAGCATTAGCCCAAGAAAAGGTATGGTTTGATAAGCCATCCTATGACAAGGCAGAACGGCTATATTTTGAAAGAATGGCTAAGGTAAGTACTTCAGTTGCAGTATTTTATATTAATATTACTGAATAAAGATGATTGCCAACAGGAATAGGGTGAATGTTTTTAAACATACAGTAAAATTAATACGAAAAACATTTGGTTTTTATTCATTTTGATTATGGTAATGTTAAATCAGATTTTTATTGGCAATGTCTGAAAGTATGTTTATAAACAGAAAATTTTAAACCTATTATTGTTAGCCCCAACATCTATAACTAATGTGTGCTCTTTTGTTATGCCTTATGTTCTTTTTGTTGTACTAACTAAAAACTAACATTTCTAACACACACTTCAGGGAATATCTGGTGATAGGGAACATTTCACCTGCTTATAATTTCACAAGGTGTTGGGAATTTTACTTTTCTTCTAAGAACTTAATTCCCATTTATAGTTGCATATTTAAAAACAATTATGTGATGTTTTATTTTTCTTTTCCTAATACAAAGTATTTATAATAAATATAAAACATATAATATCAGAGTTGCAATATAATTTGCTATTAAGTTGCGTATATTGTTTGATTACACACAATGTATTATATTACATGTTTATGTCATTCATAAGTTAAATAATGCATGAAACTTTTACTAAAGATATTTGATTTCTATGCAGTTATATTTGAGTAGTAACAATATAAAATGTATTAAATCTATAACAGAAACAAGCTTTGTTTAGTTTCCATTTTATATGCAATATTTACAAGACATTAGTTCCTACTTGCATAGCTTGACACATGTTTCAAGGTGGTGTCCCATAAAATTATGGAAAGCTGCTCTCTTAAATCTGAGGTTTCTCTAACAAACAATTGTCAAGATATTCTGAATAGTAATTCTTTATCTAAGACAAAATCTAAGAAATCTAAAGATAATCAACTGATAATTTCTGATAACATCTCAAATGACATAACAAATTCCAAGAAAAAGATGTCAAACACGAATAAAGATGAGGATGAATACAATATGCAGAAAAAAGAAAATGTAGAAGAAAAGCAGAAGTCTGTAAAATTTAAGAATGATACAAAGGGGGAAGAAACTAGCCCTACAAATGATGTATCTAAGAAATATAATACAAAAGAAGTAAAAGAAGAAAAGAATAAAGCTGATACAAGACATAGAAATAGGGGAAAGGCAAAGAAAGATGCTAAGGAAAGCAAAGAAAATGTTGCATCATTAACAAGGAATAAGCAGCAGTTACCTACTCAGGTACATACTGTAATGCATACTTAATATTTTGTGTGCATCAATTAAATATTTATAGTATTTTATTTATTTCATTATTATATAAATTTTATTGCATAGATCATTGCAGAAAAATGCTTACATCTAAAATATTTATTAAAAATATTTTGTTCTTATTTATTATCATATTATCACCAATCAATAATCACTTCATAAATATCCAATTAATACTGTTAGCGTACGAACACTAGCGTATGAACTGCTCTGCCTTCTTTTTAACATTTTGCATGCTTTTTGTATTGTCAAAAGGAATTGCAATATTTGTGTGTTTTGTTATAACTCTAAGCTTATTAACCAAACATTTATGTATAACAGTGATGAATATTTTTTTGTTTTAATTTTTTGTCTTGTATTAACAAATTGATATGCTTATTCATTCACATGCAAAATATCTACTTCCACTTGGTTTTCTTTAAATAATCCACCTAAATATTATGAATTGTTTAATGTCTATAATAAACAACTTAAACATATTTCATAAGAATGATCAAAGTATAATATATGTACAGTCCTATTAACATTATTCTTTAAACCCTAGTGGAGGTATGATACTGAATTGATAACAATGAGTTTAGTTTGAGTTGATGTTTAATATTGGTGAATGCAGGGAAATCAGCAAACCACTAGTTCAATGCTATCTGCTGGTGGAAGTTTAGCCAATGAAGTGGCCAAGGCTCGTCAACATATTAAACAATCCTTACAGTGTGTGAGTACTGCACTCTTTGCACACCCTTATAATAACAAATTTACAAACCTGCTTACTAATATGATATCCAAATCGGAATGTAAATTGGTAGATGTAATATTTAATTATTTAATTAACTCTTTGATTGAAATTTCTATGGACCATTGTTTCTACTATATATTATTATGCTTATTTTATAGATGGACGATATTGCAGCTGTGGCTGGTCTAACTGCTCCAAATGATAACAAGAAAGACACAGTTGATGTTAGCCGTGAGTATCATGCTTTTCATGGAAAATCATTAGTTAGTATCGTAAAATTCACCATATTGTACAATTTCATCGATAGTCGTTCAATCATTGAAAAATATTATTGACAAATTGGATGAACGTGTGAAAGCTCTTGAAGACAAGGTTTCACTCCTATATACCGCTCCTCCAACACTAGCTGTTTGCCCTGCTAAACCTGAACCAGCTACAAAGCAAACGCAGGAAAAAGCCGACGATGACGAGGATGTCGATCTCTTTGGTTCAGATTCAGAGGCAAGTGAGCAGTAATAGTGGAAGATATAAAGCGATCAATCCCCCTTCTATTTACATAATATTTAAAATCATTTGTGCACGATACATTTAGTACACTTCACACATTTTTTTCAAGTAGGATAAAAAAGTGATAAAATGATACGACATTTACAAAATAATAGTACACCAGATATTCCCAGAATACTGATACATTTAACCCTGTTTTCTTGTATACCACGTCGGTTCAACACAAAACATTACACAATTATTAAAATTTCTATATTTTTACTTATGGCCTATGCTGTAAACTCTTCAAATACTTGGCTTATTAGGGAGAGGATGCAGAAGCTGCAAAAATTAGGGAAGAAAGATTGGCTGCGTATGCCGCGAAAAAGTCCAAAAGTAAGTTATCTACTGAATTTCTACTTGAAATATAATTTTCTTTATGTTCATATATAATGGTATTTTATAGAACCAGCTTTGATCGCTAAGTCGAACATAATATTAGACGTGAAACCGTGGGACGACGAAACAGATATGAAAGCTATGGAAACTAAAGTGCGAAAAATTGAGTGTGATGGTTTATTATGGGGCGCAGGTAAGTTAAAGGCATAAGTTGCTTTATGATAGCTACGTTTTAAATTCTAAATACGAATATTTCTTTTTGTTCACAGCAAAACTTGTTCCACTAGCTTTTGGAATTCACAAACTTCAAATTTCTTGTGTCGTAGAAGACGACAAAGTTTCTGTAGATTGGCTGACAGAAAAAATTCAGGAAATCGAGGATTTTGTACAAAGCGTAGATATTGCAGCTTTTAATAAAGTATAAAACATTAACGAATTATACTTCATAGAAAATATTTTACCGTTCTAATTGCAATCAGGCATTGATCTGTTGTGCCATCTATTCATTCCACTAGCAATATCTATTTCAGCGAATACATTACATACGTATTATATATTAAATGTGATTGTCCAAGAATCAGAATCTCTAGCTATCGTACTCCAATTTCAATACTCGATGGTGTCAATTTATTAAACCGTTTCTAATACTCAAGTAAATTTTTCAATTATTGTCGAAACATCGATATACTATTTATACAAAGAAAACACTATCGTACTATGAATGTTGTAAATGTAATCAAACGTATGAAATTATAATGTCAATGTAATACCACTTCATTTATTTGAAAAGAAAGTCATGAAATAGATGATATTGCAAGTAAAATAATGCCAATTACTAGTACCATTTTTAAGTGTTTGTTTTGGAACATTGTTATTATGAATAAAAATTATGAACGTATTTCTTGGTTTATTAATTTCCCTTTTTGTGTTTGCTATGTTTTTATTCTGTAATATAAATTATTGGAAGAGTATTTTGTCCCTGTGGTGCCCTCTTGTAGCAAAAGCTAATAGAACTTAATGACCACTTCGAGTTATGTTTTGACGTAAAGAAGACGCGTTGTATTCGAGTAAACAAATTTATTTTGTAGTTTCTTTTCCCGTGTAAAGTGACAAAATACCTATTTTTCCAAAATGACTATGGCAATGCTTCAACGGAGGGCCAATGTAAGCATATAAATTAGCATGTAAAGCACGTATTACTAAGTGTTTGGTAACCTAACCTATAATTATTATTTTCTAAACTATTTTCTTCAGGTAAGATTGCCTCCGGAAGTGAATAGAGTATTATACATAAGGAATTTGCCTTACAAAATCACAGCTGAAGAAATGTATGATATTTTTGGCAAATATGGAGCTATCAGACAAATTCGAGTGTAAGCGATCAATTACAATAATATGTGCAAATATTAACTTTACAATGCTAAGATATATGCTTAAAGCTTTTTATTGTTGTCTAATAACATTTAGTATCTTTCAATCTTTTTCCTTCTAGGGGTAATACAGCTGAGACTAGAGGGACAGCTTTTGTTGTTTACGAAGACATATTCGATGCCAAAAATGCATGCGACCACTTGAGTGGATTCAATGTTTGTAACAGATACCTGGTAGTGTTATATTATCAAAGCAATAAGGCCTTTAAACGGGTTGATGTAGATAAAAAGATGGAAGAGATAGATAAATTAAAGACAAAATATAATCTTAACGAAGAAAAGAAATAATTATGTAACTATTATAACTTAATTAAGATACCAAATATAATCTCCTGTTGTTTATTTATAATAATTACCGTCTGTCTATTTCTTATAGCCCAAGCAATTTACTTGTATACTATACTAATCTCACGTAAAAGAATAACTTACACGTATCGGTCGGATCGAGATGACCGCCGCGCGGTGTGACCTCAAGGTAAATAAAAAAAGATGTACTTACTTGTCGTCGTCGTGAAGTGCAGTACGCGCGTGTCACTTGTAATTTAATCGCTCAACTCATCTTGTCGACACCGGCGTTTTGTAATACGAACTCGACAGGGCTATGTTTACTCGCCGGGATACTCGATATTTAATGCTGGATAGGAACACGAGTAACGACGATACAGACAACACGCACGCGCGCGCTCATGTAAACACACTTACACAAAGGTCGGTAGCAGCGGCTCGCCGGCAGTACATTCGATTTCAGTCGAAAGCGAAAACCCGCTTAGTCCGTTTAGTCGTGTTGTCGCGGCGCGCCGTTTTACAGCGCGACATTTTTATGGGTGCTCCCTATTTATTCGTCGATCTAAACTCGTCATACTTCGTCCGGTCGGAGTATTCGAAGTTACCACGGGTACTGGTCAAATGTCGTTCGATTGTTGTGGTAGCGGCGATGTCGCCGGCGAGACGTTCGCGACCGTCCTTGAGAACGTGTCTGGTATACTACGCGTAGTCTACGACAATTTTCCTCGCGACGTTATTCAATTAATATTTGGGAGCCGTTGGTCGTTCCTCGTCGTTGCTGTTCTCCTATTAACAGCTGTATTTACGCTAGGCCGCGTTCACGTCACGCCGCCTCGAGCGAACAGACTTGAATAGTAGCGCGATCTTTCGGAGCACGGGGGAGACTGATTTTGTTTTGCCGTATAATCGTCGGTGTAAATAAGAGGCGGTGTTTGAACGATCGAATATAATACTTCGTAGTCGGTGTGCGTATGTAGCACGTTTCCGCGACTTATTTTCGTTATACATCCGTGATGTCTAACGCGATGTAAACAGTTTCGGAGTACGAATGGCGTCGGACTGATCGGTCGGGTATATCGCGTCATGGTGCGTGTCTGAGGTATTATCGCGTTTGCTCGGATAGCGATTCGATTCCTTGCCTCCGGCTGGTTCGAGGATCGTGTTTACTACGTAAAGTACGTCACCGTATACACCGGGTAACTATGGTGTGCCGTCTGTTAATGTTGCTGACACGAACGTTATCCGAGAAAAAGAAACAACGGCGTCGCGTGGAAGAGGAATGAATGAACGGGAACAGGAGGATCGAGGCGTGGCGGGAGGGGATGCAACGACCGTCGTGTTGTGACGGCCTGCTGCCTGCTTGCCGATTTGTATCGAGGTGAGAGTATTTACTGTATATACGTGCATATGCACGTGTGTATTTATTCACGCGATCAACCGTGTCCACACTGTCGTCACTGTCGCCGGCGTACACTTTGCGTACACACAGCCACGTTATTTATGCGTGGCCGCGTTCACGCAATTCGTACGAGCGAATTCGTTCTGGTCACGTGAGTCAATGTCCGCGTTCTGCTCTTCTCAAATATATCATAATATACATCATAGCGATAATGAAATTTTAATTGTCGAATCGAATCGCTACCAGGCTCCCGCAAAACTGACATTTTAAGATATTTACTATGGCTTACTTATCTTACCCTATGATAAATTTGCTTCCTACGCTATGTACGACATTTATAATCAGAATCGGATACGAAATAAGAACAGAGGTGACATTGGAGCTATGTTAAAAACTCACCGTTCTGTCAGACTATACGTGTACAGTTTCACTTGGAGACGATTCACTTGTAGTCCTTTTTAAAAGTGCACGAAAGTGAGCAGGTGTCAGGTACTCAGGCAAGTATGTTTGTCTGCTGTCTGGATAAATACGTCGTCGCGCTACCGGCTTTTGAGCTGCTTCTCTTTACACGTTAATACCGGAGAACTTTGTCGAAGGCAGAACTTAAAGTTGCTTTTACGTACTTGCTTCTACACGCGTAATTTACAGACCGCGCAAGTAAATAAATCTTTTCACACGCGTGTATTTTGAGACTACTCTTGCAATTCGAATCGGAATCGGTACTCTTTCGATTTTAGTTAAGTTTTTGTTAGAACCGCGTTTTCAATATGTCTTCCATTTTTTTTTTTTAAATCTTCGAGCATGGAGTTACTAAAAGTGGCGTAGCTAAAAACGCATGATTTAAGAAGCTTAAGGCTTTGTACGCGTTTTCATAGATGATAGATGTCGCGTCTTTCGTAGATCTTAGATGTAGATTGCACAACCCAAACTACACACCAGAGGTTGTTAGTGGTCAAACATCTTCCGTTCGAATGTTTAAAAGTGAAAAGTGGCGTGTAGTTTTCTATAAATTGTGGTGTATAATTCTTTCAAATCTCTAATAATACATGTCTTTATACGTATTCAGGTATGTAGAAACGATATCATCATCATACAATATAATTTTAAGTGTAGCATAAGATAATTACGTATTACGCCGCGCTGAAGGTATAGCGGGAACCCACGAGCACTCCATAAGAAAGAAATACAGTAAAGTTTAGAAAAATGATTGAAATAATGACTGAAATTGAAAAGTTTGATCACCGATTAGTAATTAGATGTTTAGTTTAATGCTCGCACGACATATAATTAAATATCGCGAATGAAATGTTCACGAATCACATGTAGTGACGTAACAGTATAAAAATCAAAATGGCGTCGGTATTCAAACACAGTATTATACTCTCGTTCGTTTTTCAATTAAAGTCTTTGGTATGCTACTTAAAACTTTCTATCTTAATTACTCGATTATACTAAACTTGAAACGTTGATCAGAGGACGAACCCCTTCGATAATTATTTCGAATTACTAATGATGCCTGTTTTAATTACAGGTGGTGTGCCCCTTCCTCGTTGGAGACGAGCTATGCGGTGAGTCTCAGTTTCCATGCTACTTTGTAACATTAGATTGTTCGATGAGGTTATGCTGCGGTATCTCGCTATCCGTTTCGAGTATTATTCCATAATCTTATTGGCTGTATCTTAATGCGCGATGCGTTCCTAGTATAAGTTTTAAGTTAAGCAAATGGGTAAATGAAATACCCGGTACATTTGAGACGACTTTCTCAAAAGCGAAGTACTTGGTACTAATTATACGCTCTAATTTCCATTTCTAAAATTGATTTAAATGTCTTTGATCCTGGACGAACGGTCGGCTACAATGTTCCTCAGTAAATTACGTTTAAAATTGTCCCGTTTCGAGCGCGCAAATAGCCTTAACACGTGGCGTGGAAACCGCGGCGAGCAAAAGAACGGTACGTGGAAAACAAGTGTGTCCAGCGCACGCATACACGCGTCAGTCTCGTGTTTGCATTGCGTGCAGTTATGCCTAATTGGTGGCTCGCCTGGTTGCATGCGGAAAGTAACTTGATTATTTCTTCGCGTAATTAACTGATGAACGGGCGTTAAACGTGTCGGCGCGTTTCTCTTTCAATGATATTCAGTTTGTCCCATAATTGGCCAACGAGAGTGTACACCTATATTTTCTCTGAACCATGAAGTATTTAACGAGTTTATAATTTTGTTCTTTCGATTGAAAAGTCAACTAGGAAGGGGTTCGAATGAAATAAGCTTTCCGGTGGTTCGATCATTCCGTCCACGTTTCGATTGATCTATCGGTTCACGGAAGTCCGTATTGATCGTTACGCGTTGTAAAAATTCAAGGATTCCACGAATGTTCGTTCTGGTAGGCGTCCGGTCGCGTGGAATGAATCACGAGCGCGATTTGAAACGCAAAAGAGCAGAGGGCGAGGCGGGTTCGAGCGGACGCCGGGACGCTTTCTACGCCAAAATTTCCGTTCGACCCGCGAATATCTACATAATACGTCGGAAATGGCGATCGTACGATCGCGCCACGTCATTTGCATCCGCTGGAATTGGTTAATCGACAATTCTCCGCGTAGGTCGACCGCTCGAGGATATCAACCGATCTTCCGTGTGAACGCGACTCTCCGCTTCGTATCTCGTCAGAACTGTCTCTGAACTTTGACACCCGGGACTGAAAACGATCCCGCAATATTACCCCGTATAAATAGCCGTTTCTCGGCTCGGTATTAATATTAATCGTCGATCGATAAAAGGGCGGGGAAAAAAGTAAAAAAGGAAACGAGATCTCCCTTAGCAGTGAACGCAGATTTGAAACGCGGCACACGAAGCGGAACGAGGTCGTCGGCTCGCGCGTTTATGAATGTTACATGTTACATGCATGAACTGAACTGGTGGCGTTCTCAGACGTTCGATTCGTTCCGTTGATTTGCCTCTGTTACTTTTAGGAGTTCGGCTCTAGTACCGCGAACCATTTGTCTTCATCTTCCTCGTCATTTCTTTTCATTTGTTCCATCGGCGTGGAACAAGACCCTCCGTCACCCTATTCTATTAGCGAACCTCTGGCTGGCATATGCAACGCTCTTATCGTTATTGTAGAACGATGTCCCGTTCACTGAACCTTTCTTCTTAACTACAGTATACTTCTATCTTTTTTTTCTAGTCCATTTCGCGTTAGACACTGCGAGGTCGCTTCTAACTAAAAGGCGTCTGTGAAAAATGCATCGTCACGGAACGAGATCGAAGCTCGCTCGAAGCTCGCTCGAATTCGTACAGATCTTAGAAGGATATTTGTAGATTTTAGTAAATTCATATTACTCCAAGGACGTAAAATGATTACATTCTTTATTTATAAGTTAATAGTTTTCGACCCGTAGAATCCAAAAATATAAGTCGTAGCTTTAGGAAATTAGCGGTTCAAAAGTTATGGGTATGTAAAGTTTCACGTTTTTGGGGTATTTTACACCTTACTTTGACGCCATGTTGCTTCCATCTAGCATTTGATTGGCCCGCATAGATGAGCATTCAGCGGCCATTTGTTCCACACGTATTAGGTTAGGTTAGGCTATATATTTAAATCTTAATATTGTTGAAATAATTTCTTTGAAAGGGCTCTCTTTAAAATATGAGGTTGGTGATACTGATATGTAGGTTCTCAGCTTTGGTACACCCTGAATGCTCATCTATGCGGGCCAATCAAATGATAGATGGAAGCAAAATGGCGTCAAACTAACATGTAAAATCCCTAAAAAAGCGAAACTTTACATACCCGTAACTTTTGAACCGCTGATTTTCTAAAGCTACAACTTATATTTTTGGATTCTACGCGTCAACTATTAAAGGGCAATCATTTTACGTCCTTGGAATCCAAGTTTAACCCTCGGTCATGTTCGATTGCATCATTGTCAGCCCTGCCCTGGTGCATACTTTGATTCGCGATGATCCTTATGGATCCGCGGTAGAGCTCGAGGTACCGCGAAATCCGTCGATGAAACGAGGCTTCTGTCCTCGCATGCGTGGATTTCTAAATGAAAGAGAGAGCATGCGTTAGTAGTTCGTCCCACATCGTAGAAAAAAGCGGGTCACATGGACGGCGGCGTTCGCTGGACAGGACAACATTGCTCGGCAAGGACGACCGCCATCCTCGTCGTCGTCGTCTTTGTCGTTCGTTGGCCTAAATTGCGGCTTCGTTAGTTACCAACATCGCATCATGCTAATTTCACTCGATTTTTATTTTCATCCTTCCCTTATTATCGTTCGGTCGCCCTTAGGTAGCCGGACTTTCGTACGGTTACGTTTCTACGGTGCCCCTCGTAAAATCTTAAACGTATTCGCTTCTTCGTTCTCGCACTGCCTACGTACACGTACTAATATATAAACGCTCGGATGCTTTACGAGTCACGCTTCACCACTTAAGGGGTCTGTAAATCCTACTTCGTAACTGTTTGCCACAAAGTTTACTCGCTGAGAGGTCTTTGATCCGAAAGCTATTGTCTCTAACTCCTATTAATTCGATCCCCTATTTTTTAATTTTTTTTTATTAAGGTGAAATAATGGCGATTTGCTTTAATTCTTCGGGGGTTGTTGTCTGCAAGGTGACTAACGACTGTCCACTTTAATTTCCTTTTAATTAACACTTTCATATATTTCAATACGAATCCATTAGTTATATTATTAGGAATTCTTTGACTTACTTAATTGGAAATACTTGTATTAGAAATGAAATATTTTAAAGATAATACAAATTTTCAATGATTTTAGCGTGGCAGTCAGAGTGTTAAATTGCGGATAATCAATTCGTTCCCCTATTTTTTCATTTATTAAGGTGCAATAGTGGCGATTTGCTTTAATTCTATGGGGGGTAGTTGTCTGCAAGGTGACTAACGACTGTCCACTTTAATTTCCCCTTAATTAAATTGAACTACCAAGCTGTTTCGATGAACAGCGTTTCGCGGATAATCCCGAATATCAAGTTTCCCAGCTAGGATTAGGGATTCGAAGGGATGTATATATAGATGGAGGATCTTTTGCCACTGCCTCCAATTCGGTTCACGGAAGTTCAGTTCCGTCTGGCATTCCTAAACGGTTAAAGGTGACGTTCAGCGGAACTCGCTCGAGGCTCGCGCCAAATTCGTTCCACGGAACCGACAGATCTAATGATTCGGCTTAAACACGAATATATACGAGGCCAGGTGTAGTTTCAAAACTGGAAGGGTTAGGTTCGAACGAAATTCGAAGTTAATGTTTTTCCTTCGCGTGACGAGAAACATCCCCTTCGCAGCTATTAAGAGGATCTCGTAAAATCCAAAGCAGCCCTTCGTGTTCCTTTTACTCACCGATCGACCACTCAGATACGCGTTATTTCGCCGGCCATTTTCTTCTCGAGCAAGTGGGCTAATCGTCGAAATTCGTGAGCGAAAGATCGTGCCGATTGATAACGCAGGAAAAATGTACCAGCTGTTCAACCTTAGAAGGTTTTCGAAGGGTTCGCTGCTAATCTATATTACTGATATTCGTGTCAAACAGCAGCATTTCATACGAGCAGATCGTGAGAAGTCGCAATGAATTTCAGCGAAATAAGCTTACCCGCCCCTTTTTTTCCCCTGTCCTTAATTGCCCTCGAAAGCAGAACACTGACCATTCTAGTTCTGTTGTGCGGCGATTAATTATTCTTCTCCCACCTGGAGACTTTTCGTTTCAAAAATCTACATTCCTGATTCTTCTACGTTGAAAGTTCGATTCTGGGAGAGTAGAGTTCGCGAAACGATGGTTTGGAGGGGGGGAAGGGTCGAAGCAAAGGGCAGAGGAAGCGTTTATCGGGCGGATCGATGATCGCGATTTCATCGAGCGTGAAAGATCGAATGCCGTTCGGGTCTCTCCTCGGACATTCAGGAATAGTAGACGACGCTGGTATACGTACGGTTGGATTGTTTTCATCCGACGAAAATGGCTCGTCGTGAAAATAGACGGCGACCTCCTCGTGTGTGCGTGCGCGCGTAGAAACGGGGATGATGCAGTTGGCCTGGATAAAGGTCAGTGGCCGACCTAGCCCCCCAGCAGGCCGACCACCAGCTCTGCCACCCACTGGTATTGATTTTGTTAACCTTCTAGGTTTTAGCCCCCTCCGTAACACCCCCTTCAGCCGGCAACCGCCACCCCTTCCCACCAATGACATCTTGCTGTCGCGTTGCTCTACCTTTTACTCTCTGCCTTCGCACCCTTTTCACCAGATTTTCCTTTTTCAATGAAACTCCTTTTTCACTCTGTATAGCTTTTCTTGTTTTTGAAATTTTCAATTATAAAATAATATATTGTTTCAACTTCGAGAAAAGTCGAGAAAAGTAAATAATAGGCTATCGCGGGAGCCAAAATGCCAAATTCATTCTTGACAACGCGATCGTTGATTAGGGCGGCCGCAGATAGCAACGAACAGAATTAAGGGCTCGCGATCAACTCGGCCTATTTTACCTGCTGACGAGATTGTGTTTCCAATTTATTTGATATAAAATAGGATACCAAGAATGGAAACAAATTTAGTATCAGCCGAGATGGTATCCAGAGAGTACACGTATCTGACCGTATGAAATGGCGTGTATTCTAGCGTACCATCTCCTATTCAATTCAACCGAACAATCAGCGACGATGATGCGAGGGAATAGATTGAATCGAACAGGATCGTGTACGTTGTTCCAACCATTTTCATCGCTGGTTCAATCGAACGTATCGCTACGTTCTCGACTTCAGCGCGATATCTGAAAGCGTGTGTCGTATATACTCGGTATAATTCACGATCTCGTCGGTAACGCCTACTTCGTCGGCACGGTTCGCAGCGTTTTCTCGTTTAGAAAAGCCCGTCGGGCCGCGACGGGTGTTAAGGGGAAAAGGGCTGGCGAAGACGAATCGCGCTGGTGCAGCTCGGTTGCAATTGACACGTTGGGTCGGGTAGAGTGCGTGCACGCGTGCGTGCGCGGTCAAGCAGCTATCGTTACAACGGTGGGAGCCGCATGCGGAATTCTAATGCCGTGTATCTGTGCCACTGTGCGAATTGAATTCCAATTATACGCTTGATTTACTTGTCATTCAGCCGGCCCACTCCGGGGAATTGCATCCACGACATTTGGCGCCACTCCATCTTCGTCGACCGCGACATCGCTCCTCCTCGTCGCCGGGTTTTGCGAAACGAGATAACCCGCGTGAAATTGGTCGAGTTCCGTAGGGTGTACCCCCCCTCGTCCGAGACTCTCGCGACTGCCCGGAATTTATGTAATTTCGTCCGGTTGATCTACTCTAGTTTCCTCCTCGGCATCGCTCTTCATCTTCTCGACCAGGAAGTCGAGGAACGAGGGATTTTTCAATTTAACTTCGGCATCGTTTCCGAGCATCCGATTCTTTTTCATTTTCTTGTAAATCACCGGGGTAAACGTTGAGCGTCGCGTTGAAAAACACGGAGCCGGTGACAATCGGCAGGATCGGTAATTTTCATTTCGTTCATTCGATACCAACGGAGAGACACCGGTCGCCGTATGCGACTCGTTAATCTTCCCGACTTTCGCGCTGCTCGTGTTCCTCTTTGCTCGCTCGTAGCCACGTATCAGCTAGAGAGGCTTTGGTGGCGACTCGCGTGTCCACGTACTAAGCGGGCCGAAAATAATCGCCACGACGAATTTGCATGCGAGCTTATGCGAATCATGCCGTGCAAGAATATCGGCTAGCATTGAGATTTATAAGGCGACCCGGTCGTACCGCACCGCGCCGCAAACGCGTACATTACGTGCTATTGACAGTATTACTAGGAATTTGCATATACACATATGCAAATCGCGAATGTCGACTATTGATCAGTCTCTCTTGCGTTAGCTTGCTGCTTAACTTCTCTCTCCGTTAATCGACTAGAAAAAGGAACAAATATGTCGTATCATCCGAGGAACAAGTTAACTCGTCATTTGGAAAATCTTCCTCCATGACGAGTTAACTCGTCAGGGAACTTCGAAGATCGACTTGTGTTAATTTAACCCTTTGAGCACTGAATACTCCCGGCGGAAGCAATCCGCGTGGGCGGCACCTAGCGGTAGCGATCATTGGGGTTGGAATACTTTTTTTGCTAATGTGAACTATGTTGATTGCAACTAAGTTAGAATTGTAATTCCTGTACGCCAAATTAAATAATAGAAGAAAGTTATTTTCGAACATACAGTAGGTGGTCAAATTATTAGAGCCACGGTATGAAAAATGGGTTTTTCGTGTTTGTGTAGAAATAGAGCCACAATTTTAAGGTTTTTACATCGTGTAACTTTTAATTAATAATCCTCCACTAATAATATACAAAGGAATAATAATTAAGCAATTCATTTTGATTGCTTTATCTCTGGCTCATACTTCTATTAAACGTTCAATCAATTGATATTTATTACTAATAATAAATATTTTCTGAAGAATTTCTAGGCCATTCAAGAACTTTCACTTTTTTCAACTATGCATCATAATTTTACAAGCATCAATAAATCATAAAAAAATAATAAAAACAATATTTAACTCGGTTTTCATTTAAGAATTAATGATATTTATGTAAAATCATCAATTTATGCAAGTGGCTCTAATAATTCAATCACCCACTGTAGCTTTCACTGAATGCATATATGCGTCCTTAGTCCACACAGATAGCTTTCGCTGAACGCATATACGCGTCCATAGCATTGAAAGGGTTAAACTCCACGATCGTTATTTTCTTATATCATCAACCTTGAGACATTGAGTAAAATGAAACGATAGTAAACATGTAGGTAATATAATATCCGAAATAAAATTTAATTCCTCTCGAGTCGCGACGATTCGTGTTTCTTTTGACCTACGATAAGGACGACCTTTCATTCGATGCTGTTTATCGAAGGAAAAAACCGCGCCAATTGTTGATTCTTTCATCAGCGTTCATTAATTTCCTCCCCATTCATCTTTTAACCGCTATCGCGTAATATTTCGATCGATTCTCGAACCTGTGCGCGTTGGTATCGCGTTGCCTTCAGTACCCGGTGAGTTATTGGAACAACGAGTCACTCGTTTGAGTTAGCTGCGTTGGAATTTGGTACAAGGATCGTAATTCAAGTGTCCCGGCACGAGGATTTATCCTCTCTAACGTTTCAAACGTTTGCTTACATCTCGAGGAATTAGGCTAACGCGTTGCTTGGAGATAAATTAAAAAAATAAAATTACCTCCGTTTGATGGTTTTCGCTACCGGTTAAAAAGAACGACAGAAAGCGAGGAAAGGTCATTGTCGGAGAACGGAGACATTTCTATCGAGTAATGGAGCGGTCAGGGCCGAACAGTGGGTCTTTCAGTACCCATCCCTTGCGCGTAGAACGAGTGGGTCGAGTGGAAAGTCAGGATTGCGATCGAGTTTGCGAAATTGCGTTGCTTCAAAGGTTATTGACGGAAGTTGTAGTACAACTTTGTTTATTTCAAATCTCTAACGAGATGTTGAAAAGAATCATTTCATCTGTCGTCACAGCTGTGATGGAGGACGAGAAGGGTTAAAAGCAAGGAAAAATAATCGTTTTCTTTTACATGTATTCATCTGTTCGCGAAATAATTGACGCAGTAGCGTTGATAGGTGAGCGATAAATAAGCATCGATTAATGAATGAGCATGACTAAGTGTGACTCTTTAACGAGGCTCTCCTTCGTATGAGATACTGCACATTGCAGAAACATTGTGGTTTATTGTCGTGTCACTTATGAATTATAGAGTTGTCGAAGGGAATGAATGGTTCCTTTGATAATAACGTGGATACTAGCGATTATAAATATTCATTCGCGGCTATTTCTCGTAGAATGAATGGCCTTTACGTAACACGTGCGCGAATAGCGGAATTCTCATGGGCTGAGTTGACAAAATGTCGATCCAGGTGTTTCTTTTTCTCATGATTTCCATATTAGTTTCGATAAGGGAGGCGAGTACTCGAATTTCGAGTTAAACAATGATCGGTCGGTCGAGCCGAGCCGAGTGCTTGAATTTGCCGAATTACTCGAAATCGACGAACTGTTTGAGACAAAAGCGAGCTACTCGAAAAAATCGAATTACTCGAATATTCGAGCTGAAAATTCATCTTCAAGTAGTTCGATTTTTTCGAATAGCTCGCTTTTGTTTCAAACAGTCCGTCGATTTCGAGTATTTCGGCAAATTCAAGCGCTCGACACGGCTCGAACAATCGAAGCGAGTTGAGATCGACTTGTAAATTACGAGTACTTGCATAGCTCTAATTCTACTGTCTCCACAATTATTTCGCGATAGCGTTTTCACTTCTTTCAGCCGCATTCTTTTACTTCTCTGGACGATTAAGAACGTTCGACGCGGTGAACTGCTTGCAGCATACTCGTTTAACCTTATGAACGCGAGCTAGCATTCGCTCATTTTCCACTTAGAATGTCTTGCATCGTCGTCGTAGTTGAAACGAGAATGAAACTAGCTGTGACCCAGTTATATCCCACGACGATTTTCGTGTTCTGGATACCGGCCATTGACGCAACCCTCTTCATCTAACGCTATTGTCTCGCTATTCCCTGCCGAGATCCCCGACTTAAATTATAAACGATATACAGTCCCTGGCCATCGAATTAGGACCACGTATGAGAATTTCACTTTCATGGCTATAATAGTATGTCATATATGGAAAATTGTCTTAGGTCATTCAAATTATTACTAAATACATTGATAACCAGGTATACATAGCAATAGATTTGTTACTGTTGTGATGAAAATAAAATTATGTGTTTGTCTGGGGCCAACTCAAAAGACCAGTTTACAACTCTCCAAGCACCACATTATCTGAGTTGAAAAGAAAAATTACAGATATTTGGGAAAATAACGAAGATATAAAAAGCATATGATAAAGCTGTCATCAAAAAAAGCGTGGAAATATAAGATATTAACGTGTGTTAATAATGTTATGTACAGTAGTAGCCTATGGATAAGTTTCCGAATGGCCCCATCAAAATTGAGAACTCAGATTTGGTGTATAACCAGAAACCGATTAAAATTTGTTTCAGAGCTGGATGTCTTACCGTTTTTGAGATATCGTGGTAATTGCACAATTTTGGGTTTACGTATGCGCTATTCGATATTGCGCATGCGCCACTCAGTACTGCGCATGCGCATACCCTAACCTAACCTTACCACGATATCTCTATAACGGTAAGACATCCAACTCTGAAACCAACTCTAATCGGTTTCTTGTAGTCAATTTAGATTACATACCGAACCTGAGTTCTCAATTTTATGTTATTAGCTAATCTATAGCCGTTTGTTATGTTAGTAGCTAATAAATTATATCATTACAATTTGAACAGACCTTTTAATTTTACGGAAAACGTGAAAAATGTTGAAAATTTCTAGTGGTCCTTATTCGATGGCCAGGGACTGTATTTCTCGTTGATCGAACCAAGGTGCAAAGGTTGTTTCTCTAATTACCGATGCGACGCTGGACGAAATGTCAAGGCGCTAATAGATTCCTTTCTTTTCGAAACTTATTTTGGAAGCTCGGTAACGGCACACGGGGGTCAACGCTCACGCGTGACGATTTTTCTCGGGTCTCGGCGAGGAAGGGAGACGGGGAGAGTTGAATTTCGAGTGGTCCAGCAGTCGCGTTACCGGGCACAATGGGTGGCTCGTTGGGAGATTATGAGATGTATGAATGGAAATGTAGCCGGTGGCTACGTTTCAGCCGACAGGCAGAGGCCTACCCTGGCAGAAGACATTCCTAAGGTTTGACGTTGGCTCTAATAGAAAAACTGGGCATCTGCCAGGGGCGTAGCAGCCGTTGCGGGAATAACAATACGACGAACGCAAATGCGCGTGTCGGCCAAACATCGTGCGCCTATTCTTTCTTGCTTTCTCCGGTTTTAATCGACCACCTCCGTTCGGAGAAGCGATCGCAACGATCCACGATCGATCCATAGACTTTTTCTGCATTTTAAGAAGAAACTTTCCATCCACATCTTATTTCTACGATTTTAAACAAAACCATACGTTCCGGGATCTTTCTACGGTTACCCAATAATTAAGAATCATTATTCTCTTTTATATTTCTAAATTCAAAGATCAGTCCGATTTCTAAGATCCGTGGGAAGAGAAAAAGTCCAACTGGTTAAACGAACAAGGCAAAGTCTAGCCTTTCATTAGCTGGTCCTTAATCAATTGAATCAATCCACGTGTTCGACAGGTTTCTGTTCTCCGAACAAGGTGTTAAAGGTATCACCGTTAAGAATCGAACGAAAATTCCTTTGTCAAACCTATCTCTTTGACGAAACGATAAATCGATTAACAATGAATGTTTCTTGATCGATCGATCGATCGTCTAGTTGTTCGGGATCTTGAAAAGGAAGTGGATGGGTATAACTGGGCGCTTGCCAGGGGCGTACGCGATCGCGGTGTTGGAATATCAATGTGCCGGTAGCGAATCGTTAGGAGAGGAGGAACGTGTGCTCGCGCGAGTTACACGCTCGTGCAAAGAGAATTCCCCAGGGCTGCGAGAGCGTAACCACGTAAGGCGTATCGGGCGCGAGGCCACTGGTGCATTGTCATCTTCCCACACGCGATGCACGTCGAGAAATACGAGAGAGATAGATAGGAAGGCGGTGCGGCGCGGCGAGGCTTTCCTCCTGGTCCGCCGCTTGGGAAAAACTCTATTGTCGATAACCTGCTTCCATTCGCGAATTCACGGTCACACGATCGACGTAGATTGCTGTCTTATCGATTCTATTTTTCACTGGTGAAATAGAAAATTGCATAAATCAATGAATGTATTAATATCGAATACATTCTTAGACTATTAATGAAAGGGGAGGAAAAATTGGAAATTTTCTTATTAGAACGTAAAGTGAAATGTTGGTTAATGAAAGTTGACAGGTAACACAATGCGATACACGGAACTAGCATAGTTGAAACGAAATTTGAGTGTAGGCGTTGTTTATGACGCGAGCCCGGTGCCGGTAGAAACGCGTCGTACGCGTAAATCTTTCGCCATTTTATTCGCCCGGACGGAGGGGTTTTTGAACACGTAATACTTTCATCCACTTTCCCCGTCGGTGTTACTCGCAAAACTTTTCAAAGCACTCTCTTCGTCTGCTGCTTTCCGTCTAAAGTAATTTCTACTCCGATCACGCTTCCTTTCTCCCGTCACGTCACACACCGCGACCGAGCGAACAGCCTATTCCAGGATATCGATCGTTCAATTACGACAATATTATATTTATCGGGACGAAATTCTGTCGATAAAGAAAGCAACCGGTACACAATACCTCTGATGTGTTTATTTCGAACGGTGGAATAACGCGGTGACGTTTAATTGGTAATTATTCCGCAAATCGTTGCACGAACCGTGTGATTAATATTTCTTCAAATTGGTATTCGTTTCGATAGCCTGCCGGTTAAAGCTACCATTTATTATCCATAAAATTAGCATCGTAATGCCCTCGATTCCCATGATATCAGTTGAGAAACGTTTTAACAATGTAACATTTTATCTTCGCTTATGTTTGCTTCGCGATCGTGTCATTTTCACCTTGCTCGTTTCATTCCTTATTCTTTGGAAAAAATAAAATTAAAAAAGTGACACTGAAGTTGTCTGTGATTAATTTTTCAAATTAGACCTTGCAATCAGGTAATTCAAGTACTTATTCCAGAAAGGATTATAATTAATAAAATTTTATCGATTTCAACTCGTCGATCATCCTTCTTACATCATCTAGCATCTAACGAACTCCATCTTAGCCAGGTTGAAAGATTGTCGGTTAAGCAAATACCAATTAACGAAGCCTGCCTGTTCGAGTCCCGTTAATCTTCAAAACACGATTGGTTCTTCGTTAAAAGTCCAACGGAAGTGGGATAGGTTCCAGGAAAATGAATCTAGGAATTGAAAACGATCGAGGAGAGAGCGGGGTCGGGTCTTTTCGTCTTTCCTAGACAAAATCAACGATGGTGGGGAAAACCTGTCGCAGCCGTTCGCAGCAATGCAAAACGAAGCTTTAGATCGAAGGACAGAGGGCCGATAATTCTTGGGACCCCGATGCGGGGCTATTACATCCAAGCCAACCATCCTCTTTTCCCCTTAGAGCCGGATACGCGGAATTATAATCGAGGGACGAATTTTCGAGCGAACCTTTTCACCCCCTTTTCCTCTTTTTTCCCTCCTGCTTCGTGTAATGGTTTAATCCTTTTATCGTAGCACGAAACATACCGTACCCCTTTCTATTAATATCTGAAAGCTTCATTTTTTTTAGAAAAATTAAACACGCTGGTCTCTTTGACGATTCCAGTTGCGTTATTTAATTAAGATAATGTACCAATTACTGGCGTTATCTTCCTTCGATTCTCCTACGAATTTCGTAGAAAATTCTGAAGCTTAATTGTCGAAAGGAATCAGCAGTTACCATCGACACGCGAGTAGCAAACTCGAATAGCAACATCGTCAACAAAGTTGCATCGATCGAGATAGAAGTGGGCAGGGGGTTGGTGTAGTCACGCTAGGATGGTTGAGGGATCGTTAAAACGGGAAAAAGGGGGTGAAGGGTGTAGGTAGAAAATTGCTGGGGACATGAACGGTTCGAGTATACGTAATCGCGAGTCGAGTCGGGTCGGGTAACGCGATTGGACTATGAGATGAAGTAGAAGCCCGGACAGCGGCTAAAGAAGAAGAAGAAGAATAAGGCGGTAAGATAGAAAAGGAAGAGAATGAAGAGCGAAGTGTTGCGGCGAACGCGAGGGAGGGATTCACAATAGCTCAACTGTTGGAATGAGGAAGTCTCTCGTACGAGACGACACCAGGGGAATACTAAAGTCTGGGTTACTAATAGTTGGTTACTTCGCGTATTCCAGCCTCATAGATTCTCGCGAGGTGGAGCTTCTTGGGATCACGGTGTTCGTGTTGCCCGGTTTCACTTTGTATCGGCGCCATTTGTACGCTTTGAACACGGACGAAAAGGGGGATCGTCGCTGTCTCCGTTCGTGATCCTCTATTTTCCTATGCCCGCGTTGATTTGCGACTCGTTTCTGGGAACGAATCTTGCTCGCCCGTATGGCTTTCGGACTGGGTCAAGAATTAGCTTTTCGTGTATCCTCCTGTCTCCCTTCCGCTGATCTTTAATAGCTTAACAATTTAGCCGCTGAAAATTGCCGGCTCGACTGCCATCAAACGGTCAACTATTTCTTTTTTTTTCTTTTTTCTCAAGGGTATATCCAAAATTCAACCTTAACGGACTTGTTGCTCCTGCCGTCCGACAAATTTCTAACCTCCTACGCGCATTTTGCCACACGGTTGGCGGTAGGTTTCCGTTCGGGGAGAAAAAGTAACGCGCGCAGGTTGCGGGTAAATCCGCCGCGCCAAGTATCCCGTTAATCTGACAAGTAATGGCGCATCGGTGCGTTATATATCGCGGCGTATAAATCACTGACGTATAAATCGTTTAGCATAACAACGTAACAGCGGCGATAATATTGCACGTGTGCATAGGAAGCTCGTATATATTTTTGCGATACCCCGGCGGAGACGGCTATTTTTGAGCGAATCGTAAAGAAGATACTTGGAAATCGCTGTAGAACCATGTTGGTATTGTTAAATCAATGTTCATTGTAATATTTATCTTCGCGATTGTGTACGGGGCGAAAAATGAATTTCTATCAATCCTTCGTTCACTGCCGATCACCGTAGCTTTTCCCATAGAAAATTTTATTTAATATTCATTTTATTATTAATATTCTTCAGTTAGATGATAAATTTGATGATATTTGAAATAAAAAAAATACTATTCATTTTTCTGGAATCGAACCCGCGATCCTCGGATTTGAAGACAGGTATTATTAATTGGAAAGTTCTTTTATTTGATAATATTTCTTTCCCCATAGAAAATCTTATTTAATATCCATTTTATTATTAATATTCTTCAGTTAGATGATAAATTTGACGATATTTGAAATAAAAAAAATAATATTATTTTTTCTGGAATCGAACTCGCGACCCTCGGATTTGATGTCAGGTACATGACTCGTTCCACTATCGTTAATTGGGAAGTTCTTTTATTTGTTAATATTTCGGAAATAATTAAACAACAAAAGGCCTGTTGTCACAGGTGGTCGATGAGGTTCGTTGTTCGTTTCTTCGAACGATAAACAAGGAGTCGTGGACGATGAGAGACTGTTGCAGGCTGCACGGTGGAACCGAGGCTAAACCATTGAATCGTTTATATCAATCGTCGACGATTGGCTTTCGTTCGTCTCACAACTTTCTTTCCCATTCCCGGGTCAGTACTCGTATCTGCTTCGCAGTCAGTCGTCTCTGGTCGAAAGCGTAGAGGTCAAAGGAAAACAGGTGAATCAGACAATTTAAAAAGATTCGCCCTTGGCCCTCGTCCTCGTGGCGGATGATTCGCTTCGTTAAATCGATTGTGTTTCAATCTGACCCGCTAATGCGCGAGAGCCGGGCCAGACGTGCTCTCGCGAGCGTATCGTTTGCTCTGCCTGTTTGTGCTGACCTACATGCCCGTCCAAAATAATCTGACACTGCCGGCAAGACCTTAACCGCGACCTCTGCTGGAGCAGATCGAAGAATAAACCGAGCGCTTCTAACTCCGTTCCAATTGCTTTGCAATCACGCCACGTTCCTTTATCCAGGACAAATTATTATCCGTTTCATCTACAATTATTTTTCATAAATTTCTATCGTAGAACAGTTAGAAATTCATTGCATTATCTACATCGAACGCGTTCGCAGTAGATCCAGACACAGTGGATAGAGATCATCGGTGAGCGACGAAAATTTTAGATAGCATAAATATTATAATAATATTAAGCTTGAAGTTTTTATTAGTTTTTTTGTTCCTTAATTACCTCACTAAATTAAACGTTATAGCACTGATGATCAGACGACCGCGACCCTTTTTTGCTCTCTCTCCCCCTCTTATATAATTCATTTCTGCAACGAAGAGAAAAAAAATTCATCAAAATGTTTTTTTCACATGAAAGAATGGAAAGAGGTAGCGAGAAGGCGATCACGCCTTCGGGCGAGCAAAGATTAACAACGTTTCAAGGATGTCATCGATGATGGGTCGGTGCATAAAATTGAAGGCGGTCAGGCACGTGATTGGCTCGTTTAAAATGTAGTGACCTACACGGCCGTCCAAAATGATCTGACACTGCAGGCTTGACCTTAACCGTGACCCCTGCTGGAACGGCTCGAAGGGCAAACCCCGTCGTGAGATTTAAAACCAATTGACGAGACACATAAGTCGTGCAAACAGCTATTTCGTACGTGCATGCCCGGCACCTAATTGTGCCCAATAGCGTGACGTATGTATACGTATTTTAGGTCTACATCCTCTTAAATTGGAGCATTCGATTCAACTTATATAAAAGAGATCGCTGCGTTTCGACGTAGTTGCTTTTTTTAACCCTTATGTTTTCGAGGATCGATAAATATGACGTAGTTTTTATCGGGGTTCAAATTAAATCATCGCTAATTGCAATCGAACCCTTCGATCGTGAAAGAGAAAATTTTAATTGAAAAAACATCAAATTGTCAAAGAGATTTAATAACCGTTGTTGTAAAACGAGAATAGAATTTATTTTCTTTTCTTTTTCTTATTCTTCTCAGTTCAATGCACTTTTATGTTAATAGTCAATCCCGCAATCATATCATGTATTGCGTAAGCCTATTGATTGGTACTAGGAAAGTGAGTATTAATATCGAAAAATGTTGTATTCAGAACAAGTATGTACCACGCCTAGGCAGCAACGGGTACGTAACGCGATGCCCGTTTAACCTAACGTTAATTTATTAACGAGACTGTAGAATTATCAGGCAATCACTGCTTTAATGCTCGCGAGCGTGACAAACATGTTTCAGATTCATTTTTCTTCGTCGCTGCTAAAACGTAGGATTTTTATCACGGTTGATAATAGAAAAATTCAAAGAATTCCTATGTAAAGTACACCTGTAATTTCGTCTATTTTCCAAATTTCATATTAACTTGAAAATAAATAGAATTATTTAAAATTGCAAACATCGAAATTCAGCCAGAAATTATCGACGGATGCAATAATGAAAAAATCAAATTCATTAGCAGTCTCGTCGACGAAGTCTCGCGGGGAGGAAGTTAAGTCGATTGTTAATCGTGGTTGGCCAGCTTTCGGCCGGACTCTTTCGTAATATTCACCGGCTACGTCCGCGGACCTATTCGATATTCAATGACGCGATACAAGTATCGATTCCCCGAAGTTCGGCAAGCGAGCCAAAGGAGGAACATCGACGGGTGTGGTCGAGGAGTGCGTACATCGATCGGCACTTTAACCTCCGACGAAAGCACACGTTTCTACGCGGCGAAGGAGGGATCCCGGTTGTCCTGCTGCAACCGTTGGCAACAGGATCTTCAAACTTCCTACCCGTTTCACGAGGGTCTTCGAGTACTACCCTTTTCTCACCTTGCTACACACCTGCTCCTGTTACATACCCTGCAACCCCTTCTAAGCTTCGAAACTTTCTACTCTATTACCTAAGTCGAAACGAAACCCTCCTAGATCCTTCGGCACACCCTTCTTGCAATTAGAAAAAAAAAAAAAGAAAAAAGAATTGAAGAAAAATAAATTTCTTTGAGCTAAGTAAAAATAGTACTCGGTCAGGTTACTAAATTGAGCTTAAACATAACAATGGGGCAAAGAGCTAGGAAGGATAAGGTGGAAAGGAGGTGTGCGTACTCGTAGAGCTCGCACACGAGGGAGAGAACGTAGACTAGGGGAGTATAGAATAGCGCAAGAGCAACACGGAGATATATAGTTTGTTGTAGAGAGAGCGAGCTGGTCGAAATTAATGCGGTGAATCCAGTGAACGGGTGGAGATCGGGTTGCTCGGTCGTGGCTCGTTTTGAGTTTTTTAGTTCTCGAATTTAATCCAAGAATGGGGGAGAATGGGGGACATTGAAAGCGGTGGATCTCGTCTAGACGGTATGTGACGTCACGAGACAAGGTCGACCATCGGTCTATCCATGGGCACAGCCTCGCTTTTCTCTATACAATACAGGAAATGCTATGTGTACTCTAATAGACGTGCAATTTGCTATTTTAACATCGATTTCACCCGATAGTCCCTTAAGGGTGCTTTCGATCGATCGTACCCATCCGTAGCTTCAACCCCTTGTCAGAACTTTCTTTGAAAATTCATCAGAATTCTTTGCTTTCTTTTCTATTAAATTCTATAATTTTTCAAATGCTCTCAGATGAAATATTTGACAACCCCTTTTAGGTAATTTTCTACAAATGAAAGGAAGAAAATAGTTGATCGAATTCATTTGTTCGGTACTGTACACGCGCCTTCGACGCATTTCGTCGTCCCAGCTTCTACCTCGCCCTCTAGCCAGGCTTCTTTTCGTTCCCCTTCTTCTTCTACGTCTTTTCTTTTTCCCTTTATTTCGTCCTTTCCCTCCCTTGCTCTCTAGCTGCGCGGACTCGAGCCAGAAGGGTGGCACCAGCAGCCAGCCTCGTGTGTATCCTTCCACACAATACTAGCGACCGGACCAGTTGGACTAGGAATCGTGCCGATCTTGTTCCTTGCCGGGCATCCTGATCGATTCGTCTTGCCGGTGATGTTGCCCATTCCGAAGGGCTTACGAACCGTAATCTTGCGATGAAAGGAAATGGACCTTGCCCTTGCCAGAGACACGTGCACCTTATCGACCGACAGTTATTTAAAAGCAATTAATTAGCCTTTTCATTTATTTTTCCTTCAATTAGAGTAATCATGGTTAGGGATTTAGGGGATCTTGGGTAGGATTATCCACCAAGGGATTAGGGGGTTGATATCTTTTTTATTCGGAATATTAACACTAGATTGCTGGAGCGAGTCAATTTAACTCATTTACGATTTTATTGCTAAACTTAATAGAATTATGAAATTTATACAAATAATAATTCCTTCCCCTCCCCACTCCTTAGTTTCAAAAATTCATATATGCTATACCTATTATTTAGTGTTAATTAAGAATTATTCAAAATATTATTGTGCTCTCAAGAGAACTTCGACTGGCTTTTCCATGTCTCGTGTCAAAGGTTGAACGGTATCCCTCGTGTTTCTCCTCTGAAAATATCCTCGACCGATTAAGAATTCCATCCGAAATTCCGTCGACAGAGTCATTCGTTTCCCGCGTTTTCTGTCACCAGCCCGACAACGTTTTATCTCGTCCGGAAATCAGTAAAGCCTGTGCTGGACTTTGGTCAAGACGAACGACGCTCGTGGTTCTCGCTTCGAACAACGAATAATATCTGAATTCCTTTACGTTCAGGCATAGCCAATCAGGCTCATCAATAATTCAGCGCGTTCGACCGACCGAGAAATTCGAAAACAAGGCGAAAACAGACTGACTACAGGCGCTGTCACAAATTCTTCCTTTTAAGTAAGGAAACACTTAACGTTAACATAGATTATTATTTCTTCGTTTCTTGCAAATACAGAAATTAGTTAGTTTTTTAATTAGGAATTTGTTAGTTCTACAATTCGTTAATTTAGAACCGCATCGCTAATGAAATCATCGGTGGTTGATTATTAAGCAGGCCACAATAACAGCCTTTCCTCTAACGTTCATAAGAAAATTAAATTCATTTCCTGAGAATTTCATTACTCCATTTCTCATATTTGAAGGTCTTTTTGCAATTAGGATACTTTGTGCAAAATAAGTAGAATTTAATTTTTTAACTTAGACCTTCAGTTTTCTATTTTGTAAAATTATATTGGAAATTATGGAAAGTAGGATATTTATGTTCAAAAAAATAATTGCAAATTAGAAGATCGAGTTTTGATCGAGCCTGTAGGTGAAAAGAGCGATCTGGGTTGCCTTTACAAATCGCAGCAGACGCGTTACCTAACCGCAAGTTTATCGTCGTACGATTGAATTTCGATTTTTCTCGCGATCCACGATATCGTGGCGAGGCGATGGAAAAAACAGCAGGACAGAGGTCTTTCGAAACGGGGTCGATCGAATTTGTCTATTCAATCTGTCCGTCGGTGTCTGCGAAACGTCGAGATACCTGATCAAGCCGCACACTTTCATACATTTCAATGCGACCGACAGGATGCACATTTCAATGCCGAATCGAGGTTAAATTCTAAACAGTCGGGGAGGATGTCGGTGAACGTGTCAACCGAGCGAATAAGGAATTGGCAAGTGCTAAATGGTAATGCAATTTTATGCAGTTTCCACTCCTTGGCTTACTATATTTATTTTCTTCCTTTTTTTTTCCTGGTGATTTAATTTTTCAATTCTTCTCTTTCTTTGTGAAAATTCTTGTACGCGCTTACGCCTCGAGCTGCTACACAGACGGTTGACATTGTGGTCGGCGAGAGTGGAAGGTACAGATTGCAATCCAGTTTCAACAATACAGAGTGGCAAGCCACGGCTAATTTACTAATTCAGACATAATTGCCTTCTCGGAAGGGACAAACGAAATATAGACCGAGCCAGGGTCACCGGTGCACCCCTGCCTTGTGCGTAAAGGTCGCAGTAATTAAGAATGATTCTGTGTACAGTCCGAGTAAGGAAATATTATCCTTGCCAAATTTTTCATTAATTTTTTATCCTTAATTTGATTTCTTTTTTTTTTTTAAATCAACACCAATTTCTACATTTTCGAAATTTTCTTAACGAATCCAAATGATAATTAGTCACATTTCTTACGCATTAATCGCCAGTTTGACTAATCGAAGATGTTGATCAGAGAATCGATGGTGATTCGTGCGTTGTCCTTCGAACGAATCAGATCACCGTCTCCATCTGATCGATCGGCATCCTCTTTGATCAGCTTCGTTTGCTCCTTGACGAATAAGTTAATCGGGTTAATCCATACTGGCCATTTAAACGTGACACACGCTTAATCACTTCCGCGTACCGGGGTCACTGCTCTTCCTCGTTCTTCCCTAAACGCTATTGTAGCGTTACGAGATTATTACCAGACGAAATACGTTTCATAATTTCTGTCTGCGAACGAGCGTGAGACTGCGGTACGCGACCGTGTTAGATTGGATCTAATTTTCCAATAGACCCAGCTGCCGTGTTGCACACGTTTCTACCGGGGGTGTGTCGAAAGCTTCCATGAAATTTCATTTTCGAATGCTTCGAATCTCGAGAAATTATCGAATTTTGAAGAAGTACTAGCACCCAGCCATACTTATCTTAAAATATTATTCAAGGTTCCATGAAATTTCATTTTCGAATCTCGAGAAATTATCGAATTTTGAAGTACTAGCACCCACCCATAGTTATCTTAAAATATTGTTAAAAGTTCCATGAAATTTCATTTTCGAATGCTTCAAATCTCGTGAAATTATCGATTTTTGAAGAAGTACAAGCACCCAGCCATACTTATCTTAAACGATTCTGTTCGAACGAAGCTACAGAGAATATCAACCCGTTGTCTACATTAAAAGCAGCTGAGCTTCGAATCGTGTAACTCATTCGCGTTGATATCTGGGCCACAATGTCTCGTTTCCCAATGAAGTCCGACCGATCTACTCGATGACGATTCATCGTGATCGCTGCTTGGTTCAACGCACTTGCAGCGCGAATAACGCGGGCAGAGCCGGATAGAGGTTGATATCTTATTAACAGGGGGAGCAGGGGGACAGCCCGTGACGCGACGAATTTCGGCCACTGGTTCGTTTAAAATCTCGGAGACATCCTTTTGTGTCCCCCTATCCAATTCGGCACAATAGACTGCAGTTTGGTATTTGATTGTAATTAATGACTGGTAGATTAACAGGCTTCTCGATGGGGTTCATTATCGTGGATGCTGTTTTAATTATCTCTGAAATTGTACTCTTCGATTTCAACGACGGAAAATTATGTACGTGCACGTGTCTGTGTTTGATTTCGTGACGATCGGCTGAAGATAGGAGGCAAATCGATCGTTTTCATGAATGTTTCGAGGGATCGGAGCGTATTTCGACGCGAATCTTGCGAATACGAATTACGCGCGACGAGCGATAAATGAATTCATTTGAATTCTTGATAAGATGACGTAAGTAGCGCAAAACGATGTTGCTGCTACTGCTGTGGCTATGGTAGATAAGAATCTGAGCCTCGTTATCGGCGCTCCTGTTGCACACCGTTCAGTTTCAAGCTGCAACTCCGATAAAAAGTAACGCGCTTCCTTTGAAACGAAAAAAAGAATCTTCACAAATAAAAATCTTTTTATTCAATGTAACAGCGGCGATAATATTGCTCGTGTGTATAGGAAGCTCGTACATATTTTTGCGATACCACGGCGGAGACGGCTATTTTTGAGCGAATCGTAAAGAAGATACTTGGAAATCGCTGTAGAACCATGTTGGTATTGTTAAATCAATGTTCAATGTATTATTTATCTTTGTGATTGTGTACGGGGCGAAAAATGAATTTCTATCAATCCTTCGTTCACTGCCGATCACCGTAGCTTTCCTCGTAGAAAATTTTATTTAATATTCATTTTATTATTATTATTCTTTAGTTAGATGATGAAATTGATGATATTTGAAATAAAAAAATAATATTAATTTTTCTGGAATCGAAACCACGACCCTCGGATTTGAAGTCGGGTACCTTACTCTTGTCACTTTTGTTAATTGGAAAGTTGTTTTATTTGTTAATATTTCTTCCCCCAATGGGGATTTTTATTTAATATCCATTTTATTATTAATATTCTTCAGTTAGATGATAAATTTGATGATATTTGAATTAAAAAAAATAATATTAATTTTTCTGGAATCGAACCCGCGACCCTTAGATTTGAAGAGCAGGTACCTGACTCAT
The DNA here is from genome assembly GCF_051020975.1 of Osmia lignaria lignaria. NCBI lineage: Eukaryota > Metazoa > Arthropoda > Insecta > Hymenoptera > Megachilidae > Osmia > Osmia lignaria. The sequence continues at coordinate 3,626,040 of NC_135040.1, forward strand.
TTCACTATTTTTAATTGGAACGTTCTTTTATTTGTTAATATTTTGAAAATATTTAAACAACAAAAGGCCTGTTGTCACAGGCGGTCGATGAGTCGAAAAAATCTTTTCATTTTATCTTTTTTTTCCCCCAATAAATTGATCGTGATTTTTCGCGGCGAGAGAAGGCGCGTATACGAATTCTCATTGCTGACCGACTGAATTATCGGCAATCATTTAAATTGGAGTATATTGCAACGGCGATAAGCGTGTTACGCTTGTGAAATCTACAACACGCAACGTGTTGCAAAACACAGACAGCTCGTGGAAGAGATAGGCGACGATGACACGCACGTATACGTGAAACGTTATATATCGAGTCCAAAGTATTTTTCACCAGCGGTAAAAATAGCGGTGTACGTAGCTACACGAGGTTGCGATGGCAGACGCGAACGACACACACGGGTCGCGTTTGATCTCGCGGGCATAATTGCCTCTGTCGCGTGTGCTTAATCGCCCTCGTGCTTGCCCAATGATCGCGGGCTCGTCTAGGTCTACGAGTATCGTCGTTTCTATCGATAAACAAATTAATTGCTCGCGATATGCTACTCGATTAATCTAAATAGAGGCCACCGGATTCTCGCCCTTGCCTCTACGCTTAACGACCCTCCTCGTAGATGAACAAACGATTAACCCATCGTTATGGTCCATTAAGAAATATTTAGAAATTGTCAGTACGCTACTCGATCGCTTCCTGTTTCTTTCAGCGTACTGTTTTACAGTCGGTCATAAAAATCGTTCCTGTAAATCGTAATGAAAGATTTTCTTCTTTCTGGAAAAATTGTTTGTATAGTTGAGCGAAATTTTTCCACCTGTTACGATGTATCGTTTCGGAATTGATCGATGGATTTAAATTAGAAGGATGAGAGAAAAATCGTGAACCTTCCGACGAGTGCAATGAAGGCAAGTGGACGAGCAGACGAGAAGAACGATGCAGCAGGCTGCTCGGTGCAATATGTGGGCCAGACAACAATAATTGTTCAACATTTCCTGGTATATTATACTGCGTGTAATTGATACAGAGGAGCCGCCATTAATTCTCCTTCTGTTACTGGGCTATCTTTAGCCGAGGGCTCTCGGAGGGTCCGTCTGTCGAATATAATTTTCCCAGAAATCTTATGAATATTCTATAAACGAGCAAATGTTACACAATCCATCCAGCGGAACAATTAATGAGCCTTTAAATTAATTAAATTTCAATTGATCCCGAAGCGTAATTAATTAGACGAATCGAATTAACAGTAATTCATATCGCTGTAATGATTCATGGAACTAATTTCTCCCCGAGTGCAATCGATCAGTTCAATTCCGCTTTTCCAATGTCGATCGATCGGGGGGATTCGAAGGCACGGCAAAGGATTGCAACGTAGACACACACGTAACCCTTTCACTTGGCGGAGAACGTGGCTACCCTTACCACAAATATATCGATTCTTAATAGAAGGTATATCAAGGTCACGTTATCCTGACGAAGGTCAATCTCCATTCGCCGCGGAATGCAGCGCAGCCCTTTCATTTATGTTAATAGGATTCACGTGCAGGCTACCATTAAAAACAGCCTGGTCCGCCTTTCCTCGAAAACCTAAATATTTCAAATTTCTTTTCATCGGTGCATTATGTTCTCCCGTGAAATTTTCGTACAAAGCGCAGCGATAGACGTTGCGTAAGGTTGTTAATTCCATTTTTATTCGACTCGAATCAAATTTTTCACCCGATACAGGGAGCTTCAAAATTAATTTTTTCAAATTTTGAAACGTTTGAAAGTTGCAGAATTTAATTAATTTTTATGGTTCGAGATTCGGACTATCAATCATCTATTAATGCAGAAGATTGGTAATTTCATTTTTATTCGACTCGAATCAAATTTTCCACCCGATACAGGGAGTTTCAAAATTAATATTTTCAAATTTTGAAACGTTTGAAAGTTACAGAATTTAATTAATTTTTATGGTTCGATGTTCGGACTAGGATCCAGTGTTCCGTTCCTCGGTCTATAGAAGATTCTGAGGACGGTGTGTTCGCATAACGGTACCGTCGGTTTCTCGCACGTCGTGTCGCGCCGCGCCGCGTCGCGACGCATACCTGCCGGTGAATCGAACCGGCCAACGCGTTGTGTCGACGTGTATATACGCGTTCTGTATTACGTCGACGCATGTTGCCGGCGTTACGTGCACACCGGGATGCATTTCGCCGCGGCGAAACGAGTTGAATGCCAATCGGCACGCGAACCATCGTGTTCGATATGGAAAGGTTGCAAAATAAAAACAAAAAAATAAAAAGTAGTAACACCGGCTTCATCAAGTTATACGCGTTTTATATCGAATATTTTGACTCGTTCGAGCGTGTACCGTCGTTCGTCTTCATCGAACCATAATTCTTCTCCCCGCATTGTTTCCCTCGATAATCTAAGATCACCTTCGCGAGATTAATTTAATAAACCGTCTCGCGTATAATTCCCTCGACCGTTATCGCGGCTAATTGAAACAATTCACAGGGACGAAGGATGCCTGAGAGCTGCGATCGTTCGATCGACCGAAAGAAGTGGGAGGAGATATTCGTTCGTTCGATTAAAGTGTAAAATAGTTCCCTATTCATCGAGAGTGAAGATGCATTTTCATCGTAACCGATAAAGATCCTTCGCTAACAATGCGTCGTTTAGATGGAAATCAAGTTTCAATTTTAATTAATTTACACTTGTTAGAAGATGAAGATTGCGTAACGGATGGAAAACAAAGTCGAATTTCCAGTGGAAACGGAGGCGGTTACCGGGATCGCGGTTGTTGCGGTTTTGAAAAATAAGGACGATATCGTTGATCGGCGAGTCGAACGAAATTGAATTCCACGATGCTACCATCGGAAGTAATTTGATCGCAGCTAGGAAGTTGCTCTTTCCCCGACTGCACTTTCTATCGGCCACTTTCATCGCGCCTCCTCCACGCCTCTCGCCTTTCCATTCAGCTGGAAATGCTGATTTGCTGAAAGAAAAGAGCTCGGACCCGTGATTGCACCGCGGGTAAACTCGAAAAACCGAGGCGCCGCGATGAGCGGTAAAGGACGCTGTTACGCGACGCGTTGTGATCACCGTTACGACGCGCGCGTCGCTTTCACTCGAATTCTCTGTCGCTTTTTTTTTCATTTTTTCTTCGCGCCAAGTTTCTGTACGTACGTCGTAACGTACGTGTACGACCCAGGACTATCCGTTAAACAGGCGGCGGTAGGATATATACGGGAGGCAAGAAGAGAGTCGTAGGCAGCGGCGTTGGTAAAAACGAGCGGGGCTCTGACACCCATTGAGGGGAGGGCTGGGCAGGAGCGATCGGAGCAGCTGCCAGAATTCGGATCCCGATCTGCGGAGGGCCGCGTAAACGCGCGCATCAGGGACTCATTGCCTGGTCGGAGATTCGTCTGGAAGGCAGGAAGGAAGGTAAAGGTTAGGCAAAGGCAGAAGAGCGAGAAGGACGATGTGGTGAGGGGGGATGAGATGGAACGGGTAGGCCGCGTGTGGAACCAGCGGTCTGGCCAGTTGATTACGATGCCGAAACGAGTGGCGGGCCATCTCTGCAACCAGTTTCGGACAGTGTGCTCGCCAGGATGGTAGGAAAGGTCTGCGTATAGCCCGGACTGGACGAGGAAGGTAAAGGAAAAGAGAGGCGCAAGAAGAGACGGAGGAGGCGACACGGCCGAGCTTAAGTTTCGGTTTCGTTCGTTTCGCGCCTGCTCCGCGCGTCGAACGGGAGCCGAGAGTGAGCGCCGGACCCGAGTACGAGAAAGACCGAGGCTACCGGTGCGACGAGGATGGTCGACGCGACGCGACTAGAACGAGACGACTTACCCGGGTAAAGAGAGAGAGGGAGAGAGAAAAAAGAGTGGAACAGAGTTGGGTAAAGGGTAAAGAAGAAGCGAGAAGGAAAAGCGTGTACCAGCGGTGGTAGAGGAGGTCGCAGAGGACAGGAACGGAGCTTGGTAAGAGAGAGAGACGGAGCTAGATGTAACCAGTGGATGAAGAGAGAGGCGTAGCTGCCGAGGCGAACAGACTTCACCGGCGCTCTGCTCCCAATAACGACTCTCGCCCTCGGTCAGTCGCGCGCGAACCGCGGAGCCGCGAGCATCTTTCCGTTTCTCTCTCGCTCAAGCTCGTCAGGATTGCTGTGTTTCGGAGTCGCGTGCACGTGTGCGAGAACAGGGGAGCGATCGAGCGAGGGAGCAAGTGGAAAACCCGCGAGTCTCGTTCCGACGCCTCGAATAAGTAGCATCGGGGAAGCTGGCAGTAGTGGGTATCGGAGCGCGCGACAGGTGAACCGATTTATCGCGATCGGATCGATTTTCCTCATCTTCGGAATTGTCAGTTACTCGAGGAGGACGTGTCTGTGCTCGCGACAAGCGTACACGATGGAAGTTGAGTAACCTTCGGGGATACTCGATCGGACTCGGAGCCAAGATCATCGGTATAGGTTTGTTGGTCGTTGGCAAGGGTATCGTGGAAGCCGAGGATAGGCTGGGCGATTCGGTCGACGATTCGTTTTTTTTTTTTTTTCGGAGTTATCTCATGGTGGTATTGTCGCGGTATCGACGTGGTAATCGCGTCGCGAGTGGTGCTCCCTGCATCCGGAGATACATGCAGCTGGTGACCGAGTGAGAGAAGAGCGGAAAGCGGTCAAGTGACAAGCAGCAACGAACGCGTGGTATATAAAAGTGCGAACTGGTGGAGCGAGGAAGCGAGCGAGTTACACCGGGCGAGTGCGAGGCTGCCAGTAGCGCGCGGACCAAGAAGAAGACCACGACGACCACGACGACGACGACGGCGCCGACGACGACGGGGAAGAAGAGGAAGAAGAAGAGGCAGCCTACAGGCACGCACACCCGTAAAGGACAACGCTGTTGCTATTTTCGAGCCCGCCAAATATCTTGGGGCACACGGTGCTCTGCACGCTGCTGTCTGCGCTCCTCGCCTTGCTACGCTCTTTCTTCGGGCCCGCGTACACGTTCCTACGAAGCGCAACGATTCTGCGCCGATGACGCATGGCCCTGACCAAACTGGGAGACAGAAAGAGACAGTGCAAGGGAAAGAGCGGACAGGACGCGGCAGAGGAAGCGAGACGGGACGACGTATGACAGGTACGTTTCGACTTCTTGCCTTTTTGCAAAACCGCCAGCCGCGATCTCTTGACCTACGACGTATCTGTGCCGTGACCGTGAGCGCTGACGAGTCTCTACGATCCTCGCCACCTTCGCGCCTTGATCGCTTAGCCGACCCCTCCTGTTATTCCACCTAATTAGTGGTCACCGTTGCGGTTCTTTCGTTCGCCGATACCCTCCCCCGAGCAAACGCTACCACCTCCTCCCTTTGCGTTGCTCCGAGTAATTAGAAACTGTTCATGGGTGATCTATTAGGGCTTGTTTCGATGATCGATAGATTTATTCGTCGTTTTTTAACTGGATACCAAAGTAGGTCACCATTGGGGTTGTTTTCTTGGTAGGTGAATGAATACTTGGAAACCAACGCTGCGCCACCGAGTTTCGAGTAATTAGATAATTAACGAAAGAGTTGGTATCGATAGATATCTCGTGGTCGCAATCGAAATCGGTTTAGAAAAAGAAAAAGTTGGAATCGGCTTTCACGTCGGTTCGCTTTGTTTCAAAATCACAGATAATTTCGTAAGCTCGGAATTTCATCAGTTTCCAAGCGTTTCCATCGAGGAACCGCTTGAATTTCTATTTAAGGAAACGTTAAAAGTCACCGGGAGATTTCCAGGGAATCTGGAAAACGTAAAATAGAGGCATCTGGCTTCGTTTTCTGTGGCTTTGTTTCAAAGTCGTAGATAAAGTTCGTTAAGCAATCGTTCCCTTGGTTCACGGCTGTTATCAACGATTTATACTTTTTATTCCACGATGTTTTCCAAACACCTGTAACACCAGGTGTTTGGAATACACGGTACCATAACATCGTGTTTGTTTCACACTCGATTCCTTGCAGCTATTTATCCGCGAGATCCATCGTCCTCGCTTCGTTATGCTTGATGGAGGAGAAACATCAAGATTTCCTTGCAATTTTCTTCGTTTTAACGAGGGAAATCGCGTTGCGACATCTTCGCTTTGTGTGTTATCTCAAAAACTCCTCCCAAGTATTTTTTAACCCTTTGCCTGCCGAGGATTCTAGGCTCGAACGTTCTGTGTGGACGAAATAAGAATCAAGTCAACAACACTTATTTTCTTTTTATTCCATTTCATTTTTCAGTTTATTATTTCATTTCTTTTTCTTTTTTAGGGTTTTGTCATATCATTGCAATGTGATAATACAGTGAGTTGGACACCGTTTAAAAAAGAATACCTCATTTAAAATTGGACTAAATGATTCGAGGTTTTTTGAGAAGTTATACTAATTAATTTACTAAGACATGTGCTTTTGTCGTTTTAAAAACTTACAGTTTGTTGAAATCGTGGAAGAAAATAGTGAAGGGTAATTTTTCATCTTTGTTATGTGAGCCTATAATGAAAATTTAAAATATAGAAATTACAAGTAATTAAAATTTCCGATAATCGCGACTTTTCATCTAAGAACATAACTAAAAAGTTGAAAAATTACCCTCCACTATTTTCTTTCATGATTTCAACAAATTGTAATTTTTTAAAGCGACAAATTAATTTGTAAATTAATTTTTATAGCTTCTCAAAAAATCTCAAGTCATTTGGTCCAATTTTAAACGAGGTATTCTTTTTTAAACGGTGTCTAAACACTTTTAACACTCACCGTATATGGTGTGTAATTAGTAATAATGCGTTGATAATTTTTATTTAATTATAATCAGTATACACAAGAAATAATCTATGGACGCGTATCTGCGTCCATCTGCACCGATAGCTTTCATCGGACGCATATGTGCGTCCATAGCAGTGAAAGGGTTAATAAAAGAACGATGGTGTCCACGAAGGAAAGAAAAATGCTGTCGGATTCAGCCGGCGATGCGACAGAGATTAGTTTATTTCTCGACTGGTAGTCCGCTCATCATAATACACGCGTGGCAGGGATATTTATGTAATACGCGACATGCAAATGAATACATTGTTTGCCCGTTTGTCAGCGATAAGATACACAAAGCGGGGTTTCGTACAACGATTTCTGTGCCGCTTTTATTACAGCGACACGACGGCTGCTTGTAGATGCAGAAAAACCGGCAAACAAATATGTGTGTTGTGTGGCCGACGGCTTATCACGTTTTATTTTTTATTTTTTCTCTTTCTCTAAATGAAATGCAACTGCTGAAAAACAGCAATACTATTATCGAGCCGGCTAGGCTCGTTAACTATAGTAGACAGCCGGCACATATTTATAATTTCAGCGTTGACGAGCTGGATCAATTTGTCCAAATACCGCTATCTACTCTGGTGCGTTTCAAATATTTTCTACAGCGATTCGTAATAAGGCTCCAATTGGATCCGTCTGACGTTCGCGAAACCAAATTAGGAAAACAAAGAGAAGAGCGTTTAAATTAGAATAAGATATTCCACGAATGACACAGCGCAACACGAATCTACCGCAGGCGATCGAAACGATATTTGTAATGCCACCGAATAATTTTCAGATTAAATCGACGATTAATCGAACAGCTTTTGATAATTTTATTATAAATTTGATCGGCGCTCGACGATAGCCTTTGGGGGTTGAATTTCACCCGGCACGAAACGCGTTAGAGATCGCCTCTCTCTCGACAGAGCGAATGGTAGATCCATGATAATAAATCGAGAATGATTCGTTGTTCATAATCGATATTGCTTTGCTCTGAAACGAACCGAGCAGCCTCGCTATCAATAATGCATCTCGTGCAACAGGTGAGAGGGCACGCGTCAAATTCACCACCATCAGACGCCAGTCTTTCCACTTTCGCGCACCGGTGCATCCGTGAGTCACGTTCCCCGATGCACCAAGTTGCAGCTTCGGCCTTTCAGACGGGTTGCAACGATGCTCGACGCCAGGCCCGGTGGATACCGTTAGTCGACGTACTCGTGTGAACATTCTGTTCAAAATTTCCTCTTCCGTTCAATTATATCCTTTTTTCTTCCTCTCTTTCTCTATCTTGCTCTGTTAATTCGATTTTATTTAAATCGCCCGCAAGTCGAAGCTGAGAAATTCTTACACACCATGTGTATTAATAAGGAAACTGATTTCCTTTTTATTCTTTTTATCTTTTTTTTTATTTTATAAGTTTAAGACCTACAGCAGCTGGTAGAACATTTTTTTGTTGTCTTCCTGTTTCTCGAACAGAGGTGAAAATATATATATTTTTTGTTCAAAGTCAGAGCTTAGCGAGTTAGAAAAATGCGAAGGCAATTACACAGTGTGTTCGACAAGTTTCGCGGCCGGCAAGCCGGAGATGAGCCTGGCCGATTGCAGGCGAGATCATTGATCGTTAAGTTTTTTTCACTGTCGATGATCAAAGCCGAACGACGCGGTGGCCGCGCGTAAATCGACTTTAAATCGCAATAAACCGCGCAAGAACGGCTGCAGAGCGGATTTGCCTCGCGCGTTCACTTTCGACCGCAAAAAGAAGGAAAAATCGAAAAACCGATCCTACTTTAACCTTCTCCGCGGCCTTCTACCTTGTTTCAAAAGCCCTTTCTGTTCATTTTTTTAAATTCCGACTTTGCGTCCTTTGGCGTGTTTCGTGAAAAATTCTCTCCAGCCGTGTTTTGTGACATCGGTTTTGAAGCGACCCGTACAGGAATCGCGAGTACGGTAAAAAGTGGCGTGCGTAATAATACAGGCGAAATGGTGCATTAATCACACGCGGCACAGGTAATCGCTAGATCCTCGTAGAACCGCGAACTTTTTCTTCGCTCGATCATCAATCCGACTAGACGAGGCGTTTTATTGAATTTCAAGACCGCGTGTGATCGATGATCGCGAGCCTAGCGGCGGGTAAACATCATCGTGTGGCAAGTGGTAACAGTCATTATTATTACACTGTCATTGCCGGGTTGCCAGTGATTTGCATGCTCACGAAGCGACCCTTTTAATTTTAATATCAAAAACAGTCGAATTTTCATTTTTACTCGAAACTACCCCTCTTGAATTTTTGGAAAAATAATAATTTCCTATAAATAACGGCTGTGTTTCCGAATGATCCTCCCAAAATTGAGAGCTCAGGTTCGGTATATAACCTAAATTGACTACAAGAAACCGATTAAAGTTGGTTTCAGAGCTGGATGTCTTACCGTTTTTGAGATATCGAGGTAAGGCTAGGTCAGGTTCCGTGTATGCGCAGTATCGAATAGCATATGTCCAGTATCGAACAGCGCATGCGCAGTACTGAATAGCGCATGCGCAGTATCGAATAGCGCATGCGCAGTGTCAAATAGCGCATGCGTAGTCCGAAAATTGTACAAAAATTTCTTAGCACGATATCTCAAAAACGGTAAGACATTCAGCTTTGAAACCAACTTTAATCGGTTTCTTGTAGTCAATGTAAGTTATATACCGAATCTGAGTTCTCAATTTTGGGAGGGCCATTCGAAAACTTATCCTAAATAACTCTGGGAAATATTGTAAATCAGCTTCCAACGATCAAGAGTGTCAATCACTCACCAAGGAAAGTTATCTGAAAGTCACAATGAAGACACAAAAGATACGTTCACAGACAGTGGTATCGGTTCAAGTACCAACGGTGTTTATTTTTAGTACGTTCGAGTATCCTTATCCGACAGTAAGGAACGGTTCAAGTTCTCCCGCTAAATTGTCAGACAGAAAATATGCGATACTAGTGTTGGCTAATAGTGGACATTGAGAATCGCGCGTGCCATTCGTGACCCTGCGACCGCGCGTTCCTACCATCATCTTACTTCTGCTTTTCTTCGGGGCTCGCCTAACCTTTCCTCTAACGTCACTCGTCTCTTTTCTACACAAGCAACCGCTAATTAGACGCTTAAGTAACACGTGCTTGATTCATTAACTCCTTCAGAAGAATTACATGGCAGCTTTTATTTTTAAATAAATTTCTCATCAACGTCGTGCCTCTTCTATTTACTCTCTTATCGAGTTGCTTCGTGTTTGACATTGCGTCGCTTTTCCAAAGCTTTCCCTCGAAGCTAAGAATTATCTGTCGCTCTTCCTGTCTCTTCTCACCGGATCTTCCGCTTTTAATCTGAGCGTCGCGGAACGATATCCTGATATCTAGCTCTTTATTTGTGGTACGATAAGATGCCGGGACGCCATGGCAAAGTTTGCCCAAGGGGGTCGATGTCGTCGGAAAACGGTCTCTGTGGATGACGTTCTACGCTGCTCTTTTTAATTATTCTTAGACAAAGGATAATATTTTATTTTGAAAAATGGTAAATTATCAAGTGGATAAGGAATTTAGAATTTATTGGTTGAACGTTAACCCATGATTCTTTAGATAAATCAGTAGCAGTGTTGGATGACCAACACCACTAGTCACAGCACAAACACCATAGATTCATCCTCGTCCAAACATCCTAATCACGATTCCTAATCCTTATTCATCCTGTACTTCGCACCCTTCTTTAGTCACAGTGTTCCTTGACCATTGTCCCTACCACTACCCATCTCCATCAATAGAATATAAAGCCTGTATCATTATAGAACAACCAGATTTCAGTACTTACTTGTCGAATGCATGTCCAATAAAGTTTCAAAGATTGTTCTTAACGCGTTGTCGATTTCCATAGAATTCAACAGCAGCAATATTAACGCATTATTATTCGTGTTTAATGGCACTGTTCAAAAACTAGATCATTTCGTCTCTGATGCAACGATTCTATCTTTAAGAACTGCTTCTACCGTGTCCGATTCTACGTTCTTATTAGCCAACCCGTTTCTAAAAGATCGAAAATCTTGATAAGGGGGCTATAGACTTCCTGTCACTTTTGTACAGGCCAAACGGTAAGAGTTATCGAAAACATTCTTGCGCCATTGTGTTAAGCGGGTGAAAATCTCAACGAATGACAGAAAATTAATCTTTTTTTGCCACTTCCGGTCTGACCAGAAGTTTGTTTCGTTCCGAATCTTGGAAAAGTTACGCAACGTTTAAATAATTCCTCGAAATCCAGCCGTTTCCAGTGATAAGAGTGAATTTCTTTCGAAGGAACATTTGCGCAACCACGTAAACGAGCAAAAATAATTCTTGCGAACGGAACGACATCGAAATCTCGTTTCATAAAAGTCTTTCGAATAACGTAATCCTCGATGATTCGCTAAGTTCCCTCCTTTTTTTCCCCTCTTGTATCTTCGGACGATAAATTTTATGAAAGAAAACGTGTGAAAAGAAAAATGTAGAGTGACGGAGAGAGAGAGAGAACGGGCGGGTCGGATTCAGCCATTTTTGCGACACGAATAATTATATCTTATCTGACTCGACCCGTGGCCTCGAGAACGCGATGCGTTCGTCTGCCTCGGCTTTTCAAGAAAAATATGGAACTGACGGTTCGCCGAGGATGAAGCTGCAGGATGGGAGTCGATCGTCTTACCAGTTCTTCGATAGATGTATTTGCAACAACGTCTCGCAGAATCAATTTCGCAACTTTCGATCAGTCGAACACAGATTTCAGATGGTTAACATTATTATATTTCTCTTTTGAATCAAAAGAAAAATTAAAATGTTTCGCAAGTGAATCATAGATAAGTTCTTCTCCCAGTTAATGAGCTGAAATTTCCTCTGAAATCGATTAGCGAACCTTTGCAATAACTTCTTGCTTTCTTCGATAGACTTCCTTTCCCGATTTTTTCCCCCGCTTCTAGCATCCCTGAGAGATGCTGTGCAAAGGTAGGAAAAATCGATTACCCGAAGGCTGCTACGGTCCCTACGTGCTGTGCCCTTAAGAGGATCGTAGAGGCTTAAGCGTTTACCGGATTTAATGTATGTAGATGGCCGTTTAATAAATATACGATCGCGTTTAAAGCTGTTACCTTGCCGAGGTAACTCGAACGTTCGAATAGACGGTAATAATATTACGGTGTAAATAGGATTGCGAGAACTTTATTCGATTGGCGGAGAGATAAGAAAAATATGTAAATGATATATTAAGGTGAAATGAGAAATGATACGAAAGGTTTTTGAATCGTAGTTAATCTAGATTCGAAATGCAGAAAGCGTCGCTGTCCAGTCCCGGTTCTGTTCAAAAGCAATTGCTACGGTGCAATTGGTTCAAATGGCATTGCATGGTGCGCGGTGTTATAGAACAGAGTTACGTGGACTCTTCTTCATAAAGTGCATTCGCTAACGATTACAATTGCATTTACTTTGATCAATTACTATCGCGATAAATATCCTTCTGAAAGTATCTAGGAGAACGTTCGAATCTGCTAATTGAAATTTTCAATAATTTGATTTAATTTGTTACTTTGAATAGAATTTTGCAAGATTTTGATTTAATGAAATTCATTTCGAAGAACAGTAGATTGCCTTAGAATCACTTTCCATTCGAAAGCGTTTAATTCATTAAAATTCCTTTCGAAATCGTTAAATTCGTATTATTCTATTCGAAAAAAAAGAAGAAATTTTCATTTCTTATCAGAAATTCTCCATTCCTTCTTACGCGTAAGTGGAACGCGATAAGAAGAGCTTCTCCGAGGAACTGGTCGCTCGGAAGAAAATGTAAGATCCCGAGGGAAAAGGGGGTGGATTTTGCGATATTAAAAATAACGTCAGAATGCGCGCAACTGTTTGACCCAGTTGAAACAGCGAGGGATATCGATTTTAGTGGCAGGTATCGTCGGGATTAATATTAGACCGCGTGCTGAAAATAGGTGAACGCTGCAACACTGTTGCTGCTGCACTTCTTATCTGCGAGCAACTTTGATCATCGTTGCAAGTGTCTCTTCAAAAATATCCAGCTTCCCCATGTTCGTTCGTTTTAATCACTTCCTCTAGTTCTAAATTGCACGTAGGAATTTCAGCTTTTAACTTGATGAATTCGTTTAAAATAATTATCAGAAACTTTCTCATCAACTCGAGGGGTTAATTAATTGAAAATGATTGGACCAAACAAATTATGTTTTATCCCCATTTCTGGATTATGTTTATAGGTTAAACGAGGAGGAGATGTTTTTTTAGATGAACATTGGTGCAAATTACTAAGTTGACAAAGTTGAGTCACCGTGTATATAGGGAACGAAGTCAATGATACACTTTTCCACTTTCTCCGCGACCGAGATTACACGAAGCCTTGGGTAGAACACCGCGAGATAAAACTCACCTTCGTTCTGCTCTTGTGCACGGTGCTCAATCGCTGGCTGTCCTCTCATTTATTAAGAAATTTATTTATTGCCTACTGTACGATAATCGCTAAAATTCTAAAAATGAAATTTTTCTTAAGGAATAGGAATTTCTTTTGAAATTATAATACAGGTAGATGGAGAATATTAAAATATTCTTTTAAATATTCGTTCCATGCACTGTAAAATAAAGTTTCATTCGACTGATTGAATAATTAAATGCAATCGTCTGCCAGTCGGAAGTCTGCTAATAAAACTTTGAGCGTTAATAATTATTTTGCAGCAAAGGTGTATATTTCTTGAAAATTTTCGGTGCTCAGTTTCGAAGCTGCTGTTCTGGAACTGAGTTATATCCGAAAAGCGATACGTCAGACTGGAAACGATTAAGCTATCCCGTAAATTGGGTCACGAGATCCATCGGGAACTATTATCCGCGTTCTGCTCTCGAACAAACGATCGATAAGCTTCTGGTTCGGATTTGCATGAGAACCACTGCGTGTTCCCATTTCTCCTTTCAGCGGTCGGTCGGTCGCTCGATCCGCGGTTGTATAACAGCAATGAAAGTACTCGGACAGGCAACCGGCAACGTCACGTCTCTGTTCACGCTAACTACCTTGTGATAGTCGTTCTATCTGCTAGTGTGCTTGCTTCTTCGCGATCTTGCCATGTTCCTATTTAACCCTTTGATTGTTCACTGAAAATCTGATTCGTTCAGAGGCGTACCCCTTTTCTAGAGCAGAGCGCGATTGAATCGAGTCGCTCCTTTGGCGGACCATGGAGAGAGCTCCGATAATAATTTTATTTTCATCTTCCAAATAAATCGAGTCACCGTGGCGGACCACGAAGAGAGCCCCGATCATAATATAATTCTTCTGTTTCATTTCAAATTCATTTTACAAATTTTACACTGTTGAAATATTAATTATAATTAAGACAATGATTTTCAGGAACAATCGTTCCATCGCGAGGATCGATGTTGCAGAATATCGCTTTTATCTTATCAGAGCAATCAAGTTGGGACGGTGTAAAAAAAAAACGGAGCTGTTTGAATAGCTCGTTATCAGTCGGATTATTTAGCCAGCGTGAAAGTGCATTGTACGATAGGATACGTAACGTCTCGGGCGAATCGAATGCTCACGATTTGGGTCAATATTTTTTAGCGTGACGCTCAATTGGCGTCGCTTTGACATCGTTATTAATCGCGTGCTCGTTTATCGAGCCTGATACAGGTCGAGGAAGGCTGAGACATCGTTTCGGTTCGTCGAATCGTTTCGAAGTGAGAAAATCATGAAAAATAATCATTTTCGAGTCAGGGGGGAGAAAAAAAAACTGGAGATACCGATGATCTTTACTACTACTCGATTCATCCGGAAAGTAATCTCCACTGAATGATGAACTTCGAATGGAAATTTTCTTATTTCACGATGATAATACCACTCGATTCTTGTTTTTCTTTCCTGCCACGATCGATCCGTCGACCTCGCGAACCGACGACTGGCTAAGGTCAAGCGCGTATTTTGCACTCGCGATTTTCTTTCCAGAGACAACAAGGTAGCTCGATCCTCGGATCTAAGTATGGTTCGAAGCGATAAGAAATCTAACAGCTTAATTGTCAAAACAGAACGGTGCGCAAAGAGATTTAAAGCTCCTCCGTTTCTTGTTGTTTGCCAGGGAAGCATATTTCTTGATAAACCCTTCCAAGTTTGCTCACAGATAAAATTCCGTATCCCCTCGAATTTCCTTACTTTCCATTCTTATCTGCGCTCGGATGAATTCTCATCACGATAAACGAAGGGTTCATTGGTTTTGAAAATACGTGAGCAGGCTCGTCGAGGTAAAAAATAAAAGAAGGTGATGCACTTAGCATGGTACTCGTATCGGTACACTTTGCGATTAAGGCCATGGTCGAAAGAAACTGACGGCACGCTTCTAAACGCGGACAAGTTAAATACTTCTGATCTAGCCACTTATCGAAGTTGCGTGGAAAACCCTTCGATCGTTCTTAACCCCGTGTCTTATAACCAGCAATCACACTCGTGTCATGGGTCATGCTCCTAATACATCGTATTTATGTCAAGTTTCATATTTAAATTAGAAATTTAATATTCCTAGAGTATTTCTTAGAAGGGACATTACCCAATCGACACACGCCGATTTTGATGCCCTTTGAGTATGATATAGAACTGAAAAAAATATTTGACACGTATTTTTTTTTATCGGCAATCGTCCATGCTGAAGGGATGAAAATAGCCCTCAAAGTTGGGGTTGCAAAACATATTTTCTTGAATATCTCGGGAACTATTAGGTGTAGGCGAAACATTCAAAATGGAATTTGTGTGTTTTTGAACAGCAAATTTTTCTATGTAGCTATTAAAAAATAAATAAAAAAATAATTGAAAAAAATACGTGTCAAATATTTTTTTGAATTTTATATCATACTCGATAGGCATCAAAATCGGCGTGTGTCGATTGGGTAATGTCCCTTGTTAGGCAAATTGGGGTCGTTTCAGGATACTCGATAATTAATGCGAAACATTGTGAATTTTTATTAATATTCCAGACGAACAGTCCTCGACATTATTTAACGCTTATTTTTACCATTATTGAAATTCCGACCGATGGTCCGACGTTTTCCAGCGTTATTTTCGGCAATGTTGAAAGCCTCGGTTCGATATCGCGATATTTAAAGCATTAGGAAAATTCTGCCGACGTGGTACCAGTTTTTCGAAGAAAAACGTGATATTTTTACGATTCAAAAGTTTTTCCCCTTCCAGTCTGTAGGTCGTTTATTTGCGTGCATCGTTGCACATTCGTCATGCCCGTGAAAACTTTGACGCCCGATAATAGTCGACGGTGCACTACAACGAGAAAATTGATTTTTTTTTTTTTCAATTTTTAATACGAACTCTTGTACGTCGATGGAAAGTTGTTACGAAATAAAAGAGAGAATTCGATAGAGCGTTCATGAAAAGAAAACCCACACACACGTATGAATGAACATATGTATGTCACGAAACAGTTCCCACGTGATTTCATCCCACGCAGTTGGAAAAAAAAATATATTCCTCCGAGAAACACGAGCGCGTAAAAGTTCAACGAACAAAGTTGTCCTGGCAGAGCTGGAAATAGGTTTCACCCTTTCGTACAGGAAATTTTCATTTCTGCCGGAAAATCAAGGTGTTGCTATAATAAAAACCCTTAAGCTTAAAATACTAAGGGTGACATCCTTGGTGTTTAAGCACGATAAGAAGGAACCACGGTGGAAAATGTAAATGGCGTGGGTGGAAATGCAGTTGATCTCGAAATACACCGTCTGTGTTTAAAATAATATTCTTGTTTTTTCTTTGCCGTGGAAAATGTTAAGTCGCGTGGGTGGAAAATTTGCGAAGGGTGGAAAGAAGCTTTCAGCCTCGAAAAGTGCACCGTTTATTTATTTTAAAATCGATTCTTTATATAATTCGATTCGAGGGAAATTGTCGAGAGAAATGAAAAGGTGGAAAATTCGGGAAAATTCCAGAGGGTACGCGACGATGGGATAAATTTGTACGTGCCGTGGATGGACACACCTCGGCGTGTCCGACGTTTCGTCCAAGGATCGTTCCCCGAAATTTCGTGAGACGCGAGCGGATTCGTCGCTGTTCCTCGAGGAGAGACACGGGTTTACGTATGCGGAATACGTCCCGGCGTCGTCGTCGGCGGGCGAGTTGCCATACGAAGGTCTCCGCGACGTTGTTTTCGGCAGCCGTGAAGGGGGATCCTCGTGAAGCGACTTTGGAGGGAGAATGGAACGACTAAAATCACTCGCTTGCGCGCTCTCTTCCGCAGAGTGTACTCGAAAGAAAGAGAAACCAGAGTTTCCTTTTTCCTCCCTTTCTCCACGTTTTTTATCTCATTTCCCATCCCCAGCGTTTTTGCCACCGCTTTCTTCCTAATTTTTCTCCCAACTTCGTCCACACGTCCTCTTTTTTTATCCTCGTCCTTCTCGCACGCGCGTCTTTCTTGTTCTTATTTTTTCTCTCTCGCTCCACACACGCACGCGTGTCCCTGGCACGTGTGTAGCATCTTTCTTTCTCCTCTCTTTTCCTCCGCCACTCGGTTTTTCTCGCTATTTCTTTCCTTCTTCCCGTCGACGTTTCCTTCCTTCGACCGATTTATCCGCCTCGCGTTTTCCGTTTCTTTTTCATTCGGTAAGTGAGCAGCCGCTTAAAAATTAGCCGAGTCCGTTGTCTTCCCCTAAACGAATTTTGGTGCAATCAAAGTTGAGCGATGAAATTATAGAAATAGATTAGAAATTTGTGAACATTAAATTATAATTGAATGATATCCTTATCGTTGTCCATTTCCCTAAAGAAAAGAAATTTGAAAAAAAATTTCTTTTGTTCAAAGTTGAGCAATAGAATCATAGAAATAGATTAGGAATTTTGTGGATCTTTAGAAATAATTTCACACCCTGTGATTGAAAGATACCCTTATCGTTGTCCCTTTCCCTAAAAGAAAGGAAATTTTCTTTTGTTCAAAGTTGAGCAATGGAATCATAGAAATAGATTTGGAATTTTCTGGATTTTTAGAAATAATTTCACACCCTGTGATTGAAAGATGCCCTTATCGTTGTCCCTTTCCCTAAAAGAGAAGAAATTTGAAAGATATTTTCTTTTATTCAAAGTTGAGCAATGGAATCATAGAAATGAATTAGGAATTTTGTGGATCTTTAGAAATAATTTCACACCCTGTGATTAAAAGATGCCCTTATCGTAGTCCCTTTCCCTAAAAGAAAAGAAATTTGAAAGAAATTTTCTTTTATTCAAAGTTGAGCAATGGAATCATAGAAATGAATTAGGAATTTTGTGGATCTTTAGAAATAATTTCACACTCTGTGATTGAAAGATGTCCTTATCGTTGTCCCTTTCTCTAAAAGAAAGGAAATTTTCTTTTGTCCAAAGTTGAGCGATGAAATCACAGAAATGGAATAGGAATTTTGAGAATCTTTAGAAATAATTTCACACCCTATGACGATCGAAAGACAAATTTCAATCCTTCCCTCCCGACTTCCTCTCCCATCAACCGGGACCAATAAACAGTGGATTTCTCTTTCGCTCGGATGTTAGCCGTGCCGCGTGTTGTGTCACTCTTCGTGGTCGTCCGGTTGGAGCGTGTTGGCCGGAGCGTTGCTCGCCACGAAGGGGCCAAATAACTCCGAGGGGTAAACGACTTCCACGCGTGACGGTGGCTCGATGAAGCGCCGTGCGTGCCGGTAGAGGAGACAGGTTCGGCCGGCCGGGCATCCGGCAAACTCGGCCCGATTCGGCCACGGAACGACGCGACGTTCCAGGCTCGTTCGAGGAGCCACATCGTTGCCGATACAAACCTCTGCCATCGTTGTATTTTCATATTTTTCAATTTTTACTTACCTAACTTAATCGTGTCGGATACCGTCATAGACTAAGCAAATATTTTTACTTTTCGCGTTTCGGTTAAGATAAGTAAACTAAATTCTGTCTATATACAATTACGCACATGACCCTTGAATACGCTTGACCTTTCGAACCTTAGTAATATCCAAGAATTCCTATTGGTCCTAATCATTCCCACCACTTTCAAAATCACACTTCCGATCTTTTAAAAACAGTATCAGAACAAGAATTTCCTCTAGAATAAAAATACGAATTAGAGTCAGCTAAAAAAGAGTCGTTAGCAGTGGAAAATTACTTTAAGTGTCTAACTTTTTTGATCATTGACCTCTAAAAATTTGCTAACTCTCTTATCAATCCCCTCTATAAAAAAATGTTAAAAAGAAAATTATCTTATCGTTTCTTAAATGATTTATTTTATTTTAACGAAATCAAATTTTTAGTTTACCGTCAGCTGTTGTAATTACAAATGGCATTCCAAACAAAAATCGTACATACTTTGTTGCTGTCAATAAATTTGCGATTGAATAGCATTGGTATTCATCGACCACTTAGATCGGATCGACCCCTAATTAAATTATATCGACCACTTTGTAAGAATTTTAATGTAAGAATTCCGTGTATTTAGTTTAATAAAATATTTATTAAACATCGGAATTTAACAATCGAAACAATTTGGCCTATGGTAATTATAGAGAAGAATTAACATAAATTCTATCTGTAAAAATGAAGAATCGAAAGCCATCTCGACCCGCATACGCTAATTCAAAAGTCGAATCGAAGCGAACGAAAATGTTTTTAGGTCGCATCTCGACAGCCACGAGGATAGTCTTTTCTAATTTATTCAAGATTACGGAAGAGAGGAGGGTACGCAACAGTTTTCCCTATTAATCCGTTCGGTTCGATCCGATCGGCCGCGTAGGCGGTTCACGGTTGCTCGATTCTCTGGCTCGACGACGAAATACGAGATACCGGTCGTTCCTCGGATTCCAGTGTCTCATAAATGTCTGTTAGTGGCCGAACGAGAAGAGGCTTTCAATCCGACCGCCGCGCCGTTCCACTTTCTGCTTTTACCGTGCTTTTCGACGCTCGCTTTCTTCCTGCCGTTTTGTAATGCTTGGCATCTACGATATTTGCTTGAAACTTCCTGGAATGTTCCAGTTATCGTTTACGCTTTTCGAATTGATCGCTTCTGTATTCAATTGCTTATTCGGTGATGCACAGTTTCCCTTGGAAAATATTTATTTTATACCGCAGCGACTGCAACCATCATTTTGAAATTGTTATAAAATTATAAGAAAAATCCTTGGATCTACGTTGTCGTTCCGACGAGGTAGCCTCGTTGAAACATCGACGTGGCAGCTGAATGAAAACGGCGTGTTCGAATGGAAGTCGAGGAAGATCCCGTGCGTGGGTGGTGTGTCGTTTATTCCACAGACGGAAGTGGGTCATAGCAGGCAGCGTACACTGGCGAGTGAATAGGGGATGGAAAAATATGCATCCGTGTGCAGGTTGTGCAGCCAGGTAAACCGTGCATCCCCTCGCGTATCCCTCATTCTTTTTTCTTAGTCGTGCATTATTTCTGAGCACGTTCAACGACGTTTCTGCTCTCGGCCTCTCGCGACTCAGCTTCTCCTCTCCGTTCGTCTCGCTATCAATTTTTCTTTTTAAAATTAACGCGTCCACTCGTCTCCGATTTAACGTCATTAAATGGCTGTGTTTCCGAATGGCCCCCCCAAAATTGAGAACTCAGTTTCGGTATATAACCTAAATTAACTACAAGCAACCGATTAAAGTTGGTTTCAGAGCTGGATGTTTTACCGTTTTCGAGATATCGTGGTAAGGCTAGGTTAGGTTCCGTGTATGCGCAGTATCGAATAGCGCATGCGCAGTACTGAATAGCGCATGCGCAGTATTGAATAGCGCATGCGCAGTATGGAATAGCGCATACGTAGTCCCAAACTTGTACAATTACTACGATATCTCAAAAACGGTAAGATATCCAGCTCTGAAACCAACTTTAATCGGTTTCTTGTAGTCAATTTATGTTATATACCGAATCTGAGTTCTCAATTATGGGTGGGCCATTCGGAAACTTATCCTCATTAAATAATTAAGAACAGAAGACGCTAACGCGTGTCAATAATATCCAGAATAGAAACGATTATTTTTAATTCTCCCTTCGATTCGTTCGCTTAAATTCCTCGCCAATGTTCCAATAATTAACCGGGATCATCCCTTTGTCTTGGAGATTGACCAGGCACGCGTTCATCGACACGACGCACGTGTAATCCTCGCGGATCTGGCGAGTTTTTGACGTCATTTCGCAAACATTTGCGCAGTTTGAACAGCCTGTTATTTCGTATACGCGATTCTCCTTTTCCCCCTTAGCCACGTCCCACCTCCCCGCGTCAAGTCGCAACACTCGTTCGGAAGAGCAACTTTCGAGCAGAGGTGATTCGCCTTTTTCGGGGCCTGGCGGTGGCGGCCGCGGGTGCGCGCCTCTTCTTCAACAACGGCCCCTCTAATCGCGAATTCGAGACGGCTCGCACTTTCACTCGCCTTTTGCCTCTTTTTTTCCTTTTTTTTACCATCGACGACAAACGTTCGATTCGGGAATGCGCGACGCGGAATATCGAGTGCTTTACGCGATTCTCCGTTGTGTCTGTGCAAATACCTGGCCGTTTGTTTCTGCGTTGGTTCTGGAAAGAGGTAATCGACGATTTTTTGGTACTTGAATTT
The DNA here is from genome assembly GCF_051020975.1 of Osmia lignaria lignaria. Lineage (NCBI taxonomy): Eukaryota > Metazoa > Arthropoda > Insecta > Hymenoptera > Megachilidae > Osmia > Osmia lignaria. Next base: position 3,647,451 of record NC_135040.1, read on the forward strand.
TTCAATTTTTTTCCAAGCGTGGAACAGGTTTGAAAATTGAAAAATTTCAGTATCTTAGAACTGATTGGTTGGGACGCGAAAATTTAGGAAAATTTCATATACCAGGGCGCCAGACCCACCCTGAGATATATGCCGGTCGAGTTTAACGACACGCTACGCGCTAAGGACGAAGAAAAGAGGAACACGAACGTTTCCCGGACGTCATTGATCGTCTAGAGGGAAATCCAGGCGAAGTTAGCCGCCTCGTCGAGGCGAGCTGCACATGCGTGCCGCGTTTCAAGATGTTTGCACGTGCGTCAAGAGCGACGACGTCGACGGTGTCACGTTGACCCAGTTGAGACGACGGGGGCTGCAAGCTCTCTCTGGTGCAACGATTCCTTCTCTGCCGATGCACGTGCGCCAGCCATCGTAACAGCCGAACACGGTCAATCTCGACCCGTCTAAAAATACTCTAGCCCCGTTGCTCCTGTTTTTTCATTGAACCATTTTTCTTTCGACGACACCTCGATCGATCATACGATTTCATTCACGCTTTTCTACGAATCGGCAATTAAATTTTATTTCATTTATACAGGGTGTCCCAGTTTCAGTGGTCCAAAAGCAAGTGGGTGACAAAAGAAGGTCCTATAATTCGATGGTTCAAAAGTTATTCCAATTTTAGTGATTAGTGATCGAACAAAATCGATCACTATGACTAAACTACTCGATTGGTTTCAAATTCAGCTTACATGTACTCGATTAATGTGGCTCTTTCTATTTCCTAGAAAAGTTTATGAAATATCTCTTTATTTTGAATAATTACCGATTTTGGTATTTGGTCTTTAACTTCAAAAGTATCGTTATGAAAGAAAATGTCTTCACTAAAATTGAAATAACTTTTGAACTATCAAAAATAGGACCTTCTTTGTCGGAAATGATGTCCTCTATCACCCACTTGCTTTTGGATCACTGAAACTGGAACACTCTGTATTTACGCCATGTGGATCGAATAGATAGAAACGTTGAGAGAAACTTTCAGCCAGGGTATCGGTGTATTGGTTCGCGAACCGTGACCGATCTTCTCGTGCTGGCAATAAGTTTGCGTTAAAGTCGCAAGCACGGTCATGCACGACCGATTTCGCAGAGCGTTTGCGACGACGATGCACCGCGTCGCGTCGCGTCGTCCGCGTGTCGCTGAATCGCGCGAACGGGTGGATAACCGTTTCAAGGTGAATTTATAGAAGACTTGGCCGGATTATTTGCGGATCCGTTCGCGAGGGAACACGCCAGCTATCCGCCAGTTTGTTTAGCTTGACAAGCGAAGCTTTCGCGTATCGCGCCGCGATTCATTGTACCAGCTCGCGGGGTAAATCTTGACGATTCGAAGCGTTAAAAATTTGCATTAATCGTTATTTACCGAATACGGCGGACAGAAATCGGAGAGGCGAAAGAAGAAAGCGGTCGGCGACGAATTTCAGGAGGGGCAGGAATTATTCGTTAATGCAAATTGATTGCTCGCGTTCGCGACGCTGCGCTGCTTTCCCTCTCGATTTCTCTTTTTTACTTTTAAAGCGTAAAGCGACAATGTTTAAATACGTTATTGGTGAAAGGATCCGTTCGGTATGCGGTGTCGTTAAGATAATCGAACGAATATACCCTGCACGTTTCTTCTTCCTCGCGATGATAACAGTTCGCTTTCGTGCGCCATTTCTGTAACGTTTCTCGTGGGCCGATCTTCACGGCCATCGAAATATATTTTTTTTCTCGTCCAAGTAGCTCGATGTTTCCGTGTTCTGGCTCGAAGTAAGAAAATCGTAATCGCCGGACTCTCGAAGGAGTATTCGATTGATCCTACCACTGTTTTCTCTTTCTCCCTTTCACGTTCACTGATAAAATGATTTGTGCATCGAAACTCTTTTATGGACTTCGTTCGCACGATCATAAACGTGATTCCACAGTCGTAAATGTTAGTCATGCGTCTTAATGATCACCGATAATCTAACAATTACCGGTTTCTCGTATGTTTTCCGTTCGCTCGTGACTATCATTATCTTTTTTCCTGGGATCTTGTATCCGTTCTGGGTTCTTCAAGCTTCAAATAATTCAAGATTAAGTACCGAATATTAAATTGGCAAATTTTCTTCAGAATTTAGCTTCTAAACACGACAGGAAACTGTCGGGGTGGAATTCGTCCGTGCGTCGCCGACTCTCCGGCAACATTTAAATATTCGAATAACTCACGAAAGGAGACGCTTATTTCTATTCACCGTTCCTCCCCTATTAACACGGCCCATTTCCCCGATTTCCAGGCATTTTCTCCGGACGGAAAGACAGGAGCCGTTTCGTTCTCCCACGGATGAAATCATTTGCCAGGGAAGAGTGTCAGGCGCCGCAAGTGGATTCAATCGAGGAATATTGTTCGGCTCGGTGAGAATCGACTACGTCGATGCAGCCTTTATTGCGCTCCCTCTGTCCTCCTTTCGCGGGAATTTCGTCTCGCTGGTCCCCCGATATCCGAGGGGAAAATCCCCGTCTACCGGAAAATTCATATCAAACCCCGCTCGGTTCGCCCGTATCTAGGCCAATGCACTCGAAATCTCTCGGTACGTGCGGCCGATGCTGCACCGAAAACCGCTGCATTATATCCGCTGGAGCGGAGGGGTGGAGAACCGAAAGGTAGACGGCGAAGAAAAAAATGAGCGAACAAGGGTGACGGAGGGATTGGAGAAGAATTCGCCAAGATAGCTTATCAATTTTTATTTTTATCCCTTTTATAAAATTTATCGGACTCGATAGATTGAAAAAGGTGGAAGAAAGTGTCGGTGAAAGAGGAAGGAAGAGGGAGAAGGGAAGAGTAACCGGCCGCCCACGCTGGCAGAGTGTGCTTTGCTCGGTGCTTTTACTCGGGCGAAGCGCGATGTCGGCGAACCGTGTGTCCCAAAGTAGGTCAGGTCTCAATGGCGGTGGTGCAGAGCTGGTTACTTGTCTCGGTGTGTGCATGCGCGCACGACCGGGGCCGATGCACATGCACCTAGCATGCATCGGTGCAACGTGGCTGCTGCGCTCTTCTATCTTTGAACTATGCGCGGCGAACGTCGCGTCGCGACCCAGCGAAAGCCCCTTTTTTTTTTCCATCCTCTCCTTCGAGCTTCTTTCGCTGACGTTCTTCCTTCCCCTTTTTTCCGTCGCTGCTCGACCCCGTGGCCCCTTCCCCGTTGCCCGTGATTTTCACTCGATCACCATCCAACGAATCCCCTGCTGCACCGCGTAAACGAACCTTTCGGAAGCTGGTCTGCTCCAATTCCTCTTTTCTCGCCGCTTCGACCCGCTTCCGCGAAGCTCCCCGAATAATGTGTCTTTCAACCGGCTATTCTGCTCCGCCGGCGACTCGACAGCGAGCTTCTTGAACCCGGTAGAAAGAAAAGAAAGAGAATAGGGAACGCGATACCGACTCTCCTCTAGGCTTTAGGGATAATAGAAGAAAATCAGTGGTATTTCATTGAACGCGTTCCGCCTAGCTATCGAAGCTCGGAAATTACCTAGTGTACCAGAAAGGGAAAAGATTCCTGCATAGATACAAGATCTTTCGCGATTACCTGCCTGGTTATCTAAATCAATTGAAATTGACCGCGAGCCAAGAGAACTTAAGAAGCATAGGAAACTAGTGGCGAATTGCTACCCGGAAATTGCTCTCTTTTAAACGACTTCCTTGAATGAAACGACGAGGAGAAGGAGGAAGAGGCTGGCCTGGAGGGTGTCGATGAGAAGCACCAGAAGCATCGGTAGCAACAGCGGCTAGACCAGGTCATACCAATTTGTTTCATCAAGCAAACTGTGTGTAATGCGTATGATGCAAGCCGTGTATGAAGCTGGGAGCGTACCGTGCAACGTAGTTCGTGCCTCTTGTGGTTTCTCGCACCTACGTGCCCGATATCTCGATTATCGAGCGGCCCGAGTCCACCATGGGAATATGGGACATTCCGCAGCTGCGTACCTGATGCTCCCCGTTGCTTCGAGACACTCGGGTCATCCGCTCGTATCCTCCTCGTCTTCCGCTAACCCTTTCATTTTCTATCGTTTTTCAACTCTTTAATTTCGATCAGAGTTCGCAAGGTTCGATACACCATGCGAGAAACTATTAAGGTAGCGACGAAATTGTCCGAACAGAAGGACGGCCAGAGCTATTTTTCAATTAATAATCTAGGTGGTAGTCGTTCCGATACTGGAATTAGGCAGAAGCTTTTAGCTAACGTCGCTCAATTGACGGGAGTTTTCGAGTTCCAAATCCGACTGATAGCAATTCACGTGATTGCTTCAATAGAGACCGATGCGTAGAGTTAAATGGAATATAGTAACATCTTTGATTGATAGTTCAGGCTTCTTCTTTTCGCTCGTTTCAGGTCATTTATACAGTGCTAAATTAGAATCATCAATGGACACCTTATTCTGAATAGAATGATTATTTTTCAAATTGACCTCTTCGTTTTGAATTCTAATCTCGAACCGTTTATTTTCTCATGATAATTTACAATTTCGTGTAATTCGGTAAAATCGTTGGCAATTTGTATCGCTCGGATCGCTGCATTGTGCACACACGAACGCGTCACGTGCTGCCGATCCGATGCAGTTTTGCGCCTACGTCACCGGTGCTTACCATCGATTTAGAGAGTAGGTCGCAGATGCGCACCTGCTGCGTCTGCAACTTCCCGACTAGCTGCATCCGAGACCTACTTTTTATCTTTGACCTGTAAACAAGAAGTTTCCTACACCGTCTAATATCTTCTTCTTTGTTTCTGTTACAGGTAAGTCCAGATCCTCTTGGCACTCTTCATTTTACCGAATTTTGGTAAGAAATTGAACAGAGATTTTAATATTACAATTAAGGGATTAATATTAGAGATTAAAATATTAGAAATATTTAAATTAGAATTAGAAATATTAGAAAACACCATTTTGACCGCTTCAAAATTTCGACATTTTTTTTCGCTTAAGATATTAATGCTATTAATTTATAGGCCTGCAATCGCATATTAAAGGAAACTTTTATTTCAATCATTTTTATTCACAAATGCTTGAAAAGCGTTTTACTCGAAAAGTTGATTGAATTTTCAATCAATCTACTTGAATCTTTTTGTAATTTAATCGTCACATATTTTTTTAGTGAAACACAGGATTTTTTCAAAATATTGATATTTCAATTTTCTGTATAACTTTAAATAACAAAATTTATTTTGCATATTTTTGAAAACTAGCGTTTGGACTAAAAAATCTAATTTTTTTGTTTCATTGTTCTAAGTCACATCTAGATTGAGTTATCGTAAAGAACAAAAAAAAAAAAAAAAAAAAAAAAAACGATTTCTACTTTAATATATGCATAATAAATTAGTATAATTGGATTTTCATAAACACTGCATTTCTTAAAAAAAAATTCCCGAAAACGTCTGAAATTTTGAAGTTGTCAAAGAGGTGGTTACCCCTTAAGCTCGATGAATCAACGTTCCGATGAAAAAATGATCGAAATGATTTTCTAAGGACATTCAAGGCGATCATCCGCGAATGTAGCTGTGGTCGTCTATCAATTACTTTTACTTTTAAACCGGCTAGAAAGACGCCGTGACACAGATCGTAGCGGAGATCTGTTGGAAGGAAACGGTGTGCCGCGTGTACACAGATCTCTCACACCTACGCCGACGTCAGCCTCGACATCTGGGACAGGCTTGCAGCTGCGAACCTGTCGCGTTGCAACTGCAACTACCCGAGACCGAGGTCATCCAGCCAGTTTTGCCTGTCTTTTTCTCTTTCTCCGTTCAGCGCATAGCTCTCTCGTGTCCATGGCTTTTTCACTTTCTTTCACTCTCCCCGTCTGAGTTTCTCGCCTGAACACGATACTGAATTTCGCTGCTCGTTCGTGTCCTCGTGCCACTCTTTATAGCCTCTTCTGCTTTTCTTTTAACTAGATGAGCCGCGTCGAAGCCTTGAACATTGTGTAGCAGGTGAAAAAGGGGGGGAAGGAACTTGTCCTGTGTTGTCGCGAATGCACGTGGATTTATTTTTATTCGATTGGGCGATGATTTGTTTAAAAATAGATTAATTTTTTGTAGGTGACTAACCGACTTAACGAGTAAGAGGGAAAGGTTTCGTTAAATCAGATTTATAAATTAACATAGGAGGAGAGGTAAATCGTGATTCGAACAGGCAATATTCAATGCTTAATAATATATTTATCGATGGGATCTTCACTTTTAACTCGTCGAATGGCACAGCAGAAATAGCTACGCTTAACGCACACGGCATATTATAGTACGGATTATGAAAGATACGGGGGATATAAATCCTTAATCCTATCCTTATTAGAGAAAAATAAATAAGAAATTCCTTCTTCTTTATTTCTTAATTATCCGATGAAATTGAAACAGAATGAATTAACTCGGTTTTATTCGATCCTCGATGACCAATATGCGCGTTCATTTTCAGAGGATAATTGAATCGAATTTCCTTTAAATTTAACAAAATAATTAAAGTTTTCCTTATTGAAATTCGCAACTGTTGCAATGCGACGATGCTCGTTGCGTCCGCCGTCTGATTTATCATTGACGATTCTACTTGACGCGGTCAGACGCGTCGTGTTCCGCTTAAAAAATTCCAATTCTCATTAATTTTTCTTCGAAAATATAAAAATACGAAATTATTAAAAGCTTTACTGAAATCCTGAATTCCAATCTTCGCAGTTTCACTCGGCTACCCTTAAAAAAATCGGTCGAGAATTGCTCGTTATCTTCGATCAAGCTTCGATTAAGGAAAACACGATGGATAATCTATCGGTTTCGAAGCGTGCAACGTAGCTGGGAAGTTTCAAGGCCTCTAATCCAGCGTGAACGTGATCCGATGAAGTTCGGAACACAAAGGAAGGAAGTTCGGTCTGCGAGAAGGCGAACGGAGAAACGAGTATCCTTAACCGAGGCACATCTATTTTTCAGGAATTCCGGGAATATTTCCTGGACGCTGGTAACGAGGCCGCGAACGATTCGTTTCGCGTACAGCCCCTTATGCGCGCGGAGAAGAATTCACGAAGGAATGAGATTTCCGCGAATTCATTAAGGGTACACCTCGTGCAACGCTGAAAGCTTGAAATAAATGCGTGCGTAAAACTTTTGCCAACCGAGCAACAGCTGCGAATGCTATAAAAATTTAAATAAATAAAAAAAGAAAATTTTAATTATATTATAATTATAAATTAATCATTCCAACGCTCTCTTCTGGGTAGACAGAGATGGGATTAAACCGTGTTTTGATTCAAATTTCTTAGAAAAAATTAATAAAATAACGCGGTGGAAATTCGAGGTAAATAGATCTGCGTTGAAACATTTGAAAAGTGTAATTGAACGGTCTGCTGGGGAGATAAATCCGCGAGAATAATTCAGACCAGCCGAACGAGTCTATCAGTCTAGTTGACCTACTTATTATCGCGAGATGTCACGCGAAAACATGATTAGCCGCATTGTTCGCGAGCCAATCACCGGCTCCGTTCCCGTCTCTAGATCTCGGCACACCTGTGCACCTGTGTGTTCACCTGACTCGCGTAATCGTGTGCCACGTGTGTAGCAAGAAGGCTTAATGGAAGCACCAGGTATACATATGTCGGTGGGAATAGGGAAAAAATGGTAAGACGGTGCAACGGAGATAATCGAAGGTACGAACGTGTATAAATCAAACGGCGAACCAGCGAGATGGGATTAGATCGAATTCAGCCAGGCGGTTTAACTAAACCGTGAAACCTCTGGGTCGATTTGTATCGCTTGGCACCGGCGCTACACGTGCAACAAACCATGCCACACGTGGCCGGCCACGCGAGCTGCACGTTCGAGAAAGGTGTGTAAAAGGGAGGTATGTTGATGCTTTCGATCGAATGGGGGATTCTGAAGAAATTGCAAACCTCTCGACTTTACTCGGTAAAATACTAACCGCGTATTTTAGGAATTTGGGAAACTACCCCCCAGGGGGTGTCTTAGCTTCCTTAGGTACCTTGGTATACGACCTTAATCCGTTCCTGATGGTTGGTACGAAATCAACCTTTCCCTTAAGAATTAATGTAAAAATGATTAATCCATTCTGATGTAAAATTAATGGGGTTGTAAAGTAATTTAAACACTGCTTATGTTCTGAACAGTATTTAAGCGATTTTATAGATGTTTATAAAAAATATTCACTAGTTTATTTAACATAATTTGTAAAATATAAATGTAACCTAATGATAAATTTTAAATTAACAAACCAAATGGAATAAATTTGATTGCCTCCTGTTTTGCGGTTATAGTTTGCATCAACTCCGAATATAATTGATTATTAATTTAATTTTTCACGTATACCGAGGTACCACTGTACTTGAAAAATATTTCTATTATGAATATTGTCATTTTTTCAATGTTAAAGATCAGGAACATTGATTGAATAGTTTCTCCTTGACGGAGATTGTAACATTATTAATAAATCCTTATCTGGCAATGTGATTAAATACAACCCCAGGCGACACTCCCCATTATTCTTGAACTATTACACAGCATTACACGTTTCCTCTTGTTGCTTGTATTAATTTGCAAAGTCAGATTTATGATTCCTGACGTTTATGCGTCGCTTCGAAGACGCGTTAAGATTTTATTTACGAGGGTGACTTTGCTACCCCTCTCACAATTTTCAAAATTTTCTCGCCATGAGAATATTACGATACAGCAGAGGTTAAAGGGTTATTTAGTAAAAAAAAAAAGAACTTTCGATAGCGTTGACTATGATTGTCGGTAATTTGCGGCTAAGGGCCACCACGGTCGTGAATACAATCTATTATTACATCGGCCTGTGTCCACCGTGATGCGCTGCGGCTTTGCGTTCCTATCTATGGCTACCATAATACGTTTGCTCTCATGCCACCATGCCATTTCTACCGGATATTGTAATGTTTCTGGCGGTCGTTTAGTTTTCAACTCGAAGACCTTGGAACATTCTCTAGAGAAGTTAGAATTGTCAAGGTCTCATTCGACTTCGCTTTACGTTTGAATAATTCTAATCATGATTTTAAATGGTATAATATTTACGTAGAAGAATACGTTCAATTATGTAGCAAGCTGATATAATATTCGTACGTTAATTAAAATAAATATTAATAAAATACAGATCGAAACGAGGATCTTGGAAATTGACAAACTATCAAAACTGATATTACCATGTCGTGTTTTATCGTCGAGTAAAACGTTGCAGAAGTACTCGGTGCCTTCAAGGATAACCAAGATCTTCGAGGTTTCAAAAGTTGTTAAACGTTCACGATGTCGAATAACGATGCAAGATATACGCTCGTGGTTGTATTTCGTCGAATCATCCTTCGGAAAAGAATATTTTACTGCCGGGGTCGTGGTGATCCCTTTGCCCAGTGTGACATGGTAGGCGTGGTTTTATAGAGGTAGTCTGTAAAGATTGCATTATGCCTCGTTGCTGCGATTAAGTGCTTAATTGAGTCTGATGTCATTTCAGGAATGATGTTGTTTATTGTGGCTTGTAATTGGGGTTCATTTCACTGGGCCTGGATTTTTATGAGGTAATTAAGATAGCTCGAGGAACTTCCTTTTAATATTTTATTTATCATTTTCAAATTAAATTTTGTTCTTCTAATTGCACATTTATTTAGATTTTCTATTATTATGAACTTTCAATTTCCTGAGGGGTTTCTAAAAAAAATGTTAATTGCAGTGAACGAATTGCTTTAATATTTTATCTATCATTTTCAAATTAAATTTTGTTCTTCCAATTGCATGTTTATTTAGATTTTCTATTATCATTAGGACTTTCAATTTCTTTAGGGGTTTCTAGAAAAAATATTGATTCCAGCAAACGAATTGTCTTAATATTTTATTTATCATTTTCAAATTAAATTTTGTTCTTCCAATTGCACATTTATTTAGATTTTCTATTATTATGAACTTTCAATTTCCTGAGGAGATTCTAAAAAAAATGTTAATTGCAGTGAACGAATTGCTTTAATATTTTATTTATCATTTTCAAATGAAATTTTGTTCTTTCAATTGCACATTTATTTAGATTTTCTATTATTATGTAGACTTTCAATTTCCTAAGGGGTTTCTAGAAAAAATGTTAATTCCAGCGGACGAATTGTCGCTTTCCAGAATGAAATCGAGATCAGGATGGAGATCGAGATTCCTGCTATTGTTCACAGCACGAGAATTACTTTCGCTGCTTTCGATTTTCGCGATGCCTGTGATTCAACGGTGACAGCTTCAACCGGTACCCAACTTTCGTTCTCGCTTAATTACGATGCACGATCATTTCAGCTAGAATTAGAGCCCCCCGGCTGTAGTTTCAAGGAAAAAAGAAGAAAAACCGCTGTCGCGTAATTGTACGCTTTTACTTTCGATTGTTTTGCTGGTAAAACGAATGATTTAATTGTTTCCTTCTGCGTGGCAAGCGTTAATTAGAAAGTTCTTTAATCGCTCCCGAGTTAACGACAAGTTTCAGAGAAACGTAACAAATTTTTATTCCAGTTGAAATTAATTTCAACTATTTCGAATCACTTTTGATTCGATCGCAATAAAATCATTCCAAGCGTCGATGAATAAATTAAGAAAGGAGCAAACGTATCTCCCGTGCAAAACGCGAAAATCATCCGGCTCGTTCCGCCTTGTCTTTAACGCCGTTTATTATTTATTGTCCCGCTAAAGTGGCTCGAATTATTCTTCGACGTCTAGCTGAACGTTCCGCGTGCATGTGAGCGTATCACCGTAAACCAGATTCAAGATCAGGTTCAACAAGTTTGCTGGGAACATCAAAGTAGCATATAAATCTTGTTGCTTTCCACTTTACTTTCTTGGGGGCATTTGCAAAGATTTGCGATACGCGTTCGCGTCGACCGACTTGCCGATCGAAAGTGAATCGTTCCAAGTGGGAAACGAGACACGGATCGGTTCTCCTGGATCTTTTCACGATCGAAAGGAAATTCAAACATTTTTCCTATCGATGGAAATTTATTTTTTTTTTATTCAAACGACTGGTGTCAAGTTTACACCCTTCCCATTTTCTTTCCTCGCACGTTCACGTGCTCGGCCTTCCAAGCCGGTAGTTTCTTTTGGGTCGCTCTGTACGACAACGTGTATGCTGGCATTGAGTTATAGTCGTAGTAGAATAGAGCAACTAACCAACTAACCACGAGACGTCAGTAGGACAGTGAAAGGCGACCTAGACCAAGTCTCTCCGGCGCAACTCTGTTGGAACTTGACGAGGAACGCTGCCTCTTTTCGTTTACCTGCCTACCTGTGATCGTGTATGTGTGCCCAGGTGTTTCTTCTGTCGTTCGAGAACCGTTCGTCCCTCTGTCTTGATAGCCGAACGAAGTTTGGACAATTCGTGATAATTCCAGATCCTCTGAATCAGAGACTTCGAGCCGGACCAAGTATTTGGAAAATTTTTTCAAATTTTTATTAAATATAATTCGTCAGGCGCGATACGTTCGAGGTCTAATTAAAGATAATGGAAGAATAATGTCTGGATCGAAGGGAAAATGAAATTTATTAGAATGTAATGAGAAAGCGAGAAGTACGCACGTGGGCTCCCCGCGAGAACTCTTACGAGATATTTGAGTCCCCATTCAAGCCTACGGCAACATACCACGACAATTTATTACCGGAAATTTCTTTTCTCGTTGCATCATAGTTAGAGTATATGAAATCTCGAACGAAATCAGAAATGCGAGAGGAATTTCCAATTAGCCTGCGATCGATCGCCTGGAATTTCATCGCTCTTTTCAAGCGATCATTAACGAGCGTGGAATTAGATTATAAATCGTTGATAATTAGCTTAAACCTATTGACACTAATTCCGTAACCATGGAACTTCTGTGCTCGAACAAATTTATTATCTATAATTAATTTTGTTAAATACCTGAAGTTTTATCTAGGGGACCAAATATAAAATGAACATTCTAAATCTCATGGAAATAAAAATATTAATTAGCAGTGGTATAGAACAGTGGCGTCCCTGTTAAATCCACGACATTATACGCGCGATAAATCTGAAACAGAGTCAGAGAAACCGAATTCCCGAACTAAAATTATCTTCCGTTCTGTTAGCGATAAACGAACCGTTTCGTTTAAAATAGCACGAGAAAGGAAGGCTTCTCTTTTCCCTGTTAAAAAAGCCTATCCAAGTTGGATTATGTATAAATATTCATAAACCGATTTCTTGCGGAATATTCGAAACGATGATTTTTGAAGAGCGTGATTCATGGACGAGCAGCGGAATCATGAATCGAGGGACTGTTGGCTCCGATGATTTTCTCTTCGCCAGGTCGAATTGCCTGAAAAGGATTTACGATCGACAAAAACAGACGATCGTCATCGTTGGAAGAAGTTTCACCATCTTCGAGTGAGAGAATCGATGCCTCTTGTCAGTAGGCCCTTTCGATTTCGTGCCGATTGCAACGCGTGTGTCGACATTGCCCTCCTTAACCGGCGAAAGTTCTCGGCTAATTGAACTTCTTAATCATCGACTCGTTCCCTAACGTCGATCGTTCCTCCTTGAATTTCCTTCTAACGATCTCTCTCGTAATTAGACGCCCGATGGTTTGTCGCGTGAAAATGATGATTGAGTTTTTCTAGGATCTTTTGATTTTGTATTATAATTAATGAGACCACAAATGAAGAAATTATTTTGGTTTTATTAAGTTTTTATTAGATTTCAATTAAATTTTAAGAAGGAAAATATTTCCTGTCGGGCAAATCGATTCCTCCTTCGGCTCGAATTGCCTTCTAATTGGACGCCCGGTGATTTCTCGCGCGAAAATGATGATTGAATATTTCTAGGATCTTTTAATTTTGTATTATAATTAATGGGACCACAAATGAAGAAATTATTTTGGTTTTGTTAATTTTTCATTCAATTTCAATGAAATTTTGAGAAGGAAAATATTTCCTGCCGGGCAAATCGGTTCCTCCTTCGGCTCGAATTGCCTTCTAATTGGACGCCCGATGGTTTGTCGCGCGAAAATGATGATTGAATATTTTTAGGATCTTTTGATTTTGTATTATAATTAATAAGACCGCAAATAAAGAAATTATTTTGGTTCTGTTAATTTTTCATTCGATTTCAATGAAATTTTAAGAAGGAAAATATTTCCCGCCGGGCAAATCGATTCCGGGAAGGTTGTTCGATTCGACACGTGGAGAATAGACACGCGACGGGTTTGAACATTAACGGGTCAATGGCGCGCAAACGGCACAGCGCCCGTAAACACATTCGTATTCTTGGACAGTGTGTTTTTGGAGGTCGGTTACCGTAGTCGGCCAATTAACGTCGGAATAAAATCCGCTCGTGTACTCGGCTTTTATTATTATGCGCGGGACCATTCGACAGGAAGTTTCTTGCTCGGAGTCTTATTTTCAATCGTTTCGCTCGACGATGGAATAAAATTATTTTGTTAAATTAATTGTTGAGATATTATATGTTGAACGCCACAGTGAATTAAAGGTCTAATTACTAAGAATAATAATAATTAATTATTAAATAGTAATAGTAAAATTAATTTTATATATAATAGTAATAATTAATTTTCAAATTTCAAATTTCAAGCTTTCTATTTGCCATTTCACATTATTATTAAATACTGTTTTTCTATTTTTTTCTTTGAATTATTCAGGCGTGTGTAAGTTGCGGGGCCGGTCACCGGTGACCCCCATGGCGTTCAATGTGTTCGCGTTTAGTTTTTTGACAAAATCATATCAGTGTACCTAAGAACCGTGCGTCGCCGACTCTCCGGACGACTCCTTTCCGATATAAAGCACCACGTGTCGCGTTCCTTCAAGCGAAATTTTGACCATTCGAAGTACTTCTGGGTCACCCGTTGTATCTTCGGACGTTCTAGTCCACAGACTCCTACTCGCTGTTAGTGAAAACCGCATCGTTAGGATAGCCGGTGCAATCGAACAGAAGGGAAATTAGGAAAGTCGGGCACCGATGAAAGTGAGAGGATACCGGCTACAGGATATTTCAGTCGCATTGTCTTCTTCCTATTCGCATCTGATATTTCTTATATTTTAATCGACGAAATGTTCTTTTTAAAATAAAACCAGCAGAGGATAGCTTTCAGATTTTTGTTTAAAGTGGCGTTAATGGGAACAGGGAAAACTGTGAATGAATATCGATGACGTTCGCACGCAAACTCGTAATCGATCTTTATAAACAATCGATACGGATAAAATCGGAGAACTGGAATTTTAAGACGAAATTCTACGAAAACTGTTGGATAATTACATCCATCATTAACGGATCATTAGGTGTACAAATTAATTCAGTGCCTTTAGTATTACGCCTTCTTAATTAATATTTTTAATTTGAATATTTTCCCGCGGTTTTGATTATTTGAAAAGCGACAAGACAACATAATAACAATAATGATTATTTCAATAATTGGAATTACTATGACTTTTTAAAAATAAGTCTTCAATTACAATAAAGAGAAGGTTACAATGCACGAAGGTTCTCAAAATTATTTCTGTTAAACTTTGTATTAAAGGCTTAATCCCGTTTAGTAATGAATTAATAAATAAATAAATAATGAAAAGATTCGTTATCTCGCACGCGAAATAAAAGAGGGGAGATCCTATCAGCAGGCAAAAAAGTTTCTTGTCGCAAAATGATAATCATATTTCTTGCTGTCAGAAAACAAAAGCCAACAAAAGTAATTTAAAAGAAAAATATTTATTTCTCGGTTTCAGGTTGACCGTTCGAATGCAAACCGTTTGAGCGGTCGCGAGGATCCTCTCACGAGGAAGAATCCTGGGTAGAGGGTGCGAAAGGGTGAACGAAGAGAAAGAGAACAAGACGGAGAAGGAAGGTATAAGAATCGCAGGATATAATGGCAGGTGAAGACACACAAATCCTGGCGAACGGAAACGTCGAGGCATTGACGATAATCCCGCCGAAAATGGCGAACGGAAACGGACTGATCTGCGGCAAACAGCACAACAACAACGGCTCGATACCAAACGGGAAGTTGCACGAGATCAGCGGAGTGGAGAACGGCAAGTTGATCATGTCCGACGAGAAATCGAGCAGCCTTCATACGGAATTCGACGACGCGGATGTGTCCTGCGGATGGGGACCCTGCAGACCCCACTGGCTTCAGTATTTCGCCACGAAACAGGCGTTTTTGGTCACCTTCTGCATCACTTGGGTTCGTGAATATTTTTATTTTCAAAACAACCCTATTTTATACACCATTTTCGATATTTCCAATTAGCTGAGGTATGAAAGGAAATGTTTATTAAGGGGTTAGGCCACTCTGGAGCAAGAAAAAATAGGCATATTTTAGGAATTTAAAAAAAAAATGATGAAATAAATACAAATTCTGTAAGCATGCCTTAAACTTCAAAAAGTAATTTTTGTATAGTGATCCAAGTAAAAATCTGGGCTCTGCAGCATTTCTTCGATGATTCATTTCTCCTGCAATTTTTAACTTAGAATAATAAACCAAAATATTTTCGATTATATATGAAAACAGCGACCGAACTACGTAGGATTTTTTTGATATATTGATTTTCGCAAAAATGACGTATATTTTAAGAGAAAATGTAAAATTTCCAGAAAATTATTTATAACAAAAGAACTATGCGATATAATGAAAAAATCTTACGTAGATCGGCAGAGAATTTAGTTTTGGATAAACTATTAAATTTTCAAAACGATCGGTGATGATCTGTTTGATTTATGAGTCCAGCCAGTTTGAAAAATGCGTTTAAAGACTTCAGTAATGCTCGCAGCAGACCGAGGGGGTTCTCCAGAATTCAAATTTCGATTTTCCTACCCTTAATCTTTTCCCATATCATTTTTAATACATTAAGGCACCTTTCAAGCAAAAGAAAGAAAAAATCTCGATTTTTTCAAAATTCTAAAGTGGCCTAACCCTTTAAAATAAGGTTCGTCGACGCGTTTTAATTACAGGTGCTCCAGGGTATGTACTACACGTACTTCGTGTCGGTGATCACGACGATCGAGAAGCTGTTCCAGATTCAGTCGAAGACCACCGGTATCATAATGTCAGCGACAGAGATCGGTCAGATCGGTTCCTCTCTCCTGCTTACGTACTACGGAGGCCAAGGTCACCGGCCTAAGTGGATCGCTTGGGGCATGATCCTGTTCGCGGTGAGCTCGTTCACCTGCTCGATGCCCCATTTCATCTTCGGCGAACAGCTGATCCATCAGAACAGCTCCGACCCGATGCCTGCACATTTTTGCAGCCTGCAGGATCGTTTCGAGAACAGCACGTTCGATAGGTGATCCTTCAACATTTTCTAACGCTACGGAAATTGTTTCCTCCCTTATGGATTAATTATAATTGAAAAATTTTCCCTCTTTTCGAAGCTTGAACTCGTCCACGACAACGTCGCACGTAAACACGATGCACAATTGCGAGGGTGACTCGTTGACCGAGCAGAGGATACAAAGCAAGATAACCACCGTGGTTTTGGCTATATTTTTCGTCTCTTTGTTGGGGGTTGGAATGGGTCAAACAGCGGTCTACACCCTGGGCATTCCTTACATCGATGACAACGTGGCTAACAGAGAAAGCCCGCTTTATTTTGGTAAGCGATATTTATTTGAAAATTTTCTACTAGTGGAATTAATTCTGGACACTTTTAAATTTTTATTCAAATTATTTAGTATTTTATATTCTCTAAAATGTTCTCTAATTTTAGAGCATCGCTTATATAAAAAAATCAGTAAAAAGATCATTAAAAATTACATTTTCATCAAATCAAAGGAGGTAGAAAAAAATTAATATTTCGTTAGATATCCTTTCATGCGACGTTTCGTATTGCCAAGCGCAAAAACAAAAATAAAAAGAGTTTAGATTTTTTTAAATTAAAATTTTAAAACATTTACAAACCAATTCATGTGAAAATTTTAAGTACAAACATTATAAATTATAATAAAAATATTACGGTATCAATTTAACATTTTTATTCAAAGTGTCCAGAATTAATTCCACCAGTATATATTAGCCATTTGATAATCGATGCTTAATTGGTTGCACGTGTTTCGTTCCAGCGATCACCATCGGTGTGAGGATCCTTGGTCCAGCGTTAGGGTTCATCCTGGGGTCATTGTGTACGATGATTTACGCGGATTTGTCGGTGAATCCGCAGATCACGCCTACGGATCCGAGATGGGTTGGAGCGTGGTGGCTTGGTAAATTAAAACCCTTTACTTTTTTTTCAATTTAAACAAATATTTATCGATTGTTACCATTTAATATTCCAAATGTGACAGAAAACGATAAGAAAAATATGGAATTTGGTGTTTCAGGTTTGGTGCTAATATCCGCCATGCTGATGCTGGTTAGCATAGGGATGTTCGCGTTCCCTACTCGGCTGCCCGCTAGCAGAACGCCGCCGAAACGAGCGGACGCGAAAAAGCCTAGTCTCCGAGGTAAGCCCTGATTTATCGTGGCGACTCGGATTGTTCGTCAGAGTAGAGGAGGCCGGTGTTTAAGCTCCGGCTATCGGATCAGAGCGGTTTAATTTGATTTTATAGCTTCCCGTTAAGCCGTTCCGCTCGCGCGCTCGTGTTTCGTGGCTGGCCCGTAAAATTGCCCGGGGAAGATTCACCGAGAAAGATAAAAGTATTATCGGTCCCCTAACCACCTATTAATCGTGTTCCACTAGGTCGTCCTACCTTCTCGTTGCCACATTCTATACAATCCATTACGGTAGTCTAGAATTGCTTGAAAATTTATTATAAAATTTCATCGACCATGCACCGCAGGGACGAACAATATACAATGGTTCGGGTTCGTTTAATTTCGAGGTCAGCCAGCAATCGCTGGTCGAATAAAAATATTTACATATCGCGATTTCCGTGGAAAACAGTGAAGGCATTATGTATCTGACGGACGTTTATCGGGATGCAATGACGGGCCAATAAGCTGATCCTCGAAGCGTGAAGCTCGCAGTCAAGGTCAATGGTGAATTTAGGTTTCGGAGATCCGTCGTGTCTGCTCGTTCGATCGTGAACACGCAGCCGAACGCTTTCTGAAACACTGGCGAGCCCTTTTCTGGGAAGCCTGCGCGCCTTGGGACAGCAGGGCGACCCTTCGTCTGTTTATTCTTGGTTCGCTTCGTTGAAACTCTCGATCGAAGGTCGTGCAACATCTGCAACTCGCAGCAGAGATTGATAGAAAAATCTACCCTTCTATATATATATTTTTTTAAATTTCTAATATTTAGCTATGGGAAGGGTTACAAGGGTGTCCGTCACTCGCGAACGATATTTCCTTTCATACTTTTTACCCTTGACCGACAATCCGGCGGAATGTTGTTCCTGAAAGAGCGGACTGCTGCTGAAAATGCGACACGAGTAGCATCGATAATGAAACTCGCGCGTTCCGGTGCAGCACGTGCACTGTTCGGTTGCATCGTCTTCGAGCACGTTTCTTAAAAATAGCTTCATCTCCTTCGGAATCGTCAAAGGAAGTATTCTTTTCTCAAACTACAATAGATTCGAACAACGGGCATGTATTTGGAATGCAATTTTCCTCTCGTTTAACCGTCCCCGCTCGAGTTAACTCGGCTTGCAAGAAGCGTATCGAAGATGATTCAATTGAATAGAAGAATGAAAAAAAAAAGGAAAGAAAAATACGATCTGTGTCGCGTTTGAAGAGCGTGTAGAAACGCAACAGAGTTTCTCTCAGGAGGATGCAGCAAGGCGAATCGTGTCCATTTCTCACTGCTCCTCGGTCTGACCAAAAACACGACCCGCGCATCCGGTCGTGAGTGGATACCTTCTTCGCCGAAGAAGAAATATTTCTTATTAACACTTTTATCATGTATTCCTGACTTTGACGCTTCACTTCGTTAATCCTCCTGCGATTACAAGGTTTTTCGGCTTAATCCCGGTTGGCTAAATTTTTCAACATTTTTCCGAGTAATATAATTAAAAAAGAAGCATCGAGGTAAGAAAAGGGATGGTAAGAAGAATGGTATCGCGAGTCAAACAATGATCGGAATTTGAATTTGCTGAATTTCTCGAGATTAACGAACTGTTTGAAACAAAAATGAGCTACTCGAAAAAATCGAGCTGAAAATTCATCTTCGAGTAAATGGAAGTTTTACTTTAATTATCTTTTTATTATTATTATTATTTCTTATAGAATATTATAGAAATAAATTTTTTCCCAAGAATTTATTAAAATCTGAGAATACATAGATAAATTTACAAAGTAGCGACGGCTCGCTTTTGTTTCAAACAGTTCGTCGATTTCGAGTAATTCGGCAGATTGAAGCGCTCGAGAATTACGATTACTCACACACCTCCAGTGAAAATACGCTGAATTTCTACTATGTTACGTCGCGCGCGTTATGTCGGCCGAGGTGCACGAGACAGCTGAGATAAGTCCTCTGCCGGTGAGGATGCAACGGAGAAGAAACAGGGCCGTATATGCACGCAGAAATGCACTCGCTCGCGCGCGTGCCTACCAAGCGCTATGCACCACGCGTGACCGTGAACTTGCCCCACCTAGTGCACCAGTCGGTCAGTCATCATTATTAACGCATACACACGTATAACGCAGACACACAACTGCCGATCCTTAATACTCCTACGTACGCGTGGTACACACTGAACAATCTGTACTTTTAGGAACTTTTTATCAATTATTATCTTACATTATAGGTAAACTATTAATTTTTAAAGCGCCGCTTATTATTGCTTCCCAAAGATAACTTGATGAATTTGAAAAAATTTGTTCTACAAAAATTCCTCGAACCTTTGTTTAGGGGTAAGTTAAAACTAGAGGGAAATATTTTTCTCCACTCTATTTGAAAAAATTTGTTCTACAAAAATCCATCGAACCTTTGTTTAAGGGTAACTTAAAACTAGAGGTAAATATTTTTCTCCACTCTATTTGAAAAAATTTGTTCTACAAAAATTCCTCGAACCTTTGTTTAGGGGTAACTTGAAACTAGAAGGAAATATATTTCTCCACTCTATTTGAAAAAATTATTTACAAAAATAGAGCGGAGAAAAATATTTCCCTCTAGTTTTAAGTTACCCCTAAACAAAGGTTCGAGTTGCAGTGGCTAGAACTTTTCTAGGGAAAGGAGAAGGATCAAGGTGTTCAGTTTTAAAACAGCCCGTTCTGGAAGTGTATCGAGTTTCGTAAGGGGTTCCGTGGGGAAGCTGCGCGTTCGAGTTTCGACTTTCTCGAGCTGCAAACGGCACGGTCCTAAAAACCGAGGGCATTTCAAGGCACTCGAGCGTTTAGCTGATAAAAAGGGTGAAATGTCAGGGAGTTATTGGCGGTATCGTTGTACGGGCTACTTCCGCGTTCAGCCTCGTCACGAAACGGTTCGTGGAATGCTAGAAAATTGCCTTAAAGGACGTTGCTGTCGAATCGTGTCCCGCGAATGCACGCGATTCGCGTATTACACGGTCACTTCCTAGCCTTTCTGCCTTCTACCGACATTCCACCTTCGGGATTATCTCTTTGATATCGCCGGGAAAACTCTCGGCTATTTCCTTAATTATTCATTTATAAAATTCATTGTTTCAATCTACCGACTTCGTGACTGCATTTTTTTCTTTTATAAAGATCATCTGTTGCTAAAAGGTGTAAATGTACTCGGGTCAATGTTTGTGAAAATAAAAGTTAGAAAGCTTTTAGTACTTTATCCGATTGAACGATAAATCGTAGTCGTCGGTAATCGCGTATAGTCACGAAGGTAGAAGAACGGAGTATCGTTTAGTGGCTCTTCACAAGTGGCCACCCTGTATGTTCTTTCTGCAGGGTTGTCGCGATAATACACGAAGCACAATGTTAGTCACGTTTGTCTACTCATGGTCTGCAGGACTTCTCTATGCGGGGTTGCCACGACTCTAGCCCGGCCTTCCTGGAAACCTAGAACAGTCCTAGGCATCCTTAATGTCAGTTTCCACCGAGGCTTTCTCGAACGGAAACCTTGCATCCTTTCCTTTCTCATCGAGATTCTTCTGCTCCTTTTCCTCCTCTTCCATCGTGGAATTTCCATTTTTCTACTATCGCACGAAAATCGGCGATCGGATCGTTCGATTTCTCTTTCGTTGCATTCGTAGAATCGGTAATTATTTTTTAGGGAATTTAATTAGCGATCGCAGATCGAAATATTTAGACCTGGTGTTATTTAAAAATTAATTTCTAATGTGTTACAAATTTTGTACCAAAGGGTTAATAAATAAATAAATTTAATATCCCGGGGTAATTTTCTACTATCGCACAAAAATCGGCGATCGGATCGTTCGATTTCTCTTTCGTAGTTGCATTCGTAGAATCGGTAATTATTTTTTAAAGAATTTAATTAGCAATCGCAGAATATTTAGACCTGGTGTTATTTAAAAATTAATTTCTAATGTGTTACAAATTTTGTACCAAAGGGTTAATAAATAAATAAATTTAATATCCCGGGGTAAGATCGCCCGTCAATCGATTGGCGCATCGATGCAAGAAAGGATTCACTCGGGGGAGGAGAGATTTTGATGCAAAAATTCTGCAGGTCGCGATTCCTTGGCTCGCGTCCGCCTGCAGAACGCTCCGCGTACTCGCTACACCTCGCCTTCTCTCTACCTGTTGCAGACTTCCCTAAAGCGGTGAAGAGGCTGTTGAAGAACGACATTCTTATGTTCCGGACGGCCAGCAGCGTGCTGCACATCCTACCGATCGCCGGCCTCTACACCTTCCTGCCAAAGTACCTTGAGAGCCAATTTCGCTTGCCAGCTCATCATGCGAACATGATCTCAGGTAATTTTCACGAATAGACACGCGAGAACGAACCTCCTCGCGTTCGATCCTTTCGATCTTCGATTTATTTACAAAATGATCAAATCCATCTGTTGAATTTCACTGACTCTTAGAATTTTTTTAATTTCATATTAATCACCATTCGTCTTCGTTTATCCTTGAAACGACATCGTAATATCAAATTATTGTAATTGTGTATTATAAAAGGAACCTTGTCCTTACGTAAGATTCTTCGTACGGAAAAAAAAGACAATACTTTCAATCTATTTGCATCGAATGACGGAATATTCCATCGAGATACACGGAGTGTTATTCAAACGAGTGACCTACTCCGATTTCGTCTGAATTTCATGCGAATTCGACAACAATGAAAGATCGTCTAATTAATGAAACATTGTCGTGACACGAGGCTGTTTTGCATTTCTACGTGCCGTTGTTTGTCCCGCAGGTGTCGGCGGTATTTTAGTAATGGGCCTGGGTATTATAATTAGCGGAGTGTTTATCCTGAGGGCGAAGCCTAACGCCAGGTTCGTCGCGGCCTGGATCGCCTTCACTGCGGTTGTTTATGCGATCGGTATGGGTGTACTGATGTTCATCGGTTGTCCGATGGACGATTTCGCTGGTCTCGTTTCTCATTCCGATGGGTAAGATTTTCTACGATCAAAACTGCATCGAAATGAAGAATTTCGTTAAATAAAGAAAAGGGTTTTCCTTTGATTCTTCTAGATTGTCCAGTTTCGAACCGACCTGCGATGCTAGCTGCGATTGCGTTCGCAATAAATTCAGTCCAATTTGCGGTGCCGATGGGAAAACTTATTTTTCTGCCTGTCATGCTGGCTGCTTTAATTATACCGTGGTAGATGGCAAGGTTGCATCGGTAAGTACCGTTTAAAATATTCATTCTCACCTTTTCAGTCTAAATTTCGATTTTCTATTTCCAATTAGCAATTTAATTTTTATATAGTACCTACTTGAAATTTTTTAATCCTACCTTCTATACAAATACAGTGTAAGACATTTACAATTTTGAGATTGTATTTTTCAATTGTTGTTGCAAATTCTTGATGATGTAATCGCGGGAGATATTGATATATAGCGCATTGGGAACAAGCATGGTCGTAATTGTCGGTGACAGTCGCATGCAACTAGGCCAGAAATGTTTCGTTGTTCTACCATTTACGGGCGAAATCGCATTATTCGCGTGGACGAAACAATGCTTCATTGATTGCGCAACAACAACACAAGTCATTACTTTCGCAATTCAACGCGCCCGACGCGAACATTTCGTTTACAGTTGTTCGAATTTTGCCAGACACAAATTGTGTCCCGCGATTCTTTGATTGCTCGATCAAAAATTTCACGCTTATCCTTCAGCTAAGAGACTAATTATTGTATTATAAATATTTAATTTACAAATGATTGAATTAAAATTTACCACCCAAACTCCTTCATACTATCGGATGTGTTCGTTTTAACTCATTTCTTCCCAGTGTTGCATTCTTCACAAAATACAATAAAAATGAACTTATACAAAACTCATTATGCATGTGTTAAAAGGCACTAACGAGCTCTGTGTCTATGTGTTTATATTTCACAATTAGTTTAACACTTTGTGAAAAAAAATAAATTACTGAAAACATCTCCTTCGCAGTGTTTTTCAAAATTTCATGAGTGATACTCTCATATTTTTTCATATAATCAACAATGTTGTACATTTTGAGCAAATAAAAGCATGTGATCAAAAAAAATTTTTATTTTTTTACCAGGAAACTCCCAACGTTTTTTATTTTAATATTTATAATGTTATTTCAATTATTTTAAAATAAAATTGATGACAAAATATCATATTTTTTCACAATTTTTATTTTTGCGAAGAAATGGGTTAATTAATCCACTTTGATAACTACCATGTTAATTAGCGAGGGGTCGTTTCACGGATTTTATAGTTTTACAACTGCCAGTGCATCGGGACGAACGTAACGACACCGGAAATATTGAGCACCGCGACGATCGGTTACTGCGAGCTCGAGTGCAGCAACTTTTGGGTTTACATGGTCCTGTTCTCGGTATTCGTATTCATCCATTCTACCAGCGAGGTGGGCTCCATGCTGCTGATTCTACGCTGCGTCGATCCACGGGACAAGGCTATGGCTTTGGGTCTCATACAATTCGCCATAGGCCTGTTTGGTAATTATTTCTCACTCTCTTCCCTTAATTACACCTTCGTTATGAAAATTCTGATTTATTTTTTAAATAATTCGAACTTCGACGATAAATTTGTTAACAGCCTATGAGTTCGTTCTTCTGATTCCAGGTAACGTCCCGTGTCCTATCGTTTATGGTGCTGTGGTGGACTCGGCCTGTCTCGTATGGGAATACGCTTGCGGCGAGCGAGGTGCTTGCTGGCTTTACGACTCAAATGTCTTCAGAATGTTCTATCACGGTACGTCTATTGATTAGAAAGAAATTTGCAAGGTGTCATAGATAATTATCCCTTCAAATTTAATTCCCATACAAGTTTTCTATTTTCCTCCCACTTTTCAAATTTTAAGCTTCCATAGTAGAAATACCTATGTAGATAATAATAGATTATTATCTAGATTATCCAATTAATAGATAATAATAGATTATTATCTAGATTATCTAATTAATAGATTTCTACTATGGGAGCTTAAAATTGAAAAAGTTGGAGAAAAATAGAAAATTTGTATGGAAATTAAATTTGAAGGGACAACTATTAGAAAATTATACAAAGAATTATCCTAATCAAGAAATACCTGTATATGAATCCCAGGGACAACGGGTGGAATCCTGGTGCTGGCGTTTGTGGTGGACATAGTGGTCTGGTACAAGGCTGGCAGCATCAGTTTCGTAGAGGAACAGGAAGCGGAGGAGGGTACCGTGGAGGAGATGACCACGTTGAAGTCGCAGGACGCGCAGGCGGTGGACAACGACTATTTGTGAAACGAAGTCCCGGTCGACTTCGATGGGTATCGTATGAACCAGGCCTGAATGTTAGCGTCGATGAACCGGGACGAAGCGTGACGGTGGCGTTCCTAACTGTTCCGAGCTCGTTGCCAATCGCGAAGCCAGAAGGTATAGAGCGGGTCTTCGGGCCGTCTTAGAACTCGGTTTTAATCGTTCAACGAGGATACACGCTCGGGGGATCGTCGACGTCGATCCGAAAACGAACGGCACTGGTGCTCGTGTCAATCGCCTTTCGCAACTCGACGACAGAATCCTGGACGAAACGGAATAAACCTATTGCAAGCGGTGCTGGGCGACGGAAATGCATGCCCGTAGTTTCCGAAGAGACTGTGCTGGGGCTCGGAACGTGTGCATCGAAGGAAGAAACAGAGAGGAAAGGGCAATTTTCATGATCGACCTTTGCTTTGAGCTTATCTTTCGTCGGAAGATTCAACTGGGATTAATCAAGGATACCTTAAGGAGTGGATTTTTCCAGGTAGAAAGGGGATGATCAATGACAGTGTTATTCAATTTGAAACACTCGAAGTTGGCTGGAAGGAACACAATTTTCAGGAGGAAGTACTACCGAATGGAAGTGTCGATCACTTCATTTCCATCAATCATTGCGAATTAGCCCTGTCAGCTGACGAAGACGAAGAAAGGTGTGAGAAGTGCATGCTTTGTTAGTTCATCCAAATTAGGCTTCTATTTTGAAGAGGAGAAACACAAGGTAATTTCTTGCATAAACGATCTGGGGTGGGAAAAGGAAATAAGAATCTCGGGGCACCGTTCCCTCGGCATTCGAGGTTCTCGGATCTCGGCTGAGCTTCTCTTAGGCACTACCGTCCGTGTTTCACTCTGCAAATACACCTAGAACGTAGGCAAACTGTACGTACAAGCGATTTACGATGTATGCGTGTGTAGATTGATAACATCTCGCTGTTCGAATGGGGATTCGTGGAGAGAGAGAATCAGAGAACGAATGAGTAATTATGGAGATACATAGGACATATTTTTAGACGATTTGACGATGAAACCGGGGAGTAGGTGAACAAGAGGTGTAACGTTAATTAATTAAATACAGGTAAGAGGGAAAACGACGAGAGGGATAGAAATGATGTAAACGCGAGAGTTGTATTTTAATACAATACATTTTACACACGCTTTGAAGACACTCTGTCGTCTCGTGCTTTTAGTGCTTTCTGCGTTCATCATTTTCCGGTTGAATGGCTAATCTGATCGCTGATTAACTCTTTGGAGACAGAATAAATTTGCTGGTTTTTCTCAGATATTGCTCAAAGATATTCTCAAGGGAAACATTGAATTCTGAGTTCTCTTCAAGAATCAAATTTTACTTTGAAATTAATTTTCAAAGATCTGCAAAGAGTTAATTAAATAGGTATTCAGAGCGGAAGGGAAGTAGAGGAAACGCGTACTATTAATCGCTGTAATGTTTAAATTATTCGATTCAGGGGCATTACATTTGCGTATCTTTCGAAAAGTCTTTGGCTGAAATTGTTGCCCGCCAATTCGAAGATGATTCTTCTAATAAAACAATATCGATTTCAACTCTATGTTCGAAACACAGCTGTCCGGTTTTATCGATCTCGTCGAGGACAATTTAAAGCGAGGAAACGGGAAATATATTTTTCGAGAGCTTTATGTTTGAACGTGGTTATATATTTCTCCGTCGATCCCAGAAACCGGAGAGCTGCTCCTAAAAATCGAGCGTGACGAGAATTTTTCGCGAGCGACAGATCGAAGAAACGGCGACGCGTTTCCATTTTACATTTACTTGAAAGTTACCATTTAATAGGAACGATTCTCGTGTGGTAATTTGAAATTAGACCCGGTTTAATAATTAATCCCTTCGATCCATCCGATTGAATCTAAATTCGTTTCTCGTGTTCTAAATTTTCTTTTAATTAATGCTCCTCTTATTCGAAATTTCCTATTACAGTCGCCTGAAAATTTATTCAGGGTTGTTCAGGAAAATGTCCCCAATTCAGCCGATTACTTTTCCAAAATTCTAAGCAGAAAATGAAGGAAAGTAAGGAGATTATATTCAGATTACCAGACGATCTACCGTCACTCCAGAAATAATGAAAAAATTCAAAAATCTATATAGAGTTATCCAAATTGAGTAACACATCTTCAAATTGAAATAAAACGCAAAGTATTTGATTTTTGTATGGTTACTTTATTTCAATACAAAGTCTATTTTATGACAGCGGTCCTTCTCCGCTTTTTTTTGTGAGCTTGATAATTTTTCACGAGGAGGAGACACCAATTGCCACCAAGATCGAAAGATTAAACACCATTAGATTTTTTTAATGGGTTTTATGGAATGTGAAATTTACGCCAATAATCCAAAGACTATTGACGAGCTGAGTAATAAAAT
This sequence comes from Osmia lignaria lignaria, assembly GCF_051020975.1. Lineage (NCBI taxonomy): Eukaryota > Metazoa > Arthropoda > Insecta > Hymenoptera > Megachilidae > Osmia > Osmia lignaria. The sequence goes on from NC_135040.1 coordinate 3,674,621, forward strand.
CACAGTCGCTATTGGTGAAATTGAATTCCATTTATATTTCATTGTATTCCAATTGAATTCCATATAATGAAAAATTGGGTGAAACGCATGAGGCTCGTAAAAAAAGCCAGGGACATTTGAATAATATTGTCTTTGGTAATTAATGTCATACAGTAAATTTTGTATTAAAATCACATACTTTGCATTTTATTTCAATTTGAAGATGTGACACTAAATTTGAATAACCCTTTATATAAAATCACTTGAACTTCTGGACTTTGGTAGAATCGTGAAAACTGAAATCACCCTTTCAATGATCTTGAATTTTGCAAACAGCAAAGGACGATGATTTATGCATTCTATGCATCGAAAGGGTTGAAGTGTGCATGATCGTATGTGTGATTGTGCGTGTACACTTGTAGCAGGTAAATCGTAGGTGCAGTTGAGAACGATCGGATAGAGAGGCGAATACGGCCTTCCGTGCTCTCCCGTTGATCTCCACCGAGAATTGTATTTTTCTATTCGAAGCGTAATCTATATTTTAAATCGATCACACAGGTCGTGTAGCACAGCACGTTGGAGCCGATTCACCCTATCGATCTCTTCAATTTTCCCCCCCGTCTTGGCTACCTTCTAACGATTCGATCGATCCTCTCTAACGGGGGTAGTTAATCGTTATCTCGATGCAACGCGAATAAACTAAACTTATATCTCTTATTTATATTAATCGAAAATATAAAAGACAAGTAATTTGATGTAATAACGTTTGAGATCAATTTGGATCGAGATAATGGGAAGAAAGGAGGATGTGATTGACAGTGAAACGAAAGTGTTTTATTTTCTTTTTTCTTTTTGACAGAAAGAAATATTTTTAATTTATTGAATGGAAGAGTTATGGATGAACGAGATATATATATATGTCTAATTCGCCCCGTATATTTTGACCACCAGCAGAGAAACATGGAATCTTCGAGCGAGTCCCCTTTTTTTATTATTTTTAGTTCTGAAACGAAGGCGTAGACAGTTACGTTTGCCTTTCGACCCTCGACACACATTATTCTGTATATTACGTGTACGATAGAGATGTAAATATAGGAGAGTACAATAATTGCCAAAATAATCATGGCGTGGAGCGAACAGAGTCTCAATGTTTATTCCCAGTGTTGCGCCGGAAGTGTTTCGAGGAGGGCGAACGATTTCACGTAATTTTTATCCTATTTATTATTTTACAAAATAATTTTTATCTTCGTTACTTTTATTAAACTTCGAAAGAAAAAATCAATTTCCTTAAGATGAAACTTAAATTATTTGGTGTTCTGTAATTATTTGGTATTTCGAATATTTATCGTCAACTAAATTTCCTCTGAAAATTTCGAATATTAATTTTTTAATTAGACTTTAATTAATACGTACAATTTGTCCTAAATCGTTCACCCCGTTACGAAATAAATTGATCGCATTGCTGTGAGAATCATCGCGATGACGATGTCTCAATGATCACGATAAAAAAGCACTGCCCACTAATTACTGCCAAATGTTCTCACCAGCCAATCTAATAACTGCCAGATTTATCCGAATCATATACAATTTTCTTACTCTTGCTTTAGCACGACGAACTTAATTACGAGTATGCTCAAAGTGTAATTAGTTTGATCGAAGACTTGGAAAGTAAGAGGATGCAATTTCTTAACTCGTCCCATTGAGTTGCTTGCATTTAACGTTTTGTCGCGTAAACGAGCGAATCGTATACATTTCTGACAATCTAAAGATAAAAAAAGACGATACGTTTTTTATACCAAACGCATACATTCGTTCAGCATTTAATCGTTCGCTAATCGTCGCATTGATTCTCACGATTCGATTCAAACGAGTCCCGATCACTGGCGGAACACAGAATACCATATAACAATTATATTTTAGTAAAAAAAAAAAATAAAAAAGAATTTATCGGTAATGTACTAGTAGGATAATCAACCGCGAGAGCGGAGACGGTTTTACCTAATTATAGCGGCGTAGTCCTTTAAGAGAACCATAATTGCTAGTCTTTAATCAGCGACGTGCACGCGTACAAGCACGTCAAACCGAAATATATATATATATATATATATTGGATGTTTTATGAATTTTGGGTTGAAGCAACTTTAACGTTTCGCGAGAATTAATTAATTTTGTATCATAAATTTTAATCTTTATATCAAGAAATTTTTTTTTTAATCATATTTTAAATTCGTGGTGCTGGTCACCTACATGGTAATCAACTTTTACTATTAATTATACAATGATCTACTTATATTAAGAAATTGTAAAATTATTTATTATTCTTCAATGAAATTTTTCAAAGACTCTTTTACGAATCTCATTGATCAAATGAAATAATAATGCAAATGGTAATTTGCAAAATGTTAAAGTTGTTTCACTATTACAAAAATACACCTGCGCTTATGCGTGTGTATCAGGTGTAAGAAACGACTAAATCGGTGTAAACGAACAGGGACGGGGGGGTATAACGAGCGAAGGAATAAAAAAAGAATATAATGCCATTTTTATGTATACATATATTGTACTAATGATTATTATAAATTTCTGTTTAATTAATATTATTCTTACTACTACTATTATGGTTTAATACTATTGATTCTCGTTTATCGACTATTGCTATTAATTGATATGTAACGTTGTAATATGCGCTTTGATTTTTATACGTAATATATATATATATAAAGAGAGAGAAAGAAAAAAAAACGATTACTTTGTAGGAGACGTAAGTGTATTTTGATATAGCGCACTGTATGCGTGGCTGTGTGTACGTGTAAATGTGACACGAATAATTTTACTAAATGATCGTGTATATGGTAAAACGAATTTTATATTTGCAAGTTGAGTTTTCGGTACGTATGTTCTAATTTCTTTTTTCTCTCTACTGTGCTTACGTTTTTTTTAGCTAGATATCGTGCAAACAGTTACTTTTCCATAGACGAACGGTATCCTTGTCGTTGTTTAGGAAAATTTGATAAGAAATATTGGAAATTTTATTGAAACTAAATTTATATATCTTAACATTTACTTAATGACTTAATTAAGTGAATTAATTAAATTAATTAAATGACTTAAAATTTATATATCTAAAAGGGTAGATGTACGCATTAAGGGTTAATTTTTTAATTTATCACTTAAGTTCGATATTTTTAATTACTGACTTTAAAATTTTAATCGTAATTATAGTTTATTAAATTTATCACACCTATGATAATTAATTAATTACAGCGCGCAGTAATGAATCTCACGTTAATATTTTCAACACGCTGCTGTTACCATTTAAACGATCGCTCACGAGATTTCTCGTGTTTCAATGCCGAGATGCGGTCCTTTAAGTGTTAATTAAAAAATTTTTTCTTTAATTTTTATCGATCATAGTTTTCCCAGGACAACGATACGCGATACTGTTGGTCGCGAACGTAATTCCTCCTGGAAGATGTAACACACGAAATCAAGACTGTAAATACGAAATAGCAGGCGTTCGATGGACCTCCACCTTAAGGTTCCCACCACTATTCCCGACGTTTAAGTGCCTATACAGAACCGGATGAAAATCGCGTCTATTCTCCTCCTCGAACCTTCGTTGTTCTAGTTTCTAGAAGTGGGTAAGATACTATTTTGACGGCTGCGATACGACGCGAAATAGAACGAACGAACACTTCGTTTCCATGTTGCTGCAATACACACACCGTACACCAAATTGTTTCTCTTCGTTGTAGAATTTAACAGAGAGATGAAACGAAACGATAGAAAAAAAAGAAAACCTGGTGAAAATCGGACAAACAGAAAAGGAAAAAAAATCAGAAAAATGAATAAAAGAAAATAGAAAAAAGGAATATATATATATTTACGATGAAAAATCAGTGTTTAAATGTTACAGAATAGAAACGTTTACGTTGCATTCGTGTGACAGTAGTTTGACGATGATTCAAAGAACGTAGCGAAACGATCGTCATTCCCACTTTAATGAATTAATATACCTATACCGCAGTTCACCAGAGTCCATAACTGCGAAAAGACCAGTTTTCGTTCTTCGCGCATCTCCAGTGCGCATCTTCGCCCTGATTGGCGATACTCCCAAACGAAGTGGAAAGCGATTGGCGGAGACCTCGCTGCGTTCCCCCACCATCTTCCAATCTGCGGGTCGCAGTCATGGACTCCGGTGAACTGCGGTATATATAAATATATATATATATATATATATAAATACATGACTACCATAGATATATATGTTATACATACTGTACGTAAAAAAAAAAAAAAAAAAAAAGACGAAATAGTATTTTATCTAACTGCTAGTTTCACGTCACAACGGAACGAAAGTCGTTCGCCCTCGGCAGATCTCAGGCGCTCCGACGAAACGAACGTGGATCGTTTATTTTGTTATTCGCGCATAAAAGTCAGCCTCGCTCGTTTCCGTTGGAGCGCGTCTTATCGTATGTACACCAGTGTTCGCAGCTTCCATCGAGAATCAATTTACGACCTCTGTAAAGCTGTAATATTATATATATGTATCTGAAATGTGGCTTGAATTTTTGTCGAATAAATCGCTTGGTTTTTTCGTGTACCAATTAACCGACACCTTAAGTCAGTGTTTTTCTACGGTACGCAAAGATATAGGTACTTGAAATTGCGAGTATATTGGCGAGGGGCGAGTTAACGATAGGGTGGGTGCATCTTTAGGGAAATGCAGCGCTAAATGAATGCAAATGCCAATGTACTCTCTTATCTCCACGTTACTTTTCCGCGTAAATTCTTTTTTTTTCTATCCATATCTGCGCCGAAAGACACTGTCTTAAGTATAACAGAAGAAATCCCGAGCACAAAGTGTAAATGTACAAAACGAAGTTCAGTATCGAACGTTCCCATAGAAAACGGCAAGTGTGCATCGTATAAGAAAACAGGATTATTTGACAAAAATCCAGTGGAATTACCTTGGTACAATCTACCCATACTTCCCAGCACCTCTATTTCCGGTGATCGTATCGTACAAAGAAGATGCGATTGATTCGCGATGCTATCTGCGAATACAAGCTCGTTGCGTGTATATTAATTATAACAGAATATATATATATATAAATGAAAGATTAAATTAAATAAATGAAAAGAAATATATATATATACACACAGACACAATACACACAAAGGTACACAAGCGTATCCGTGAAAAGGAACCTTGAGGTCGCGGCACGGGTCCTAGATAACCGAAAGTACCGCGACGAAGTGAACCGATGATATTTTGTTGCGCGTGCAGAAAGATGTCAATTTTTTCAGATAACACGGGAAAGAGACGATGATGAATAAATAAACCCCTTTGCATCACTGTGTAACATACCTCTAGAACGGTTTCATTAGTTTAATTAGCCTTCGGGTTATCGCTCGAAGATCAATCGTGTTCGATCGATATTTTTTCTTTTCTCTCGAACGAGACAGATTTCGCAATGAAAGACAAAGGAAATAAGAGAGATAGATAAAGTGATTTCGATGCTTGGTAATCCGAGGGTTAAGACTGATCCAGCAAACACGCTGTAAGAAAGCCAGATTTCGAGCGTATTTTGTAATTATGCTATTATTATATTATTATTATATGATTATTATTATTATTAATATTATTACTGTTTGTAATTACGATTACTATCGAATTTGTTTTTAATAAACGGCAGGTGCCATGATTACGAATCCATCGGCTATCGCTAATTAGTTGTTTAATTATTTTAGAATGTATTTTAGAGATCCTCAAGATAAATTCATGATTATAACGTGGCTAAAACAGAAGCACGATTCTCGTCTGTCATTAAACACTGTCCGAAAGCTTCGAGAAGCAAAGGTTCTTCCGTCACAGCCACTTTATAATCCTGAAAAGAGATTTTCCCGTCCCGATCGACGTCCAGTTTCTTCAAAGCCATTTCGGATAAATCTCTGACAGCTTCATCAGGATCTTCCTCTCCTGGTTGCTTCATTAAACAGTTTCTACAAGTAGAAAACAACGTTCATCAACTGCGTTTTTAAATTCAAATGTAAGCGCGCGTTTAAAAAGAATGGTACTGCTAGCGCCATCTAGCGGCAAATAGTGGAACTAATGAAATAGAAAATTCCGTTTTTTAGCAAAATAAGCGGTTTTTGAGCCTGTTTGGAGCAAGAATGATAGTCTATAATCTCAAAGGAATCGATTAAATGGCTTTGTTTGTTCCTAGAGGCGTTAATTACGAAATTTTAAAAAAGTTCATTTTATGGACATAGAAACACTAGCGTCACATAGCGGCAAAACGGTGGTACTAACGGCAGTCCAAATAGTGGTATGGTGTTTGTAAGTGCTGAAAGATTGTATTGTTTTAAAGTAAGTAACGTGTTTATTTTTCAATTTCTGATACTTTTATCACAGTAAAGACCTTCCAAAATTATTTATGAAAGTATGTTAGTGGTATAAAGTGTCCCACGAGCTCTAAACAGTCAAAAAATCAAGCACCAGTAAAATCCAAATAGGAAGTGTTAATATTTAATGAAAGGAACCCGTAGATTTACGTTTTTTGATGTTAATTCTTTAATAACGCTATGTAGATTACGTTTTTGCATGAATTTTGATTGCTCTGCCCTAAAAAATGCTAGGAAATTATGAAAAATAGAGAAGCACTATCAATCCAGTGACTACAGGTATAACCTGCCAACTGTAAAGGCATAATTTCGACTCCTTTCTAGTCTTCTTTTATTAAGAAATCGGTTAGAATCAGCACAAGACCGAAAAATCATTAAAATAATTATTGCAAATTTATATTTAAAAAAAGATATGATCCCTAAATTGTCAGAAGCTTCCGCTGCGTTCCGATAGGGAGCGCTAGTGTTCCCCTGTTTCAAAAAGTTGATTGAGACTTACTGCTTAATACTAGACTTAAGGTTCTAAGTATCTACCTGATAACTAAACTCTGATGGGCTTCAAGTAGCCCAAAGAGGTTTTCTTCCTTTAATAATAAAAAAAGAAAAGAAAAGAAAATCGATCGATAAGTCGTTGAGTAGTTTGAGCCATTTTTGTATAGATGGCGCTATGATAAAAAATAAGCGTATACCCTACCCCTTTGAAGTCATATTAATTTTCTTAGTCACCGCTAGATGACAATGAGTACCCATTTTAAACGCTCGTTCAAATTTAAATTCAAAAATGATATTTAAATACAATTCACAGTTTTTAAATGCATAGTAAAACCCGAAGTGTAAATTAAGCAGAGTGCAAGGTGTACAGTAGCATAAACTATGTAAAGAGCGAATGAAACATCAGACAGTTACTTGAACAATTGAAATATCTCGTCTTTGGTGATGAACCCATCGTTATTGAGATCGTAGACTTTGAAACAAAATTCAATCTTCTCGCGTAGACTGCCACGGAGATACAGATCCAAACCCATGATCCATGGTTCTAATCTGATGATTCCTTCGTTCTCTCGATCCCAGCAGCAAAATATACGCTCCACCAATGTATCCTCTGTGATCACTTTGAAAGTATTGTGTAGAAGGTCTCGAAAAATGTTTCTGTCGATACCCTGAATGAAATTTTCCAAAATTAACTTCATCTAATTTATTCGCAAGGGTATGATTGAGAAACGGAGACGTTCAATGGATTGACACTGTGAAAAGGGAATCGTGTGGATCGCATGTCTCTTCGAAGACATAATGGCAGTCTCACGCACGCGATTTAAAACAGTGATAAGTGTCACTACCTCTATAACTTGATTCGGTTGAGATCTTCTAGAAGTGATAACCGATTGCCCTACTTGTTGCTGACTAGAATTAGTTAGCTTCTTGTACAGCTTGCATAAATTATCCAATTCAGACCTGCGTTAATTAAAAATCGTTCATTTATTAATTTAATACTATTGTTAATCAAAAAATGATTTCAATTATAAATTTTCTTGTTTTTTCTTTTTTTTCTAACAAATTTATTCTAATTTTGTTTCAGAATACTTGCCACGAGAATCTGGTCTTCCTCTTCAACGATTCAATTAATTTGACCGTGTGCGCGGAATTCCTGGTAGCCCCAACTTCCGGCATTCTTCTACGGTGCCTCTTTCGAAGCTCGTGCTTCGGGCTACCGGAAGTTTGCCTCTTCGAATTCACGGAAGCTTTGCGACCGCTCATCAAGAAGATCGAGACGCTTTTCATCAGCGTCGCCCCGGCGCGAAGGTTCGCGGCGCTTGTACCAGCGGCGCCGACGCCGACGCCGACGCCGACGCCGACGCTCTTCCCGCGTTCCATTCGAGGCTTCGCGCTCGACGAGAGGCTGCGATCGTCGGACATTCTTCTGGAATTCGTGAGTAGATCAAAGAGTAAATTTTCTTTGAATTTATTTGAGATTCAAATTTGAAAGAAAATTTAGATCAATCTTTTTTATTTCCTAAAATACGAGTTTAATTAGCTATGTTCTTCAAAAGGGTTGTAGTAAATTACTGTAAGTTAATTATTCACGAAAGGGAAACATCAGGTAGCTCTCAAGCTCGTTAAAATTACCTATTTCTTCGTTCTAATTATAGAAACCATAACACGAACGGAAATTGATCGCGCGAATAGTAAAGAAGCTATGGTTACGGATCGATTGATCAATAACATGCAATTCATCGTTTTCGATTGGAAATTAAATTCTACAGCCGCTACTGTAGAAATATTAATATTAAGTATCTTTTCATCGTGGAAAAGCTGATTGAAATCTGACTTGATGAATTGCAATAATTTTCATTCTTTTCCCATAAATTATATTTATTTTCCCTGGGGTGTTCTTATTATTAGGTATCATTCCTTTCGTGATTTATTCATTTATATTTACGTCGATAAAATTTTTTCAATTTACCAAACAATCTCTTTAGTATGCATCGAAATTGCAATCCCTATTTGCATAGAAATTTGAACTCGTTGAGTCAATAGAGATTGAATCTCCTTGCGTGATCTACATTTCCATTCACCTTCTCGTTATCTGTGCACGTGTACCATTTATCTAGAAACTTTGTCCTAGATTTTAGCAGCTCAGAAAGTGCAACATTATTCGAACCGTATACCCTGGCAAAATTGAGAACTACTCAACGCGTGCCGGAAACTCGTTACAGAGGAAACGTGGAAAGTTTCTTACCGTGCACAAGATCGGTACGTTTTCGAGAGTTTCTCCCTAGTTTTATTACGTTCTCTACGGCGGTATCCAATTTGATAAGAATTTCCTCCTAACAATCGTGTTAACAATAAACTTACCTGGAAAAAAGGAGTAAATACTAGGAATGCGACGGTTCTTCCTTAGTCGTCAACGGTTACCAAACATAATCGATCAAACTTCTTAAATAAAGGTAGTATTGTTACACGTAGCCATCAATAACCCCTCGTGATTCAGATGATTCAGACACTTTCGGTATAAGAATAATAATTTAATTATACCGATATTTATTAATTAAGATACAATAATATATTTTTGAAAAAAAATATAGTGAATAATGATTTTAAAATATAGAAACTTTCTTAGGTTGATTCATCGATGCAAATTTCGCCATATTATTTCCATTTAATCGAGTGAAGGGATGATGTTTCCTGGAACGTTGAAATCCTGTTAGCAAATTTTTAATTTTTTCAATAATTTCCCATTATTTACCTGCAGAGTTTCTCGAACACACCACGAACATAAGTTATGTGATTCTGGATTTCTATTAATACGTTGTCCAAGTACTGAGCAATGTTCTTAACTGCTTTCAATTCCACGTCATTTGTTGATTCAATTTGTGAGACTGATGATCCTAAGAAAAATAATTTCTTACTTTTATTCTTAACAATGGGAGTCATTATTAATTTTACAATTACTTGACTTTGTCTGCTTCTCGTCATCCTGACCATCTTGATGATAAATGTCTAACTCCTCCGGTGAATTTAGGAGATTATTATTCAGATGATTAGCATTCCTCAGTAATGATTTAGTGAACGTCGCTGATGAAGATATATCCGTCATCTCGTTAATCGCGAGATCAACGTTCTTCAATTTATTCGCTTCCTCTCGAGGCAGTTCTTTCAGAATACCATTCAATTCTTTGAACAGCTGTGCCTGGATTACCAAGTTCAATGATCTTGAATGATAAATCTTAAATATTAAAATTAAATAATTTTTAAAAACATTCACTTGCCTCGCGTTGAATGAGATCATTTAAATCCGGAAGGGTAGATTGAAGTTTCTCTGAAAATGTCTGAAGAATCTTCTGAGTTCCTGATGAAAATTGTTCAGACGATCCTAGGGTGTACTTCGTAAGGAGACCTTCAGGGTATTCTGAAACCCTGTGCACTCGGGCGCTTCTCTGTTGGTCCACCTCTGTTTGATTTTCTTCATTTAAAAAAAAGCAAAAGACACCGTGCAACAGGTTAATTAATTAAAAATTAATTTATGCAGCTGTCCTTCCTTACCTTTCGATTCCAATTTAGCGAACAACCCATAGTGAAACTGTAACACAAATAAAGTTTTAAAAACGATTTTTAAGAAAAACATAAATTTTCGATTTTCAATTAAACTCACTTGCAGAGTAATTAAAAAAATCACTAGACACTTCATCGTTTGATCACCCTCTATCTTGAATAATTACGAAAGAATCAATGGTCAACGATGGTGTTGCGTTAAATGAATGCCTCTGATAGAGCAGTCGATTTTATAGCACTGATGTTGCTTGATTAAATGAACAACGGTATGCTATGTTTCTTAAACATTTTTCCCAAACATCCGAATGAAATCGAACCCACAGTTAACTTACATCGAGATGTGTAAACTTATTGCGAACTAGAATATTCTTTGCTGCTAATTAAAATGGTTCATTTAGATTCAGGTGATGAAAGGATTAAATGAAATAGGGATGTTAAAGAAATAAAATTCGTTCGGGAATAATAGTAGAAAAATTTATTGTACAAATATATTTATTCAAAATTCTAATTCCTTATCGTCCAAATCCAATAGAGCTGTAATAGAGAAAAAATTGTGAATTTCTAATTAAATCTGAGGATTTTATTTTAATAATTGATAAATGAAAGGGTATTTACCCAGCTTGCGCACTAGCATAGGATGCGCTTCCATATGGAACACCATAACCACCACCGTAACTAGGGTAACCACCGTATCCATGACCGTGTCCATGACCACCATATCCATGACCACCGTATCCGTGTCCATAGCCGCGATAAGGATAACCATGCCCGTAACCACCGAAACCACCTACTTTAAATCCACCAATGATACCGAAACCACCCACGCCACCCAAACCACCCACACCACCATGATGTGGATCTGCCTTTGCTTCTCTTGCCATCCTCGGCAACGACGTTTCTAGAATTAAAGTTCGAGTGTTTAGAATGATTTTCAGATTCTGAGGTAATAATTTGTGACAGGTGTTAATGATCGCTAAGTATGTACGTTAAAAGATCAATCATCGTACTAACAAAGCGCATTTGATACCATTCGAGATGTTAATCAGTTTATGTATTTTCAAGAATCAAATAGAAAATTTATGAAATTTATGCATTAAAAAGATTAAGAAAAATTCTATATTTTCTTGACTTCTTCTAATATAAATACTAAAGTTAACACGGAGCCTCAATTTAAAAATAGACAAAAATTATTCCACTGCCTTCAAAATTTGTCACTTCTAAATTATTTAGAAATTTGGAAATTTTTGATACCTTGTTCGGAAGCTGGATAGGCAAAGGCGATCGCCAGGATGGCAGCGAACGCTATCAGGACGAATTTCCCCATGTTTTCCGGCGACTCGCTGTTCGGATAACAAACTCCCTCGAGGATCGAGTGTGAAATGACTATGCGGAGATCAAGAGGTCGATCCTTTATATAATGTAACCGCGAACGTTCTGGGATGCCCCAACAGATACAAAACGAGTATTCTTCACTGAGAATCGTCGTATCTCATTAGCACGGACGATCCTTGTCTTTCGTGAAGGTGATGGACACGGTTTGGTATGCAGACGATTTTCAAGAATGAACAATAAAGTAACGATGATACAGCAATATTTCAATATTTCTTTGTGAACGATAAAGTAGAAAAAGAAATGTCTTTCATTTTTCACTTTAATCTTATTTAGATCTGCTCTGTTTTATTCGTCTGTGTTTCTTCATCTTCATCAGCGTTTATATTTAGAGCTGATTATTGCATTTAAAAAATCAAGTGTTCTTCAATAATGTTTTATTCATATCATTTTAAGGATATCTACTTCGAAGGCCACGATGCACCAGGCTTCGTCACTATTATTTATAATAATTTATGCAAACTGTTGCAATCAGAGTCATCGCATCAAACGATAAATTAAAGTGGTTATAGAAAATTCCACCTCCGGACAGTATGTTAAAAAACAAAAATTATTTTACCATTATTGTACTATAATCGTTGTCTGGCAATGACAATGGGTCGCAGGAAATTTTGAAATCGTAGAGCAGAAAGATTCCACGATAACGTGAAACATGCGTACAATGAATCACACCAGTGTTGTCAATGTAAGAATTATATGACTAATTGTTTTGTACACATAATTTCAAGGATAGAACGAGACGATTCCGTCTAACACGTATGTTTGCCGAATCAATTCGAGCTCCTTCGTGTCGCGTTTCACGTTCTTCTCCCTAATTACGTCAGTGGTAAAACCGTCCTCTTCAGCATCCTAAAAGTGTTTGACTTTGAATTTGAGTGCTTTGCTCTCTGACTTTGTTTTTCAAATATAATAAAAAGTTAAAAATAGATTTCGTTAGAAAATGAACCATTTGAAATATAGGAAAGTGAGAGGATAGAGAAAATTACAATCGAATAAGATTGATCGTTTCTTTTTATTTTGAAAATAATCCTAACATTCGGCAGTAACAATAATTCTCGATAGAATTTATCATGGAACCTCAGCAATGCTGAGGATTCGCAAGCTATTCTCTAACGCAGATCTACGAGCTATACTACAATCGCGTGATCAGTTTCGATCGATTTCTCGTCTAAAATTTATGGCAGTAACGTTTCAACAATGATGCGAACCCTTTCAACGATCGACTTAATATTGCACTTGTCCGTTTGATTTATTATTAAAAATCCTCACCTTACGAGCTAAGAATCTAATGATTAAAAATGAAATTAATTATCCTAATGATAAAATATCGATTTTTCATAAGAGAAACATTTTTGAATTTAAGATTAATCAATTATAATTAACTTAATTATAATAATAGGTGATCGTAAAGGGTTGGCATAATTTGATTAAGTACCTCTACTTGTTTCACGAGACAAGAGTTAAATCTAAGGACCTCTTCTCTGTTTCTCTCACAATCAGGCGATTATCTGGTCGCTTTTTCACCGCCTTGGCGATTAAAAGAGGTCTGTCCTGTCTGCATATTAATGTTGCGTGGAATATTGATTTTAACGGTATCGAGAGGCAGCTCACCCGTCTAGCCTCGTTTATTCCTCGGACGTCGGTGCAGGTCGTTTTTTCCTGTCGAAACAATCATTATGACCCGTTGAAATCTTGAAGATTAGAAAATAGATGAAAGGTATTTGAATTAATTAAGCTTACCCATTAGGAGATCCGCCGTAAGCGGTTGCTATTGAACTAGCAACACCTCCTTTAGCAGTAGAATAACTATTAGCGATCGCAGTCACCGCTCCTGGTGGAGATCCCGGGGCTCCAGACCGGGATGATCCTCCAGGAAAGCTGAACACCATCGGGAAGAAGTTATTCAAATTCGGGTAATTTTGTCGGCGACGATTTCCCTTGAAAGGAATGAAAGGAACCGATGGTTCATCGTCGTATTCTTCGTCGTCGTCTTCCTCCTCCACTACTACCGGTGTCTTCTTAGTTTTCTTTCCTTGTTGAACTTTTGGACGATTAGTAACCACTTCTGGGACCGTGTGAACAGGCTCCTCTGCTGGAGTCACCGGAGCTGCCTCTGTGGTGTACACTGGGGCTGGTTCCGGTTCCGGTTGTTCCTGTATAAAATTTTCAAATTTTCAAAAACCTTCACCCTATTTCTAAATTAAACTTTCAAAAACCTTCACCCTATTTCTAAATCAAATTTTCAGAAACCTTCACCCTATTTCTAAATTAAACTTTCAAAAACCTTCACCCTATTTCTAAATTAAACTTTCAAAAACCTTCACCCTATTTCTAAATCAAATTTTCAAAAACTTCACCCTATTTCTAAATTAAATTTTCGAAAACCTTCACCCTATTCCTAAATCAAATTTTCAAAAACCTTCACCCTATTTCTAAATCAAATTTTCAAAACCCTTCACCCTATTTCTAAATTAAATTTTCAAAAACCTTCACCCTATTTCTAAATCAAATTTTCAAAACCCTTCACCCTATTTCTAAATTAAATTTTCAAAAACCTTCACCCTATTTCTAAATTAAACTTTCAAAAACCTTCACCCTATTTCTAAATGAAATTTATTTTACCTGAGCAGGAGGTAAATGTTGCTTTTGATGTTCCTCTTCTTCCTGATGATGCTGTTCCTCTTCTTGAGGATAATGTCCCTCCTCCTGATGATAATGATGGTGCTCCTCCGGCTGGTAACCTTCGTGTTCCTGCACCTGAGTTTGCTCCTGCTCGTCGTAAGTATGTTCAGGCTCCGGCGCAGCTTGGGCCTCCGCGCTGGAGACTTCCGGTTCTTCGATCGGTTCCGGGCCGTTCTTCAAGTGTGGCGCCTGCATGCCACCGAAGAAGGCCTCCCCGCTCACCGCGTTACCTTGGGCGAACACACCTGTCGCTTGGCCAGCGTGATTAGACCGTCGCACCGGTCTGTAGTAGCCGGTGAACATCATGGCTCTGTGAGGGTACGGGTGGACCGCTGTCCTCTTCTCGCGGAGGAAGACTATGGGGTTGCCGTACGGGTCTAACATTACTGAAACTTTGGTAGGAAAATTAAATGAAAATGGAATTGAAATTTTCTTAGCCACTTGGATGGCTAATTTTATTAGCCAAAGATTCATGATTAGATTTTAAATAGACAACCGATGGTTTTAACGGATTATCCAGTGCGGTAAAAATACTTACTAGGCTCGGCAGGAATAGCCCTAGACTCCGTCACAGCGATCGTCGTCGCCACGACGAGCAGGACGAAGCTCATCCACTGCGCCATCCTCGAAGACCGTACGATAATTAAACTCCAATTAAGCAGATATAACTCCTTGGAACGAATCTTCCTTCGGAACACCGTTGTTTCCGGTAACCAATGGTGACTCGTGAATAATGGAAGCACTGGACACCTGGTTTTATTAGCTGGGTCTACCTGGTTCGCGGACTTTTTGCACGATGCTGGTATCCTCGAATGCGCAATTGCTTTTATACCAGGAGCTAGGATCACGAAGGGGGATGGGATGGGATGGGCGAACGATGACACAGGCTATGGGATGGATCGGTCGGATCCAAGACAGAAGAACGGGGATATGGTACCCCTCTGGTTCCCCACCATCGTTCGTCAGGTGGTTGCCTCGTACCCAACAGAATCGTCGTAACGCAAACGTGCGCATCGTTCAACGATACGTGATCGTCATTTTTGATTGGATCCATGTTGAATCGAACGCATTAATTGCGATCCCTCTAAATTCGATTGATCGCCTTGCAGCACGTGGTATCCTTGATGAAGGCCATTTTATTGTTGGAAATTTTCGGACACGTAGAACGAGGATGTATGTAAATTCAAATATGGAGCTTGAACGTGAACTTCAATTTAATTAAAATTCTGAAATTAGGAATTTTGGGAATTCCAAGATAATATACATATATGGGACTGTATTTCTCCATTGACCCCCTACATTCTAATTCAATTACATTACATTAGAATGTAATTAATAATAATAATTTAGTATCTGAGTGTACTATATATACCTCAAGGATTAAGAATCAGCATCGCAAGAGTGATTGATTTTTGTAAATTTAATTTAAGATGAACAATAGGAATAAGAAGCAACGAACGACGTCAATGAACATACAGTTTGATAAACGACGACAAGAATCAATGTGGACAATTTCCTTTTCTTTTCTAAGATCAGACTGATTGATTATGATTCACTGAGATCGTAGCCTGATAAAAAGGATCTAACGTCAGAATAACATAGAGGTTCATACATTTTCAATCGTTCTATAAATAGGCTGGATCCAAGGAACGATGCTTTCCACTGATTCTCTCCACCATGGTCTTACCAGAATTTTTATTCTCTCCCTTTTCTACCATTCCATGACCCCTTTCTTCCACGAATGTCATCCGTTTACCTAGGGGGTTGAATTATCCCTTATTAGATGACGATACGTTCCAATTATTCATAAATTATTCCTTGCACAGAATAAGATTGAGACAGGAAGTTTTTCGATGGCAGATTATTTTCAATCGATGCACCATCGATCAAGTGGCTATTTTTGTCGCTAGAAGGTTGCGGATGTAGTTTTGCAATCACCATCACCCGGTACGGTTAATGACGTCTCTTTGACGTAACCCGTTAATATTAACATTATGTCAGTCATACACACTCGAACGTCTGCGGGTATGACTGGTCAGAGGCGACGATAATTCTTGGGGATGATCAAAAGTCCGTAAGAGTCCAATGGCGGTGGCCGAGACGATCGTGGTCTGAATTTTAAACAACCGCAGACAGATCCGCCTTCGCGTGTCACTGTCCCTTCCTCGGTTTTTCTGCTAAAAAGGAGAAATTTTAGTTCTGTATAATTAATTAAACCCCAGGCTCGACTTAGGTTCTTAGGTCCTTAGGCTTTAGACTCTTGACCCTAGGCTTCCTCTTGCTTCTAGGTTCTCCAAAGGGTTTAGGCTCTAGGTTGTAGGCTCCCCTTGGGCTCTAGGGTCTAGGATCGTAGACTCTAGGCTCTAGGATCTGGGCATTAGGCTTTAAGCTCTAGATTCTAGGTTCTAGGCTCTTAAATTCTAGGCACTAGGCTCTTAGATTCTAGGCTCTTAGATTCCAGGCTCTTAGATTCCAGGCTCTTAGATTCTAGGCTCTAGGCTCTAGGCTCTAGGTTCTAGGTTCTAGGTTCTAGGTTCTAGGTTCTAGGTTCTAGATTCTAGGCTCTAGACTCTAGGCTCTAAGGCTCTAGACTCTAGGCTCTAGACTCAGGGATCTAGGCTCTTAGATTCTAGGCTCTAGGCTCTTAGGTGCTAGGCTTTAGGCTCTAGGTTCTAGGCTCTAGGTTCTAGACTCTAGGCTCTAGGCTCTAAGGCTCTAGACTCTAGGCTCTAGACTCAGGGATCTAGGATCTTAGATTCTAGGCTTTAGGCTTTTAGATTCTAGGCTCTAGGCTCTTAGATTTTAGGCTCTAGGCTCTAAGCTCTAGGCTCTTAGGTTCTAGGCTTTTAGATTCTAGGCTGTTAGACTGTAGGTTCTTAGCTTCTAGGCTCTAGGCTCTTAGATTTTAGGCTCTATGCTCTTAAATTCTAGGCTCTAGACTGTTAAATTTTAGGCTCTATGCTCTTGGATTCTAGCCTCTAGCCTCTAGGTTCTAGACTCTTAGGTTCTATGCTCTCCTTAGGACCACTGCAGGCTCTCGACCCTAGGCTCCCTATTGGTCCTAAGTTCTCCAAAAATTCTAAGCTCTAAGCTCTCCCAGAAGCAAAGGCAAATAGTGGGTGCTCCCTTGCCCCATCCTTACCCTTAACTAAGAAAAGCCTACGTAAATAGTGATTACTTCCTGCCCCCATCCTTACCCTTATTCAAGAAAATCCTACGTCGTGGTTCCTCCCCCCATCCTTACTCTTTTAGCTAAAAAAAGCGTAAATTGCAGCCAAACGCTTGACAAATATACTAAATCCTTAATGATAAAGAAAGGAATTGATTAATTTCCGTTCGTCCAAGAGATAAATTCGTCTGCGGTGGAATCGTCTGGTCGGTGTACCGCTATCAGGCCGTGAATACTTCATGAATTCGTACGATTTCATGAATCAACCTCGAAACGCACCGTTTTCCAAGTCACGCATATCGTATTTTCGAGCGTGACCAGGCGACGCAAAACGGTCTCCAGCACATCTACCTCGCTCAGAGAACGAACGACCGTTCCGCTCGGATGCAGCTGGATTCGCGATGCCTCGTCAACAATTCAGTTGCATCTTTCTACTTACTCTTTGCCATTTCTCACGGCGCATTATCATAAACAAACGGAGTAAAACGAGGTTATATATACATTATATTAAAATCCCTTTATCCCTGCATGTTTTCAACTTTCATTAAAATGAATCATTTCTAAAATCTTTTTCTCTTCCAAAAATAAACGATTCATAAATCAACGAGTTTCTATTACCCGAACCTAGAACGGACTGGTTGGACAAAATTCCAAGCACAGTTGCATATTTTCTCTCAACTGTTTCGGGGATACGTGGCCCGGTTCGATGACCCCGTGAACGATCTCGTTTCGCGAATCGTCCCGTTCGAAGAGGGCACAGAAATCAGTTCATTGTTCCCGCGTTTAAATTCATCGAGCGTACACTACTGCCAGACCTATAGTTGCCTAGATACAAGACAACTCGTTTCTGGGTAGTAACAACACTTCATACCCTCCTTTTTCTCGACGCTGTTCCAGCAAAAAGCTTGAACCTTTCGATAGAAAAATAATTGAACTGCATAGGAAATCGCTTGGGCTGCAAAGGGTTAATAGAACGAAGAGTGCGAGAGGTGGATTTGTATCGGCGAAAGCTCGTAAACAAGCAGAAAATCCGCGTCCATTCGTCAATCGCGCGATTGCAAAGATCACCGCATGTAAACCGATGATGCAAGTCCCATAATAATGGAATTCAACGTTCGTCCGATCGTTTCTGCGTCAGCCTTACGAGCCATCCGTCTTCAGGAATCCCTTTGTTTGGCCGTTTTCCATTGTTTTCCGTCATTTTCCACCATCGTCACAACTGCGTCTGAACTTCGAGCCTAGAAAGCATAGGTTTCATTTCTCAAAAAATCGCTTGGATTGCAGTTTCCCGGGTAATTGATCTCGACTATTTTTATCGGATAAATCAAGGTCGGAGAAGACGATAGGAAGTGTCCCGAGGTCGATATCACGTGGTGTTACAAAGTTATGGCCATTTTAAAAAATCACAATTTTTCAAACATTTTCCGATAATTTCGAATCCAAAAAATAACCTAACCTAACCTAACCCAACCGAACTTATCAGGTAGAATAGCTAGCCTTTGAATTAGCTTCCTCAGCTAGAAAAGCTAGTCTTTAACTTAGATTAGCTTAACTTAAAAAGGGCCATAACTTTGTAACGCCACGTGATATCGACCTCGGGACACTTCCTATCGTCTTCTCCGAACTTGATTTATCCGATAAAATAATCGAGATCAATTACCCGGGAAACTGCAATCTAACCAAAAAATCATTAAAGACCTAATTTGCTCGTCTAATTGCGGAATTATTTCATAGCGATTAAGCTTGTAGTAATTCTAAACGTTTAACCTCTGCGACAGGATCCTCGAGCGGAACCGGACAGTACCGTTTCGTTCGGTTAATTAACAACTCATTAGGGGCCTCGATTTGGGTCAGAATAGTAATGAACGACGGATGGTCCTACGTAAGTCTGCGATATGAATATTCGGTTATCGGTATCAAGGATGACGAAGCGGAAAAAGGTTGCTACGACAGGAAGCTCGGAAATATTAAAATCGATCGGGAGTAAGATTTATTATTAGAATGGTAAAATCGGTGCCATAGCGAAATTTTCATTAAAATTCCAAATGTCCTCTGAAACATTCAAGAAAAGTTCATTGTTCTCGAATCACTTAACTGCATACCTATGCACTCTCTCATCAAAAAAAAAAAGGAAACAAACGAGTGCAAGGATGCATCAGGTTCGAGGGAAAAATGTTAAAGAGGCAAAACGGAAAGAAATACACTAATCCATACAAACTCTCCCGAAAACTCTGTTCACATACCTAATCTTGTGCAAAATGCTAACCCGTTCTTGAACACGAATAATGCATAAAAGATGCCTGGATGGCATTTGTATGAAGCCGTCCGTTCAAGAAGATGATGAAAACTGAATATCAAACTCTCCTTTAACCAACCCAATGGAGGAAGAAACGATTTCTTGAAATCTGGAAGGATCGGTGGAATTTTTGTTCGATCGAAGACGAATTCGATCGACATCTAATTTGTCGAATCGGTGAAATAAATCGGGTATGCAGCTGATCGTTCGCTTATTTGTCGCGAAACGAGCAGTGCCAGACGATCGCTCGGTTCTCAGCAGGTAAGGTGGCTCCTGTTTTCGTGGACAGCCCCGCGCATTGAATCAAGATGAAGATCATGTCGAGTTACACGTGCTGCGCAGTGGCATACTGAATCGGACACGTCCGTCTGCTCACGTGCGGCAACTGTCGAAACGTGAGACAATCGTATCGTTTCTGCGATACGTTCGATCCCCTTCGTCATCGACATCGCGAGACACATGTTCGACATTATCATTTTCAACCCTGATGTCTATCTTCCGGTCTACGCGAACGTTGATTAAAAAAATTTATTTCCACGTCTACTATCTTTTGAAAGATTCCTTTCTTAATTTTAATTGTGTTTCAAAATTCGTTAAATCTTGGGGGTGATTTTTTTTTTATTAAATAATGTAAATTTAAATTTCAATGTCTGTTCGCAGGAAATGGGCACACCCAAGCTGGCATCGAGTTTCCGGGAAGAAATTAGAGGATTACTAGCAAAGGCACGTATGGTACTTAAATTTTTTTGATTTTCTAATCCACTGCCCGGATGATCTACGATTCAATAGAAATCACTGCGGTTGGTTAGTGTGTATGTTTAATTCAAGATCGTTTCTCAGAATGATTCTGACCGTGCAAATAATTTTACATCTCACGGCCGCCGAACGGATGCAGTATTTCTGTAAAAATTTTCATCTCGCGTAAAAAACGCCACGCGACGGAAATATTTTCCACACGAACACGTTGTTCGTCACCGATTTGACGTGTACACATTGGTAATTTCCGGTATACGTATTCGTTCTTTTTCTTTTTTTTTTTTTTTCATCATTTTCTTTTGTCGAATCATTTTCCCGTTTAAGGACGATGACTCCCGATAGATCCTGAAACACGTGTTGTAGCAATTCCTATTTGAACACGAATCACGAAGAGCAAACAGGTAAGACCAGGTGGATGGGTTGAAAGACCGCGTTACATCTCGCCCATGGATTGCGTTCATCTTGAAAATTTCCAAGATAAAACGGAGGAGACAGGTGTTTTGTATCGTATACTAGCTGTAACGCGTATCCTGCTAGACGCGTATCCTGTTCAATGGCGTGGATGAGCTTGCTCTGTTGAATTAACAATAAGCAGTGCTCGCTATTCCTTTGCTTCTAAGAATAGGAAGGATACCGGTAAACAACTTTGCTATTAAAATCATTTTTCATTGCTTATAAATAGAATTTTCAATTTTGAGATATCTTGAATCGAAGACAAATTAAATTCTCGCTAATTAAAAATATCGATTATTACCGACATATACCCGCTTTTAAGAATAGGAAGGATACCGGTAAACAACTTTGCTATTAAAATCATTTTTCATTGCTTATAAATAGAATTTTCAATTTTGAGATATCTTGAATCGAAGACAAATTAAATTCTCGCTAATTAAAAATATCGATTATTACCGATATATACCCGTTTCTAAGAATAGGAAGGATACCGGTAAACAACTTTGCTAATAAAATCAATTTTCATTGCTTATAAATAGAATTTTCAATTTTAAGACATCTTGAATCGAAGAAAAATTAAATTCTCGCTAATTAAAAGTATCGATTATTACCGATATATACCTGCTTCTAAGAATAGGAAGAATACCGGTAAATAACTTTGCTATTAAAATCAGTTTTCATTGCTTATAAATAAAATTTTCAATTTTAAGATATCTTGAATCGAAGACAAATTAAATTCTCGCTAATTAAAAATATCGATTATTACCGATATATACCCTCTTCTAAGAATAGGAAGGATACCGGTAAACAACTTTGCTATTAAAATCATTTTTATTGCTTATAAATAGAATTTTCAATTTTAAGATATCTTGAATCAAAGACAAATTAAATTCTCGCTAATTAAAAATATCGATTATTACCGATATATACCCTCTTCTAAGAATAGGAAGGATACCGGTAAACAACTTTGCTATTAAAGTCATTTTTATTGCTTATAAATAGAATTTTCAATTTTAAGATATCTTGAATCAAAGACAAATTAAATTCTCGCTAATTAAAAATATCGATTATTACCGATATATACCCTCTTCTAAGAATAGGAAGGATACCGGTAAACAACTTTGCTATTAAAGTCATTTTTATTGCTTATAAATAGAATTTTCAATTTTAAGATATCTTGAATCAAAGACAAATTAAATTCTCGCTAATTAAACATATCGATTATTACCGATATACCCCTATCGCAATTGGGTACAATGGTTCCTTGAGGACTGAATGCCCAGCGTATTTCAACAAGAATAATAATAATAATAATAATATCCCCATCGCAATCTACGTTATCTTCAATTGATTTCAACCCATTTCCTTGGTGTCTTTTATTATTATATAAGCATCTAAGAATCACTTTCACAAGAATAGATAAAACCACCCTCATCTCCTTAATGCCTTTTCTATTCCAACCATCTGATCAGCAGTCAGAGAACCGATTTAGCGAAACAAGCTGATTGGAATTTACAGTGTTGGCTTTCCATGGAAGACATAAAATAGTCGCAGGTGTATAGTCGGCCGACATAAACGGCCAGGAGGCTACGAATTCTGCATCCCGATTGCGAAACGAGATCTGCCCGTAGACGCAGCTGCTCGTCTTGCGTCAGCCTATTGAAAATCGATCGGAATCGAGCTGGGTATCCTTATTCGTCGCTACGTGATCACATTTCCGGATCGTGATTCGGGAGATCGTTTAGAAAGGAAGTCCCTGAAGATTTTGATTTACGTCTAAGCCGTTGGCCATGGTTGCTAATTCGTTGGAACAACCAGAACGACCACGTCGAACAAGAGATTTTATTCATTCAAGGGAGGAATCTCGTATTCCGCGTTTCATGCACAGCTAGCACTATATATTTTATGGTGGATCCGTGGACGGACTGGTAAGCGAACGCTGATGCAACTAAGTGTTCATCGTGCTTTTGATTTGACATTGTTACAGTGTTATCAATATCCTCGGGGACGTTGATTTACGATCGCAAGTTCACATGATCGTCTGGCCGGCGCCTACGGGACTCGCGAACAACCCAGTCGTTCTAGAAATTTCATTTTACAAATGTAATTTTGTACCATCTAAAATCTTTAGGAAGAGAAATTTTAATTTTAATTTAGGAAGAATAATTTTAATTTTAATGTAGGAAGAATAATTTTTATTTTAATTCAGGAAGAATAATTTTATTTTTAATGTAGGAAGAATAATTTTAATTTTCATTCAGGAAGAGTAATTTTAATTTTAATTTAGGAAGAATAATTTTAATCTTAGTGTAGGAAGAATAATTTTTATTTTAATTCAGGAAGAGTAATTTTAATTTAGGAAGAGTAATTTGAATTTTAGTTTAGGAAGAATAATTTTAATTTTAATTTAGGAAGAATAATTTTAATTTTAGTGTAGGAAGAATAATTTTAATTTTAGTGCAAGGAAAATAATTTTAATTTTAGTGCAAGGAAAATAATTTTAATTTTAATTCAGGAAGAATAATTTTAATTTTAATTTAAAAAAGAGTAAAGGATTATTATCCTTTAAATGAGCCAACTTGAAATCCAACATCGATGCGTTTTAAACCCCTGAAGAATCCGATTGCAGGAACAGGGCGGAAGGGTTAAAGGTCGAGAGGAGGAATCGTGGGAGCGAGTGAAATATTCGACGGTTTCGTTCGAAAACGCGAAGAGAAAAAAAGAAAGGAAAAGGGGGCTACACGGTACGGAGAAGGGAGTCCCACGAGGATTTTGGACGTGCGTGTCACGTGCCAGCGGCCGAGTCACGTGACTCGCGGCGCGGTAGATCTGCGCGGTGCATCATCGCATGAAGATCGCGATGGCGGCTGCCTTTTGAGCACGCTCTCCCATATTTCAGCGCAACCGATTTTTTCAGCTCGCTCGCGGACACGGAATGCCTGACAATTCGCCGCCGCCAGCGCATCGTGGAATCGTGACGAACGCAGTAAGGGTGCATTCGTAACGAGCCTCGGATTATTCGAAATTTCAAACGAGAACGCTCGCGCCATCTTTTGCCACGACTCGGAGCACCTTTCGCTTTGTACCTCGATCTACATTCCGGAATTAATTTGCAATTAACTGGATCTAGGTTGAATCTTAAGTTAAAGAATTTTCCAGTTATTCAGCTCAGTTAGAATATTTTATAATAATTTTTAGGAGACACCTAACGTGTTGATTCTTAACTATTAACATTATAATTTTTTTTTTTATTTCGGTATAGGTGAAAATGAAATATCAAGAGCATTGCTGTGACACAGAAAATTTTTATTATCCTTTTTGTTACATGAGCCATGGTCCGAAATTGAGTCGAAAGGTATGGTCGGAATGGGTGTGTGAGGATCGTGCGGTTGTCCTCGGGGTGGAATTTTCATCGTTTCCGAGATTTCAACAGGTATGCTGCGACGTCCATGTCGAAATACCTGAAAGCAATAACCCTCCATAAATAATCGCCTACTCGTTGCCTATTCTATTTCAAATAATAAATCATGTGCTTACCTTTTTTCTAAATTTGAAATTTCCCGTTTTGTTTCACTTTTTTCAGATGTTACTTGACTGCCATCATTGGCAGTGAATCTCGCCGCGACTGCAGTGGATTTTTCAGGGGGACCGGTGGTGAGCGAAGGTATGTTAAACAACGTTTTACCCTGACGATTTTCCTTGGACTTTCTCCTAACGTTTAAATCCGATGACACTACGATTTCATCGAATGTTTGTCCAAAAACAGCTGCAAAAATATTATACAATTATTTAGTCCTTAATTCAATAACTGTGAAAGGATAAAGCAGCACAGGTATTTTCTTTCTCGGTTTCTGCTCGAACGTATTCGTTTACATAATTCCTTGAAAGAACAGGTGAAACTTTATCGTTCTGTAAAACAATAAGGACAATGAAACGGTGTAAAATGAATCATCCAGCGGATTATGGTTGCACGCGAGACCACAATGAACAGGCGTTAATTTACACCGCCTCGGAGCAAGGAAAGAAGATACTCCGTTTGTCACCGACGACTTCCCTCATTAATTATTCATTAAGCGTAAACATTTTCGTCCGACACGAGTTTTACTTACGTTTCTGATCTGACGTTTGTTGACCGTTGACGATCACGCAGGCCAGTGCGATCACCGACAGAGCTAGGAAATTGGTCATTTTCCGTCTTGATTTGCTTTTGAAGAGGAGGGCCGAAATTTTTGTAACCTGCAAACGATAAAAGAATTAATAATAATATTACATAAAATTAAGTATTGGAAAATATATCTATCCTAAGCTTGCAATACCAGACTATGGACACGTTTCGATGACATTTTTGCATCAACGATGCTTTGACATTTACTCAATTTCCCGAAGAATCCTCCACAATAAGAGAGAAAAACAGAATCTCTTCTCACAATCAACAATATTAAACGTCACTGGACAAAGCAGTACCTCTTTAACACCTTCACTACCATGGATCACCAACGATCTAGATCTCGGAATAAAAAGTGAAAGCTTGAATTTGAAATACTTATTCCCTTACTAAATAGATCTTCAAGGTGTCCGACTCGATTTTCACCGCGGAAGTGAACGTATTAAGAAGAGGAATTCGATGAAAAGTAATTAAACACGATTATAAGTACTATGCCGAGAGTTTCGATAAATGAGATCCAAGAAATGGAAAAATGGTGGAAAGATGATGCTGTTGGTGAACAGTTCGACTTACCGACGACTTAACCAGAAGATACTTTCCGAGTCGACAACCGCACGAGAAATGCGAGCACAATGCCGCGGAAGGCTTGAAGAGAGCATCGTAGCTTTGCTATAGGACGTGGTGAACAGGAACAGGTCTCGGTGGTAAGGGTCCAGGAGGAGGCGCCTCGACCACGTCCACGTACTGTAGATCGTTGCACCGGACAGACCACTTTCTATTTCATTTTTTCTTCCCCTTCTCGTTCTCACTCTTATACAGGATCTGGACTTTATGTTCAAATGGACCCGAAGGACTGGTCCATTGCTCAGGACGAGGCTTCTTTGCGTGTCCAGTCACGACTAAACAATACTTAACGATACTAAAGGACGGACCTTTAACGAACCCCCTTTAACCACCCTTCGCAGTCGAATAAAATTAAAGATACCTGAATGTCGAGAATAAAAAGTGCATATTGCAAATTCCATTCGAGATCAATTATTTTTATTTACATGTTCTTGAAGATAAGATGGTATTAGAAGGAGACAAATGAAGAATATTAATTTTTAAATTGAGGATCTCCATGATTTTCGATTAAAATATTATTCCTCCGATGAATCTTTGAATTAATTTATTAAATTGCAGAAATTTTGTACAAGAGAATTATATAAAAATTACAATTTGCTAATATTATCGTACAAGAGGGTGAACGATACTAGAGGACGGACCTTTAACGACCCTTCGCAGTCGAATAAAATTAAAGATACCTGAATGTCGAGAATAAAAAGTGCATATTGCAAATTCCATTCGAGATCAATTATTTTTATTTACACGTTCTTGAAGATAAGATGATATTAAAAGGAGCCAAATGAAAAATATTAATTTTTAATGATTTCCATGATTTTCGATTAAAATATTATTCCTCCAATGAACCTTTAAATTAATTTATTAAATTGCAGAAATTTTGTACAAGAAGATTCTATAAAAATTCTAACTTGCTAATATTATCGTACAAGAGGGTGATCATTAATCAGGAGGATGAAGATGATTGCAGCTGGATCGAAGATATCGCGTGTGCCCTCTTGGTCCCGGTCATTGAACGCTCCTTCTTCGCGTCCCGATTTTTTCGGTGTTCGTTTTGTTACAGGACCTCCTCCTTTTTCCTCTCCCTTTGTGCTGTTAATCCTCGAGCCCTATGTTCCGTTCTTCCTCCATCGTTTGGTCCTCCTCGTTCCTCCCTACATATATTTTCTTCGGTTTTATTCGCGGGAACATCTGGTGGTTGACGTGGTAGCCGCGGACAAAGGAGAACAGGCTCTCCCAGGAAATCTCGAGGATCGAGGGTGGTTTCCTCTCTTCCACACCCGTTCCGGCTATTTACTTATACCTAGTGACGTAGAATGTTTGTAAACAATGGATGGCCTGGGGATGGCCGAGGTTCGACCGATGGAATTACATCGGGCACTTCGTAGAGTCGGTCAGGGGTAGATTTACGACCTGCGGAAAATAGGAATTGATTTTCAGTCCTGCTCAGGTATACGTCGGTCATTGTTTCGAAGGTAATTCAGTTTGTATAAGAAATTTTAAGTGACCATTAGACCCTCGTTTATTCTAGGATCTTCCTTTCTGAAATTTCCTACCACCCTCCTTTCGATCATAAAATTAGGATTTCTCGTTTACGACGTCCCAAGATTTCCAAGAGAATTTTAAAATGTTGAGGGGACCAATTTCCATTATTTGGAATTCCAGGGCAAACTCTGCCTTCTGTTTATTATTACTTAATTAAATCGACTGCTTTCAAACTGAAATCTCCCCAAAGAAAATTATTCTCCACCCTCGAAAGTACAAAAGACCCGAGTTATCGAATTGTCCGAAGGGTGAACGAACCAGAGGACGAGTAAATTAAAAGGACGAAAAGGAAGTCTGACGTAATCGCGACGCGTCTTTTCAGTTGTGCCCGTGTCACTAAGCGCGATATACCGCTAACGAGAACAAGGAACATCTGTCCAGGTTGGTCCATGTTGGACGCAACAACAACAATCTTGCGGTATCGCGTCACTTTTTAATGACATCTCTTCTTCTTTTCTCTCCGACAAACACCGTACCGTTTGCCTACGCGTTGATTATTCAAATGTGTGTGGGACACAGTGTGCGAAAAAAAGAAAGAAGAAGAAAAAAAAAAGAGCGAACGTCGTAAACGCCCGAGCCGCTCGCATTGTCCCATTGAGCCGAGATCCTTTTGGGGTACGTGTGAAAAAGAATGGACAAAGGGAAAATGAATCTTCTTGGTTCTCAGGCGATCGGCAGACGGCCAGACGGACGGATTAACTCGTTTTAAAAGGACCCTTGGACGCCATATTGCCAGTGGCCGAAGAGAGGAACGACCGCTGCTACGCTTCTTCGATCCTGCCGAGACCGGTCTGTTTTCATCCCGAAATGCGCCTACACCGGCGCAACATTCGATTTTAAAAGCCTGCCTCGAGGAAGCTCGGCTCCTCGAATTTTAACCCAATTTGGGAGAAATAAATTTCACATTTGGAAAACTGGACAAAAAAGCGTTCCATTTAGGAAGAGTTTATTTTAATTTTAGAAATTTTATCAGAGGTTCGAGCAAAAATGATTCTCATTGAAATTTTACAAACTGATTATATATTCATGATGCATTGAAATTTTGTCGATGAAACTTTTGAAATCACCTGTAGTTACCCTCCAGGGACGGGTTTTTTGCTTGACAACCAGCAATTTCAAGCCATTCTTCTTCCTTTTGCAACGGTCTGACAGTGGTTCAACAAGAATCGTGATAATTGTCTATTTTTTCTAAGCTTATGTTTGAAAAACAATTTCAATCGAAAAGAAATGAAATTAACTTTGAGAGTCAATATAGTTGAAAAGAAAATGACAAGAATTGTACGGTGCAGAATTGCATCAGGAATCGTTAGAATTGCATCAATCGTACAGATATACGATCCTGTAAGAAGCTAATAAATTCCAGTATGTAAATCATTTCGAGTCTCCCTTTCAAGGGTCACTGTGCAAGGGTCAAAGGTCACAAGTGATTCCACAGTGTGTACACTTATTCATGCACGGTATATACCAACAGACGGGTGAATGCAGATTTTAGATTAGGCCTCGTGAAAGCATCAAGTCCCTGTTGTTGCATGCAACATACCCTGACTGCATTTAAACTCGCCTCGACTTCAACTTCAGCCTTCAAACATTTCTAATCTTATATTTTTACTATTCCACTAATCCCACTGCAACCTTCTCCTTTTGCATTTTTCATAAATACCATAATTTTGGAAAAATAAATTAAACAAATTAATAATTATTCTGTAATTAAGATTGAGGAACGAAGGATCTTAGACTCTCTTTAAATTGAAAATAAGGCTCCTGGTCGAACCGCTTAAATTTCCATTTGGAAAATTTCAGCAAAACAAAGAGGATATTACTTGTCAAAGTGAAAAACGAAGAGCACTCGTTTTAACCAGCCCATTGGACAGATGTTCGGCCCGCTTCGTACACGATCGTTCCCCTCTTCCCGATGGCGAGAGAGAAGTATCTCGTAAAATAATGTAAATCTCTAATGGGCCAGGTTCGTTAACCCTTCCGAGGAGCCTTGAGATCCTTTCGACCAATGAAATACGTGGCACACGTGTTCGAACGTTTGCCCGAACGTTTCCTATCGTCCTACGAAGATCGTTATCATGGTTCTGGTATTCGATGATTATTGCGATAAAAACAGATATAAAAGAATTTATTGCATTTTATGAATGCAATGAATGGATACTCGACGAATCTCGTTAGCGTTTCAAAGAAAGAGAAAGGTGCTGAAAGATTGATTAGAGTGGATGCAGTTAACAAGCATTCGTGGCTCGTAAATAGATACTCGTGTACGTTCAGGTATTTGCACCTGAAGGAATTACAGGAAGAACTGATTCGCGTGTTGTCGTTTAGTTGCGTCACGCGTGTTGCGACTACACGCGCGTGCAAAGTCAATTATCACTTATTCCCGATAGACAGTGAATGGATGATACAACAATTTTTTTTTTAAATATTTTACAATGAGTGAGAGCCAGGTAGCTTCGCCCAGCAAACTTAGCTCTCATAGTGATTGAGAATGAAATTTTCGCGGAAAAATTTTCAAAAGAACCGCGGTTAAATGAGAAAAGAAACAAAATAAAATAAATGGAGGGGCGTGAGCGACACACCCAGCTAACGTAGCAGTCATCAGCAATGATTGCATAAAGAAAAGTAGACAGAATACAAAAATAAATTTAGTTTCATTCCGCCTCGGATGGCGGACCATGGAGAGAGGCCCGATTATAATTAAATTTCGCATATTCCTATGATTTTCAGTTCCTAAATTTTATGCTATCCTTTCAAAAATTATTCTAATCGATAATTACCTTTCGATTTCAGTATCTTTGGCTACCGGAAGCGGCTTCAGCAACGCTGAACGTCGCGGAGTATGGTCCAAAGCTGAAACTGGCGCTCTGTGCATTCGCGTGACTTTGTCCACCGAATGGTTTCCCATGGGAGTCGATGGATCCTGCGGATGCTGTGGCGAAGGATCCTCCACCCCCAGTGGACGGTGGGTAATAGTGTTCCGGAGGTTGGTACCTGAAATCAAATTCCACAGATTATAATATTAAAAAAATAGGTAGAAACTTGTAGTGTCAGCAGAGTAGATTTAATGGAAAGGGGTACGTACCCTCCGTAGTGACCAGTAGGGTGGCCATGGAAACCTTCTGGTTTGTGTTTATGGTGTTTATGCTTTCTATGGTGATCGAAAGTTCGCTCTTCTTCTTCTTCTTCCGAATAATCCGAGTAATCTTCTCCTAGAAGTCCAAACTGTGGTGATCGTTGCTCTCTATTTTGATCTATAAAATGTCACCAATCTCGAGTTTCATCGATCCCTTTCCATATAAAGAACGAAACAAAGAAAATAAAGTATCATTCGCTAACCAGCATCCACTGACACCACTTCCATTAGCTGAACAGGGTTCAAAGATCCAGGATTTGATAACATTTCGGCCGGTTTCGCGAGACACGCGTAGAATAACGCGTTTAGCGAGAACAGCAATAAAAATTCTAATATTCGCATGGTTATAACGAAACGACAAGATCGACGGCGAGAAACGAAATTGTAGGAAGTCGAAGGAGTAGGATGCTTTTATACGAGCACCCTTCACCAATAAAATTCAAGGAAGACACCCATAGTTCTGTAATTTCCGGCGATCAGAGGCTCATCTGTCATTGGTTCCTAAAGAGTGGTCGACCTTACTGACCAGGGTCGATCGAAAGTGGACCAGAGGAAAGTACTAGTTCGCCTGAGGAATTACGCTCCGAGGAATTACATGGTCGAAGAAAAAAAAAAGATTGGATACTCGGATGAGCAATGATTCTGAAGGATCATGTTTTATTCAGTATTCGAGTGTGAGTGTTCAAGGTTTAGATAATTTCCGGAGTATTACTTCCGTATCTTCTAGATGATTTATGGAGAATTTGAGGAATTATAATTTAACAAGTAGAGAGGTGAATATTTTAAATACATTTTATTGATTTAAAGTAATCATACAGGCTAATATAGTGGTCTTGTATCTCTCCATATCATTAAAGAAAGTAATTTTTAACAAGTAATTGGTAGATTAATTATCAGGAAAACTGATTTCGTCGATTTAATTTCATTTTATTCGACACCTTGAAACGTGCCAATTCGAGTATTTTCATATTTTGCATGGAATCTCGTTAACCGAATGTCTGTTGATGTTGATGAGCTTCGCTTTGTGCAACTGATAAGCTGCTATGCGGTAGATTGACATTGGCAGCGAAATCGTGAGTCTCTGAATGAGATGATGAATAATGTGGCAGACGATGATGAGAATGATGATAATGCCCGGGGTTGGAGTGAACCGAAGCTGATGCTTGGGCGACGTTTACAGAAGACGATCCCCATCTGAAATTAAAAAATAACAAATGATAAAAAATGATCACTTACTTCAGATTTCACAGATTTATTTATTTGTTTTATTTATAATTTTGTCAGATTATTGTTAAGCTTACCCTGGATATTGCATCCTGTGAATATGTTTCTTAGTTCTTTCAAGTTCTTCAAGTTCTCCTTCAACTTGGTTGCTGATTTTCAGAGCCTCTTTTATTTCTTCGTTCTCTGAAAAGTACACGGTTTCATTAGAATATTACACATCAAACAATTTTAATTAATTTCACATTCTCGTTAAAATTCTCACTTTTCGTTGATGGAACGCTGCTCTTTGATGGTCGAGCATCGATCATCACCACTACAGCAACGAAAACGAATAACAGGAGGAACTTCATTCTTGCTGAATGTCACAGAACTAAATGTACCATTCCGTCCTCGATGCTTCCCTTTTAAAGGTACCCTTCCCCCATTACCGGGGATTTTTCGGGAAAAGTTTACTCGGACCATCGGTACCCTTCGTGGAATTTTAGGAAAGTGATTAGAGACAATAGAACGGGACTCCGTTAGAAAGGGGCATACCCCTGGATTTTCCCCTAATGACACTGCTGATTATAACTGCGATATCCTCAAAACTATGGAATTTTACGTAGATAATGAGGTTTCAATGACTAAGCACTTTTCCATTTTCCTAATAATCAATGACACATACCTACCCGAATTTTCATTACAAATTTTTATTTGCAATTTTAAGTGAAAGATTGCTGTCTACAGGTTTCACAAATTATTGTTTTATTTATGAAAATATGCAATGTCGAATATTCCATTTATTGTAATCTATTTTCAATTAACACTAGATTACCAGAGCGAGTCAATTTGACTAATTTACGATATGATTCCTATATAAATAGAAAAATTTAAATAACTTTTTTAAAACATATGTTGGTTTTTAATAGAATTATGAAATGTATACAGATACTAATTCCTTCCTCTCCCTACTCGTTAGTTCCAAACGTTCGAATGTGCTATACCTATTTTGATTTGACGGATCTATTTGTCTGGCAATCTAGTGTTAATTTAGAAATTGATTTATTTCTGAATCTTCAAATTAATATTTGCAAAAAGAGGCTCCTTTCAATCCAAATTATTTTTAATTGATTTATTCCTGAATCTTCAAATTAATATTTGCAAAAAGGTCGTTTCAATCCAAATTATTTGTAATAAAAACCACAATATAAGTTAGCAAATGTTTTTTAACTATTTCTGTTGCTATCTTTCAGAAGTATTTTCTTATTATTCGTTTTGATAATAATATAGAATCTCAGTTATTAAAGATTCTTAGATTAAGTGCATCTTTTATTGTTATGCGCAACGAAGATTCCGCGTAGAGATTATGCGATGCAAATTATACCTGCATATTCAAACGACCCAGGATATAAAGGAAGAAAAACAGAAACTCTAATAACACTACTTTACGATTCCTATTCGACGACGGCATACAAACATTTACGAGTAAACGTTGTTCATTTTGTCATGAACAACTATCTCGAACGTAATTAGTTATAATTAGCACCTTCGTGGGTTTATATTTAGTCTACCTTAAGATATATTCAATGAAATCGTTCGGTAAAGAGTTGACTCTTCTAGGAAAATGAGTGTCTTATTTTCAAAGAAATTTTACTAATCAATGATTTAAACATTTTTGTTATACTTTAGCAAATATTCGCAGTAGTTTAATTACCAATGATCCAAATAATCCTCGTTTTAATTATCAAATTGCATCAGTTACAAGGATTTTAAAACAAGTGCAGGTCAATAAAGAGGTCTCTGTGATGTCGATAGAAAATCATGGTGTTTATTAAATTCTTATTTCGTACAGAGAATACAATAATATATATTTATGTTACATAAGAGAGCAAGGCAGAGGTGGAAGACGATATCCGTCGCGGTATGATAAGGCATGATAATAGACGATAATTACGCTAAGATGCAAAATGCTCTTTGCAAAAAGTGATTATCAATAATTACGTACAAATTGCAAGATGTCATGGTACATTAGTAATTAACAGGACAAGCATTTTTAACCATTCATTTTGTATGAAACGACAGTATTGTACAATATAACTTTTATTAAAATTCATTTCCAATTTGGAAAATCAATCATAAGTCTTTCGGTATTTTCGAATTTAAGTGATTGAGAGTCATCGAAAGTTTACTTTGAAACGAAATGCTTTGCAATACGAAAGATATCGTAGCAGTCAACTATGACCCTTACAATATTTGCTCAATCTCAAATACGTCATAGTGAATAAAACATGCATTTTAATACAACTTCGAGGAGAATCGGTGAAAAACGATGTAACATCTTACGTTTAGTCAGCAGTGTCGTGATCGAAGAAACTATGGACAAATAAATAAATTGTTACCTAATCGTACAAACACTTGATCTAACCCAGAGAGCTATCGATAATTTAACATTTAATTACTAATATCGATAAATAGCTAGAATATTATTCCATAAGAAGCGATTGTGAACATACTTTTCAATTCGAAGGAAAGGATATTTAGAATGAATTCTGGCAAGAACAGTATCACATGTTAGGAATCAATTTTGAACTAACGACTCGATTGAACAGATTATCGCAATGAAAAAGATAAAAATTGCATAACATCGATTGATTTACTGCATCAATCTTCATTACACCGTATCACCATTATACATAAATGTGACCGTATCTACGATCTTGTCGTTAATTATGTGACATTAAAATAGTCGATCGTGTCTTCGAGTACATGATCAGTGACGTACCCTACAATCTACCTTAGAAATCTTAACAACTACGTTCGAAGGAGTATTCGTAAAAATTACAGAATAATGGCACGTCCATGGCGTCAGTTCGGTTGATCGTTGAAGAATCTCGTCAAGAATCTCGCATACTTCGACGTTTGAGCGATTATTGGCTGAAGACGAGCATACTCCTCGTGTCGATTTTAGCTTCTGCGTTACTGGAGGCTGAGCTACCACCTGATCCGGCGTTCGCGCTGCTCGATGCTACTGCTTTCGCGTTGGCCGAGGCATTTCCGCTT
Organism: Osmia lignaria lignaria; assembly: GCF_051020975.1. Lineage (NCBI taxonomy): Eukaryota > Metazoa > Arthropoda > Insecta > Hymenoptera > Megachilidae > Osmia > Osmia lignaria. The sequence goes on from NC_135040.1 coordinate 3,709,530, forward strand.
CCGAAGGCCGACGATTTAGCTGAACTAGTTGCCGAAGCAGATCCTCCGCTCGCGAAAGAGCTGGAATTCGCGGTGGAAGATGCGCTTGACGAGCCTGAAGAAGGAAGAGGAATCATTTAATTAGGATCAGGCCTGATTGCATTGCCTCGGCGAAGGACGATGCCGATGCCTTGGCACTGCCACTCATCTCTACGAAACAACACCATAGAATTTTTTGTAACTTTTATACAGAAAATTTGAATAAATAAAATGGGAAACCTACCCTGTCCATAACCTCCAGCTGTTGCTGTGGCATCAGCTTTGGCGCCCGCTACGGAAGAAGCTCCACCTCCACCGTTAAAACCAGAAGATCCAACACCACCATAGGAATTTCCATCGCTACCAGCGTTTCCTCCCAAGTTACCAGCCGATCCAGTGCTTCCAGCATTAGCTACCGCGTTAGCATTCGCGCTCGCACCAGCAGCACCTCCAGAAAGTCCGGTGTTGTAACCTGGTCCAGTGGATCCGTAACTGGGCAAACCCTTGATGGGAGTACCTACTCCAGATCCACTGTTTCCAGCATTGGCGTTGCTGTTTGCTCCAGCATTAGCTCCACCTTGTCCATATCCTCCTGTGCCAGAAAATCCAGTACTTCCAGCTCCTCCTAATACTGATCCACTGCTTTCAACCTTAGCTCCACCTTGTCCATATCCTCCTGCTCCAGAAAATCCAGTACTTCCAGCTCCTCCTAATGCTGATCCACTGCTTCCAACCTTAGCTCCACTTTGTTCATATCCTCCTGCTCCAGAAAATCCAGTACTTCCAGCTCCTCCTAATGCTGATCCACTGCCTCCAGCATTAGCTCCACCTTGTCCATATCCTCCTGTGCCAGAAAATCCAGTACTTCCAGCTCCTCCAAATCCTGATCCACTGCCTCCAGCATTGACTTTGCTGTTAGCTCCAGCATTAGCTCCACCTTGTCCATATCCTCCTGTGCCAGAAAATCCAGTACTTCCAGCTCCTCCTAATGCTGATCCACTGCTTCCAACCTTAGCTCCACCTTGTCCATATCCTCCAGCTCCAGAAAATCCAGTACTTCCAGCTCCTCCAAATCCTGATCCACTGCCTCCAGCATTGACTTTGCTGTTAGCTCCAGCATTAGCTCCACCTTGTCCATATCCTCCAGCTCCAGAAAATCCAGTACTTCCAGCTCCTCCTAATGCTGATCCACTGCCTCCAGCATTAGCTCCACCTTGTCCATATCCTCCTGTTCCAGAAAATCCAGTACTTCCAGCTCCTCCAAATCCTAATCCACTGCCTCCAGCATTGACTTTGCTGTTAGCTCCAGCATTAGCTCCACCTTGTCCATATCCTCCAGCTCCAGAAAATCCAGTACTTCCAGCTCCTCCTAATGCTGATCCACTGCCTCCAGCATTAGCTCCACCTTGTCCATATCCTCCTGTTCTAGAAAATCCAGTATTTCCAGCTCCTCCAAATCCAGATCCACTGCTTCCAGCATTGGCTAGAGCACTAGCCTTGCTATCAGCGTTTGCTCCAGAAGATCCACTACCATAAGCAGGTCCAGAGGTTCCATACGTTGGGGCTCCATAGCCACCAGTACCAGAATTAGCACCAGAGTTCGCTGCAGGGTTTTCGAATACGCTATTGGAGCCAGATTGTCCATTAACACCACTTGCTCCATTGTAGTAAGAACCTTCAGGAGACGCTGGAACCGTTAATGGAGTTGTTTTAATTGGTTGGTTGTATCCACCTGATCCCGCAGCATTGGCACCCGCGTTCGCACCAGCGTTCGCGACAGCTCCTGAACCTGCAGCTCCTGAAGAAGGTGCACCATAGTTTCCTCCACTAGGATACATGGTAGGGACGCCCTTGATGACATTCTGACTTCCTGCAATCGCTCCAGCATTGGCACCTGCGTTAGCTCCTGAACCTGCCACTCCTGAAGAAGGTGCACCATAGTTTCCTGCACCAGGATATGTGGTAGGGATGTTCTTCATGGTATTCTGGCTTCCAGCATTGGCACCTGCGTTAGCTCCGGATCCTGCCACTCCTGAAGAAGGTGCACCATAGTTTCCTGCACCAGGATACGTGGTAGGGATGTTCTTCATGGTATACTGGCTTCCTCCAGTTGCTCCAGCATTGGCACCTGTGTTGGATCCATAATTTCCTCCACTTGGAAGTGCACCATTCAGGAAGGGATTGTTTGCACCAATTGGTGCTTGAGAACCACCCGTGGCACCAGCGTTTGCAATTGCACCAGCATTTGCAGTTGCACCAGCATTTGCAATTGCACCAGCATTTGCACCAGCGTTACCATTTCCAGAACCACTTAGGAATGGATTATTTCCGCCTATAGGAGCGGATGGACCAGTTTGGTAGTGTCCTGTACCCTGTCCTTGACCTGGATACGCGCCTCCATTGGTGTTAGCGCCTACATTGGTATTCGCCCCAGAACTGCTCAGGAAGGGATTGTTAGCTCCGATGGGTCCCGATGGAGCACTCGATGAATAATACTGTGGCTGTTGATGAGAGCCTGATGGAACTTGGTAGTTTCCATTGGTAGCAGCGTTAGCATTGGCAATAGCCATGGCGTTGGCGTTTGCATTGGCGTTGCCATTTCCAAATCCTGATGGATAAACAAAATTCATAATTAATTAATTTAACGAAATCAAGAAATGTGACGATGACAGACTTAACAGGAAAGATATTTCTCAATTATATCATTGTTCTTCAAGATTTCAATTCTCCGTGTTAAATGTTAATCAAAATAAGTGCCAAGTGTCTGAAAAAGAGTTAGCTTCCATCAAGTGCGTCAACAGAGTGCATCGATCATTCTCAGTTAAGGTGCAAACGAGTGAGTGCTAATTAATTATGGTGCAGGTAAATGAAAGGGTCAGCAGCGTCCAGTGGCTCACCTTGGCCTTGCCTCGGCGATTCCGGCTCTTCTATTACGATGATCTCAATTGGTTCTGGCTTAGGTTTCGGACCGTACTGTGGTCTTGGACCATAATGAGGTTCTGGTCTTGGACCATAGTGAGGTACTGGTCTTGGACCATAATGAGGCATTGGTCTACCATGTGGAGGACCATCTACGATCACTATTGGTATCACTGTCTCATCGTTGCGTGCAGGTGGTTGGTATGGACGAACGATCACCGAAGGCTGATGCTGAGGATGAGACTGATAGTGAGGATGAGGCTGATAGTGAGGTTGAGGCTGATGGTGAGGACGAGGATGAGGATGATACGCAGGAGGAAACTTTTCGATCTCATAATCGTATCCTCCAGCTGGAGACACGGTTAAAGTAGGTTGTCCCAGAGAAATACTGTTGGCTCCAGTTATGGCGTTTGCATCGGCTCGCTCGTTTCCATGGTAATAAATGGCTGGTAAACCATTACCGTTTGAATTTACGTTAGTTTTCGCACCTCCGCTTGGATAGATATCTAGATTCACATTTGAATTGGTATTCGCATTGCTAGCTGCACCAGCGTACGCGTTAGCATTTGCAGCTGCGTTTGCACCCGACTGAGAACCACCATAACTACCGTACTGTTGATCGTTTGATGGGTAGCTATCGTACCCGTCACCATAGTTGTTGGTGTTAGAATTATAATTTGGACCTAAAGAACCAGCGTAACCTATATTGAAAAAAAAAAAAAAAACTGAAGGGTTATTACGGAGTTTGAGAGGACTTCGTCATTTTGTTATTCGCAAGTTTTCCGATTTTCCAATTTCTCGAAGCTTATTTTCCTTAATTTCCTAATTTAGAAATTTTCAATTATAGTACCTTGGGCACCAGCTATGGCAGAGGCATCAGCTTTGGCCGAGGCTCCTCCAGAAGCTTGAGAATTCGCTGTAGCACCAGCAGAGGCTAATCCATTGCCAGTTGCCTTTGCATTGGATGTACTGAAGGAGTGATGGCTTTTAATTCCTATCGGTCCCAAATTCAGATCTCTGTCGGAAGTGAACGTGTTACTGTTCGCCTGAGCACTTGAACCTTGTTGCGGAATACCAAGGATCTGTTTCACGTGTCCTCCAATATGGTCTCCAATGTGAGTTAGGTGACCTAACAAACCTGCAGAAATAATTAATTAATTAATTAAATTTCCCAATTTCTTAACGTTTGATTTCCCAATTTCTCAAAGTTCAAATTTTTTCTAATTTCCCAATTTCTCAGCGTTTGATTTCCCAATTTTCCAAGCCTTCAATTTTCTACTTTTCCAAATTTAGAAATTTTCGAATACCTGAAGCACCGGCTGTGGCAGACGCATCAGCATTGGCCGTGGCTATTCCAGATCCTTGCGAATACGCTTTAGCGTCAGCGGAAGCGGCAGCATTGTTTCCTCCAAAAGCTTGGGAAGAAGCTTTGGCATCGGCAACGGCTGATCCACCGCCAAACACTGCCGGATGTTCCTTCTTCACATGATTCAACAGACCAAGTAAACCTCCTGAAATAATTACATCCGAAATAATTGTACGTCGAATTTCATTTTCCGACCGGAAGTGTCCAACGAAAACTCACCGGACGCGGAAGAATTTTCAACGAGCAACACCAGCACAATCGGCACGAAACATTTCAGCAACCTCATGTTTTTTAAACTCCTTCGCTATTTTTTTTCTACACACACGAACTGTAATTTTATTGTTTTTTTTTTTTAATTCCTTATTGCGTTCGGCGAAGCCGTTACAAGTCGATAATCGTTACGTTCGAAGAGTCAAGAACGACTGAAGCTCTTGAACGAGACAACAACTTTATATAGGAAGGGGACACCGGTGGATTTTACGTCCGACAATAATTACCCGTTTACCCATCGTTCTTTCCCTCCTCTGTTCTTTCGTTTTTATCCGTTCCAAGCAAAATTCATAATTTTATAGAGAATCACTTCAGTAGGACTGATAAAATTTCCAAACGCATTGAAAATTAATTGGAACATGATATCAATGTGATATATGGAAATTTGGTAGAGGAAGGACAGTACTTTTACTGACTAGAGAGAAACCGACATTGTCAAGGACAGTAATTGCTTCGAAGAAACGTTTCGGATATTTCCCGGGATATCCCTGTCGGTTAACGACTCGTATTTTTAATTGAAATTTTGGAAAACCACAGGGCTGAAATTTTTATCTAATCCCATCATCGATTCCCTTATCTTAATTATTTTATTTTTGTTTCAGGGATATTTTCGTCGTGACACAGCCTGTGCGTCATGGATAGAATAAAATCTCTATTACCTGGAATGTTCTAACGGTAATTAATAACAGTTGAATTTCTATTATCTGGAATGTTCTAACATTCTAACAATACATTTCAAAGTTTTTGCATTTGTAGCCTAAGCAGTGTTTACTGTCCTCTATAAATAAGTACAGAATATTTCAAACTTTTTGCTCTTGGAGTCTAAGCAGAATTTACTATCTTCTATTTTAAAATTTAACAACGATAATTACTGTTAACCTTCCGTTATTCTTCAGTTTCGCTAAAGATCAAAGCAAATTTATGTTCATTGAAGAAGAATCAAAAAAGGCTTGAAACAGGATGCTAGCTGGTTAATTTTGAGAAAGGAATGTCGTCCCCAAAAAATATAGTCAAAAAACAAATAAATAGAGAATCTTCGATGTTACATAACGGTGGATTTGGTGAAAGATCAAAAACGCTGTTCGATAAATTGCAATTAATACGATTCCGCGTCAATTAATCAATACGGATGTTAATAACGATGAGTAATATGAATCGCGTGGGACAACGTAATCGTGAAAATGCTAAGAAAAATTAAATATAAAAGAAACAAGGACATACGTGTCTCTTTACATGGATCTAATGAATATTCACTTATTAAAAGAAGGATCAATTTTCATGGTTTTATTGAAGAATTGATTGCATCGAATAACAGTTCCTAGAAATTCATTAACATTGACAGAAATTTTCTTGTTTATTTATCATTGTTCTAATGGATATTAGATAGTTGGAATTTTCATGGTTATCGATCAGCGTGTAAACGAACATTTATCTAATCGTATTAGCATATTGAGAAAAATTCTGATAAAAGCAATTCAAAGGTCTCGGTATCGATAACAGAGTTATTTAAATAAAAGTGAATAATACGTGTATATCGATCGAATAATATTTCACATTCTCGTAAGTAAATTATTCCTTTGATTGGAATCTCGAATAGACAGCAAAATAAAGGCCGAGGTGCCATGTACGGCGGGGAAAATCCGATGAACGCATCTCGATTGAAAATCACGTAGCGATACGATGGATCGAACGAGAACAGAGTCGTCGATATTATCATTTCTACGATGATGTTGAATGATTTCGGTGAATCTTCGATATTGGGTCAAGGTGCCGTTCGCGAGAAATCGAAGAAGGAAAAAACCGGGAAGCATTCAACCTTTGTTTGAAAAACACTGATTATGTTATCTTAATTAGATTAACACTAAATCTACCAGAGCGGTCAAATGACCGCGTTTGAGACTTTAAAGTTAATTGAATCAATTAACTTTAAAGTTAATTAACTTTAAAGAATCAAAGTTAATTGACGACAATTATTTTGTGTGTTATTGCCGCTACTGAATTCTGTATTATTTATAATCAATTGGAAAAAATATAATGTTTATTTGAAAAGCGGTCATTTGACTGCCATCGATAGAAACAGGTATATATAAAATGTCAGTAGGTTTAGTGTTAATCGAGAGACACGAGAGGCTCGGATATAGGAATTTCTTTAATAACAGAATAGTCACTTCGTGATTCGAAGATAAACGTATATTAAGATGACGGTTTCTCGGCTTTTGAAAATCCAAAATACCATTGACGTAAGCAGTGATTTTAAAGGCAACAATACGTACGTAAGAATTAAGAATCCTTTCGCGGAACGTCGCCGTTACTATTTAGAATCTTAGACATCTTCACGAAAATCACTCCTTATCGAAGCTAGTTTTTATCTATGAATTATTCATCAATTTTTTCCAACGATGGATTCTATAATTTGCGGGCCTGTCTGAAAACTTGTATTTTCAAGGCCTGGTTCAACGACTGTTTCCTCTTATTCTAGGAATACAGTTCCTAATAATTTTTCGAATACCATAAATAAAATATATAGAATAATTTATAATTGAATGAAGGAATAAAAGATTGGGTGAACTTGTAGTTGAGCTACTCCCCGTCCGATTTTGATGATTTTTAAATATGTTGTAAAATTCGATATTTTAAGCAACTTTTTTCCTCTAAGCTATATGTTGGATTTGATTGATTTGCGAGATATTCGCGAAAGAATATTATTACTACTACAGCGAATGGACCAGCTCTCTTGCCAGCTCTCTTGCCTACCGTTTCTGTAAGCACCAGTGTGTAGTCCGGCTCCTAATCATACAACGGGAGAGCTGAAAAATCAAATTATAACATTTGACTGTCGTGGCCGGCGATCTATTAATCTAACCTAACCTAACCTAACCTACACGTATAAGTAACAGAAAAATAAAATACTGCCAACATTAGTTTTAACCAATGTGGTATATAATGTATTCTGTTATTTACATGTCCAGATTAGGTTAGCCTAACCTAACCTAACCTAACCTACACGTATAAGTAACAGAAAAATAAAATACTGCCAATGTGGTATATAATGTTTTCTGTTACTTACATGTCCAGATTAGGTTAGATTAGGCTATATCAATATTCATGACGCACAAGTCCAAGTGTCAAAATTATTGAAATTAGTTAAATTTAATTTTAAGCTCACCTGTTATATGAATGATAGTCGGGTCATGTGGTGCTGTTGACAGTGTCGACCCATTCTCATCGACACCTGCACTAACCGACCATTCCAAAGTGTCCAGTCCGTCCATCCTGTAGAACCTTTCTTCGATATTTATATATCCGGACCTTTCTTTCCTAAATCTTAAACTATTAGGACCTTTTTCCCAATCTCCCCTACAAGACCATCGTTCGATATTTATATATCCAGGCTTTTGTTTCCCAAATCCTTAGCTATCAAGATCTTTTTCCCTATTTCCCCTACGAGGCCCTTTCGATATTTATGTTTCCGTCATCAGGCCCTCATTAAGAAAATCTTCACAACGTCCCATTTCCTTTTTCTCACGGCTGGACCACCATCCCCAACTCCATCCTTTTACCGAGGAAATTCGTCCTATAAAAAGGGCGTTAAAAGGAGACACCAGTCCTCGTAACTTTAGACTTGCATATAGGTATTGTCTAAGATTGTATTATTATAAGAATATACTGACTTAAAAACAAGAAACTAAGTTCGTTTTCGAGTGACTCCGACGACAAAGGAAAAAAGTTGCTTAAAATGACGAATTTTACAATATATTTAAAAATCATCAAAATCGGAGGGGGGTAGCTACAAGTTCACTGAGAAAAGATTGAATTAAGCTGGGAAAATCTAATTCGAATCAGCTGAACGTATTTCTCTAGAATTTTGATAAAACTACGGGGAACTGCCGAGAGAATCTGACGAAGTCAGCTCATTCGAGATTCATGATCGATTCGTGATCCCTGGGTCAAACGTCTGGATTTCTGAAGGAGAACTCGCGAGCGATACGGAACTCGCGGTGTTACGAAACGGAATCCCGTGGTAGCCTTTCATTGACTCGGTTCTCCTTGATGACTCACTTTCGGAACGAGTCTCCTCGTCAACGCGATTCGAAATTCTATGACGAGGAAAACCCAATGCCACGCTTACGTGACACGATGTATCTTTATCTCTTTTTGCACTCCAACGAAAACACGGAGGTGGAACCTGTTAACTAATTAGCATACGCGGCTTGTTACGTGTTCATATTCGTAGACGATGCTTCAAAAATAAGTCTTCCGTTATTTCCCCAGCTGTCTTTTTCTCTCAATCACGGTGTATCGTCCGGAATTCAATGTACTTTAAATATTTATTTCACATGAAACTTAGGTACATGGATGGAGATGTATACAATTAATATTTGCAGCGATTCCTCATCGAAGTAACTCTTACGTTAATTAACTTAGAATTTAATAAACCTATCATTTCGTTCCACTTTTGCATGTTCTTATGCTTTGAAACAGGAAATACAGAATAAAAATGACTTGTTCTATTAATGAAAAATTATTGTCCTGTTAAATACCTGAACTTAAATCGGTCGAAGAATCGATGAATTCACGTATACACATATAGTAAACGTATTATTGTCTTTGAACGTTTGCAAAATATTTTATTATGCATCTGTATTATTATATAATAGTAACACACCACCCATTGCAAATTTAATATTCAATCCACTGCCTTATAATTTTTGAAAGTGAACAAAGTTTACAATATTGTAAGGCAAGGGATCGTGAATTTTTAATAATTAATTGACTTTCGCTGAAATGTTGCAATAGGTGGCTAAGAATCAGGTAAGAGACACGGACTATACATTTGTAACTTTTCTCGATAAACTTATCCTATCGGCCAAGCATTCATAGAGGAATATTTTGTACAGAATAAGGTTGCTCTTTCTCGATGATTTTCCATTCGTTTCGCGAGATCATTTCGGATCGAAAGATTCACAATTCCTGTTCACACGAATATGCTTTCGAACGAGATTATGTCTAAATGGAACAAGGTCGCAAAACACAACGAGTTACGAACACAATTCGCAAACGGATCGACGTTACGTAAGATATAGCTAACGTTTGATCGTTCGAGATTCCTGTTCAATTATTAATATCCACTTAGAAGAAAAATTTGCGGTAAATCAAGTGAAAAATTTCTCTTCTATTTTCACTTTACACCGATACAGTTTTACGCGTCGCAAGATAAATAGGAACGAATATATCACATAAGTGAATAAGAACGCTGTCCACGCTTGAAAAATTTTAATACATTTCGACGAATTAAAAATTCTACTTAATGTATGAGGTACAAATTAAATCACGCAAATAATACTGTAAAGTATATTACTCGCTAGAACCCTGTAACCCCAATCCGTCGTTTTTCAGAAGGCAAATACGAAACTGAAAACGACCATATAATCTATAAAACGAAGAAAAAGAATCGCATCCCTGAGATCCGTTCAAGAAATTCAACGAAGTTATCATCTATCGTGGGTTACAGCGAGTCCCAGACTGCCACTTAACTACTAAATCGTAAAAATAAATGAAATCGTAGGAAAATAATTCGTCAACTGCAATATTGAGTTCCTTTCGTCTAAATGGTGGGCCTCGAACTGCATAAATTACTTTATGGCAATTTATGGCGGGGCCATAAAGGGCCCGCACGAAGCCAGCTAGGCTCCTCCTGCACGGATTACACGGTACAAACTTTAACCCGTTCGATAATCAGTCGGATGACACGCGTTTCCGTGAATCATACTATTTTCGAAATGAAAAACTCTAATACGAGTCAGCTGTGCAAAAGTTATTATGGCGAAATTATCGGAAAATTTTGGAAAAATTGTGATTTTTAAAATGGCCATAACTTTGTAACGCCACGTGATATCGACCTCAGGACACTTCCTATCGTCTTCTCCGACTTTGATTTATCCGATAAAATAGTCGAGATCAATTACCCGGAAAACTGCAATCCAACCGCTCTGTATACTACCAGGTATACAGTACAGGACCTTCGTGCAGGCCCTTTATGGCCCCCGACATAAAGTAATTTATGCAGTTCATGCAGGACCGTCTAAATCAGGTATCCTTTTGAGTCCGTAATTTCACGAAGAAAATTATCCTATCTAAAGATTTCTTTAAGGTAGAGGAGTACGACCCGCTGTTTCCACAACTTCCCGCGAATCCGTATTTTCTTCCTTAACTTCGTTCTCTTCGTTCTCCGTTTCCGTTTTCCGAGCCAGCGCATAGTTGTTCAGGTACTCGACCACTTGCATGTGTCCGAAAGATTCTGCTTCGTCGATCGGTCGTTTTCCCCACCTGCAATATTTTCATGTGACTATAAAAAACCTTCTTCGAGATGAGGCGCTCAAAGAGAAAGTACGAATAAAAAATCAGGTCGATTGACTGTGTAAAAGAGAATCGGATGACATTTACCTGTCCTTGGGTTCGTCTGGCACCCCGCACTGTTCGAGCAGAAACTCGACACAGTCCAGGTGTCCTTCACTGGCTGCCAAATGCAAAGCTGTCCTGCCATCGTAGTCTGACAGTGTCATGTCCATTCCGCTCAATCGATGTCTGAAATTATTTTAATGCCATTTACGTTTTTCCTTTCTCTTCTCGCCGATCATTCGACATACGGTGAAGATTCGATAATTGCGAAAAGGATCTGTACGATAAATGCGAAGAACTCATCCCCACCGATGGGGGGTATACCCCTTGAGATGCAATAAAGACCTAAATTTGTTATTTTTCATTTTTGTCTTATAAAACTTTTACCAGGATATTTCGGACATTTTTCTGATTAAAATGATACCAAACACGACGTAATTCGGAACATATTTACTTGCAACATCTTATTATGTATCATTATTATTTCTGTTAAATTAGAAAAAAGTGACACGGTAAATATGGTCCGAATTATATCGTGTTTGGTCTTATTTTAATTAGAAAAATGTCACAAATCTGATAATCAAAATTTCATAGCAAAGAAATTAGAGATAAAAATTAGGCATTTAATTTTTTACGACCACCTCGACTCTCACCTCTTTTTTCTTTATCAAACTGTCTCTTTCTACGTTCGTCATCGTTGACAAAATACAAACGGTTTGCAGAATCGAATCTTCTGTTCGCTAAATGCTCCTCGCCGGTCCCAATTAATTTCTGAACACTTATCGAGTCTTTACTGTATAATGGTTTGTATTTCTCCTTGATCGCTTCGTCTACGTTCGATGCGACTGCACGATATGAGCGAAAATTCGGTCCTGAGCATTTCGCAATTATCGAATCTTTACTGTGATTAAGAAGAGGTAATTAATCGTTACCTCCTCATCGCAGTCACGTCCCCGCTTGCGGCGCTGAACAATAGATTAACGATAGACAAGCCTTTGGTCTCGTACTTGTGCCTCCTCGGGTCCTTTTTATTCGTCGCGTGCTTCAAGTTATCGTACCTGTGATCATAGTAGGTGCTACACTAATCGGGACGGGATGGAAAAACGACGGGATAGATATGAACACAGACGATTTAGAAGAGCAAAGGCAGAGAGACAGAGTTCGTCGGTTGGATTTATTCGTGCGGGGTACGTGTGTAGCATAGGGTTGTGAGAAAAGCAAAGGAGGGAAAATAAAGAATCGATTAATGTGTCATCATCACTGGTATCGAGTTTCGAATTACTTTCATCGAAGCAGAAATTAACACTAGAATTACCGATGTTTGATATGCATTTATTTTAATATTGAAAATAATTTAGAAAATTAAATAGAAAACAATAGCCAACATTCATTTCAACAAAAGTAGCTCGATAAAATTTATAATTTAAAATAAGAAATTATTGACTGGTTTGGTAGTTCTAGTGTTAAAGAAGCTGGTCTCAACAATTTCCCCGCGATCCTAATTTCTTTTCTATGTGTAATGTATTGTTTCCTTTTTTGTTTCGTTGTTTCAAGAGGTACATGCCTCGTGCAGAAGCTCGGACATTGTTTAGTGACTGTTAGTGTGCTAATCGTTTTTGTATAAGTGTAACTCGTTGATTGCGTCTATGCTAGCCATGCTAAACGAAGTGGTTCACCATTAAATTAAATCGTACCTGTGGAAATTGAACTCCGTCACGAGTTCCTCGCAGAATTGCACTCCTCGACATGAATTACCGAGAGGATCCAACGGTGGCGACCAAGTGCAAATGCCCATCACGTTTGGAATGACTACCAGCAGGCTCCCTGATACGCCAGACTTCGCCGGAATGCCAACCTGCATTCAAAAACGCACATTTTCGTATCGAAGACAGAAGGGATTTCTTTTAATTAACCCCTTTACTTGTACGCTCGAGTTAATTCAAGCTCGCTAAACAGGCCAAACTGTGCACACTCGAGATAATTCGAGCGGCGTGGTATTTACATAAAAAAAAATTGATCTTTTTGGCCGGTTTGTTTTAAAAAAACTGTGCGTTAAGGGGTTAAGTCAACGGCTTTAGCCACTTAGGCCATACCGGTACCCGTAAGATCACCGAAGTCAAGCTAAGTGGGCACGGTTTCGCTAAAAGATGGGTTACCGTATGCTGTTGGCAACAAATAGCGAATAGTGAAAATGGGGAATATAAATGAAATAAGTGAGAAATGTTATATAAATGGGAAAAATTTAAGAGTTATGGCACACAAATATAAAAGAAATAATGTAAAAAGCTTAAAATAGACGAGATTTGAAAAAAGGTGTACATGTGCGCGTGGATGCTAACTAACTTTCGTTGGGCAGAAAGTCACCCTCAAAATCGAGGAAAAAATTCAATCAATCGATCTTTTAACTGGGGTTAACTGTCGGTCACGAGAGGATGTGTTGACAGTTATTGCCCCACATCGCGCTGGCGCGAGATTGGCAGCAAAAATGTTAATTAATTCATCGGAAAATCACCTTAAACGCAAACTGACCACTGTAATCGTACATTCCACAACTGTGCATCAGACTCAGCACATCTCTAACGCTGTCAGGCTTTAAAACCTTCTCTTCTGTGATGGGACATATGCCACCATTAGCCAAAGTAGCTGCCATCACCGCCATTGTGTCACAATTTGCCTCCATGGAACAGCACTGGACAGAAAATAGATTGTTAAAAATGATAAGAGGAAAAGAAGAAGAGGAAAAAAACTTACCTGGAAATAAAAATCCATTATTTCTCGGAGATTGGACTTATCAGGATAACAATCGTGCTCCCTCATATAGAAACCAAGAGCGTAATTCCTGTCCGCAGCTTCTCGTTCGGACAAGAAAACGGCGTTGTTGAAGCCGAGATTCTCTCCGCCTGCTAATCTCTTGAAATAATTCATCGTGAAGTCGAATTTCTCCGCGAGGGTCATCTCAGGCTTGATCAACGATTTCAAGAGGGAACAGACTAAGATTGCTCCCGCATTGATCATCGGATTATGAGGCTTTTCTACGAAAGGCAAATTTTCATGTTAATTAATATGCAAGATTATTAGGATTTTAGATCTTGAAATCGAGAACTCACTGTTGTAATCGAGCACCAGCTCGTTGAAATTTCTCCCGGATGGTTCCTGGCCGACGTACTGATGTACGACTTCCTGTCCCAGCCTGTCCAGAGCTATGGCGTAAGTTAATGGTTTGCTGCAACTCTGCAAGGTGAACGGGATCGAGGTGTCGCCGATGCTGAACCTCTGGCCATCGATCGTGCACACCGAAACGCCCCAGTAATCCGGATTCATTCTCGCCAGTTGTGGTATGTAAGAGGCGACCTTGCCCTCCGAGTTGGACTTGCATTTCCAATAGAAATCCTCTATGTGCTTGGTGAAACCTGACCAGTCAGGGATGATGAACTGATGCCTGAACGCTCTTGAAATCAGCACTATATTCGGGCTTATGATTCTGAAACAGAAATTGACAATCTTTTTCCAAACTTTGCGAACTAATTTATTAATTAATCCAGTATTAACTCTGGTCTACTATTTAACCCTTTGGACGGCGGACCATGGAGAGAGCCTCAATCTTGAGCCTAATCTCCTTTCATTAAAAAGGCATCAATTACCTTCTAAACTGTTCTCTGCTCAATTTTTGGGTCTCGTGCGAAACCCCCTCGTGTCCCCCGCTCTTCAAGTGTTCCTTTCGCAGATTGTCCGTGAATTCTTGAAGTCTCGGGTCGTCGTTTCGTAAGCCGGTCGTCCTCAATGCCTGAAAGGTAAAAAAGAACGACTGTAAAAATCCTCGACCAACTATATTTAGCGAATGATTTTATATTAAACGTCGTCGAGGGGTACACTCACAGCTAAAAACTTGCCAACCGGTAGGAGACCGGTTTCTTCGTTTTTAAACATATCGAAGAGAACATCCTCCGCGTTCGTCGCTTGATCCTGATCCCTGGTGCTAGAATTATTAATAACAAATTAGCTTCTGGCAATCGAATTGTTCTCTTCTTAAAAGCCATGCAAACTTTTTTAAATTCATGCGTCGTGAATTCTATAAATTATGAAATTGGTACCAAAATTTGGTATTTTGGAGAACTTCATTGATCTACATTCACTCACAGATTAAAATTTAAATTCACGTACTTGGGAAATCACTAAGTTTTCTATTGCATAAACTAAGCAGAAATAAAAGGAAAATATTTGATGCAATTAAATCTAAAAAAAAAGGATTATTACGTAAGATGAAAGCTGCAAAATTACGTTCTAAGGCTTCTCAGAGAGGGATACTAAATTTTACGCTGTTGTAAAATTCAATTCTATCTTCTTCAATTTAAATGACATTAAAACCACAAAATATACATATACGAAGATTACGAGCAATTATTGCAACCAATGTTTTTCATGGTACTCACTACATGTAATGGCTGTCATGAATGAAGCTGTAATCGCTGGAAAAACGAAAGGAGACTGATCATTTAACGAAAGAATTACCTAAGAAAACGTGCCAGCATCCTTCTAGTTTTGTACCCCTGCTTTTCCAGCCACATGGTACACGCGATCTTCGTTCTTATCGAATAATCCTCCGAAAATTTTGCTGGCATCATTTCCGGATTCTCATCCGAATACTCATTATTCATCTCGGAATCAGATACAACGATGCTTTGGCTCTTGTCTTTCATGACTAACTTATTTTATCGTTCACTTCGTTTTGTTCACTTCGAAAAATCTATGCAATGTTCAATCACGATTCGTTTGCAGTGTATGGAGAACGAACGATAAAAACGACCTTATATCAGCTGGGAAAACGACCCCACTCGAAGAGGAAATCCAGAAATAGCGAAGGCGCCAACAAGTAGCAAAATGCATTCTGCACAGCTGGTAAATTTCTTGG
Source organism: Osmia lignaria lignaria (assembly GCF_051020975.1). Taxonomy (NCBI): domain Eukaryota; kingdom Metazoa; phylum Arthropoda; class Insecta; order Hymenoptera; family Megachilidae; genus Osmia; species Osmia lignaria. The sequence continues at coordinate 3,725,411 of NC_135040.1, forward strand.
GTAAATTGATATTACCACAGTGGTGTGGTTGCATAATAAATTACAGACAAACAAGGGCGTATAATATACATATGAATAGAAAATTGATGGAAAAAGAAGAATTTTGCGAATCTTCAGTCATTTATTTGAAGACCCTCTAAGCTTTTTTAGATTCTTTTTAGAAAATATTCGACAGTTGCATATAACAGGAATAGAAGAGACGTGGCACAATGTGTCGCATATATGACAAGGCGTTTATTAGACTCAATTAGAACTATTGTGTATTCAAGAATGACGTTCAGTCAACGGAAGCTTTTACACTCAGCCTTTTCTTCGAACGTACAAAGCGCAAAGTGCAAAGCAAATAGGTAAAACGATTTTTCATAAACATGTAAAAATAGAAAATGGAAGTCGAGGAAGTAGTTTCTTACCAAAAGCATCGACGAAAATCAACGAAATCGTCCACGAAACTGTAGTCGAAACTGTCCATCGTTGTTTTAATTGCAACTAATCGTCCATTGTTCGAAACGAATGATGACTATGGTTACTTTCGTTCGAACTGAAGATCCTCGAAACTCCGTCTATTCGATGGAACAAAATTCTGGGTAACAAAGGGACGTATCTTCGGAACGTATTTAAATGGACAGCAATGACGATAAATTGCGACCGGGTCTACTGGGATCAACGGTTCTCAATTAACAAACCAACATCGTCGTCTTGGTTCTACCTAGATATTTTTCTTTATCTTTTCGAAGCAACCACCGAGACTATTGCATCGATTGACAAGGTTCAACTACTCTGACTCGTATCAGAATGTTTCCGTTTCTCCTTCGAATTGTGCAATCGAATTTGAAATGCACTTTATTACATTCTTGCATTTTCAGAGTTGTAAAACGACTCACGGACAATTTGCGAAAGGAACACTTGAAGAACGGAGAACACGAGGGTGTTTCGCACGAGACCCAAAAATTGAGGAGAGAACAATTTAGAAGGTAATTGATGCAATTAGAGCTAAGTAGTTTTGCATCGTTGTATCTCACGATTTCGATCGTAACGTGGGTGATTAAAAAAAATGAATTAATTACCGTGTCTGCGCTCGTTCCAATTCTAAGGCACTTCCGAAAGCAGCGTCCAAGTATTTAACACTTCCGAGTTTCTTCGAAGCTGGTACAGCAGCTCGTCTCTGTAATTAATTGAAATTGAGAGGACTGATTTAATTTTCACTTGGTACACTTTCGTTCTAACTCGCCGTTTCCTTAATTTCCATTTCAAGGAAATTCTAATTATACCTTAGGAATTTGATTTATTTATTCATCAACCAATTAACCCATTAACCTGGCATGAGTTAACTCTTTGCTAGAGTGAAGTGCATACAATGCTTGAAAATAATTCTTTTCCATTTGAACGGTGACCCGATCGATCGGTTAATCGTTACTAATTATTGAAAAAGTGGAGTTTATCAGCAATGTTTCTCACGAATTTCACAAGCATCCGAGATGGAACTTCGACCGGTCGTTTAAAAAACGGCCATTTAATCGCGAGTGTATCGAAGTGGAAAAACACGGTTCCGCTTTCGCGAAACCGGTTCAACGATTCAAGTTGAAGAATTTCGGGTTTGTTAAAGGGTGCGAAGGGTGGAAGAGGGTTGCTCGACGCTGTATTGATCTCTCGATGAATCAACCCCTTAATGCCCTAAGCCGAAACCTGCCACGTGTACCCTTGATTCAGATCACCAAGATACAACGAAGGAAAACAAAAACTTGGGTAACGCAAGTTTCTTGTGCGAACCACTGACCTAGATTTCCGGTAACCCTTTTGTTTCATCTCTGCTAAAATCTATTTCCTTTTTTAAATTTGGATACCCATTTGCCAAAATGAAATGAATATATAGAAATTGATAAAATATGAAACGTTAAGCAAGAGGAAATTTATCGCAATTATTTACAGAGGTCTGAAATGGAACACTGGAAAATTATCTGTATTTGATTTACTCGTCGAAGCAAATATTGATCCTATGGATGATATCGATCATTGGCAACAATTTATCGCGCAGAACGGCTCTAACAGTCGTCCAATTCGAGGGCACTCGCTGTCACATCGCGTTAGGGTATTTCTGTCGTTGAAATAGGCCATTGTCGTCGCCCACGTGGACGCGAGAGGTAAAGGAAATTTAACGCTTCGACGCAATCCTGGTCGATAATTTTCTTTTACTTCTTTTATTCAGCCATTTTCAATACCGAGTACCATTCTTCAAAGAACCTTGAAAGATTCTTCAGAAAATATCATTTGTTGTTCAGAATAGAATATCATGAATATATCGTCAAAATGACCTCGACATTGCCAAAATTAACTCAACAATTTGTGACATCAGATATTATTTATACTTTGGCTGAGCAATGTCTGTACACAGTCTGAATCTTTCCGGCAACATCCGTACATCAGTCTAAAAAATGAAGTCTAAAATTTTAGATGGAGATAAAAATTATTATTCAGAAATCTCTGAATCCTACTTTTTCATTCGTTCCAACAGCTGTCTCTAATCAATTAGCAATTCTTCCTTTTCAATCATCCAAGTCTTTAATCATCTGCAAGCAATCCCCTGATCGTCTACTCTCCTGTCGCCATAAGAATCTCATTGTTCTCCAGAAGAACCATTCGATCTGTCTCCATCTACTTCCAGTAGATGGTCCTCGAAACTAGAGAAACGGAGTGCTCTTTTCCAACAGCGCTATAGTTAACGATCGACGAAGGAGGGCGAAATTTCACGCAGTTTCCTCGAATCGATAATATCCGTCGCGATTAGTCGCACCTTACTGCTGGTGTGCAGCCTTCTCAGTCCGTTCGAGCCAGCCTTGACGATCTTCAGCATCCTCGCACCCCTGACGATCGCCTCGCGGTTCATTAGATCCTGAAAAGAATCCTCGCTAGATACGATTCGATCGGTTGACACTTTCACACACGCTTGATGCGAATGCGTTCACTGGCGGCGTCGCGACGTACGGTGCACCCTCGGCGTCCCGACGAGGAAGAGGTACTGCGGTGTAAGGGTCGCGTCTGGCAGCAGGGAATGCAGCCGGCACGATAGGGCACATGCGCGATTTCGTCGCGGCATTGGGAAATTCACGATGGGGACCAGCTGTCTCCTCGTCGATGCTGAAGTGGAGTAAACCTCCTCCCGAGGTGGGGTTGACAGCGGTTCCTCCGCTCAGGGAGATCGTTAGGGGCTGTGGGGGGTGAAATCGGATCACTCGTCGAGGACTAGAGGAAGGATTTTTATTTTGAGGGCTCATTTTTAGGCGATGATGGATTATGGAACTATTTAGGCTTTCTTCGATTAACCCTTTCATTAGGGTAGTAGATTTTTCCGTTTCGAATTATCATTCTTGATATTTTTAATTAGAAAGGATTTAGTAAGGAAAGCAGTGGGGGCTCGTAGCTAAAATTAGTAGGGGTGCTGCTCCAAGAAAGTTTTAGCCTTTGTTTTAAAAGACCGGCATTCCGAGAGCGACAGTGTTCTCTCTACTGCGCAGCCTCGCGCGCAGCTTCCTATGTGCGCATGCGCGCGCATACCACGCCGCTGGAACTGTGAAGCGCACAGTTCTATACAAAGATTTTCAACTGGGAGATGGCTACTGGCATTAAGCTTAAGGATTATATATTGTACAAGTATAAAGAAAGAATTAAAGAAACAAAGACTCATTATATTAAATGTTATCGATAATATCAAATGGAGATAGTGGGTGCTGCAGTTCCACAGTGCTTATACGCGAACCGCCACTGAAGGAAAGGGTTGAAAGGAACTGCTTCAAATAATCAATTGATCAATAGAGTTTTGAACATTCGACGTTTATTGTCTCGCACTTATTGCTTCCTGATAAAGATTGTACAGTATGAACAACAATAAAACGTTGAACAATTCACCGTCGCTTAACGATTAACTATCGTGTAACTAATAAAATAATATCGAATCCTGAGCGCAAAACAAATAAGTACAAACTTGTGACAATAAGTCTTACGCTAATTGTTGAATTGTAATTAAAAGGTAGCTGCCAGTTAATTAAACGCTAATGTACTTATAATTATAAATAACTGTATCACTAATTTTTCTTGAAAATTATGGACGATTACGATTATAAAACAATACCTATCGTGAATTGTGAAGAAGCTCATTAAGTACTTAAATCACTAAATCGTGCGCTTAATTTAATTTAACCCTACGTTGTACGATAGTCGAAAGAAAAATTGAGGCAGTTTTACAATTACATAAGAATATTACAAGTATTATCGTTAACCTACATCGATGTTTTAATACTTTGGTTTCCATTTCGCACACCATACAATCATCAACGTAATCTATTTTGATTTTCCATATGAAAAAGATACTTGTTAATCGCTCTTTGATTGGGGGGAAACTCTTATTGCACATCTCGTGCATCTTTTCTTCAATAGGATACTCGCACGAATTCATTCGCATAATATGATTCACACTATTTTGATACATTTTTCTTGACTCATGGAAGACTATCAGTCGTTTAACATTTCGTTAAAACCTTTCGAAAATAATTGTTGTAAAAGTTTCCCATAAGGCTTCGTCGTTGTTTTAAGGCTCGTGGGTATAAATAAGGATGATTGTCTTGTTTTGTACAGTGAACATGATTTGAAACAATGACCGTGGGCAGGATATTTACAGATGAGTAAAAGTTTGAATGACGATGATAATGTGGCCATTGCAATTGTTCACTTGCAACGAGGAAAAAAATTAAAAAATAATCTTCTCCGTATGAAATTTCATATTTCTCGTATAAAATATCGTGAAATAACTCGGCCTAAATATGAAGTAATAAAGTTAATTGCGGATATCTAATTAGTATCGTATCAAATTTTTTTCTTGGGGGAAAAAAGAGAAAATCCGAGACGTTAAATCCTGAGATAAGAAGGCAAAGTTTGTAAAAGTAGCGAGATATTTTAAATACTATTAATCCTCTGCAGTCCACCGTTTATTTAATTACAAAGACTGAATTTTTACTTTGTATTTTTAATGTATAACACCATCGGGAAATTGGAGGAAACAAATTTAGACTGCAGAGGATTAAAACGCATCCCCTCGGGGCTTCAACCTTAGAGAGTACATAACGAGATTCAACAGGGAACAAAAAGATCCACTGTCGTCGAGTAAAGCTTGAAAATCAGCGAAGCAATTAGAAAGAAGAGCTTTCTATCTCACTTACTGATGGCTTAAAGGTACAAGTACACTGTAGGAATATAGTAACATATCAGTTGTTGTACCAACAACACTATTTGAGACTTCTGTTTACAATCCAGAAGGAAGATTTCTCAACATCTAAAGTTAAGAATTAGATATTCTAGAATCAGTGCGTTATTTAACCCTTACGTAACTAATTGCAGTGCTGATGAAGATCGATAAAATCTTCCTTCCGGAACAGGTCCTGACCGAGGACCATGAAACATTATCAAAATTCCACATCCAACAGTCCCTCAGATCACTGTATCCTGATAAGCCGGCGGTCCGCTCAGGACAAACTGTCTCTGACTCTGTCTAACGATGTCAGTTCTATTGGGCACCTGGGGAGTAGCCCTAACTCCGTGATAATTGCTGTAACTGGATCTAGCGCTGGCCGGTCGATTATTATAAATCTCATCGAGGTCTTCTCCATTCAAACTCTGAGTGCTGGTCTGTTGGAATGTAGGATTGCTCTGCCCTTGCCATTGCATTGGGCTCAGCTCGTTTGCTTGCCAATTATCAGTGAGATTCCTGGTTGAACTAGTAGCATCCCAGTTGGGGTAATTTTGATTGGTGTAATTACTCGTGTTGGAGTAATTATTCGAGGAATCCTGGTTCCATATCGTTGGAGAGGACACTGCCATGTTGACAGCCTCTGGCTGCCAGTTCGAGTTCCTGTCCCTGTCCCAGGTCATGGAGATCCTGTCGTAGTTCAACGTACCTTGCGACAGAGAATTCACGTTCTGATTGGTCAGATTGCTAGGCGTCGTATTGGCATATAAGCTCTCCTGCTGGTCCATTATACGATTTACTGGGTTCTTTCTTCGGGACTGTCTGACCGAGCTCCTGCGACTCGATCTTCTCGTTCCATCCCTCGATATCACTGATCTTCGCTTCACTCTTCGGGGTGTCATCGGTTTCGGCGACACGCTCTCGTCGTGGACGGCTGGTGGCTCGGGTTGCGAGTACTCGATGCTGTACAATGGCCTCGGCTGCTTTTTCTTCCGTTTAGCTTGCACTGCGGCGGAAAGAAATGTCTTGTCACTGATGAGGAACGCTCGATGACAAACCTCGTCAACTTGTGCCTGGGTCCTTTGCTAAACTAATCTTGCCCCTCTAGACGTTTTCATGGAGGAAATGGAAGCCAGGATACCTCTGTTCTGCACACCAGGCACAAGCTTCAGGGTTAGACACACATGGTTCAGGTACAGATTAATGCAAATCATTGACTCTTACATGCAGAATGAACATTTCAGATGATTTTATTACTGGTATATTTTTTTGGTCACCTTTAACCCTTGTGTCAATAATTGGGTAGTCATTTCTGATGTTTCTATTGGATCTACTGTAATTATATGATTGAATATTGACACAAAGGTTAGATTAATGATTCTCTGTTATTATTCTGGACACAAATCACCCGGAAAGCCATCGATTCGAAAATTCCACGAGATAAGTAACGAATAAATGAAATAAAAATAGTATCCCCGAAAAAGAGCGCAGAGCATGGAGAATGTTAGATGAGAAGGATAGAAAAGAAAAGAATTGGGGTTAATAAATAAAAAAGCAAGCAAGTAGTAGGCATTGCACGTTTATTGTCGCCAATGAACTGCACCAAGGTAAATCATACGATACAGTAAAAATAAATATATAAAACTAAGATCTACGCGCCCTTAACGAACTACACTACTGTACAAGCTCGAACGAGACTTAAAAAAAAAAAAAAAATTAAAGAAAAAGGGAGAGGATTGTACTACATACACATTCGGACGAATCTGAAGTGACTCGTTGATTGAACGCGTAATTGCTAAGTGTTTCCTCCGATTAAATCCTTTACTGTGAATACAATGAAACTGCGTTCGTTTCTCTTTTTTTTTTTCTTTTTTTATAAATAAATCACGTGAAACACACGCACAAACGCAACTACATTTACGTATGTACAATAATAAACGTGGTCGTTCAAGTGAGCAAACCTTCGCGATTCTATCAAGTCAAGTACCAGGTTGTTGCAAATGAAGTGACTCAGAAAATTATAATTTTGATAAATAACTAAATTTTATAGAAAATTATCAGTAATCCTTGTGGAATATTCTAACCGTAAATGAAATTTGGAAAGAAACTTTGGTCTATTCGGTACTGTAACCGGAAATCAACCATTTTGCGTTAGGAATACTAATCGATAGTTTATGCAGTCATTTTCTTGAAACTTTAAGCTTTAATTTGACGTATAATAAATATTATTTTATAATACTTTTATATCATGAATTTATATCTGAACTTTTATCTCTCGAAATCTATCGTTGTTTGCTTTGACTAGCAACCAATCATTTTGTATTAAAAATATTCATGAAACATTTATATAGTTATTTTCTCTAAACTTCAAGCTTTAAAATGGTGTATCGTAAGTGTAATTTCAGAATACTTTTATGTCATGAAATTTCGTCGGAATATGTTTCGTTTGATATGCAACAACCTAATGTAATAAGTAACGAACCGTGACATATCCTAAACAAATATTGCAACAAATATTTCACCAGGTTATCTAATAAGTAATAATGCGTTGATTAAGACTACTTAACGCAAAAAGAAAAGATAATAGAAAAATATCTTAAATAATGCACAGGTTCTGTGTCGTAAGTCGCGAACAAGGCTAACAATAGATGGTACAATCAAGTGTGATGAAAAAATGTCCAATAATATAAGGATCTATTCTATTGGTAATTCTTTTGTAATACCAATGACGTCATTTCACGTTGTAAAACATTAAACAATCAACAGTTTCGATTGATTACCGTAGGCTTTGAGAAATTCGAAGCCTGTTTCAGCTTGCGTTGCATATTGTAATTGTTGACTATTATTGGATCGTATGAAATATTCATCGATCAATCATCGTACGCATTGTTGGCTACTTAATTAACGCTCTGACTGCCACGACGTACTTTAACAAAAATTATAAGAACCTCATTTTCCAGTTTAATCCAATTTTGTTATTAAAAATTTTCTTCAATTTTCAGTATTCGATTATATTAGATTCGAAGCTTGGGATACTCGTGGAAGTCAACTTGTTAATTAACTCTTCTTCAAATTATGGCTGATTGATTTTAACATATTTTACTCATCACACTCGATTAACTTTTTTACTTCTAATTTCGTTAGCCATTTATCTATAATCACTAATGTATGCAGCCTATCAAGAAACAAACGACTACTCGTTTAATTAATTCAATTATCGTCACTTCAGATTTCTCATTTTCGTCACGTGGAATGTCGAAAGTTAACAAAAATCCTAGAGAAATCTTACGGTTTTCCAATTGCACGCGTATATTCGTTGCTCGAAGGGGGATGTAAAATAAACCTTAAACTTACACAGGAAAAAAAAAATAGAAACAAGTACTAGCATGCACTACCGAATGCTCAGACTCTTAAAATCCAAAGTTCTCGCAGCACCTTACGAATTTTTCTTTTTCTTACCATCGCTAATTAAAAAAAAAAAGATAATAGCGTAAAAAAAAAAAAAAATGATCAAGTGACATGTAAGCCAGACCAAAGAAATCGACACAAAATAATTGTAAAATTGTACGACACTCTACAACGTTTTTCTACGTTCACAAATAACAATTATTTTATTCATGCTATTTTTGTATATTAAAAACCTTCCATCAGTTTCATTAAACAAACATGATCCATATTTCTATACGTATCACAGTGCATCATGTATGTAATCTAACATTTAAAATGAACATTTCTATATAATAATAATATGCTCGATCATCTCTAACATCGAAAAGTGTATATCAATATGAACACGAAAGCAAAAGAAAATTAATTAATAGTGCTAATGAACACACAATTCGATCCACCGTCAGTCAACGCTTTCTAATTAAAACAAATAGGCAAACGAATAGGCATTATCGCGTGTGATGTTACAAGAATAAAGAAAAAGTGGGTCGAAATCATTTGTAGGCACCCTATGCTAGCTACTCTAATTGTTCTATCTATTTGGCAAGTATAGGAATTAAACGTTACACTTGTTAAGCACGCACGTGTAACCAATTCTCAGTCGTATGTATAATTCTTTTTTTTCTTTTCTCATGTTTTCACTAGAAAATAATGAAAGAAATGTCGTATACAAATGTCCTACGCAAAGGAAATAAGGGGAACACAGTATACGTTTAAAAATTACTGGCGTACAAGGATAGAGGTCTACTGTCACGTTTAGCCCTGTTCTGTATCTCTTGTTCGTTCGTGTTCTGTTGATTCTCGTTTGCCAATCTGGGATCAGAATAAAACGATCTCAACGGTTGTTCGCGGACATGATCGGTGAACACTCTGGGCTTGTTCGAGGCTTTGCTTTGCTTAGCACCAGGCCGTGATTTGATCCGCGGCGATGCGACCGGACTGTACCTAGACGATGACGACGACTGAGGATAATACATTTTGCTCTTTTGATATCTCAATTTAGCAGCACTGTCCAACGAATCGTACTCGTCGTACGGGGATACCGGTCTTTGCAAATGGTCCAGAGGATTCGAATAATCGTTCGGATAATCAACCTGCTTCAGATCGCGATTCGACTGGTTGCTTCGATTCGTTCTTATCGTGTCGTTTTTGAAACTGTTCTTACTTCGTACCGAGCTATTGAACAATTTGTCGGTATTCTTTGAGAAGCTGTTGTTATCGTGACAAACGGACTGATGAGAGCTAGCTGTGCCTGCGGGGTAATTTTGAGCGGAATTTTTTTGAGGGTGGGCAGGTGATGGAAGAGCCGAGTAGCTAACGTACATAGGATGCAACGGCGTGTGGCCTGCCAACCCAAAGTCATCACCTCCCACAAAGTCAACTGAAATATGACGTAGAATCCATTGAATTAGATCGAATTTAATATTGTCAAAAAAGGCTGCTGATTCTTGTTCTTATCTTGTCAATAATTAAAAACCAAGGGTACTTTCTTATTTTCATTGTAATAATACCAATGGTATTATATGCAGTTGTTTTCAAACGATACATGCTATACTAATATAAAAGAGAAACAGAATTTGTGTACGGTTCAAGATGCAAAATGCTGTTTCACAATACACTGAGACATTCTATACGCGTTGCTCGAGGTATTCGTTGAATAACAAGATACTAATGCGCCTTACTCGTGCTTAAGGATAAAATGCGTGCAAACCATGGATCAGGCAAAGCACTTACCAAAATGGGGGATCAAATCCACCAATGAAATCAACTGTAACCGACAACCCTCTTTTCAAGCAATAATAAATCTTAAGAGATTATATATTGAAAAGAAAATACTGAAATTCGTAGAAGGAAATATATCTTGAAATTGTGGCAATAAAATACGGAAAAAGATTTATCATTGCACTAGTTTGAATCAAGTTTTTCGCGCGAGTTTAATTAATAATCTTTTCCCAAAAATCTGGTTTACCAATACCAATACATCACCCAAACTTACCACCAAATGATACCCCAAGATAGAAACTAAAAATAATCTCACTCCAAAAACTAAATCCTATACTAATCTGACACTGGCAATAATAAAAACAAATACTTTATGAACTGGATACTTACAACTATCATCTTCCTCCAGAAAAACTTTACTTAGACAAATACCACCCACAATTGCAATAAACTGGAACATATAAATCATTCCTTTTAATAATATAGTTTATTGTACTTCTAGTAGGAATTGCGCGACTTATACTTACACCTAAGATGCATTGTGTAGATGCATGTAAAATTTCAACTACTTCATAGTCCAGAACACAGTCTGTTACATTCGCAGGTCTTGCTGGTCTGAACAATTCTGGCTCGGTAACATCATAGATAGCTTTACAGCCTGGTCCATTGACGTGCCACCATGAAAAGCTACCAGTACCAAGGTTTAAAATATCACTATTCTGAAAGATCATCAATGATTATTACAAATTGTTCAGGATTCAAGTTAGAAAGTTATATAAATAATACTTACTTTGTCCAATATACCCACATTGAGGTAAAAGCATATCATAAAAATGTTCCATCCCAACCACAGTGTGTTCCATACACAGTACTGTAACAAATGAAAGACAAAAGCATGAGTTTCAATTTATAAGCCCATCAAGATACAGCTGATAATCTCAATTACCGATATGATATATTTAGGTCTATATTGAAAGGCCCCAAAAAACCCTAGGATCACAAATATAATGTTGAAAAAGTTGACCAGTATCGGGGCCCACATAAAGCCCAGAAAATCGAAAACTTGGCGCTCTACAGTAGTGATCTGCAAAAGGAAAATGAAGTAGCTATTAATAAAACCTTAGAAATTCAAAGTAAATGAGTCAGTCTACTGCAATACTAATTTCTTCTAACTCCTTCATGTGCACATTCTTAATCTGGACCAATTGCCCTACATTCTAAATGCTCAATTAATTACCTACTGAGCTAGAATAAATGTCCATGAACAATCTTCACTTTTTATGAAGTTTTATTGCTTTTAAACAAAATTGCAAACAACAAATAATTACAAGACATTTTCATATTTAAATGCTCGATTTCAAACACCCCTCCATTGTACTTTGTACAATATCAAGTTGATCGATCTTATCGATGTGACATACCTATTATTACGTTATATTTTTACATTTGCGAAAGCATTATTGCACGGTAAATTGATGTAGAACGAATCGATGCCAGCTAATAAGCGCAAGAAAGCAATAGAAAGTAGGAAAAGCGACTTTAAATGGTTCGCCCGGTTTCTACGAGGATCTCTATACCCCATAGAGATAAACCATGCGACCTGGGTCGATAAAACGATACGATAATCCAGCAAGTGTGTACGGTGCATCATCCAGCCGTAACTTCGTCGATAAAAACGTTCGAAATTACTTTACAGTTTCTATAAAGCAATATTAAAACTTTAACAAATACAATACAGACGAATCTCGGAATGAAAATTATTTCGTCAGAAAAAAAAAGACATGACTCATTGTACAGGAAAAACGCTACGTGTATAGACGAGTCAGCTAGCGTATCGATACGATCGCAAAGATAGCGGAGTAATAGTTTCTTCATTGAGGAGACTCACAAGTTGTAAGATGCATATTGTCAGCAGAAAGTGCCTTCGATTACAAATTCCCATGTCATTTGGCCAGACGGATGTTTAACGAGCGAGGCCACTGTCTCTTTGGTCAATCGAAGTAGAGAATTTCGCTACGCGTACGCTGCATCACTGTGGCACGTTCCAATGCGCCGCCATATTTCCTCGACACTTGTTCCGTCCCTTTCTCGTGGGTGACTGGTGCAAGTGACATGCACTCGGTTCTTTCGCGGTATGATTTTGTAGTCAGCCAACCGTCCGTTCGCTTTGTCACGGACTACGTGTACAGTTTATTCCCGATGAGTCGTCCTACACTTAAACGTAATATCACCGAGTCGTTCCCACACTCCACTCGGTCGGTTAGGTGTAAGTAACAGGTCCCATTGTTTCTAACCTTGCCAACTTGTTAATCGCGAAAACGCATCGAGTGGGAGAATGTTTTATTTGCGATATTCCCCTCGAACGTAACGAGTACATTGAGCGGGTTGTATAGTACGAGGGGAACCTCCTATTACAGCTTTGATTCACTATGCGAGGAATGCATTATGCATTTCGATGTTTATGAATGGTGACATATGCAAGGTGCATATATGCATTTCACATTTTTGCATAATACGATCAAAGAAATGTGAATTAGATATATTATAACGTACGTAGAGATTATTGGAATAAAAATAGTTGTTTAAAATTTCATAGGAAAACTCATCTGCAATGTTTCCTTGCTAAATAAATATCACTAATATAATTTTAAATTCATTTATTTTTTAAATAAATGACGATAGAAGCTTATCGACTTCCGGGAGATCAGTCGATATGTCGGTAAGTTATCGAGTAGTTTCCGCCGTTTTTGTATAGAGGGCACAATGGTCGAATTCGCTGTGGGAGCGATGGTAATGCAGGTTTCGAAGGTCGGTATGATTCTCACTGTCGATAAAGGCGTGCTCCTCTTACCTTCATCTCACTACGCGCATACAGCATACGCGGCAGTTTCACAGTTCTCGGTACAGTCGTCTTTATAGATCTGTAGTCATTACTTTTGATTACCTAGTTTACATTTTTATATAAATTAAAAATGGAACATTATAAGGTTTATCCCGTATTCACAGTACAAAATATCTAACATACGAATATCTAATTGGGAAAGAAAATAAACTTCGATTTAGTACCAAAATGGTATTTATTTATTTTATACAAGATAAATTTATATCCGGCTGGGATACATCATCTGTAATAAAATAAAAATATTGTTAAACCCTAACACATATAATATACAAGTCCATAAATTAGTTAACGTATTAAATAACTTACAATTCTGATACGGTGACCCATAGCTTTAGCTGGCAAATTTTTCTTAAACTTAGCACGTACTGAACCACTGGTTCCATGAGGTCTGGTTACTTTGCCCCAGATAGCCCTAACTTTTGTTTTTTTACCTTTTTTACCAGGAACAGGTGTCTTGTTTTTGGCCTGTAGAAAATTAACAAACACACTACGATTATAATATCGTTTAAATTTAATTTAGATCAAAGTATATTACTTAAATAATAAAACTTACCTTATACACGTAAACACATCGTTTTCCAACATAAAAATCTGAATCACATTTTGTCCTTGCTCCATCAACTTTGAGCAAAGCCGTATGTTCGTGTTGATTACGAAGTCCTCGTTTATAACCAGTGAAAATGGCTTTAGCATAAAGACGTCCGAGCCTTTTGAAAGGTCTGTTTTTTAGAAGAGGTTCGACTGGTTTCTCCTTCGGTTTTTTGCTTGTCTTCGTTTTGGCCTTTGATTCTGCAGTTGCGTCTGCCATTTCTAGTGACACAAATCAAATTTAAACCATGTAATCTGTTTAAACATGTAGAGAATACAACTAAATAAATTTTCAAATTAATGAAATGGTTTAGGTTATGTTATGTTGCCAAATATTGTCAAACAATGATAAAAAACAGAAAATAAAGGATCACTATATGAAAACGAGATATCTTCTACACAATCTTGCTTACTAATTTAAGAAAAAGGTGTAACGTAAATGTATTTAGACACTTTATAACAAAATACAGTAAATCTGTAGTTATGTCTATGGGTGCCGTGTAAAAAACAGCGTGTTCTAATCCATTGTAATCGTGGAAAATACATGAAATCTTAATATAAGACCAATTAAGTGATATCTAAGAACAATTATAAACGATGTAGCACTATTATTAATTTATCCATTTAATTAACTTAATATATTTTAAACAATAAATACACAGATCTGAAACGAAATACATACCGGATGTATATCGCGGACTAAAAGAAACAGGAAACCGTAGCCCTCTAGGTACAACATCGAGCACCCTGAAGGTATATGTAATAGTCTATAGAAAGTCTATGGGTAGCACATTTTAGCTTGTGGTCCCTGACACCCCGTATGCCATAATGTCGGTATACAAAAAGTGTGCTTTGGGGTCCATACCACCCCAAGCCATCGGCCATTACGCCATCTGTATAGAAGCGGCGCTTCGTTAACTTACCGACTGCCGAAGGGTCGATTACCGACCTACATGAAGTTAGCCGGAAGGAATAATAAAATATGATTATTTTTAATTTCTCTTAGTGTATTTCGTTTGCAAATCATTTGTGATTGATTGTGAATCTATTTTTAACGTTTGTGACAAATTACTTCTTTTGTAATTACCAATTTTATTTCAGTCATGATGTGAGCCGAAACTTTTTAGTAATTTTTTATGATAAACAGATTTTGCGATAACTGCTAACTGTAACTGATTGGAAATCGTTTGTGATTCACAAATATATCATTTTCATTGTTTTCATTGTTTATATCCCTACATTCCTTACATATCTTTATCCTTTACATCCCGACATTCCTTACATCCCGACATTCCTTACATCTCTTCATCCCTTACATCCCTGCATTTTTTTCATCCCTACATTCTTTTCATCCATACATTCTTTCCATCCCCACATTCCTTTCATCCCTACATTGCTTACATCGCTTCATCACTTATATCCCTACATTCCTTACATCTCTTTATTCCTTACATCCCGACTTTCCTTACAGACCGACTTTCCTTACATCTCTTCATTCCTTACATTTCTGCAATCTTTTCATCCCTACATTCCTTACATCTCTGCATCCCTTACATCTCTGCTTCCCTTACATCCCTGCATTCCTCACATCTCTACATCCCTTACATCTCTGCATTCCACACATTCCGGGCTGCTTTATATCCCAACATTCCTTACATCCCTGCATCCCTTACATGCCTTTACATCCTTGTATCACTTATATTTCTGCATTCCATACATCCCAGTACCTCCCTGAAGGCTTGCGATTTTATACAAATTTAGTTCCTTTTTTCGCAACCAGACAGCGCTGATTCGACATGGAAATTTTAGTTCACATTTTTGCCGCCAGGGGGCCAGAAACTGAGCAAGGTTTAGTTTACACTTTTGCCGCCAGACGACCAGAAACTGAGCAAGGTTTAGTTCCTTTTTCCGAAACCAGGTGGCACTGATTCGACATCGAAATTTTAGTTCACATTGTTGCCGCCAGAGGGCCAGAAACTGAGCAAGGTTTAGTTCCTTTTTCCGAAACCAGATGGCGCTGACGCGACATCGAAACTTTAGTTCACATTTTTGCCGCTAGGGGGCGCTATTTTTTCGAGAATTTCGCGAAAACTAACTTACCTTTACTTACCTTTACTCGAAGCAGTCTTTATAATATATTTATTATAAGGGATGCAGAGATGTAAGAAATGTATACATGAAAGGAATGTAGGGATGAAAAGAATGTAGGGATGTAAGGGATGAAGCGATGTAAGAAATGTAGGGATGAAAAGAGTGTAGGGATGATAATAATGTAGGGATTTAAGGGATGAAGAGATGCAAGAAATGTAGGGATGAAAAGAATATAGGGATGAAAAGAATGTAGGGATGAAAAGAGTGTAGGGATGAAAAGAATGCAGGGATGTAAGGGATGCAGAGATGTAAGGGAACGAGGGATGTAAAGGAATTTCGTAGGGGTCCGGGGCTGGGGCCCCGGTCTCTACTGAACGAGGCCCGAGGAGTGCCGGCTTCGGGTGTGGTCCCCGATGTCAGCGGAGTTTGGCACATGGCGGAGGGTCAGAGGACCCTCACTACCGCCCTAGCGTAGGCCACCGTGGTGGTTTTTAGTGGGTAAAAATCCCACACTACCTCCGGCCCCTCCCCAGGGGGGCTGAAGGTGTCTTTCTGAAGATTTCCACCACGTTAAAAAAAAAAAAAAAAAAGGGGGGGGTATTTAAGGGTTGCAGGAATGTAAGGAATGCAGGGATGTAAGGGATACTGAGATGGCTATGGCTTATAATGAGGGATAAAATTATATAAATAACTGAAGAAAGTCAAATAAATGTGGTCCTTGGCTGAGACCCAGAAGAGGGATATAATCATAAATGTTATTCCCCTTCGATGAGCTTATTCAATAAGCAAAAAAAAATAAGTGAAGTAAATTAAATAAACTCTGGAAAAAAATTATACTGGTTGTGCCCTCTTCATACGGACCTGATATTATCCAGGGGTGTTAGGGACGCCGCCGCTCCGCCAATGACGCCCTCTGCATACCGACATGATGTCAGCTTGGGGTGTTAGGAACCCCGAAGCACCGGTGACACTGTTTGCATACCGACATTTTGGCATCCAGGGTGTCAGGGACCCCGAAGCACCTACGACACCCTTTGCTTACCGACACTACGGCATTCGGGGTATCTGAGACCCCGAGGTATCGGTGTCGCTGCATACCGATATTATGCCACCGGGGTGTCAGGGACCCCGAAGCAAATAGCGAAATATAAGACTTAAAGACGAACAGATCGTGAAACTCACTTGTTCGAGGTAGTGATGGGTACGACCGGATCTGTAGCGCATGCGCACTACAATTATTTATTATAAAATAAACTTGTAAATAATTAAAAGATTATTCACTCCCAAACAATGAAAGTGATATATTTGTAAATCACAAACGATTTCCGATCAATTACAGTTATCACTTATCACAAAATCTGTTTATTATAAACAATTACTAAAAAGTTTCGGCTCACATCATAATTGAAATAAAATTGCTAATTCCAAAAGAACTAATTTGTCACAAACGTTAAAAATAGACTCACAATCAATCACAAACGACTTACAAACGAAATACACTAAGAAAAATTAAAAATAATTATGTTTCATAATCAATAACTTCGTGTAGGTCGATTACCGACTGTCGGGAGTTCAATCGGTAAGTCGGTAGTTTGTTGAGTGGTTTCCGCCGCTTTTGTATAGATGGCGCAATGGTCGAACTTTAAAAATACTGAATTCTAGGCGGTTTTCTCAAAATATAAGTTTGTCAAATAATTATTTTAATAATTTTTCGAACTTGTGCTGATTTTGTCTGACTTGTGAAAAATCAGAGGGAGTGAAAATTTCAGATGTCAGTCTGTAGTGCGGTAAGAGAGGAGTTGGTAATGTAGGTACGATTGTTATACTAGCTGTAGTCTCAACATGCAGACCTATTGCGCACGGGGTTATCTGGGACCCCAAAATCGTGACCTCTTGAGAACAAAAATATGTCCGGTCTTTCTTTATTTGTAGCCGCTGTTAGATAAAGCAATGGCTTGTATACTGATGTATTTCCGGTTTCAGAAACAGTAAGGGCACGTGTGCGTCGTGATGTTTTGAGTTCGATTTTTAGAAATTGACTTATATTTACGTTTTCTAAAGATTCAACAGCATAGATTTTTTGTAACTCCTGTTGATTAATAAGTAAAAGAAATGGAGAACGGCCAAGAAGAAACTAAAGTTGAAAAAGTACAAAATGACGTTGCTGCTAATGAATCAAAATGCGAGAAGCCGGTTTCTAATGCCGAGGAAAAAGCTGAACAAAAGGTGGAAGAACCATCCAAGGAGCTTCTACAAAAGATAAAGAGTCAAATCGAGGTATTGCGTCTTAATGTAGCAAGTAAATTATTTCTTACGAGTTACATGTGCATACACTTTCTGCCTAAACGCGGTTAAACGTTTTACGTCATAGCTTTAAAAAGCATTTAATATTGTAAGTATTAATAGTCACCTTTTGTGCAGTTCTATTTTGGAGATGTTAATATGCAAAGAGATAAGTTTCTTATCGAGCAAACAAAGTTGGATGATGGATGGATTCCAATGAATATCATGTTAAATTTTAAAATGTTGGCTTCCTTGAGCAAAGATATTGATGTTATATTGAAAGCTGTAGAATTAAGTGATATTATGGAAATATCTGAGGACAAAAAAAAGATACGTCGTTCACCGGAGCATCCTTTGCCAGTGTATAACGAAGAATATAGAAAGGCACAAGAAGCCAAAACAGTCTATATAAAGGGATTTCCTTTAAGCGATACCAATATTGAAAAACTCAAAACATTCTTTAATGACTTTGAACCATTTGAAAATATTGTTGTAAGTATCTTAATTGGATACAAAAAGAACATTTTGTATTTAGCCTAAAGAAAATTTGCAGAAAAATGTTTAGATTTTCAGACCATTTTCTTGTTTGATAGATGAGGAAGTATCTGGATAAAGATAAAAAATTGCAGTTCAAAGGATCCATTTTTGTACAGTTTAAAACTTTAGAGGATGCTAAAGCTTTTATGGCTAGAGATTCTATAAAATTTGGAGAAACTGAATTAATTAAGAAGTGGTCGTAAGTTAGACTATATGCAGCTTTACATAAATGTTTTTTTATTAGTAATTCTCTATTGCAGCTTTGTTTAAAATTACAGAGCAGACTATAGTGTGGAGAAAGCTAAAGAGAGAGAAGATAAAAAACAGAAGAAGGCAGAAGGAAAATCAAAGAAATCTGAAAATGTCAGTATAAATAATTATTTAACTTATTTATGTTAATCAAATAAAATACATAAACTTATAATTCCTTCCTTCAAAAGGCAAAAGACAAAGAAGATGAACAGAGTGGCGAGGAAGAAGAAGAAAATGGAAAGGAAGTTGCATTACCTAAAGGTTGCGTGATTCATTTTTCTGGTGTACCTAGAAGTTGTACTAGGGAAGATATTAAGGAACGTTTAGGTGAATTAGACGCTAGTATCGCGTTCGTAGATTTTAAGATAGGTGACGAAAAAGGTTGGGTTCGCTTGCAAGGAGAAAATGCGGCGAAAGCTGTTGTTGACAAAATGAAAGACAGCAAAGTAAGTGTTTCAGATGTTTTAAAAACAAATTTGTTTGGCATTATTCTACGCTTTCATTGTTTATCGTGTTAAAAGGTATTAATACGCGGGAAGCATGTTACATGCCGCATCCTCGAGGGCGAGGAAGAAGAAAAATATCTGATAAAAGCGCAAGGAGAAATGTCGAACCTAAGGCAGAAATATCCTAAAGGGAAGAAGAGCAAGAGAGGCAAGTGTTTAATTGAACTTTTCCTATTACTATTTCATACTTTTCTATGATGACTTGCCATGCTAATATCGAGAGAACGTTTGGGTCTCGATGAGTTGAACTTCAAATATACTGAATGTTTCATACATGAAAGTATTCGATTCAGTTAAAATATAAGGAGTTGAATTAAAGAATTCTTTTATAGGCCGTTACGCGCAACGGGGACAAAGGAAAAGACGCAATAGCGACAGTGCTGATTCTACTCCTGCTAAGAAAACGACTGTTGAATAATCTAAGAAGATCATTTAACTTTGTAAAACTTAAATATTCTATACTTACTTCGCTGTACATGTGTATTAATATATTTTTATCACATGTATACATATGTATAAAATAAGAAAGATAAACGTTACACTGCTGGGTATTCAAAGTAAACACCTACTTTAAATGCATAATTCTCTGTTGTGCTCAAGCAGTGTGTATTATTTAAAGTATAAAAAGTACAATAGCGTTTATATTCGTAAATTATACATTATTTCATAACATCATTGTCAGTCCCTATCCAAAATATTGCAAATGAAATATATAATTAAAAGAATAATACAAAGATGCATAGAAATCAACGAGGTTGCAGTATATTTAGAAATCAGCATTTTATTGGTTTACAGTAAAACTTATAAAGGTAGTTCAACTAATTTACTACTCAAATTTCACTGTTATGTGCTCCACAATCCCGTTCATACATTTAACGGACAATCACAATGTGTTGGCGATTTGAACCACTCACATCCAATATACTTCAATTCTTTTTTTTTTTTTTAACGTACCTAAAGTACAATGTTACGTTTTCATTATTTCATGTGCCTCAGACAATGCGCACGATAGTTGTAAATGATCAATTTTAAAAATGAAGGAAAAAGATTAATTCTTTCGCAGTATTTCGTACATCCTGAGGAATGAAAAAAATTAATTAATTAAATATCCTTGCTGATTTTGTTCAATGGTATCATATACGTTGAGCTTCACGAATCCAGATTATTATCGCTCAATTCATTTTCGTTAGAATTACCTTGAAAAAATCCTACAAAGACGAATAATATTCGTGTAAGCGTGAGCATAATCTGGTTTTAGATTACTTGGTCGAAGAGGAAATCTAGGCATTATTTAGTTCGAAGGAAATTCTGTTCCACTTTATGATTACGTTTTTTTGAGCACACATTGCGACCAGAGTTTTCTCTACCTTCCACAATTGTTGCGCGAGTTTAGTTGAAGTTCGAACATTAATTAATTATTTAATTCTATGCGTCATTCGTATCGATTTTAATTTTAATTACGAACGAAACACTTGTGGAAAGTTTCGTGTGAACACGCGCTGGTCTAATCGATATCGGGTGCATAAATATATATAACTTTTTTTTGATAATTTTGTTAATGAATGACATCGAGATGACGAGATGATACAAAATTGACGAGGTTATGAATAATTTAGCAACCTAAGGGGTAGTTTGAATGAATTATACAAAATTTACTTAAAGAAGTTCCTAGTTAAAATAAATTTAATTGATAATAATGGTAAGCAACTATTAAACAATCAGACGTATTAATTAACACACCGATTTATATTTAAATTTTGCCTTTCGTTTCAAAGGATCACGCTGATCGTCACTACAAAGTAGATCGGAAGAATCATCGTCACCTTACGGATTCTCTCGAAAATCTATGAATCGCTTTACACAGACCTTAACTAATTGATTATCCGTGCGAATCTGTGCACAACTTTCAATAATTGGGATAGAAAAGACCTCGAAGTTTTCGCGTATTAAAGGAAGTAGGAATCATTCGTGTGCCTAGCGTCGATTATACCGGAAGTTAGTCTACGCCTGCGACCATCGCTACCATCTTGGATTTCATCTCTTTCGAATTATCATTTTTCAAAAGTTATACTTCGAAGAGAATATCGATCAGGGCACTTTTATAATGTCCTCTGCGAATTAATTAATGCAGTTTCTCATAGTCTCGACTTAAGCATTTCAGGAAAGAAAACACGCGACACCTGAAAAGACGCGTAGCCACAACATTTCAAGACCGAGTAGCACCTCCAATCTTTTTAAAACATTCCGACGAGGCAGTTACAGCTGTTTATTTAAATTTCAGCACCATAGTAATCAGTTTTCCAATAAACATCAAAATGTCTTCTTAATACATCCACAGTAATAATCTAACTGTCCTTTAAATTTCAACAGGCCCACCATTCTACCTCAGCCTCTTCGTGAAAAGTAGATCCAGTGTTCCATTATCTATCGACGTACCTCTGTAAACCACAAGCATAAATCTAGCCAAGGTATCCTCCATTGTACATCCTTACCAAAATCTCAAAATTTCGACTCTACCGTGGCTTCAAGGTCCACGAAAGTCACCTTCTTCGTCTTCGTGTTGCCCTCTAGGGGCAACCCCTAATGCTATACTGATATCTCCTGAATTTGCACCCGTTTCTTGATGGTGTTGGTACTGCCTGTAGTGCTAAGAGAGCTGGTAGTCCTTGTGGGTGGTTTCGGGGGTATTGGATCCTTGTGGATGGTGTTGCTGGTCGCGTGGCTAGCTTTCTGTTCACATATCGATTGTTCATCCGCGTCGGCGGATTGATTCTGAGGAATCTGTTGATGTTCCTGGATAGAAGGACTCCTAGCCAGGGTAGTGTACGACGGAGGAGGTTCTTGGGTCGATCTGGGACTGTCAGGAGCCTTGATCGACGATCTGGTGGTCATTGGTAAGGATTCTTGGCCATTGGGGGTGCAATCCATCGCTGCTCTCTTCTTGTCCCGGTCTCTTTGGTAGTAAATCCCCGCGAATATCAACATGTTCAGTACTAGGAGAATACAACCGACACCTACGGTGATGGCTAGGGCAGTGGTGGTGCTGTAATAATGTCGGGAGGTCAGTCTTTGCAAGAGTTCCGCGTCGTCCTCCGAGTCGTCCAGGATGGGAGTGATGTCCTCGGCAACGGAGTCCTCCCCTGTCGAAGTGCTGCACGCAGTCGTCGAGGAGGCGCTGCTTTTCGTCGTTCCTACCAGCGGCAGAGGGGTGTACCACTCGTCTCGAACAGGTCCTGAAAGAAATTTTTCGATGAAAATTAATCTATCAAGAGGGTGAAAATAACTTTCTTACCTGCGTAGAAGTGATCACCCCTTTCTCGGAAATGATGATGCCGCATGGAAACGTCATCGTCCCCAGGCCGATGGAGTTGAGGTATCAGATTTAACCAAACGGCCATCTTGTGACCACGATAGTGGCTCTTCATTTTCGGTTTCATAGCTAAAATTCAAACGAAGAATACAGAGTAGATTATATCCAGCGCGCATTTTATCAAACACCTACCGATTGTCAGGTACTGTTGAGTACCGGTTTCGTATTGTTCCCAAGTGAGTCCACGATATCGAGTTTTCTCCTTCGGCGTTCCGTAATCCACCGATTCGATTTTGTGCGGTTCGTTCGGATTGCCTGTTTTCGCGAAGTTCGTGAAGAACGTGAGAACCGCCTCGGCGACTCCTTGATCCTGGCGGGAGTAGTTTCGAGGGAAGAAAAGTCCTCCGGCTACCAGCGGCAAACCGAAGATGTAAGGTATATCCTCTCCCCGTATGCTGCCGAGACGCTGAAACAGAATCGCCGTTCTATGTTCATAAAATTTTCGCTTCGGCTGGCGATTAAGATTTCTACTTCAGTCGCAACACCGGTTTCGCTTCGATAATTGTAATTGCAAATCGGAGCGCGAATCGTTCGGACCGGGCCGATTTTGTTTGTGTTCCGCATCAGGGACGCAATGCAAATCTCCTTAATTCGCAGCACAAGCAAGCGAATATAGAGAGCCCCGACCTCTCGGGCGTCCTCCTTGATCCTGGCATCCTCGACACTTCTCTCCCGTAGATTGCTCTACAGATTGGTGCATGCGCGTGCATACATTTCGCAACAGTCGAAGAAGCGTGCGGCTGGATTAGCCGGTGAATTTACAGGTGTGTCTTAACGCTTATCGGCTCGGATTGTTTAATGGATGAGTTGCTTAACTCTGCTAAACGCATCGCAGCTTGTAAAACGGGCTTAAAGGGATGTTTCTCGTTCGAGCGTTCGAAAAGGGAAGCACTTTGTAGAGAGCGTTAAACTTTAAATTTAATTTTCCAGTGTTACGGCTCGGCTTATCTTTATCGTGCGCCGAGATATCAAATATATTTCAAGTATTTTCAGTATTATATTATTTGTGGAATTGGAATGTTAGAGTATCGAAGACTGATATACTTGATATTTTACAAATATTGGAGAATTGATCAGGGGCTATTAAATTGCTCTAGTACAGTGTTCTTTAAAGTATCGACTATGGGGTTCCGAGGATGTTAAGATATTGAGTTATCGGGTTCCAAATAATGCACTCTATACAACTAAGATCCCTTCATGTTACCAGCAACCCTTCTCTCTTCTAATTTATCTGATACCCAATATATGATCCTCCAATTTCAGTCTCCTATTATTAATATACTGTACTTCTCCTTCTTTTTACTTCCACCCCTAATAATCTTCTTATTTTCTTTCTCGCTACCCTAACTCACCATCGACCATTCTTTCCCCCCTCGTAGGCTCTGAATTTACCGCACGACAGGTTGATAACAGTAATGCTTAAAGTTACAAAGAGTTAGCAGCGACACCGGAACTTATTAAACGAGCCGCCTTACGCGGCTGATTTAATTAAATTTCGCTTTGTGCGTACACAGTTGGCCATGCCCCCCAAGCAAACGCACTAAATCGCTATTAACCATAGCAACAGGGCTGGAACTTATTAACTTTTGAGTTGCCTTCTGATTTACCTGCTACGTGCTACGATAACTACACAGTTCTTTAACTCCGGTTACGCAAAGATACTTTGTTCCTTCTTAAACCATTTGCTACCACGAACCCCAAATGGGGATTTGAATATACAGGGTGTTCGACAACAGGTGGGCAAAATTTTAAGGGGTGATTCTAGGGATCAAAATAAGACGAAAATCAAGAATAACGAAATAGCGTTTGCGGTTTTGTTTTCCAGTAATTAATGTTTAAAAATTCGAATAAAAAGCGCCTGAAACCTGCAACCTGCCCAGCACCGACGACTGAACGTCAGATCAGCAGGGGAAGGTACAGTCATATACTGAGTGTTCGACAACAGGTGGCAAAATTTTAAGGGGTGATTCTAGGGATCAAAATAAGACGAAAATCAAGAATAACGAAATAGTGTTTGCGCCTTCGTTTTCCAGTAATTAACGTTTAAAAATTCTAGTAAAAAGCGCCTGAAACCTGCAACCTGCCCAGCACCGACGCGCCGACTGAACGTCAGGGCAGCAGGGGTTGGTACAGTCATAACCAAGAATCATTGAATAGTAGAAACTTACTTCGTGTATATGTATATGTATATTCTTTTATCACTTGCAATAGGATTATATTAAATAAAATGTTAAATAAAAATATCAAATATAAAAATTTGGCAGTTAATGGGTTAATACGATTTCGATATCATCATTTGAAACAAAATTCGGGGCTCTGTTTAATAATTTTATACCACTATCAAAGGTCGCTGTATCGATATCTTACCGCGCGTTACAATAAACTGGCGGTAATTTATTACCGTGTTAATTACTGATAATTAAAATTCATCGACAATGACGCGAAACCATGTCCGTTAATCGTAGTTAATCGACGATGCTGGTAAATGCAAATTGAACACGTCAAATTATTCCAGCCATTATGGAATCATCCCATGGGTTATAAATTATGTCCCGCAACATGATACATTTATTTCTATCGGAATGATAAAAATCACGATGTTCGAAAATGATTCTACTTGGTGTTCAATTAATTTTCTTCCTTAAATCAACGGAAATTCGATTTGCCGGTGAAAAACTTGTCGAATTAACCGGGAAGACCCTATAACCCGAAGCTGACGAATTCCGATATCCAGTGCAAAGTTGTAGATAAGATTACGCTTAATTTACACGGTGCTAGAGTTCCGGTATAACGCGGACGTCATGCAACCCCGCTTCTGCGGCCCCGTCTGATTAAATCAGTAGCTTCATCGTGAAATCATGGGCAGCGGTTAAGAGAGAGAGAGCTCGGCACGAAGAAGCGAATCGATGGCGAGGAAACGCAAGATTGCAGAGGCAATCTCAGACAGTTCGAAGCTCGATCGTTCGTTCTCGTGATTAAATTAAGCGAAGTTAAACGCGCGCTATTTCTCCGTCTCCTTTATTTACTTCCGTTCGGCGAGGGCGAGACTGTTACCTTAATTATCGTTAATTATCTTGAAATAGCGTGAGATGAACGGAGGGAGGTTGTTCTGTATACCGACCCTTAAAAATCTGGATTGCAATCTCTTGAGAAGAAACTTAATTTCTTAGCAATGTTGGTGAACACAGAACGAGAGATATACACTCGTAATATTATGCAAAATTAACCGAGACTTAAGCAGCTTCTTTCCCGGCTCTGCTCTACTTTTCGTTTTCACTCGGCTCGAGTTGTATGCGGAACTCCGAAGTACGAGTCCGGCTCTTTGACGGTGGTGGCTGGTGTACTTAAGGAATTTCGCGAAGAATCAAAGAAGTCGCGAATAAACGTGCGGAGGAGGAAATAAAAAAAAGAAGGATGCCGCGAGAAACAAGTTTACAAGCGGAGGTAGTTCAAAGAGCCACGTTTACCGTCTCGACGCTTTATACGGGTTATTTGCCGTTTAAAAGATGCGGCTCCTTTTGAATTAGTTTCCCGAGCAGACACTTCGGATAAGAGACAGAGTAAATTTATAAAATAACTCATTTTCACTACCAGAAGGAGCTTAGTCAATTTTCTTTTGAATAATTAAATGGTACATCCCTGCAGCAGCAGAAAAAAGATCCAAAATTCCTAAGAAAATTACTTTCATCCTAATTGAAATAATGGACCGTGAGAATCACGTCAACCCTTTCCCTAAATCCTATCCAAAGTTCCATCCTATCACTGACCTCCATATATCCGCTGTTCTTGTTCTGATGGCTGAAGTGATAGAAGTAAGTCTTGGCACCTCTCCTGGCGTGATAAAAGGCTATTCTCATGAGCGGTGCCACGGTGTGTCCGTCACTCAACGCCTCCATGGTCGAGTCCCTAATGATGATGGGATGAAGAACCGGCTTGTCCCAGTCCGTGTACTCGTTCCTCACCGCCGAGAAGATTTCGTTCAGATGATAAACGTACGCGTTCCTGATGAACGTACGAAGCACGCGATTCCGATGATCTTCCTCGAAGCCGTATTGTATATCGTTCGCGTTGAAATCGAGATTCGACTCGGTGCTGGATACGCCGAGTATCAGAGGCACCTTGATGAACGTGTCGCTGATTCTCTCCATGTCCAGGCCCGGATCGGGATTATTTTGGTCCACTGGCAAGCCGGGTCCGATGCGAGGCACGAATCTGGCGAGGAAAATTTCTTGTTCAACAGGGAAGCGATAAGGAGAAGTTGCGAGACAGAGGGAGGAACGGCGATCGATCGGTCGCGAACCGGAAGCTAACAATGGGGTGTAGGTAGGGTGAACGGTTACTGGCCGATTAGAGGGTATCGTTCACTTTGATCTACGATGAACGGCACGGATAGTGAAATGCGATCGAGACACCGTGATATTAAAACATTGCAGGATAAGAAAATGATAATTGTGTAAAATAGAAATATTGAGATGCTCCAACACGGGGATAACTGAGTATTTTAGTAGGAAGGAACGAGCGTTATAAAGAATTTATTGGAGCCATAATAAACGGGAATAGCCAATTTTATGACGAAATATTCCTGGTTAAGTCATTCTCGAATCAAGCTCGTAAAGAGACGATATCTTACCGGATTTCCGGTAGTTCAACCCCCATCAGCTGGCGAAGGGGAGTACCGCGTAGACAGTCGGCAATATCTTCGTCGTTTTCCGTGGAACAACCTATTTGCTCAGCTACTTTAAGACGTAGGTCGTTTGGATCGTGAACAGACGCCCATGGGCTTAACGCTGACCCACTTGATAATACCACCCTGTGGAACAGACCTGGAAATATGACAAAAATTTCCTTTGTTATTCTACTATTTATTGTTTATAAACAGGCACTATAAATATTATTCGTTATCAATTGAAATTAATTGGTAGTTGTATAGAATGGAAGATATAAGAGACACGTCTGACCAATGGTTAACTTCTACTACTGAAAGATAAAAGGATATGGATTTAAAACAATTCTACTTGAATTTGTTATCATTATGTTGCTTATATATTAAATTATTGTTACCAGAGACCAATATTTAGTCACAAATTTGATTATAAGAAAAAGAATGCATTCATGTCTGACCAATTTCACGGATTTCTACTGAATTCACTTCCCTTTCCCTGGTTTCTTCAATTCCGCCTAACGCAAATTAAATATTAATCGTTTAATGCAATTTTTTATGACGAATAGAAAGGATATAACAACAAAATACATTTTAATTTGTAGTTGTGTAGAATGGAAGATATACGAGACATGCCTGACCAATGGTTGATTTCTACTACTGAAAGATAAAAGGATATGGATTTAAAACAATTCTACTTGCTTTTTCTACCATTATTTTGCTTATATATTAAATTATTGTTACCACAGACCAATATTTAGTCACAAATTTGATTATTAGAAAAAAAATGCATTAATGTCTGACCAATTTCACTGATTTCTACTGAATCCACTTTCTTTTCCCTGGTTTCTTCAATTCCGCCTAACGCAAATTAAATATTAATCGTTTAACGCAATTTTTTACGACGAATAGAAAGAATATAACAACAAAATACATTCTCATCGATCTTCTCAAGTGTTACGACATTATATCGTTCGTAAGAAAGGACGCATTAAAGTCGAAAGGAGGGTGGAGAGCCGGATATATCGAAGTTATTACAACATCAACACGGTAAAGTCGTTATCCACGATAGCTCAAAGAGATTTACGCGATAATAAAAGATATTCAAGGAGACTGAAACGAGGTTGGCGACGAGTTATGGTAGGATGGGACACAGGTAGAACCGTAATCTTCGTACAGCGAATGGAATGCCAATTTTGTCCCCCGTTTACGAGACGAATATTTTCCCCTGAAACAATTTATTCCCTGCCGTCCGATCTTATCGTCGTAAGATCAAGTTTTCCGAATATAAAAACGCGCGAAACTTTCAATTTATATTTTATTTTTTCAATTATTCCTATTTCTGTTCTAACTACCCCCTATATTTTCAGGGTGGTGAAATTGACTCGCTAGATGATATCCAAGCAAATGATCGTCCTTTAACCATCGACGTGACTCCGGGTGGAAATACTGCAAGGTATTCAGATTAATCCCAAGCGATGCCGAAGAGGAGCACGATGCAATACACGTGCAATGGAAATATCCTTCGTCTGGTAGGAACGCAAATATTTATTATCGGTGCAATTTTCGAAGATGCGATATTTGTTTAAATATCCAGCATTTAATCCTGTTCGAAAATATTTCAGAACTCACGAAGATGGTATTCCTGAGAGGTCCTTTAAAAAAACAAATGAAATATTCATCGAGCGCAGGTAACGTTAACTTGTGTCAACAAACAGAATATTTAAACTTTCGTAATTCCATCAGCGTGCTAGGATCGCACCTATTATTTCAATCGCGCCACTTCACTAAATATCGGAACTTCTTGGCTTGTAAACTTTTCCACACGACGGGAGAGCAGCCCGTGAATCGTGGCAGAGCGAACGTTAATTCCAAAGTGCTGGAACTTGAACGAGGAACACGGATTCAGCCTCAATTAATTAACACTGCTCGATAAGCTATCGCTGGAATTTCCTTCTCCTCCTCTGGATCGGGATAACGATCGTCTGCAGGGACGAAGGAAAACGAAAAATTCTCTTGAAACATAGAAATAAAGAAAGGAAGATAAAATAGAGGACACTCGGGGAAGATTAAAGGCAAACAAGAAACTTGTCAATCCTACCCTCTTATATCTACTCGTCAGATTCGAAGGAACCATTTGTCTTCAATTCTGTCATTCGACTTGATGTCTCGGATGAAATTCGAGAGGCGAAACAACAAACTCGTAGCCGATCTTCGTTTCGGTCGTTGCGAAGGAATGGGATCTCGAGGGGTCCCAGGAGTCATTCGCGAATCCATTTCCCTTTTTCTTCTTTTCCCTTCAGCCGCTATTCTCGAGCTGTTTCTCGCCTCTCATAGAGCCTGTACACGAACGATTGGCTTGGCGAGTAATCACGGAGGCAGCGGAGCGTGATTCCTGGCGATTGGCTGATTCAATGCGAACCAGGCACATCGGTTTCCTATCTATTTCTCTTTTCCTTTCCAATCGTTCTGCCCGCTTTCCCGGATGACTCACGAGACGAGGATATCCGTGGCAGACTTGGACGACACGTTTACTATCTACACGATTCTTAATAGAAGCGCAAACTTATCGCAACGAAAGTTAAGTGTCTGTAAAAAAAAAAAAAGAGAAAGAGATGATGTGTTCTTCTATTTTTCATGTTTTTAGTTTAACACATTAACTGCCGCAGTGAAAATGGACATTTCTTACGAGACGTGTTAAAGCTCTAATTATTAAGAATAGGAATAATTAATTTTCAAATTTCAAATGTCAAGCTTTTAACTTGGTACCTTACATTATTAGTATAATAACAATACTATTGAAAATAATATTTTTCTATCATTTTCTTTTAATTATTATTGGACTGCGTGTAATTTGTGATGCCGGTCATCGGTGACCCCCTATGGCATTCAACGTGTTAAGGTTGTAGTTTTTTTAAGTGGTGATTCTAGGGATCAAAATAAAATGAAAAAAGCGCCTGAAACCTGCAACCTGCCCAGCACCGACGACTGAACATCAGGTCAGCAGGCGTGGGTACAATCATAACCAAGAAGAGAAAGCCGAATGCTGCAGTACCGAGAAACAGAATAGCACGAGGTAAGTTTCTACTATTCAATGATTCTTGGTTATGACTGTACCTGCCCCTGCTGACCTGACGTACAGTCGTCGCGTCGGTGCTGGGCAGGTTGCACTTTTTATTCGAATTTCTAAACGTTAATTACTGGAAAACAAAGCCGCAAACGCTATTTCGTAATTCTTGATTTTCGTCTTATTTTGATCCCTAGAATCACCCCTTAAAAAATCTCCCACCTGTTGTCGAACACCCTGTAAATGATTCGCAGCTTTACAGGTACAAATAACAGAAGCACAAAGGTGAATTCACGTAGGAAAGGTAATGCATCCTGCTGTTCCAGAGAAACAAAGACAGTTTCCAGGGAACACGATAAAATAAACAAGGGAAACCAGGGAGAGGAGTTACTTCGAATGTTCGTGGTTCTCTGAACAGGATTTCACCACCTGCCTAGCCATTTCCAGACGTTTCCGGTGTCAGCGGAAACGCTGGCAAACAGTTTACATCTTCAGACTGCTTTGGTAACGTAGCATCTCCGTTTCTAGCAGTTACAGGAAACATCGTTGAAACAGTTCCTCTTCGTTCAACGCTGCGGGCACTTTCTGCCTGTCTCCTTGTTCGCTTTTCGAAGCCGATGCCGGACGACCAACTTCCCTCGAATAAGAAGCAACGCCGAGCTTTCCGATGCGTCGTGGAATGCACTTAAGAACGACCACCGGTGAGTAGGTACAACAGGAAACTGATACCCCGAAACTTTTACCTTTCCAACGTACTCTTTGTCCACGACAGACGAGCAATTCCCTGTCTGGTTGAATTCGATGAAACTTTCAGGGAATTATCCCACGACGATGAAACGATAGAGTTTCAATTTTTTGAAATTAAATATTATTAAAATCGGTCTAGGCTGATGATATTTGTGCATAAGTTTTCTTTTTCATTATTAGTATGTAAGCAATTTCTACTTATTTCATATTCTGTGTAAAAAGGATTTCACCCGTTTAGAAGCTAAATTAATAAAATAAATAAAATTATTACTTGATTGATTTTCATTGATTTTCTATTTCATCGTAAGTGGTTCGACTGAAACTGTGATCCAATAATGGAGAAAAAAAAAGAATTTCTCTGTCACGTTTGAATAGGTGTTGGTTAATTAAGAAATCATTAATTCCAATGTGTCTTGATATCTAACGAGCTTTTTGATTTTACAGGCCAAGAGTTACCAAGGATACCTTCATTGGTAATGAATAATCAAAGCATGCGTCGGGCTTCCGCTAATTATTCGTCGATTGCCGACTAATTCAGCTTTATTTCACAGACCAGCGCAGTCTCAAAGCATAATTAATGTTTCAACGCGTTTGCACAAGGCTCTTATAATAATATCATACACCGCGCTCGAATATTTACGTTGCTCTCGTCGGGATCCAGGCTGTGTATACTTTTCTTGAAAACCACAAATGTCTCTCGTTGGGTAATTTCGGGCTCTTGTCTCGGGAGGACTTTGACGCAAAAATGATTTCATTAAACACAAATAATGAAATAATATTTTGATTAATCCCAAAGTTACCCTCCACAACAGAGAATACATAAAAGCTTTGAATAATAATGATAAAATGTAAAATTTGATAACGACAGTCTTCAAAGAGACAAAAATGGAAAGCGCAATTCGTCCTCCCATGCAGAGGTGCAATAAAAACTACATTTTTGGTTTTCTAGGAATAAAACGAAGCCACGCAATTTATCACAATCGTAGAGATCAACGCGCACGATTTTTTGTCGCTCTTTTTTTCGAGATGTTTCCCTATCTCGATGATCCGTTGATTTCGTTGGATTAATCTCTTGTCGATTCATCTATCGTCCGGCCAGGATCCTTTAATCGTATCCGACAACGATATTTCTGCTCCATTCCAAATCGATTCTCGTCCGTGTCGCTTGTTATTTTACGCTCCTTCGTCATAGACGAGTTTTGCCAATTTAGTTTTGCTCGTTCCACGTAAACGCAGTTTTGAGAATTCGGTTTCAAACTCGTTTTTTTTTTTTTTTTGCGGTTCCTGGTTTATTTTCACAAAATACGGAATATTTCATCCGTACACTCTATCCGAAGGAGAAAATGATTACAAGTATTAAGATCGTTGATATAGAGAAACACACAGTGTGAGGGGCAGTATTCTATTCCACAAAGTTTGAACTTTATTCTATTGAATTCTCTCTGTTTAACCAGACATACTACGATTTTTTCAAATAAATAAAAGAGAATCCTTCGCTATTCTCAATCTACGTTCTCCAGTATCATCTTCCACCGTTACTATATCACATTTTTCATGTGTCTGTTCAATATAAGAACGCATTTATCAACCTACCTTTACCATAAGGAGCGAGTAGCAGCAAATTCACCAAAGCAGCTCCGGTATCGTGGCCAATCAACGTGATTTTCGTTGGGTCTCCTCCGAAAGCAGCGATATTTTCGCGCACCCAACGTAGTCCCATGGCAATATCCTTCAACGCCAGGTTTCCACCGGATCCTGGCGTTCTGTCCGGATACGGACGAGTTCTCAGGAAGCCTGGAACACGGCCAAACCTTAACTCCACCACTTTCCTTGTGTCTTCGTTTAAAAAGAACACATCTAAAACGTCTGTACTTTATTCTTCCCTATTATTCTATCATATCTGTCCCCTTCGATCCTATTCTCCGCCTATTATTCTTCTTCTTCCATTGTTTTCATCTCTACGTTTGACATAAATTGTACCGAGAAAAATGAGACCAGTATCGAGGCAGACTGCCATGAAATTTACTATTTTTTTTTTTTTTTTATTTTCATTTGATTTTGTAATACGTTCAATTGGAGGAAACTGTAATCGGTTTTGGTTTCTACAGTCCACGGTAAATAGATATTGCGAATTGAATACGACAAAGGAACCGTGATATATATCAAATCTACCAACAGCAGGGATTTATGCATCTGCCGGACTTGCGTAATTATAATGTTAAATAATGCGATGCCTGGCGGATTTCTGGGACGCGTGCATACATCATTCGGACAGAATTTAACGCGGCGAATGAATTAACGAGCACGTTTTCCCTGGAATAAGAATTTATCCGACCGGCATGAATTGTTTATTAGCGGTTCAAAGCCGAACCTCCTCGATGATGGTGTTCCTGTTCGTTCTTTGATCAACATCGTGATTTCATGTAACATTCAGACCGTTAAATCTCGTTCGTTGAGAAAGACAGAAAGAAAATTAAAATAGCGTGATTATTCAAAGAAATAATTTTGAAAGTGAAATTATTGAGATTTTTGAAAAAAGATTCAGAGATACTTTGTATTTTTTTAAACTCACCTAAGATTCCCAGACGATAGTTAAGTGTGATCACTATCACGTGGCCAGCACTAGCTAAAACTGACCCATCGTAGATGTTCCCAGTTCCCCATTCGAAACTTTCACCGTGGACGTACACCATCACCGCGTATGGTGCTTCCAGTCCTCGCGAACCTGAAAAATTTCATAATGTATTAATCTTAAACGAATTGGAATCACGGTTTATTCGTTTAATCAACAGAAGAGTATATTTACTTGTCATTGATAAGGTTTAAACACATTTTGCTAAACTCCATTGGTGCTGTTTAGGAATCAGTAGAAGAGGTCAACGTCTAATCAGACACTGAATAAATATATTTACTCGAATAAAGCAACCTGGCTTGCTAGATATGAAAACTGATTAGAGAGGAAATTTTCTTTAACATTTTATGCTAAAGAATGAGGATTTTTTATTGAAATATTAGATCAGTTAGATATTTATTAATTATTTCCATTTACAGTAGTTAGGAGTTGTCTTCTCTTACACTTTAAATCACTTGGAAACTTCAATACACGGATTATATGAAAAGAAATAATAAAAATAGCGTGCAATTCCATTAGTAACTCCATTCAAATTACACAATTTTCCTTTCAAGTTATGCCATCATTCATCTTGTCAGCAAGGATTTAAATCCTATTACGTAAAACATAAATCTTATTACTCGAGTGACGTTCGGATTACCACAGTAGTAAAGTTCTTAATCCCAAACTCGACATTTGCATCTAAAGATATTCCTGTCGTTATTGTCAAAGATTGTTTTATGATTAAAGAAAAACAATAAAGAGTAATCGAATGGATATAATAAACTGACAACCCTCAGAAAATTCAACTGTAGCCTTTATTTTAAATACAAAATTAAAAAATTACTTGCTTACAAAAATAAAAGATTACTTGCATATAAAAACAAAAACATTCCTTTAAAAAAAATATATTTATCATTTATCTTACGTATAGAATATATAATATAGAGTAATAGAATATAATAAGTAATAAAGTAATACTGTTTTTTAGAGGACATAACAAGTAGTAGAGTAATACTTTTTCTTTCTTTGATGTTGTCATTTCTGCATCTTAGTTTTCCATAAGTTTTAATAATTTAGAAGTAATATACTTCCTCTTCTTAAATATTGCAACTTGCAACAGTGTAGATCCAAGATGGTTACGAGCATTTGTTACAGCTAAAAATTCATCAGGTTGCAAGGCTTCTATAGTCTCAATAACTTTAACGTTACCATTCTTGGTGTCTTTAAATAATTTTTCAATCAGTCTGAACAGGCTATTAATATCCTGGTTGTTGGAAACATCAATCGGTGCTTTACCTTCCTTGTTTTTAATGTTATAACTTGCACCATATGTAAGTAGAGATTTGACAATATCTAGTGAACCATTCTTAGCAGCAATGTGAAGCGACGCGGTGCCGCTTGTTGTTGTTTTAGCATTTATAAAGTCATTCAATTTATCACGAGTTACATGCTCTAACAAAAGTTCGACCAACTCCTTGTAATTTTTCGAGGTAGCTGTGTGTAACGGTGTGTTACCTTTGTTAGTAACTTGAGTAACATCGGCTCCGTTTTCTAATAAGAATTTCACGACATCAGCGTGTCCATTACTAACAGCATAATGCAATGGGGTTCTTCCATCAACGTCTCTATCGTTGACATCGGCTCCATTTCTTAACAGATTCCGAATAGTCTGTACATCGCCTTTACTGGCAGCAATGTTGATTTCTTTTTGCAAATACTCGGTGATCTCCGCTGCTCCGCTACCTCCAATTTCAAATCTAAGGTTAATCAACCTTATTTGTTGGATAATATTCAAAACAGTGGGATGAGTTGGTCCAAAAACAGCGCTTCTTTTCCCCAAACATTCGCTGTAAATTTTATGTGCGCTAATATATTTACCCAGACAAAAATACGTATTTGCTAGATTGTATTGAGTGTTCAAGGTATCTGGATGATTTTCACCGAAAATGGTTTTCTGGATATCGAAAAGTTCTTGATGAGCCTTCAATGATTCGTCATATTTTTTCTGTTTCAAATGTAACCCAGCCATATTAAATAATGTTCTCAGGGTATCGGAATGATTTTTACCCAAAACAGTTCTCTTCTTCTCAAGCACTATTTCGTACATTTTTAAGGCTTCCTCGTATTTGCCTTGGTTACCTAATACCATTGCTATATTATTTTGGGCACAAATAGTGGCGTGGTGATTTGCACCATATATCTCTTTTCTCTTTTGAAAAACATCCTTGTTCATCTCTAATGCTTCTTCGTATTTTTCTTGTTTGTCTAACACCATCGCCATGTGAAACTGAGTGGTCAAAGTATCTTCGTGTCTAGGTCCTAATAATTCCTTCTGTTTTTTATATACTTCTTGATAAATATCTAAAGCTTCATCATCTTTCCCTTGTCTATGAATTATTAACGCACATGAGCTTCTTGTATTTAAAGTATCCTTGTGGTATAATCCTAATGTTTCTTTCTGTTTCTGATAAATCTCGTCCTGCAACTCGACAGCTACTTCATAAGCTCCTTGTTTATACAGTATTTTGGCTATGTATGTCAGAATCTCTAAGGTGGCAGGATTATATGGTCCTAGTATTTCTTTTCTTGTTTCTATCGCGTTTGTGAAGAACCTTAATGCCATGTCGTAATTTTCCTGGTTTAAGAACAGTAAAGCTGCACCAA
Source organism: Osmia lignaria lignaria (assembly GCF_051020975.1). Taxonomy (NCBI): domain Eukaryota; kingdom Metazoa; phylum Arthropoda; class Insecta; order Hymenoptera; family Megachilidae; genus Osmia; species Osmia lignaria. Next base: position 3,762,094 of record NC_135040.1, read on the forward strand.
TCTGAGTGGATATGTCGCCTTGACCTATTACTTTCAATTGTTCGATTTTTGGAAAATTACTGTGCATTGCAGCAACTATTAGACTTTGCTTTTCCCGATCACGAGCACTCATTATTGCTTTTATTTTATCAATATTCTTTATCTTATTCAGCTCGTAAATAACTTTGGAGTTACCATTTCTAACATTTCGAAATGATTCATCCACTAATTTAAGTAGATCATTTATGTTTTTATCTGCAGCAAAATGGAATGGTGTTTTTTCATCGTCAGAAATAGCATTATATATCGCACCATTAGATAGCAAAATCATAACTATTTTTAAATGAGAAAACTTTGCAGCATAGTGCAGGGGAGTAAACGCCTTGTTGCCAGTTGCATTAGGATTAGCTTTATTTTCCAACAGAATATTTATTATTTTGTCATATCCTTTCCATGCGGCATAATGTAATGGTGTTCCCTGATAGCCTTTTGCACCAGCATGTTTGGCATTAACAAACGCTCCCATTCTGATGCACTTCTCAACTTCTGAAGAGTTCTTACGTTTTACAGCCTCGAATAATTTCTCAGTTGATAATAATTGGAAAATGATAATTTCGCTATTAGTCACTTCTATTGGTGTTCTGATTAATTTATCAGGAGTATTATAAACTGCGCCATTCTCTAATAAAATTTCAACAACTTCTTCTTGATCATAGTAAGCAGCAAGATGCAGAGGACTTCGTCCATTACGATCTTGAATGTTAATATCAGCACCTTCTGCTATCAAGTACCTTACAACTTCCATCTGACCCTTCCCCGCAGCATAATGTAATAATGTTTGATTGTCTATACCAAGATCATGAATACTACAGCCTTTAATAAGCAAAAATTTAACGATATCTTTAAATCCTTCTCGGGCCGCAATGTGTATGGGTTTCGAACCAACAGTGTTCCTAGCATTAACATCACACCCCTCATTTATTAGGTATTTTATCATTTCTAAATTACCTGCCTGTGCAGCAATATGTAATACTGTCCAATCATCAATACATTTAGCATTAATATTTATTTTCTTGTGCAACAGTAACGCTTTTACACATTCTAATTGTTTATGTGCAACTGCTTGCTCTAAAGCCGTTCTATTTTTGGAGTCTTTAATACTGACATCTGCTGCATTCTTTAATAGTACTCTAACAACATCTACATTTTCATCTTTGGTCACTGCTAAATGTAGTGGTGTACCATCCATACATTTAGCATTAACATTAGCTCCTTTTGATAATAAAAGCTCAACCATTTCCTTATGACACCCCGCTGCAGCCAAATGCAATGGTGTAATGCTTATTGCAGTAGTAACATTAACATCAGCTCCTTGTGCGATTAAGGCATTCGCTATTTCTGTGTGACCACTTTCAGCAGCCGTGTGTAACGCCGACATAGTTTGACGAAATTTTATGTCAATATGAGCGCTGTTTTGCAATAAAACATTTATAATATCTTCATCGCCAGCAGAAACTGCCAACGATAAAGGTTGACCCTCGTTTACATTAACATCAGCTCCATTGGCGATCAGAACTTCAACGATTTCTTTGGAATTTTCTTTAATAGCACAACACAATGGTGTCATATTATCTCCATTTTTGGCATTAACATTGGCCCCATTCGTTATCAAGATCTCAACGAGTTCTTTATTTTCTATTTCTACAGCTAAATGTAATGGAGTATTGCCTGCAATACATGTAGCATTAACTTTAGCATTATATTTTATTAGAAGATTAACAACATCTTTGTAGCCTCCCATAACAGCTGATTGTAATGGTGTAAAACCCAGGATACCTCTATTGTTAACTTTAGCTCCATTTTTTATTAGAAGAATAACATTATCTTCATGTCCATGAATAGCAGCTATATTCAATGGCGTAGTACCATCATCACATTCAGCATTGACTTTAGCTTTATTTTTTATTAAAAGATCAATAATATTTTTGTCACCTTTAGTAGCAGCTGCATGCAATGGTGTAATACCGCAATAGTTTTTAGCATTTACTTCAGATTTATTTTTTATCAAAAGATCACAAATATCTTTGTTACCGTTTTTAGTGGCTACGTATAATGGCGTGCAATTCGTAATATCTTTAATATTAACTTTAGCTTTATTTTTTATTAGAAGGTCTATAACATCTTTGTGGCCTCTCAAAGCAGCTAAATGTAATGGAGTGATACCACTATTATCTTGTGCATTAACTTCTGCTCCGTTTTTTATTAAGAGTTCAGCAATTTCCTTATAACCCTTTTCTGCTGCATAGTGCAATAGCGTCTCTTTATGTTCAACTGTAACATTAATATTGATACTGTATTTGAGAAGAGTGACAACTATTTCTAAATGACCATTTTGTACTGCAAGATGCAGTGGAGTGAAACCTTCAACAGTGGCTATGTTAGTATTGGCATTATTATTTAGTAGAGCCTCAACAATTCTCTCATTTCCACCTTTTGCTGCATAGTGCAAAGGTGTATTGTTATAAGTTTTATCAGAAACATTAGCATTAGCTCCATGTTCTAATAAAATGTTAGCTATTTTCTCGTAACCATTCTCTATTGCATAATGTAATGGTGTAGAACCATCTAGAACTCTAACATTAACATCAGCACCATTTAAAATCAGAATATTTACTATCTCCAAATGACCATGTAGTGCTGCCGTATGTAATGGGGTTCCTCTTGTATCGCTTCTTGCATTAACATTTGCCCCCTTTTTAAGTAAGAACTCAACTATCTCTAGGTGTCCACACTCAGCAGCTACATGTAGTAAAGTACAACTATCCATAGCCTGTGTAAAATCAACATCTACTTCCTTTTCCAGAAGAACTTTAACAACATCAATATGATTATTCGTTACTGCAGAGAGTAAAGGTGGGAAACTAATTCGATCTTGAGTGATAATATTAGCACCAGTCATTAGTAGAATTTCAACAATATTCCTGTTACCATTTTCAGCTGCAATATGCAGTGGAGTTTTTTTATTATTATCGCGATCATCGATACATAACTCTGTTTCCTCTACAAAAAATTTTACAATATTTGCCCTTCCGTATAAAGCAGCAATGTGCAGTGGGCTTTGACCATTAATATTCTTCACATTAAGACTTACATTCTGATTAAGAATAAACTTTACAACTGCAAGACTGGGTCCTTTGGCAGCAAAATGTATTGTGGTCCACATATTATTATCTCTAGCATGAATGTCCACTCCTTTTTTGATACAATCCTTCAAGTTTTCTAGATTTCCTTCTTCTAATGCAACAAACATCCGTTTTTGATTAGTAACTATAGCTAGACAATGACCATATTTATCCTTTAATTTGGAGATATCTTCTTTTATCAACTTGCCAATTTTTTTCTTCTTCTTGAGTATATTTTCTGTAGTTAATTTTCTAGCATTTAGAATAACTGATATAGAAGGATCAGGTAATAATATGTGAACTAAAGCATTGTCATGTGCTAAGTAATTATGCAAACATTTTCCAGTTAATAGAGGAGTACTATAATCTAAGAAAAATAGATCATCTTCTAAGTAATTTTTTGAACTGCCTAATATTGACATTATATCCAGCACAAGCATCTTTACTACTACTTGTAGTTTTTTATTCTGTTTATAGAAAGAGAGTTTATCAATTAATTGATCATTCAATGCATTAGTGTTTAAAATGTTCTGCAATTCTGATAACTTCAGTTCAAGCTGATTATTATGCTCTATTTCTGATATTTTATTGTTCGTCCGGTTTTGTTTATACATAGGTATCAAAGAACCTTTTACACTTAATTTTTCTCTTAATGACTCAATCCATTTGATATCATTTATTTCAAATTCAATGATACCAACAATTTTGAATATTATTCTGTATATTTCTGTAAGGTACATTTCATCTTGCATTCTTAACTTAACACAATGAGCGATTTTTATAATCAGTTCAGCAATTTCTTTAAGACTACGCGAATTTATTTTAGAAATAATACTCTGTAGTATTTTATTAGCAAACAATTTATATACTCTAACAAAATTGTGATTAATCTCTGTATTACTATAGATAAAACCAAAACTCCGTAAAGTTACGAATCCTACAACATAATCAGTCTTCTTGCTTGTTGATTCAGTGTTTGCAAGATGTAGTATGTTATTAATTTCATCAAACAGTTCTTCTTCATAATTTGTTTGCATTACAGTATTGCTTAATTCTTCAATTAATTCCTCAAGTTCCTCGAGTTCCATTATATTATAGTTCTCTCGAATCATTGTATCAAACTCGATATTACTAAGTTCTCCAATAATCTCTTGTATCTCATCTACATTTTCACTATCAATAATGTTTTGCAATAATATTCTGATCACTTTAACTTTATTGCCGAAAAAAATATTAGTAATCACCTCACCGATTTCTCTGATATCGATTTGAATATCAATACAAAAATTAACATCTGTATTCTTCTCGATCTCTGTTCTCTTGGAGAGTGAATAAGCGTGCGAAAATGAATTATGTAAGTCTATAACGACTTCTCTTGTATACTTTGGTAACGACAGTAGAAGCAGTGCACTCATAGTATTGGATAATTTAGGAGATTCCAGAGTGTTTTGTAAATATTCACCGATAACTTGCAAGACTCTTGTGATAATTAATTGTCCTTCCCTTGTTGCAGGATCAATTGATAATGCCAACTGTACATAATTATTTATTTTATCTAAAGAATACATATCCCTAATCTGTTGGTAATCAGTATACAACTCTTCAAATTCAGGAGAATTGCTAATAATACTTGCAACAACTATCTCCCGCTTTAATTTTGGAAGATCCGAAATTTTACTAATATCCATTGTGTTTATGTTATTCTTCAGTTCTTCAAGTTTCTTTCCAAAATTTTGTAATTGGTTTAGTATTTTTCTTTTATTCAATATAGCAAAATAAAACAGATTAATTTCTTGTTGTTTAATGTAAGAAGAAACAAAGCAGACTAAACAGAATTCTATTTCTTCCCAAGGTATTATATTATAGGTTGATTTCAATTGCTGTTTCAGTATATGAATATTTTGTGCAATAAATTTTGCTATGAATAAAAACTTTGTATCCACTTTTTCTGTATCTATATACTCTGATTTTAACAAGTTAATGTTCTGAAGTATTAATTCAATCCGTTCTTTAATATTATTAAGATCACAACCATAACTTTTACCCTGTTTGGAAGTGTTAGAGAAGAAACGGAGGTTTATTAATTTACTTTCAACAAAAATTTCTATTTTGTCCGACAATGGTACATTTTTTAGCTTTAATTCTTCATAAGCTCTTGAAAGAATTTCATCCAATTCCTCCAAATGAGAAGTAAAATAATTACCTGGCCATTTTTGAATTAGTGTATCAAGAAGCTCGATGTTACCTGAACGTATGGCATAGTAAAATGCATTATGGCTTACTTCGTCTTCATAATCAGGTAGTATAACACTTTCATCGATATTTATAGATAAGTTAGTTAGAATTTTATTATCAAGTAGGTATTTTAGTATCTCCTGCTTATTTTCCTTACAAGCTAAAATAACTAAGTTAGTGTTTTTAATAGGATTGTTAGTATTATTGTAGTAATCTTGTAAAGCTGTTTGATCTTCTGTCTCCCTTATATGATCAATTAAATAGTTTAACTTTTTTAAACTATTAATATCACCTGCTAATGTTGCTTTTTCAAGTTCAATGAAAAGCATTAGAAAAAGTTCTTCAGTTTTTGCTTTTTCGTTGTACAGCTTTTTATATTCTCTTACAAACTCCTCTTTTGATGCGAATGAACGTAATAAAAATTTTTTATGTTCTTGACAAGAACTAGACTGCTGTTTAGATACATTCGCAGCCTCCATTATTTATATCAGTATTATAATAATAAAGTTAATTTAATATGACAAAATTAAAAATAATATCTTCTGAGGCACACTTATTTTGGTGATGCAAAGAAATTAGTTACTCTTTGGTGTGTAATATTGTATTTGCGAAAATACGTTATAGAAGCCTTTCAAAAGGACCTTCTAGAATGATGTGTATACATTTGTGAAATCATCTTGTATAAAAATAAGAATTGTGTGAATATAAAAGTTCAAATCTTCACAACAAAATCAAACAATATTTCATACACAAATGTGATCACTATAAACTGGTTTTTTGATATAACAGAATTATTATAAACAACAGTACGAATGGTACATATGAAACAAAGAACACTCAGAAACCGTTACTAAACAGAAGCCGGTAAAACTTTATAACAGTCCTGGGATAAACGACGCATTTTGTCCTGTTCAATCGAGCCGCAGTCATCCCCACCAGTTTGTAGAACAGTTTCTATAGCGCCAACGTTGCGTTTCACGTTATCCATGTCTCATAACCGTTGATATTTGAACGATAACATCGGAATAAGCTTTATTAATAAAGCATTTCTTAGAACAATAACTGTATGGAACGCAACAGCTATGGATTTGGAAATAAGGAATGTACAGGTGGTAAATCTACAGGATCTGAAAACCTTACATGATGTGAAGAGAGACAAAATGTGTGAAAGTAAGTACAAGGTGTCTCATAACTCGCGTAACACCTGGAAATAAGGGGTTGCTGGGGTGATACTGAACAACTTTTTCCTTTACCAAAATCTTGGTTGAAGCTTCGTTTTTGAATTATTAACGAAAAAAACACTGGCCAATGAGAGCGCGTGTAGAGCGCGCGCTCAACACGAAGGCTTTGGCTCTCAACCGCGCTCGGTCGTGGTCGTGAAAAAACGAATTGGCACTGCGTGGGTATCGAGAGAAGCCTGCGACAAATGTTACATCGTCTTAAATTAACAACAATGTGGAATTAGTCGCACGTTTCCCTACATACCCAAGCTGTGCCAATGCATTTGTTCACGACCACGATCGAGCGTGGTTGAGAGCCAACGCTCTCGTGATTCAGCGCGCACTCTATGCTCGCTCTGATTGGCCAGTGTTTTTTGTTAATAATTCAAAAACGAAGCTTCAACCACCATTGTGATAAAGGAAAAAGTTGTTCAGAATCACCCCAGCAACCTCCCAATTTCGGGAGTAACGTGAGTTCCGGGACACGCTGTATATTTTTTACATCTTCTTTTGTACGATTTGAAACTCGTTCGTCGTATGAATTATTCATGAAAAAAAAAGCAATTATTACAGAGTGAAATGGTATTCACTATTTTGTTTTGCGTTTACGGTATCATCTATTAAGCGATCAATTAAGCATACGAACTTCATCTTTATATCCAGAATGGAAGATACTCCGGCACGATGCTTCTAATCAACTGGCATAAAAAGAACGTACAATTGTTTCCATAACTCCATTCAAATTACACAATTTTCCTTTCAAGTTATAAAGAATAAAAAACAATAAAGACTAATCGAATGGATATAATAAACCGACGAACCGCAGAAAATTAAACTGTAGCCTTTATTTTAAACAACAAAAACATAAAATTACTTGCTTACAAAAAATAAAATATTCTCTTTAAAAAAAATATATATATTTATCATTTATCTTACGTATAGAGTATATAATATAAAAGTAAATAAAATATATTTTTCTTTCTCTTATATTGTCGTTTCTGCATCTTAGTTTCCCATAAGTTTTAATAAATTAGAAGAAATATACTCCCTCTTATTGAATATTGCAACTTGCAACAGTGTGGATCTAAGATTGTTACGAGCATTTGTTACAGCTAAAAATTCATCGGGTTTCAAGGCTTGTATATTCTCAATAACCTTAACATTACCATTCTTTGTGTCTTTAAATAATTTTTCAATCAGTCTGAACAGGCTATTAATATCCTGGTTGTTGGAAACATCAATCGGTGCTTTACCTTCCTTGTTTTTAATGTTATAACTTGCACCATATGTAAGTAGAGATTTGACAATATCTAGTGAACCATTCTTAGCAGCAATGTGAAGCGACGCGGTGCCGCTTGTTGTTGTTTTAGCATTTATAAAGTCATTCAATTTATCACGACTTACATGCTTTAACAAAAGTTCGACTATCTCCTTATAACTTTTTGAAGTAGCTGTGTGTAACGGTGTGTTACCTTTGTTAGTAACTTGAGTAACATCAGCCCCGTTTTCTAATAAGATTTTCACGACATCAGTGTATCCATTACCAACCGCATAATGCAATGGAACTCTTCCATCAACGTCTTTATCGTTGACATCGGCTCCATTTCTTAACAGATTCCGAATAGTCTGTACATCGCCTTTACTAGCAGCAATGTTGATTTCTTTTTGCAAATACCCGATGATCTCCGCTGCTCCGCTACCTTCCATCTTAAATCTATCGTTAATTAACTCTATGTGTTGTTTAATATTCAAAACAGTGGGATGAGTTGGTCCAAAAACAGCGCTTCTTTTCTCTAAGCATTCGCTGTAAATTTTAAGTGCGCTAATAAATTTACCCTGCCAAAAATACGTATTTGCTAGATTGTATTGTGTGTTCAAGGTATCTGGATGACTTTCACCGAAAATGGTTTTCTGGATATCGAAAAGTTCTTGATGAGCCTTCAATGATTCGTCATATTTTTTCTGTTTCAAATGTAACCCAGCCATATTAAATAATGTTCTCAGGGTATCGGAATGATTTTTACCCAAAACAGTTCTCTTCTTCTCAAGTACTATTTTGTACATTTTTAAGGCTTCCTCGTATTTGCCTTGGTTACCTAATACCATTGCTATATTATTTTGGGCAGAAATAGTGACGCGGTGATTTGCACCGAATATCTCTTTCCTCTTTTGAAAAACATCCTTGTTCATCTCTAATGCTTCCTCGTATTTTTCTTGTTTGTCTAAAACTAACGCCATGTGAAACTGTGTATTCATAGTATCTTCGTGTCTTGGTCCTAATAATTCCTTCTGTTTTTTATATATTTCTTGATAAATATCTAAAGCTTCATCGTTTTTCCCTTGTCTGTGAATTATTAACGCAAATGTGCTTCTTGTATTTAAAGTATCCTTGTGGTATAATCCTAATGTTTCTTTCTGTTTCTGATAAATCTCGTCCAGCAACTCGACAGCTACTTGAAAAGATCCTTGTTTATACAGTATTTTGGCTATGTCTGTCTGAATCTCTAAAGTGGCAGGATTATATGGTCCTAGTATTTCTGTTCTTCTTTCTAACGCGTTTGTAATGAACCTGAGCGCCATGTTGTAATTTTCCTGGTTTGCGAACAGTAAAGCTGCATCAATCTGAGTGGATATGTCGCCTTGACCTATTAGTTTCAATTGTTCGATTTTTGGAAAACTACTGTGCATTGCAGCAACTATTAGACTTTGCTTTTCCCGATCAGAAGCACTCATTATTGCTTTTATTTTATCAATATTCTTTATCTTATTAAGCTCGTAAATAACTTTGGAGTTACCATTTCGAACATTTCGAAATGATTCACCCACTAATTTGAGTAGATCATTTACATTTTTATCTGCAGCAAAATGGAATGGTGTTTTTTCATCGTCAGAAATAGCATTATATATCGCACCATTAGACAGCAAAATCATGACAATTTTTAAATGAGAAAACTTTGCAGCATAGTGCAGGGGAGTAAACGCCTTGTTGCCAGTTGCATTAGGATTAGCTTTATTTTTTAACAGAATATTTATTATTTCGTCATATCCTTTCCATGCTGCAAAATGTAATGGTGTTCCCACATAGCCTTTTGCTCCAACATGTTTGGCATTAACAAACGCTCCCATTCTGATGCACTTCTCAACTTCTGATGAGTTGTTACGTTTTACAGCCTCGAATAATTTCTCAGTTGATGATAATTGAACAATGACTTTTTCGCTATTAGCCATTTCTCTTGGTGTTCTGGAAAATTTATCAACAGTATTATAAACTGAGCCATTCTCTAATAAAATTTCAACAACTTTTTCATAACCATTGTTAGCAGCAATATGCAGAGGACTCAATCCAGTACGATCTTGAATGTTAATATCAGCACCTTCTGCTATCAAGTGCTTTACAGCTTCCACCTGACCCTTCATCGCAGCATAATGTAATAATGTTTGATTGGCTGCACCAAGATCATCGATACTACAGTCTTTACTAAGGAAAAATTTAACGATATCTTTAAAACCTTCTCTGGCCGCAATGTGTATGGGTTTCGAACCAGCAGCGTTCCTAGCATTAACATCACACCCTTCATTTATTAGGTATTTTACCATTTCTAAATTACCTGCCTGTGCAGCAATATGTAATATTGTCCAGTCATCATTACATTTAGCATTTATATTTATTTTCTTGTTGTGCAATAGTAATGCTTTTACACAATCTAACTGTTTATATGCAACTGCTTGCTCTAAAACCCTTCTATTTTTTGGGTCTCTAATACTGACATCTGCTCCATTCTTTAATAGTACTCTAACAACATCCACATTTTCATCTCTGGTCACTGCTAAATGTAATGGTGTACCATCCATAGATTGAGCATTAACATTAGCTCCTTTTGATAATAAAAGCTCAACCATTTCCTTATGACACCCATCTGCAGCCAAATGCAATGGTGTAATGCTTATTGCAGTAGTAACATTAACATCAGCTCCATTAGCGATTAAGGTATTCGCTATTTCTGTGTGACCTCTTTCAGCAGCTGTATGTAACGCTGACATAGATTGTCGAAATTTTATGTCAATACGAGCATTGTTTTGCAATAAAACATTTATAATATCTTTATAACCAGCAAAAACTGCCAACGATAAGGGTTCACCCTCGTTTACATTAACATCAGCTCCATTTACGACGAGAACTTCAACGATTTCTTTGGAATTTTTTTTAATTGCACAACACAATGGTGTCATATTATTTCCATTTTTGGCATTAACATTGGCCCCATTCCTTATCAAAATCTCAACGAGTCCTTTATTTTCTATTTCTACAGCTAAATGTAATGGAGTATTATCTCCAACACCCACAGCGTTAATTTCAGCATTATTTTCTATTAGAAGATTAACAACGTTTTTGTAGCCTCCCATAATAGCTGAGTGTAATGGTGTGAAACCAAAGATACCTTTATTATTAACTATAGCTGCATTTTTGATTAGAAGAATAACATTATCTTCATGCCCACACGTAGCAGCTACATTCAATGGCGTAGTACCATCATCACATTTAGCATTGACTTCAGCTTTATTTTTTATTAAAAGATCAATAATATTTTTGTCACCTTTAGCGGCAGCTGTATGCAATGGCGTAACACCGCAATTATTTTTAGCATTTACTTTAGCTTTATTTTTTATCAAAAGATCACAAATATCTTTATTACCGTTTTCAACAGCTGCGTGTAATGGTGTGCAACCATTAATATTTTGAATGTTAACTTTAGCTTTATTTTCTATTAGAAGGTCTATAACATCTTTGTGGCCTCTCAAAGCAGCTAAATGTAATGGAGTGAGATCAGTATCATCTATTGCATTAACTTCTGCTCCGTTTTTTATCAAGAGTTCAGCAATTTCCTTATAACCCTTTTCTGCTGCATAGTGCAATAGCATCTCTTTACGTTTAGCTGTAACATTAATATTGGTACTGTGTTTGAGAAGAGTAGTAACTATTTCTAAATGACCATTTTGCACTGCAAGATGCAGTGGAGTAAAACCTTCAACAGTGGTAATGTTAGTATTGGCATTATTTTCTAGTAGAGCCTCAACAATTCTCTCATGTCCATTCATTGCTGCATAGTGCAAAGGTGTATTGTTATAAGTTTTATCAGAAACATTAGCATTAGCTCCATGTTCTAATAAAATGTTAGCTATCTTCTCGTGACCATTCTCTATTGCATAATGTAATGATGTACAACCATCTAGAACTCTAGCATTAACATCAGCACCGTTTAAAATCAGAGTATTTACCACTTCCAAATGACCATTTAGAGCTGCCGTATGTAATGGGATTCCTCCTCTATCGTTTCTTGCATTAACATTTGCCCCTTTTTTAAGTAAGAAATCAACAATCTCTTGGTGGCCAAACTCTGCAGCTACATGAAGCATAGAAAAACCACCCACAGACTGTGTAAAATCAACATCTACTTCATTTTTTAGAAGGACTTTAACAACATCAATATGATTATTCCGTACTGCAGAAAGTGAAGGTGGGTAACTAATTAGATCTTGAGTGTTAATATTAGCACCATTCATTAGTAGAATTTCAACAGTATTTTTATTACCATTTTCAGCTGCTGTATGCAGTGGAGTTTTTTTATTATTATCGCGATCATCGATACATAACTCTGTTTCCTCTACAAAAAATTTTACAATATTTGCCCTTCCATATAAAGCAGCAATGTGCAGTGGGCTTTGACCATTAATATTCTTCACATTAAGACTTACATTCTGATTAAGAATAAACTTTACAACTTCAAGACTGGATCCTTTGGCAGCAAAATGTACTGTGGTCCACATATTATTATCTCTAGCATGAATGTCCGCTCCTTTTTTGATACAATCTTTTAAGTTTTCCAGATTTCCTTCTTCTAATGCAACAAACATCTGTTTCTGATTAGAAACTATAGCTAGACAGTAACCATATTTATCCTTTAATTTGGAGATATCTTCTTTCATCAATTTGCCAATTTTTTTCTTCTTCTTGAGTATATTTTCTGTTGTTAATTTTGTAGCATTTAGAATAACTGATATAGAGGGATCAAGTAATAATATGTGAACTAAGGCATTGTCATGTGCTAAGTAGTTACGCAAACATTTTCCAGTTAATAGAGGAGTATTATAATCTAAGAAAAATAGATCATCTTCTAAGTAATTTTTTAAACTGCCTAAAATTGACATTATATCCAGCACAAGCATCTTTATTACTACTTGGAGTTTTTCATTCTGTTTATAGGAAGAGGATTTATCAATTAATTGTTCATTCAATGCATTAGTGTTTAAGATGTTTTGCAATTCAGATAACTTCAGTTCAAGCTGATTATTATGCTCTATTTCTGATATTTTATTGTCCGTCCGTCTTTGTTTATACATAGGTATGAAAGTACCTGTTACATGTAATTTTTCTCTTAATGACTCAATCCATTTGATATCATTTATTTCAAATTCAATGATGCCAACAATTTTGTAGATTATTCTGTATATTTCTAAAATGTACATTTCATCTTGTATTCTTGATTTAACACTGTGAGCGATTTTTATGACCAGTTTAGCAATTTCTTTAAGACTGCGAGATTTGATTTGAGGAGTAATATACTGTAGTATATTATTAGCAAAGAATTTAATTCCTCTAACCATATTGTGATTAATCTCAGTATCACTACAGGTAACACTTAAACTCTGTAAAGTTATGAATCCTGTAACATAATCAGTTCTCGTCCTTGTTGATTCACTGTTTCTAAGATGTATTATGTTATTAATTTCATCAAACAGCTGTTTCTCATAAATGGATTTTATTACATTATCACTTAATTTTTCAATCAATTCCTCAAGTTTCTCGAGTTCCGTTATATTGCAGTTCTCTCGAATCATTTTATCAAACTTGATAGTACTAAGTTCTCCAATAATCTCTTTTATCTCATCTACATTTTGACTATCAATAAGTTTTTGCAAAAGTATTCTGATCATTTTAATTTTATTGCCGTAAAAAATATTAGTAACCACCTCACCGAATTTTCTGATATCATTTTGAATACCAATAAAAAAATTAACATCTGTATTCTTCTCAATCTCTGTTCTCTTGGAGAGTGAATAAGCGTGCGAAAATGAATTACGTAAGTCTATGACGACTTCTCTTGTGTACTTTGGTAATGACAGCAGAAAAAATTCACTCGTAGTATTAGATAATTTAGGAGATTCCAGTGTGTTTTTGAAATATTCACCAATAACTTGCAAGACTCTTGTAATAATTAATTGTCCTTCCCTTCCTGTAGGATCAATTGCTAATGCCAACTGTACATAATCATTCATTTTGTCTAAAGAATACATATCTCTAATTTGTTGGTAATCAGTATACAACTCTTCAAATTCAGGAGAATTGCTAATAATACTAGCAACAACTATCTGCCGCTTTAATTTTGGAAGATCCGAAAATTTACTAATATCCATTGTGTTTATGTTATTCTTCACTTCTTCAAGTTTCTTTCCAAAATTTTGTAATTGGTTTAGTATTTTCCTTTTATCCAATATCGCAAAATAAAACAGATTAATTTCTTGTTGTTTAATGTAAGAAGAAACAAAGCAGATTAAACAAAACTCCATTTCTTCCCAAGGTATTATATTATAGGTTGATTTCAATTGCTGTTTCAGTATATGAATATTTTGTGCAATAAATTTTGCTATGAATAAAAACTTTGTATCTACTTTTTCTGCATCTATATACTCTGTTTTTAACAAGCTAATGTTCTGAATTATTAATTCAATGCGTTCTTTAATATTATTAAGATCACCCCTATAACTTTTACCCTGTTTGGAAGTGTTAGAGAAGAAACGGAGGTTTATTAATTTACTTTCAACAAAAATTTCTATTTTGTCCGACAATGGTATATTTTTTAGCTTTAATTCTTCATAAGCTCTTGATAGAATTTCATCCAATTCCTCCAAATGAGAGGTAAAATAATTACCTGGCCATTTGTGAATTAGTGTATCAAGGAGCTCAACGTTACCTGAACGTATGGCATAATAAAATGCATTATGGCTTGCTTCGTCTTCATAATCAGGTAGTATAACGCTTTCTTTAATATTCATGGATAGGTTAGTTAGAATTTTATTATCAAGTAGATATTTTAGTATCTCCTGCTTATTTTCCTTACAAGCTAAAATAACTAAGTTAGTGTTTTTAATAGGATTGTTAGTATTATTGTAGTAATCTTGTAAAGCTGTTTGATCTTCTATCTCCCTTATATAATTAATTAAATGGTTTAACTTTTTTAAACTATTAATATCACCTGCTAATGTTGTTTTTTCAAGTTCAATGAAAAGCATTAGAAAAAGTTCTTCAGTTTTTGCTTTCTCATTGTACAGCTTTTTATATTCTTTTACAAACTCCCCTTTTGTTGCAAATGAACGTAATAAAAACTTTTTATGTTTTTGATAAGAACTAGACTGCTGTTTAGATACATTCACAGCCTCCATTATTTATATCAGTATTATAATAATAAAGTTAATTTAATATTGACAAAATTAAAAATATCTTCTGAGAAACACTTACTTTGGTGTTGCAAAGAAATTATTTCCTCTTTGGTGTGTAATATATTTGTGAAAATATATTATAGATACCTTTCAAAAGGACCTTTTAGAAAGATTTGTATATATACATTTGTGAAATCACCTTGTATAAAAATAAGAGTTGTGTGAATGTAAACGTTCAAATCGGCTGCACTTCGTCTTAGGGGACCAATAATTTTTAAATAAAAAGTATCAAATCTTAAAGATTTTGACCTGGAACATTCGAAAATGCTGGTTAAAAGTCCAGGAAACCAATGGTTTGAAAAATACAACTGTGTGAAAAAAGTGTATTTTTGCGTACTTTGACAGGTTAGTACGACGCCATATAATCGTCACAACAAAACCAAACAATAATTCATGTATAAATGTGATCACAATAAAATGGTTTTATGATATAACAAAATTATTATAAACGACAGTACGAATGGTACATATGAAACAAAGAAGACTCAGAAACCGTGACCAATACAGGCGATGGTAAAATTTCATATTAATCCTTAGATAAACCATGCATATTTTCCTGTTCAATCGAGCCGCAGTCATCCCCACCAGTTCGTAGAACTATTTCTATAGCGTCAGCGTTGTGTTTCACGTTATCCGTGACTCATAAATGTTGATATTTGAACGACATCATCAGAATAAGCTTCATTAAGAAAGCATTTCGCAGAACAATAACTGTGTGAAACGCAACAGCTATGAAAATAAAGAAAGTACAGGTGGTAAATCCAGAGGCTCTGAAAACCTTACACGATGTGATAGAGAGGCAAATTATGTAAAAGTTGTATATTTTTAAAATCATTTTTATGATTTGAAACTCATTCGTCGTATGAATTATTCATAAAAAAAAACAATTATGACAGAGTGAAATGGTATTCATTATTTTGTTTCGCGTTTACGTCATTATCTATTAAGCGATCAATTAAGCGTACGAACTTCATCTTTATATCCAGAAGGGAAGATACTTCGGCACGATGCTTCTAATTAATTAGCACAGGTTTATAATACACGGCCAGGAAATTTTGAGCCGGCTACCTATCGTCTGTTTATGGAACACTATGGTATTACGGAACAACTTACTTCCTCAAGTAATTAGTCCCGAAGCAATTAGTACCTTTATGCCGGATATTATCGCGAAAGTAAGAGCCCGGCTCGTATATCATTCGAATCAACATTGGAGTCGAATTTACGAGGAGAGACATCGCTGAAAAGTCTACGGTTCATTTTACCAGGCTTTCGATCAAAATTACACGAGTGACGTTTGCTAAAATAAAAGACGGACGATATTTTTCATTATCTTGCTTGAAAAATGATCGATATTGTTACACTAATTGAACGTGATGTCAAAAAAAAAGAAAAGATTTAAAAATATAAAAAAACATAGTGTTCATATTTTCCTACAATTTCTTCTATCTTAGCATTAAAACAATAGTCATCGTTCTCATTTCAACCAAAAATGCTCCAACTATACCCAGAACGAAAATAAAGAAGAAGAAGAGAGTCGTATAAAAAAAAAGTTTCATTGTTCTTACCACTGCCGGGTATGTACAGGTTCAGAAACAGGCAGTCCTCGCTCTGATTGGTCAGGAACATGTACAAACGCTTCAGCTGTTGGTACCTGTCGAGGGGCATTTGCAGTAAAGCAACTGTGTCATTGCGAATGTCGGGAAAGTGCTGCGGGCAAACAGCTCCGAACGAATCCGCCAGCTTGATACCGTCCCAGGGGATCGGCGAGATCGGTGGTCGAAAACGTAAATCTCCTACGGGAGGTGCCGCGTACGGGATACCTCGAAACACTTCCACGGGATCTAGGTGTCTGCTGTTCAACTCCTGAAACACAGAATAAAAGCCCAATGAAATCGCTATAACCCGGGGTTCCAATTAAAATCCAGCAATTAAATATAAAGATTTTTAATTTACAGGGTATTTCAAATGAATTTGATTTTAGAGAGCTTACTATTTGCTATTACATTAAATTAGATTATTTTATCGAATTCTATAAAATTAGTTATTGAATAATTAAATTCTAAAATTCTGGCTAAAGTCCTGCTCAGTTATGTATAGAAGTGATCAGTGTAGATTGATAAATTAATGACTGGAGAGCAGGGTGATCACTAAAATCGTCAAATTCCCGAAATTATGTCGTTTTCAATTAGCACCATGAATTTCGGTATGCTAATAGCGACAAAAGTACCTCGTTACTTCAATTGGCGTGCGGAGCCTCCGATAGGAAGCTCTCTGACGGCAATATCTCTGCCGGGAACATTGAGTTAGATGTAAATCCTGTGTTTTATGTACACAAACGTGGCACGGATGTTCGTGTTACCGGGAACTAATTACCTAATTACCTTCTGGGTTTCGATTATCTCTGCTTTACGAGAGATTCGATCCGATGAACAATCAATCGAAATAGAACTAAAAAGGTTCGAAATTTTTTGATTTACACGTACGCGCTTTCTCACGCGCTTATTTCTATTGGCGATCAATCAAAGGGGTATAAACTGACGCGAAACAGAAGCGTTTTCACAGCGACACCAGCTGCTAACGAAACTCGATAATTGCTTTCGTTAGACGTAATTGCGCAGAAAAAGAAAACACTGCCATTCGCCAGGCTTTCTTCGAAGCAATTATACGGTGAGAGCTAATAAATCTCGTTTGGTACGCGTCGACGTTAATTGCAGCTGCCGGGTGCCGCACGGAAAAGACCCTTTTCCCTCTGCCCCTGATTCGAGAACGACGATGGAGCTGCATCGAGTTCAAAATCACGAATTCCCATTAACGGGAGGGCCTGTGATGTTACCCAGGGAATAATAAAGAGAGCAAGCCAAGATGCGGAAAAATCCTCGACCCTCTGGCCTTATTTCCACCCCCTTGAACCCTCTATAATTATAGCACTCCCTACTTTCTACTGAAAAGAATTCTTTTTTTTTTTCTTTGTCCCAGAGTGGAGATAATATCGGAATATATTTTGGTAATTTTTCAATTCTTTTTTCCAACGATAAAAACGATAATTATGACAGGAACTGTGGTACAGCAATCTCGGGACAGGGAAATTGGAGAACGAGGGAGGAAAATATTTAAAAATCGTTCTCCCTGGTGATTTAATCCGGTTCGTTCACGTGCTTTCGAGCACGTTAAAAATTAACGACCTTCACCTGTCGACATCGTTGACGGTCAACGGTCGTGTTCGTGAAAATGCCTATGAAGCAAGCCTGTTGACGCGTTTATTTATCCCCGCGAGACCCTCGATTTCCCTGGCTGCCATACGATTGATTTCTCTTCAATATTTCTGTTGATACCGCTCGGCGATTATCTTCAATTTTCTCTTTCCTCTCGTCCTCGAGCCCGCGTTTTACCATCGACTCGTATTTTTCACAAAATCATAGCGAATTAATAGTTGCATAAACATATTTTGCGATCAACGAATCCTAAAGAGATATCGCCTTTTCCTAGAAAATGTGAATTGGCACTGTTAAGAAATTTAAGGATCCTGGCCCAACCCCTAGAAAATCATTGCTCTATCAATGTCCTCGACGTAGAAGCCGACATTCGAGTTGATTCAAAGGCTCGTTCCTTGATTGTTCTTACCAGATTTTCCATAACTTTCGTTCTAATTACGCTTTTCATCGGACGATCGCGTTACCTTAATCACAGGGTAATTACGGTTACGCTAGTCCGCCGGTCAAACAGCCGGCTGGGTTGGTGGACGCGCGTGCAATCTGGCAATAATAATGGCCGCTCTCGGTAATGCCACCATAATTACGGAACGATGACATTACGTCGGCCTCGCTACGATGGACATTGTATACGCTTTGGACGGGTTCGAGCAGCACACGCCAACAATGGCGCATGATAAAATGTTTAGCAGTTTACATGCCAATTGTCCGCGACACAGGGAATCGCGACAGCTGTCGGCCAGCATGGACTTTATAGGCCGGTAAACGGCCGTGGAAAATGAAAATGTCTGTCGAATTTTCCGACGAGAAATATCGCCAGACGTTCCTACAACTCGTGCGTCATGGAATAACGATCAAGTTATGGAGGGATCGGAAGCTGTTCGTTATTTTATGAAAGCAGGTCTCCTCCGTGCTTGGGGGTGAACTTTTATGGGAGATCCTGGGGAAAGATAGTTTGATGCGGATTTTATTGGTTCCACGGTTGGAATTGGGTATTTGACGCAAGGTTCGACTAGGATATAGTATGTTTTATTCTTGTATCCTTCAATCGTTAATAAAAAAAAAAAAAAAAAATGAAATTTATAATAGGAAACTTTTGAACGCTGCTATGCTCTGAAGAAGAGTGTGTAATTTCACGGTACAGCAGGGTGCACGATTTTTCTTTCTTTCAAGAGAGCATTAGCGGAAAATTTCTGGCAGCGAAGCGTGGCGAGAAAAACGTAGCTTTTTCATAAACTAGGAACTAGCCCCTCGGATTTTCCAGCCGATTTATTTATCGTCGTGGCCCAGATCGGGCTGTTTAATTTTTAAACGAGAGACTAGTCGAGCGTCTGCGAATGCGTTATGAGCTCTAACCCCCTGCTAGATGCATGCAATTTCATCTTTTCACTCCGCGAGCATTCACATTTCTTTAGCGTTCCACGTCGCTAGGATAATGAAATGTTCGCGTAGCCAACATCGCGGAAATATTTGCGACTGTACGTGGTCGCGAAACTGGCCAGCTCGCTAAATACATCTTTCAAAATTATTTTAATTTACATGCACTGCCGTCCATAAATTACCGGACACTCTTTAAAACAGAATACTCTTTTCAAAATTGAACCAAATGACTTGAGGTTTTTCGAGAAGCTATACAAATTAATTTACTAAGATATGTGCTTTTGTCGTTTTAAAAAATCACAATTTGTCGAAATCGGGAAATAAATAGTAAAAAGCGATTTTTTAACTTTTTTATTTGAGACTGTAAAGAAAATTTAAAATATCTCTTTCGTAGATTCAAACAAGTTATGTGTATGCTGAAAATTTCATCGAGACCGGTCAACGCGTTTAAAAGTTATAATTAATTAAAATTTCTGAAAAACGTCACTTTTCATCTAAAAACATGACTAGTTATGTTAATTAGATGAAAAATCGCGATCTTCGGAAACTTTAATTACTTGTAATTTCTATATTTTAAATTTTCATTATAGGCTCTCATAAAAAAGATGAAAAATTACTCTTCACTATTCTCTTTCACGATTTCAACAAATTGTAATTTTTTAAAACGACAAAAGCACATATCTTAGTAAATTAATTTGTATAACTTCTCAAAAAAACATCAAGTCATTTGGTCCAATTTAAAAAAAAGTATTCTATTTTAAAGAGTGACTTATGGACGGCAGTGTACATTGCTGATCACGTAAGCTTTTAACATTTTTCATCTTCACTGTTATTTCCCCTCTTTAAAGAAACTTTTTAGATTGTACCGTGCGAAAAAGATCTTTGTTTGGAGAGGAAGGCAATCAATGTTGTGAAACGATCGGCACAGCCGTGTGTTCCTTTTGTCCCTGCGGCGTGTAACAGTGAATCGCGCGAAATGGAGCGGACCAGCAGCCGCAGGAGAAACGAGTCGCGTCGTGTTACAGCGTAATGTAGAGGCGAAAACCCTTTTCGCCGTCCCAGGCGAAAAACTTTTCTCGTTATCCATCCATCCAGCGGGACTGGCCAGGCTAAAAATGCCCTGTAAATTACGGGAGCGTAGTTCGTCCGGAACGGCCACACGAACGACTTGTTTCGCGTCAACTCGTGCAAATCTTCTCGTACTACTCGCCGATTTCGTTTGTACTTTCTTTGAATTTCAAAACGATAGAAAAATCGAATTTATTTATCGCAAGCGTAGAGAAAGATATCGCGTTAACCCCGAATGTTTCGTTCGTGTCGGTTCGCTTTAAAGGAACGATTTGAAATTCAGAAATGGTAATGCTTTAACGCGTCGCCAGATCGTGGAAGGCAGCCTTTTAAATTTGCAGAAGTAGCCGGATAAAAGATCGATTGAAAGCTGCTCGATAACTCGCGGATACTTTCGCGAGAACGAAATTGGCTGTCCGGTTTCCGTCACGATACTGGATTGCCTGTAAAATCATTCAACGCCCATCGATCCTTCCCCCTTGTCGATATGAATATCTATTAAACGCAATTCACGTCTACCACCTGGCTGGCCGATTGTCGCAGTAAACGTCAGAACCGCGCCGTTTTTACCGCTTGATTGACGTTTCTCAAATGCGACACCGATATTTCGTTTCCAAATCGTCCGCAACGATATACAGGCTGTTCGACAACAGGTGGGAGATTTTTTAAGGGATGATTCTAAGGATCAAAATAAGACGAAAATCAAGAAATTAATTTTGTCCAGTAATTAACGTTTAAAAATTCGAGTAAAAAGCGCCTGGAACCTGCTTTTATTTTGATCCCTTAAAAAATTTCCCACCTGTTGTCGAACACCCTATATAAATTTCTCTTCAAAAACCATGCGATATAATTGTAAAAGTATGAATTTTCAAATTGAATTAATCGAATCAGTATTCCACGGTCCTAAATATAGAATGTTTTCTAAGATACTCTAAGAAATCTAGATAAGGCAATAGTTTCAAGTCTCTATTCCAAGCTACTCCGCTTCTTCGAGGCTGTTCCTAATATCGGGCCAAAATCCTTGAATGGAAACGTCCATTGAATGACAATTGATCGGCAACTAAGACGTTCGTATCGGTGAAATTTTTTCGGACAGCCATTCTCGCGTGCTCCGATTCATATTTCCAATGCATCGGATATTCAAACCCTCTACTACCTAGCAACCATTCGAGTTCGATAGCCTTGCTATGGTTAAAACGGGAAGAATCGATATACTGAAATATTCCATGAATATCCCGGTGAAGATTTCCCAGTTTAACCTAACGACACTTATATCCTATCGGGAATTATTTATCCGATTGGACACGCGTTTTCCACTTCAGACACGATCACTTTCCCCCGGTGGCGTTATCGAAAATTCGATGAAAATAAAAAGTAACTTTTTCATCCTGCGATGCGTTTATATTAACAGGTCGAGCTTAAAAGGCAAGTTTATTCTGAAAACTTTCAACTTCAGGAAAAAGAGAGGGAGATCTTCCAAAGAATTTCCACTTGCTTCTTTTTCTACGTTCAAGTTTACTTTTGTAAGGAAAACGTTCTTAGCAGTGTTTTGTCAAGAAATACAGCTTTGAACGAATTAAAACCGTTTGATTGAAAGTACTCGAATGATCAGTCTAATTTCCAAGCGTCTTACGCTTCGAAACTTTCTTCGACTTTATTTTTTTCAGGAAAGAACAACTTATTCAACTCGTTTAGAGTTGAAAGAAACGTATAGCTAACAATTATCACCAATTAGCATAAGTATCGTATCAATTGAATTATTTCACTCGACGTAAATTGCAGAATTTTTTTTATCAAACAATTGAACGTTAAATTTTATTGCCGAGGATATGTGAGAAGCAGGTTGCTAAGATAATCTTAAGTGAAAAATGTAACTTAATTAAAAATGAAAAGCCAGGACGTACTGTCTTTCCTTAACCGATTATATCGAACTAAACTAAAGATAAAACGTCGCCAATACTTATACAGGGTGATCCTCTCGCTAGTGGACCCAAAAGGAAGTGCCGCAACAATAAAATGAAGAAGTCGACATCCCATTTCTGTCATCGCTTACTTGACGGAGGTGACCCCTGCAGCGGAGACGGCTGTGTGCGTAAAAATGTGTGTAATGAGCAGAAGAGTTCCATTTAAACGCTGCGGAAAACAGAATATTTTCTTAACACATTTTCACGCACACAACCGTCTCCGCTGCAGGGGCCATCTCCGTCAAGTAATCGATGACAGAAATGGGATGTCGACTTCTTCATTCTATTGTTGCGACACTTCTTTTTGGGTCCACTAGTGAGAGGATCAGAAGAGTCTACCTTTTCAGGTATGCTCATTCCTCGAGACGACCTAAGCGCAAAACGACATCGGCAAAAAAGGGGTTGGAAAAATCAAGGTGTTTTATTGTGCCTGACATTTTCGGATGGAGAGCTTTCTAAAACAGTATTATTACACTTATAAAAGCGCAACTATAATCAAAAGCAGATGATCCCCTAAATAACGCGATACAAGCGAAGCCTGAACCGTTCATCTTGGACGGTTCAAAAACAAAGAGCACCTTCTAAAATCAATATTCGGTATCCGGAGGTTGGTGGTCGGTTCTCGTAGGTGGTCGTGCAACGAAGAGAAAGAAAATCGATACATACCTGAAGGATCCCTCGTATCTGTCCGCTCTTGGTCTCGACGATGCGCGAAGCGTAGCGGATTTGCGTTGCGGCACGGGATTCCTCGCGGCCGATCAGCAGGAGGACGACAACGATCAGTACCAGGTAACTGGTTGATTTTCTCAAGGACCTCGTGGCCAGCGGCCTCTTCTTGGCCGCCGGCTGGCATGGCAAGAGCATGACAGCATTTGCTGGCGGCCACTCGCAGCGACGCCAGCACCATAACCGTGGAAAGCGACTTTGGCCACGGCTCGAGCTCACCACAGCAAGTGCTGCATTTAAGAAAACAGAACATCGTCAATCTTTCCTCTACCTTCTGTATTCAGAGCTAAGTTTTTGAATTGGCCCTGGGTCTAGGCAGACTAGGCGGCCGCTTAGGGCCCCCCAAGGTTCAGGGCCCCCATAAAACGATTTTGCGTCTAAGAATGCAAGAAGAGTAATGTTTACTTGAATATTAATCGATGTAAATGCAAATCTAAATTAGTTATACAAGCTTTAATGTTAATTTTATAAATTTTATTTGAGCTACTTTTGAGGGACCCTTTTTCGGAGCTCGCCTCGTACCCCTGAGATCTCAGGGCCGGCCCTGGAATCAACCCCTCCGACTTTTACATATACAAGTTACAATCTTCCCTATATTCTGCGAGCAAATATTCCATACGTTTTTCAGCAGCGCAAAATTGCATTCGGATGTTACCTTAGCGTCGTCACCGGAAGCTACGTTGTAGAAATATTTTCAATCAGTGCAGCCAGGGTTTTCGAGCTGTTTCGTAGGCAATCCAAGGCAGCGTCGACGAATCGCTTGGTAACTTCGTTATGCAAAACGATGCTTCCCGGTTCTCTGGCCCGCGGTGAGACTAGTTCCTTCGCTTTTCTTTTTCCTCTCTTCCTCGCCCGCTTTTCGACCTCCTCTTTCCACTGCAAGTTAAATTCCACTCAAAACGTTCCGTTTCCACGAGGCTTGTACTTGCAGCATCGATAACTCTGCTCCGTAAAGCGATCTGAAATTAAAGAAAAACAAAGGTCGTGTTAATTCTTACGTCGACGAGGACTAAGTTGAACGATCAAAAAGTAGTAGATTTGATGGGTAATTTAGAAAAAGGGTTGGTGGAACTTCGGGGATTGCGGATGTAAATCTTTAAAGCAAACAATCCGGGAGAATCACGGCGAAGATTGAACGAGCCTCGAGCGAAATAGGATCTCAGGAAGATTGCCAGCCTCGGACGTCTAAACTTTGTAAACTAGTGATTTAAATTTGTTGCTACCTTATACGAGGGCGTTAAGTCAGGCGAAGGAGAGTTGCATGGTGGAAATATATTCATTATTTTCGCGCAATCTTCGATCTTTAGGCTCGTGTGCGAGCGTGAAGTTCATCAATTTCGGACCGTTATCGCGAGCATCGTTTAGATCGCGTGTTTTTATTCAATGTTGCGTGAAAATCATTTTTTACAATAATTTTCATTGATATGCAAAAACAATTTTGGATAAGTTTCCGAATGGCCCCACCAAAATTGAGAACTCAGGTTTGGTATATAACATAAATTGATTACCAGAAACCGATTAAAATTGGTTTCAGAGCTGGATGTCTTACCGTTTTTGAGATATCGTGGTAAGAAATTTTTGTACAATTTTGGGACTACGTATGCGCTATTCGATACTGCGCATGCGCTATTCAATACTGCGCATGCGCTATTCACTACTGCGCATGCGCTATTCAATACTGTGCATACGCTATTCGATATTGCGCATACATGGTACCTAACTTAACCTAACCACGATATCTCGAAAACGGTAATACATCCAGCTCTGAAACCAACTTTAATCGGTTTCTTATAGTCAATTTAGATTATATACCGAACCTGAGTTTTCAATTTTGGTGGGGCCATTCGGAAACACAGCCAACATTTTTAGGAAGGATCTTGTTTCATTACCCTATTCAATATTTTATTGAAAATATATAATTTTTGGTCTCCGATGGAGTTGTTCGCGCATTAAAAATAAATCATAGACACGAGGAGAAAAATTATTTAGTAGCCCGTTATAACTTTTTCATTGAGTATTAATAAATGATAACTGAAATCTCCATTTCGTGGATATTATTAATCTTTTTAAACGGATGCTATTCAGCGTCCAGCGAATTTTCATTGAATCGAAATTTTAATTATAGAGAACCATCGACATACATATTCACCGATGCTTTTACGGAAGCTCCGATGCATGCTTTTTTTGATTTATTTATGAAATACTTGAAACCCCTCGCTTTCAATTTTCATTTCGATACGATAGTTTTTAATTAAAGGACACAATGTACATCGTTCATCATCCTCGTTTCCGCACAATATAAAAAGACTTTAAATTAATTACACGATCGAATCAATCAAACATTGTCAACGTGAACAAAAAATTTATCAACAGGAGTGGGTCCGTAAATTATGAACTCTTGAAAATAATTAATTTTTCTCTGTAATTGCAATGATTAGAAAAAATCGTGTCTCAACTTTCTGATTCTTGCGTGCTCATTGAAAGTTTCAGATAAGCGTGTACCGATTAGGGTTGAATTTGAAGGGGAGGAATAAATAAACGAGCTGAAACACGATTTCAAATCGTTATTCATCTCACTAACGAAACGATTTGTCAACTTTATCGTTAACGGTATTGCATATCAAAGTTTTTCAACTTTTCAAGTTTTGTATCGCGATAAAAAGTGTCGCGTGTCTTTGCAACGTTATTTAACAGAAATTTCATTTCCCCGTGTACGATACTTAATATTTTTCATTCATACTTTATAATAGATCTAGCTACGCTGCAAAGCTTCCTCTTAGAATTCACACGGATTCTCACTTAAACAGTCGACACGGTTCTTCTCGAACAGAGAAGCTGAAAAAGCTTTTTGATGTTCGTGAAAACAATCTTCTCCGCGGGGGATTAAGTTAATGATTCTTGTTTTCTCGAAGAACGTGTAAGAAAGCATGTAAAGCCGAGCTCAAAGCTTTGATTTCAAGGAAATTCGTTCTGAAAGCTCGCAGGAGGATAAGTACTGTGCTTTCAAACGCGGTTTAATCCCCTCAAAGTGAATCTTCCCAGGAAGAGAATTCCTAAGTTAATTTCAAATTAATTTCTTTTCTCGGTTAATTAACGTTGAATTTCCCTTCGACCAATTTCTGTATTTTTTAAATCAATCCTCTTCGAGCTACCTTTCATCGGTTTTGAATATTATAAACAATAGATAATTAGATATTTGGCAATCCAGAAATTTTTTGTTAATTTCAATAAAAAATATAAAAAAGGGAAAGTTTCGATTGGCGATTAAATAGAGCATAACAACGAGACAACCGAGTCACACATGGGAACGTGGTCAGAGGAATCGAAGTTTCCCACTAATTTAATTTCCAGTCTCAATTATCGGCCGCGACTCACTCCCTAGACGGCTCTAACTTTCAACCCTCAACGCGTTGCTCCCCGAACAGGGCTGAGCCTGTAACACAGTCTCTGCATTCCGCCACTTTGTCTTGGGATTGACGTTTCATCCGCAGAAATCGACAGACCGAAAGAACCGACAGGATTGCTCTGCGTCTTCCTGGCCACGTCGGGGAATAAGGCGCGGAAATGAAAGAAACTGTGAGATAACAGGGGCGAATTCGAAGGAAACGAGGAGAATAGATGATTAAATCCGTTAAGGGAAGAAGAAAGATTTCAATAAATATTTAACAGCCCGTTTGAATAATTTTTTAGTCGACAGAGAATTTTTTAGTCTCTTAACAAATTACAAACACTCGAGTAACTATTTATTTCTATCAAACCTCTAAATCACGGATCGGAAGTAAATCGTTTATTTACCATCACCTATCTCCGATACCTATTTCCTCTAACGCAGCAAAATCGTGAGAAAAGAATGGAAGAGGTGCGATAGATTTCAGAAGGGAGAGAAACAAAGAAAGATTGGAGCAGAAAGGACGAAGAAAATGCATTTTCCCATGTCGGAAGAACTCCTACCTCGATCCATCGATGATTTGACTTTATAATCGAGCTAGCCTCGTTCAATTACGATGGAATTTCTCACGGAATTTCGCGCAAACACCGTCACGATCCGGGACGAGTCGATCGTGTCCGGGTAAATATCCCCTCGCAACCAGCTTCGCCGATGCGATTGAGAACGGATCGGATCTCGAAATTAACGATTAATGCAAAAGAGGAAATGATATTTGTCTATCTATCGTGGAGATATGTTTACCGCTATGCGAACCATCGAAATTATTAATTTTAATTTTATTTTTATTTTTTAAAAATGCCCTGAAAATTGTAACGTGAAATGTAAAGGTATATCAGCGTTGAAACGACACGGTAAATTGTGTTTTAATTAAAATCGAAAGGATCCGATGAACGTAGGCAGTACCAGTGGTTGCTGACAGTGACTGGTTCTACACCATCTTTCGCTTGCTGTTCTTTCAAAGCTTCCAGTTAAACGAGGTTCAATCACCTCCCGTTCTCTGATACTTTACAACCAGCGCAGAACATAGAACGCCCATCGATGCGCTTTTGTTCAGAACAATTGCCTACTTCGGTGAACTACACTTTTATTACGTAACACCGACGGCCATTGTACTGTTGGAATTTCCGTCGGAAGTCGTAAATGTGACAGATTCTTCTTTCTTTTTTCGTATATAATATCATATCAGTGCCAACTGTTCTTCCTTTGTCGAAAGCATGCGTTCTGTCAATTTGTATAATGAACTATAATATATAGTGAAGAAAATTAAATGTAAACTAAAATAAACCTTTATATGTGTCATGATTTAAAGAAACAACATTTTAAAGTTTATGTTACGCTATGTTAAAATCATCATAGTAATTTTGTCAATTTTGGAAAATAAAATCTTGATCTCAAACGCTAAAATATGAAGACTAATAAATCAAATGATAGCGTTGTAGTTACTCAAAGAGTATAGTATTTCATTCGTGATTAATCTATTAAACTATGCTTTTTAATTGCAATAAGGTTGAGATAATATTTGAGTCTAGAATTAAAAGAAATAACTGATATTAAATATTGCCGTCTATAAAGTGTTTGAATGAGGTGGAAGCGAGTCGATCGATATCTCGCATGAAGTTGGCAACGCATGCGCTTCGATTGCGCTCAATCCGAGGCAAGTTCAGTGAGGTCCACAGTGGCACTCAGGCAGCTGGGAGGGGAGGGTGAGATTTTTGTCAATAAAATCTCGTCTTTTTTTTCTTATTTAAGAAACACTGTGCTCAATGTAAATAAGTGAAGGGTTATTATTCTTCAATAGATTGGAAGAACGCGTGAGTATCTACATATTTGACGAATTTTTCTTTGAAAATTGTGTTCAGACATCTTGCCGTTCCTTCGAGTGTCAAGTTGTATTTTCTATGACTCTGTTTGCCACGATTATTTGAAGTTTTCTTTCGCTTTGTTGTGAGATAAATTTCGTAAATTCTGTTTCTACTTTTCCATTGCAATTTTTGTTCTCTGTTTTTATTTTCTTGTTTGATAACATAACCTGTGCATGGTGATCGAGTGATACTGTCGAAATTAGGCTCGTTAGGGTAATAGATGGGTTTTATTTCGTTCCAGTTTCACACGTCTTCAAGATGTCGACGTCTGCGATATATATTTTAGACGTGAAGGGCAAGGTTCTGATTTCACGAAATTATCGTGGGGACATAGAGACGGGTGTCATAGAAAAATTCATGCCTCACGTAATGGAGCGCGAGGAGGAGGGCAATCTTACTCCAATTATTCAAACTACTGAATGTACATATGCATACATAAAATACAATAATCTTTACATTGTGTCAACCACAAAAAAGAATGCAAACATTTCATTAGTCTTTGTATTCTTGCATAAACTGGTACAAGTGATGCAAGAATACTTCAAGGAATTGGAAGAAGAAAGCATAAGAGACAACTTTGTTGTCATTTATGAGCTCTTAGATGAGTTGATAGACTTTGGATACCCACAAACCACAGATAGTAAGATTTTACAAGAGTATATCACCCAAGAGGGACACAAACTTGAAATTCAACCACGCATTCCTATGGCTGTGACCAATGCTGTATCTTGGAGATCAGAGGGTATAAAGTATCGTAAAAATGAAGTTTTCCTGGATGTAATTGAGTCTGTCAATCTTTTGGCAAATGCCAATGGAAATGTATTGAGTTCTGAGATTGTTGGTGCCATAAAGATGAGAGTGTATCTGTCAGGAATGCCAGAATTAAGGCTTGGTCTCAATGACAAAGTTTTATTTGAATCTACAGGACGCGGAAAGTCCAAATCAGTAGAGTTGGAAGATGTTAAATTTCATCAGTGCGTGAGATTGTCCAGATTTGAGAATGATAGAACAATTTCTTTTATACCTCCTGATGGAGAGTTTGAATTAATGTCTTACAGACTGAACACCCATGTTAAACCCTTAATATGGATTGAATCTGTAATTGAGAGACATGCTCACAGCAGAGTAGAATACATGATAAAAGCAAGATCACAGTTCAAGAGACGTTCTACAGCCAACAATGTGGAGATTGTGATTCCAGTACCCAACGATGCTGATTCCCCTAAATTTAAAACCACCATTGGCAGTGTCAAATATTCCCCTGAACAAAGTGCAATAACTTGGTTTATTAAGTCTTTCCCTGGAGGAAAGGAGTATTTAATGAGGGCACATTTTGGCTTGCCATCTGTTATTGGGGAAGATGTGGAAGGGAAACCACCCATACAAGTTAAATTTGAAATTCCTTATTTCACTACCTCCGGCATACAAGTACGTTATTTAAAGATCATCGAGAAGAGTGGATATCAAGCACTACCTTGGGTGAGATATATTACACAGAACGGCGATTACCAACTGAGAACGAATTAAATAAATAAAAAAAAAGAAAAATTAGTGATGAAAAAGAGACATTTTTAATCCATTACACTAACTCTGATTATGATGATTCAAAAAATGGAAACTAGTCGGTTTGCTGCGCTTAGTACGCATCCGAACGTTAAAAGTTAACTTGATAATTATTTTCACAACTGATTGTGATCTATATAAAAAATCAATAGCTGTAGAATAAATAAATACCAACTACTGTTAGCAGTATTTTTTCGACATTTCTTTAACCAAGTAATTTTTCTCATTTATATACGGAAACGCAATAGAATCTTTTTTATTTAGATATTTTTATAATAATCTCCTTTCACGTCAGGAATCGCGTGAAACTGCAATGTACTTAATTTATTAATTATACGTTTCTTTCTAATATACGGGTTATTATAAATTCTCCATATACAGGGATTATTACAACACTCATTAAATCATTATATAAAAGAAAAAAAAATTGTACATACATTGAAAATCATGTTGTAACGATATTTTCATGGAATTGTTAACGAATTATTAATTATTTAAGCTCCAATAGTATTACATCGGAATAACTATTGTATATCAGTATGAAGACGAATGATAATATTGTTATAATTGTAAACAGTGTATTAGCACCGTAAGGCATTGAAGAGATGTATTAAATTTTTAATAGGAATTATACGTGGGTTCTTCATCATTCTGAACAGTCCAATCCTGTTTCTTTGTATTAAAAATCAATTTGAATTGCTTTTCGTATACCTAACCCGTCCCTAATCAAATCAAAACTTCCAGGTTTCTTAAATAAATCAATGTTTGGTCAAAGTTCGCCTCAAGTCGTAAGAAGTTTCGTCGGGAAAGTACATCTGGGAATTTAGGGGATGGAAAGCGATTTTCTCTCGTTCGATATCGGAAAAATGGTAAATATTCGACGAGAGGTGACGTTGAATCGTGGAAACCCGATTAGAGGGAAACGCAGCCGTGCCTCTCTCTCGTTTTTATTTTTATTCCCGCGACTACGACACGGTCATGCTATGCAAATTTCCGAGCCGCATACAGCGACGCGTAATAATTTTATGGAAATTGCTGGTCCTGCAAGGAATTTCGAAACGCATCGCCGTAGTACGTGTAAGTGGATCGAGAGAGGATGAAATAAAACGAGAGACCCTATCGAGAGACTGTTCCTATCAGGGTAGAATACAGGCGGTTTTGTAAATGGTGGGCAAAACTTTAGGAATAGATTCCTAATGCTTAGAGAAGAAAAATAAGTTATTTCAACATAGGTCCGGAAATGATTAGTTTCTGAGTTATTAAAATTTTTATGCCACAATTCTTGTCACTAAGCATTAGGAATCTGTTCCTGAAATTTTGCCCACCATTTACGAAACACCCTGTATATCCTAGTTCGTGCAACGAAGATTCTTTCTATTTATCTTGGCCATTTATGCCCCTCCCCAAAGAATACTTGGAGGGCTGTTCTTCATTTTTCATTTCGGCTCCCTGTGCGCTTGGAATTCGAAAGCAGTTTTAAACGGTCTCGTTACGCGGTAACACACTATGTATTAGACACGTGGTTGGACGTGATAACGAAGCTTGGTTAGCGGAAATTGTCGCGGTTATCGTGGCCTGGATAAAATATTTTTGAATAATTTTAACCTGTTCCTGGCGCTATACTGTGTTTGTGGCAAGTGGATTTCGGAGATAATGGCCGGCAAATTATTACTTTAAGTACTTTTAAACGGTGGGCCAGGGAAATTTATACCGAAATTATTTCGGGCTATTTGATGTAGCGTTGGGCTGTAGCTGATAAAATATACTAGTCCGCCATCCGCTTCGTGGCTGACATACCGGAGCGAAGCGATTGATTTGCAGTAAAAGTAACTTTAACAGAGTTGGGACACGATATAGCAATTAAAAGTAGTGTTTAATTGTTGATAATGTGGCGGAACAGGAATTCAAAGCTCTCGCGATACCGTAATTCCGATTTATCTCATATCGGTTTCTGTGACCATTCCTCAAGGACACCACCGATTTCTGATTTTATTCTATATAAACACTCATAGTGACCACTGCGATCGGCTTGCAAAGAATGGTCAAAATTGATAATCTAGTTTTAAAAGGACACAAAAATCTCTATTAGTTGTTTAATAGGGGAGCTTCGCTCTAATTAGCTTTTTGGAAATTAATATTTTTCTTTTTAGTTTCTGAGATCAGATCGATAAAGGTCAATGTATCCTCTGCGGCCAACGGCAATTTTCAGCTTATCGGATCGCGCTGAGATGCTTGAAAACCTATATATAAATTCTTTATTACCCGGCACGGGTAATTTATAGTCGCCAGCCATTATGGTGGCGTCGAGCTATCGATGGATACGCGCCATAAATTTCGTCACGGCTTCTTTGCAACCTCGTTGTTTCCAGTTTCACGGAGCCAGAAAGCGTTAAGGGCGGTTGAACCTTCCACAAGGGTGTGCCTCCGATATTTTTCGTTCGGTGTAATTAACGAAAACGAAAGTAATTTATTTCCTTGACGTGTACACACGCGCGTGTATTTAAATTAACGTTAGCAAAGCATGATTACCCTCCTCGCGCAACCCCCTGTTAATAGACACGGTGTACACCACCGCTCGAGGTAAAAAGGATACAAAGGTGGAAAGCAATCTGAAATCCATTAAGGGTTGCAAATTATTGGAGCGTAACCGAGTCTTTCGTTCTTTTTATTTCATCACTTTCTTCTTCTTTCTTGACTTCCCCCTTTTTCTGGGAAACGATTCTTGTTACTTCGCGAAACTGTTCCCGTTTTGATATTTTAATTTGAAATTTTCCCCTTTTATTTATATTTCGATGTGTCGGTTCGAAAAAAAAAATTCATTCCAACACGGGATATTAATTTACCTTTGTTTCATTTTTAATAACTTATTTATCGCGAACTGGATTATAAATTTCATTCTATCGATACATAGTTTTATCGTCCGAAGGATTATCACTGTTTTATTGTTCAAATAAATGTGTTGAGTTATAAATATGTACAAATATCATTTCTGGATAAAAATATAACTTCCTGTGCCGGGAATAAAAACCTGTATGAAATATCAGACGCGGAGGAATTATTGTTTCGAATCAGGAATATTTGTGTTAACGTTGAAAAAGAACATTCTGTTTTATCTTCGAAAGGAAATATAGATATTATTTTTCGTTTGGAAATTCGAGCGATTAATTTTAGTCCAGGCTACTAATTCCTATCCATCAATGATCAATCGTCCCATCGAACTCCTAATCGTGCAATTTCAAAAGCGGCAGATAATCGTATGCCAAGTTTTCACTTACACCGGCGGTGTTAAAGGGCGCAATTGCGCTCCACCCCCCAGCAGCCACCACCCTCCCAAGTGGCGCGGGGTTGGACAAATTCGCTCATCGTAATGGGTACGAAAGACCCAACTCATTGTCGGCGTGTAAGGAATTTTTATCTAGGGACAACAAGCTAACCCGAGTGGGTTAGCGACTACACTCACCAGGCGCTTAGCGCCCAATTCAAAAGCGACAGCTAAATTTCCAAGTTGCGACAGTTTCGCCCGTCACCCTGAGCCAAGGGAGACGAAACTTCGGATAGGTTTCCCTTTTTTTACAGCCGTGTACTTTAACTCGCATTTTTATTCGACCATTCCCTACGTATCCAGTCGAGTTGACAGCCGCTATATATTTCCCGGCGAAGTTTTAATATCCTGCGGCTGAGATGTCTCACCGTTCTCCCGTGGATTTCGCGACAGCATCTCGGATGCAACTTTAAATCGGCCTCTCCAGAATTT
This sequence comes from Osmia lignaria lignaria, assembly GCF_051020975.1. Lineage (NCBI taxonomy): Eukaryota > Metazoa > Arthropoda > Insecta > Hymenoptera > Megachilidae > Osmia > Osmia lignaria. The sequence goes on from NC_135040.1 coordinate 3,796,240, forward strand.
CTCGAATCCCTCGCACGGTGTCGACCGATCGAGAGAGAGAGAGAGAGAGAGAGAGAGAGAGTGAAGCTCCTCGGGGAACACGGTGAAGGGAATCCCTGAAAGGGTTGCATGCATCCCCATTACTCGTAGGCCACCTATTCCCAGGATTTTCAAGATCAATCGTACAATTTCTCCGTGTGAAATTCGTGCCGTGTTTCGACGTACAAACGAATTCGACGAATTCTTTTAATTTTAGAAGAGCTTAAATAGCAGATAAGAATTCCAGAGGTATAATTGAACAAGATACTCAAGGTGATTGCAATTACCTCTTATCGGATAGCAGTTAATTAGAACGTTTAATTAAACGAAACGATACGTAACAAACATTCGGTAACGATAATTGAACAGCAGCCAGTAAATAAATAGAACGAGAGGATAAAATCAAACAAAGGGACAGACGAAATTACGAATGAAAATTATAATTGAACGTATCACACGGTATACGTAGGTATACGCGTGACGATAAACATAGGCTGGCTGTACAATTGAATTACCAGGGCAATTTGAGGCTCGAGGGAAAGTCGCGCGAAGCTGAGCCCGCCGCATCAAACGATCCCCGCTAAATTCCGGGATTCATTGAATTACAGAAATATGAATCGTAAAACCGGCGAATAACTTCCGACCTGTCTGCCGTATATTCGCGGAAATACGTTCCGGAGTAGTTTGCCATTCGTAATTCAACCAGAGTTTATGCATCTTGTGTACAAAGTGTTGGCTCGAAGTTACACCGTAGATATAAGTAGCATCGCGTTATGAATCCTGAAAGCTATCCATATACGGCCGCAAGTCTATCCGGAATGCGATGCGCGAGACTTTGGGTGCTTTAAGAAAACTTAAAATTAACCCTTTGCGCTTTTATTTATTTTTTTATTTTATTTTATTTTATTTTATATATCTAAAAGAAAACATTGTAACAAGGGTCCCTAGAATGAAATACTAATGTAAATATATGTATAATAATAAAATGTAGGATGGCGACTAGGAAAGGGTTAACTTCTGATGCTTAATTAAAGGAAATTGAGAATATTTCTTTTCGCGTTCGAGCAATTCAAGAACCGCGACAGGTAAAAGGGTTAATAGCTGATTTTTTCTTTCGATTCTGTACAGGGGTTAAACACTCGTATTGCTTTCAGAGTGAAACTAAACGAACTGGGACAGGGCGGAGGTTGTAGTCAAAGCGTGAGACAGCGCGTAAATTAAGCGACGCTCATTTTTTTTTCCGCATAGACGCGTTCTTGAGGGACATGTTTTGCCACAGGAGTTTCGCGTTAAATAAAAAACCTGTACACGTTTAACTTTCAACTGTTGGCCTGAAACCGGCTGCCTCGAAACGCGCCATGAAAGGACTTTAATACACGCGTGCTTGGGCCTGTAAAATCGGAGTGAAACGAGCCAGCGGTTTTCCCAGAGATGTTCTAAAATCAAGGAACCTATCCAAAAAAGGAAAAGAAAAAAAATGATATAACCCTTTCGCGTTAGTGACTCGCGAAGAAACGAGACTTGCCACGCTTGAAAGTACCCAAGCGAAAGAAAAAAAAAAATGTTCTTTCACCAAACTCGGCCAAAGAAACAGACCTTTCCCTAATTTTACAGCCACTCGATTACAGTCGAGATCCGCGGTTGCGCGTTTTTTCTCGCTTACGGAACACGGCCGGCACCGCTTTTCGGTGGTAATTAACCTCGTGAACGTATCCTCTTTCTCTAAGTTATATGTTTCAACGCTGCTTGTTTTAATTTCGTCGACGTGCCAGTTTTACGTTTATCTTTCCCGGTTTTCTACGCCCGATTCCCGCGCTCTAACTTCAATGAAATTTTACGGAAAAAGAAAACGCGCCTCGTTTTTGGGATGTTTAATTTGAAAGCCGATTTTATTTACAATTTTTAATTAAATATAAATTCTTTGACGGAAGAAATATGGGACGTTTGTGGGTAGAACCACCGTTTTCTGTTTTTTTCTTTTTTTTTCGTATCCTTTGAAATACCGGGATGAAACGTAATTATTTGGGGAAGAGAGGACAATTTCTCGGAGTAAAAATGCACACGAACGACACGGTTGAATTCTCTGGCACGTTATCGATCGATGGGTCGGCGGTGGCACCGGTGCGCTGGTGGTCGCGTAAAACCGAAGAAAAGCGAGTGCACGGCTCCGCTCGAACCGAGATTCTCGAATTACTCGGATTTCTCGGAAAAAGCGACGTTTACCGGAGTCATTTGGGAACAGGCGTGGCCGCAAATCGCGATCCCACTTCGTGATTTATCCTCGCAACGATCTTCGGGGTGAAAAAAGAAACCACACGATCGGGGATGGTGTTTGATTTTAAGGGTGACAAGAATGACTAAACGCCAACCCTGTTTTTCGAAGAGACCAGGATTTGTCATTGGATCCCGGCCAATTCCGTTTCCTTGTTTTCGATTCTTACTCAACCGTGATTGCGAACCACGTTCTTTTGGAAGTCGATCCGCAACACAGAATTTGCTAGAGCAACGCTCGTATCGTCGGTTTTCACTGTGACATCGGGACGCAACTACGGACGTAGGGGAAATGCAAATAGAGAGAGAACAGTTTGGAGACGTCGGTGTCCTTTCGATGTTAAGCTTGCGGGTTAATGCATTCGAGTATCGTCGCGTTGCCGTACACGCGCGTATATGCAAATAGCCGGCAAAGAGGCCTGCGCGCAACACGCGGAATGCACCGCCGTCAATCCTCTGATTGTCGACGTCCCGACGCCCGTTATGGAAATAAATGCGACGCCGGGATACCCCGGTACACGGGCTCAGATGAGCCGACGATAATTTCTCTTGATATACGACAAACTGAACGAATGGTAAAAGTGAAGAATTTATAATAAAAGTATTCTGTGTCGATGAAAAGAGTAGCAAGCTGGTGCTACGATAACGCGTTTACCTTTCAATTCAAGCTTTTTAATAACCACGAGGTTGGTTATTAATAAATAAATGTCGGCGAAGAAAAAATAAACTGGGAATCTAATAACGTTTGCAACATTTGGGGGAATCATTTATTTCCATTATCGTCACGGTCGATTAGTGGGAATTCCATCCAGGTCAGGTTAGTTATTACAGGAACGCTGTCAGATAATCGAACTTCAGATAAATGCAGCGCCAGCCTGCTATGTACGTACCAACGTATATTTGCATGCGTGTAAACGCCGACAAATTACCCACGCTCGAATAATGTGTCGGTCCACGTTAAACATGGGAATTGCGGTGGGATCTAGTTTGCACTAAATTTGCTAATAACCAGTATTCTATTGACATTTCGATTTATCGATTCAGGTTAACCTCTTTTTTTTCACGCCCGTCGAGGAAAAAGCTTGTTGCTAAGCTAAGCTGTTAATTGATACCGGATTTTTCATATAGCATCGATTAAAAATAGATATTCTCGGTTGACGTATGGCTAAGGGTTTAACCTGATCTTTGGCGACGTTTCATGGGAGAAAGTACGCCGCTTAAACGCATTATCAGAGGCACTCGGAAGCGGCGGTAATTAAATAGAGTGACGTAGCCGGGACTTTGCACGAAGGTTGAAGCTTACCAGGCTGAGGGTCGACGAACCGCGTTGCTTTCGTTGCACTTGAATGCATTAGCTCAGCTTAAAGTCAAGGCGACGACGTCTCTTTGCATTTGCATTTACTGCAGTGCCCGCACGCATTTGCATTTAGTTACGAATCATTTGCCGCCTAGCCGCCAACATCTTTGTCGCTTTCGACAAAGCATGGAAACACGGGCTGTGTCGGTTTCGACAAACTTCGAAGGTTTTAAAAACGGCCAGAAACTAACGCGAACATATTTTATTCACGTGCTCGTAAAAATTCTGATCCACGGATTTTTCACTTTTGGAGAATTATATAAATTTCGAATTTTGTATCTTTGCTCATAAATAGGTTAAATACGAACTATCTATTAAAAGAAATATTATATTTACTTACAGAGTTACGTAGAAATCCATGCTGAATCCCTCGTGTACTATTTTTATAGTTAACAAACACTTGTAATATGTCAAATATACACACTACGGTTCAATTAAATAAGAAAAAATTAAAATATCACGAGCACCGCGAACAGCAAAAGTCGCGAGCGCCGAAGAAATCCGAAGCGACCCGAGGATAACCGATTCGTCAGATTCGTGCCGATCCCGAGTAGTTCGCTACTGGTAGCCAAGATGGCGTCTTGTCTGGAGAGATCGTATTAATTTCAATTAAAATCAGTGGTATTTCGGAGTTTCTTTGTGCAAAACTATCAAATAATAAGTATGCAATTAAAATTTGAACGGGTAGTATCATTAAACTCGCGAATTTAACGTAGACAAGTGTATTATGCGAACGTGGTTATGGACGGCGTTACTACGCAGTTTCATCAACAAACGACCGTCACAGAAATCGACAGGTAAGCTTACCGAATTTGCTACTGAATAACTTTTAACTGTTACCTTCGATCATCTTTCAAACAAAATAGAAAGATTATTGTAAATAAATCTTAATTTCAATATTTTATCGTTGGTATTATGCTTTCATTAAAACTTGCTATCCTTTCGACGTAGAAACTGTCATGGCTGCCAGTCACGTCGACGAGAAAGATTTCCCACCGTTTATTTTGCACGGAAGCAGATTTCATTATTAAGACGTCAACACAAATCATTCTCGTCGTTTCGATAGAGGACATCCAAGTGATAAACATCTCTCAGTGAGTACTCATCTTTCTTGCTATATTTATGCTTCCTTTTGCTACAGTATTTCTTAATACAAAATGTCGCCATACGCCATTATGATAACAATTTAATAATTTACACAAATTTATGCGAATGTAATCAAATTCTTCAAGTTAAGTCTATATTAGTCTGAAATTGAAATCGTTCATAATTAAAGCACAGAATATTTTGTATATTTTTTAACTGGGTCCATGTTTATCATAGGGGAAAATATTATAATTTTCCCTATCGTTGTACAATCATTGTAGGTAAATAGAAAGGAAAGAACAGTCGGTAACAAAGCGATCGTTCCGTGTAATTTTGAAAAACGTAAATATTAAATACACGTTGAAAGGTTGTTCGATTTAATCCCCGCTGAAACAGTACAAAATTTATTTTCAATCCAGAACCGTAATTCCGTCCCTTTGATCCACGCGGATCCCTCTCGTCTGTCCCTGTTGCTCTTGTATCCGCTCCTTTCAATAATTTCGAGGAAATGGTACTTTTTAATATCGATGGGACGATTGTATTCGCTAGACGAGCCTCTTCATTTCCAGTTCGTGTCGCGAACGCTTTCAAGTCGGCCTCAAATGCGAGGCGAGGCATTAATAACGTTTCACTTCTGTCGAAGAAAAGGATCCGGGATGTCACGTCGTCGATATCTGTCTGTCGTTTGATTTTCTAAATAACTGTCGTGAATTGAAAGAGAACGCGCTGTTCGTAAAATCGTATCAATCAGTAGTTTTCAATATAAAAAAATTTTAAAAATGGAGTTGGCTCAGTTTTCAAATAACAATGGATCACACATTTAATTATTTCAAATTCTTTTATTTACGCTGCACCATATATTCTTGTGAACATTCCACGTTTTTCATTATACTAATACATTTAATTTCGTTCCTCTCCACTTTTCGACCCGTTGAAAGCGAATAGAATATTCCACATGGTAAAATGATGTCTTTTGAGTTGAAAAGGACGTCATGCTTTCACATTAATTCGTTTTAATAACAACGAGGTCTGATGTTAATGGAGAGCGTTCGTTGCTACACTTTTAATGATAATTACAATTTATTGTTTGTTTTACAATGATTTTTATTTTTATGGAAAAAAACCTGTATCCTTTTATGTTTTAAAAACTGTTATAATCTCGATGCCCGTTTCCATGTATTTGTTGTAATAATTAACTCTTTGATGGCGGTCTGTAAGATTCCTTTTTCTCTTAAATTGGATAAGTTTCACGGAAATTGTCGTGCTACCAGCGGCGCATATTTTTCACCGCTGGTGAAGGAAAAAAAAAAAGTGGAACAGAGGGTTAAAGATTTTAGTTTCGATGCTGGTGGAACGGAGTAAATCTCATTAAAATGATGGTACAAGTTTCACTACTCTAGCTAGGAAGAAGAAGAAAAGACGAGAAACTGGAGGTATCGTTAATTAACAACCCCTCGTCAAGGGGTGAGAAAAACTTTTACACCCTTTCGATCTCGATGCGGTCGTGATGGCTTGCTTACAATGTTTTCTAGTTTTCAACTTTTTTATATGTGAATTTAATCAATTACAAAATATCGCAATTATTTATTTCCTTGGTTTAGTAAATATAGGATGTTAATAAAATAAAATTTTTAAATATAAATATCCCATAAAAAAAATAATTATTAATAAAACTAATGTACAAAAATTACCTATTATTACAAGCATCGGGATATGAAAGTTTTTTCCAGAATAAATCCATATTACGATACGGTTATCCATATTACGATTACGATACGGTTTGCCCAACCACTTCCCAAATTCTTGTATCGCACTCCCATCCAGTTCCACTTTAAATCAGTGCTCGTACGAATTTCTCTCTGCTCGTTACATCCTTTTCAATCCCCTCGAAGTGCATCCTTGCACCCAAGGAGGAAAGTGTTCCAAGCGAGAGCCGGCTTTGAATCTCATTTAGTTTCGAATTTCACTCGGTTCCACGATGAAATGGGGACAAAAGAGGTGGTCGATTATAGCAGGCGATGGTAGTTAAAGCGACACCGTGTTCCCGGTGTAAACGTAGCACCGAGTCTCGAAAACTACTTACATAGCCCGCCTATCGGGCTTCCCTTTGTCGAGGCCTGGTAAACACTGGCTTGTTTGACCAGGAAGGAAAAGTTGTGTCGGTCGTCAACGATTGCCAACACTAGCCGAAGAATAGCTGTATGGGATAGAGCGAAGAGGTGGTACGGGTCCGGTTCGTCGAGTTTTCTTTTATTTTCAACCCTTTCCTCGGGTTCTTTGCCCCGTTCCTTTTTTTTTTTTTTTTTTTTCATCCCTCGACCAGTCTCTCCGACGAAAGAAGTATTCATTGTCCAGTCGCGAACTTCTCGAGCTTTCGGCTGCACAGAGAGGAAGGAAAGGAGGAAGTAGATTGATCGCGAGTCTGCCAGACGCAGGCCAGTCTCGTTTTCCACCCTTTTCTCCCCTTTTGCTTTTCGACTTCTTGATGAATTTACGATAACGTTTATGCCTCGTCTACCTTGCCCTACCTTTCCTCTCCTCTTTCCTATTGAATTTATTCGCGCGACTATCGGAAACGGTCAGATATTTCTCGTAAACGTTGCTCCAACCCTGCAACAAGTGCAGTCTGCGTTTGGTATTGTTAATGGCGTGTCTGTTATGATGACTCGGTGTTTAATGGTTGTTCGGGGGTGTTTGTCGAAGAGACGAATGTTTCGAACCTTGAATAATAGGGGGCTAGGAAGATGTTAACGGGGATGGTGGCTATTAAATTGTAGCTTGAAAGTAATCGATTCGCTATTGAATGGTTCTATTTGCAACGTAACTTTGAATCGGCGTTGAAATTGAAATAATGATATATTCGACGGTTGCGAATTTTTGCCACTTTTGGCGCCGAGATATTTCGAAAACAAGACCGAAAGGAAGGTTTCGCTGGCAGGATATTAGAATTCTTATCTGAAAGGATGGAGGGACGATCGGAAGGGGGTGCTTCGCTGTGAATGTAAAAGGGCTGGGTTTTCTCGGTTTCAATTTTCGTGCAACGCCCCCCATGAATCGTTCCTTGCTGTTTACCCTTTTGAAACACGGTATACGCTTTGGTCATAACGCGTAACCCGGAATTTCTTGAAAGCACCCTGCCATTATGAATGAATTACGACGAGTATACTTACGTCCTCGGGGATCCGTTGAGTAATTTTAACTTTAATGAAAACAGTAGTAATAAGAAGAACATGCTACTAGTTTGGAGCTGTTGCTGTTATTATTATTATTAGACTGTGGATGTTGATGTAAATTTTTGTAGAAAATTTGTGATAAAATAAAATCTGGAAAGAAGAGTGGGATCCATTTAATTATTTTTGGGGATATAAAGATGTAGATGGTTCATATTAAGATGGAAAATTAAATTTGTTTCTAGTATTTTAAACCACATGGAATGCGACATGAGTTTAAAAATGATATTAATATTTAAATGAGGTTTAAATAGCAGAGAGGAAATCAATAAATGAAAATGAAATGAATAATCATTTCACTTTGCAATTAAAGTTTTGAATTAATAATTCCATGAATATAATTCAAGCTGATTGAATTATCGAGAGTAAAAGAGATGTTAATTAATTTCAATGAACGTTTCAAGTGTATAATTTAATTTCTTAATTTCTTCCATCGTCCATTTGTGCACGTATGCAAGGAGAAGAGAACCGAGACAGTTTGCGTTATATCACAATACGAGCTCTCCTTTTTCTCTCAAACAAGCGTTATTTTTCATCCGGACAGACGTGTACAAGCGTCGAACCCTTATTCTTCTCGAAGACAAAACGTACGAGTAATTCAGCCGCATATATTTCGATTTCCCGGTTTCACCGGCAAAGTAGAAAGCCTCGTACTTTTCAGTCACGTTATCGCATCTTTTCTGTTCCTATATTTCTTTTTATCTTTTCTTTAAATCCATTTTCCTTTCTTCTAAAAAGAAAAAATTGAAATCGTACAAAGTTATTTAAATGAAAATCGAAGTTTTCTAACGATGGGTAAGAAAAACAAAGTGATAAAAATTTAAGATGCGCTTTGTTTTTCCGGGTTGCAAAGCGTCCATTATTGTTCGCGGAGGAACGGAATGTTTCCCTAGTGTTTGTAGAGAAAGGGACACGGGTGATCCTGTCGCCACTCGAGCACAGTCAATGAATTTGCGACGACACTCGGAGAAATTTTAAGAGATGCCCCCCTTTCGACGATCTTAAATCGTCGGCATCGCGATCTCTATTTCCGACCACCCTTATCTTGATTCGCCGCAGAACGGTTTGATTTCAGATTGGACCATGGTACTTCCAATTTTCCCCGCGTGGATCGATGCCCGTCGCTTTTTTGCCCCGTTCCAAGCAATTTACAGACTTCTTCTTGTCGCATCAGCAAATTAGATTACATCCACGAGCTTTCAGCTTCGCTTTTTTCCTCGTTTCCCTTTCGGCGACTCCTTCCATTTAGTCTGTCTGATCGATAATGCGACTGAATAATGTTTCTTCTTCTTTTGATTTATCTTTTTAGTTTATTCACGATGTCTGGTAGTTGTCATTGAAACTTTTGTTTAATTATATTTGAACCAACACCAGCCATAGTAGCCAACGTGTTAATAAGAATCAGTAAAATTATCATTGAATTATTAAGTGTCTTATCAGTATTATAGGATAGTGGACATCTAGTGCAGGGTTTTCCAAACTTTTTCTGCAATGGAACACTTTGCAAATCCGGAAATTTTAATGGAACACTTAGTTTATTTTTTAGCTCGAGTAATTCCTATTAGTAAAAATTAAAAAAAAATGTTATTAGAACATATTATTTATTTAGTAATTATTTTTAAATTTTCGCAGAACACCTATTCAGGTTCAACGCAGCATAGTTTGAGAAACCCTGGTTTAGCCGGTTCGGGTTGTAACCATTTATATCAAACATAATCTTCGCTCAATTCAAATGGAACTAGCATTCCTTTTCGCCTCACCATCGTTGAATCCCAGAGTATTTGTATCAAAGGTAGATCGAGAGAACTTCTATCGTCTCGATAAAGATTAAAAACGACCAAGTTGTCTGATTCACCCTAAATGACCCTTTCACATTTCCTATGGCGAATGGTATTCGAGAGGGGTGAACGAAGTTATCGTACGACCGGAATAAGGACCAATCGTCTGTAACAGGTAATATTACAGACGTAATTTCCTATCCGTGTTTCCCTGGGCAAACGCTCGGAGATTCCCCCCCAGTGTGGTGGACGGAAAGGGTATTTTCCAGAAGACGAGGAGATAACGTAAATTTACCGTCCGGTTGTTTCCGATTCTCCGTCAGCTATTCTTACGGGATATAACTTTGTTTTAATAAACAAAGCGGCGAGTTTCATATCGCAGCCTGATGGTTCATCAAGGAGGAAGAATAATCTCTCCCTGCTGAATTTTCCCTTCCTTCGACTGAAAAGCCAACTTCCTTTGTTGCAAACTTAGCCTTACGCTATCGTTTCCATTGTTCTTGTTTTCGTTAGCGGTTTACCCAGTCTCGGTCAGGATGAAAATTTGGAAATTTTCCTAATTTTCATATCGTAATTAACATCTGATAAAATAGTTCTAAATAAGTTGATACAGTTTAATCAAATTCAGATTAATTTGCAATGCCTTAAGAGATATAATTGCAACTTTATTCGAACGTTAATTAACGAGAGTTTCGACGGGCATTGAATAACAAATTTAATATAACGCTTGGCGTAATTGAATGCGAATTTAATTCGAGACCGTCCGCGTAGGAAGTTCCGCAGGGCAAAACAAACGCTTCCTGATTTACCACCCCCTTGGTAACGATAGGAGATAATCACACGAGGCATCAGTAGAAACTGTACGGGATAAGTCAGCCGCGGGCAGAAACTGCAACAACTGTTAACTGCATCGACTGTAAACTTGGCTCGTAGTAAAACGCATAAATAATGGAAACTTCGTGCTGTACAGATAATAGAACTGGTTAAATGTGTTCCCACGTAGCCGGTGACAATAGATAACGACATATAAGTAGAAGTGTATCGTATAAGTCGGACACCGCGAGACCGTAACTACTCGTACCTTAACTACTTGAACCTCGTTATTTATAGCTGATGTTTTACACCGAAAATGGACAGCGGATAAAATATCTCGTAGTCATCACAAATTCAAGGGGAGTTTTTAGATACTTTGAGCACCGCGATTTTATAGCAAAGTCGCATCAGTGGCGGATTAAGTCAAGCGGTACAAATTCCGGGGCCCTCAAACTTAAATTAGAAAAAAAAGTTTTAAAAAAACATTAGTTATCAATAAAAAAAAGTAATTAAAAATTAGTGTGTATATGTATATCATTATGTTGACTATAATATGTGTAATAACAGAGTCTTTGGTGAAACCCTGTTATTATTATGATATTTGATATAAAAACGTGATTTTCCTCGAACCCTAATGAAAAGACATTATAACTCAGGGCCGCTTAATCCGTCACTGATTATGAGTCGCAATGGGGTGAATCTTCTATCGTCATTCCTGGCCTCTTTTGCCAGAGGCCAGGATGGAAACGAAGAGACGCGTAGGAAAAGTCGGTGGAACGGTGAAATTTACTGCTCGACTCATTTCGCTGCTGCGGAATAAATGGACACTTGTCTGGGAGCGATGTAAGCTTGCGGGAAAAGACACAGGCTCCGGTGGTTTATCACCAGGGGACAAACGGACCGATTAAGACAGAAATAAACGCTTCACTTACCGGCGTCGTGCGATTCATAAAGCTTTCCAAGTGTCCATCCCGACGTCCCTAGATGTGCCAGTCACCAGAAATAATCCCTGGATCTCCCTTCCTCCAACTTCCCCGGTATTAAATGTCCTTTCACTATCTGCTCGACGAGATCCTCGTGAACACGCCAAGTACGTCGTTGCTGTAACAAAATGAAACGCGATTATTACTCTTGTAAACAATTATATAGAGTAATCTCGTATGTTTGAAAAAGAAAATTTCCCAATTTTCATTTATCGAAGATCGCGCTGTATCTTATAAAAAAAAATGGTACTCTTTTTAATCCCAGCATTATGTAACAGGCATTGTTAGGCGTTACTTTGAGAAAGGTTACACTTTTCCATCCTCTGTGTGCTTAATCAATATTGATGTAGGATCAGTCTACAATTCATTTGGCCCTACGTCGAACCAAGTGACACGTTAAGCTTGCGTATAAAAGCACCGCGTAACGTTGATGTTGCTCGATAAATGGGGAACGAAAGTAGGAACCATCTTGATGTCGTTCGATTGAAAATTTTATACGTGGCTGAAAATTCTGAACTTTTATGGGGGTCCATCAGTTATATTATAAAGGATTCATTCACGTTTTTAATTATTCTCTTAATCGATTATGGAATTTTCTATTTCAAATTATAATTTAATTTGGTAATTGAATTTATAAGTAGTTAATATGATGAAAAGCTTCAAATTCCCGGTTGAATATTATTAAATTAATTTATATACACGAAACATTGTACGAATTAAATTGAAGGATTGAAATGAATTATACAATGAATTTCACGTGCCAGAGAAAATGAATGTAGGTCAAGTTAAAATTCCCAAACAAATAAAACATTGTAGAGGGAAATGAGGTCGTAACAGTATCGTAGAACGATTTTCCTTGAAATCAGCGCGCTCCTCTTCGCTGATAATCCCAGGTAAATAAAAGGTACGATTATTGGTGCACCTTTTATCGTGAGAACAGTCGTTATCGTCGATCCATTGAAGATACACACGTAAGTGTGTATCAGCCATTACATTCTGACCATAGAGATTCCTATGTACACCATCGGCTATCCTGGCAATTCTATTACACCGCTACCGAACCAATTATCATCCCTATCGATTTCCATTCGATTGTATATCAGGAGAATCGATGGAAATCGATATAATTATACGCGCCTCGAGTCTTCTCTTGTCGGCCAACTAATTACCAATCGATGTTTCAACAGTAGGCTATTATAGTTCTGGGGCAACTGTCTATCTGGATTATGTCTGTTTCAGAATTCGGGATCTGTTCGCTAAAACGATGAATATCGGATTATAGGTAAAATTAGGTGATCGGAAATTTTTTCTACATTTATCTGAAGCTTGACAAATTTTGTATGCGGGGTTTTTAGTATTTGTAATTTCAAAAATTAGGTGATCGGAAATTTATGCAACATTTATCTGAAGCTTGACAAATTTTGTATGCGGAGTTGTTAGTATTTGTAATTTTAAAAATTAGGTGATCGGAAATTTATGCAACATTTATCTGAAGCTTGACAAATTTTGTATGCAGGGTTTTTAGTATTTGTAATTTAAAAAATTAGGGGATCGAAAATTTTTGCTACATTTATCTGAAGCTAGATAAATTTTGTATGCGGGGTTTTAGTATTTGTAATTTCAAAAATTAGGTGATCGGAAATTTATGCAACATTTATCTGAAGCTTGGAAAATTTTGTATGCGGGGTTTTTAGTATTTGTAATTTAAAAAATTAGGTGATCGGAAATTTTTGCTACATTTATCTGAAGCTTGACAAATTTTGTATACGGGTTTTTTGTAATTTGTAATTTCAAAAATTTGAAAATTTCATTGTTAAGAAAAGTCGTAGAAGCGAAGGGTGTATTTGATTGATCAAAAAAAAATTGATCAGAATCCCGCCGCGTTCGTTTTTCTCCCTTCGATAAAAACTTTTCTCAACGACTCTTTCCAATGTTGCCTTCTACTTCACGTCTTCCCTTCTCCACCCTTTGTTCTTCTACAATATCTTTTATACCACGACCTCGTTTCCTCGTGGAAGCGAGGCTGAAACAGCGAGAGGAACAGCTGAAACATTAAATTCTAAATGAAAAGGCAGCCCCCGGAGTGGGACTTCGGAATTTCGAAAGAGAAGGAAGGAAGCCGTAAAACGTGGTCAGAATCTTTTTCCCTTGATTCACTGGTGGTTACGTCATCTCTATGACGTTACAAAAGGAGAAAAAAAAGTTATTTGGAAATATTCTTCGGGAAACTTGTTAAAACCTGATTCTTTTTATCTCTTCTGAAATTTCTTTCATTTTCTCTTTAACGTCTCGCGTAGTTCTCTCGTGGGAGAAAATTTTCAAGAGACCCTGAAATCAGTCATCTCTTTTGATCAGGCTATTGGGAACAGGGCGGAAAGGGGGGTGCGATCGAGGGAAACCGATGATAGAAGCGAACCGAGAGTTCGTCCAGGCACGTAAGACGATAAATCATGTGGTTACTGCATGTCCATGTGAATGGGCACATGCATGAATTACACCTGCGGTCACCTGTGCGAATGTGTATCGTGGCGTGGCTTCGTGAAAATGTGGTCGATGTCTGTGCGAACCCCTCCGTGTACACGGGGTGATTCTAAAATAAAGGGTGAATGCCCTTAAATAAATTAAATTAAAATAGATAACGTCGTTTAATTGTTTCATAAATAATTCAATTTTGTTAACGAGGAATTATTTTTATCAAAGACAAATTTAATAGCGTATGCATCTAAGTGTCGAAAGTTTTTAAAAAACAATTTATTATACGACGTATAAAAGCGAGCACAAGAGGTGTGTTTCTCTTTGATGTTATAATTGCTTCGCCTTTCCTTTAAAGAGAATAAATTTCAAGGAAGAACGAGGAGCGAATTTTGTATTCTCTTGTATGATGCACCCGCAGATAGTTTGATTCTTTCCTTTAAAAAAAAAGCAATTCTTCGATCAACGCAATTGTTTCTATGACAAAGTGGCTCTGTTTGCGCATACAAATATTGATAATTCATAGAAGAGCGCTTGCAGCTATATTGCCAGCTAGTGTTCATGTTTGCCCATGCAAGTATAAGTAGATATGTACGTTTATTCTCTACACAATTTGGTTTCGTGTGTCTACCAAACTGTATATGAACATATATGCAAGAATATGTAGAACGTTCCTCTAGTTTCCCTTTGTTTAGTAAAGCGAAAGTTATACCAACGAGAGACATTGGGGCCAATTGAAACACAACCCTTTCGCTGCAATTTTGATGAAACCTTTTTTTTTTATTGTAAATCATTCATTTTGGAAGGATCGTTTGAACGGGAAAATGAATTTGATATTAAAAGTAATTTAAATTGGCAGCTAATTAAATGGTCAGTATTTAAATCAACTTTCGGTCAGTATTTTATTACCAAAATGGTCAGTATAAAATTACTAGGTTAGGCTAGGTTAGGTTAAATATTGACCATTTGGATTTAAATACTGACCTCTTGGATTTAAATACTGACCTCTTGGATTTAAATACTGACCATTTATATTTAAATACTGACTATGTAATATTATTGATATCGACCATATTTATTTAAATACTGACAATTTAGTATAAATACTGATCAAAGGATACTGACCAAAGGATTTAAATACTGGCCCTTCATATTTAAATACTGACACTTAATATTTAAATACTGACCCTTCATATTTAAATACTGCCACTTAATATTTAAATACTGACAAAAAGGGATTAAAATACAGGCCATTTAAATTGAACTCGAGTTACCGTATCTTTTTCACATGATTCGTGTAACTCAAAAAGAAAGTTCATCCTCAGGCATGAAGTTAGCCTGATAGTGGATGTGTACATCGGAAAAAGATCATAACGAACACAGTCAGTCGCGAGTTTTTGCCACGAAAGTTACGTTTACGTGTCGTGCATAAAATTCAGCTGGTACGTGCACCGCGTATCGCGTCCATTCGGAGGCGAGTTCGAAACGGATTCCAGCCACCCCGCCGGCATCACTCGCCTCGAGAACTTTCCAATCGTTAAGCAAATTGATATCGATCGTCGTCGAAGAGTTTCGTTCTGCACAAGCTTCTTTTATGGCGTGTACGAAGCCTCGGGAATCTTACGCACCCGCGCGGATAAGTTCGCGTGGAACTTCCGATCGAGTTCGATAAATCAATCGTAGATCACCCTTGCTAAGTGTGAATCAATTCGATACATGGAAGCTGTTGAAAATTTAGGAATTAATATTATTAATATAATTCTGCTGAAATCGTAATGGGAAAATTTCGCTTAAAAGCGTCCATTAAATTCTATGAATAAATTAATGAATAATAATTAGATTGCGGGAATTCGTTACACGGGATAATATAATACTCCGAAGGAGCTTAACAGGGAAAATATTTTATAGAAACACGCGTTTCCATTTTCAACGTAATAATAATAGAATCTCTACGTTGTACGTTGAATAAGCAAATGTCATTTTGTTTTATGTACACGTTATGAATGAATTTTGAAAGGACTTTTGTTTCCATGAATTTGAGTGTCCATTAGCATGCTTTCATTAAAACACATTAACAGCTCATGTATTTATTACGCAGATGTTTCCATTCGAATATTTGATGATGGTAATCTATCTTCGAATAAATATTTTATAATCCTAATAGGAAGCATGCGTTTCGATAAAGAGATTGTTATTAATTTTTACTTATTCTCCTTTTTCGTTCCTTTAATTATCGGATTATAATTGGCGATCGAGGAAATTTAAGAGAGTCATTAAGGAACGCGAATCGTATTTCTTTCGCGGGTTATAATCGGCGATCGTTTTCGAATATTAAACTTTGACGCTAAATTCACGCCGAAATATTAAACTTGCCGAGAACTTTTCGAGCACCCGTTGCATGAATGCAGACGGTTCGATAACGGGTGTGCCATTGTTTCCGAATTCCCATTATAATCGAGTTTCCGTTTATGGCTCTTTTGTCGTCGAACGAACTTTTGAACTTAGGCTTTTCCGTGCAACCACGTAGAATGGGTTCGATATTAAGATATTAACAGTTTCGAATTAATATAAAATCAATTTTTTTTTCATCGTCGATTTATTTCCCTCGAAACAAGATACGATGATAGAAAAATATAGACAAGAAGCCAGATATTTGCCTAAGCGACAAGCACGTTTCCGGTCTGGTGAAATGCACGCGTTCGTGTCTGACGGAGGCCGCATTTCACGCTGTACATCCACGTCGGGCTAGTTCGGAAGCATCGTGCTGGACACCGGAAGTAAGTGGGCACGAATCGATCGATAGTTCCTTCCTGGCTTGCCACGGTCAGCCCAGCTGTATTGCGTTCCGACTGACTCTTGTCCGACACTGACGTCTCCGCTCGCCGACAATCTCATGCATTATGGGCATCCTTGAAGCCCGAAAGCTGCCGGCTATGGAAACGAGAGGCCCGCCAATGGACATGATTCCCCAGGCCTCTTTGTGTACCCACGATATCTGATCACCGGTTACCGACTTCGCTGCCACCAAGATTAACGTTCTTCGACGTTCAACCAGCCTCTTGAGGGATATGTATGATCTTAGACACGTGCTGCTAGGTCCCTTATTCTTTTTTACATACGTTAGACTTGTTTAATTGAAACTACGTAACTGAATTAGTGATTATCATAATTCAATATCGTGGCACCCAAAGATCCTTAAGCTCGAAACTTCCATAATTAATCTCAATTGATTTTTATTATAGTATGGTCTTAGACACGTGTTATTAGATCCCTTATTCTTTTTTACACACGTTAGATTTGTTTAATTGAAACTACGATTATTGGTGATTATTATAATTCAATATCGTGGCACCCAGAGATCCACCCTTAAGCTCGAAACTTCCATAATTAATCTCGATTAATTTTTATTATAGTATGGTCTTAGACACGTGCTATTAGATCCCTTATTCTTTTTTACACACGTTAGATTTGTTTAATTGAAACTACGATTATTGGTGATTATTATAATTCAATATCGTGGCACCCAGAGATCCACCCTTAAGCTCGAAATTTCCATAATTAATCTCGATTAATTTTTATTATAGTATGGTCTTAGACACGTGCTATTAGATCCCTTATTTTTTTTTACACACGTTAGATTTGTTTAATTGAAACTATGTCACTCAATTAGTGATTATCATAATTCAATATCGTGGCACCCAGAGATGCTTAAGTTCAAAACTTCCATAATTAATTTCGATTAATTTTCATAATAATATTAAATAGTAATGGGGGGAGGGAGGGAATAAGTAGGTCGGTGATTTCAAAGTTTCATGGTTCAAAATAGAATCATTATTATGCAAATAATATTTGGGATTCTTTAATCTAAAAACACATTCCCCTTTATAGGAAAGAACAAACTTATTTCTGTACGTTAATACACTTTCAGATCCTCTTATCTTAGGCTTACAACTTGCGAGGAAATTTCACGATACCAAGATCCTTTCATGAATATTTAACTCGCGTATTAAGAACAACTTTTGAAATTGTGTACATTACCAAATTCCACGGTAATTTGAATGAATAATCTTGTACTTGTAAAATATAAGTACTTTCAAGATGAGTAACCACATATTTTACATGACTTGCGCGTTCAGGATTTTGGAAGAACAATATACAGTGGCGTGCAAAAGTATTCGGCTACCGTTTAAAACAGAATACCTTATTTAAAATTTGACTAAATGACTTGATGTTTTTCGAGAAGGCTCACATAAAAAAGTTGAAAAATTGCCTTTTACTATTTCTTTCCCGATTTCGACAAATTGTAATTTTTTAAAACGACAAAAGCACATATTCTATTAAATGTTACATCGTAATCTATAGATTCAACGTTAACAACTCAACGATAACAAAGGCTAGATAACAATACAATCGTTACATTCCATTTCGTGCGTAATATATCATTCGATTTTCTGTTTCGTTCCCTGGAATTTTCTCTCAACGCGTAGAAAAATTGCAAGAAAGGGAATACGTGTTACGGACTTACGTAATTTCAGGGGGAAAAAAATGTATCAACCCCAGGATGCTTTTAAGCGAGTCTTGGGGAGACAGCCCCGATTTCTTGCTACCTTGGACAAAGAATCGAGTATATCAGGCAAAAACGGATGAGTTATCGCTGTTTCCTCTGGGTGATCGATTTTCCAAAGAATTCGCTGTTTAATGGAAAAACCTGAGACGCTATGTAAAAATTCTGCTTTCCGACTTTTATCCTTATTCTTTGATATCGTATAAAAATGCAAACGAAAGAAAAAGGAGGGAAAAGGAGGCGATATTAGGTCGGAGTAGCAAGCTCGAAGGTTCGCACCTACAATTTTCCGGGTTAGTACAAAATCGCGAGAGCGTAGAGTATAGAAACGTTGATTGGCCGGTGATTCTGGGGAATTCTTGGCCGCCGCGGAGAGTCAGAATCAGCGGTGCTCTGAAATGAACCACGACCCTGAAAATCGGCGGGCTTTTCGGGCTCGCTTCCGGTCGCATTACCGCGACCGAGCGCATCCCCTCGGGATTACACGAACTGCCGGCGCTGCTAGATTGCTTGGCAAATAGGATTGCGCAGCCAAACAACTAGCAGCAGTTACGAGAGGAGATTGGTATCGCGAAACGATGCTGGGACTAAATCGACCCGACCTTTTTTTTCCATATTTGCATTCGCCTTGAACTGTTCAGGAAAGATGTTCAACGGACGAACTGTCTCATGGTAGAGTATTTGCATCGAGTACTTGGTCAACATTTTTTTCTTTTAATTTTCAAAATTAACACCTTGATATGCCAATTTTTTTCGTGATACAGAAATGATCAATTTTTCTTTTAATTTTCAAAATTAACACCTTGATAAACCAATCTTTTTCGTGATACAGAAATGATCAAATTTTTCTTTAATCAAGTTTTTTTTCTTTTAATTTTCAAAATTAACACCTTGATAAACCAATCTTTTTCGTGACACAGAAATGATTGATTTTCGTTTAATTCAATCGAACTTTTTGCAATCTTTGATGTTTGACAAGCGTTCTTTTATTAATAACGTCAGAAGGCAACGTATGAAACGTGTACGCCGACGATTGGATACAACAATTTCTCTATTATAACGTAGCTATTGTTCTTTGAAAAGCGTTCGAAGATCAATAGCAAACAAACAAGCGATCCATTCTTCGTGCGCCAGCGTTCTCCAATTAATTCAAACGATACAGATTCCATTTCTTTCATCGTTGAAATTCGATATACGTTTCGAATAGTCAACAAACGTGATTCACGAATCGCTCGCAGCGAGTTACGCTCGAAAAATCGCGCAACAAAACGTCCCGTGGTATAGATATACACGATTGAATCGCTGGACGAACGTCTAAAGAAACGTTTTCCGCGCGTATCTTTCGCGTTCCCGTTTCTTCATTAATATTTCTGCCCGGTTACCATTCTTAATGAATGCGCATATTTTCAAGGATTTACCGTTCCACCTCTTCCGATGGAAAAACTCGTTAGATTCTCTGCCCGTCCGGTAACAATGCTTCCTCGAGTACATCGGGTTTCGGTGGTTTCGACCCCGTTGCTTGATTAAATTCCACCGCGATTAAATAAAACATCACTTCGCTTCTTGGCTGTGCACGAAATGCAAATTAAGCATTCGGGGCGACCGATTTCTTCCCTCGGTTCGATTTATTCGACTAGATCTGCCAAAAAAAACCATTTCAAGATGGTGAAAAGTTTCCCGTTTTATATTTCAGATATTCTTACTGTTAACCCCATATGCCATTGCAGACTTTGTCATTATACTACTAATTTATTATTTTATAATGATACTTAATTATCGTCCATTAACATTATATATCAACCTGATTAAATAACAGTACAAATTTTAAAATAAAATGTTCTGTTTCTAACTGTTCACCTAACTGTTCAGTTGAGCCAAATTAAATATAATATAATAGTATTTTTCGGGCGCATCAAATTCCGTTCTATTTGTATGTCAAGGGGTTAATTAAGAAATTCTTTTACGAATCAGAAAAATACTCACGCTCGCGGCGATCCGCTTCGCGTGCGAACATAAAACGGATTCTAGGGCTCGTTATCTTCTGTCCGTGAAGAAAGAAAAATAGAAAAATCTGCGGGAAATAAGTGGAAACGTTAAAAGTAGGGTCGCGTGACGTCAGTTTCCCATGATAGGACGAATAAGACCCCTGGGATCGTCCCAATGTACACAGTTCACCAAATACACACTGATTAGCGGGTACCATTGAACGGCAGTACGTTTTTCCCAGCATCGCAATAAAGTGGTGGGCTAAATTGGTCGATAGTTCGGTGACGAGACTGAAATCGCCTATCGATCGGTCAGACCGAGCCAATGGGCAAGTATAATTTAAATAACACGGTATTTTTGCGACCGATTCCGTCGCTCCTCTTTCTCTGTGCATGCGTACTCGCACGGTAATTGTTGTAATTAGATTCGCGTCGATTGTGCCGGGAATGCAATTAAAATCTTGTCCGCGCAATCTGCATTCCGCCACGGATCCGCGTTTATTTCGTTCAAACGGGAAAAGGGTTGTTCGTTATTTGTTGTCTAAATACATTTCCCGTGAATCATTTTAATTTCGTTAGAGTTTAAAAATAAAAATTCTTATCCGTTTCCATGAAATTATCACCGGCGATATCGGATCGTTGCCTGTGGAACTTCCTTCGCGTAATCACGATCGTTCGTTTCCCTACGGTCGCGATTGTAATTGTTAATCAGAGCAGAAAGTTTTTGAGGCTTCTTTCCAGTCAGCTTGAGCCGACGCGATCGATCGGCCAAATCTAATTGCAATTAATTTGTTCGAAGCGTTTCGTGACACTTTATTCGTTCGAGGGTGCGTTCGAGAGGTGGAACGACATTCCTTTCCAGAGAACTTCTACCCCCTTGTTCCATTAAATTGTTCCTGTTACTTTTATTAACCTGACACTCCTCGAACACTCCTCGAACACTCCTCGATTTACGCTCCGCTAGCGTGTATCGTGAATCGAGCGTTTTCATCGAGCGATGATTCGTAAATATAGGTTGCTGCATATTAGATTTCAACGTTATTCGAATGAAAATTATTCGAGAACAATAGCCAAATGGCCGAATGGCAAATAGCGATTGTTTTGTTAATTAAATTTCAAGCACGCAGACTCTTCATGCTGAAAGTTAATAATCGGTTAACAAATGTAATGATTATTCGCGAATAGTTTGTTGAAGTGTATATCGAGTGTAGGCGGTGTTAATCGTTTAAGAACAAAACGTAATTTAAATTGCAGTTTAATCACCTTTTCCAGCGATATATCGATTGACAAACGAATAAATGCCGGAATATAGGAATTTCGTTATTTCGAGTGTATCGATTGAAGCTTTCCTTGCACGTGTTTCATCATCGACAGATTAAATGAAACTCGGTTTGATTAAATGAACAATAAAATCGTGATCAAATATTGTCCAGACGAGTTTTAATTTTCTCCAGAGGATGTGTTCAACAATCGAACGTTGAACGTTTATTAATTATCGTTAATAAATGATAATTCAGAGAATATTAAATGTAATATCTGTATTATAATGAATATTTCATTTGTTTGAAAAGATATCAAACTACTGTTCAAATTTAAACAATAATTCCGTATGATTTTGTTAGAACAAAGTTTCTGTAAGAAAGGATGTAATTAATGCTCTACCTTCGGAGTGTAATCAAACTTGGAGGATAATTAATCATTTCGTGGACCGTCTGGTAGAAGTTCGGTCGTTTCGGAAATCCTGAGAACCTTTTGTTTTTCTATACGATCTTTTTCCCCTCGTTCCCATCATTCTTTTTCTCGCATGAGAATTACACGAAATCCACCTTCGCTTTCGCAACGAATAATGGATGCCATTATATAACCTCGCATCAAGCTTGTCCGAGGGGAGGGTGAGGAAAGAGAAATAAAAGGTCGAGTGACCGTGTCACACGGGGTGGGAAGAAACGTTAGACATGATATATAGGGTGAGCGTGTCGTGGTGGTATAAAAATTCATACAAAAAAGTAATATTCCTTGGGAAAAAATTCAGGCCCTTCAGTCTGGAGGCAGAGGGAATAATTTCTAAGTACCGTGCGTCGCCGACCTTCCGGACGAAGAGGCACATACTTTCTGACAAAAGAAAAATTACTAATTACAAAATTAAAAATTCTTATTTCGTCGAACTCCGAGTATGAATATCAATTCTGAGAATAACACACCCCTTTTCGTACCAGCGAAGATTTCAGGGGTGCTATTATTTTAATGCAATGCAGGGTGAATAATACTCGAATAACGCTCTTCTTTGATTTGTCAGTATCCCCATTGCTACTCTCTTATTTTTTTCTCACCCTCTGTAACCTTTATCGTGTTCTGAACTTGATAGCCCTCTCCTCTTTTTCATCCTCTCGCCCTCAAATTTCTGTGCGAAAGGTTTAATTATTATACAGTCGGTCGGTGTCTTAATTAATTCACGTTGGGAGACTTTAGTCGCGGAAAGCCGGTCGTACTTACGTGATTAAACGGCTTAAAGTGTCGCTAATGACTGAGGGAATTATTAATGATTCGAGATGCGAGGAATATGGGGGATTAGCAGGGGTTGCGATCATACCCTGCCTTAGGCGGATTCGTTTCTAATACCATAATGTGGTTAGATCTTTCTTCGTGGTGTTTGCGGGTTATCGAGATACGGACAGGAATCTCATAAACTGTTAAGTTCGAAATTAGCGAAGAAAATTTTTCATCAAATAATTAGGTAATTATGGGGTGAATTTTACCCTTTGTTTGGAAGGAACTATTGAAACTTGTAACAAAATTTGGTTTTTTCTCTGAACTTGTGTATAGATACAACTAATTGCGATATAAATTTTTTGTAATTTTCCGTTTTGTTTGCTTCCACGCTGTGAATGTTCTAAAAAACTACCATGAATTCTAAATGTGATGAGAAATTCGAGATTAATGAAAGTTGAATGATTGATTTGTTGATTCGAGCGTACAAACAGGCTTACATTTTTTCAAAAATATAAATCATAGACCATTCTTTATACTTTTTTATTTATAACAGCATCAATTTTATAGTAACTAGTTCCAACCTTCGTTTTTTCAACAGTTCAATTAAAATTGTATAAATAATTCCTTTCTTTTTCTTCCCCCGTATTTACTTACTAATTGCTATTACGGTTTCAATCCCATAATTGACGTACATCGAAGGAAACAACGTAGCAATATATCTAGGACGATTTATTCGAAATCGAATATTTTAATCCCCATTAGCTCGGTGGCGCAAGGTATCAATGATCTATCGATGCGTACATTTTTCACTATACCTTTAATTGGCCCCGACCGAATCGATACGTCCGTGTTTTAGCATATTTGCCTATGTCTCGGTCCGCCTGTTTCCCGACCTGCTGCTCTCAAACTAATTACTCGTACGATCGTTTTACCTCGATGATGCTCGCGGTCGGATAAATTTGTCAATGAAACGACCGATTCTGTTTAATGAACGCCGAAAATTTTATCATCTAGCCGGGTCATTATGGTCTTTAATAGTCACCGTTTCGCTGGAAAATGGATAGTAGGATTTGTGAAGTCATAGATGTAAAATAAAATGGTAAAGTAGTGGAACTTAATTTGAAAATATCTCGACTCGAATGAGATATGTCTTAGAAAAAATTTACGGTTCGATTCGAATAATAGAATGATATAAGAACGATATTTCGAATGGAATGAAAAAATATTTTTATTAGAAAACGGGAACGGTGCATCGTGGAAATGGTGGAACGAGGGAAACGATAATCGAATTTGTCATTTTCGACTTTTACGATCGCAATGCTTGCAACGAGAACAGACACCGAAGTTTATCGTGTTTTAAATGAAAACAGACGAGGCTCGACTCGAACCAGATCCGACGATCAATTAGCCGATTCGTTAATTAGCCGGACGCGATTGCCACGCTGATCCTGCGATCCGAACTTCTGAAATATTCAATCGGCCAAAGTAAATCGAATCGTAACGCGACCGAGTTAATTTCACCCGTGACACCTATGCTCTTACACCGCATAATGGATGTTGGATCCGAAACGAGAGCTCCTATAAATATGGTCGATCGGAATGATTGATTCGTCCAAATGGAACGGAGCGATGGAAATTTTTAAGTAGAAAAAACGAGACGTGTTCGTCGGATCGATTGAAAGAATTTATTTATCAGAGTCGAATAAACAAACGAATCGAATTGAATTCTTTCAGGATATTAATGAGCAAATTGCTTCCTGATGTCACGCGCTGAACGTATTGAATTTCCTCTTCGGCTAATTCGGTTCGGAATTTAATTATAAGATTAACCAAGGCATTTGTGTCAAGTGGGATATCGATGGCATGAAATAGAATGCATTCTTCTAATTAAATATGGAGTACGAGAACTCCGGATTGGTATTTGCAAAAGTTTCAGAGGTTGACAAAATACATACAGTGAGAGGCAAAAATAAGTAGACACTGTTTAAAATAGAATACCTCGGTTTTTGAGAAGCTATAAAAATTAATTCACTAAATTATGTATTTTCATCGTTTTAAAAAATTATAATTTGTTGAAATCGTGAAATAGTGAATGGTAATTTTTCAACTTTTTTATGTGAGTCTATAATGAAAATTTCTGTAATGTAGATTCAGATAAGTTATGTGTATGCTGAAAATTTCATCGAGATTTTCGGAAATTTTAATTACTTATAACTTTTAAATGCGTCGACTAATCTCGATGAAATTTTCAGCATACATATAACTTATCTGAATTTACGAAAGACATATTTTAAATTTTTATTATAGACTCACATAAAAAAGTTGGAAAATTACCATTCACTATTTTTTTTCACGATTTCAACAAAGAACCTCAAGTTATTTAGTCCAATTTTAACCGAGGTATTCTATTGTATTTTGAACAGTGTCTACTTATTTTTGCCTCTCACAAATTATGGGAAAATTAACCCTTCAAAAAAATTCAAAATCTCAAAAACTGGCCAATTTCTATAAAATAATACTCTTTCCATTGTTCATTTTCCATTGTTCATTTCCCATTTTCAATACACTGTCCGTAAAACTGATAAAATAATTCAACATTCTATGCTGTTGAACTCATTTTCTCACTGATTTCACGGTATTGACGTTTCTTTATAAAACAGTCCAGTTCGCAGGTGAATTTTTTTGTTCACTTTCCTCCCACTGAGCGACGAGCTGTCTATCAACGCTTATAACGCGCACGATTTTCGAAATTGGTTTTCTAGCACATTTCTTTGAAGTCCTCTCCGCGTTTCGAATTTAATCCCTCGAGCTGTTTGAGCGTTCATCAATCGTGTCAAACGATAGACGACGACGTGAATTCGTTAAAAGATCGAACAGTGCTGCGGTACCCGTCTCTGTTGACTTTGTTCTTCTCCGTCGCGAAGCACCCGAAACTTGCTGCGACCGGAAGTTAGACTAGTTACCCCATCCCGCTAGAAATTAACCCGTAACTTCCAGTTCACCGAACTATCTCGTTAGAGAGAGGACAAAAATTGATAATATAACATGTTCGAGGGTAACGAACCGTTTCTCCGATGTCTAATTTCTATGAGAAATGGTATTTTCAATAGAAGAGAACATGTTTTATCTACGGGGAAATATAGAGCGAGGATCTTTGAAATTTTTAGAGAAGCATAGTGCAAGGATTACATATCTCTAGAGAAACATAGGGCGATGATCCTGCGTATCTATAGGGAGGTGCAATGCATGGATCCTTGGTATCCCATGGGAAACATAATGGGAGGATCCTTGGTATCTATGGGGAAGCATAATGCGTGTATCCTTGGTATTTCTAGGAGAAGCATAATGCGAGGATTCTCCGTATCTATGGGGAATTATAGTGCAAGGAGTAAGTTGATAAAGGAAGTGCGTCGCCGACTCTCCGGACGAGTCCTCAGTTTTTCGAATTCTAAAAGTTTTTATTGTTGCCACGTTTATGTTCGTATTACCGCGGTACTAAGTGGTTTTAATGGAAAACGAAGAACATTTTGGAAAGTCTGTGAATAATGTACACGTGGAAACGAGTGGAGAATTCGTGTTCTTGTTGCTGACCATTAATTTTAATTCATGCTCTAACGAGTCGGCAAGCAAGTTCTTTATGGAAACCGCGAAAATCTCTCCTTCTCGAGAGGAGAGTTTCAGGATTTATTTATGATTTTTATGCCACGCGATTGTTTTTGTATCTAATTTTAATGAAACCAATCAGTGATTTTTAAAAACAGCTTTTATTAAATTCGAAGGCTTTCGTTATTAAAAGAAAAATTTTACAAAAAATAAATAAATACTTTATCAGATTGGCAAATAAATCCGCGAGCTTTATTAAAAAATGAGCATAGAATAACAAAATGTTATTTCGCGTAGCATTTACCTTGTTTGCAAATTTTAGTTAACAATTCTGTAACACCACAATAGTCTGCAAAATCTGTTTTCCAAAATACAACGCGGTATTTAAAAAGCGTTGTATACAGAGAAAAATGGAATAAAAATCCCTAAATTGTACCTCGTTGTTAACACGATGAAACATTGCGAAATTGAAAAAAAGAAATAAAGAAACCTTATAGAAAAATACCCGAAGAAGAAGCAATAAGACAGCGAAAGATATATTACGTGGCACACATTTAACACTGGTTCTCGTTTAAACTGACATGGAAATGTAGGGAAAAGTGGTGGCAGACGGGTTGCCAGTTTAAATGAACATTTGCTCAGGGAACAAACTACCAGCGGAAGATGGATCTGTAAATGGAGACTAGTTTACGGAGTTCTGTAAACTTGCTTGGCCCGCTTTGTTACGTTCACCTTAGCTTCGGTATTTTACTTCGGCTTCTTGTCGAGTTAGCGGGCATTAACTATGTAATCAGTAACAGGGAAAATTGTTTTAAAAATCCGGGAACCACGGCAGAGTTAATTCATTTCTATCTAATTTTAATTGGAAATAAATGATCGAATCATTTTGATTCGGGATTCCGAAAATGACGGAGTTCTGGTTAACGAGGAAAATTCCAATATTTCGCGTTCGAATCGCTCCTGGCATTTTCCAACCGGGTTTACAAAGGTATTAACATTGCTTGGGTGGAAA
Organism: Osmia lignaria lignaria; assembly: GCF_051020975.1. Classification (NCBI taxonomy): domain Eukaryota; kingdom Metazoa; phylum Arthropoda; class Insecta; order Hymenoptera; family Megachilidae; genus Osmia; species Osmia lignaria. Next base: position 3,823,902 of record NC_135040.1, read on the forward strand.
ATTTAAGAGCCGCAACGACGGTGAACATAGGGCGGAATTTCGTAGGGTGGACTGTCGCATAGCTGAGACATCGGAATAGTTGGCCACATTAACCGGACGTTCTCGCTGGACTTTGCTAGATGTGTTCGTACGAGAGTGGACCGAACGTAGATAGATACGTTGGTACGTACTCTGTGTGTCAGCTCGTTAGGAAATATCAAGCGTGCAAACTATGACGGCACCGGCGTCCATTAAATTAAGTCCTCGCCGGTTAACAGATTGCCCCGGAACACGGCCTGAATCCTCCTGCTCGCGATAATTTATACGTTAATTATACCCCAGAGCCTATTGTTTCGACTAATTATGATTCATGTCCCCGTTGATACGACGCGGCAAAGAAACAACTCGTATCGAGATTCCTAAGTAGCTTGATTATCAAACTGCAGTTCAAATTTTAGATACAAAGTTTGAAAATTTAGATAAATACAAGACTTGGCTTTATATTTGAATTTCCAAACACACTGGAATTTATTCTGGACACTTTGAATTAAAATATTTTTTATTTCATATTCTGATATGCTAAATTGATACTGTCATATTTTTATTGTAATCTATAATTTTTATATGATTTGGTTCGTAAATGTTTTAAAATTTTAATTTAAAAAAATCTAAACTGTTTTTTTTGTTTTTGCGCTTGGCAACACGAAACGTCGCATGATGTGAAATAGCCAATCACATGATGAAAGGATATCCAACGAAATATTAATTTTTTTCTATCTCCTTTGATGTGTTGAAATTGTAATTTTTATTCTATATTAAAAATATTTTTTTATCTAAGCGACGCCCTAAAATTAGAAAACAATAATTATAATATAAAATATAAATGATTATATACTAAATAATTTGAATTAAATGCGAAATTGAAGTGTCCGGAATTAATTCCACTATTGTAGAACGTGTGAAGAGTGAAAATATTTTCGTTGGGAAACACGAATGCCGTTCGTTTAGGAGAAATAACATTTCTTCGACGAAATACCTGTTTGAAGGTTCGTCCACATTTCCGTCGGTAGTTTCGGTCGAAAAGGCCGGTGTAATTGCGAGCAATAGCGTGTGTATTGCCCTTGTTACCTTGGAAATCAAAGCGGTTGCAAGGTTGCTCGTCGCTCCGTCCCAATTATTGTTCCCGGCGTTGCTTTCGATGGCGAACGAGGGCACGGGAAACGTGAGAATCGAGCTTGCCCGAGGATCGTTGCGAGACGAGCATGGCTTTCGTAAATTGCTTCCTCTTATGGGGTATTAGACAGAAGCTTCCGGTGAATTTCACCGTGTCCCGATGAACTGAATCTTGATTACGTTCACAATTTCGATCATTTTGCAGTCGTCGTGCCGTGAAATACTTTATCAGCGAAACACAACGCCTCTGTGTTGTGTATAAAATTTTCTGCTAAAACACGTAGAAATGCATTTCCAAGATTAACCCTTTCGCTGCCACGCGAATTTTTCAACTTGCACCAGTGGACCTCAAATTTCATATTAAAAATTTTATAATGGCAAAGAACTGCGAAATATATTAAGACCACCGTGGCCCAAATGAAAAGACAAGCGGTCCCATGGGACCACCGTGTCAATGAAAGGGTTAATAAAAATAATGGCGCGCCGTAGGATGGAAGGTGTTGATACTGAAAAATTTTTTCCTTCTTTTTCAAGTGCGAAATGCTTGAAAACGATCGATCTCTCTTATCCGACGTTATCAAAAAGTGAAATTCGACGAGTGACGTGGAAAGCAGAGTTTCAGGTGAATACGGTACACAGCTGATTTACGGGACCCGCTTTAGCCAGCGTGCTGTTTTCTCGCGGGCGATATTAAGCGGAAACTTTTGCTCCTCAATTTACGCTACTGCGTTTAACGCGGCCGTTCCATCCCGCTGCAATAACAAATACGCGACTGCATCAGAATAGCCGGATAAACGTTTACAATATTCCCTGTTTCATACACACCCACCCTTGCGTATTTACTGTTGGTCGTGTGCACTTTGGTGTAAAATAACGCACACGTTTTCGCGTTTACGCTTTGTTTACGCAAATGTAAAATGAGCCTTCTCGCGTTCTCGTATCGTATAGAAAGTTGGTAACAAAATTTAATGAACGTTAATTTACTAATGCTTTCGGTGCGCAAAATGTTTTCAGCAGTGGTTAATTTATGGCGTTGATATTTATTTTATAATAGCTACAATACCGCCAAGAAGTTTGGAAACATTTGAATTGTTTTAAAAAAGTAATTAAAAATGTACTATAAGTGATTCTACATTGTATTCTTTTGCTTCTAATTCTAATACTGTTCTTTTTTTTATATTATTATATAGGTGAAGTAAATATTTTATGTACAATGCAATTGAATTATTTATTTAAATTTCTTTGTTCCTAAACTTTTTGACGGTAGTGTATATGTAAATTTGTATTTCGATACAATTTTCTATCGTAGTTAATTATCCAACTTTTGGTAAAATCTTTGGATTTCGTTTGACTATTGCAAATTTTGTTTCACTTTAATCGTTTACGATTGCAAAAATATCTGCAAAGCGATAAAATGTGTGCGAAATTTATTCTCTGACGCGTGTGTACAAGCAATATCGTAAACGGAAAACGTTCATTTTGCGCGGTAATAGCTTCGAAAAGCGCATGAAAGCGGCCGCGTATTTTTGAGACAGGGATTTCCGTTGCAAATTGAATCCGTTTCGAACATTGTTGAAATGTTGCGCGAAATGGAAATTAAAAAATGGGCGAAACGAGCAACGGAAAGTACGGCTTTCGGAATGAAAACGATTTAAGCTCCTTGATATTTTCCAGGATTTTCGATAGAGCTCCCTTTTCAGGAGGCATCGAATCGCGCGGAAATTACCGTCACGTTAAATACTAAACAGAATTGAAATCGAAATTACTTCGGTTAATGCTCCATTTACATCCAAGTCGTTAACTTTTAAGGTACACTCGAAGAATACCTAATTTCAAAAGCAATTACTGTATTTCTAATTTTTTTTTTTCTATTAAAATTCGAATCTTTTGTCGGTAAATTTTGGAATAATTAAAAATTCCTAATTCTCTTAACAAAATATTCACAAAATTTCTAAAAAATAAAATGAACTCGCCAACGTCGGGGCGAAAGGGTTAAGAAAAGCTTAAACTTGTCGAGCCTCTTCGCCACAGTGATAGAAGAAGAAAAGTGTGCAAAAAAAGGAAACGTTTCTTCAGAAGTCGTTTTTAACAACTGCTCGTTTTCCGTCGCTTTCACGAACCCGTTCAACGTACTGGCATAAATTCACCGGAAGCTTCTGCTTAATATCGCCCGCGGTGGGAAGCAATTTATGAAAACACATCCACTCGCAGCTTCGCTGTTCACCGCCCAATATCATCGTCATTGTTGCGGTGATAAACGCGCGAAGAAGTTTGCCCCGTTAAAAGATAAAAGGGGGAGGGATCATCGACGAGAAGGGGGGTGAAACAATGGGCAAGTTAAGGCAAGTCTGCCGGTAACTGGGAAGAAAAGTGCACTGAATTACGTGTTATGTATAGGTATAATAAGCGGCGATACTGTGGCTCCTTCGCTAACGCCTTGAAATACTTAATTTCAGATAAAATTCAATTTTCTTTTGGGAAAAAAAAAGGATTTCAACTTTGTTATACTTGTTTCTAAGGAACAGTTTAAAAAGTGTTTCAATTGAAACTTGGAAATTTTTTTTTTAAACGTTGCAATCATTTTTCCACCGCAGTGAAACATTGTGTAGATTAATATAATTAATTGATTTGCAGTAGCGATCGATTCGCGAAGCGGGGTTTCCTTTGCCGAAGTGTATCAATTCATAGGAAACTACCGCTTAATAATAGAAACGCGGATGGAACGATTTACGGAAACGCGCATTTCCACCCATAAAATCCCTTTTCGACGTTCAATTTGGCCCTGCATTGTTCGCCGTACTGCATTGCTTTTATATCAAACCAGTTGCAACGTTATGCATTAAACGCTTGCATTCGTTTCTATGTGTGCACGGCGGGAGGGGTTGTTGCAACGGAATGAAAGGAATCAGGATGCAAAAGCTATATTTCGTGGTTTCAGACCTTTGTTAAGATTTTCCATTGAAAATGTTACCGTGCCACGGGTTCAAGACTTTGAAGAAAGTAATATTTGTTCTCCGTAGAAACGTTTCGAAATTAATTTTAATCGAATTACGTAAACCAGGCGAGTTCATCGGACTCGTTTCGATCCAATAATTCCGATTAAATCTTCAATGATTAACCATGCAACGATGCGGGGGCGTGTTTATTTCTGGAATAAAATGGGGCACGTAGCATGCAGCGTTAAACAGGAACTGCATCGGTCGCTTGTCCCAAAGACAAAATCTTACACGTTGCTCGGTTGTGCGATCTCTTTTGATCGCGTCTTTGTTGCTCATCCAGGCTGTAATGATGTTAGTCATGCACACGAGCATCGGGTTCCCGGTAGCTCGCAGTTAATATCGCCTATGGCAATACAGTTCACGGAAGCGTATCCACTTTTGAAAGAACATCCTTTCTGATGTTCAATCTCCCTTCTCTGCTCGCGTTGATTTTAAGATTGTAGGTAGCCTGGTGGAAACAGAGCGGAGAAAATTCTCGGGTCAATGTATCATGGAATATATATATAAGCTTCTATCACAGCCTTTTGCCTTTTCCTCCGCTCGGAACTTCCCTGGTCGCCACAATTATTTATCGTGGATTTTTTTTTAAATCACTTCCACTCGAAGCGTTGAAACTGATGGAAGAAACATTCCTGTCCCAACGACGCGAGTCAGTTTTTAGACAAGAACTTCCTCTCCGACTGAGACTTATGCCATCCATTTATACCGAACGATTTCTTCCAAGCGGAATAATAGACAGTCGGAAAAGGTAGATGGATTGAAATGCATCGCGGAAAATTCACCGTTAGAAGTGACTTTCCTCGTAAATCAACAGTTTCATCGAGAATATGACGGATACCTTCGACAAACGTGTTTCTCGTTGTCATAAATAACGGAGAAAAGCGTTTTTTTTATTTTTTCTCCAGTCAGCATTTTAAAAGACTGCATCGAAAGATGGATTTAGAATAATAACGATTCCGGTTTCTGTGTCATTGATGATAACTCCGCAATGACACGATTAACTCTTGTTAATTCCGGTGAACACAAGGACTATCAGGACGAATAGCGAGACGGAATTCGGGTATTTCAGTTGCACAGTTGATCGAATTAATCAAGGCAAGCAGCAACGATCTTGTCTGTTCGATGTGGCACGGGTAACAGCCAACGGCAGTGTCGAGCACGTGGGCATAAATTCAGCTAGCTGGTTGATATCGGCCAACGACGCGTGGGTGGAACGGTTTACGAGGAAGCCGGCACCCAACGCTCTCTGTCCCTGTGTCCGTTTCCCGCCCAAAGATTCAGCCCCGAGCTGTGACGAGTCTGTGAAACTTGCGCTGGAAACCAAAGGGGAATTGGACGATAGAGGGTGGCGGTGAAAACCCTCCACGTTGGAAACTTCGAATTTCTACCTTTAGTCACGTAGTTGAGGGAAGATCCGTGTGGCTTTGTTAAACACCGTTTCCTCCGCTCACGTAAAATCCTCCAGCAATAATATCTTCCGGATATTTGTCAGAATCGAGCACACGACTCTTTGTTATTTGCCGAATCATTTACCGTCGCTGAATTTCCCGAAATATTTTATTTCGGTCCCTAATCTATGTTCGAAAGATCAAGCGTTCTTCCTGTTGGTTCAACGGAGCGTTCGTTTCCGTTGGATTTTCCACTTTTCGTCGACTTCCTCTTTCGCCTTTTTCCACGCTCAATGTTTTCGCGTATCGCCAGCCGGCGCCAACAAAAGGCGACAGTAATCCGCAAACGAGCCGGCTTATATCTAACGAGGGAACGCATTAATCACGGTCAGCGATCTGTATGAGAGTAGATATTAGCCGTGATGTAATTTTATTTACGACCCGAATTTACATACATTTCGCGTTCCTTTAATCGCACTTTTATTCTCTTCCACGCGAGCTTATTCCTATACCGAAACGTTTCTCCTCTGTCCGTTTCGAGAGTTGAAAAAAGGTGGTAAATATTTTGATAGGTGACCTTCTGTTTTTAATTTTCTGACCGTGGAAAAACTGGGTACTAGAGTTTGTATTTTTTGAAACGTCCCTCTGTTGCGCGAGGACGGAAAAGGTATTCGAGATATTTTGATAGGCGATCTTCTATTTTTCATCCTCTGATATAAAGTAAAAACAGAAACAGACGCGAAGTTCAAGAAAAAATTCAATATTTTTTAAATATTCAAAAAATTCAATATATTTAAAAAAATGTTTAAAATTTATTTTATCTACTTTAACGAGATCCATTTATAAGCAAAGTTCGTCGCCTAAAATCAGTATCATCGATTTAAACTTTCCAACCGGTAGGGTCACTTCAATTTTCATATAAATTGCAATAACCAGCCGCGACTGGAGTGTGTGTTTTCCAGTAAACTTGAAACTCGCCAGGAAAATGGATTCCTCCTCGGTATGCATTCTATTTGGTCGAGTTGGAAATCGTAAGAAGCTTGTTGAGAATCGAGGCTGATCGCCAGTGGAGAAAACTAAAGTTTCTTCGACAGCAAGTAGTACGAGATTGCAATAGCCAGACGCGAGGTCCGATTCGCGAGCGTGTTGATCTTTCGACGTTGCCACAGTTCTCCTGGCATTGCTTATCGCTGATAACAGAAACATGTGAACTTCTCAACGAGAGAATTATACGGTTCATATTTGTTTCCGATTCTTTTCACTGGAATAATTTATGCTCCAAGTACGAGAAGTTAAAGAAGATTCCTTCTTTTCTCTTTCTTATCGCGGAGAACTTTTATTCCTGTTATTCGAAAGTAACTGTCTTATAACTGCGGAAACCAGATAGAAATTTTCATCTTTTTATTATTGAAACGAGTAATTTTTGTTGCTCGGAGTTTCTGCAAAACGAGTTTGTTTTTATCTTCATTTCGATGATACAATTTCTATTCGTAGCTTTCCTTTCGGTTCTCATATTTCTCCTTGTTTTGGTTGGATATTATTTTAGACAGATGCTGACACCATTCCTCTCGCGAATGGCTTCGCAATTGTCGAATGTATACGGCACGTACGCGTCTTAAAGTATAGGCTTGCGAAGATGAAAGGAAAGTATTAGGAGCGTTCGATTCAACGCCTCAGCTTTTGAATTCGTTCCTATACCAATTTATTACATCACGGGGTAAAAAAAAAAAAAAAAAAAAAAACGAGCCTGATCAATGTTTATTGCAGCCGTGATCCTGGAAAAATTGGCTGGATTTATGCGAAACGTGAGCGTTCATTTTAACTCTACGCTTCGAGAAGATCCTTTTTGAAGCGTTTCGAACTTCGCGAAATAGAAGAAATTGCATTCCTTCAGATTTTTCAAGTTCACTTTAGTTTCGTCTTAAAATTGCAAAACTAATTTCTAAACTTATCTGGATTTATCGGTATAAATAATTGTAAATTGAACCGTGATTGCGAGAATACAGGTAATTTGTTAGCAACCGGTTCGGAGTGTCTGAAACGTAGGGAAATCTGTTTCCTGGATTGTGTCGGTCTCCTGGCATCGAATTCGACTCGAGACATCGATTCGCGTTGAATTAGGTGGCTAGCTGAAAATTTTGGCTATCCGACATGCATTGGACTCTGTTCAATTACAAGCCAAGCCCCCTCCTCCCCCCTCTTCGATCGAGAATCTCGGAAATGTTGAACCAGCCGAATTAACTGGAACCACGTTGAAATTGCTTCCCAACAAAATGAGTTTCTCCCCTCCTCTCCTTTCTTTCATAAATCATTATTGCTCACGTGTACACAGTTTCATGGAATTTTCTGATCAAATTTTCTCAATATATTACATAGATTATATAAGAAAATCTAATTTATTTTTTTTTAATGAAGTTGATTAGGAGAAAATCTAAATCTCTGAAAATTTCTTCTGAACATCGTCGATAACGAAAACTCAGTCGAAGTTCTCTGAATTTTATAGGTTTAATAATTCGACTAACTCGATCGTAAAACGATTCAAAAGACTTGAAGCTTAACTGACAAAAGTTTGTCTACGAAGACCGGAACGAGCAACTTCCTTCCTAAAATCGTCTTCCACTTTCTTCCCCCATTGTTCGATCCGCCGGCGAACTTGCACCGAAATCCTTCGGATCCATTGAGAATCTCACGTTTCCTGACTCGTCGAAAGATCAAGCATCGTTAACGAGATCATCCACTCGAATTAGTTGAACAATCAGGAGAAAAGGGTGCGCGATATATCCGTTAAGTAGAAGAGGCAAGCGTGTTGTCAGACTGCTCGAGGTAGTCGGTTCCAGTGGCCGGTTTCTACGAGTCTAGACTGGAATTCGCCGGTTGTCGAGGGGATGTCGGAGGGTAAGACGACTCGGAAAGCGAGCTGACTGCAGCCAAAAACGGATTACCGCTATTAGGTTCGACAGTTTCTTAATGGCGCCTCGACAGCGGGGAACGTAAATTTTCGTCGGTCGAACCGCTTTTGTCGCGTCGTAATCGAGTAACCAGCGAACAAGGGAGCGTGGAACGCTGCTTCCGAGCTCCATAGAACCTTCAAGACCCTCGCTGAATTCATGGAATAGAAGCACGGAATCCTATGCTACCGTATACTCGAATTGAAACGCGATACACGCGTCCATACATCACGCAACTTTGCTTCTTACCTCATAAAAGGGTAGATTTATTTTGACAGAAGTATTGTGTGACTTGGGGGCTGTTTGATTTTTTTTAGAAAATATTAGAACTTACCAAACTGGAAGGTTGTTCATTCTTGACCATCATCAGTTATTTCTGCAACAAAATAATATAAACAATTGTAATGAATTCTTGACAAATTTTCAGTTAATTAGCTCTTTGTTAAAATTGTGTCTTTTTATTTTTTATTAAATCAGTTTGGTTAGACGTGGTCGGTGGCAATTTAATTAAGTCTCGTTCCAGTGTTTCGATTCCCAAAAATGTTTGTTTCCCTTCTGTCTGGTCATTTTCCCTTGTTACCTTGGCACCTTTTATGCCGCACTACAAACGCCTAATTGCCCCGAAACAAATGAGCCCCGGCCTTTCTACGTGTTTCCTCGCAAGAAATTAAAAATTTCACCGACCCAACTCGACACCCCGTTGCCCGACAAATTACGTTTTCTACCACTCGGCCATTCACGCCAAAATGCATCTGCGGGACTTTTCATTCGTTGCGCAACGAAATCGCAGAAGGAATTTATAATTTTCAAAAGGATTTTTATTCAACCACAAGCCTCGTGTAACCTTCTTTGTTTCTTATATCAATTTATCCTTGCATCTTGCATTCCTATTCAGGACATTAAATCTTGTAGAATTTCAAATAGAATTGCTGTAAAGTTGTAGATCAGATGGCACGTCCGATCGCGCAACAGCAGATCTTATCTGCCTAACCGAGTACCAGTGTATTTCATTTTGTCAGTCAAGTAGTACGAGACGATATCTAGGCAGCCGGTTGATATACGAGCGTATATAATCAGGCCGTAACGTAGAACCAACGTGTAGACGGAGTTGCATACGAAAGCATGATCGGTGTAGTGTGTCGCATAGTAAGTCAAGTGGAATAAGAAGTTACGAGATGCTGTAAATGAAATAGGGTCCTTTCACGTAGAATATGCGATACATTTTCATATAGGTACTCCCACAGAGAGGCGAGGCTTTCTGAGGTCTGATTAATTATAGTACACACTCCTTTCTATACACTCGTCTCCTTAAAATATTATATTTTTAAATTTTAACGTGGAGGAGGGTTAAAATAATAGTGTACATATTTCAGAATATTGGAAATAGGTGATTGAAACAATAAAACAGTTTATTTCTGAACTTCAACTTTATTCTTACGAATTAATTTTGATTTTAATAAAATCTTATAATACATCCTAAGCTAATGGTTATTTCCTACGCTATCTTAACCTTAGTAGTAATTCAACAGAATTTTAACTATTAATATTTTAAGTATATCTACTAATAAAACAGACCTATGCTTGTTAATCAACAAAGGACAGTGTCCCAAGTACAATAGAGTATTGCACGAGTACGTAGGTAGAATAGAACTGAAGTACAATTCAGCAAAGTAGAATAGAACTGAGAACAAAACAGTTGTACAGGTAAATCGAATCCCATTTATACGTTTTCTGATTAATAGAACAGAATTAACATGATATTGTGTAAGTGGAATAGGATTTCGTGTATACAGACAGTATTTGCATGTTGGCAGATTAGTAGAATGCAGTTAGTATACGATTAAATCAAGTAGAATAGGATTGTATACGTACAAACAGAATCAGGACGGTATATAGACAATTTGAGCGGCGAGGTTGTACGAGATTAGGAAAGTAAAACAGAGATTCCGTGTGAACTGATAAATTGACTATCAACGAGTAGTTAAGCAAGTTAAACAGTAATTGTGAGTTGTTTAATCAGTATAACAGAGAAGGCTAATAAAAAATCACTTACAATATTTTCATTAATTTGTAATTCACATTATTGGTGAATAACGGAATTAATTGAAACAAACATGGCTTATTTTCATGGTTATTTAATTCCTTTCAAATTCAATTTGGAAACAATTGAATAGTCTGTTATCGATTAGCAAACAAAATTATATAATAATGAATACAACCGTATCGTGTAGTAATTATTTCATGTTGTTCAAGGCTAATTAAGGATCTGTTTATGTATCATTTAGTCTCTATGCCGCGTCCGCCCATACATTGACTCGTACTACTTAAAATTCCTGAAACAGTATTCCAAATACTGTCTCTGATACAAACATCGAATCGATACGTTTATTAAACGCGAAACGAATTAAAAAGTAAGCAAATTGTTGAACAAAAGTTTCAGCCATTTGATACGTTGAAATGAAAAAATAACCAAAGTTGGCGTCCAGTTTGAATCCGTGTATGAAAAAAATTTTTTCAATATCCTGTCTACTCTGCGAGGGAGAGGATGGTTCGTAAATGTCAGCCGACGAGAACATGATAAAATTGCGTGAGAGTATAACATAATTAAATTACCCGGGGGTCGAGCTTGAAATGAAAACACACAAAGGTATCTACACGTTAAAAGTTGCGTAATGAATGTTGAAACTTATGCAATTATCGGGGTTACCCGAGTTTATAAGCGTCAAGGGACCGGAACTGACGTTGTCAAGATCTATTTTGTAATTAAACTTAGAAGACACGAGCAACGACCAACTTTGCGTGTAGACACTAAAAGGAGAAAGAGAAGAAAAAAGAAGTGTATTCCAAAGAAAGAAAACACTTTGAGGATGGTTCGTGCAAGTTAATTAGAATTTCGCTCGTCTAACTTTTCGTCAAAATGTTTACGTGCCTGACTTTTCTAAAGTTTCCGGTTAATATTGTGCGGGTTATGAGCGGAGTATGGCCCGTTTCCTAGCCGCAAGGTATCGCGCGTGTAACTCCACCTTTCTCGAAAGTGCTCCATCACGGATCTTGTTGATATACAGGATGTTCGATAACTGGTGGTACAAGCGAAAAGGGGGTGATTCTACATGAAAAAATAAGTCGAAAATATACAATAAAAATTTGTCATGTGAAGCTTTGTTTTCGAGAAAATCGACTTTGAATTTTCGCCGAGAGATCTTATAAACCAACATTACCAAGGTTGGATCGGTCGTGCTGGAACAATAGCTTGGCCACCACGCTCTCCTGACTTAACTCCGCTTGACTTATATTTATGGAGTCATATTAAATTAACTGTGTATTCTGAAGAAATCATAAATTGCGAGCAATTAAAAGAAAAGCTTATTGTAGCCTTCCATACATTAAAACAACAGTTCATAGCGTTCATAGAAATTTAATTAGAAGAGCAGAATTATGTATTAGGGAGAATAGGCATCATTTTCAGCAATTTCTATAATAATATACTTTACGATTACTTCAACATCCTATTTCATTACGTGTTCCTAATTTTTCGCTACGATAAAAACAAACTTAAACTGCAATAATATCCATCGAGACAATGATCAAGTGCACGCGATTTTCTCGAAAACAAATTTTCGACTTATTTTTTCATGTAGAATCACCCCCTTTTCGCTTGTACCACCAGTTACCGAACACCCTGTATATATAAGATCTGAGAATATAGAACCCAGGCGCCTGGGGCATGGACCGTCCATGTCAGCCCCACTGACGAGTTCTAGTGGACGGTTCCCGAGACGAAACGCCATAATTTTTCCACTGGCATCCAACAATATTTATCACAGGATACCGTTGATAAATTACGTTCTACTTCGTGTCCGTTAAGAGTTAGCAACTCCGAACCCTTGCTAGCTTTCGATTTGATCTCTGTAGTTTGTTGCTGCAGATAGCAAGTTTCTACTTGTTTTAATCTTGCCCTCTAAGCTGCTTCGGAACGTTACTGAAGAGTTTCAAGCAGATTCGAAAGCCAACAGGACTTTATTAATTCCTTATCGGAATTCAATCTTGTCTGCAACACTTACTGTCGCGTTTCATCCGTTAACATTCAATTTCTCGGTTTGTTAATTGGTTAGTTAGGTAAGAATTTCATTGACGTGAGCTGGTGGTTTACGTTAGCCGAGGGTGCACGTCCAGGAACACGGGTCCTGCGGACAAAAGAACGGAGAGCCTTGATTTACTACCGCGTATAATTTTCGTCCCGGCATTAAATTAATATTTCCCTGGGCCTTTTGTTCGCTCGCTGGCACATAACTAACGAAGAAAAGAATCTTGATGAATGTGGTTCCTTTTGCGAATCACGTTCAGCTATAGAACGGTGAACGCTCGCGAAGAAACGAGCATGTCGCAAGAAAGGACTCGTCCTCTGAATGGAACATGAATCCTTGGTTAGATGGTTAGTTTTCGTTCGCGGGAAGGAATATTTGTTCTTCGGTGGTGCACTTGTTAAATCATCGTCATGGAAATGTTATTTTTATAAAATTTCTTTCACCCTTTTCGTCGCATTGTAAGAAATAGAATACCATTTTTCTATTATCGTGCTAGAATTTCATTTCACTCGCGCACGAAGAAAGCACGATACAAACGCGCGGATAAATGTAGAGGGGAAGTTTAAAAAATTTTAAATGTCGTCTGCAACTGGCCACGACTACGGAAACTTGGTTTAAAAGGAACTTGCCAGGAGAAGGTAAAAAGAAACGTAACAGAGGGAAGAGTCTGCAGTTGCTTGGGAAAGTTTGAAATTTTGAGGACGTGCGAAAATTTCGTGGAAAGTTTTATACCATCTAACACGATCGAACTTTATTTCTTAAATTTCTTTTTAGAATGGATGCTAATGTGATTATTTTTTTTATTTTCAGATTTGTTGCTCGAATTCTTCCTCTCGGACAACCTCTGACACTTGGGCGCTGATGGGTGTCACTGGTGAGTTTTTACCAAAATATGAACAGAAATGATATTTTTAGTAGATGAAAGATTTTCGAGATAAATGATAACATATACGATTATAAAAGTTCTTTCCCACGTGTAAATTGAAATTTAATCAGATCCCGTGTAAATCCATTCAATTTCAATTTTAATCAATTCCAGAAACTTTTCCCTTTAGTTATCTGCAAATGTGTAAATGGAAATTTAATCATTTGTTTATTGAATCCATTCAGCTCAATTATACGAGATCGTAACGCGTTAATGAAACGATTAAAAAGCAAGAAAAAGAAGGAAAATCCTCCTCATTAAGAGGTATTAATCTGAGTAATTAAATTAAAAATTAAATAATGTTATCTCTCCTAATTTTTATCGCAATATTATCAATTGATTATATATATTTTATTACTTTCTACGCCCACACAATGATTAACAGAGAAAAAAAAAATGAATACTTTTTATCACAAGCTCGAGGCTAGCAACACTCTGTCGATGTTTTCGAATAAAAAACAAAGAAAAGTTTGTAGAGGAGAGAGCTCGTTAAAACGTTGGCAACTTTGAAACAGCCTGTATTATAAAGTCGAGGGTTCTCTGGTCGACTGTTTCGTAAAGCATATTGATTTTCTATCGAAAGTATAGTCTTGAGATTCGACGACCTCGTTATCGTTCTCTAGGCCGGGCAAATCTGAACTCAGCCAAATTCAAATCGAATTTTCCTCTTGCATCGACGGGTTGCACGATTTCGAACCATTTCCGGGCCAAATACAATCGTTTACCTCCTTTTACCCAACACCATTTCAACCTGGTTAGACACTCGAAAGGATGTTTTCGTCCCCGTTTACTCACTATCCTTTGAACTAAATCCTACATTTTGCAACGCCTCACGCCTTTTCGTCCTTTCAGAACAATTTTATTTCCTCTTCAACACGGAGTAATATGAAAGAATCTTTTGAAAAATTGGTCCTACTGATTTCAGTTGTTTTTTTTAGAAATTAAGACCAATTTACTAACTAACGTATTTTAAAAAGAAAAGTATAGTGTATTTTTTGAATTTTTGAAGAATTTAAAAAGAATTTTTTGAAAATTGGTCCACCAATTTCTGTTGTTTTTTTTAATTTAAAAAATAAGACTAATTTACTAAATAACGTATTTAAAAAGAAAAGTATAGCGTATTTTTTGAATTTTTGAAAAATTTAAAAAGAATTTTTTGAAAATTGGTCCACCAATTGTTTTTTTTTCTTTTTTTAGAAAATAAGACTAATTTACTAAATAACGTATTTAAAAAGAAAAATATACCCTTTCATGCGAAAGGGTTATTTTCACCGTAGTCTATCCTTGTATCCAAATTCACTTTTAATCGCGAGCTACAACGTCGACGTACAAGCGGCTCTTGATGGCATCGTTATCGCCATTATTGGCTTCATATTGGGTCGTTAAAGCCGTTCCAGTCGTAAAGCAGATTGAACTCGAGCCAGTATTTTGACGCTTGGTAATCCGGTCCCGTCGCATTTCGAATAATTTAAGCATTCAACAGACGTTTGTTCGTTCGTTGTGCCGTCTCGTTTCGACGAGCATTTTTGTTCGCGTTTTTCCCAACTGCCGGAATTACATCGCTCGCATACACGTTTCTCGGGAAAAAACGTATCTTTTTTCCTCTCTCGTGATACTCAAATGATTCTGGGGAACCTTCATAAATCTCGCTGTGAAAACATAGCGAAATGTTTCAGCAGCCATCCATCTGTTGGACGTTCATTTTTAAATCGGACATATTTTTTTTTTTACACCGAAAAAAATTCATAGTTTAAGCTTTCAGTTTGATATATCGTGCTATACATTCCATCGATAAGGATTTATTTTTATTTTTTTTTTCCCCCCTAGAAACATAGGCTTCCGGTGTAATTATAATGTAATTATCGCGGCGACCACGCAGCTGTACACAACAGCACGATAAATTTTCGGTAATTCGTATTACTTTCGGTGCATTAGTCACGGTTAATTGCCCGGCTGCTGTAAATAATTTTTTAATGCGTAATTTCACGGATGTTATTACATCCACGGATTATAAAGTTGATTCGAAATGTACATATACGTGTTGCGATTCGTTATTCCGATGTCAGAGGAATGATTATTTTGCATAGTAAATATGAAACTGCGCGCGGAGAAAAAAACGGAGGAAAATGTCAACGTTCCCTGGTACAATGAATCAAGTTAGCGAACTAAATTTCATTCAGCTCGGTTTTTAACTGGATTTTCTCTGCCCGAAAGCGTACTCGGTTGTTCACGACATGTCAGTCGCTGTTAGGGCACCGGAAGCGACCCCGAAGTGTCTTGATTAAAAAGTTTTAAATCGTTTCCACTGTTGTATACCGAATTATTCACTATCGTACTTACGAGGGGAACTACCCCAGTGTAACGCTCACTTATTAATGAAACTTTGCCACCTTGTAGAGCTCGTCGAGCTGATCACGCCCATATCCCATTTTGGGGGTAGATGGTTAATTGTTTAAAAGATATTAACAATTAAAGTTAGTTACAAACTTACACATACAATCGGCTAGCTCTGCGGTTAAACAGATGACTCGCAAACTAAAGGTCCACGGTTCAAATCCTTGGTTCTCAACTTCTTTTTTTTTTTTTTTTTTTTTTTAATATAAAGATAATTTACAGCTGTACTATAATCATTGCATTTATTAATAATTAATTAGGTACGCTGCAATTTTTATAGAATTTAAGTTGTGTTTTCTATCTTCCGTATACCTCGTCTAAGGATTAAATCATCCCTTGTCATAATTTTCAGTCGCTGAAAAATAGAGTTGCCAATGTACAGGAGAGCTTATTTACCGGGATGCAATCTCCCGATAATTAATCCTCTTCCCTCGCGTTGCATATTAACAGGAAACTTGCACTACCCCGAAACTATCTCTGTTTCTACGTCGCGAAATGTTTTCCTTCCCTTCTCAGCCGAAATTCGTTAATCACCCAGCTGTCTTGCTCGATCCTACGGCAACAGCCCACGTGGAAATCGATACTTGCCGGCGAACACCGGCTCCCTGACGATCCTTCAAAAGTTTCGTGCACGAAATTGAGAAATTAACCCGGCAGGATCGCGTTGAGGTTGCCGGAGAGAGGGGTGGTTTATACGCGCGCTAAAGGGTGCGCTGGGATCTTTCTGGTTGAACAAGGTGGCAGGAGAGCTGGGACGATGGCAGATATACGTCGGTAATTTATCTCGTATCGTATCGATTTGAATTACAAATTGTCCAGGATTATGGCTCCATGCTGGGCCCGGAGAGGCGTGAACCGTTTTACAGCCCCGGATCAACGCGTCCATCCCTACTATTTTATCCATCGGTTTCGGTTTGCAAACGTAGCGAGATCACTATAATTTTCAATCGTAATTGCTATTTGATGGAATAGATAAAAATTTCAGCGTCAAAATCACCTGTACACAAACGGTGCTCGCGAAAGCGATAACGTTACCTGTTAACCACCGTGCGTCGGTGGCGTTGGAAAAGCGATTCGGTACCGTTGAAAAATTTACCGAACACCGTGATCATGTTACCGATCGGAGAGTTGCATATCACTCTGATAAACGTTTTCTGCACGCAACGTCGTTTCATTATTATGTTTAATATGGTTTCGCGTTAATCATCGTCCGTCGGGGTGTATCTTAGCGTGAATATCGCGTGTTCGCGTGACGTGGACGCGGAGCTTTCTCGTAACGAGAAACGGAACTGCGTAGATCCGGACACGATAAAAAAGAACGGCGCGAGATCCGTTTGTTGTTGAAATTTTCAGCGAAATTCGACGATCGCGACCACGGAATTTTAAGTTCCTTAATTGGACGGAAAATTTCTTACCCTGCACAATTTTCTATTCTCCCCTGACGAATAATTTTCGATAACGATCACGGCTGAGCATCGAAGTAATTAGGGTAAACTGGCGAAAGAGGATGCTCAGCATTGAAAAGAATAGGGGAAATGCTGCGGCAAGGGAAAAGAAGAATCGTGAAATGTTTCTCGAAAATTTTACAAATGCCCACGGATTTACGTGAAACTTTTGAAAACAAGCAGGGAACCGGTAAAGAGGCCAGATCCGTGCCTTTGATGCACCTTCCAAGAGTATTCTATGGATGCAACCGCGATAGATGCATGGCTATAAAAGATCACTGTAAATTCTAGGAAACTCTCTGCTCGTATTTAAGACCTCTTAGAAGCGTTCGAATTGCATGCAAGTCGATGAGATTAATTAACCAGGCTAATTGGAAATCGGAAATTCTTTATTATCAGGCGTTTCGCGAAGGAATCTTCGGAATGCAATTTTTTTTTTTATATTAAAAATGAGAAAGGGAGGAAGTTATGGATGGTCGGAGGAACGGAAAAATTTTCTCAGAAAATTCGTTGAGCTCGAAATTTATCCAGGGAGCCGGATGCTCGTTTGAGGAGACCGGGAGATTTAATATTGCAATCATGCTGCTCGGGTTATCGCAAAAGTGCATTATCGCTGTTCGTGCATTCGCGACGAATTCGGATTTTCTTGCCGAGTAATCGTGTTAGCCTGCATATTCACCAGAGATTACATATGCATCCTTCAGCATATCCGGAGACATGCATAACAAACGCGTGTACCTACATCGTCCTTACGTCCCTCCATGGAAAATCTCCAGAATGGGGTTACAATACCTTCGTTTTTATATCTGCATCAACGACCTTTTCCGTAACGTTTATCTTATTCCATTTTTTTACCGGACCAAATTCGACTGAATTTTATTCCAACCACGTTTGGGCAAACGATCGTTGCTTATCAAGTTTATGAAATGGACTGGTCAAATTTGTGTTATCTCTTTGAAATTTCTCTGCAGATTCGTGTTTTTGATAGAATTTTAATGAAACTTTTGGTATTCTTTAAAATATTACAAATTTGTGTACTTGGATATTCTTCGAAAATATTTCACTGATTACATTTATAAAATGAACCACGAAGAAACCTATTCAGTCGATGATCCATCGAGCATCAGTCTATTAATCCCTCAACGTATCGCGATTTTAACAATGATTAATGCGAATCGTTCCCCTCCAGGAGGTTCGTTTTCAACGGTGCACGATCTCGCGTTCAGAGCCGAGACGGTTTCTTACGTTCTCTTTTTCTTTTCACCGGGTCGCTCGTTTCGAGCACGACATGCACTCGCGGGCAACGGCAACAACGAAATAAAAGGGGGCGAACGACGAGGTTTTCTTATATAATAAATCTGTTCGCGGCGACGTACTTTACAAGCGTTTCTTTTTTCGTGCTCGCGCGTGGTAGAATGAATAGCGGGAGCTCGTTCCGCGAGTCACCCTCGTCGAATACCTAATTCGACGCCGCGTTTCCAACCCGCCTGGCGAGGCAGGTTAAATAAATCGCGAGCCAACTTATCTGATCCATCAGCACCCGTCACGATCGAGTTAAAACTCTCGAAACTCGGCTCGCGTTACGTGACGCACCCAACCGCCCCTGCTCCTCCATTCGTGACACCCTTTGTTCCTCGTTTTTCTTCGCGGTTCCCGCGTGCGTTACGCGACCGCACGGATAAACCGACAGGCTATTTCGAGCGTGTATCGTCTTATGAATAATGCATCGCAACGGGATTAATATTATTTCTCGATGGACCCCCTTATCTCTGCGGAACGCCGCTCTGTAATCGATATTCGAAACGTGACACTTCGAACCGTCCTTTCTTCGAATTAATTCCGTGAACTGCGTTCCATTGCCTGCCCGATCGATCCTTGCCTCCTTTTTGCTTGCTCCACCGACAGGATCGCTAGGATTTATCGTCGTTACAGTAACGGAATGATATGGGTTAAATGTAGGCGTTGATTAAAGAGAATTTGTTAATTTTCATTTTTTAAGCGCCCTGTCAAGTTCAAAGGTTTAAAGGAAGATGATCAAAGGCGAAAAATCGAGGAATCGTCGGTAAGCGAGAAATTAAACCGGGCAACGGGGTAGGTTTCTTCTTTGAATCCGCTCGATTTCACGCAGATTAACGCGGTCGAGCGACTCGGATGCAAAAGAAAACGCGTCGCGACGCGTCGCCGCGGGAAAATGTCAATATCGGCGGGAAGAAAGAGGGGAAAAGCAGACGAGGCTCGAGCCGTTGAATAATTCTCGCGTTTCACGACGTGTCTTGCAAAGAGAGCGTATTTTCCAGCCGTTCCTACTCCGTTCCTTCCGAGCGGAGGCGTTTAAGCGGCTTAATTCCCAATAAGCTCGAAAGCAGATCTCTCTCGAATTCGTCGTCCCCCTGTTTTCCCCTGCCCTTTGCCAACACCATTGTCTACCGTGATCTTTAATGATCCGAGTTGACGAATGAAAGGAAGAGGATCTTTTTTCGGGAGATTGATCCCCGTCGGGATCATAAATCTAATGTAATTGAAAGGAAAAGGGTTATTGAAACGTTCGAGTAGGATTAATTCAGGACCATTCAATTAAAAATTAAAAAATTGGGGTGGAAAATTTACAGTGCGTGATCAAATTATTAGAGCCACTCGCATAAATTGACGATTTTGCATAAAAATGATTAATTGTTAAATGATAACCCGGTTAAACAGAATTTTTATTATTTTTTTATGATCTATTGATACTTGTAAAATTATGATACACAGTTGAAAAAAGTGGTCTGGAAATTCTCCGGACCTCAACCCTATCGAAAATTTATAGAAATATTACTTATTAGTAATAAATGTAAATTGATTGAACGTTTAATAGAATAATGGGCCAGAAATAAAGCAACCAAAATGAATTGTTTAATTATTATTGCTTTGTATATTATTAGTGAATTATTAAAATGGTCTGGAAATTCTCCGGACATCAACCCCATCGAAAATTTATAGAAATATTACTTATTAGTAATAAATGTAAATTGATTGAACGTTTGATAGAATAATGGGCCAGAAATAAAGCAATCAAAATGAATTGTTTAATTATTATTGCTTTGTATATTATTAGTGAATTATTAAAAACCTTAAAATTGTGGCTCTATTTCTACACAAACACGGAAAACCCATTTCTCATATCGTGGCTCTAATAATTTGATCACCCACTGTAATTCAATTAAAGAAGTAAAGTAATTATCTGACAAAGCATTGGTTTCTCTACTGCGCCAGTAAGAAGCATCTTACCCTGTTCGTGTTTAAACTGAAAAATATCGACAAATTTTCAACAGGATCCCGGGTGTAATTGACTCGCCAGTAACTGGGAATCTTGTCTGAAACTTTCCTTGTACCTGGCCACGCGGAGGATTCTTAAACAGTTGGAAGTATTATGACGCTCGCTGGGATAAGAGTTATGAACTTTCTCGTGTATCCCCACGCTGTATTCTCGAACTTCTTTACAATGTCCCGGTGAAAAGGGGGGTGAAATAAAGGGAGACACTCGTGCTTTCTTTCAACGACAAATTGCGTGCCAGCTTAACGAAGTGGAGGAGTTTGCATTGCTGTAGAAATAATCGTCGGCAATTACAATTCCATTATCGTTCGTATCGGGGAAAAGAAATTGACTTATACTTTCAGTTAAATTAAGGAAACTTTCAAATTTCTGGAATATCGGGTGTGTCGCAAAGTAATTAAAAGCGATTTCAGTAGAGTTCATTATTTTCTAAAATATTGAATTTACTTTTCCGAGTAACAGAGCAATTCTGGGAAGTGAATTTCGCGAATAAAACAATTCCTTTCACTGAGATCACATACCTCTAATGAATTTCTCTGTTTGCAAAGTGCGATATTTTAACGCTGATAAAAGCTACGTCTAGGGAAACTGGTATCGGAGGGTAATCGATATCGGGAATCAACCTATTAAACCGTCGAAATGGCTGAAGTTCTACCAAGTGCCAAGATAATTGCATTAAAAGAACTTTTCGACTATCATCTAATTTGAATTCCACTGATTTTTGCTCGTAAATTTTCAACATTTTTTCCTCTTTTTTGTGAAGGTAGTACACTGGTCAGATCAGGAATTTCGTTGGCATCGAAAAAATGGTCACTGGAAAACGAACTATTCACAGTTTTCCTGCCCGGTTTTTTTCCATTTCCCTCTATTGTTCTTCTGGAAGAGACACAAAATATTTTTAGGAAAAGCGTGCTTGTCGTTCCGTCAGTTTTTTAAATTATATAACATTTCAATATTATTAATATTAATTTTAGTATTAGTATTGGTATTGGTATTGGTATTACAATAGGATTCTGTAAGTGTGGTACTGCATCTGTGGCACTTGGTATTTTAGATTTTCATTCATTTTCTGTTGATAACTGAAAACTTGAAAAGGGTTGAAAATGTTGACATGTTAAAAAATTGAAAAATGAAAATTTTGCGCGTTGAAAAATTGAAAAATGAAGGTTTTGAATACATATTGAAAAATAGGGAAATTAAAAGCTTGAAAAGTTATAAACCTAACAAGTTGAAAAATTTGAAAGGTTAAACGTGTAAATACGTCAATAGTAGTGTGAATCAGCAATTATCCAAGTAGTAAAAGTCAACGATAGCTCAGACCCATCCTACGAAAAATTCCATATTAAACATTATCAATCTATAAGAAATGAAATGAAACAAATAAATTAAGCTATACAATTTCTGTGACGCACTCAACCGTGTATTAACTCACTCTGGCTGGAAGATAAGCCGAACTTCCGGTTAGATCAAGCCGGTCCTCCTCGAGTATACTTTGGGCCTCGTTACACGCATTAGGAAAGCACGTATCGCGAAGTTTGCTTTGCAGGGACACGGTTTGTACACGGTACACGTGCCCGGATGGATTTTGCATGTTTGACTTCCGGTTATGTCTGGGCCACCAGCTGCCCTTCCCGCCGATTCTGCATAGCCGCTCAATTCAATCCGAATTCATTTCCATCCAGTTTGATTTTCTCGTTTCGGAAAATTCTTCCGTAAACATTTTAAAGCGATATTAACGCGTTCACTGTGAATTTTCACAGATCTATTGATGCTCCGATTATTAATTATCGGAATAGTTGATTTTTGAATTTCAAAATCGTGTAATATTTGATTTTGCAGTAAATAAAACGAGTGGAACTTTGGACGATATTTTGGTCACGAGATTCGTTGTAATGCAAGATTGAATTAAATTATGGACGTAAAATTTTGAGTGGACTTGGGTCACGTCATATTCTACTTTCAACTCTGTGCTGCATTAACTATATTCTAATGGACAGTGGTTTCAACTCGCTAAAATTTCTATTACACCTGCCCCAAAGTACCCATATTGCAATTTTATTACATTTTTAAAAAATTGAGACTTAGAAAAGTTTCAGCGCAAATCTAAGGTTACTTGTTACTTCAACTAATTAATTTCACGTTTCCAATAATTGGTAACTAGTAATTCGTAGAGTGATTTGGTTATAGAATAAATTGTTCGAATTGAATGGATCGTAACGACGGAAATCGTAAATCGGCCCATAATGCAGAACAATAACGTTACTCTCTATTTAATGAAACAATGCCTGGCATAAATTGTCGCGAGGAAGTACCAATTTTAACACTCGAATAATGTCCTTATCGTATACCATAGAGTCGTTAAAGTTTGATGGCTGATATAAAGAAAGCGATAGCATCGGATATAAAAATTCCAGGAGCAATTTTACTTTTATCTCTGCCACTTGACGGAAAACCAGCTTCCCGTCCACGACAATCGTCACCATCGAAAATCAAACACCATTGACGTTTCCCAATTTCCAGGCTCTCATCTCTGAGCCTTCTCCCTCCTCGAGCGTAAAACTTCGTCCCCTGGAACATCTTGACCCAGCTGTATTTCTAATTAAAACACATTCCTGCCCTTTTATTTCTTTTGTTTCTATTAGTACAAGAATTATTCTGTTCTATACGGAAAGAAAATATTGAAAATTTGCCTTTGACTTTTTTCCTAAGAAAAAAGGATGCTTTGAATGCATAAAGCGAAGGATTCGCACTCGTAAATGGAAGGAATAATTCATACGTTATTTTCGCTGGAAGATGTTCTCCATCTTGAGGAAGAAAAAATATTCCACTTTCGATTTCTGATTTTTTAAACAAACTCTGACAATGAAGCACTTTAAATACAGAGAGTGAAGTATTTGCACTGTAAAGGGAGAGGGAGTCCCTACAGTTCTAGAAAATATCGAATATATCATCTTAGTATTGTTTCTTCACTTTCTGATAAAATATTGAGACCCCTTCAAATATTCCTCATTTGGAAAAATGAAAATGTATTATTTTAGTGTAATTATTTCTTAATTTTTTTTTTATTTAACACATTGAACGCCACAGTGAAATTGAGCATTTTTATTGGGACGAATTAAGCTCTAATTACTAAGGATAATAATAATTAATTTTCAAATTTCAAGCTTTCTATTTCCCATCTCACATTATTTGTACCATAGCAATATTACTTAAAATAATGTTTTTCTATCGTTTTCTTTTAATTATTCAGACGTGTCACCGGTGACCCCTATGGCGTTCAACGTGTTAATAATTTGCTGGTTTAAAAATGAAAAAATTTCTAAGACACTGGTTAATCGAAATTCGAAGCATTCCAACCATTCTAATCGTTCAGTGTTAAAACAGCTGATGCCAGTACCCTGCCGTACAAACATTTACGCACAAGGTACGCAATTAACCTTGTAAACAATAGAGCGTTACCACACGGGTGCGCCTTCAGACTCGATTCTGATCGTGGTTGATTCAAGCCAGCGCACACGTGTATATACACATACGAACGCTGAAGGGTGTGCTCCCTTTCTCTGTACCCCTCTTCTTCTATTTCGAATGCGAGAACCGCTTAACCAACTGAATGGCAGATGTAGATAAAACACGAGCGCACTTAGGCACTGTGTCGAGCTGCTATTTATTCAACAGCACCGATCTCTCGGCAAATGTTGAAACAGTGGCCACTTTACTTCCTCGAGGATCATGAACAGGAACGATCGTTTTCGCGTCTTATCGTCGTTTCCTATATTTCCTAATAATCGACGTTTAAATTATTCATAAAAATAAAAATTTCTTTCGCCTCACAGTAAAAACCTAGGCTTTCCAACGAAACCGATACACGTGTAAAGGTTACAGTTGACAAGGGAGAGAATTTCTGTTTCATCGTTGCAACGTGTCGTTTCATCGCCGGAAGTGTACAGCTAGGGGAGAACATAGTTGCAAATGTGTAACAAGGTTGCAAAAAAGCAATATTTTTACGCGAACAAACGGTAGCAGGCTTTGCTGCGTAACATTATTCCGAGAGCGTTTTTTCGTGCGTGTCCCTCGGGTATTATAAAAGCGTTGCAATTATAAAATTACATATTCTTTTGTACATTTTCTGTATCGCAAAAAATGTACACTCTCTCTTAATTTATGGAAAAATAAAAAAATTAATTCGTGGGTGATGACGTCAGTTTCGAAATTTACAATCGAATGGAAAATTTGTAAAAATTTTAATTAAATTTTTCTAATTGATTCTGTTTAACGAGTCTGTCGAACGAAGCAGCCGAGCAACCGGTGGTATAATGAAAACGAAAAATAAGGGATATTTTGTTAAGCTTTTTCCTATGGATTTGTGTGGTCGCAAGAGGAGGGAAGGTTGCTCTAGAAGATTAAAATTTTTCAAATTTCCAACGAACCGGTGTTCCATGGCGAATAACGACGACATAACGGGGTCTCTGCTCGGGCGCTGGCCAGGCTGAAATCACGAACAGATGGCTTTCCAGTATTAAATTTGGTTCGCGGTAAATTACAGGACGACGGCCCGGCAGCCGTGGGCAACAAAATGTATAAGCTCGCCGCGACCTATCTCTCCGCGTCGACTTACAATTAAAAAGTTAAATTGAAATTACTCCGGTAACCGGCCTCGAGAGCTGCGTATTAAATTGGAATTTCCGTTAATGCAAGGCGTTCCCGTGTATCCGCCTCGCGACAACCGACCACCCGTTGTTCTTGTTACTAACGAAACTTGTTGAGTTTTCTCGAAAATCCGGCCACCACGCTAAATTATTCGTACGTTCGCGTGTCAAACTGTTAACGAATGAAATGGTATACACATTAGAATTTTGGGAATATCAGAATTCAAATTTTCCTTTGGTTGCAATATTATTTTGGAAATATGGAAAGATGGGAAAGTTGAGGAAAAAGAAAAATAAATTTTAAATTGGAGGTGGAGGTTTTTTTTTTGGAGGAATTCAACTGGGAGATGGAGCACCGTAGCTCATAAAGCAGTCGAGGAAGAACATCGATCTTTTGGAAACAATATCTCACCCCTGACAATAGGGAAGAAAAGCCACGGGTAGCATAAAATCGACTGGTCCAGGTATTACCGCAGCTAGGACCAGGCGAAAAACAGATGGTACCGAAATTCACAGCGAACTGCTTCCCGTATTTCACGGTTTCGCGGCCATATTGCGGTTATTGTCATACTCTTGGCTTGCCCGAGGCCCGATACCTCCGGAACTTCTTGAATTATCCGCCTTTCTCAGACGTGACGAGACTTCGCATAGTTTATGAAGTTCACCGATCGAGCCAACCATCCGGCTCCTCCATCCGAACAAAATTTCTTTTTCAAACGTTGAAAATGGAAAAATATCGATGATTATCAATGGTTCGATACCCAATTATCAACAGTGTGTGCCACTTTGCAATATTTAAATTAAAATAATTTCTTGGTACAAATTTGTTCCTGTAGTATATTTCAATACCTTTCCAGTAAAATCTCTCTAGTCCAGTGTTTCTCAACGTGGGGGGCAATTTGATTGTTAAGGGGGGCAATTCTAAAATGGACTCGTCCAGAGTTTAAGTTAATCGTATGACGACTCTCAGTAATAATTAATATAATATAAAAAAATCCTTCATTAAAATTATTTCGTACTTGAATTTCAATTCTCCATTATATGTTTTGAAACAACAATTTCCTACTGATTTCTTCCAAAACCTATGATTTAAGTTTCTTCAGTGAATAATTCAATTTTTGAATGTTAAAAATTATGTATATTAAAAACTTGACTAAAAAAAAATTTTTAATTATTATTATTTATTGCTCTAAGAAATTTCGTCCATATAGTCCAAATTATGTCATGTTTGGTCTCATTTTAATCAGAAAAGTTGTACCAATACGTTGAAACAATTTGCATTTAGAAGAATCTAAAAATTAAGAAAGTTAAATAAATAAATTTCTCAACTGCTACGGCTCTCGTGCTATCCTTCTTTTTTACAACTTATCGCCGGAGATCAAAAGCACATTGTCTATTTTCGTTTCTCAACTTACGGACAACTAGAGAAATTTTACTGTATTTCGTTTCAATATATTCCTCGACCCAGAAAAAAGAATCCCAGGGTTGTATCATCCGTACCAAGTGGACTATTAAATCCAAGCTAAGATGTTGAAGAGAAGAAAGCGAGGAGGGAAGAAATTCGTGGAGGTCAGAGGGAAAGCGATATCGCTTTACAATTCAAAGAGGGTTCACGACTCCTTTTAAGTATTCAGGATGTGAAATCGTCGCGGATAGCCGACAGTAAGCGATGGCTTCCGGTAGCTTTTCTTTTTTCCCAAACTCCTGAAGATTATGTCACGGAAAAGGCGTTGTAATTGAAATCCATGCCCGGAATGCAGAGAATCGGCTCTGTGCGTCTGATGGAACGGGAGGAGGAAGATGCGCGAAGATGAAAAATCAAAGATTTCCGCGGCAATTTCTCCAGACAACCGTTCCTCCCTATATTGACAGATTAGATTGGAATTTGAAAAACAGAGTTACGTTTCGATTTACAGAGCTGTCTGTAGTTTGCTGAAAGATTGATGGATGCTCAAGGTCAATCTTTTTGCCAAGAATAAAATTATAAATGAAATTTTCCTTCAAGGAAAAAGAAAAAAGAAATTGTTATTGTATCTAGAGATTATTTTATTTCATTTATTTCAATATACGGGCATAGCCCTTTATAAAAAGTGTTATGTACATGTGTCAGTTTGAACATTAGAAGAAAAAAAAATTAATTCGTGTAAATTTTATTCTTTTGATATCATGTTCATTGTCGAACAAATTCGAACTTTTATTTAATGTGATCGTCTGAAATTTTATAAAGATGTAAGAATTCATGGCGCCAGTATAAATGAAGTGCTAGACGAGGCAAGTTTTTATTGGTAACAATAAAAACAAGCAGACATTTAGCAAGCCGTTAACGGTGCAGTAAACAACGCGGAGAGTGTCGCGGGTTAATTGCGTTTGCATTGTTCAACGCTCGATGTCGCCGGAATAAATTTCCAAAGGAAAAGCATCGGTAGGATCGTTAACACCAGGTTATAGCTAGTTTTCTGGATTTTACAGCTAATTTTCCTAGTAGTAGTGCTTTGGTTCGTTGATGGTTTCCCTGCAATTCAGGTCAACAACGTAATGATCGTGGCTCCTCATTTCAGGGGTTGATTTTTACACAAAAGGCAATATAAATTAGTTGAAAAATCAGCTTACCCGGCATCCGATTCACGATCCCGTGGGAGGGTCGAAATCGCGAAACAAATCACCCCGAGGGATCTGGCATCCAATTCACCCCTTTCGTTTGATTGCCGCTTCGTTTCCTCGCTTCAATTCAACAAGTCCACAATCTACCGGCTAGATCCACGAGATAGAGTACCTGCAAGGAGAGCAAAGGCAAAAGAATCAGTAAAAATGTCGAGGAAGCTGTTGTAAACGTCGAGGGGTGAAGAGAAGGGGTTGTCGCGACTTAATTGCATTTGCATTTTCCAGCCAACTCTCCACGACTTACTTACGAGTTCTCTCCTCGTCTTGTTTTATCGGTTGCCGGAGAAAAAAAAAAAAGCTCGGCTTCCTTGAACGACCGCGCACCCTACGATCCCTCTTCTACCCCTAAGAAAATATTCAGTCGTGGCAGCCGTGTCGAGGCTAACTACTTTATGAAATTACCAGTCGTTCCAGGCCCACGGTTTTCGTGGGACGACGCTGCTCGTGCTTGGAATTTCTTTCTTCGTTTATATCCACCCCTAGTCAAACTGCGGCTATTCTAGACAACCCTACTGCAATCTTTGTCTACAGCATTCTTCCCTTAACACTTTGGCGAATTTTTTTTCTTTTTTTTCTTTTATTATAAAATTATATTTGAGAGCTTTGGTAATTTTCAAATTGCAATTAGCGCTATCTACCTTCTTGTTAATCACTGGATAATTGGCAAAAGTGGGAACAAAGGCTGTTTCCCGTGGACGATTTCCGTTGGTCCGTTGACCGGATATTGGTCAGGCAAGCAGCAATCCCGTTCGCAAAGCGATTCGTTATCATGCGATTAACGCGAGCACACGAGCTTAATTTCAACTAAGCTCGAAGAAGAGTTCGTTCAGTTAATGAAGACCGATTGCAAACCGACCCGGCCCAACGTTTCAACCCTCTAGTCGCCCTTCGGGTAGCAAGTAGGGCGTGAGCTTTTATCGTTCCTCTAATTGGATTAGAGAAAATAATTCCAGCTTCCGTACCATTGCTCGTGATAACGAGCCTCACAGAAGCGTATGCTAATTTTTGCTAATGGACCAACGGCTGGCCGGTCGCTAAATCAGCGTTTCTTTAATTCACTCTCTGTTGCCTTTGTGGCCGATAAAATGTACCATTGGCTGGCCAATATTTTCACTCTTAACCCATTCGTTATTCATTTCTTTTTAACGCCTCGTTCATCATTGACCATCAAAGGTAACGAAAGTGTATTAATTTTTAAGATGGATGATTTGAAAAATAGAAAATAGAAAAATATTATATGTATTTTGTCAGATATCTAAAACCAAGCGATGGAAAGTCAACAAATTTCAAAATTTATTTGAAGCTGCTTTTTACACTTCAAAAGCAGTCTCCAACGATGGTCGGCGAACATTTTCTGAGCGATCGGAAATGAGCGTCGAAACTTTTCGAATCGAACGATCGCCTTGGAATAAACGTTGAATTTTAGTTATCTTCTTCGAAGCACACGGTTTCATATACGCGACCGTGGAAACATTCCTTCAACTAAATCGGCATTCCCATCGACATTTAATTTCCCTTCTGGCCAGAGAGAAGGTAGATTCAAGGGTAGAAACGTGTACCTCCTCGAACCATCTGACACACAAGATAATCGTGATGTATCTCGAAGTAGGTATACCCGCTCGTAAAACGTTTGGAAATTTATTTAATATTGACGTTAAAAATGATGAAGAGTGATCGTAAATACGGGGGTTTATTGCTTCTCCATATTGCTTTTCAGAGATCTCAATTTCGATCCCGAAATTTCTATTTACTCTGATTTATTTATTCCATCCGCGGAGGAGTGAATTATAATTATATTAAATTTGAAAATTAATTACCTTCCTTTAAAAAGGATCGTTGAAAAGGAACAAAGGGGGGTAGTAAATTTTATTTTTCAATTTTCTTTTTTTTCATCCTCCGCATAGTTAAAGGAACGCGTAGTAAATTACTGCAGATATTTTGCGCTATGGTCAGTATAATTATTGACGCTTCTTTGTCTGTTTGTATTACCGTATATACGGTTGTTGTTTACGGACAAACTTAATTATCCTCGAGGGAAAGGAAGCGCAGGATTACGGGTAACGCGAAGCGGAACAAGCAGCGGATAAAGCGAAAAATTTCAAGAAAATAAGAGAATAAATCAGGGCTTGGCGGTTTTAACGCTCGAGCAAACGCGAATGCGTAAATTTCATGAGAGACTGGCTCGAATAAATTGGCTAACCTTCTGAACAAGACGGTTCACTGAGCACGAATAATTATATTTATCTAATGCACAGGCTATATTGCTAATAGCGCGGTCAAATATCACCTTGTTCGAATTAAATAAACAAAATGTTGATAAGGATTGGTATGTTCAGACTTACAGTGGGTGATCAAATTATTAGAATTAGAGTGTTTGTGTAGAAATAGAGTTTTTATATTTAATAACTTTTAATTAATAATCCTCTACTAATAATATACAAAGCAATAATAATTAAGCAATTCATTTTGATTGCTTTATTTCTGGCCCATACTTTTATCAAACGTTCAATCAATTTACATTTATTACTAATAAGTAATGTTTCCATAAATTTTCGATGGGGTTGAGGTTCGGAGAATTTCCAGACCACTTTTTTCAACTGTGTATCATAATTTTACAAGCATCAATACATCATAAAGAAATAACAAAAACTCTGTTTAACTAGGTTTTCATTCAAGAATTAATGATTTTTATGTAAAGTCATCAATTTATGCAAGTGGCTCTAGTAATTTGAACAACCACTGCAAATCTATATCTTTAAATATTTTTTATATTATGAAACATTTAATATAAAATGCAAAATCTAACAGCATTAGAAGGGTAATTCAATTATTTGTTTGTGTCTGCTAAATTTGATTAAATGGCCGTGTATGTAAAAGTAGAATTTAATTTTACGTTTATTTTTGATGAATTTTATTGGCACTGGGTATTGATGGTACCATGCAATTAAAATTCAATTTTCAAACAGCCTGTCCTTTTATCTGCACGCTACACATTTCGAATCATGCGCTATATAAATCATAATTTTCACGTAAAAATTAATTTCTATAATTTAAAATAATTTCTTGCAAATTTGTTCCACTGTGCGCTAAAAAAAAAGGTTTGGTAGTGACGCGAAATTGTGAAAATCATGAAAATCCTGGTGATTTCCTTCGAACGAGCCGGTGTCCGAAAAAGGAACCGGAAACGATCGTATTTAAATGACAAAGGAACTTTTCATTTTTGCTGGCCGGCCTACTTTTCAGACGGGTTACGTGTACGCAAACGGAAAGTACACGGGAACTTCTAGCATCGCTATTGTCTTTTGATGCAAATTTCCCCTCCCTCTTCATCCCCGCTCGAGATTACAAGAAGAGTCGCAGTACTCGTTTCCAGTTCCGTTTTGTGTGTGTGTACGTGTGCGCATTATGCACCGTAACCGGGGCCACGTTCTTTTTTTAAAACCGAAACAACCAAAATATTTCTAGCACTAGCTGTCGACGGTAATATCTTAATTACAGAATCCGTTTCCCGATTTTTTTCTCAACATCGATGAATCCAAGAATTTATAAAATATCCACCGTGGTTGAAGTACGAAATTAATTGTTACATAGTGTTTTTCCGGGACCGACGTACTCGACACGGTTTTTGTTTTCCATGAGAAAAACTCGCAGAGAAATTTTAATGAAACGTTAAAAACATGAACGTTTTTCTCATGCGCAAATTTCATTTGAATTTTGTTTAATCGTTCTTTCGTCTCGACGGACATTGATTGTACTTTAAATAAGGAGCTCTGTAAAAACGAGTAAATTACTCGAAATGATACAGCCAGTGTTTTATACCAGTGAAGTTTATATTTTTAGCAGACAGACCTTTTAATTTTAATTTTAATTTTAATTTTAATTTTCAACTTATTAAATTGATAAAAAAATTGATGGAGCACCCTATGTATCAGATACGTAGTCTTTTATCCAGAGTTATTGATGGTTTCTGAAACATTCGGTAGGGAATCCAGTTGCAGCATTTTACGGATGATCAGCTTCCAATTACAAGATCATTTAAAGCCCGATCGTCAAGTGATAATAGCATCCGATATAGAAGTTTCCATTCATTTCAGAGTATTAATGGTCTCTATTGATCCTCTCCGAGGCTTCATTAAAATACGGTCTAAAAATAGTCGAGAAGAAAGGATTATTTAAACAGCAAAATGTAGATTCAGATGCAGAAAGCGTTTGATATACAGATTCGAATATTACACGTGTATACAAATACGTATTCATCTTGTCGAAAAAGAAAAAAAAGGGGGAAAAAAAATATTCATCCGCTTTAAACGGCATATTTTTCACTCTTTTACCTCGTTGAAAATCCCCATTGTCGCCCGGAATGACCCAATTCGGTGTATTCGTCGGGTGAATGTCGAAAGTCGAGGATGTCGCGATGCAAATTTTTTACCGGAGACACGGAGATCGCAGCCGTAGCCACTCGTAGTAAATGGAAATACACGTGGCCGCATTATGCAGCGTAACTAGGGTCGTAACCAGCCGTTGAAGACCCGAAGAGAGGGTCGAGGTCGGCCTCGAAGCGGTTCTCTGGCAAAATATTTGAGCACACGCCGCTGGATACGTTTACCCGGACCCCTCGACAACGCGTAATAAAGCGACGCCACCTCTTTTCCGATAATACTCTTCCACTTATTCCAACCCCTTTACCCTATCGCTGTTTAACCCCTTTCGCTAACGGAACGGTGATTATTGCCATTAGACACCCTTGGAGATCGTCTTCCTCTTACACAGAGGGTGATTAGACTGTTTTATTTTGACAAATTATTGGTGGAAAATATTTGAGTTTCATTTGAGTTCCATGCTGGCTATAATTTGTCTGTTGCATTCTGGTTGTCTGACCACATGTGGTTAATGCTACTTGTCTGACCACACTGGGAAATGTATGTTGCCTGTCTGACCACCTATCTGCTTATTTCACTCGTTTTTACCACATATGGTTGCCAGATGCTATATTAATTAATCATCTACTGGCCTTACTGTACTTGGCTGATCTGTCTGAACATTCGTTGACTTATACTACTTACCAGAGTACCTGTCGGGCTTGTACTCATTTATCTTCCTATTCACTGACTCCATGCTACTTGTCAGATCATTTATAAGTCTTATTCTACTAATTGCTGTGATTTTCATTTATTTTTGATAAAATTTTAGAGCCCACTCTAAAGTATATTACCATTTTCCTTCGCCTCTGCTTGATCTCTGAAAAATGATTTCTCGTCCACGTCGATCGAAAAGCCGCTGTTTACATTGGATTGTGGGATAGCAACACGAGGGAAACGATCGTCGCAGCTGTGTGAGCCGCAAATTGCAACGCGGACAGGATGCTCGCCGCATTAAAACTTAATTAAAGGCCGGCGCTAGCCGGAATCACGCGGTCAACGATTTTTAATCCTCGTAATCAGCCTATCGCATAATTTGCTGCTTCGAGAATCTCACCGGTCTGGCATGAAAATCGAGCCAAGCCACGGCTGACTACCCAAAGAAATATCTCGATGCAATTTAAAAGCTCGCCAGGCGTCCGGTGACAAATTGCGGCTCGCGCAATTTTTCCGTGGCGAGAAGAATAAAGTGGCCCCCGGCGAGACCGTCTCCAAGAACATTGATTAATTCCACTCGTACCGCACTTTCCTTCTTGAACGATGGCCCCCCGCTGACCTGCCTTCCTGCTTTCAGGATTACCAATCCTCCTCTGTATCGTCGTAGGATCTTTCATTGTGTAGGCGTTTAGTGGAGAGAGAGGGAGTTTCGCCTCACCGGACGCCTTTAGTTCGGGTCGGGGACCGCTAGGTGGCGGCGAGACGACAGCGTTCTCGCTAGCGGTCGCCCGGCATGCGGTTAGAATATATAGAAGTTCCGAATTGCGGTATGGTAGATCGAAACTCTCCTACAATCGCGATTGTTTCAAAATACGCCGCGGTTATTTGCGCGGAAAAGTGAAAAATAAATTGGTAACGAACGTGGCAATGAAAAATTCCTCGGTACACAATTGAAGCTACGCGAGAATGGTGGGATCGCCCGGGGCGTAGGTGGATTCCTGTGGGTCAGCGCGTTGCGGCAATGTTAAAAGACGAGGAGGCGAGAAACGAGTCCGGAGGAATGTCTGCGGTGCCAGCTGCGGAAACGTAATTTCTCGCTACGTTGCCATCGGCGAGAAGCTTCTCCGTGGCAGCCCCTCCCTATCCTGAACTAAGCTCTTTCAACGGGAGCCGAAAGTGTCAAGCGAAGGGAAACATTGGAGGGAACACGTCTGTCTTCTTTTCCATCGTTTTCCTTTCGCAGATCGACCGTACATGCTTCGTGTTTCGTTTCCCTTTGACCGCTTTTTTCTACCCTCCTTTTCTTTCCTTTTTTTATCTTACCTTTCCTTCTGGCTGGTTTATGTTTTCCCCTTTTCCCTGGATTCTTTGAATGTTTCTCCGCTCCCTCGTTTCTTATTTACGCGAACTTCTCTTCGATGCTACTTCCCAGCTTTTCACTCGAGTTTTAATCTTCTTGGCTACACTTTACCGGTCAGTTTGCGTTTTCACGTCTCCTTTCCACTCGGTTCAGTGGTTCTTTTTACTACACTTGTTTTTAGTCTTTGTTTATTTGTTTCATTAAAGGTGTTTCTTAAATCACAGCTAATTCTCTTTGCTTATAATCTTCAACATTCTTTATTTAATTGAAAGTTCTTTAATTTTCATTCATTATTGATATCTATGAAAGAAACATCGAATGTGTTCTTTGAAACTCGTCGACTCCCTAAATTGATGGTTAATTAATTAATCACAATGGTGCAAAGGTAACAGAGGTAAGAAAATGGATGCAACCCGTCTTATCCCACAGGAGCGTTTCTCTTTCGATTTAGTTTAAACCGTGCTACGATCCCAGTCCGATTTCTGTAGTTATTTGCATTGCGAAACTTTCATAATCGCAATTGCTAATTTACTCTAAGTGGCCCGTTTAATTAATCTTCTCATTAGCGTCGTCCAGATGTCTTCCAACGACTGAAAACGGAACGATGGATAAGCTCTTCCTTATCACGCTCGTCGAACCTCCTTATCGCCTTATGTCCTTTGTATCAAACTAACCAAGAGATTGTGAAAAAATTTAAATTATAAAATTCTGGCTAATTGCCTCCGCCATTTTTACTGCAATATCCCCAGTGAAGTGTTAAGTCTCGTCTTCGTCAGATTCAAAATCATTTTATCTCGGGAAAAGAAGGGAGAAAGAGGAATTCATTAAGAGGGTTCCTTACAACAGATTCGCCTGCCATACTTGTCGTCTCCTCTCGTGTAGTAAAAGTCTTCCTCAGCGATACGCCGTTTTTCTCTGGTCGTTACTTGCAGACTGTACTTACATTTTCTAGATAAGTAGAAGCAATGCTGCACGAGTGGTTGTGCCACGATCAGCCTTCTTATTTTATGCAGAGTGTGTGTGCAGAGACGAGAACGTCTCTTTAGGGGTTGACTGAACGGTGCAAAAACTGTAAAGAAAGAGCTGGTAAACGCAAGCTCAGTTTGTGCAGTTTATGGTTTCTGTATAACTTTCAATCATTTATTCGATTAATGGAAAAATAATTCTGTAATGTCAGTTTAGTATAAAATTTATTTTTATTTTATCGGATTATTATCAATGACAGGTGTTGAACGAAAATTATTAGAAGCTTTCGAAAATATTCATTAAATCGTACCGGATTACGTTGACAGTCGCAGTGATTTTGACAAAACGATTGGCCCATGATTTTAAAATGGCTCCTACCCCCATCGATATACCCTCGCGGAATATATCTTTTTTATGTCGTCTCTAATGCATTGTCGATGCTCATATTTTGCAAGCGGCCAATACGAGAAAGGCGAATTGGACAATTTATCGTTTGCCAGTCGACCTTTAAAAAAAAAGAGAGAAAACGCCTTCCTCCGTTCGTCGATAACTTATGAGAGCATTTATTTTGCATTGCTTTAGCGTTCGGCGTGAAACAATGCCGCGTCCTGTGCCATAATCGGTGATGATTAAAGGATTTAATTAAGCATCTTGCGTTATTTTTAACTAATCTTGTCTTATCATTTCCAGCAAGCATTAGTCGCTCTCTAACACCAAAATTCCAGCACTCATTTTCTTTCGCATTATTATTTTCTTGGTATTATATCATTACATTATATTTTTTCTTGTATTTTGTTTTTCTTTTTTTTTTGTATTGTATATTATACCAGCTTTGCACAGATCAGCAATAGCGTGTTTACAAAAATTTTTATTAACTATGATTCATAATAATATTTCGTTAATTATTAAATAATAATAATATTTCGTTATTCTTATTATTCATCGCGTTCACAGAAATTCTGCTTTACCTGGTTTTAATATTTCGTTGTAAGAAATTCAAATCAGAATCCAAATCACGTCTCGTCGAACTATTTCGTTATTTTCGTAAGCAATCTCAGCCGAAGTAGGGATGAGAATAGAAAATTGTGTCTCGAGTTCGACATCGATACGCAAATTGCACAAATTAAAGTGGCTGCGGAGTTATTGATACGTTCGCGACCTACTTTCCTTTGCTTCCGTTTATTCGACGTGTTTCTGGTATCGATTATCGCGTTGGAGATATCCAGGTCGGATTTCCACATTTCCAGAACGTAATCTTTCTGTCGATTCGTTTTATCGAGCCGCGATTTCCAGGATTTCGCGGATTCACGTCAATGTCCGTCCAGATTCCGTCTCGTTAACCGGAAATTTCATTTTGTTTCAACCCGAATCGACGATTTCATTTCTCTCTCTCTCTCTTTTTTTCTATTTTTATCATTTGCATCTACATTCTGTACTTTTTTTTCCAAATATTTCATCATCGTGCAAACGTCCTGTCGCGAGGCGAAAAAAATTGAGTGAATTTCTATGAAAGGATCTGCCGCGAGTTCGAGGTATTTTTATTCGTTCCAACGAATGCCTTAGTTTGCAATTCACGCGTCAGAACCGGGTCGAAACAGACATCGCGCGCGTTGGTCGTTCGCGGACGTTGGGCGAAACAAAGAAGCGTTGTTTTCGCGCGATTTTACGACCGCTAACGGGGCTGCGGATCGTCAAACGACATTTCCATAAACCGGAAACAATGGCCACATGTGTGCCGCGGCACCGGCGACCGCGACAATGGCCGAGCGGAGCGGCGCGAAAGGAAGAGGGAAACGCGAACGACTCTGCCCTCGCGTTATTCAAAGAAATTCAAATCCAACATTTCCGTGGCTCGGTCGCCCGGTAAACAATGTATCGATTGTTCGATAGGTCGTAATGCAAACGACCACGAGTCGTGTAGGCAAAGGCGTATCGCAAAACAATCATAGTTGTTTAAAGTACGCAGTCCGATCGGTTTATTTGATGCCAAATAATGGAATTGGAAATGGAAAAAGCAACGATGTTTGCTTATTTCAACCCTTATTTGAAGTAGAATATACAAGGATCGGTGTTCCGAACGTTGCTTGGAAAATAAAAGAAATCATTTCAGTAGTAATGCCCCGCGAATGGTCAGACAGGGAGCAATATTCCCTGCAAACGATTTTCCAGAAGGAAAAACTAAACCGTATCATCAGCGTTTCCATTTCCGATACACTCGAGTCGATCGTAGACACTGGTAGAAAAAAAAAGTCGTCATCCAGCCATTTGAAAGGCACGTCAAGCTGAATAACAGCAGCTCAAGGAACCAGTTGTTTTTGAGTTGATGGCCGCCAGTCGTGATGAGAATGGAGGAGGGAAAAAAAAAAAAAACGAGGCGACGCGTCGTATCGATGCTCCTGTGGAATCAGAGGAACACAAAGCTCGCCTTTGGCACAGTTTCGTCGAGATAAACGGAACACAGAGCGAACAGGGAAACGCGAGGGGAACAGAGGGAGGATCGATAGGACGATGCGTGGCGAGGGTTGAGCAGAATCGTAAAAGCGAATTTATTTTGAATGCTCTGACCGAATAGCTTCGGTGATTCCGTTGTTAGTCCTCTGCCAGTGTGTTTTGTCGCTTCAACGACGATAAAGAAGATTCCCAGTGTCGAGATATTCGCGACACCGAACGTAAATCCGGCTGCGATACCCTGTTCTTCCCTTCGACCGAACTGTTTCCGGATATTTCACCGTGAAACGGTTGGATTTGAATTCGTGCAGGGAATTAAACGTTTGATTGTTTAATCCGTGGGATTTGGACGATTGGGACAGTGGAAATAGACTGTTTAGAAATGTTTTTCCGACCCTAGAATATAAATCTTCCGCAGATTTTCACGTGAAAATTTAAGCATTCCATCCGCGAACGCGTCGTTACAGGAATTCGGGTAAGAACAAGAAACGTTGGCACGCGGAAAAACGATGGTCGTTACGGATTTCGGTATGCACACGCGAAGGGAAATATTTATGGGGACGGTTACGGTGTAGCCACGTTAAACCTCTGCATTCCCTTTATTTACGAATATATCACACCCTTCTCTCAGTCCCTTTCGTATGGTTGAATTATTTTAGCTACGCGACCGTGTTCGGTGAGCGGCTGTTTTATTGTTCCCCTCCCGGCAGAATATGTTTTTGTCCTGGACACCGGTGTGGACCCTGAGTTTATGATGGTCCAGGATATTCCTCGGTTTTTGAGAAAATGGCCAGGAACAGCGGCCTTCTCTATACGCTCTGAATAATTCTCAGAGCTGGTTGGAAGGTTCGAAATAATTGGGACACTTGGGGGAATAACGCTATAGAATGTGGTGGAAGTTGTGGCCCGGTTATGGGATGGAGTTTGGTGCTGTTAAGGTGAAACTAAGCACTGTGAATCATTTCCTGTGGATAATTAAATTATGAAACCTGTTCTGCGGCCTTTCACGGTGACGAAGATTCTCATTCTTTGATTATTAAAATTTAATAAAATTGCGAATTAGGTGTATAATTAGCTTACGATGAATTTGTTTAGTGAAAATTGCAATTTTCAGAATCATCTTGCTCATTTTTCATTCATAAAAATTTCTAATCGCAAGTATTAATTACACATGAATTAATACACGAAAATAGATTACATAAAGGTAGAAATATTTTTTGTACACAATGCAGTTACATATGAATGTACTGAATAGTAGAAACAGTAGTATAGGCGCGTGTATAGTCGGACATGGAAGTTGGCGAGACCTTGGCTACATTGATTATGCATGAAACCCGTGGCGGCCCTATAACGTCTGGCAGCAAAATATCAATCTAAAGTTTCCCAATAAACGTCGGTTTACATCCCGTTGGTTATTCAAAATTTCCTGGAAATGTGCTCGATGGATTTATGTTTTCCGATTGTTCCATCGAGTCACCGTTCGAAATACCAAAAACTGTGCTCCTTTCCGAAAGACAAATTTCTCAATTACCATTTGCATTATTCGATAACCGTAAAGTTACTCTTTTCCTCGAAATAAATAACTTTGCGTCTCTTACTTTCAAAATTGTGGGGGGTTGTGTGCGCCCCAGGCGCTTTTCTTCTGATGGCCGCAAGGTGTCGCGCGTATAACTCCACCTTTCTCGCAAGTGCTCGATCACGGGCCTCGTCGATATATATAGTAAAAGCTGGATATATGCAACAAACATTGGGACCCAGACGTTGCATATATCCAGTCGAGGTGTCTAATCTCAGATTACACGCGACGAGCAGCCAAGCGTGAACGTAGAAAAGGACAGACAGTGGTGGAAAGAGAGAGAGAGGTCCGATGATCAAAGGAAAGAGCCGAATTGTATCGGTGTGTGACTTATAATACTAATTCAACTATAAAACTTTTTTATTTTTGACTTTTTTTTACTGAAACTTTTATTAACGCATTGGTGAAATTTTTCGGATTAAAATGATACCAAACACGATATAGTTTGAATTATAATTACTTGCTAAAATTGATGTTAAAAGTTGGCGAAAAGCAAAGGAGGATTGGAAATGAAAACCGGTTGCGGTATCGGCTCGGGTTTCAAACGTTGCATATATCCAGCCGAGGTGTCGATTTTGGGCATTTAATGTTGCATATATCCAGCTGAGGTGTCGATTCTGGGCATTTAAACGTTGCATATATCCAGTCTTGGTGTCGATTCTGCGTCCGTACAAATCGTTTGTACCGTGCCGCGATACCTATTCTACGTTCGTACACAACATGCGACGTGTTGCATGTTGCATGTTGCGTGTTTGATGTATCTTTGGTGTATGGCCTGCCTTATACATATGTAGCCGTGGTGTCAATTCTATATTGTTTATTCTATTACTATTGTTTATAAATATAATTCAAACTATATCGTGTTTGGTGTCATTGTAATCAGAAAAATCTCACAAATGCGTTAGTAAAAGTTTCATTAAGAAAAAGTTAAAAATAAAAAAGTTTTATCGTTCAATTAGTATTAGTCACACCGATATTTCGGTCGGATCATATTACACGGTTTCCTCGCCGAGCGGCTCGGTTCAGCTTAGGGGGATCCCCCCAAGTGGAGGGGATAGCGATGTTGCATATATCTAGCCAAACTTTTGTTGCATATATCCAGCTTTTACTGTATACAAGATCTGAGAATATAGAACCCAGGCGTCTGAGGCAGGGACCGTCCACGTCAGCGCCACTGACGAGTTCTAGTGGACGGTTCCCGAGACGAAACGCCATAAATCTTCCGCTGGCATCCGACACAATCCTCTTCCACCCTTAACAACCCCCAAAGAATCTTCCCACCACTTCCAAAACACCGAAGAAGATAAAATAAAATTCCGCCCGTAAACCGGAAATCTCTTCACCGCAGTGTTCTCTTCGAATTACTTTCCCCTGGTACACGAAGTTTTCGTATCTTCCTTCCGTATTCTCGCAAAGACCCACGCAAACACACCGCACAGCCGCCAACAGCTAAACACCGGTAGCATGGCCGCGTCGAAGCTGCGCAGCGTAGGGCAAAAAACACGCGGAATTCAGGGAGGAACGGAGAGGCTTGAGGCTGATGTTTGAAAATTTATCGTTCAACATTGTGCTGCCGGTTCGCGTAAGAGAGAGAGAGAGGGGGGAAAGGTGGTCTTGCGAGCTGACGATAGAATGGAAGGAAGACGGGAGAAAGCCAGTAGAGAAGAGAGAGAGAGGTGAAATTAAACGGACGTCGTCGGGAATTGCCGGGTAATTGAAAGCTCGACTGCAAGAGAAGAACGGCAGCTCGCGAGAGCCTTTGTCACCCCGACACGTGAGAGCCCCGGAAACTGGCTATGAAACGGAAGGACCGCGCTAGGGGGGAACGTTCGAACATTAATTCAGGCATTTCGCGTGACGAGAGAGGAATATTCGATCGAACATTCGCGGGGACTATACCCGCGGTCATCTTCCTTTTCTCTCGTTTTTTTTTTTGTTTTTTGCACCCATACTTTTTTTGGAATATTCTTTTTCCTCGTCGCGTATGGCCGTGTCAATTTTCCGTTTGATTCTTTCCCCCTTTGTCCTCGTTTCGTTGCTTCTTTCTGCTGTAACGTTTCCGGGCTGCATTTCGCTCGCTGTGTTTTCTTTTCCGGTCGGGTTTCAACGAGGGTGCTGGCTTGCGAATTCTTCTACCCCTCGGGAGTTCATAGTTTTTTTTTTTTATTCCGTGGTTCTTTTTTTTCTTTTACTTTGGAAATTGTTTCGACAAGGCAACCCGTGGATTCGCTACGCCAATTTGTCGGCGCGAAACCGCGGTTATTTTCTGTCAATTTTTTAAAGCTTCCATTTCGTCGCTTTAAAAAATAAATAAAAATTAATTGAAACATTTGATGCCCAAGGGTTGAATTTTTAATTCTACCAATTTCCTCGGAAACAGTCGATTCATTTTTAATCCTTAGCACCTCGTTCTGAAGAATCTCTTTCTAATAATGTTCCTTTTGTAACCGTTCGAGAAAGCAGCTCACGTAGCGCGGTACTGGATGTACAGTAACAAACGCGTTACCATCAACGAATAAATCTTGCTTGTTGGAATAAATGCCGCTCTTAGAAGGGTGCACGACCGGAGACAGGGACGTATCGATCAGGGTCAGCTTAGAATTTCCGTCTGGAACCGGTGTCGATCGATATAGGGTATACTTGTGTGTGCACGGGCACGAGGGGGTTAGAACGTGCCGACGATGCGAACGTTTCTTTCAGCCGTTTGTCTTCCCGCTGGACGAAGGAAAAGAAAAAGGTCGCGGAGGATCCTCGTGGAACAGCTTAAAGACGAAGCTATACGCGTTCCTGGGGAGAAATCAATTGGCTCGGATTCGATTTCGTGGGCGTTGCGAGCGAAAAATCGACGGTAATTTGTATTTTATCGGCGACGATCGTTTCCAGTTGTGTCTCCGATTCCAGATCATTTCACCTCCTTCTTTCGCCATCTCCGTCGCGACGGACGTCGGGGAAGTTCATTTGGAACTTTAACTTGCGGTAACTTTGTTTCTTCAAACCGATCTTTTATTTATGATCCTCCACTGCTGGAAATTCAATTAATCCGATAAATTTATCGAATTTCCAAAGAGACTGGCCTTAATGTTTATCAGAAATCAGAAGCTTCCCGGTTACTTTCACCCCTTTGAAGCAGGCAGTGAGTTCGAAGGTGCTTTTACCACCAGGGAAAAAGGTATCCTGTCCTCTTTAGCCCTTCTTTCCTTCGCCCCCTGTCCTTTCTTCTCGCACGATGCTCGTTTCCCTGGGCGAAAGTCATTTTTCTCTTTTTTAAACAGCCTGCCCTAAAAGCGGCCGTCGCCCTCGGCTGCTTTTCGCGGCCTACCGTCTAATTGACCCAGTTCCCGGGATAAGTATCTGCCTGTACAGTCGACACGGAAAGTTATCCTTCCGATTTCAGATGATTTTTTTCGGAAATCTAAGAGGGTGACATTCGGATGGTCACGCTTGGGGAGAGAAAAATAAGAACGTGCTGCGGTGTTGTTTTCATAAAAGCTTCCATCGCGCTGGTCTTGAATCACGTGTTGGGTTTCGAGTCATTTTTTAAGAGCCTTTCTAGGCTCTCGTGATATTAAAAGAGGATTTCATCGAGATTAATAGAAATTAATTTTTAATAATTATTTTCTGAACTGCTACTTTTAAGGATCAACTTGAGACAGTCGGTTGGAAACGAGAGATTCAAACAGGCAGCTGATCAAACATAAGTGGACGAACGGATAAACAGAGTGACAGGGAATGTACATAAAGACAGTCTCGGGTAGTAAATGCGAATTTAGTTGATTCAAGTTAACTGCAACTCCGTTACAGTGAAACTTGGATTGATCAAACCGTCTCTAGTCAGTCACAGTGAACCACATTGACCCCATCCCTCCGAACAAATAGTTTCTACCTTCAGTTTCGCACGAGTTTCACCAGTATCTTTGAACAGTTCAAACATGCATCGAAATAGCAATAAACTATAGATTATAATTAAAGAAACGTTTATTTTCATTTTAATACGTTTGGATAAAATTTAAGAATTTTTTAAATTTCCAAATTTAATATTCTGATTTGTTAATAAGTAAAAATGTTAGAGTAGAAAAATCGATGGACTTTTCAGTCGTTTACTTTCTATTTTTCACTTTGTTCACTCGAGATATCTTTTGTAACCATGGATTTCACGGTCGGGTAAGCTTC
The DNA here is from genome assembly GCF_051020975.1 of Osmia lignaria lignaria. Classification (NCBI taxonomy): domain Eukaryota; kingdom Metazoa; phylum Arthropoda; class Insecta; order Hymenoptera; family Megachilidae; genus Osmia; species Osmia lignaria. The sequence continues at coordinate 3,867,453 of NC_135040.1, forward strand.
TTATTGGCCCATATCGAACGTCTCTCGGACGTAAGTAGCTCGAAATTA